>NC_090443.1:212011663-213287008 GCF_031143425.1 Pleurodeles waltl
GAGGGATGCACACATCTACATGACAAGGGTCCCTAGGTTATCTGCTGGGCAGAGAGAATCTCATGATTCTCTCATTAATAAAGTTGTCTACTGGTTTCGTATTCAGAGGAAATGTCTGTCTGTTATTCGTTCTGATATTTGGGAGGCACGTAGACATGCTCAACCAGACTCAGATTTTGATTATATTTCAATCCTCTTTTTTGACACCTCTATGGTTGATAACCTTATGGCTTTCAACCTCCGGACTGTTCCTCTGATATCTGGTAGAAATATCGGAATTGGCCTCTGCATGTTTTCTCCGGGGGGGAGCCACGAAGGACCGATAGACTTTTCAATACTCACGAGGGAACGGCCCTGGGTCCACTAAATAGCAATCGACCAGTCTTGACCCAGACCCACTCCCCCCGGTTATCTGATTTAGATTGACTAAACATCGTCTCCCCCTTAATACTCCCCACCTCAGATGCTATGGTTTATAGAGATAAACGACCCAGGGTTCTGAACCCAATCATATCCCCGAGAGCTAGTCCTACACCTGTGTCCTCTGCACTTAATATTGTATCTTGGAATGTAGCCGGAATAAGGAAAAAGTTGGGAGATCCTGGATGGGTAAATTTTATCTCTAAGCAAGACTTATGCCTTCTCCAGGAAACTATTGGGTGTGAGACTTATATTTCACCCTGGTTTCACAATGACCTTGGTCAACGTGTATGCGAGGTTCGTCCCCCCCAATATGGAATCTAGAACACTTGCCCAGCTAGTTGAGCACATGGAATCCTTGCATCCTTCTAACCATCTGGTGATAGGGGGCGATATAAATTGTTCCTTTGTATTAAAGAACCTTGTAGGTAATCTAACATCTGAAGAGGATGACTCCTGGGGTATTCCCAAAGTGAAGGATGATTCTCTTAGTATTGGTTCTTGTGCGGCTACACAGATGGCCTCCCTTTGCCTACGCCATGGACTCAGGGAATGTAATGGTCGGACCAGATCTGATCTTAATCGTGCCCCCACTTTCAAGCGGGGATGTTCGTACAGCACTATTGATTATTTTTTTGTTGACATCAGGCTTTGGTCACATGTTCTGGACATGAAGGTTGAACTCCGTTATGACAGCGATCACTATCCTCTATGTCTTACTCTTTTTAACAAAGCATTTGGGAGAACTCAACACCTAGAGACCACCGATGTTCCGATCCCTTCCCTAAACTCCAGGCAAACTTGTGTTAGTTGGCCAAAAGTTTTTTCTAACCCACTTTTGGTTAAACAAATTTATTCTTCCTTTCTACAGTTGTTCTCCGGTATTGAAAAGCAAGAGGTCAATAGTCTGCCAATCATGGAAATACATGCTGAATTGATAAAATCTCTACAGAAGGTTTTTTATAAAGAAACCCCTGTGAGACACACTCCAGATGTTATCCGATCCAGGGAATGGTTCAACAATAACTGCGACCTTGCTAGGCTAAATCTTAAATTGGCCCTCCGCATGCATTCACAGGAGGAGATCAGGACCGCTAGAGTCAGTTACACTAAGGCCCTGAATCTAGCGAAGAAAAACTGGGAATTTGAGATCTGGCAGAAGCTGCTGGAGGCAGTAGAAAATCGTGACGAGAGTTCCTTTTGGAGGTTGCTGACTCACAGGCAACGAGAGGGTAATGTTATTCCTAATTTTCACATTCAGCCTGAAAGATGGGTGTCTCATTTTTCCGAGATTTATGCCTCTTTTGAGCAATTACATCATGAGACCTATGCGGGTGACAAATGTAGATCCCTAATTGAGGGTCCCCTGGAGGACATTGTTTTTACAATTGCTGAAACTACGGCAGCTATTAATTCCCTGAAACCTGCTAAGGCCCCCGGACCCGACAAGGTACCTGTTTAAGTCTGAACCCGTCATGTGGGCGTGGTACATTAATACTTTATCAAATGCCATTGCAGCAGGTAGCCCCATTCCGGACTCGTGGCTCGGAGCCGAAATTATCCCTATTCACAAAAAAGGAGATGTGGGTCTGCCAGCCAATTATCGCCCAATTAGCCTCATTGATAATCTTCAAAAGATTTTCTCTAAGCAAGTCCTTGATAGGCTAATGGACTGGGTCCAAGCTAACCAGGTTCTTTCTCCCCTTCAGGCTGGGTTTTGTTTAAAAATTAGCACTATGGACCAAGTATTTAGTTTTTTTTTTGTTACTTTGGAAATACGCTACCCTGGCCAAACAAAATTTGTATGTTGCTTTTGTTGACCTTAAGTCCGCGTTTGATCTTGTTCCAAGGCAGAAATTGTGGGAAGTCTTACAGAAAACTGGCGTCCCGCTGAACTTGGTGCATCTAATCCAAAGATTACACAAGAACACCTATGCTCGAGTAAGATGGGGCAGCCAGGGGGAACTCACTGATCGTATTAACATCAGGCGGGGAGTACGCCAGGGCTGTATCCTGGCTCCTACCCTCTTCTCTTTGTTTATCAATGAAGTAGTGCAAGTTGTAACTGACTGTCTAAACGATGCCCCTACTTTGAATAATACAAAAGTTCCAATCCTTTTATTTGCTGACGACTCCCTCCTGATCTCTAAAACACCTATGGGCCTTCAGGCCCTTCTGGATAGGTTTAGTGTGTTTTGTGCAGATCATGGATTGGAACTTAACTCAAGCAATACAAAACTTATGATCTTTGGTCCTGGTAGCTCAAAGCGATGTAACATTCTGTATAATAAGGTTCCCTTGAGTAAGGTATGCTCTATTGATTACTTAGGGGTAAGAATCAGTAATGATATGAACTGGCAGGCCCAGGTAGGGAAAAGCTCAGCCCTCTTAGCACCTAGGGCAGGGGCAATTTTGCGTTTTCAAATGTCTAATATTGAGAAAGTTGTTTCCCCTGCTATTAAAATTTATTTAGCTAAGGCTCAGAGTGCAGCGGTCTATGGTGCTGAGGTCTGGGGTTGCTCTAAATCTAGCAAGTTATCTGTGGGGGAAAATAATTTTGCAAGATCACTCTTGGCATGTCCTCGTAGTACGCCCCTGGTTCCAGTGTTTTTGGATCTAGGGTTCCCTCGCATTTCCGATGTAATAGCCTTAAGGCCTTTAATTTTTTGGGTTCGTATTTGGACTACCCCTGAACTAGACACTTACAAGGAATCCTTGCAAGACTTATTGGATAGACCAAACGTACTCTCTATCCCCTGGTTCAAGCACATTTCAGAATGGTTCCATACTTTGGGACTCAGTCACTTTTGGAGCCAGCCCAATAAGTTAAGGAGGGCTCACAAGGACCACCTGAAATCTGCTTATTGGTCCCATATTAGGGAAAAATATCTGCTTTTTACTTCACATGGTAGGCTGACATCTCTCTTCCTCGATTATAAGTGGTTTCCCCAGTTCGAACCCTTTCTGGACCTAATTACTGATCAACTAAGCAAAAGTTTGTATGTTCGACTTAGGTATGGATGTCTCCCTCTGAAGTCTTTTTCCAGTTCATGGAGCTCCACCCTGTCATCCGACAAATGTCCGTGTTGTAATGACTGTGGAAACAGTAGTGCACTTTATGTTTATTTGTCCTTCCTATGGCATTGCCCGGCGGAAATGGCTTCATCCCGTTTGTAGAAACATGGGGTTGAGAACATGTAGAGATGCCCTTAGGCTGATGTTGAGAGATTGCTCCTCTCCTTTAATTTGTGCAGTCAGCAAGTTCCTTGCGTCCGCTTGGCATAGACGTACATACTTTTTAAAATAAAATAGGACTATAAGTGATTTGTTATTAATTGTTTTCTGATTTTACCTTATTTTACTTATTTGTTTTATAAATGTACTTTTTATAAATTACCGTTGTGGAAGCTAAAAGCAGTCAATCAAGGGATCTTTGATATTTCCCTTTTATCTACAGGCCGGGGCACATATGTGAAGATTTATCTGACTTTTTTTCTCTTTGTACACTCGCAGACTCATCTTTTTTTATTATTCTTATCTCATTTTTTATCACCTATTTTTTAACTTTGGTGTTATATATTTATCATGTATAGATCTTGTTTTTATTGTTGTAAATTATTGCTTTGATGGTTATTTAGACCGAATAAAGCTTGCTTGAACTATTGCCTTTAACAGTTCATGGGCCTGATCAACAGATTGAAAAACATGAGTTTGGCCTTTGTAAAATACCTTTAGTTTTGACTGCTAAACAATCCCTGCTGTCACTCCTTGTGGATTGAAATCATCAATCAGGCCCACAAATTCCTTACAGGATCCTGCTGCCATTAAAGACATGTATGTGTAAACACGAAAGGTGAAATCTGAAATATTGAAGATTTTAGTCTTGATCACTTGTGAAATAATTATTTATTTAAATCTGTAGTCCCCATAGTTGACTAATATAGTACAAGGATTCGTGGGCCTTACTGGTGGTACTCGATGTGCATCATTTATAGTCATATCCATTTCTCAACTTGACAAATCCTGGAGTACATGCTTTAGGGCCAGTTCCATTATTACTTTGATTCTTGATCCTCCGGTACTCCTACAAACCTTAAATTCGTCCTCCGGGACCTGTTTTTCACAGCGCACAATTTTATTTGGAGTTCTCCCAGCTCTTTCTGCATTTTTGAGAAACTAGTTTCTTATCTGCCTTTGGAGCCCTCTAGATGTGATACTCTTTGCTCCACGTGGGAATTGTGAGAGATAAGCTACGTGATTGATGCTGATGTTAATTTGTCCCAATTTCTCATTATTTTTTTGGTATGTTTCTAAATGTGACAGCTTTAGCTCTCTGAGTTCCAGTAGTGTGTGACTCAGCGTGACTTCTATTGAGGGGGTTGTCTTGAAAGAGCCATCTGACATTTAGGGGGTCATTCTGACTTCGGCGGGCGGCGGAGGCCGCCCGCCAAAGTTCCCCCGACAGAATACCGCAGCGCGGTCAAAAGACCGCCGCGGTAATTCTGAGTTTCCCACTGGGCCGGCGGGCGACCGCCAGAAGGCAGTCCGCCGGCCCAGCGGGAAACCCCCTTCCACGAGGATGCCGGCTCTGAATGGAGCCGGCGGAGTGGAAAGGGTGCGACGGGTGCAGTTACACGCGTTGCGATTTTCATTGTCTGCTATGCAGACACTGAAAATCTTTGTGGGGCCCTGTTAGGGGGCCCCTGCAGTGCCCATGCCATGGAGGATTCCTCAGGCCAGGGGAAAACTGGCGGGAAACCGCCGGTTTCCCTTTTTTGACCTCAGCTTTACCGCCGCGGTCAGAATTGGCCTGGATGCACCGCCAGCCTGTTGGCGGTGCATCTGCGGTCCCCGGCCCTGGCGGAATGACCCCCTTAGTCTGTTGAATGATTTGGATCTTCCTCGGTACTGATGCTTTGGTATACTGACCTGAGCAAGAGCCTTATTGCTGTGTTACCGAGCAGCGTGAAAGCTGTGAGGAAAGCCGTGAATGTGAGATCGGGGGAAAGTGAACCCTCGGACAACACGACGCAATGGAACATGTTGGCACGCAACTGGCCAAAGTAAGATTTTTGCATTCAGGAGAAGAGCGCGGCCAATTCCACCCCAGCACCGGCAGTCCAGGTAACGGTGGGGGCATTGGAGAATGGGTCAGAAAGGCCGGGCAAAACACCTATGACCCCATGTAACATATGATGTGATGTATAGAGCCTGATATGTGAAGGGCTTCAAATGGAAACAAACGCCAGTCCGATTCTTACAAGGAGGGACTGGCAACTAGGAGGGCATTAAGCAAACAAGTCCTGTGAAGGGCTTCAAAGGCAAGCAAACGCCAGTCTGATTTTTACAAGGAGGGATTGGCAAACTAGGAGGGCATTAAGCAAACAAGTCCTTGGGCACTCCTGCCCTACCTCACCCCTATGCAGCAGCAAAGACTTATTAAGAAAGCAAGGTAACAAAGTTATGAAAGGCAAACAAGCCAAAAAAATGAAAAGAAAAAAAAGAGGGAAATTCTGACTTCTCAGGTGCCAACAAGGGGACATAGAACAAATAAGCCTCAGCATAAGAGACCAAGATTATTCTGCGTATGTAAATGTATGCTGTTAAACGAACTTAAATGAACTTTTAAATTAACTGACAACACAGAAATCATAAGAACGAAGGTGGTGAAAGTAAAAAGCAACCCAAGGGGGAAGCATTAGGTTACCCTCAAGGCGGGTCCAATTGAGTACGTGCTGTAGATGCGGTTTGTGCAGCACGAATGCAGCTTGAAACCCTCTTGTGATACTCCGGTCTTTCTCCCACTGCACATGCATAATGGATCAAGTCACAGGAGAATTGAGGAATGAAGCGGTTATCAAGAGATGGGCCAATTAAAATACTTGCTTTGTCTAAGCTGACTTAGGCCCTCATTCTGACCCTGGCGGTCGGCGGAGAGACGGCGGTCGGACCGCGAACAGACCGGCGGTATTAAAAATGGCATTCTGACCGCGGCGGTCCCCGCCGCGACCGACCGCTACTTCTCCACTCCGACCGCCACGGCGGTCATGACCGCGGGGCTGGAGTTTGCGCACTCCGGCCCGGCGGTCGTCCCAAGACCGCCAAGGGTATTATGACCCTGCCTACCGCCGCGGTTTCTTGCGGGCGGGAACCGCCGTGCGAACCATGGCGGTAAGCACTATCGGGGCCAGGGAATTCCTTCCCTGGCACTGATAGGGGTCTCCCCCACCCCCCACTACCCACCCGAGTCCTCCCCCCACACCCTCCACCCCCCTGCCACCCCCCAGAGGTGGTACGAACCCCCTCCCCACCCCCACCCCGACATGCACATACATGTACCCCGACATGCACACACCCCCAACATGCACATATACACACCCCCTACACACACATACACAACGGGGACACATACCCGCACACATACATGCCGACATGCGCACCTGCCGAACAGCACACATTACCCATAGACACAGCAGCACCCCCCGCCCGCATACACGCACTCACACACCCCCTCTACACATTCACACGCACACCCCCATGCACGCCCACATCACACAACACCTTACCTTGTGCGTTGGTCCTCCGGGAGGCGACGGGAGCCATAGGGACGTGACCGCCAACAGAAGACCGCCAACAGAAGACCGCCACACGGAAATGTGGGTCGTAATTCTGTGGGCGGTGTTCTGCTGCCGTGGCGGTGGAGGTTGACCAGTCTCCACTTTCCCGCCGACCGCCAGTGTGGCTGCTGGCGGTTTTCCGGCGGAACGCTCCCAGCGGTCAGAATGCGCACAGCGGCACACCGCCGCGGTCGGCGGTCTTCACCGCGGCGGTAACTCAGCGGTCTTGCGAAAAGACCGCCAAGGTCAGAATGAGGGCCTAAATCTGCTAAGGCACAAACAATGTCGGCTCAGAAGCCCCCAGGGAGTAAATATACTTCACTGACCGACAGACTTGGGGCACAGCAGCAGGCTACTGGCACAGGCACATTGGAGGAAGTGACCATCCTAACCTCTCCTGTTCCATTAAGGAGATCTGATGCATCACAGTTGGCCGCATGGGAACCAAGTCCGGGAGCTGCTATGCCCTGGGAGTGATGGTAGCCCCTCCCACAAGAATGTAACCAATCAGGCAAAATTCCTCAGGCAGCGGATTTTTGCATTTCATGAAAAAGAAAAACACTAAATCAAAACAACATAACCTTTATTCTGTATGAGTAACTTTCAGTCAAAGGGATGTGCAAAGGCACCAGCAGCGCCCAGCATGTGTGGGAGGACTCCCTGCTTGAGAGACTCAGCATATACCTCCAGCAAGTGGAGGACCAATAATGTCTTATAAGCTTTATAAAAGTCACCATTAAATCCGTTGAGACCTTGGGCCTTTGAACCTCTGAGAGCATCTATTGCCTCGGATACTTCCTTGCATGAGATGGGAGCGGCTAGGAAATGTTACAGCCCAGGCTCTTGCCAGACCATGGCCATCTCTGAGAAGTGGTCAGTGAGTGCAGACAAATCTCCACACGGGGGAGAAGAGTATAAGACCTAATAGACAGTCACTGCTTACTAAATGAGTTCATATCTTACTAAGACGTCCATGCCATCCGATCCTGTCAAACTAGTTATGAAAGTAGCCTGATACGGGGGTCATAATAGGAGCACTAGGTTGCGGATTGGGTGTTCCCCCTTGCCATACTGGCAAGCCGTAGCATATTTTCCCAAATAGGCAACCTCCCGTTGCGTGAGGTCCCGAAACCCATGGAGCAGGGTTGCAGTTAAGTTAATTGTGTGGGATCTCTGGTCGCCAGATCAATGTCTAGCAGCTTATCCTCTACTTTGGCAACATCATTCGTATACTTCGGAGGACACCTGCGTGTTTTGCAATGCAGAGACCTCTGATTAAAGGCCCCCCATAGTGTTGCGTTTTGTGTCACGGAGTCAGTATTTTAAAATGTTCTATTATTGTATCTCTGACCTCTGTTTGAAAGGTGTCACCAAGAAGCGTCATTACTGTGAAGCACCATTGCCTAGCAATAGGAGTATGACAGTGCACGTTGAGGACCATGCACACTGGCACATGGTCTTGGCAGGGTACGGGGAAGGTGCTCAATGGCATTGAGCCAAAGTAGGGCATTGCCCGTTGCATACCAGTAATCAGTACGGGTCAACACATTGTGTGGAACAGAATAAAAAGTGTAGTAACGCCCACAAGGATATCTGTGACGCCAAACATTAACTAATTGTAACGTTTCGAAAAGACAAGTAAGGGTTTACAGGGAACGCGGTTTGGCGACAATGTGCAAGCCGGTGGAGTCGCAGTGATATTAAAGTCACTTCCCATAAGGATGCAGTTTGCCTGATAGCATTCTATTTGCACGTGCACATCTGTGAAAAATTCAGGGGAGTCAATATTTGGAGCGTATATATTCCCCACTAAAATGCCATGTACAAGTATATAGTGACCGCTAGGCTCTACAGTGCTCTCGTATATTCGAAGGGGACCCGTTTATGGACTAGTTTGCATACTCAGCATGGGAATGAACTACAGGAAGAAAAGCAGCGGTGTGCGCCCTATCCAGATGCATAGTTACAAGACAGCATGGGAGACAGATGGGACTCTTGAAGAAACGCCATACTGACTCCATGCTGATGCAATAGGTCAGCACCTGTCTACCTTTTTTGGGATTATTCAAGCCGCGGATATGTGAGAAAGTAGCCTCGTTCTAGCATGGTTACCCCCATTTTTGACCTGTTTGTCAGTGTTTTTACTGTCTCACTGGGATCCTGCCAGCCAGGACCCCAGTGCTCATAGTTTGAGACCTATGTGTGTTGTCAGTATGCTTGACTGTCACTGGAGTTCTTCTAACCAGAACTCCAGTGCTTATGCTCTCTCTGTTTACCAAATGTGTCACTATAGTTTAGTGACTCCATATACCAACTCTAATTGGCACATTGGATCCCCTTTATAAGTCCCTAGTAAATGCTACCTCGGTACACAGGGCTTTGGGGTTCTTGGAGATCCTTATGGGCTGCAGCATTTCTTTTGCCACCCATAAGGAGCTCATACAAACACTCCTTCAGGACTGCCACTGCAGTGTGAGCGAAATAGTGTACACTATTTCACAGCCATTTTCACTGCACCGGGTAACTTATAAGTCAACTATATGTCTAACCTTTAGTTACTGAAGGCTAGGTGCAAAGTAACTATGTGTGAGTGCACCCTTGCACAAGCAAAGGTGCCCCCACATTGTCCAGGCACTTTGTGAGTGCGGGGACACCATTATAAGCATGCACACCATATATATCAATACATCTATGTAGCTTCACAATGGTAACTCTGAATATGGCCAAGTGAAGTGTTTAAGATTGTGAAATTGAACCCTGAGTCCAAATCTGGTATTGGAGACCAATTCCATGCACCCTGGGGGCTCTACCATGGATCCCCAGTACTGCCAAACCAGCTCTCTGAGGTTTCCACTGCAGCCCCAGCTGCTGCCATCTCACAAACAGGTTTATGCCCTCCTGGGGATTGAGCAGCTCAATCCCAGGAAGGCAGAACAATGCACTTCCTTTAGGAGAAGGGTGTTACACCCTCTCCCATTGGAAATAGGTGTTACAGGCATGGGAGGGGTATCCTCCCAGAGCCTCTGGAAATGCTTTGAAGGGCACAAACGGTGCCCTCCTTGCATAATCCAGTCTACACTGGTTCAGGGACTCCCAGTCCCTGCTCTAGCGTGAAACTGGACAAAGGAAAGGGAAGTGACCACTCCCATGTCCATAACCACCCCAGGTGTGGTGCCCAGAGCTCCTCCAGAGTGTCCCTGTCAATTGCCATCTTGGATTCTAAGGTGTGGGGACCCTCTGGTGACCTCTGAGTGGCCAGTGCCAGAAGGTGACGTTAGAGACCCCTCCTGATAGGTGCATACATGGTTAGGTTGCCAATCCCTCTCTCAGGGATATTTAAGGTCTCTGCTCTGGGTGTTTTCTCAGAATTGGTTTGCAAGACTCCACCAGGACTCCTCTGCATCCTCTGCTTCAGCTTCTGACCATCGGATTAACCGCAGACTGCTCCAGGAATCACTGTAACTGCAACAACGTATCCAGGAAGGCTACTGTGACCTGCAACTTCAGCTCCAGCCATCAACTGCAACAGTTTCCAGGTTGTCGATGCTCTGAGGACTGCCTGTCTTCACCCTGCACCAGAAGAACCAAAGGAATCTCCCGTGGAGTGACAGAGTATCTTCCCTGCTTCAGCAGGCACCTCTCTGCAATGACGACTGGTACTCTGGGACTCCTCTCCTGTCGATGAGCATGATCCCTGGAACACAGGTGGTGGACCGAAGTGATCCTGACAGTCCGAAGATCCAGCTGTCCAAATTTGGTGGAGGTAAGAGCTTGCCTCCCCATGCCAGACAGTACCCCTGTACATCACGTCCTCTGCAGCTCCTTGGGCTTCTGTGCACTTCCACAGCACTCTATCCCGCAACGCTCTGCTCCCTGAGTTGTTCTATGGCGGCGTGTGTAGTGCTGCAAAGACCGCACTTTGCAACTCCTTTGTCCCCTTGTCCTGGTACTCCCGTGGGTGCAGCTTGGTATTCTGAGGGCTCTTTGTAGTGCTGAGAGCCCCCTCTGTCTCCTCAATCCAAGTTGAGACCCCCGGTCCCTCCGGGGTCCGGGCAGCTCCTCTTTGACGCAAAACGCAGTCTTGCGTGAACCAAGGCTTGTTGGTGGAATCCAGCAACACAAACAGCCTGCATCCAATGACTCGACGTGGGACATCTCCTGCACCAAGCAGGAACCCACAGCTATCTTCTTTGGTGCTTTTCTTCCAACCGGATAATTCACTTTTGCACCTTTTTCCAGGTGGGCAGGGGCTTCTGTTCTTCCTGGACTCTTCATTGACTTCTGGACTTGGTCTCCTCTCTCCACAGGTCTTCAGGTCCAGGAATCCATTGTTGGTTGCTTGCAGTCTTGCTTGGTTCTTACATAATCCTTCACCATGACTTGTAGTGTGTTCTGAGGAAACTTGCTGTACTTTACTCCTGTTTTCCTGGGCTCTGGGGTGGGGTATTTTACTTACCTTTGGTGTTTTCTTACACTCCCAGTGCCCCTCTATGCACTACAATTACCTAGGGGGAAATCCGACTTTCGCATTCCACTATTTTAGTGTATAGTTTGTGTAGCCCCGAGGCTAATTGCAATCTATTGTGTTTTCACTGTTTGCACTATTCTATGACTGTTTACTTACCTGATTTTGGCTACTAGTGTATATATTGTGTATAGTACTTACCTCCAGAAGGAGTATTGCCTCTAAGATATTTTTGAGTATTGTCTTTTATTGTGTTTCAGTACTGTGTAACTATAGTGGTATTGCAAGAGCTTTGCATGTCTCCTAGTTCAGCCTTGGCTACTCTGCTACAGCTACCCCTAGACAGCCTAAGCTGCTAGACACTGCCTACATTTCACCGAAAAGGGATAACTGGACCTGGTATAAGGTGTAAGTACCTTAGGTACCCACTACAAACCAGGCCAGCCTCCTACAGAATACTCCACAAAATGCAGGTGAGTTTAAAGATTGGCACCGTATTTGAAGGTGGCGTCAAAGTCTAATTTGTGTGTGTTGCATGCTTGATGTGAGGACAGCTATCTGGTGCATCACAATGCATAATAACACAATGGCTTCGGCAAAACATAAAACAAACTGAATACCCAACTCACTCCCCACCAACTCCAGTGTAAACAAATGCTGGTGAACCCATGTTACCACACAAAACAATACAAAACATGAATTTAATGGTATACACCTTAGAGTGGTAGCAACGTTCAGTGGAGCTATCCCACATAAAGAGAAACAGTGTAATTGGAAACTATAATATACCATCGGAACAGTAGTTACATAATAGGCAATGTGACGAGATATCAAATACAGCATAACGATATAGACCTTAGTGTTCAAAAGTTGCAGCATGCTTGCGCTTTCAAGTACCAGTGGAACCAAAAACAGGTCGGAAAAACATCAGAGAGTGGGAGACCTCATGGAACAATATGAGGAGCCAATAGGGATACTGGATCGTCGATCCCCCCGTGGGCAGAGTCCTCTGAACCAAGCTGCTTGCAAAACTTTAGTGCCTCAGCTAGGGTATTAAAGAAGTGTTGCTGACACTCGACTTCCATCCATAGGCACGTGGGAGATAGCATTTCATACTTCAGGACTCGCTTTTGGAGGAGGCAATTGACATTGGTAAATTTGTGACAAGCCTCCTAGACTATTGGAGTATAGTCAGGGTAAAGGGATATTGCCAAACCCTGATATTGTAGCAGCCCCTTATCCCTGGCAGGGCAGTGTTTTGATCTCTATAGTTCAGCATCCAGGTGATGATCTGTCATGGAGGGGCACCCGGGACTGGTTGCAGACCAAGGGAGTGGTGCGTCCTCTCAACCACAAAAGTGTTGGTGAAGGGTTTCTGGTCAAACAGGTCCAGCAGGAGCTTCTCCACTAATGCATCCATTGGGCCAGTATTGGTAGATTCCGCTATCTGAGCAATGCAAATGTTGTTGCTCATAGAGCACGCCTCCAGATCTTCATTCTTAGTGGCAACTGTCTTGAGAATGTATACTGGTGTGTCCATCCTCAAGGGCTGAGATTGTAGCCACTACACTCTTTTTTTCTCACACTGTGCTGGTCCAGCCTCTCAGCCATGCCATCAAGGTGGATTGCCAATGCAACAAATCTGATGTTGATTGCCTTAAAGCCTGCATGGTGTTCTGACATGATAGCAGTTGCACCATCAATTGACGAGGTGGGGTTAGTCTGATCAACCGGAGCCTCTGCGCCCAGAGGAGATGTACGGAGGCACAACATGGACAATATCAAAGCTAAGCTGTTCATGCTTGGGATCGCCTCACCCCATATTGGCTGTAGTAAGGCCCCAATAGTCAAGCCTGAAGAAGGTAGATTAAAATGGGGTAGGGCGCCCTGCCTACTGGGTAAACCAAGTCTTCTCTGGAGTAGTAGGTATTTGGGGACTGGTAAAGCGTGGAAAGTCAAAAGGACAATTTCGGCCAGGTCAGTATGGTCATCTAGAACAGCGCTCAGCTTGTGGTGATCATGCAGATGAAGCTAATATGGGCACTGATGGGGGCTGATGGATTTGTGGAGGCCGTGCGTTGAGCAGGTCGTTAAGCCAATAATTAGGCCAGGGAGGTAGGGCAGCAAGGCCGAGGACCAGTGAGCAGCACAGGCCAAGATCCATGCCTCCAGCAACGGAGGGGTGCCGCGCAATACAGGCAGCCACAAATAGACCCAAATAGTGCCCCTCCATCCAGAAAAGCTACCTGCCCAGCTCTAATAGGTGGCAGCCCCCGGGTGAAATGCGGCCCGATTGGCTGTGAAGCTGGTTGTGCCGGTGGGGGGAAGGGCAGCACACCTTCCGGCACCGTGCAGCACCCCAGAAGCCTGGACCCAGCAGAAGCAGGCCGCAGCGTAAGAGCAGGCAAGGCCCAAGGTGGGGGAAACACAGCCTGGAAGGGAGGGGGGACGGCACATCTCACCACCAGGCCCAGGGTAGGATCCTCCTGCCGTAGCTGTCCTCCCCACTTCAGCGATGGTCCAGGGGACACAGCGGGCTGCAACCTCTACCTCCAGCGAGAGGTCAGCCCTCTGGGGTGAGCTCCAGGAGTGCTCGGGAGTACACCAGTCGCCACAGTAATCCGGGCTACGCCGTGGTCCCATCCTCAGGCTCACCAATGAGCCCTGTCATTGCGAGGCCTCCGAGAACTGCGACAGGCCATGAGGATGCAACATGCCACTTTGGTGTGTGTCTCCATCTTCTTGCTGTCCATATTTAATGCATCTCAGCAGCGCCCAGGAGGTGCAGAGGTGCCCGCAAAGCAGATTTAGCAGAGATATGTAATCTGATGGTGCATGGTTTGTAGGCCAGAACTGGGAGCTTCAATGCAATGCAGCCATCTTGGTTGCCGGCTTGGCCACAACCCTACAATTTAAAAGTTAAATAAAAAAATATACAAATTGAAATAATGATTCCTAAACACACACACAAACCAAACCTTTAACAATTTAAAATTTTAAAATTAAAGAAGCCTAATGACGTTTCCCCCTCAACACATGCAAGTTTTGATTCTGACTCGCATGTGTTGAGCGGACGTGGATGGAGACAGGCGCAAGCAGTCCCATATTTAAAAGGTTGAAGTCCGATGGTGTGTTACTACAGAGCCTATTTTTGCAACCTGTTGTATTATTTAACAACACTGAGTCCTGATAATGGTATGATGGACCTCTGACTGCCACTACAGACCAAAACATCAACATGACCTTCTCATTTGACAAGCTGAATTGAAAGTCCATGATATTGCTTGAACTGGGACTGAAAACTAGGCAATTATTGTGCAGAACTGTGTCACGAGGAGGGTTATAACCCCTTCCTGGATCTGAAGTTTGGATTCAATCTTATGATCTAGAGGGGTTATATACAGTATTTTTGTTTATGAGATGGACATTCGTTGGAATTGTAAATTTTTTTGAACTTCCTGAATCCTATTGAGTAATATATTGACTTTTAACAGTACAGAGTTGTCTTATTCATAAATTGAAGACTGGATCATATGTACGCCTACCATATCTAAATAATTCCACTAGGAGCATTTTTAAGTGAAACTTTCTAAAAGTTGCATTTTCGAAACTGTAATAATAAATCCGATTTTAGTATTAAAGATTACTTGTTATTGCAATTCCATAGGTGCTACCCATGAGAGGTCTACTCCTTCCCAATCAAGAATTATAACTTATTAAATGTAATAAGGAATTCCCAATGCTATGCTATGAGAGGGGCAGGCCTCACTGTAGTGAAATACAAATTTGAGAGTGTTTCACTATCAGGACATGTAAAACTTAAAAGTATGTCTTTCCTTTTGAATTACATAGCACTGTGCCCAGAGGGCTACCTAGGGCCTTACTTAGGGGTGACTTTTATGTAATAAAAGTGGAGATTAAGGCTTTGGTTGCAAATGCCAAGACGACAGGGCAGTGTAACTGCACATACAGGCTGTGCAGTAGCAGACCAGAGACATGTTTAAGAGCTACCTGAGTGGGTGGCACAAGCAGTGCTGCTGTCCCCCAGTATTGTTTAATTTACAGGACCTGGGCACATACAGTGCACTTTACTAGGGACTTATAAGTAAATTAAATATGCCATTAAGGTGTATACCAATCAGACCATGTTTTACGGAGAGGGCATGTGCACTTTACCACTTGTCAGCTGTGGGAAAGTGCTCAGAGTCCTAAGGCCAACAAAAAGAAATCAGCAACAATTTGAGGCAAACATGCAAACAGTTTGGGGGAAGGCCACCCTCAGTCTGCCAGGTCTAACATAAGGTATTTTATTTAGCGACCGTAACTTGGACCCTGCATCTGACCGACACTCCATCATGGTTGTCCTCAACATCTGACTTTGTCTGTCTCTGGTGCAACCAGATTAACCCAGTTGGCACTTTGTGCATTTAACCACTATTTTTCCTAAGCCTATAAAATTGCGTATTTCCAGTTCTTCTAATTGAATTTTTGTCATTTTGGTCTCAAATATTGCTTTGAATTCTAGTCAATTTTTCTAAATTAGTGTGAGATTTTTCTACTAGTGCCCAATAGACATAACAAAGGTGCAACTATACAACCATACCATTCTAGTAACATATAGATCTATGTGGGACTATCCGCTCCATCCCTCTTATGCAATGTAATATACCTGTTTATAACACTGATATCACTCATAGCTATGTATCTTCCAATTTGTTTGTTTTGCATATGTTAAAAGCTGTCTGAAAGTTCAAGGTTAGAACCAGAAACTCCTGTCTCCATACAGCAACATGTATGTACTTATCTCTATGCACTGAAATATTCAGTATCTGTTTTATACAGTATTACTAAAGATGCTTTACATGCCTATTCTGAAAAACAATAAAATGGTTCGGAACTAGTATGAGATTTTTCTCGTGTTGTGTTTTCACTTCATTACATTTTTTCAAGTGCTGCATAAATATTTAAACATTGTCTCTACGTTAATCCTGACTGCTTTTGTGCCAAGCTACCAGAGGGTTAAGCACAGGTTAATTTGGGGTGCTTGTGACTTCACCCTGTCAGGAACTGTGGTTGCTACTTGAGTAGGGTTTCACCCCACTCAATCAGTAACCCAATTTCTAACAGTATACAGTACAGCCAGAGGCAACACGTTTCACTTCTTCGTACCTGTATATGAAAAGTACAATACATGATTGCTGCAAACATAATGCATAATATGGTGAGAATTTGTAAATATCACTTTAAGTACGGTTACAGAGTTGAAAGAACACATTCTAGTGTTGCTGGACAAGTGTGCAATATAACTGTGACTGTAATCAATGCCATGTTTTTATTTTGTGTTATATCCTCATTGTGCAGCCCTGTAGAAGCGGTCTGCTTACTGTGAAACATGTGTAGACTGTGGCTGTACTCTACATGATGGATGTTTTTAATGATTAAAAATACAATTATTATGAATGCCATTATTAGTTAAAGGAACTGTACAAGATCATCAGAAACTAAGGGCCTGATTTAGAGTTTGGCGGATGGGGTTACTCATTACAAACATGACATATATCCTGTCTGCCATGTTATGATTCCATCCCGACATTCTTCATCTTAGACTGGGACCGATAAGCCATTTGGAGTGTAAACAAGTGATTGTTTCTGAAAGCAGCAGATTTAACTGTAGGATCAAACTCTTTATGCTGATCCAGGCATGGAAGCACGTACAGCTTCTGATTGGTCCAAATGGGAGCCCTAGATTAGATTTAGATTGTTTTTCTCATGCTATGCTGTACCTTAATTCCCATACAAAAAGTGCTGCACCTCTTGCAAATGGACCCCTGAGCACATGACTTCCCACTCTCTTCCAGCCCTCCAGGATAATTTCACCGACTGGATTCTGTTTAAAATACCCATGTCTGACATGTGAGTGAATCTGGAAAGTTTTCTCTCTGCCGCATCTGCTTGGAGCAGGCCGAGTCGAGGGCACTGTTAAAATTGCCAGCTCCGACCAGGCCTGAAATTCATACACAGCTGAGCTCTCTGACAGCTCAGGCCTTGATGACCAGCAACTCTTCTGAGACTAGTCAGCACTTCTTTCTTCTGTAGCCTGGTGGTCCTTCTGCCCAGCTTGGAAGACCTACACTCTGAAGCTCAGCCTGGCTGACTCGCTCCCCAGAGGGAAGGCACTTCTCATGTAGGAGCCTATTTATCTCTACAGCGTGTGCATTAACCACTAGGCCACCCTTACAGTTTACAGCATGCTGACAGCCAGATGCATGTTTTCTTTAATTATATTTTCCGACAACAAATTTGCCAGGAGTTGTTCCACAGAGAATGAGAATGAATATGTTTAATATAATTCAAGTAGTGTGGTGAAAAAAAACAGAAAAACCGAATTGCCATGTTTGCAAAAAGCTCCAAGTAGACCCAGGAGCCTTGCAAAAATCTGTGCTAAAAATCTGCAACAAAAAGATCTTGGTCTCTAAAACTTATTCAGTGCCTATTACATAGTATAGGTTTACGAGTGATGTCTTCACAAGCTAAGCATATGCCTTCACAGACCCCCTGTGCACTTCCTAATTGATGTTTTTTGTGTAATCAGAGATAAACAGATTTGAGTCCTAGTTGGCGTGTGAAAGAATAGTGACTTCTGTATTACAGTGCTGCGAGGTCCCAGTCTGAGACTAAGGCCCCATTACGACCCTGGCGGTGGGTGATAAAGTGGCTGTAATACCGCCAACAGGCTGGCGGTAACTACAGCCAAATTATGACCATGGCGGTGATATCTTGGAAGACAGCCAATGTACCACACCGACTGCCAGGGCAGAAACAACAGTCACCGCGGCGGTAGCTGCCTACAGCCAGCCAGAAGACAAAATTCCGCCCACCATATTATGACACTACAATCCTCCACCTTTTCCGTGGTGGTACCAATGCCATTAAAAGCCTGGCAGAATCAGAGCACAGAAGTCAAAGGACTTCCCATTGGAGACACAGGGAAAAAACACGCCACCATGGAACCCGAACTGCATGTTTTCCCGATGATCTTCGACGTCATGCTCCACCACGAACACCAACGCCGGCGAAGACGACGTCGGTGAGTGCAGCCGCTGAGCACACGGGGAGGAGGAAAACAAGAGTCACACACACACACACACACACAACACACACACACCATACACACAACCAGCTGCACAAGATAATCAATTTGTCCACGATAATCTGCAAAATAATGCAAGGACACCAGGAATTGACTACAGTGATTGTAATAAGATCAACATAAAAAATAATAAGTCGATGTGGCAATGCAACAGATATGTACAAATGTACAAAAAAGGTACGCTGCCAAGTCCATAGTTCACAGGGGCCACATGGCCATTGGGAAAAGTCCAAGGCCCCAATCAATTCCTGCACCAATACGGAGAGAACACTGCAGGGGTATCAGTTGTCAAATACCCAGGCACCTAAGGGGGAGGGGGGCACCTCAGCCTGATGCGGAAACAAGACCACTGGTTCTGGAGGGGGCAACATGCCATGTGCTTGGTCCTGGGGAGTGCAAGGCCACAGTCTCTCAGGTGGGTGACTTGCCCACTGGTTCTGGAGGGGGCAACTTGCCCATTGCTCTGTCCTGGGGAGTGCAAGGCCACAGTCTCTCGGGGGGGTGACTTGCCCACTGGTTCTGGAGGGGGGAACATGCCCTGTGCTTGGTCCTGGGGAGTGCAAGGCCACAGTCTCTCGAGTGGGTGAATACCCCACTGGTTCTGGAGGGGGCAACATGCCCTGTGTTTGGTCCTGGGGAGCGCAAGTCCACAGACTCTCAGATGGGTGACTTTCCCACTGGTCCTGGAGGGGGCAACATGCCCTGTGCTTGGTCCTGGGGACTGCAAGGCCACAGTCTCTCGAGTGGGTGAATACCCCACTGGTTCTGGAGGGGGCAACATGCCCTGTGCTTGGTCCTGGGAAGTGCAAGGCCACAGTCTCTCAGGTGGGTGACTTGCCCACTGGTTCTGGAGGGGGCATTATGCCCTGTGCTTTGTTCTGGGGAGTGCAAGGCCACAGTCTCTCAGGTAAGTGACTTTCCCACTGGTCCTGGAGGGCGCAACATGCCCTGTGCTTGGTCCTGGGGAGTACAAGGCCACTGTCTCTCAGGTGGGTGACTTGCCCATTGGTTCTGGAGGGGGCAACATGCCCTGTGCTTGGTTCTGGGGAGTGCAAGGCCACAGTCTCTTGAGTGGGTCAATACCCACTGGTTCTGATGGGGTCAGGCCTCACAGCAGCCCATGGGGGCTGGACTATATGACGTCCACTGTTGGTGATGGCTGCAGTGTGGTGGTGGTTGTGGGAGGCTCCTTCTCAGCCCCTGCACCTTCTGATGTCTGCCCTGTGGTGGTGGTTGTGGGAGGCTCCTGCTCATCCCCTGCACCCTCAGATGGCTGCACTGTGGTGGTGTTTTTTTGAGGCTCCTGCTCAGCTTCTGCACCCTCCGATGGCTGCACTGTGGTGGTGGTTGTGGGAGGCTTCTGCTCAGCCCCTGCACCCTCCAATGGCTGCACTGTGGTGGTGGTTGTGGGAGGCTCCTGCTCAGCCCCTGCACCCTCTGATGGCTGCTCAACCACGGCTGGTGGTGGGGGCTCTGTGACAGCTGCTGGTGCAGGCTCCTTCCCCTTCTTTGTGGCTGGTGCAGGCTCCTTCCCCTTCTTTGTGGCTGGTGCAGGCTCCCTCCCCTTCTTTGTGGCTGGTGCAGGCTCCTTCCCCTTCTTTTTGACTGGTGCAGGCTCCTTTCCCTTCTTTGTGGCTGGTGCAGGCTCCTTCCCCTTCATTATTTGTGGCCTGGAATCTTTTTCATCACGAGTAGGTGCTGCTAAAACTGGGTTCTTGGACTGTTTGGGTGAGGTGCTTGGCTGGGTCCTTGACACCCTGGCCATACATGCAGGGCAGGGAGGAGGGGGAGGGAAGAGGTCAATCTGGGAAAGGAAAAGCTTTTTAGGGACATTGGGGCAGGAAGAGGGAGGATTAATGAGAGTGGAGGGTGAGGGAGTGGTTGTTTGCTGGATTTGGATGCAGGTGCATGGGTTGTATACCGTTGTGAGGTGGATGGCTGTTGGGTGTTTAAGTGCTTGCGTTTGTGTACTTTAGGAGGGGAGGACAGACACTGTGGGCGAGGACACAGGGGACGTGTGCATGGATGTTGTGGAGGTGTCTGCCAGTGAGGTGTGTGTTCTGCTTGATGTGGTAATGATGCACGTAGTGGATGATGATGTAGTGCATGCAGGTGTGAGGGTGGACGTAACTGAGTGGGAGGTGGAGGAGGAGGAGGAGAAGGGGAGACAGTGGAAATAGTGGATGTTGTGTCTGCAACTGGCTGGTGTTTGTGTGAGTGCCTGTGGGATGAAGGGTGGTGCTTGTGTTTGCCTGTGACACTCTTAGGTGTTGTCTTGTGTGCATGCTTGTCTGGCTGTGTGCTTGGGATGGATTGGGGTTAAGGAGAATGGGACTGGGAAGTAGAATTTGGAGGGGGGATGGTTGAAACAGGAACAATGGCTGCCATCAGAGAGGAAGCCAGAGACTACATCAATCTCTGTTGGACTGCCAATCCACTGTGAATGCCCTCCAGGGATGCATTATATTGCTGCATCTGGGCTGCCAGCCCCTGGATGACATTCACATTGGTTGACTGCCCTACAGAGATGGATCTCAAGAGGTCAATAGCCTCCTCAGTCAGGGCAGCAGGGCTCACTGGCCAGGGACTGATGAGCCTCAGACGAAGGAGATGCCCACTGTCCTGGGTGAGCGGGCACAGGCAACTTGCTGAGGGGCTGCTGGGAGGGCGGTGCTGGTACAGGTGGTGGCAGCTGTACCTGTAGCTGGGGTGGTCACAGAGGTGTCTGCCACCACCAGGGAGCTCCCATCGGAGGAGGTATCTGAGTCTATGTTGTCCCCTCCAGTCTCTGCCGTGGTGCTCCCCTTGCTCGCTGTCCCACTGGTGCCCTCAGCGTCGGTGGACTCTGCCTCCAGGGTCCTGTGGGATGCAGCTCCCCCTGTCGCTGGTGCCTCTGCTCCTCCACCAGATGATGCTAATGCACATAAGGACATGATGACAAAGCAAGAAAGGGGGGAGAGAGACAAAGGATACACTGGGTCAGTGACTGCACCAACGCCACCGTTGGCAAACACAGCACCCTCACACATAGGGTACAGGCCTACGCACTATGCATTGCTCTACCAGTGATATTGCTAGCCACCAAGACATGAGGAGGAGCACACACCGCCAACTGCAGCACACCTGTGACCCACCCAGCCCTGACCAGTAGTGGATGCTTACAAGCTAGGGAGGCAGTATTTCCCCTTCAGACCCTAAGACACCAGAGGACCTACACTGCCATGTCTGACGTGGCTTAGGTGCACCCCCTGACACACAACCACCACCCGGATACCACCCCACCAGCTGTAGGTTGTAATGATAGCCACTGTACTCACCCCCTTGTGGCTGCTGTGATGCCCTCAAGCGTCCATCCAGCTCTGGATAGGCCAGTGTACGGGCCATCAGAGGGGTCAGGGTCCGACGGGCACCCCTTCCTCGTTGGGAGACCATCCCCAGTTGGGTCTCTGCGGTCTTCTGTGTCCAACGTCTCAGGTCCTCTCACCGGTTCTGACAGTGGGTGCTCCACCTGCCATAGACTCCCAGGGTCCACACCTCCTTGGCGATGGCACTCAATATACCCTTCTTTTGATGGGCACTGACCTGCAGAGGCAATACAGACAGGAGAACACCATTAGACAAACAGTCCAGCCAGTAACAGGAATGGCCCACCATACCCGTTTCCATCACTATTGGCACACATATAGCCCAGCACACAACGTGTACACCGCCAAGAGGACATATACCCCCCTTACCTGATGCCTTCACACACAACTCCATGCATTCATGCCACATGCATCGTGCCCACAGTCTACTCAACTGTTGGTTGGAGCCCCATACAGCAGTCCGTACTAGGGTAGGACCCCATCCACCAGTATCTCCAACTCCTCAGAAGTGAAGGCTGGGGCCCTTTCCCCGTCACACGGGCCATGGTAGGTTCCAGACATAGGTCACAGCAGCACATGCAGTGTAGGTCCTCTCCTATGGAAGGTCAGGAAACAAGTGAGGAATATGATAGAAAATAGCATACCGTCACCGCCGGCGTAGGTAACCATTGGCTACTGTACCCCATAGGGCCCAATTTTAACCAATGAGGAGTTGCACGGCGGTTCCTGACCGCCTACCGCCACAGCGCACACCATCAACGACATTACCTCCCTTCTACCTGTCCCTCCACACAGGACAGGCGGACGCCATTTCGGGGGGTGGGGGGAACAGGCCTATGGAATAATGCTACGTCACAGGATAAATTGGCACATACTTGACAAGTTGCACTGTCCCATCACATGTTTACAGATTGCGGACTACTGTTGTGGCTCCATTGTTCAGTTTGTGACAGCCTCTTCACTCTTTTGTCCCTTAGATACATTAGATACCTACCGCTACTGATGAATAGTAGATGGAGGCATACCCCATTGTACAGACCCCTGGTGGACTTGGCTACACTGGAGGACAGGCACATTATCCGCACCTATAGACTGGAAAGGGCCACAATCACAGAACTGTGTGTCCAATTGGAGCTTGACCTGATATCTGCTATCCATCAGCCCACTGGGATCCTCCCTCTTGTGCAAGTGCTGTCAGTTCTCCATTTCCTGGCAACTGGTTCTTTCCAAGTGACAGAGGGCTTGTCAGCAGGAATGTCACAGTCAATGTTCTCAATAATGCTGACAAGAGTATTGTCTGCCCTGATAAAACATATGTGCAGCTACATTGCATTCCCCCAGGTTGAGGATTTGGCCACTGTGAAGGCCGGGATTTATGTAATGGGACATTTCCCCAATATAATAGGTGGGATTGATGGAACACATATTGCATTTGTGCCCCCCCCACCAGAATGAACAGGTGTTCAGGAATTGTAAGAGTTTCCACCCCATGAATGTTCAGATGGTGCTTGGCGGACCAGTACATCTCCCACGTCAATGGTAAGTATCCAGGGTTGGTGCATGATGCCTTTCTCCTGAGGAATAGCAGCATCCCAAATGTGATGTCCTAACCACAGAGGCACAGGGTGTGGCTAATAGGTGAGCCTTGGTTCCCACCCAGTATATGTTGGTGTATGCCTATGGTGTTGGCCATATAGGATAGTGTGTGGCTAAATGTTGTCCCTCAATATTTGCAGGTGACTCTGGTTACTCAAACCTATCATGGCTGCTGACCCCTGTGAGGAATGTCAGGATAAGAGCAGAAGAACATTAGAATGAGGCACATGGGCGAACCAGAAGGATCATTGAAAGGACCCTTGGCCTCCTGAAGGCCAGGTTCTGGTGCTTCCATTTGACAGGTGGATCCCTGTGATACTCACCCAAGAAGGTCTGCCAGATAGTCGTGACATGCTGCATGTTGCACAACCTGGCCCTCAGACACCATGTACCTTTTCTGCAGGAGGAGGAGACTAGAGATGATCCTGTGGAAGCAGTGGACCCTGTGGACAGTGAGAATGAGGAGGCAGAGGATGAGGATGTAGACAACAGAACATCTGTGATCTGTCAGTACTTCCAATGACACAGGTGAGACAGTACAACTTTACATTTCTATGACTTTGGTTGTGTTCTGTGTGGCATTGGCATGCTGGTATTTCCCACTTCTATGCCCACTTACTGTTACCTCTGGCTATTCATTTTGCAGATGTTGGTGATTTGACAAATACTCCTGGTGTGATCACAACAGCCAGCTACAGGTCATTAATTCTTTGTTCGTTCTATGTACAGTTCATTTGCAATGGTTGTACCTGTTTCAATCAATACATATTTGAAATACATGACATACTCAAAATCGATTTATATCAAAGGGTGTTTATTGTAGTACTAATATATAGATGGAGAAGTGCAATGGGATGGGGTGATGATGTAGGAAAGCCCAGGGTATTGTTCCAGCCTCTTTGTGCGATGTTTGGGTACGCTGGGTGTGTGCTGTGGTGTTGTTTCCTAATGGGAAAGGTTCTGTGGTGGTCTGTGACTGGGCTTGGTTAACTGGCTGTCCTGTGGTCCCTGATGAGCCAGGGAGATCATCCAGATCCTGAAGACCAGAGTTACTGTCATCACTGTGGGCCTCTTCTGTTGGGGGACTGCATAGTGCTGGCACCTCCTCTCCAGTGACATTGGCAGGGGTACCTGTGGGGATGTAAATGATGGCTTCCCCTCTATGGTTGGTGTTGCCCTGCCAGCTTTTACTTGTGTATGTTGGTGTATGGTGGGATTGTTAGATTCCCTATGCTATGCATGCTTTAGTGAAGAGTGTCCATGCAGGGCTGTGAGGGGTGTCCATGCATTGGTACAGCATGCAGGGCTTGGCATTGGGATTAGTGAGATGTGATGGTGGAGTGTGTGGGATGCAGTGGAGTGATGGGAGTGAGGGTGAGGGTATGTGATGGCATGCAGGTATGGGGGTGATAATTGATGGAAGTTGACATACCAAAGTCCAGTCCTTCTCCGACTCCGGCCAGGCCCTCAGGATGCAGTATTGCCCAGACTTACTCCTCCCATGCTGTGACTTGTGAGGGAGGAGTCGGGGGGTCCACCGCCAGTCCTCTGTATAGTGAGCTGGTGCCTTTCTGCTATGAAATGTACCTTCCACTGTAGGTCGTTCCACCTCTTTCTGATGTCATCCCTTGTTCTTGGGTGCTGTCCCACGCCGTTGACCCTGTCCATGATTCTCCGCTGTAGCTCCATCTTCCTGGCTATTGATATTTGCTGCACCTGTGCTCCAAATAGCTGTGGCTCTACCAAGATGATTTCTGGCATCATTCCAGAGCCTGCACCGGAATTGAGTGTCAGTCAGGCAGTTAGAGCACACCTTCCGGCCATTCAGAGACTCTGTACTGCGAGTTAACGATCCAGCTGACGCCCGGGGCCATAAATGAACCCAGCTGAGCGGCCGCCCTGTAAGCATAAGGCCCCATCCGATTACGGGGCCGCTTGGACCAGTGAGGAATGTAATTGGACAGTACAAGTTCCTTTAACCTTGAAGGAGGCCAGAGCTCAGTATAGGAGACCTCTGTTGTCTGGAATGGCAGCTCAGGAAAATACGGCAGCTCATGATCAGCAGTTCCGGTATGCTTTGCTAAATGTCCGCTCACTCCCCAAGCACAAATTGGAAATCTGTGAAATGATTGATACTTGGCATATTGATTGCTTGTTTTTAACAGAAACCTGGGGCAAAACAGAATCAGACCCTGATTTTGTTGCAGCATCTCCCCCAGAGTATACCTACTAGAGATTAGATAGACCCCACAATAGGGGTGGGGGCTTGGCTATTATCTGCAGGGCTACTCTTGTGCGTGTATGGTCTGGCCCCGCCGCTGAAACATGCAAGACAATGGCTTTTAAGATCTCTCAGAACAGTGGAGTATTGTTGGAGGGCCTATTGATTTATCGACCGCCGGGCCCTCCTACAAATTTTGTCCAATCTTGGGTTAAGCTGATAGAACCTATGGTTTTGTCCTCAAAGGCAATTATACTAGGTGATTTTAATATTCGTTTTGATGAGATCTGCACTCCAGTGGTTAGGGAGTTCTTAGATCTTATGGAGGCCTTGGATTGGACCCTCAGAGTCTCGGCAGCTACCCACAGGGCAGGACATATATTAGATGGGGTCTTTGTTCGTACTTCTCTACAGCTGGCGTTAACCAATACCCAGTTAAACCTGACGGATCATCATCTGCTAAACTTTAAAATTGATATCACGCACTCTCCTGCTCTGTGTGAGGTGGAGAGCAAAGTACTTAGGCCATGGAAGCAGATTAAAGTGGAAGAGTTAGTTCCGGCCTTAGAAGAGGGCTGGGACAGGGCCAAGAAGATAGCTCGGCCCCTGCTGGACAGTTTTCAGCAAGGGGTTGAAATGGCCATGGGTCAACTGGCTCCCCCATAGATCCGGGGGCCTTGCAGTCGGAAGAAGCTTGGTCAACCTTGGTTTTCGAGCGAACTTAAATCTTTCCAGAGAAAGTACCGACAACAGGAACGCCGGTGGAAATTAAACCCAGTCCCAGAGGAAAGGGCTGTATTAAAGTCCACCCTCAAGGCTTAAAAAGCGGCGCGTTTTAAGGCCAAACCTAATTTCTATACTGCCAAAGTGAAGGAGGCAGTAAATGCCCCTAGAGAACTATTCAAGGTGATAAAGGCATTATCCACTCCCCCTAGGCCATTCGATCTGGAAAATTCTCAGGAATTCTGTGATAAGGTTGCTAGGCACTTTGAGAACAAAATTCTCCAAATACACACAAATTTTGCCCCTCATTAAACCCCTAGGGAACTCCCTTCTAGGGTATCTACTGACTCTAAAGCTAGCTGTAAAGTTCCGTCTGATTTCCACAACTCATGACAGTATTAGAAAGAGGATCCTAGAAATTAAGTCAGGTTCCCCTTTGGATCCGTGCCCCACCTCTATTTTTCAACTGTCCCCCTCCCTGATGGTTCGGGCGTTAGCTCCCATCTTTCAAGAGGTTCTGATATCTGGGGTGTATCCCTCCCTATGGAAAGAAACTATAGTGGTCCCCCTTAAGAAGAAGCCAGATGGCGACAGCCAGGACCTAAACAATTTATGGCCAATAGCACTTCTTCCCTATCTGGCAAAGATTTTAGAGAAAATCTTGATTTTGGAACTGGCGGAATTCTTAGTGGAAGTGGGAGCCCTTGACGCCTCTCAACATGGTTTCAGAAAGGCGCATAGTATGGAGACGGACTTGATTTCATCCTCTGATGCTATTCGGAAATTGGTAGATGAAAGTCAAGGGGTCATCCTAGTACTATTAGATTTATCGGTGGCATTTGATACGATCTCTCCTCACCTACTGACGTCCCGTCTTTGCCAAGTAGGGATTAGAGAGAGAGCTCTTAAGCTTCTGGAATCTTTTCTTACTAACAGATGGACCACTGTAAGTTGTGGCGATTTGAGATCCACACCTTATCTATTACCCTGCGGGATTCCACATGGATCTTCTTTGAGTCCTACTCTGTTTAATGTCTATGGGGGTGATTCCGACTGAGGCGGGCGGCGGTAGCCGCCCACCTCGCGGGAACCGCCATATGGCCGCTCCGCGGTCGAAAGACCGCGGAGGCCATTCAGGCTTTCCCGCTGGGCTGGCGGGCGACCGCCAGGAGGCCGCCCGCCAGCCCAGCGGGAAACCCCAACCCACGAGGAAGCCGGCTCCAAATGGAGCCGGCGGAGTGGGTATGTGCGACGGGTGCAGTTTGCACCCATCGTGTATTTCAGTGTCTGCATTGCAGACACTGAAATAGACAGTGGGGCCCTCTTACGGGGGCCCCTGCAGTGCCCATGCCATTGGCATGGGCACTGCAGGGGCCCCCAGGGGCCCCGCGGCACCCCCTACCGCCATCCTGTTCCTGGGGTGTCAGAATCCCCATGGCGGCGGAGCGCGCTCCGCCGCCATGGAGGATTCTGTAGGGCAGTGGTAAACCGGCGGGAGACCGCCGGTTTACCCTTTCTGGCCGCGGCTGAACCGCCGCGGTCATAATGCCCTTGGGAGCACCGCCAGCCTGTTGGCGGTGCTCCCGTGGTCGGTGACCCTGGCGGTCACCGGCCGCCAGGGTCAGAATGACCCCCTATGTTGCCCCGCTGGCTAGTCTGATTCGCTCCTTTGGCTTCATCCCGTCCTCCTGTGCAGACGATACTCAGCTTATCATCCCATTTAAAAAGCCTTGGTAGGAGGTTGCGGACCGGTTCAACAACTGTATGCAAACAGTTAGCAATTGGATGAAGTCTAACTGGCTTAAAATGAATGCCACCAAAACCGAAATTCTCTGTTTCAGACCAGGAAAAGAGTTATGGAGCTCATGCTGGTGGCCTTCAGAATGTGGCACGCTTCCTGTTCCCACCACTGTCAGTAGGAATTTGGGCATTCTTTTTGATGATCGCTTATCTTTTAAAATTCAGGTAAACCACACCTTAAAGACATGCCTCTGGTTCATTAAAATGCTCAGGAAAATGTTTCCTTATCTCCATGAATGGAGAGTCTCTGCCATTTTAGCATTGGTGATGTCTATATTATTGCAATGCCTTACTCCTTAATCTGGAGAAGGTCTTGGTCAACAAATTGCAATTGGTCCAGAACGCAGCTGTTAGAGCGTTTTTCTACCTCTCATAGCGGGTATCAGTCAGAGAGAGCCTCAAACAATTACACTGGCTTCCGGTGGCTCAGCGTATCATTTTTAAATCGCTCTGTCTAACGTATAAAGCTACTCACGGAATCGGTCCTCGCTACCTCACTACCAGGCTCTGTTGGCATGTTCCTAAGAGAAACCTGAGGTCCTCCAAAGCCTATTGCATTCCGGTACCCCGTACTCATAAAGCTAAATGGGGGGATAAAGCTTTGACGGTGGCTGCTGCCAAAGGGTGGAATTCGCTTCCTTTGATTATCAGGCAAAAACTCTGTTACCTAAGGTTCAGGAAACTGGTTAAAACATGGCTCTTCCCCCGATAGCATCCATTTCGTATCTCGGTTTGTACCTTTAAGTAATTTTTTCTTTTATTATTATCTGTTTCTTGGGTGGGTTCCTTGGATTCTTGCTATCTCCCTCTTTTCTCACCTTCTACATCAGCGCTTCAATGCTCTTCGTGAGTTGGAATGCTGTTTACAAATACGATATGCATACATACATTCTATTAGGTAGCACTTTTATCTCCTAATTCCTTGTTGGAAGAGAAATGGCAGCCTCACTGAGGATGGTGGTTCTCTAAAACCAAAGGTTGAGCTCTCATCAACTAGTGGAAGAAAGGGCTGCGCTTTCTAGGGAGCTAATACTATTACGCTTAAGACAGAAAGCGGCATCCTCATCGCAGTGGGCTGCACTCTCTGAAGCCAAGAGATGAGGTCTCTGCACTCAGGGGCATGTCTTTCTGCATACAGATTGGAAGTTGAAGCAGACAGAGTGACGCAGGTTGGCTGATGCAGCTGTATAATGGAAGAGTAATCCGAAGGGAATGTGTGGAGGCAGTAACAGAAAACTGCACCATCTATTTGGATTATTTTTTGGATAAAGACTCAGGTAAATAGTTGGAGCTTGACACAGGCGTATGTTCCTTTAAATTGTCATATTCATTGCCCTCGACCTGACCAAGTAAGGATTGTGTGGATGATATCCTGTCCTACTATGCATCTAGAGTAGCAACATTTCTTCCGTCTATAGTGTTCTACAAAAAGCACCATTCAATGCACTTCTGACAGTATTCCTGATAATGGCTTGCTGCTTCCAACCAGAAGGAGCTGACTCATGCTCTACAGTTAGTGCATCCACACGGCAGCAACAGGGACCTCTAGTTTAAGTAGAAAAGTAACAGCTTCAGAGAGGTATCCATCCCAGCGATAAGGCACAACTTTCAAAGTTCTCCTTCAGTGGCAAGCATGCTAGGGTCACAAGAACTGAAAACAGTAACAGTGAAAACATACTTAGAAGATCAACATCTTGCTTTACATGCATAAAAGAAAACTTACCGAATGAGCACCTGGTAGGAAAAATAACATCATTTTATGTGTGAATAAATGTACAATTATTAAGAAGGAACTCCAAAGTCTTAGAAAGTAAGTGCACACCCCATAAAAAGATATAGGCTCAATACATTTACTTCTTACAAATATATGTGTAACAATAAAACAGGATCTATGTGTACATTATTACATTTTATTGTTAATACAATTAATGGCTGGCTGTGCATCTGGTCTAGTATTTGAAAGAGATAGGCTGAGAATCCCACTGGTGACTGCAGAGATGTGAACCATACAATGCATTCTTTCTGTGTGATGGATACTTCCACTTGTACATTCCTCACCTTGTGAATAACCTCACAGCTATAAGATTGGATCTTAAAACTTTACATCAGTTCCTCTAGGTGGCATTTTCAGCTCCGCGTTGACGCTGTTTTGCATTGGAAGTGATGTGTGGAACCTCGTATAAATGCCACCCATGCACACTAAAATCAGTTTTTTTCTTTTTGAGCCTTCAGGCATGGATCCAGAGCTACTCTTCAGCAGTCGCGGCTCGTAGAGGTGGCGGGGTAGCGTGCGAGGGGTGGGGTGTACACATTACATTAGAAAAAATATTTGAAAAAACACCTCGCTCCTGGACCCGCTGCACCGCTCCTCCGTCTCTCTGCAGACACAGGCTCCCAGCCTGCCCTGGGGCCATTTTGGGAATAGGATCCCCCACTGAGAGGTTATCCAAATATATTGATATTTTTTTTATAGCGCTTTGTGTTCAACTTACCATCCTATATTAGGGATACCAAAGATTTACTATGTAAACTGAGCGATTTTGAATGGACCAATGACCACCTTTTGGTCACCCTTGATGTTGCCTCTCTCTACACATGTATTCCCAGAGCCCAGGGCATGAAGGCCATACAACATTATCTTGACACACAGGAGGCTTCCTTTTACCAACATTCAAACATGCTTGTGGATCTTATACACACTGTTCATGATAATAATGTGTTTATACACAATGGGTACCGTCAAGCTCATGGGGTAGTCATGGGGGCTAAAATTTCCCCCGCTTTTGCACATTTGTATCTGTTTTTTTTTTAAAACAACATCTTTGGCAGAACTGTCCAGCAGAACTTATCCAACATGTCCTATATTGAGGGAGATACATTGATGATGTGTTACTTTTTTGGTCTGGGGACACGTTCTCTCTAGGTCGATTCATTCAACATTTGAATACCAATGATTATAACATCAAATTCACTAGTGCACACTGTGATACCAGCATTGATTTTTTGGGTGTCACTCTATATATTGAACATGACGCAATATGTTCCAGAATGTGTAGGAAACCCACATCCTGTAATTCCATATTACATGCTACAAGTGCACATCCTAAAGCACAAATTCAGGCCATCCCTTAAGGGGAAGCAATTCGAATCAGGCTTAATTGTAGCTGGGATGAGGTATTTTTTTCTGACTTGCTCTTCTTACAACTTCCACTACTAAGAAATGTACACGACATAACAATTTATCCCCTATCATTCCATATAGTACTTTTAGCCCACAAATATATAAGATCCTTAATAGAAATTGGTGTTTCTTATTGGCTGACAATACCCTAAGAAGAGGGTTAACTAAAAGACCCAAAATTATTCATAGTAGGGGACGTACATTACAGAATCATTTATGCCATAGTAATATACCACCTGACAACAAAGAAATGTGGTTACCCAGACCTCATAGTGGCTTATATAAATGTGGATGTTGCAATATCTGTTGTTATCTACAGGATAAAACATTGACCTTCCGATATAATACGAACAAATCATATAAGATTTTGAAATTCATGAACTGTGACACCAAGTACATTGTTTACTGCATAATTTGTATTTGCAAACTCATTTATATTGGCAGCACTATTAGGCCGTTAAGGAAAGGATCCAGGAGCACATCAGGGCCATTAGAAACAACAATACCGAGTATCCTTTCGTGGCCCATTTCAACTCCGCAGATGGTCAAAGAGAGATTTTGGGCATCCAGGTACATGGGATTGACACACTGGCAACCTGTCCTCGTGGAGGCAATAAGACTTTGATGTTAAGACGCATGGAAAGTAAATGGATTTTGAAATTGAGAGCAGTGGAAGAAGGGGTTAACATGACAAAGGATTGACATGTTTTTCTTTAACGCTAAATGACTCCCATTGTTTAAACTACTACACTTTTTACTGTGAATGTATATATTATTTGTCTTAGGCACCGTGTGTTCTGGTCTTTAGTATATCATGCTTCAGTGGGTGGGTTTTGCATACATACATGACATTATTGTTTTATATATTTGTTGGTATACATAGCTCTGGCCTGCCTTTATTACTTGGGTATTTATGTGACTCTGTGCCACTATATAGTACATATCCTTGTTCACTACTCAGTTTCTGATACTTTTTGTTTTATATTTCTATGCACCCACAAGTGCAATTTTGAAATAATCTTTTGTATATAACTTTCGGCTTTTACGCCGACATACTGACCTGTCATTTTTTCTTTTTTTTTCTCTATATGTGTGCATGTATTTCTCTCCTTGAATTTTCTTCCCATGCAGACACACGTATTATTATGGTGGCACTTTTCTGTTTGCTCACTATCCAGTTCATAATATAATGTTTCTGGGGCCAGTGTAGCAGTCAGACACCGACTGCGACTCGCAATGGGGTCGCAATGACCCACCTCATGAATATTCATGAGGTGGGTCGCAAATTGCGGCCCCATTGCGAGTATAGGCACTCGCTAACATGGAGGCCTGCTGACGTCAGCAGGCCTCCATGTTAGCGACCTGCTTTTCAATAAAGCAGTTTTTTTTTTTTTTGAAGTGTAGCCCGTTTTCCTAACAGGAAAACGAGCTGCACTTCAAAAAAACCGAAACCTTTAGTTTCGGGTTTTTTTCAGGGCAGGGAGTGGTCCCTTGGACCACTCCCTGCCCTGAAAAATAATTTGGGGCCAGTCACAAACTGGAAGGGGTCCCATGGGGACCCCTTCCAATTTGCGAGTGGGTTACCATCCACTTGAAGTGGATGGTAACTGCGACTCCATTTGCGACCGCGTACGCGGTCGCAAATGGAATTGCATCCCACTGCGAGTCGCAAATAGGAAAGGAACACCCCTTCCTATTTGCGAGTCGGAAATGCATTTTGCGAGTCGGAGCCGACTCGCAAAATGCATTTCTGAATGGCAAAGTGGCTTTTGCGCCTCGCAAACGGCGATTTTCGCCGTTTGCGAGGCGCAAACACTTTGCTACATCTGGCCCCTGGTTCTTTATTTGTGTTTCGTTTTGCCGATCGATGTGCGGATAGCCCTTGTTCTATGTTCATGGTTTTGGATAGTTAAGGGCAACAAAATGTCGGAGCCTCTTTAGTTGGTTTTAGACATTAAAGCAGTACTCTTCAGGCCGTCCGGTAAGACGCATGTTTTTGCTTTGATGTTTCCATGCTATCATTCGGTGTTTATGTCCTAGACTATGATGTGGGCACACTGCAATTTTTAGCCCTTTTTGCCCGGGCTCTTACGTTTTTTCATCTTTAGTATTGTTTTCTGGTGACGTGGTGGGGCGCTTACCTACTCTTGCTTTTTCTTCCTCATACGCTTCATTATCTGTATGTCTACTTTTCAGTGGCATTCTATACGCGTTTTGCTTTACTTTTTAATTCACTTTATATTTTTTTCAGAATGTTGTATGGTTCAGGCTATACCTTGAGAACTTTAGTGCTTTACGGAGACATCATATTTCATATCATTTTCACAGATTGTGCAGGCTCATTAATATATTATGTTATTTATTTTATTTGGGTCTATGAATAATGATTTAATGTTCCTGTGGGGTTTTACTTTGTTTCAGCCAACATTTTGCTCGCTCGTTAGGGGGGTTGTTTGCCTGAATATTATTATCTGTTTTTTCCCCTTCATTGGTTCACACTTCGCGATGGTTTCAATGTATCTATTGGCAGGGGTCTTTTACATTTATTCGTACATCTTTTTGCGGGGTCTCCAATGTGTTTATGCTCATAGTTTGGGGCTAATAATATACAAATATGTCTTTATCTTTCCTTTAGGCTTATCATGGTTGTTTGGTACTTGTGTATGCCTCAAGAGGGATATCTAGAAACAAATTATATACAATACTTTTCTAAGAGGCATATTTCATGCTTTGTTCTGATAACAGCATTGCAGTTTCATGATATCATAGTACATGCGGTTTATGTCCAATTTTGAGATATGTTTCCTTACTAGTCCACTATCTGTATGCTATTTCTTCTTCACACTAATTCTAGTGATGTACATCTATGGTGTACCTGTTTTTGGCATGGATCTTTCTTTCGCACTTTCCACATTAATCTTTGGATTTGTGGTCACGGGTGTTTTCTGGTGTCATTGGCCTTATGATACACCGTTTGAGATTTATATTTGATTGTGGACATATATTATAGTTTTAACTTGTAATCTATCACTTATCCAGATGTTATGTTCTTGGAGTGTCTTGTAATGGTTTCTTGGTTTTATGGTTCTTGTACAATTCTTGTTTTTTGTTCATGATAGTTTACACATAACTTAGAATACATATGTTATGTTTTACATTTACATCTTACAGCCTTGAAAAAGTCTTGTAGACAAAACACGTGTTGGCTGGTGCATCTATGTACTGATGATTTTTGTCCTCTTCATGTGCTATTACAAGGATCAATAAAGAATCACTGATGTTGCACCTTTGGATTTATGGTGTTTGTCCTCTTCATGTAATTATTAGAAGGAAAATTAAAGGATTACCACTTCAGACTTATATTGTACTCTTGTCTCCAACAACCAAGAACATTATGGACCATTATGGTGTGCCCTAGTGTGAATATTATTACGTTGGGAGGACATCCCCAGCTGGACTGCAGCAATCTTGTGGGCTCAGCGACTCAGGTACATCTCAAAGGTCCGCACCTACTTGGTGATGGCTCTCCATAGCTTCTCTTTCTGATGGGCGTTGAAGTGCATGGATGAAAAAATCTAATTAAGCGATTACAATCACAATTTTTGTCACAAATGGTTTAGTCACATGCATGTAAGAAAAACCAAGCTAGAACTTTTCAGTTTGTTAACACTCCACAAGTGTGAAACACACAAGCCCATAAGTACAGGGACATGACTATAGACATATGTGTTTGCATCTGCCAACTAACCCACTACCCTGCACATGGCCTACAATGACTAAGAAAGCTTACTGACATCAGGTTGCCCCTGCTCCAGAAACCTGTATTGTGATGTGGGTGACAATGCCGCAATAGAGACCTATGTGGCTTCTGAAGGGTAAACTCCTTAGGCCTGACTGGACCAACACATTCACACTCTTTGAAATTGACTCACTGCATACAGTCCCTACAGGCACCTGCCACAGTACTAACATCCCCATTACACTTGAGTAACAATCAAGAGGCTGGAATTGTGGGTACAGAAAGTGTCTTCCTTGTCCATGTGTGGACATGTGGAATAACAAATGCAGACTCATTCCACTTCAGGGGGTGGGTTCTTTGGTATGTCCCTGTACCACAAAACAGTCCTTTGGACCTATGTGTCTATACTAAAGAGATGGCATCCAACATGCAAACGCATGCATTGTACAGTTTTTGCTATGTGACCAAGGTGCTGAGTCACATGTCAGGGCCTCCCAATCAACACACTGTCTGCACTGTGCGACTGTCATCTGTTCAATAGGCCTGTACAGGACAAGTATGACCTATCTGAAGGTGACAGTAGAGCCTTGGGAGTAAGGGCCCTGTCATGAGTCTAAGACACACATTGCCAATGATGCAAAATGCACATATGGACGAGATTAATTATTTACCTCTGTACCCATTCCTAATCTAGTCAAAGAATGAGGCATTCAGGGCAAGTTTAGAGCATTACATTGCTACCTGCCAGGATCAGCTGTGGTATAGGGAGTTGGCACAGTACCATGGTTGCATAACCATAGGGACACTCCTACAGCCTGGACTAGGTCCCATACTGGGAGGTACACTTGACAGGCTTTGGTCTCTGCATGCTGAGCATACAGAACCTACATGACACTCCATTCCCACCACTTCCATGCATGACAGGGCATCATGTGGCCATCAGCAATTTGGCATGTGGTGTGTGTGGCGACCTGAAGGGCACATTGAGTCATGATATGCCTTCCACAAAACCGTATAGCAAGACTAGTTGCAGTTTGAAAGATCGGTGCCACTATACAAATTGCTCACATTATTCTCACATGTCTTATACAAGGTGCATACACAGCTCATGCTGTCATGCACATGCATGTTATCCAACATTTACAACAACCGTGAGGAAAGAGAGGAAAGAGGTGTCATGGCAGTAATATTATCCAACACAAGGATGATCTAGGACCCCAAAAACCTCACAAAACACAATGTGACTGAGCTTAACATATGGTGCTGTCCACCAATACCTGCACATTCTACATCTCATTGATGCCACACAGACTGCAACAACAGGCACACAAGAAGTCTAACTGACACACAGGGGCACATTGTAGCCTGTGAGGAGTAAAAGGATGGTGAAGTCTAACTGACACACAGGGGCACATTGTAGCCTGTGAGGAGTAAAAGGATGGTGCACATGAGGTACTTACCTGCATCTCTGGTGAGTCATAGAGCTGCTCATACAGGGGAAGGGGGCTTATCACCTGCTGGACATGGCATGATTGCTCCCAGAGGTGGACACAGCAGCTCAGGTCATGGAGGTAATGCTAACAGCAGTGTCAGGAGTCAAGTGAGTGAATCTGCAGACAATGGCGGTCACGTCTGCCACATACGTTGTCGTCCCTGCCGGCAGACACAGCAGCTGATGATTGTGTCTGGCGCAGTTGCAACTGCCTTCTCCCATGATGACTTCCGCCGGCGATCGCAGGTAGTTCCTAATGTCCAGTGGAGTAGGTCAGGCATCCACCAGTTTATCAGCCTGAAATGTTGTATTCAGTTCATGAAATGCATCAAACCTATAAAATATACTTTTTTTCCCTCACAAACATCCTTATCCTGGCTTGTCATGTAAGCCATACTACGCAATCACAATTGTCGTATGTTGCAGGGCACAGATGGCATTTAACAGCTGGCACAGTCCACCACTGACAACGGTCATTTTGGCGGTTGGGATACACAGTCACTCAATCAATCAGGAACTTGTAAAGCGCACTACTTACCCATGAGGGTCTTAAGGCGCTGAGGAGGGGGAAAGAATGGGGGGGAGGTGCTCCTACTGCTCGAACAGCCAGGTCTTGAGAAGTTTCCTGAAGGTAAGGAGGTCTTTGGTCTGATACAGGTAGGTGGGAAGAGTGTTCCACGTTTTGGCGGCGAGGTGCAAGAATGATCTACTGCCAGTTGTAGTTCTGCGGACGCGTGGGACAGTTGCGAGGTCAGGGGAGCGGAGATGCCGGGTTGGGGTGTAGAAGGAGAGCCGTCTTTTAAGGTATTCTGGTCTGGTGTTGTGCAATGCTTTGTGAGCATGGGTGAGGAGTTTGAAGGTGATTCTCTTGTTGACTGGGAGCCAGCACAAGTTTCTCAGGTGGTCTGTGATGTGCCAGTGGCGGGGGAGGTCCAGAAGGAGGTGTGCAGAGCCGTTCTTGATGCATTGCAACCTCTTCTGGAGTTTGGACGTGGTTCCTGCATAAAGGGCATTGCCGTAGTCCAGTTTGCTGCTTATGAGGGCTTGGGCGACTGTTCTTCTGGTTTCGATGGGTATCCATTTATAGATCTTTCGGAGCATGCAGAGGGTGTTGAAGCGGGAGGAGGAGATGGCGTTGACTTGCTGGGTCATGGATAATGAGGAGTCCAAGATGAATCCTAGGTTGCGTGAGTGGTCGGTGGGAGTTGGAGTGGCTCCAAGAGTGGAAGGCCACCAGGAGTCATCCCATGTGGAGGGGGTGGAGCCAAAGATGAGGACTTCCGTCTTCAAGGAATTGAGTTTGAGGCAGCTGCTCCTCATCCATTCGGTGATGGCCTTTATTCCTTCATGGAGGTAGGTCTTGGAGGAGTCCTTGGTGAGGGAGAGGATCAGCTGTGTGTCGTCGGCATATGAGATGATGTGGGATCGGGCGATGTTAGCGAGTGGGGCCATGTAGACATTGAAGAGGGTCGGGCTGAGGGACGAACCCTGGGGTACGCCGCAGATGATTTTGGTGGCCTTCGAACGGAATGAGGGGAGGTGGAGTCCCTGGGTTCTGGCAGTGAGATAGGAAGTGACCCAGTCCAGGGCTCTGGCGCGGATTCCTGCATTGCTGAGGCGTGAGCATAGAGTGTGGTGGCAGACGGTGTCGAACGCGGCCAAGAGGTCCAGGAGGATGAGGGCCGCTGTTTCGCCGTTGTCCAGTATGGCTCTGATGTCGTCGGTGGCAGCGATGAGGGCAGTTTCGGTACTGTGGTTGCTGCGGAATCTGGATTGGGAAGGGTCCAGGGTGCAGTTCTCCTCGAGAAAGCGGGTTAGTTGTCTGTTGACAGCCTTCTCGATGACTTTGCCGGGAAGGGGAGCAGCGAGATAGGCCCAAAGTTCTTGAGGTCCTTTGGGTCCGGCTTGGGTTTTGTGAGGAGGGCGTTGATCTCGGCGTGTTCCTAGCTCTCTGAGAAGGTGGCAGACTTGAAGGAGCTGTTGATGATCTTCTGTAGTTGGGGTGCGATAACGGAGCTTGCTTTGTTGAGGATGTGGTGAGGGCAGGGGTCAGATTGAGAGCCCGAGTGGATGTTGTTCATGATTTCGATGGTGTTGTTGTTGTTGTTGGGGGTCCACGAGAGCAGAAGGTGAATTTGTGGTTATGGTGGTTGCCGGGGGGGTCTGGGTGCTGAAGCTGTCGTGGGTGTCTGCAATCTTGAGGTGGAAGTAGGAGGTTAGGGAGTCACAGAGGTCTTGGGATGGCGTGATGTTGGTGGTGTTGGAGCTGGGGTTTGAGAGTTCCTTCACAACGTTGAAGAGCTCCTTGTGGCTGTGTGCGTTGTTGTTGATTCGGTCTTTGAAGGTGGTTCTCTTGGCGGCTCGGATGAGTTGGTCGTGTCTGCGGATGGCGTTTTTTGAAGGCTGTGTGGTTGACCAGAGTCTGATCTTGGTGCCACTTTCTTTCGAGTATTCGACAGGTTTGCTTAGATTCGTGGAGGTCGGCGGTAAACCAGAAGGCCTTTCTGTCGGTGCGTCTGTTGGAGGGATTCTTGATTGGGGCGAGAATATTGGCTCAGGTGTTGACCCATTGCCTGAAGTTGCGAGCACCTGCATCAGTGTCGGTGGTGTCTAAGGTGGGTTTCAGGAGAGGGTCGCGATAAGTTGGTCATCGGTGACCTTGTTCCAACTGCGGTGGGGGATCCGTTGTGGGTGGTGGTGTGTTCTGTGTTTCTCGAAGGAGAAGTGGATGCTGCGGTGGTCTGTCCAGTGGAGTTCGGTGGTGTGGCTGAAGGAGACGTGATTGCTGGTGGAGAAAATAGGGTCGTATCTGTGTCCTGCGGAGTGGGTCGGTGTTGTGACAAACTGTTTGAGGCCAAGATTGGAGAGGTTGTCGAGCAGGGTGGCGGTCCCCGAGCAGTATGAAGTCAGTGGATACGAAAGCGTGTGTGCTGATGACGTCGGTGATGGATTCGCTGAACTGCTGTTGGGGGCCGGGGGGGCCTGTAGATGAGGGTTCCGCGGAGGGTGGTGTTTGGGTCAGTGTGGATCTGGAAGTGCACGTGTTCGGCAGTGCTGAAGGTGTCTTCGGTGCTTGTCGTGATCCTGAGGGTGATCTTGTGGATGATGGCGATGCCTCCATAGCTCTACTGCATGCTTGTGGACGGAGCAGTGTTGAGGAGGATACATCTGAGATGGGTGCATCCTGCTTTGGTGGGTGGGTCTTTGGCGTGGAGGCTGGTGAAGGTGCAGTTCCGGCAGGAGAAGGTGCAGTTCCGGCAGGAGAAGGGTCTGTGGGTGGTCTGCGGGAAGGCTTGAAGGAAGGCGGGAGAGCAGCCGGTGTTGAGGACGTGGAGGGTGGTGCGTCGTAGTGAAGCCGTGCATGGTGGTGGTGGGGGGACAGGAGCCAGAAGTTCTGGCACTGGGCGCAGTAGGTTGGGGGGAGGAGAGGACAGCTGGGAGCAGGGGGTGAAAAACGGTGCAAAAAAGGGGGCAGGCCCACATAAAGGGGGTGGGGCCAGCAGCGGCGAGAGAGAGAGGTGGGAGAGCGAAAGTGAGGGAGTGGAGTGAGAGAAAAACAAGGAAGAGAGTAGGGAAGCAAAAGGAGCACAAAGAGACAGAAGAGAAGCAGAGCAGAGAGCAAAGCAGAGAAAGGAGGAGAAAAGGAGGAGAGAGGCAGAAGGTAGCCTAACAGGAAAGCAGAGCTCTCCCACTAGACACCAGGGATGAAGTGCAGGCAGAAGCCTGCAGGTGGAGGAGGGCCTCGAACTCCTGACAGGGGTCAGGAGTTCAGAGGAGCCAGGGAAGGGGCTCTACTTGCAAGGTGGAGCCATGGGAGGCAGAGCAGTGCACTGACCAGGTCAGTGGTATTGCTCAGCCTACCACGCAGCGGCTGCCATTAAGTAGGGAGGTGGGGAGGAGGAGAGGATAGCTGGGAGGCGGGAGCAGGGGTGAAAAACGACGCATAAAAGGGGGCGGGCCGCAAAAGGGTGGCGTGCCACGGGGCAGCAGTGGCGGGGGAGAGACAGAGAGGGGAGAGCAAAAGTGAAAGAGAGAGAGCGGAGTGAGAGAAAAATGAGAGAAGTAGCATTTTGAGGGACAATTGTATTGCACATCTTTGAGTTTCATCCAAATCCATGTTGTGGACACACATGTTGAAAATCATGGGGGGTCACATTTGACCCTTTGTAGCTGGCAGCAGTGAGGTCTACTGTGTGCCATGCCTATACTGTCAGAAATGCTTTGTCACATTAAATCATCGACATGCATCATTTATGTTGCTGTGGACATCATGACTAATGTTAGAAATCATGTCTAGTCATACACAGGTACCCTGAGAGAGGGAGGATGCAACAACCTCCTGTCTACCATCCACTGCCAAACTTTCAGACCATGGAGCAATGGCACATTATCATGTACTACTACTTGGATAGACAAAGAATAGTGGATTTATGTTGTCATTTGGAGGCCGATCTGATGCCAGCTGTTAGTTATCCAACCACCCATTGTACAAGTCATGTCAGTACTGCACTTCCTATCCACAGGGTCCGTCCAACATACAGTGGCCCTATCTGCTGGTATGTCCCAACCTATGTTTAGTCTGCTGTTGAAGGCTGTCCTCTCAGCAATGTTGAAACACCTTGACAGCTATATCCGGTTTCCCAGACGTGAGGATGTAGCCCACGTGAAGGCTGACTTTTATGGTTTTGCCAGCCTCCCACGTGGTGGGGGCCATTGATGGCACACATGTTGGCCTGGTGCCAGTGCAGGTCAATGAACAAGTTTACTGTAACAGTAAAAACTTCAATTCCATGAACGCGCCAGTTGTCTGTTTTGGCGGATTTCTACATTTCACATGTATGTCCGTTATCCGGGTTCAACTCATGAGTCCTTCATAATGCAGAGCAGCAACATACCCCAGCGGATGTCACAACTGTACCCAGAGAAGGTCTGGCTGGTTGGTAAGTCACATCTGTCTTGACTGTGTGTATGTAATGTCAGGTGCTACAATCATGAAGTTAGTGACTCATTGTTGCACATATGTACCATTCCTCACCAGGAGAACCAGTATTACAAAACCATCCTTGCTTGTTGATGCCACTAAGGAATCTAACTACCCCAGAGGAAGTCCACTTCAATAAGGCCCATGGTAGACCATGGTGGGTAGTGGAGTAGGATTTTGGGCTCCTGAAGACCAGATTTAGGTGTCTAGACAGGACTGGTGGAGTCCTCCTCTACTCACCCGGAAAAGTGTGTCAGATCATTGTGGTATTCTGCATGCTCCACAGCATCTCCCTACGGAGGAATATCTCGTACATCCCAGAGAATGGGGAGCCTGTAGTTGTGAGAATGTGTGGAGTTGAGTCTTTTAAAAACAACTAGGTAGCTGATACTCTGCAATACTCAGCCAAAGGCTGCTTGATGAGGTAGCTCTTGACATATCCCCACCTTGATGATTTTGTTTTGTTTGTGTCAGTTTCATTTCCACATGCTTGGTATGTGCTTTGTGTAATGGGTATGTTTTCAAGCCTATACTCCTTGTTTTGTCTTTGTACAGGTACCTTCACCACGACAACTTCATATGGGCATTTCAGAGTTGTGACATTGGCAGGTATCTGATGCCCTTCTGACATACAAAGTGGACATGGATTTTTCCAGGTTATGTAGCTCACAGATTTGCGGTGTATTAGACCTGTGCCAAGACAGCTTACACACTGTTTATGTGGAAGGTCAGAAGTGCACAATGGACTTATTGAGTGTGCTGTGGTGGGCTGATTGCATCATGTGTTCCTTCATGTGGGCATAAAATATGTCATCACAGATTGTGACCAAGTCATTTTCCCTTCACTTTGGCTAAATACCATTCTTGTGTGACCTGTATGTAGCTGTAGATGATTTTCATCATAGCAAGCCACTGAGCCTGTGCCACAATACTGACATATGTTTGTGTCATTGTGAGAAAGTAGCCTCTTTCTAGCATGGGTACCCCCACTTTTGGCTTGTTTGTGAGTGTGTATCAGTGTGTTTTTACTGTGTCACTGGGATCCTGCTAGCCAGGGCCCCAGTGCTCATAGATAAAAAACCTTTATGTCAGTGTGTTTTGCCTGTCTCATTGGAATTCTGCTAGCCAGGACCCCAGTGCTCATAGTTTGTGGCCTAATGTGTTTGTTGTCAGTAGTGCTTAACTGTGTCACTGAGGCTCTGCTAACCAGAACCTCAGTGCTTATACTCTTTCCACTTTTAAATTTGCCAGTGTATGCTAGTGACTTCATTTACCAATTTTAATTGGCCCACTGGTCCCCCCTTCTAAGTTCCTAGTATATGGTATGTAGGTACCCATGGCATTGGGGTTCCAGGAGATCCTTATGGGCTGCAGTATTTCTTTTGCCACCCATAAGGAGCTCAAACAAACCCTTTCACAGGACTACCACTGCAGCCTGTGTGAAATAGTGCACACATTATTTCACAGCCATTTTCACTGCACCTAAGTAACTTATAAGTCACCTTGTCGCGTAGGCTCTCCTTATTCTAATGAGACTACTGGATTTTGTGCAGCAAGATCGTCCACAGTGTGTGGGACTGAGTCTAGCCCACGGTGGGTGACACTTGTCACTCCAAATCCGGGCTTTGCACTGGCTAACTAGCAGTGCCTCATCTCTCCCGAAAGGTAGAGATGATTGGGCAGCCGAGCGCATGACATATCATACTTCTCAGGGAAGTCGTGGTCACTCAGGTCACATTCGGTTCTTTCCCTTACAATTCGGTCTCATATATAAATGACAATAAAAGCAGTTTAAGTTTTAACGATTGGTTTAATAAAACAACTGCATTTTCGATAGCAAAGCGTGAGCTGCAATAACCAGAACTTCACAACACAACAATATTAAAATGGTGACGATGAGGGTGAAGCATAAGAATAATGCTATCATATTGCCACTAGAATCGATGGACTATTTCCTATCTAAATCATATTTTGAGCACACCATGTTAAGCTCTAATCCTGCCTTTCAGGTTCCCCTGGGAGGATATCAACCCTCATACCTGAGCAAAGGCCTGCGATCTGCGTCAGCATCTGCAGCGAAGCATTCAGCATACAGTTGTGATTCCCTGGCTGGAATCTCCCTCTTGATTTGTAATGGGACTAGAAAGTATTTTTATAATTAACACAGCTGATGTTCTAAGAAAATGTCCCTATGTAAGGATGTGTATTTTCTACAAATGTTGGAGACTAAACTATGTTGGAAAATGGGTTATTGGTAGGGCAGGTAGGTACCTACACCTAGCAACAAGCCACTAACCTCCACCTAGGTACAGTTAGGTCTCAGTAAATTAATCCCAGCTCAACCCTTGGTAGCTTGGCAACGAGCGTCAAGGCTTAACTTAGGAGACAAAGAGGGTCATTCTGACCCTGGCGGCCGGTGGCCGCCAGGGCCACCGACCACGGGAGCACCGCCAACAGGCTGGCGGTGCTCCAATGAGCATTCTGACCGCGGCGGTTCAGCCGCGGTCAGAAGCGGAAAGTCAGCGGTCTCCCGCTGACTTTCCGCTGCTCATTGGAATCCTCCATGGCTGCGGAGCGCGCTCCGCAGCCATGAGGATTCTGACCCCCCCTACCGCCATCCAGTTCATGGCGGGAAAGCCGCCATGAACAGGATGGCGGTAGGGGGGGTCGCGGGGCCCCTGGGGGCTCCTGCCGTGCCCATGCCAATGGCATGGGCACGGCAGGGGCCCCCGTAAGAGGGCCCCAAAATGTATTTCACTGTCTGCCTTGCAGACAGTGAAATACGCGACGGGTGCAGTAGCACCCGTCGCACCTTCCCACTCCGCCGGCTCGATTACGAGCCGGCATCCTCGTGGGAAGGTCGTTTTCCCCTGGGCTGGCGGGCGTATTAACTGGAACCGCCCGCCAGCCCAGGGGAAAACTCGTAATACCCGCCGCGGTCTTTTGACCGCGGCGCGGTAATTTGGAGGGCGGGATCCTGGCGGGCGGCCTCCGCCGCCCGCCAGGGTCATAATGAGGCCCAAAGTGTAAAGCATTCAAATATCACAAAACAGTAATTAAATAAAACACAGGAAACAGTTTAAAAATCCAAAACCAATTTATAAAAATAGTTTATATTTTTATCTTTAAAATGACACAAAAACGATTAAAATCGGTTCAGGGGAACCGGAGAAATGAATTTTTAAAGAATTATTACTTTTCTAGCGCTTAGAAACAAAAAGCGCCAATCGGGTCATCTGGTTGCACCTCGACCGGGGCAAAGTCAAACTTTCAGGCCGACCGCGATGAAGCCCTGCTCGGCTACAGGTCGCGGGAGGCCTCGGTTAAAAAGTTACCTTCTGACTTAGTCTTTATTTTGAAGTTTTTCTTCACCGGGACGAACCTGCCAGTTGAATCCGACCTCCTGGAGCCCTTGTCCGGATACGCGATGTGGGTTTCCTCGGTGGAGACTTTTACCTTCGGACTTAGTCGTTTTTTAGAGATGAAAATCCTTCGACCGGGGTAAACCTGGATCTTGATCCGACGTCCATGGAGCCCTTCTCGGATACGATGGCTGGGAGGTCCCGGTCAACTTTTTACCTTCGGACTTAGTCTCTTTTTTGGATGTTTTTCTTTACCGGGACGAACCACGAAGTAAGGCCGGGTCGCGGTTGAGGCAAGCCGGCTAGAATTTCCGCGGCGGGTCGGTCCCTCTCTGGTGCTTTTTTCCAAAAATTCTCAAATCTTTTCCAAACTTCTGGGGCTTCACCAAGATGTTCTTTTAAGGTTCTTTTGGGGTCCACAGCTCACCCCAAGGGTCCAGAAGTTCTGTGATGGTCCTTGGGGGGTGCGGACTTCAACTCCCAGAATGCACCTGGCGCAAACTCCTTTTTGGCCACTGGACAGTGGTCAGCTGGTCGCTTTCTTCAGGAGTTGGTGCAGGGGACTCTGGTTAGCAATTTTTCACCTGTAGCAAACAGGGAGTCCCTCCTTGAACCAGTTGAAGCCAGGCAAAGTCCTTCTTGTGGTGAAGCCCAAGTGTGCAGCTGGTGCAGTCCTTCTGAGTGCAGGTTCCAGGTGCAGGCCAGGGGTCCAGCAGGGCAGTCCTTCTTCTCCTTAAGTTCTTTCTTCTTGAAATTTGGTGGGGATCTGAGGTGTGGGTGCAGGTCTGCCAGTTTTATCCTTGCTCCTGGGTGAAAAGCAGGGGGGCCCTGGTTCTCCAATCAGGGACAGGGTCGTCCCCCTGTGATGACCACTTCCTGGGAAGTGTGGCAAAAATCCATCCCAGAAGGCAACAGTCTCTAAAAATCCAACATGGATGAATCTGATTTTTGGAGGTTACATCTGGCTGAGCCCACCCACTGGTGTGGCTAAAAATCATAAACACACCCCTCTCCTGCCCTCTCCTAATCTAATCAAGGGGGCACCTAGCTGTCTGGGGTTGCAGGATGTGGGGGTGTTGCTGGGTGCTGCAAATGTCCTTCTCTGCCTTTGAAGACCAGTTTGGCAGCCCTCCCCATTCCTGCCTCACCATCTGCTGAGGGGAGATTCTCTCCCCCAAGCACATTCCTTTGTGTGAAGCCTGGCCACTTCACACCTCATCAAGGCAGCCTGGCAGAAGCTGCTGCAGGCTGGCCAATCAGAGCACAGCAGCAAAAACAATGCAGAGCTGAAATTGGCAACTTTTTAGGTAAAGTCTAAACTTTTTACCTGAACTAGTTATATTAAATCCAACAACTGGAAGTTGTAGGATTTATTACAACAATTAATTTGATACCAAATTCTTGGTATGCAACATTTAAGGAGACTTTAAAATTTAAAATAAAGTCTGCCCATTCTAGCCTATGAAGGCCATTTACTTCAATGAGGGAAAAACGAATTTGGCTGTTTTTACCTCACCAGGGCTTATAAATCTATTTTTATAAAGTCCCTGCTTATAGTTACATGGCACCCAGCCCTAGGGGCACATAGGGCACACCTTAGGGGTGACTTATATGTAAAAATAAGGTAGTTTAAGACTTTGGAAGTACCTTTAATTCCAAAGTCGAATTTGCATATAACTTTAATCTAAAAGCAGCCAGCAAGGCAGGCTTGCTTTTAAAATGACACTGGGCACCTCAGCAGTGCACTTAGGTGTGCACCACCTATGCTGTGGTCCCTAAACCTACATGCCCTACCATATACTAGGGACTTATAGGTAGGTTAACTTAGCCAATTATAATTAGCCTAATTTGCATATCCATTTTACACAGAGCACAGGCCATGGGACTGGTTAGCAGTACCCAGGGCACCATCAAAGTCAGGAAAACACCAGCAAAAAGAGGAGAATGGGGGCAAAAAGTTATGGGGCCTCTGCAATCAGCCCTGTTTTCTCACACTAAACTTCTACCACGTTAACCAGCAATGTACCTGACTGTAGCCTTGACTGAAGCACAGTGTGATCAAGAATGCGTTATTTGAGAACACAATGCTGAACTAAGCAAAACAGTTAGATAGAAGAAATTAAAACAAGACCGTAAAACTGGTTATTATAAAAATAACAATTCAAAGTTGAATAAAATATATCTAGGTCAAGGTGCACAGCGGCCTTGTGTATTAAACTAATGTGCATGGAGCTATGACTAAAATGGCTACACAACACCCTCCCCTTGTCGGTAGAAAGTGGTTCAAGCCAATACTAAAATATCTCAACCTAAGATATACCTAAACCCTACTCGATTTTGACAAGTTAAAAGGACACACCAGCATACTACATGACAATTTTAAAAATGAGATGCGGCCTAGAACCAAATTCAATGAAAAATGTCAATTTAAAAAAGCACGAGTCATGGAAAGCAAGATATCTTCCACTTCTGCAGATGACAAAACCAGAAAGTCCACGCCAAAAACGACCAAGGAGCAGGTTTGTTCCATAGCCCCAGTATCAACCAAGGCAGCATCCCGTGCAGTGCCCATTGATGAGTTGATGGCAACTTCCTCCAGGAAGGGTAGCTCATAATTAGCTCACGTAGCAGACGCAGCCTCAGTGCGCATGTCTGGTAATGAACCCTCAACGAGAACATCAACAGATCAGCATCTATTGCTGGGGGGCGCTGCTGTGAAAGACAAACTTCCAGTGCATGTTCAAAAGAGCACCAAAGGCACTGGAACACAGGCTGCACACAATCCAAAACTGGTCTGAATGACCAAGACCAGTCACACTACAAATATTCCAGGAGTGTTGCTCCGAAATGCTGCATCATACGTTCACGACACAGCTGCGCTGATGGGAGCGCCGTCATTTGTCCTTGTTGCGGCGGGACAGCCATTGCGCATAAACAACAGCAACAGCAGGATGCCGGCTAATGAAGCCAAAGTTATCGGAAATCCCCCCAAAATACTACCGAAAATTGAGTGGATAGCTAAAGCTAAAGGTATCAAACCGAATATAAAGGAGAAGCTGTGAACAAAACCAGAACCAATAGCTTTGAAAAAATGTGCTAATCCAGCCATGCTGGACGCATTAAATATTCGTCCCACGAGTTCACCAAAGTATCTCGGAAAGTTCCTATTTAACAGGGACTGTATTTCTGCTGATGACCTTGCCACTTGAAGTGCGTAGGTCTTTCGTGCAGATGAAAGGGCCATATGCTTTTGAAACAATAAAGCCTTCAGTCTACTTAACTTGTCAAAATTCACCTTTGAAGTAGCAATGTGGGGCCAGATATCGGCTACCTCCTTCATTTTAGAGCTGGGAAACAGTATGTTCCCGCAGCATGTAACAACCTTAGAGACCGAAACAACGTAAACTATTCCGGCCCCCATGCCACAACAGTCTTCACTATTGAGAAGGACGTAGCTGCCGTTTGAAAGCACCTGGAACGTAGGTCTAATCAAGGGGACTGGAACTCCCTTAAGATAACAAGCCAAGTTTGCAGCTGAGGCGTTACATGCCCCATGCAAGGACAGCTGTTTACAAATCATCGAATGGCTGACTGAAGTCTTGCATTCACTACCGCTAAGAAAGACCTCTTTCATGCCATTGAAGCATTTGTACGAGAAGGGAAGCTCCCACACCTCATGGATGTAACTATCTCCCAACGTTTCATATCTGCCTACTGGAATGTGTTTCAAACAGGAGGTGAAATGTAATATTGAAATAGCCAGATTAATAACCCTGTGTATTAACCACTCTGCCGATGGTATTTCGGCCACGGTGAAAGGCAACCTTTCTAGTTTCTCTATGTTAAGCCTGACATAAGTCGCTTCTTTCTTAGCCATTAGTTGTTGTTGCAACGTTAAATTAAAGGAAAAAAATATTTCCCTTGCACTGACGTGCTGCCACCGAACGCGACCCGCCTTCAATGTTTGAAGCGTCCAACCCAACTGCATAATGGACCTGGTCTGACTCTGTCCATGGTATAAAGAAGATAAATCAGATCGTATAATGTCTATAGCAGAAGAAACAATGTTGTTAATTATATATATCCGGTCGGACAACGTGTTAATCCCATTATCCACAACAGCTAATGCCTTTTTCAAATTTTCCTGATCTATTTGCCTTAACCGGGCTGCAGCATCTTGTTGGGAAAGTTTCCATATTTCATTGTATACTGCATATAAGAAACACTTCCTATGTGGTATTCTGGGGCCTGAAAAGAAATCTTGTAAGTCAGTGGTGTTAGATAAGAGATTGAGGTGTGCTTTAACCGCGTTAAGTGAGGATGATTTTAGCCACTGTTGGCATAATTTTCTTACACTATATGTTGTAATAATCTCTGCATGTTCTGGCGATATATAGCGAGGGTCTGGCCTACTCGTCCTAAAACCCCCTGAGGAGTTAATACAACGTTGATGACACCCGTTGGTATGTATGGGCCACAATAACCTCCCGCCTGGACGTGTCAGTGAAGCATTAAATGTACCATTCTTGACCCACTCATTGAGCTCATCTTTAGTTGCATTCGTATATTTTTGCCAGTTGTCAAAATTTGCAGGGGAAGGTATACTGGGCATGTTTAATTCTCTGATTGTTGCTAAGCCTAAACAACTTGTTTGTTGCACTGTTTCATTTAAAAAGGTCATTTGAACAGGGATGAGACATGCTCTAAACAATGTTTCCTTTCCCTTTATCTGCCAATTTTTCGTTCCCCAGACACTTTTCAAATCAATTGATTTGGACCAATATTCATAACCTTCTATTGATAACCGGGAAACAAAAGATTCCGAATATATGAATTTCGTATTGGTCAATAACATGTGTATATCCTTAGTAGAAGGTACTTTAAAATAATATGACCCAGCATTCTTTTGATTGTGCCCAGAAAAATATGTAGACTTTTCAGTATGAGTTTTAGAACTCCCTTGTGGTGGAGTTGGACAATGTTCCCATTGTGTGTAATTAAATATCGTTTTGGGACTAATCGCTCTATGTATGAAGTGGTGCCCATAATAATCATAGCAAAATATATCACCATAATTCTCTTTAATTTGGTAAACATCTTCGTTTATAAAGACAGTATAATATTGCAATTCTGTCATCATAGAATCAACTGTTTTCACATCCCAAACATCAGATACAATGCCTGGTATTACTATATTATTCATTGATAATTTTAACACATACGGTATTTGAAAAATTTCTGTGGGACCGTATATATCAAACATTACTTTGTCCCAAACAATCCCATCAGGAATTGGCACTGCGAGGATATTCACAAAGGATATGTCTCTTCGGACCTTATGTGATGAAAAATGTGGTTTTAAAACCTCCTCCACCTGTTCAACCGCTGATCTCTCGGGAAGAAAATGACCATGTATTAATAAGAAAAAGGTAATAACAAAACCAATCCAAAGTAGAAAGGCTAGGACAGTCAAAGAAAGCCATACATAGGGCCTCATTCTGACCCTGGTGGTCTATGACCGCCAGGGTGGAGGCCGGCTGAAGCACCGCCAACAGGCTGGCGGTGCTTCAATTAGTATTCCGACCGCGGGTCGCCCAGCCGGGTCCGGCGGTTTTCCGCCGGATTTCCCCCGGCTGGGGGAATCCTCCATGGCGGCGCTGCGCCATGGGTATTCCGACCCCCTTCCTGCCAGCCTGTTTCTGGCGGTTTTCACCGCCAGAAACAGGATGGCGGGAACGGGTGTCGTGGGGCCCCTGGGGGCCCCATAAAGATTTTCACTGTCTGCTTAGCAGACAGTGAAAATCGCGACGGGTGCAACTGCACCCGTCGCACCCCTGCAACTCCGCCGGCTCCATTCGGAGACGGCTTCCTTGTTGCAGGGCCTTTCCCGCTGGGCCGGCGGGCGCTCTATTGGCGGTCGCCCGCCGGCCCAGCAGGAAAGCCAGAATGGCATCCGCGGTCTTCTGACCGCGGAGCGGCCATTTGGCGGTTCCCGCCAGGGTCAGAATGACCCTCATAGTTCCATGGAAAAATAAAGTATGTTTCTTTAAGCCAGTTTGTTAGCTTATGTGCACTTGACAAATCAGCTGTCGAAGAGGCGAATGAGGCCAAGAAATCATAGTTGAAGTCGGCAAAATACCCAGAGGCAGTTCGTGCAAATGGGGTAACCGTTGTCAGTGGTGGAGTTGGTGTTTCCTGTGGTGGCACACTGTAGACAGCACCATCCGCTTGGCTTGTAGTTGAGTTTACTTGTTCAAATGTTTCTAAGTTAGTTGATGTTAGTGGAACTAATGCAAGATCATCTTCCACCCTCCCCAAGCTCGGAGAGGTATCAGTGTTGGTATAAACAATTTGTAGCAGAACTTCTTCTCCAGTATTGAGAGGGATTCGGGAACTACTGGATGTTCCTCTTGGTCGGCTGTGCAGGATTGGCCACATGGTGTAATTTGACATTGTCAATTGAAACAAAACAATTTTCTTTGGCACCTGCCTACGGTAATAGAATAACAGTTCTGGTACCGTGTATCCCTAGTACAGGGACTGGTGCTCGATAAGAAGGACCAAATTCCTTTTTCACTGCGACTTTTTTATGTACAAGATCCCCAACTCTGGGAATCCAGCCCGTAGATGTTACTGGCACATCCTTAATTTTTGTGGAGGCAGCACTTTTGGAAGAGTTATCATCACGGAACTGTTGTAATTCCTGTAAAACAGTGACACGTTCATTTATGTTAAAAGGTGTTTCTGCTGCCTCAACGCCAGGACCATCAAGATCCAGAACAAACATTAGAGTTCCGAACAGGCACTCATATGAAGTACGACCCCCCAGGGACCTTCAAGGCAGGTTATTTAGTGCTCTCTGGACTCCATACAGGTGGTTAAGCCAACTACGACCCGTACCTAAGAATCTGGCTGTTAAGGATTGCTTTAAATCACAGTTTAATCGCTCCACAACACTATGGGGGTCATTCTGACCCTGGCGGCCGGTGACCGCCAGGGTCACCGACCACGGGAGCACCGCCAACAGGCTGGCAGTGCTCCCAAGGGCATTCTGACCGCGGCGGTTCAGCCGCGGCCAGAAAGGGTAAACCGGCGGTCTCCCGCCGGTTTACCACTGCCCTACAGAATCCTCCATGGCGGCGGAGCGCGCTCCGCCGCCATGGGGAGTCTGACACCCCCTACCGCCATCCTGTTCCTGGCGGGTCTCCCGCCAGGAACAGGATGGCGGTAGGGGGTGCCGCGGGGCCCCTGGGGGCCCCTGCAGTGCCCATGCCAATGGCATGGGCACTGCAGGGGCCCCCGTAAGAGGGCCCCACAAAGTATTTCAGTGTCTGCAATGCAGACACTGAAATACGCGACGGGTGCCACTGCACCTGTCGCACCCCTGCAACTCCGCCGGCTCCATTCGGAGCCGGCATCCTCGTTGCAGGGGCATTTCCGCTGGGCCGGCGGGCGCTCTTTTGGAGAGCGCCCGCCGGCCCAGCGGAAATGTAAGAATGGCCGCCGCGGTCTTTTGACCGCGGTGCGGTCATTTGTCGGCGGGACTTTGGCGGGCGGCCTCCGTCGCCCACCAAAGTCGGAATCAGGCCCTATTTCCCTCAGGATTAAATGGAGACGAGTACTGCAATTGGACCCCCAACGAAGCCATGGTGTCCCTGAATGCCCTTGAGGCAAAAGCAAGGCCCTGGTCTGAATGGAACGCCACAACTGCATATGTACCGATAAAGACTTGCAAATCTTTAATAACAGTCAGAGCGTCAGCCGAGCCTTGTGGCCACACCCATACAAATCTGGAGCATGAATCAACAGTGACTAATATGTATTTGTATGCACTGTCAGGTGTTAGTGGACCCCAGTGGTCCAAGTGCACACACTGTAATGCTCTGTTAGAAATTAAGAGGGGTGTCTGCGGCAGGCGCTTGGCCGTGGAAACTTTAATTTGTTGACAGATGTCACAACAAAGGACATACTGCTTAGTCTCTTTGTAGAGACTGGACCACCAATAACGGGCCTGTAAAATTGAAATTGTAGCGGCCACACCAGCATGTGCGGATGCCACCCCCTCATGCGCTGCTTTGATCAATTGTGGTCTTATATCTCTGTTAGGGACATCCCGTATGCCTACGCCTGATATCTTAACTTCAGCATTCAGCATACTTCCCATATAGTATTGACATTTGTTAGGGAATCCTTTAGGATGGGGCGTACCATCAGCCGTAGCCTTTATGGCAGCCAAAATGTCTGTGTCTGGTTTGGAACTCGAGCGAGTCACTGCAGCTACAGTGGCTACTGCCACTGCTGACTTTGCGGCTTCATCAGCCAAAGTATTTCTAGCAACGTGTATTCCAATGTGCTGGTGTCCAAGTGTATGCACAACATGGATTTTCGGTAGCATCTCTTTCAGATCTGCCACCTTCCCCCACAATAGTCTGTGTTTAATGGTGTTGCCTTTGGAGTTTCTGAACCCATTCTGGCGCCAATAATGTAAGTAGTCATTAAAGGACTGGAAACAGTAATATGAATCACAAACAATCAGGGTAGGCTGTGCCGGATCCGTATGTTCTAGTGCCATCAGCAGAGCCTTTAGCTCAGCCAATTGTGCTGTACAATCCCCTAAGGTCTGTGTAAAGGTATGTAGAGGACAGAATTTATCCCCTTCCATATAGCCACTTATGACTGCGCAAGCAACAGAATATTGGTGTTTAGTTCCAATTGCAGGTTGTGCAGAGCCATTGGTGTACATGACTCTATGATATTGATCAATGGGCAAGGTATTCGCTGGAACTGGATGTTCTACTTCATATTGTAGGAATTCCTGAGTTTGTAATTTTGGGTAAAAAATGTAGTCTACATCAGTGGCTGTTAAAGACGTAGCCCATTGTATCATGTGAATTTTGTATAGCATATGTGCGTGTATGACTGTTTAAATGTCTGTCATCTAAGACTATTATGTATGAATGGTCCGTTTTAGCTACAGGAAATAAAGGGTTATTCATCGGCGAGACACAGGGTTCAATCACACCCTGGTACTCTAATTGCGTGAGTATTTCTCTCACTGGTGCTCTTGCTTCATGTTTTATAGGATACTGCGGTTGTGGCTGAGGTTCACTTTTAATGGGAATTATGTGGTAGGGGGAGTCTTTATCCCACCCTACGTGATTTCTGTATAATGCAGGTGCCTGTGCTAGAGCCCATTCAATGAAATAGGATTCAGCGAGTTCCTCTGGAACAAAGGGCGAGAAAGAAGGCTTAATGACATCTTCTCCATATGGGCAGGTACGGACAAAGTCGGGCGGCCAATCTTGTTCGGCCAACAAGACATCATACACTTTGACTATGCGATCCCAAAAGATTGCGTTTATTGTGCGTTCAATGTCTCCTTCTAATTGCAGCGTTACTTTGTACACCCTATAAGGTTCGGAGAGACGCTTGTCCGCTGTTTCTACTTGTATCATCAGACATCAGTTGCTGTCACCTCCAGATGCTCTAGAAGATTCCGGCGAACTATTGTGACCTCTTCCGCGCTGTCTAGCAATGCTAGAGCCCAGGTCTTGTTCTTCAAGAGGACCCTCTTCCTGTGTGGCATGTCGAACTATGACAACTGCCACTTTTTTCTTTTTAAATTGTTGATTTTGCTGGACAGGTTTCTCTTCCTTTTTAACAGAAACCTCCGAAGAGCGTTGTGATTCCTGTCTCGGTTTCACATACTCTGTTCTTCGCTCTGATCGCCCACCTCTGTCATTTCTCTTTTCTGATGAGTCCTGAAAGGAACGAGATTGGCTTGTATCAGTATATTGATATCTATCAGGCGTTTTGATATTATCTCTATTTTTTAGATTATCCCTATTCTGTGGGGTCTCCGTACGTGGAGATTCTCCCCTCTCTTTTCTAGGCGTTTGCTGCTTTTTATCCCAGCATTTCTTATTACCCTCAGGTTGTTGTTTGAAATTATCTTTATTTGTTTTACCCTGGAATTGAGGTTTTAGTGGTCTGGCCCCCAGGCTATCTTGACCGATACTTGAATATGTTTCCGCTATTATTTTAGGCAGTGTTCTTGATCCTGTTGCGGAACGTCACAGAGCCGCATGCGCAGTGCAAGTGCAACAGCTTCCCCTTTAAGGTTACTTAAAATGATTGAGGATACTGTGGCAAAGTTGCCCATCAGTTTCATCCCCAAATCTAGGGCCGGGGCAGCCCCATATTCATCTTGAATTTGTTTCAACACTTCCGGTAAATTGGCCAGTGTCGGTGTACCGTGTGCGGTTGTATAGAGCGGTTGTATAGAGCGCGGCAAATACCATACCCCATGTATTACAGTTTTTTACTGTAGGGACCATCCCAAAGGGCAAGCACATCGTTAATATTCTATGTTTATCCTGAGGTCCCATATGGGGAAATACTGCCTCCAGCGTATTTATTTTTTGTGCTAACCAAAACGAAGTTTCCTCTCGTTTGGCGGGTACTTTACCCATAATCGAATGTACCGTTGCAGGATTTATACCTGGTGTTACTGCAAGTGGGTGTGCTGGAGCAGCACGTGCTGGGTTTGTATTTAATGTTTGCATCACAAATTGTACTAATCGTCTGTATATTGCTATTAACTCAATGTATAAGCGATGAACCTCAGCTACTGCTAAACCGCAGGATGTGGTGTATAGGTGGCCAATAAAGGCCAGGTAGGGCCATCATTACTTAGTGGACCTAATCTAACTGGTAATATTGTAGGGGGTAGGGCGCCATCAAGCCAATTATCATGTTCTTGATAAGATAGAGGTATCTCTAAATATGCGTAAGCTCTGTATTGTCCAGGCGCGTTCGCACCTGTGTATGTGTGAAATGTATTTGTGTTCCCATCAACTGCTGGAAATCTGACCCAAGAGTAAAAAAAGTTCTGTTCTATAAGCTGCATGAGCGTCCACCACGAACGTGACTGGACGTCCCTGGGCCGTTAGGCCATTTGCTAATAAGTGTGCTGTGAGAGGTTGTCTCATATTAACAGCTTCTTGTACATTTTGGGGATTCGCCATGATAGTAACCCAAGAGTTCAGAGAAGGCACTCCAAAATGGGGTTTCCTTTTAAAGTTCAAGCTTGAACAACCACCAGCTGTAATAGGATTACCTACACAGCTGTGGTGGAAATCCTCAGTACCACTGACATCTCCGTATACGGCCCTGAGGTGTCATTATATATAATGAGACAGAGATACTCCGGAGGACCCTAAAATTAGAGCCTGACCAAACGTTGACGGCGCCATGTCGCGTAGGCTCTCATTATTCTAATGAGACTACTGGATTTTGAGCAGCAAGATCGTCCACAGTGTGGGGCACTGAGTCTAGCCCATGGTGGGTGACACTTGTCGCTCCAAATCCAGGCTTTGCACCGGCTAACTAGCAGTGCCTCATCTCTCCCGAACGGTAGAGATGATTGTGCAGCCGAGCGCATGACATATCGTACTTCTCAGGGAAGTCGTGGTCACTCAGGTCACATCCGGTTCTCTCACTCACAATTCTGTCTTATATATAAATGACAATAAAAGCAGTATAAGTTTTAAAGATTGGTTTAATAAAACTACTGCATTTTGGATAGCAAAGCGTGAGCTGCAGTAACCAGAACTACACAACACAACAATATTCAAATGGTGACGATGAGGGTGAAGCATAAGAATAATGCTATCATATTGCCACTAGAATCGATGGACTATTTCCTATCTAAATCATATTTTCAGCACAGCATGTTAAGCTCTAATCATGACTTTCTGGTTCCCCTGGGAGGACATCAATCCCCATACCTGAGCAAAGGCCTGTGATCTGCGTCAGCATCTGCAGCGAAGCATTCAGCATACAGTTGTGATTCCCTGGCTGGAATCTCCCTCTTGATTTGTAAAGGGACTAGAAAGTGTTTTTATAATTAACACAGCTGATGTTCTAAGAAAATGTCCCTACGTACGGATGTGTATTTTCTGCGAATGATGGAGACTAAACTTCTACCACATTTACTGGCAATGGACAAGACTGTAGTCTTGACTGAAGCACAGTGTGATCAAGAATGCGTTGTTTGAGAACACAATGCTGAACTAAGCAAAACAGTTAGATAGAAGAAATTAAAACAAGGCCGTAAAACTGGTTATTATAAAAATAACAATGCAAAGCTGAATAAAATATATCTAGGTCAAGGTGCACAGCGGCCTAGTGTATTAAACTAACGTGCATGGAGCTATGACTAAAATGGCTACACAACAACCTATATGTCTAAACCTCACTTGCTGAAGGTTAGGTGCAAAGTTACTAAGTGTGAGGGCACCCTTGCACTAGCAAAGGTGCCCCCTCATAGTTCAGGGCCATTTCCCGGGACTTTGTGAGTGGGGGACTCCATTACACATGTGCACTACATATGTGTCAATACCTATATGTAGCTTCACAATGGTAACTCCGAATATGGCCATGTAAGGTGTCTAAGATCATGGAATTTTCCCCCATTCCAAATCTGGTATTGGGGAGCCAATTCCATGCATTCTGGGGGCTCCACTATGAACCCCCAATACTGCCAAACCAGCTCTCTGAGGCTTGCACTGCAGCTACAGCTGCTACCACCTCATATACAGGATTCTGCCCTCCTGGGGTCTGAGCTGCTCAGTCCCAGGAAGGCAAAACAAAGCATTTCCTCTGAGAGCAGGGTGTTACACCCTCTTCCTTTGGAAATAAGTGTTACAGGCTGGGGAGGGGTAGCCTCTGGAAATGCTTTGAAGGGCACAGATGGTGCCCTACTTGCATAAGCCAGTCTACACCGGTTCAGGGACCCCTTGTCCCATGCTCTGGTGTGAAACTGGACAAAGGGAAGGGAAGTGACCACTCCCCTGTCCATCACCACCCTAGGGGTGGTGGCCAGAGCTCCTCCAGTGTGTCCCAGACTTCAGCCATCTTACTTTGCAAGGTGTCGGGGCACTCTGGAGGCTTCTGAGTAGCCGGTGCCAGCAGGTGACGTCAGAGACTCCTCCTGATAGGTCCTTACCTGATAAGGTAGCCAATCCCCTTCTCAGGGCTATTTAGGGTCTCTCCTGTGGGGGCTCGCTTCAGATTCTAAGCAAGTTTCCAGCAGGAATCCTCTGCAACTACTACTTCATCCTCTGACCTCGGATCAACCGCAGCCTGCTCCAGGAACCGCTGTAACAGCAACAAAGTATCCACAAGGTATAATTTTCTTTTGCAACTTCAACTCCAGCCAGCAACTGCAACAGTTTCCATGGTGTGCATGCTCTGAGGACTCCCTGCCTTCATCCTGCACCAGAAGGATGAAGAAATCTTCCATGGGGTGACAGAGTCACTCCCCTGCTCACGCAGGCACTGTCCAAGTTGACGACCGGTACTCCTGGACTCCTCTCACAGCGATGAGCGTGCTCCTAGAAACACAGAGGGTGGACTTCATCGACATAGACTGTCCTGAGGTCCTGCAGACACAATTTGGAGGAGCTAAGACCTTGCCTTCCCTGAGAGTGGCAGTACCCCTGTGCACTGCATCTTCTTCACCTCCTGAGGCCTCTGTGCACTATTTGCAAAATTCCTTCGTGCACAGCCTGGCCCAGGTCCCCAGCACTCTATCCTGTGACGCTCAACTCGCTGAGTTGACCTCTGGTGGCGTGGGACCCTCCTTTGTAGTTCTGCACCAACGTCGTTTTGCACCCCCTTTATCCCCATGTCCTGGGACTCTCGTGGGTGCTGCCTGGCATCCTCTAAAGTGCTGAGAGCCCCCTCTTCTTCCTCACACAGAGCTGAGGCCCCCACTTCCCTCCTGGGTCCAGCCAGCACCATTTTGATGCACAATACACATTTGTCGTAACCCAGGCTTGTTGGCGCCTTTCAACACGAAATCACGTCTGCATCCATCTTCACATTGTGGGACATCTTTTGCTTCATTGTCAGAATTTGGAGGAAACCCTGTCCCGTTAGGCCTTGGCGCGGTCTTAATCCACTTTCTGCCCGTCCTCTTTGCAGCAAGATTCATCTGCCTGGAGGCAGCGCCCGATGGTGGCTTCAGTGCCCTCATCCAACACACTGTATCATTGGGACTTTATGTCCCAGCAACCTTCAGTGGCAGCCATCTTTAGGGTGTGGCCTCTCTATAAAAGCCAGCGAAACCCAAGTTCCAGTGCTCACTATTTTGAATTCCGCCTTCAAGCCATTTCTCCCTGGAGCCTCCCATCCCTTGAGATTTGGAGACAAGCGAGTGGTCTAACTCGCTCCTGGTAAGCTCGTTCCAACTGGGCTTTCCCCCACCGGTGTTTTTTTCGGCTACAACTTTGCTACAGTGTTTCCTATTTGGATTCAGTGGGAATCGAGCGTTCGCTTGTTTCTGAGTTCCAATGGGGTTTTCCCTGCTGATGCTTATTTGAATAAAACTGTTACTTTGTTTCTTTGTGCAGACCAGCTGGAGTCTAGTGGCTGTTTGTGTATTTAACAAACAGTAGTGCGTTCTGAAGAATTCTTTTTGATACTTTGTAACAATCTTGCTGAGAAAGTTATAAACAGAGCATTGATGTTTTGATGATAGAAATACAGTATACACCATTATATGTTTTTTGGTGAATATTTGAATTATGAAAGCAAGTTCTCATTGAGTCATATCTTGAGCTCCTGGCATATGCTCATTTTTGGTGAACATTTGAATTATGAAAGCGAGTTCTCATTAAATAATTTCTTGAGCTCCTGACATATGCTCGTTTTTGGGGAACATTTGAATTATGAAAGTTAATTCTCATTGAGTCATAGTTTGAGCTCCTGGCATTTGCTCTCTGATAGCGTTTTGGTTTTGGTCTGGCATGCCATTCTTGTGGATTCTTCACCACCTTTGAGAATGTTCATTAGGAGAAAAGAATGCGATATACAGTAGCATGATATGTTTGATTAATGATTAATGCTCTTGGTGTTTTTTCCTGTCTCTAACCTTTTTCCCTTTCAGATCTCCCTCCAAGCTGTTCCCACCCTGTTCACCCTTCCCCCTGCCAGGCCTCTCCAACTATCAGTGTTATTTAAATGACTGAGTTGGTGCTGCCTGGAGGTGGGCCTCTGATCAGCAACGCACAGATCCCGAGGAATTTGGCCTTGACATTCATGCAGGAACCCGCTGGCATCTTCCTATGGTGCATTCCTGCAGACTTCGTTCAACCAGGGACCCTCTTCTGGGTTGGCACGGGCACCTGTCCTTCCTGGAACTTCTTTGTCTTCTGTACTTGGTCCTCTTCCTTTGCAGGTCTTCAGGTCCTGGAATCCAGCAGTTGTTGTTTGCAGACTTGGTTGGTTACTGCAAAAATCCCTATCATGAGGTGTAGTGTGTCCTAAGGAAATTTGCAGTACTTCACTCCTGCTTTTCTGGCCTCAGGGGTGGGTAATTTACTTACCTTTACTGTATTCTTACTCTCCCAGCGATTCTGCACACACCACACTTGTCTAGGGGGAATTTGTGATTCGCATTCCACTTTCTTAGTAAATGGTTTGTGTGGCCCCTCGACCTATTTTCTCCCATTGCATTCTATAGTATTTCCTATTGTTTGCACTATCCTGTGTCTAATTACTTACCTTATGTTGGTGTCTAGTGTATATATTGTGTATAATACTTACCTCCAGAAAGAGTATTGCCTCTAAGATATTTTTGGTACTGTGTCACCCAAATAAACTACCTTTAGTTTTGGTAACACTGAATATTGTCTTTACTTGTGTATAAGTACTGTGTAACTATAAGTGGTATTGCATGGGCTTTGCATGTCTCCTAGTTCAGCCTAAGCTGTTCTGCTATAGCTATCTGCTAAGCTGCTAGAATTACAAACCAGGCCAGCCTCCTATAGTCACACCATCAGATGCATGCCTGTGATCAGTGATTGTTGTACTGCCATGTGTCTGTATCTTCGATCATGTGATGCTGGATTACTTTGGTGTGGTATGTGACAAAGCTCAAGCTGATGACTTCAACCACTTGAATGTTTGCCTATTCTACAGCACAATGTCTAACAAATCCCTTTCTTCTTTGGTCTGGGGGGCTGTTCTTTGGAATATGTACTTTGACTCAGTGTGAGTCACAGATTTGTGTTTCAAGAAGTCCACACATATATGCAACCTATGTGCTGTGCACTGGAAAAAAATGTTTGGTGCGACTAGACACTTGTACTAATGTGTTGGTGTGTAATGGTTATAATCCTGAGCAGGACACTGTGTACCTGTAGCATTTCCCTCCTTGCACAAGTGACTTGTGTCTTCATCATATGGTTCATATGGACTTACATCGCTACATAGCAAAATGTGGAAACTGAGCAAGCAGACAATGAGTTTGTGATGAGTGAATTTATTACAATGCTGATGCAGGAAATAACATTTTAACAGAAAGGAACAAAACAGTAAAGTGAAGGTGTCAGTCATGGTAAATGAAGTCTTTGGAGTAGATGCCACACCATTAGGAGTCCGAAGTCCAGAGCACTCCATTGGAACTGGTAGGTGGTTGAGGATTAGTCAGCAGAGTGAATATGTATCACAGCACACAAAGGGAGTCCTTTAGGAAGAAGTCACTTGCTGGAAGTGTTGGGTGTCTTGCCATTTAGACCTCCTATATTCTTTGATGGACGTCCTCGCTTGCTCGGGGGTGGTTCTACTGCTACAGAGGCAGGGTTATCTAGGGTGGGTTCCTCCCTTCCAGTGGCTGGCAGTGATGTTGGTGTGCCTGGTGTTGATGAGTCAAAGGAAGGGGCAGATTGGTTTTGCAAATCTCATCCCCCCCAATGCTGGTATTGTGGGCCTCCATCATTTCTTGCATGGCTCTGTGAATGTCCCTCTGTAGCTGCATCATTTCCAGGAGTTCGGTCAATACCTGGCCCATCATGCCTTGGGACTCCTGATAGACATTCAAGACGTGGCTGATGGTGTCCTGGCCAGGAGCAGACAGCATCCCTCCAACTCACGATACCCACAAGGCCATGTGTCCTTGTCACAGGGTGTCCTCTCTCACTGGGTCATGGAACCTCATTGTCCAAAGTGTTGTTCTGCAACTCAGGATCCAGGACTGCAGGGTACAAGATGGTAGACACTGCTCTTGGTACACAGGTTGGTGGGTGAATGGTTGCCTGTGATGTTGAGGCAACCAGTCTGGGAGGTGTTGATGTGGCCACAGTGAGACTCAATGTTGGTGTATGACCAAGTTGCCCAGAAGGGCCAGAACTGTCCTCCTTGTCCAGGTGTACAGTAGTGTATTTTTCACTGAGGGCTTCATCCAGGGGGCTAGTGGCAGTCTCTTCTGTGGCCTCTGTGTGCCCAGTGGCAGTTCGAACTGTTGATGTGAAAGATACAATTCTACTGGTTTCATTGTGACATCTACCTTCAACAGTTTAGTGTTACATTAAGCAGAGACCTTGTACAAAGTTAGGTTGCAGATAGTCCTATTGTGGCAAGTACCCATGGTATTGGTTGTATTGACATCACATTTGTGGAGCATGTCAGATCTTTTTGACTGAATCAGCTGCTGAAGTGTGCAGATCATTAGGCCTTGGAAGGATGGTCTGGGAATGCTATATTGTCACTAGTGCAGGCAAAACAGTGCATATGCAAGACATGTCTTTGGCCATTTTGAGGCCTAGTTGATTGTGATGCAGGCAGATCCAGGGGTTTGTTGTGTATGTGACTGGAGTCATCATGTGGTCAGCGTAGTGTGAATGTGTCTGCTGCCAATATCATTCTGGTTATACATCTTGAGGCCTTCAGGATATGTGTTGTACACATTAGGTTGGCTGTTCTTCTTGTCCTCAATAGTTTAATATTGGGTTTGTTGGAAAGTGGCACTTTGTTGCAGTACCCCCCTACACACTTTTTACCTGATTTCTGGATGCAACTTGGACTGTAGTCCACTGAGGTCCTTCTACCCAGGTTCTCAGTGCCAGTGTTCTTTCCCTAAGAATTACAAAGGTAATTGGCAGCACCTCCAGCTGCCACTATAAGTCCCTGGTAAATGGTACTTAGGTACCCAGGGCATGGGGTACTAAGGGTAAGCAGCTGAAGGCAGCAGCATTGATTGTGCTACCCTCTAGGGCCATGCATCCAGATGCACTAAGCACTGCCATTGCAGGCTGAGTGTCCTGGTACAGTTCTAAAATGAAACTCAACATGGCACACTGCCTGTGTTCCCTGTACACTACACACTGCATGCAAAATAGATACGTCACCCCTCTAGCAGGCCTTCCAGCCCTAAGGAAGGATGCACTATACTGAATGTGAGTGCATAGCTGCATGAGCAAAATGACCCCACTATGTCCTTGCCAAACCTGGGACATAGTGAGTGAACAGAGCAACCATTTTAAATGTATGTGCTGGACACTGATCAGTATGAATTTCACAGCTACATGATGGCCACTCTAAACCCTGGGTTATTGGGTGTCACAGAATAATAAATCCAAACTGGTACCAGTGCTGGATTTATTATAAAATGTACCCAGAGGTCACCATTGAGGTGCCCCCTGCGAAAGCTAACTACCCTGGCATGGTTGCTGGCCGGTCCCAACCAGCCTGCCACTTCCAGACACAAGTCTGACCCCCTGGGGTGAGAGCTCTTGCTCTCTGAGATTCAGAACAAAGCCCTTCCTGGGTGGAGGTGCTAACACCCCCCCCTCAGGAATGTGCACTGCACTGCTAATAAGCTTAAAATGGCTTGCCACCCTTGAAACTCAATCCCCCAGGCCTGCTGCTAGCAGCAGAAGGCCGACCCTGTTGCAAACCCCCACTTTCAGCAGGAGCAACAGTGGGAAAATCAAACAAAGGATAGGAGGAGTGGCCCCAGTTAGCCTGCACCACCCCAAGGTGTTGCATACAAAGTGACATCTCCATTTCAGTTTCTTCCATCTGGATGGAAGGAAAATAGGTGTAGGGAAGTGACCCCTGCCCACAGGATGTAGTCACTTAGTGGGTGTAGCCACCCTAAGGTAAACAACCCATTGGCCACTAATAGCTTCCCCCTAAAACACCCACTAAACAAAGTATTTAGTGGTTATCTCTAGACCAGGAAATCAGATTTGATGGAGAGAAGAAGACCAACACCAAGAAGATCTGAAGATCGAGAACTGTGGACCTGCTTCAACAAGGAAAAGGTGAGACCCTGCCTGCTGCACCCAGGACCTGACAATCGCTGCTGAGGTGCTGCTGGACATCTGGATAACTCAACAAAAAGCCTAGAAGGCCTCCAGGCTTTGCAAATCACCAGCTAGCTCCTTCTAGAGTGGAGGTACCACTCTAAACCCATAAGAAACCAACAAGCCAGTGAAGGTCACTTCACTGACCGGCCACTAACTCCAGGACTGGATGCCACAGCAAGACCAAGCTACACTCAGACAACTGTGAGGACCAACTTTGCCAGTGTGCCAAGTTTGGTGGCACTGTGCCCTCTAGTGGCCAAACCATGCCAACACCCTGGGTCTTAGTCAGCCAACGGCGGACACCAAGAAAAACAGTCCACCCATGGCTTCAAGAGGACCAGTAGGAAGCCCCATTTGAGGGACTTTAGAAGCAACCTAGCCCTGCCACCAGAGTGCCCCTGTTGTCCTGTAAACGACCCTTGAACCAACTTACCTTCTGCTCCTCAGGGCATCCTTGTGCACAGCTCCTAGCTCACTGATTCACACTTCACCCTGCACCCTGAGTCCTGCACCGAAGAACTGACTGTTCTCTAAGGGTCCCCCACCCCTTGTGACCTCGATACTCCAAGGGACTCTCCGGGACTCATGATTAAACTTACCTGTGCAGTGCTTTTCCCTGTGGTCCCCCACAGTGGCCCCACACCAGCTCCAGAGACCTTCTCCCGCTGCTCCTGCCAGAACTGGGAGCCACCCAAACTTCTCTAGCTGTCAAAGTGTTCCCATTGATGACCTCGAGCAATCTGCAAAAGAAGAATTTGGTAAACCAACTGTATGACTTTATATGTATTTTTACATGTGATCCTCTATTGATTCCTATGGTGTGTAATAACACACATAACAAGACTATTTTTTTATTAAACCTCAGAAATTCATATCAAATTCATATCTTGAAAATCACTCAGCCAATTCTGATGATCTTGGTCTTAAAATTTATAAGAATTGGATTCTCTGCATGGAGATTAACAGTACTTGATGTCTATAACCAAGTTAACCATAGACTGTTCATGGAGGATTTATCAGTATATATGTTTTCAAACGATTTGTTGGATCTAGAGAATTATTTTGGCATTATAAGTAATTTGGTTGAGTAGGAATTGATTTCATGTAATATTGATGGGATGAATAGAATATGTACAAAGGATGGCTATATGGATGGATACCTGCACTGGATTCAATTATTGGTCCTTGTTATTTACCTTTTATTGTTCTTTGTATGGTTGTGTGAGGTATATCTGAGTATGAATGGTGTTTGAAAGAGAGTTTTTCAGTGTGCACTGAGAATGTATATTTATATTTACATCTGTTATCATTTGAGAGACATTATAATAAGGGGCTATTGTTCCATATTATAGATAGATTGGTATTTTTTATTGTAGCTCAACGGTAGGCTAGTCACTGTTTGGATTTCTGCTGGAACCAGTGAAGGAGGTGGGGTGTTTTCATTTATTTTTATTTTTTATTTTTTTATTTATATAAAAATCTGAAGTATTTTTATAAATTGGTTTTGTGTTATTCCTTAGGATTATATGACGGAACACTGAATTAAAAACAACTACTAACCTTAACAACGAGGTCGGAACACCAACCTCGTCCTTACTACTAATGATTTTACCACGAATGCCTTAACAACGATATTTTGTTGTAAAGGAATTCCTGATAAAATCATTAGCAATAGGCACCATTCACCCTACATCCCTCACCCCACCCCCCCAACCCCACCCCAAAACCTAAAACCCGCTGACCCCCCACCCACTCCCCAAAACCAAAAACGCCCCACCCCCCAACCCCACCCTAAAACCTAAAACCCCCCGACCCCCCACCCCCTCCCCAAAACCAAAAACGCCCCACCCCCCAACCCCCAACCCCACCCTAAAACCTAAAACCCCCTAACCCCCACCCCCTCCCCAAAACCAAAAACGCCCCACCCCCCGAACCCCACCCCAAAACCTAAAACCCCCCGACCCCCCACCCCCTCCCCAAAACCAAAAACGCCCCACCCCCCCAACCCCCAACCCCACCCTAAAACCTAAAACCCCCTAACCCCCACCCCCTCCCCAAAACCAAAAACGCCCCACCCCCCGAACCCCACCCCAAAACCTAAAACCCCCTGACCCCCCACCCCCTACCCAAAACCAAAAACGCCCCACCCCCCCTACCCCACCCCAAAACCTAAAACCCCCTGACCCCACCCCCTCCCCAAAACCAAAAACGCCCCACCCCCCAACCCCACCCCAAAACCTAAACCCACCACTTACCTTCGCCAACTCCCTTCTTTGTACCTTAACCACGCATGTTCGTTGTTCAGAACATACGTAGTTAAGGTACAAAAATACGGAGTTGTGGTTAAAAAAAGCGTTGTTACGCTTTCGTTAACCACGACTTTCGTAATAAAAAAGTCGTAAAAAAGGATGTTTCCCATTCCTTAGAGTATGTGAGTTGCAGGATTGATGCTGTGAGTACAACAAATGCTTTGCACTTCTCCTTGGATTGGCCTAACTGCTCGACCAAGCTACATTAAAAATTCCAGCATCAGGTGATCTAGTTTTTACCTCTGTAAACCAACGTGTGGTTGCCTGGACCCTCTGCACAGTGTGCCTAGCTTTGCGCAGAACACAGAGAGCCAGCCTCCTACAGTGCTAGCGGGTCAAGATGGAGTTAGGTAGTCAAACCCATCTCAAAGTTCAGTATGATCTGTCTCTTGGTCACTCCCAGGTGAGTAAACTTCAATTGAGAGTTTAAAAAAAAAGGGTATTTGGATAACTGATCACTGGTCTGGTGTTTGGAGTTATAGAAACAATGCCTGCTGGCAGTTGCTGTCATGTCACTCTTCATACTACACCCACTTACCAAATGTTATTCTCTGAGGAGAGTAAACTTCATTTGAGAGTTCACAAATAGATGGATTTGGGCAAGTGAGCACTGGTTTATGTTGTTTTGCATTCCATTCTCTCCCTTTACTTCCCACCACTATACAAATGGTATCCTCCCAGGTGAGTAAACTTCAATTGAGAGTTAACAGACATGGGTATTTGGGCATGTGAGCATTGTGCTTGTGTTTGGAGTTAGAGAAACAGAGCCTCCTGGCCTTAGCAGTCATGTCACTCCCTCTACTTCATACACTTGATGAAATGAATGTCATCCCCCCAGATGAGTACATTTTATTTGTTAGTTAACAAACAAGGGTATTTGCGGAAAAGAACACTGGACTTGTGGTTAGACTGATAGTAAAAGAGCCTCCAGGGACATGTAGTCTGCCAGTCTCTGTACTACACACACTATACAAATATTATCCCCCAGCTGAGTACACCTCATGTGTGAGTTATCAAACAGGAGTCTTTGGAGAAGAGGACACTAGGCTGGTGAGTGAAATAACAGTGACGGAGCCTCTTGGCCTTCATATTCATGTCACTCCCTCAATTATACATACAATGCAAATGGTATCCAGCCAGCTGAATAAACCAAAATTGAGAGTTGTCAAACATGGGTCTTTTGATGAATGAACACTGTTCTGGTGTTTGTAGAGAAACCGTGCCTCCTGTGAGTTGCAGTCAGGTTATTACATCTATTATACACACTTGTCCAATGTTATCCCCTCCAGTGAGTGAACTTGATTTGGGAGTTGACACACAGGTATCTTTGGATAAGTAACTACTAGGCTGGTATTTGGGATTATATAAACAGTGCCTGCTGGGAGTTGCAGTCATGTCACTCTCTCTACTACACACACTTGACCAATGTTCTCTCCTCCAGGTGAGTACACTGCAATTGATAATTGTGAAACAGATATATTGGGGCATGTGGCCATTGTGCTGGTAGTTGTGGTCAGAGGAACAGTGCCTCCTGTGAGTTGTAGTCAGGTAACTCTCTCTACTACAAACACTTGACCAATGTTCTCCCCCCAGGTGAGTACACTGCAATTGGGAGTTCACTAACAGATGTATTGTAGCATGTGATCACTGTGCTGGTGTTTGTGATTACAGGAATAGTGCCTGCTGGGAGTTGTAGTCATGTCAGTGCCTGTACTACACACACTTGACTAATGCTATCTCCCCAGGTGTGTATCCTTAAATTGATATTTAACAAACAGGTATTTGGACAAGTGAACACTGGTTTGGTGTTTGGAGCTATAGGGATAGTGTCTGCTGGGAGTTGCAGTCATGTTAGTCCCTTTACTACACACATTATACAAATGTCATCTCCCCAGGTGAGTACACTTCAATTGTGAGCTGCCCAATAGAGATCTTTGGACAGGTGAACACTGGGCTGGTGAGTGGAGTAACAGTAAATGAGGCAAACGGTGAGCTATGAGCATGCGTGACATAGCATTTTGGTGACATTTTTTGTGTTGTGACTTACTAGACTCCACTCTCCCAGGTATTCCAGTTAAGCCCTCAGGATACAGGATGGCCAAGACCTTCTTCTTCCAGGGAAAGAGATGTAATGGGCAACTGGGAGGGGCACCGCCAGTCTTCTTGTCCTACAGCTGGTGCTTGGAGACGATGTCCTGTTGTCCTTCCTTGTGTGCAGTGTGGTGCCCACAGCATTTACTCTGTCAATGATCCTATCCTACATTTCTATTTTCCTACTGAGAGAAGTATGCTGGATTTCTGCACCAAACAACTGTGATTCTACTCTTATGATTTCATCCACCATGATTCTTAACTCATCTTTGGAAAAACATGGATTTTCTTTTAACATGACATGGTGAAAAAAAAAAAAGGGTTGACGGTGACTTACTAAACGGGAAGTGCAATCGGGAGTGAATGCACAAAGAGTGTGCAGGGTTTTCAATGGGATGGTGAAAATGGGGTGCCTGATCTAGGTATTCTACAAAATAGGGAGCTGGGGCTTTGTTGTCTTGCTGTGTAAATGCAAGGATTGTGGTCTGTGAAGGGGTGTGTTTTATAGTGTCCAATGCAGGTGTGTCCAGTGTGGCAATGTTTGTCAGCTGTATTGTTTTCAAATTCAACCAATATGCTGCTGTGTACTACTTTGCTGACCGCGGACCACTGTGGTTTAGACCACCATTGGCTGACTTCCATCGGGGTCCGCCACGGCGATTGTGTGTTTGTAATGAGGTCAGTGATGGGTCGCTGTGCTGATGGCACTGGAAGTCAGTCCGCCTATTCCCAGGCCGATGCGTCACTGGTGGTCTACCTTTTTTGGTAAGCAGGTGGCGATCCTGCCTGTATAACTCATAATAGTGCGGTCTAAAAGACCACCAACATGGCAGAATTCAGGACCGCCAACATGGTGGTCTGGCGGTCAGACCTTAAAACTCATAATGAGGCCCGTAGTACCTGGCATAATGAAGGCGTATGAAATAGGTGAACAGTGCTATCTAGAGTTCAAACTTGAGTGACTTGAGAATCATCCACCTATTAAGAAGTTTAATGACACAATGAAAATGAACAAACTAAAAACCTTCATTAACATGTCCAAGAAGAAGGCAGTGAACAGCAATGACAGGACAATCATTATGAAAGCAGACACAGCACTATTTGGTCTAATCATTGTGACAGCACAGAATCAAAACCTTAAAATGGCAGATATACTCTCTCCTCCCTTAGGATCTTTACCATCAGCTTTAGCAACATACTTGCAGAAAAACATGACCCCTGCTGAGGAAATACCTAGAGATTCAGCCACGCTGATTGATGGTATGGTTCTTGTTCAGAGAGTAAAAGGAGAGGAATCAAACTTCGGTGATGCGACTATGGCCCTCAATATGACATTGCCAGTAAATCCCACTTACCGCCATGCTGACTGCGCCAACATACTGCCACCGCACGGATATCTGTTCACCATATTATGACACACACACACCAATCCGTCACTATTCAGCCACATACACAAATCCGCCACACCAAAGGTCGGTGATAAACTGGGGGTATCAAAACCCACACCGTTACGCCCATCACATTATGACCCACGAATCACGACAGCGGACATTCAATGGCGGTAAACCATTGGCAGTACATACCGCAGCGCTCAAAATACACACACACAGACAAATCAACACCACATTGGACAATTCAAACAACACACACCTGACACCCATAAACACATCACACCCACACACCCACACCACTATAAAATACACAACCACATTACCCACAACCCTTTACCATTTCAAACAATTGCCACCAGAGAAAGACAGCAAGACCACAGACACAACCAGAGCCACATATCACTCACACCTATACAGCACTCATACACCGCACATCACACACCCCAACACATTACCCTACACCCTCACCTACACACCTCACACAACACCCATGGCACCACAAAGACACCCCCGAATCTCAGAGGAGGAGCTAGGGATCATGGTGGAGGAAATCATCCGGGTAGAGCCCCAGATATTTGGAGCACAGGTGCAGCAAATATCGATGGCTAGGAAGATGGAGCTATGGCGAAGGATCGTGGACGGGGTCAACGCCGTGGGACAGCAACCAAGAACAAGGGATGATATCAGGAAGAGGTGGAACGACCTACGGGGGAAGGTGCGTTCGATTGCAGCAAGACACCAACTCGCTGTACAGAGGACTGGCGGTAGACCTCCTCCCCCACAACTATCAACATGGGAGGAGCAAGTCTTGGCAATCATGCATCCTGAGGGCCTGGCTGGAGTAGGAGGAGGAATGGACTCTGGTAAGTCAACTTCATACTACAATCACCCCCCTACCTGCATGCCATCACATACCCCCACCCTCACCCTCACTCCCATCACTCCATCACCTCCCACACACCCCACCATCACATCCCACTAATTCAAATGCCAAGCCCTGCATGCACTACCAATGCATGGACATCACTCACAGCCCTGCATGGACACCTATCACCAAAACATGCACACTAGAGAGAATCAGTTAGCCTACCACATACCAACTTACACAAGTAAAAGCTGCCAGGGCAAATACAAAAAAACAGGAAAACCCACTGATGCACAATATGTCACACACAGAAACAATAACACATCAATTGCATCCCCACAGGTATCCCAGCCAATGTCACCGGAGATGAGGTGCCAGCAATATCCAGTCCCCCAACTGAAGAGGCCCACAGTGATGACAGCAACTCTGGTTGCCTGGATCTGGATGACCAACCTGGCCCATCTGGGACCTCTGGACAATCGGTTACCCAATCCCAGTCACACACCACCACAGAGCCTCCCCCATCTGGAAACACCACCAGGACACGTCAATCAGCAGTGTGTCCACCTCTACAGGGATCACAGGGCACACCTCATACCCAAGACAGTAAGGGATCTGGGGTCAGTGGCAGTGGGCACACAGTTCAGGAGACAGAGGCACGGGACAACAGGGAAACTGGGAGGACTTCTGTGCACCAGGGGGAGGAAAGGCCCAGGAAACCAGCTCTCCAGGAGGCACTCAACGAGATCCTGGGAGCCTACCAACATTCCCAGGACATGATGGGCCATATCCTGGACAAAGTGCAGGAGACCAGGCGGCTGCAGGAGGCAAAGTACCAGGGCATCAGTGGAGACTTGCAGGCCAACAACACCACCCTGGTCTCCATAGCAGGGGTGCTGGCAGACATGGGCAACATTATGAGGGAGGCAGTCTCACACCAGCGGGCCCTTGTGGGCAAATCACCCACTTGAGAGACTGCAGCCTTGCACTCCCCAGTACCAATCAAAGGGCATGTTGCCCCCTCCAGAACCAGTGGTCTTGTTTCATCTCCCGGCTGAGTTTCCCCTCCGTTCCCCATCCCCCTGAGGTGCCTGCCATATTCCAACTGATGCCCCTGCAGTGTTCTCTCCGTGTTGATGCAGGTGACAGGTGGGGCCTTGGACTTTGGCCTGCGGCCCTGTGGTCCACGCACACTGAGGACTGGACAGTGTCCCTTGAACTGTACAATTGTATATATCTGTTACATTGCATATTTCTTATTTATACTGAGATGATCTTATTTCACTCACTTTTGTAAATTTCTGTTGTCCTTGCATTATTCATCTGAGGTAAGGGGTAAATATGTTTCAGTACTGCAGCCGATAGTGTGTATTGTGTTGGGGTGTGTGTGTGTGTGGTGCGTATGAGTGTCACTCTCTTTTTCCCCCCCCTTCCCTGTGTGCTAGGCGGCTGTACTCACCATCGTCATCTTCGTGGTGGAGCAGCACATAGAATAGCATGGGAAAGACATGCAGGTCGGGCTCCATGGCGGTGTGGTTGTTCCCTGTGTCTCTAATGTGAGTCCTTTCCCTTTTGTGCAGTGTTTCCGCCAGGCTTTTGATGTTGTTGGTACCGCTCCTTAAAAGGTAGCGGATTGTGTTGTTGTAATATGGTGGCAGGTCATGGACTTCCGCCTGGCTGTAGGTGGCTACCGCCGTGGTGGCTGTTGTTTTCGCCCTGGCGGTCGGTGTGGTAAAGTGGCTGTTTATCTGAGTTCACACCGCCATGGTCATTATTTGGTGGTAATTACTGCCAGCCTGTTGGCGGTATTACCGCCACTTGGGCCTGTGTCTGTCTTGCCCATGGCTTTGGGGGAAGGAAACCAGAGTCAAAATATTGATATTGTGTTTGATACGTACAATGAGATGTCTATTAAGAACAACAAAAGGACAATCAGAGGAGAACAACTCGGGCACTAGTTACAGAGCATCTCTCCTTCCCAGATTGTCAGTCAGTGGAGGAAAGACCTAAGTCACATGAGGAATAAAACAACTCTCACTGCATTTTTTGTTAATGAATGGAAGAAACCAGATTAATTTGTAAATCTTGAGAATAAAACACGGTTTGTGAACTGTGAAGATAAATGCTACAAAATCACATCAGAAGGGAGCAACAAAGTGCTCGATCTCAACAGTACATAGAAAGAAGCAGATAGCTATTTGTTGCTGCATGCTGCACACACTGCTAATTGCTAATGAGGGATATGAGACAGTAATGATAATCTCAGATGACACCGATGTGTTTCCTATGTGTTTGGGATTCCATGACAGTATGATGGCTAAATGTTTCTCAAATGAGGTGCAAAAATACGCATGTGAGTCCTTGACATTGGGAAAATAGCTTCAACTCTTGGTAAAAATATTTGTCGAACTATGATAGGTCTTCATACGTTTACCAGATTTGACACAGTAAGCACATTTGCGGGAAAAGGGAAAATAAGCACATTCAAAATCCTGTCTGCCACAATCACAGGAGACAGTTTTGCAGCTTGGAGATGCATGGGATCTCTCTGAAGAACTAATAGACAAATTGGAACAATTTTCATGCTTGTATGCACCATAATAATTGCTTTATTACGTGAATGTCTTGAGATATCACCTATTCTGTGCACAAAAGGGTGAGGTAGACAGTCTTCAACTTCCACCTTGCAAGGACTGTCTGAAGAAACATGCCAAATGTGCAAATTATCAAGCCCCTATAAGCAAACAATGTCTTCTGAATGGTCCACAGACACCTAGTTCAATTGAGACAGGGTGGAAGTTGAAAAAAATACAAGGGAGCAGAGAAACTGGTAGTGGACTGGATAGAGGGGTAGCCAGCAACTCAGGCGTTTTAGATCAACTAGCTTGCAACTGCATTAGGAACTGCAAACTGCCAGCATGTGTCTGCTGTCTAATTGACCTCAAGTGCACTGACATGTACACCTGTTAAAATCACCAGACACAGAGAATGATGATACCTATTCAGAAGAAGATGATGATGAGGCAAAGAGTAATGACTTGCTATTACATATTTCCCATCTCTAGGCATCCATACTTTGCAATAAAATGGTGTTAGAACCCATACTCCCAAGTGGTACCAATTGCCTACATTTGGGCTCCTGGCTCATGGCCTAATATATAGGCCTCCACCCTGTGCCAGGAAACCCTGCTCCAGTCACCCATATCCCACACCAGAGAACCTGGTAGTTCAAGTGTGTACCAGCAGGGTCAATATGAGTGCTTTTACTATCACTCCTCTTGACCATGTATATAAGCAGATTTAAACTTTTCGCAAAATAATTTTTTCCTTTAAGAGCCTTGCTCTAAGATCAGTTAATATCGGATATTTCCTGGGCTGTTATTCCCATGCCCTTTAGGATTGATTGGAACAGGTCCTACTGGTTGTTCCAGGTGACCTTTGATCGTCCCTCATTAGCTTATTCAGGAGGGCAGTGATGCGGTGAAATTTGTTATCTGTACACGACCGGACATGACTGATGGCATAGGATATGCCATGGACACCAGTGTGTATCTCTGCCACCATGCCTCGATGAGGACCAGTGGTTTCTAGAGGGAAGTCCCGGCATCTTTTATAAACATGCCTTTTGACAGTTCTCATCGTTTTAGCAATAAACCAAACTCAGTCCTGGAATACTTTAAAAGAGCTATTGGACATTCGTTAGGGCCTGCCTGCTCCCACAAGGCACTTCCTCTGCCAATTTTGACCTCTTTGTGCTACAGAAGATGTTTGCCTAGGTATCAATGCCAGATCCCTTCTCCAGTACAACAGGCTTTCCAGCCCTTTTGTGGCCAAGACCGTTGTTTCCAGGAACCACCATGGACAACATACAGCTCCGATCCCTCCAACAGCTGCAACCACAAAACCACTGTAGTGTATATTTGCTGGCAGACAGCCACACCGTGAGAGGTAAGATCCGATAATTCCTCCATGGGTGCAATCCATCATGACAGGCAAGGGAATTTGTCCACCAGGGCTATGCCCTTTGTTTTCTTTCTACCCCTCTGTACCTTCCACCACCTTCAGGGCAGCTGACAGGGGAACATGTTGTGGCAGAACATGTAGGCCTTTTTGCCCAAAAAGACCATAGAGAGGGTTCCAGCTTTGGCAGTAGGAACTGAGTGTTACTCCCTCTACTTCCTGGTGCTGAAAAGAGACAGAGGGCATTGTCCTATTTAAGGTCTTTGCCCTCTCAATGCCTTCCTGTGGAAGGGCAAATTAAAGATGCTCATACTATCTCAGGTCCTGTCTGCCCTGGAGACTACATTGGGGTGTTGGACCTGTATGATCCTTATTTTCTCATTTTTGTCCTGTAGGCCCACAGGCGCTACCCGTAATTTATGGTGGGCCAAGTGGATTATCAGTTCACAGTGGTTCCCTTTTGGGCTCACCAGCATCCATTGGGTGTTCACAAAAGTGATGACGGTGTTCGCAATACATCTACAGAGGTTGGTGTACCAGTCTTCTCCTACGTCAGTGACTGACTGCTAATGACTGGCTTGCCCCAGGCAGGCAACACCCACTGCCAGACAAAGGTAGGCTTCTTAACATCAGCAGGGTTCACTATCCACGAGCTGATTTCACACCTGACTTTTTTGCAGATGGTTTGTTTCATTGGAACCGTTCTGGATAAGGTACCTTTTCTGTGTCTCCTCTTCCCCCTAGGAACGGGACATTCCAGTACATTCAGGCTGTGATCCCAATATTTCGGCCTCTATCGTCACACTGTGGATAGCTTTAAGGCTACTAGGATTGCTGGACACCAACATCCTGCTGTTGTTGCATGCTAGATGACACATGCAGGTTCTGCAGTGGAACCTGGGATTCTAGTAGGTGTAACTTCAATTAACTTTGTCTGCTTGTATTCAGGTTTCAGAGAAGACTGCAGAAGGTCTTCAGTGGAGGCTACTGAACTGTGATTGTGTCAGTGAAAGGCCTCTCTCCTTACCCCACCCAGAGTTGACAGTGGTTATGAATGCATCAATACTAGGTTTGGGAGGTAATTTGGGGGAGGTAGAGATCAGAGGGCTCTGGTTTCTGGTGGGCACTCGACCCCATATCAACTAGTTGGAGTTGAAAGGGATTCACTTGGCATTGAAGACCTTCTTGCCTACCATCAACGAAAAAAGATTAGTGCAGATTCTTATGGACAACACTACTGTCATGCAGTACTGCAGAATACAGGGTGGGGTGGGGTCCTGGACTTTGTGGCAGGAGGCCTTATTGCTGGACCACCATAGTATTTCCGAGGGGTTTAATTAACTGGTGGAATCTTTGAAGTCCAACACAGCAAAACGTAGCTGCAGGCATCTTGTGGGTCATGAATGAAAGTTACACATGGAGGTGGCATAGGATGTCTTTCAGCAATGAGGAGAACACTAGCACAGAGTGTGTGCAATGTTAGCATTTCTGTGCTCACAGCAGATCTCACTTGGGACACCTTCCATCTAGAAAGGTGCTCAGGGCTCTGGCATGCCTTTCCACCATTGCCTCTCCTGTCCCGAGTTCCGAAAAAAATAACGCATGACAGGGTCCTAGTCATCCCAGTAAAATTGGATTGAGCCAGGAGAGTGTGGCACCACGAGCTCCTGGGCATGAATATTTATCCTCCAATCAAGCTGTTGCTTTGGGAAGATCTTCTGTCACAACAGCATGGCAGGGTGTTTAAAACAGGTCTGGACACTTTGCATTTGCTAGGAGACTGAGTGGTATAAGAAATTGGGTTATTAGTTGAGGGGAGTGGAAGTCACACTCAGGCAATGACCAGAATCTTTGTCATGATGAACCACAAAAGTCTCTAAATTATCCTACGCTTAATATATTGCCACAAAAGCATTCAGGCTTAACTTAGAAGCAATGTGGAAAGTATTTATGCAGTGCACAAACAGTAATAAAGTGAAAGCACAAAACAAGAAAAATCCCAAGCCAATTTAGACAAAATAGACTACATTTCACAAAGGAAAATGAAAGCAGAATGACAAAAATCTAATTAGCAGTTCTGGAGATATTACATTTAAAAGTTTAGTGAAAAAAGTGTCTAAAATCACAACTAGGAGTCATCTGGTCGCACTTGACTGGGGGAAACTCACAAATTCAGGCTCACTGCAATGGAGCACTAATTGGATAGAAGGACTAAGGGCCATATGTACAAACACATTTTCCCATTGACACAGAATGGGGAAAACCCTTTGCTACATCTGGCCCTAAGTTACTGTAACATGAAGAGCAGGGTGGGTGTCGCAGGCTATTGTCGCTGTGGCGCGAAGAGCCAGTTGGATGTCATGGACGATGGTGGCTGGAGCTTTGCATTGGGGGTCACTGAGGGCTGTTTTTACAGTAGTACAAAGTGTAGATCTTGCATTGCTGACCGTCGCTGTCAGGTTCTGTAGATGCAAAAGGCAGGTCTCACTGGAGCTTTATGTTGGTAGTCATTGAAAGCAGCAGAATCCTAGCATGAACTGACCCGCTCGTGGTCCCAAGGAGCCCAAACTTTAGGATTTCCATCTTTTCTTAAGGAGGAGTGCACTGTGATGCCAGCCAAGGGTCCAGCACATAGAGAGGCAACTTTTGAGGATCAGACACTCACTCCAGCAGAGGCCAGTAAGGCTCAGGCAGGTTGAGTTTTAAGACCAGACAGGTCCAGTTGCAACAGGTCAGATGAGCAAATACAGGGAGGCCTCTGAAGCTTGTTGTGTCCTGTAGCTCACACAGGAGGGCAGCCAACTAACCCCTGGAGTCACTCTGGGTAGCCTGGGATGAAGGTTGCAGGTGTGTGCCGAGGCAAAAATCATTTGAAGTGCAGGTGGTGATGGGTGCAGCTCATTTTCAGTGATCCTTTCAGGATGGTCTATCCTGTCAACACCTAAGCCCCCTTTTTGTTATTGTAGGGAAGCCATGCATAAACTCCAAAAGGAAAGACATTCACAGACCTGTGATCCAAGACACTGCCAGAAGGCACAAATAGTTGAGACAAGAAAATGGCAACTTTCTAAAAGTGGGATTTTCAGAATTGTGAATTAAAATCTGACCTTACCATTAAAAAGTGTTTTAAATTGCAATTCATTTGAGTATAAACAGCTAATCTCTAACGAGTTTCAATCCTATGTTATTCGATGTAAGAAGGTAATCCAGACTTCTGCTTCTCACATAAAAATGATAAACCTTCACAAGAATGACACTCTGCCTGATTCCTAACAAAACACCAAAGAAGAAAACAGGGTACAAAACTACAAGTACCTTAAAAAGTAAGTTATACAATTTAAATTCAAACAATATAAACTAAATTCACTTAGAAATTGGGAACTATAAATAGTTAACCAAACACTCTATTAATATAACTTTACCAATCTTTAGATACTACAAAACAAGTGCATTAAGATCAATGATCTGCAGAACCAGCAATTAAATTCTACACTGGAATACCTGGACAAAAGTGCTTTATAAGTATGTAAAATCATAGACCCTCTAAACACCAGGTAAACCTTAAATGTAAAAAATAAAACTAAGGGGTTCATTACCACCCCGGTGATCGGTGATAATGTGGCGATAAGTACCGCCAACAGGCTGGTGGTACTTACCATAACATTATGACATTGGCGGGTTGGCTAAAGCCAACCTGCCAATGTACCACTCCGACTGCCATGGCGGTAACAGCCGCCGAGCTGGAGATATCCATCTCCAGCCCGGCGTCCGCCATTGTGCCACCTGTGGAATTATGACCCCGCCTACTGCTATGGTTTTCGTGATGTTCGTAACGCCACGAAAACCATGGTGGTAGGCCATATGAGTGACAGGGAATCCTTTCCCTGTCACTGATATGGGTCTCCCCCCCTTCTCTCCAGTTACCTTCCCCCCACCTCTCCAAACCCCCCTACCCCACAACACTCACACCCCCTTCACACACACACGCATACACACTCCCATTCCCACATGCTTACAGGCATGCATACATCCAATCACACACACATCCGCACACACTTCCAAACATACACGCATTCACATTTCACAACATAACCGCACTCACACGTCCGTACATGCACACATGCATTCAACACTCAACACCCCCCGCATTCACGCACACACATACATTCACACCCCCACCACACACACACAACACCCCCACCCCACTCCCCTGTCGGAGACCTGACTTACCTGGAAACCAATTGTTCTCGCACATAATGGGGGTCATTCCGACCCTGGTGGTAAATACCGCCGGGGTCGGCGGTAGCACCGCCAACAGGCTGGCTGTGCTCCGCCGGGCATTCTGACCGCGGCGGTACAGCCGCGGCCAGAAGCGGAAAGCCGGCGGTGTACCGCCGACTTTCCGCTGCCCATGGGAATCCGCCATGGCGGCGCAGCTTGCTGCGCCGCCATGGGGATTCTGACACCCCATACCGCCATCCTGTTCCTGGCGGTTCGCCCGCCAGGAACAGGATGGCGGTATGGGGTGACGTGGGGCTCCTAGGGGCCCCTGCAGTGCCCATGCCAATGGCATGGGCACTGCAGGGGCCCCCGTAAGAGGGCCCCACAAAGAATTTCAGTGTCTGCTTTGCAGACACTGAAATTCACGACGGGTGCAACTGCACCCGTCGCACCTTCCCACTCCGCCGGCTCCATTCGGAGCCGGCTTCCTCGTGGGAAGGGTGTTTCCCACTGGGCTGGCGGGCGGCCTTTTGGCGGTCGCCCGCCAGCCCAGTGGGAAACTCAGAATGACCGCCGCGGTCTTTTGACCGCGGTACGGTCTTCTGGTGGTTCCCGCTTGGCGGGCGGCTCCCGCCGCCCGCCAAGCTTAGAATCAGCCCCAATATACCTTAGAGCCAAGAAAGCACAAGCACTGAGAATGTAAATGAGAATTGCACAAAATGCTACTCTAACACTTGTTTTGGGAGTACTACTGCAAAAAATGATGTTCTTAATGTGAGAGATCACAACCAATCCCCAAATGTCAATGAAAGCGAAGTAAGATTTGTAGATCAAGATTTAAAAGAAGCAATCACTAGTTCCCAAGAGCCCACTATAAAATACTAAAAGATGTTGGCCCTCATTAGTGTCAGGAATCCCCAAGGTGCCTCCTGTGTTATCTGTCAGCATCCCCAGGGATTAGGGTTAAATCATATCTCTGTTCTTAGTTAAACCTTCATGTTTCTAAGTAAACATAATGTGCTGTGTTACACAATTGGTTACATCAATGTTTGTTTTACCAATGTGTGTTTGCTAGTGTGAGCAGGTGTATACATGTGCTTCTAATTGGGTGTGGTGACTCATACACATGTGGAAACTCAACTGCTTTCTTGATTGGCTATAAACAGCAGAGTGAAGCATGCCTCCCTGCTTGGCTTTGTTTTACTTTCTGATCTCAGCATCTGACTTGGCAGTCCAGCCCCTGCTGTCATCCTTGTATTCAGGACTTTTGAGGAAATTGTTTTCTCCATTCCTGTACCAGCTGACACCAGGCATTCCTCCAGCACTCTGGAAAAGACTGCAGCTAAGTGACTAGTATTCTCCAGGGAGTTTGTTTTTTGAGCGCCGCGCTTCCCTAGAACAGCTGGTGTATTTCAGACCTCGTATTTTGGCAGAGTGCTTATCTTGAAGAGACAAATGCATTTCTGAACATTCTACATTATTATTGTAGTTACTTGCTGAAACCTTAACCAACTACCCGTGTAGGCTGACTGGTGTTAGCAGCCTGCCACACTCGAGACATGTTGCTAGCCACATGGGGAGAGTGCCTTTGTCACTCTGTGGCTAGTAACAAAGCCTGTACTGGGTGGAGATGCTTATCACCTCCCCCTTGCAGGACTGTAACACCTGGCGGTGAGCCTCAAAGGTTCACCCCCTTTGTTACAGCACCACAGGGCATTCCAGCTAGTGGAGTTGCCCCCCCCCCCTCCGGCCACGGCCCCACTTTTGGCAGCAAGGCCGGAGGAGATAATGAGAAAAATAAGGAGGAGTCACTGACCAGTCAGGACAGCCCCTAAGGCAACCTGAGCTGAAGTGACTCTGACTTTTAGGAATCCTCCATCTTGCAGATGGAGGATCCCCCCAATAGGGATAGGAATGTGACCCCCTCCCCTTGGGAGGAGGCACAAAGAGGGTGTAGCCACCCTCAGGGCTAGTAGCCATTGGCTACTGCCCGCCCTGACCTAAACCCACCCCTAAATTCTGTATTTAGGGGCTCCCCTGAACCTAGGAACTCAGATTCCTGCAACCTAAGAAGAAGAGGACTGCTGAGCTGAAAAAAACCCTGCAGAGAAGACGGAGACACCAACTGCTTTGGCCCCAGCTCTACCGGCCTGTCTCCCTCCCTTCTAAAGACACTGCTCCAGCGACGCTTTCCCCAGGACCAGCGACCTCTGAATCCTCAGAGGACTGCCCTGCTCTAGAAGGACCAAGAAACTCCCGAGGACAGCAGTTCTGTTCACCCAAGACTGCAACTTTGTTTCCAAAGAAGCAACTTCAAGACAACTGCGTTTCCCGCCGGAAGCGTGAGACTTGTTACTCTGCACCCGATGCCCCCGGCTCGACTTGTGGAGAAACAACACTTCAGGGAGGACTCCCCGGCGACTACGAGACCGTGAGTAGCCAGAGTTGCCCCCCCTGAGCCCCCACAGCGACGCCTGCAGAGGGAATCCCAAGGCTCCCCCTGACCGCGACTGCCTGACTCCCAGATCCCGACGCCTGGAAAAGACTCTGCACCCGCAGCCCCCAGGACCTGAAAGATCGGAACTCCAGTGCAGGAGTGACCCCCAGGAGGCCCTCTCCCTTGCCCAGGTGGTGGCTACCCCGAGGAGCCCCCCCTTGCCTGCCTGCATCGCTGAAGAGACCCCTTGGTCTCCCATTGATTTCCATTGGAAACCCAACGTGTGTTTGCACACTGCACCCGGCCGCCCCCGTGCTGCTGAGGGTGTACTTTCTGTGCTAACTTGTGTCCCCCCGGTGCCCTACAAAACCCCCCTGGTCTGCCCTCCGAAGACGCGGGTACTTACCTGCTGGCAGACTGGAACCGGGGCACCCCCTTCTCCATTGAAGCCTATGCGTTTTGGGCACCACTTTGAACTCTGCACCTGACCGGCCCTGAGCTGCTGGTGTGGTAACTTTGGGGTTGCTCTGAACCCTCAACGGTGGGCTACCTTGGACCCAAACTTGAACCCCGTAGGTGGTTTACTTACCTGCAAGAACTAACAAACTCTTACTCCCCCTAGGAACTGTGAAAATTGCACTAATTTAAAAATAGCTATATGTGATTTATTTGAAAAGTATATATGCTATTGTGATTATTCAAAGTTCCTATAGTACTTACCTGCAATACCTTTCATTTGAAGTATTACATGTAAAATTTGAACCTGTGGTTCTTAAAATAAACTAAGAAAATATATTTTTCTATAAAAAAACCTATTGGCCTGGAATTGTCTCTGAGTATGTGTTCCTCATTTATTGCCTGTGTGTGTACAACAAATGCTTAACACTACTCCTTTGATAAGCCTACTGCTCGACCACACTACCACAAAATAGAGCATTAGTATTATCTCTTTTTGCCACTATCTACCTCTAAGGGGAACCCTTGGACTCTGTGCATACTATTCCTTACTTTGAAATAGTGCATACAGAGTCAACTTCCTACACTTGCCTAAATGTGCTTCAGGAAATCTGCTTGAGCTCAAGTACTACAAAAAGTGACAGTGCAATTTTAAAAGAGCATCTACGTGACTTTTCTTTCTCTAATAGCGTAACTCTTGGATTGTAAATTGTGTCATTCATGCCTGTGTTTGAGGTTTGAGGAATTTGCTTTTTGAAGGGTTTTTCACACACACAGTGAAACCAAACCAAACTGTGCCACCCTAACTGTTTGAACCCAGAGTGGACACTTGTATTTCTTGGATTGTTTTTGTTCCTTTTAGTTTAGCCCTACGCATGCAGGAAAGTTATATGTGATATAATTAATGCCCTTGTTTGTTTTTCTTGTGCAACCACAGTTCTAATTGTAGTGTACAACAGTGAATCTCTGTGAAGTCAGTCCTAGTGTCGCATTACTTATTGTTATGGTACTCAGTTTGGGTTTTTGGTAATGTAGTGTTAGTAATTGTGGCAACAGTTATTATTATTCAAGAAAAGTGCTGAAGCATCCCGGTGTTCTTCTACCGCTCCCGTGCCCATATCAGAAAGAGAGATTCAGTTTTAAGGAAGTTGAGTGCACTAACTCTACTATCACTCTGTCAACAACGACCTGCCCCCCGAAGATACAGAGTGCCTGGCTGGACCAGCAAGACGTTGCAGTGTTTTGTCTCTTTCTCTTCCACTCCCTGTTCCTTTTGGGACACCTGCTGGTGTTTCTGTGTCCACCATGCAGTGCTGAGAGGTGCTCCAGGAGGTCGGGGGCATACCATAGTCTCTGCAGACATTCTGCTTTTTCAGGTGAGTGGCCCCGTCTCGACATAAAGCCAAGCTACAACAAACAGGGATGCCTGGGCGATGGATTCCTCAATGGGTACTTTCAAAGGTTTAGCACAGGCTTTACCAGCAGATCATGATGCTCCATCTTTATTCGATTTAACTAGGGCCCTAGTGGGTTACAGATGCAAGTTCTTTCCTTAAAGCAAGAGAACCTGGAGTTGCACACTGAACTACAGCAGTATAAACCACAAGCCACCCCTTGGGGAGGAGTTAAACTAAAACAAAGATCTCCAGTACTACAGGCCCCTCGGTTTGACTCGTTTAATCATGTTCCTAGACCTGATTCAGGCCCAACGACTTTCACCACACAACCCATGCAGGTAATGGTCACAACACCAACCCCTGTGCCCTTTGCTCCTCTAGAAAGGTTTTTTGGAGATAGTGCCAAGTTCAAAATTTTTCTCAACCAGCGCCAGCTACAGTTTTTTTGTCGGGCAGCTGCAAGGTAACTTTCATTATCTTTTATTTGGGAGGCAATGCAGCTAATTGGTCTATTCCGCTGGTGGAGCGCAATGACCCTATACTGTATGATTTCAACCGATTCAAAGAAGCCTTGCGGAAACTGTTCGCCAAACACCTCTTCGTGCAAGCCAGTGACAATGAGTTGCTGAATTTGCACCAGGGAAACAAGGATCTACTGTCCTATATCACCTCTTTCAATCGGTTGGTGGCAGAGACTGAGTGGTCCGAGGAAAAGAGGACCTCCCTCTTCCATCGTGGCCTTCGGGACGATCTCAAGGATGTTCTAGCCCAAATTGTGGAACCTTCTATGGAGTGTTCTGAGTTCATTGACCTGGTGGCACGATTGGATCACCGCTTGAGTGAACGTAAGGGAGAAAAATTCTGGGGTGACACACGCTTAGTGGTGCTCAAAACTGAGAAAAAGGAGTCCACCATTCCCACTCATGATGCACCTGAGCCCATGCAAATTGGCAGTGTGAGGGGCCCACTATCTAAGGAAGAGAAATAACGTAGGAAAAAATTTAAACTGTGTTTATGTTGCGGTAAGGCAGGGCCTTTTGCTCGGGAATGACCTAACAAGCCTACTGCTTCAAAAAAAAACATTGTAGCTGTAACAGGGCCTGAATTCTCTCTTCCTGACCAGGTGGAAAACTAACTGGCTCGATAACTTCTGAGACCATTTTATCGAGCGCTTATTCAATATGGTCTCACATCTTCTGGCTAATACCCGAGTCCAGTACCTCGACATCTAACTCTTATTGTGACGTTAGTGTTGTCCCCTCAGGTTCGTAAGGTCATTCCCATATTGCTTGACTCTGGGGCTACCGGAAACTTTGTAGACTTGGGTTTGGCTAAAACCTTAAATATTACGACTGTCAGAAAAGACGTCCCTGAACCAGTCAGAGCATTGGATGGCTCAGAATGTTCCTCCGAGCTTATCGTTTATCAAACAACACCCTTGTCCATACTTTGTGCAAACAAGCATACAGAACAAATTCAGTTTGACCTCATACATACCCCAGTATTTGGAGCCATTCTGGCTTCAGTTACACAATCCCAAAATTGACTGGCCAGCAAGGACAGTGACATTAGACTCTAAACATTGCTGGCCCTCCTGTTACCAAGACAAACCATTATTAGTGACACCCTTGCATTGTGGGTCTACACATAGTACAGCTATCAAGCCGGACGATAGACTGGCCATTCCTGCACCGTATAAAGACTTCCATGATGTCTTTAGTGAACAGAAGGCCACCCAGCTGCCTCCACATAGGTCATAAGATTGTCGTATAGACTTGATTCCAGGGGCAATGCTACCATGTAGTAGGGTGTATGCTCTTTCTGAGCCTGACAATCGATACCTGCAAGTCTACCTGGATGATCTATTGGCTAAGGGTTTCATTCGTCATTCAACGTCACCAGTATCGTAGTCTTTGTTCTTCGTGCCCAAGAAGAATCGCTAGCTGAGCGCCTGTATAGATTATTGCACAGTGAACTAAGGGACCATAAAAAATCAGTATCCACTTCCGTTGATCCCGGTACTTTTAGATCAGGTACGTCAGTCGCCCATTAATGCTAAACTCGACCTCAGGGGCGCCTTCCACTTGATCCGAGGGATGAAAGGGATGAGTGGAAGACAGCGTTCCAAACTAAATTCGGACTCTTCGAGTACACAGTGATGCCCTTCGGGTTGCGTAACGCTCCTGCAGCATTTCAGTTTTTCATCAATGAAGTGCTGCAGGATTTTCTGGATATCTGTGTAGTGGTACACATAGACAACATTTTGATTTATTCGTCTGCCACTGAGGAACATATAGGGTATGTAAGAGGGCTTTTACAAAGGCTTTGTGATCATCATCTCTTCACCAAGGTGGAAAAATGTGTTTTTTGCTCTACAGCTGTAGAATTCCTGGGGTATGTGATCACTCCTGATGGAATTTCCATGGATAGGTCCAAGGTACAGGCCATCCTGGATTGGGTAGCCCCAAGGTCTATCAAGGAAGTGCAACAGTTTTTGGGCTTCGCAAATTTTTGTAGAAGATTTATACCCCACATTTCTACTGTGGTATCTCCCATAACTTGTCTCCTACGAAAGGGGGTTAAGTTCCTCTGGGAAGCTGAAAAAGCCTTCCAACATCTTAAAAACACATTCACTGAAGCACCCATTCTCCATCATCCCAACCCGGCTCAGCCATTTTTTGTGGAAGCAGACGCTTCCCAAATGGCAGTGGGTGGTGTCTTGTCCCAACAAGATCCTGAGTTTGGGCATTTCCATCCAGTAGCTTACTTCTCAAAGAAATTGCTACACGCAGAACAAAATTATATGGTGGCGGAGTGGGAACTTCTGGCCATCAAGCTTGCCTTCCAGGAATGGAGTCACCACCCACTAGGAGCTAGACACACTGTAACTATTTACACAGATCACCGTAATGTACAGTTTTTTCAAGCGACCAAGGCCCTGACACCTCGTCAATTATGCTGGCTTCTATTCTTTAACGAGCTTGACTTCGTAATCACCTATAGGCCCGGTACTACACAACAAAAGGCAAACACGTTGTCTAGGATGGGTTTCTCCTCTGATGTTGCGCTAGAACAGGTCAAAAGCATTATACCCCCAGAAAAAATCATGGCTGTGTGCACTTCCCAAGAGTTCCTTGAGAAAATACGGGTAGCCCAAAACAAGGTTCAACTGATGTGTATGAAAAACAGGGTTTACTATACCATGCTGATCAGATGTACTTCCCTACCAAAGAAGTACGGGATACAGTGTTACATTGGGGATTACATGATTCTCTCCTCGCAGGTCACCCAGGTGAGAAAAAGATGTTAGATCTCTGTCAAAGATGGTTTTGGTGGCCCACACTTGTGCAGGATGTCAGAAGCTACGTCCAGACTTGTCCCACCCACTCCAGCCACAGGATTGTTACTTCCCATGCCAATTCCGGTGGCCCCATGGCATACCATAAGTATGGATTTTATTTCTGATCTCCCAGCTTCCAATGGACCCACTGTCATATGGGTGGTTGTAGATTACCTAACTCAAATGGCTCATTTTGTTCCATTAAAATGCCTCCCTATGGCTTCCAAGCTCTCTGATTTGTTTGTCCAACACATTGTACGGCTTCATGGGTTGCCCACCACAATCGTTTCCGATCGTGACCCCAATTTATATCACGGTTTTGGCATAGCTTCTGTTCCTCTGTCGGTATGGACGTCCGCTTGTCCTCTGCATTTCATCCATAAACAGATGGCCAGACGGAGCCTGCCAACCAATCACTGGAGCAAATCCTGATATGTTGCATTGACACATGGTCTACTGAGTGGGATAAGGCTTTACCTCTTGTTGAATTTGTATATAACAACAGTGTCCACATGGCTACAGTAGTATCCCCATTTTACTGTTTGTTTGTGTGGCTGGAGGGTGGACAGACAAGGTGTGGGAGATCAAACAGGACATGTGGATGGATGTTGTGGTGTTGTCTGCAAAGTGAGGTAGGTGTGCTGCTGGAGGTGGTGATCGTGGTGGTAGTGACTGCGCATGTTGTGTGTGGGGTGCATGTCTGCAGGGCTGCTGATATGGTAACTGTGGGCAAGGCAATGCAGGTGGCAGGATCTGGGACTGTTGATGCTGTGCATGCAGGTGTGAGTGCTGATGTGACTGTGTGGGAGGAGGAGGAGGGGGAGACAGTGGAGGCAGTGGCTGCGGTTGTGTGTGCATCTGTGTGTTGGCTGTGTGTGTGCTTGTGGACTGAAGTGCGCTGCCTGTGTTTGTGCGAGTCTTGTCCATTGTTTTGGGTGCAATGCTTGTCAGAATGTGCGCGTGGGAAGGATTTGGGGAGAGGAGACTGGTGCTGGGAATAGGTAGTTGGAGGGGGACGGAAGAAACAGGGACACTTGCTGGGATCAGAGAGGAGCCCAGAGCGATCTCTGTAGGCCAGCCAAGCCACCGTGAATGCCCTCCAGGAAAGCATTGCATTGCTGCATCTGGGATGCCAGCCCCTGGATGACAATCACTATAGTTGACTGCCCTACAGAGATGGATTTCAGGAGGTCAATAGCCTCATCACCTAGGGCAGCAGGGCTGACTGGTGCAGGGCCTGAGGTGCATGAGGCGAAGGAGATGCCGACCCTCCTGGTAAGCGGGCACGGGCAACTCAGTGCGGGGCTACTGGGATGGCGGTGCTGGTATGGGAGTGGCGGAAAATGAAGTAGCTGGGCTGGTCCAGAGGGGTCCACCACCAGGGAGCTCCCATCGGAGGAGGAATTAGAGTCAGTTGTATCAGCTCCTGTCCCCCCGGTGGTACTCCCCTTATTCTCCGTCCCACTGGTCACCTCGGCGTCTGTGAACTCAGCCTCCTGGGTCTCGTGGGCTGCAGTTCCCGCAGTCACCAGTGCCCCTGCTCTTTCACCAGATGATGCTAATGCACACATGGTCAGGATGACAAAATAAGGGGGGGGAGAAAGAAAGGGAGCACAGGGTCAATCACAGCACCAACAGCACAGATGGCATACACATCACTATCACTCACTGGCATTCCATTGGCTAGGTACTACAGTAGGTAGGACCCAAACACTGCTATTTGCAAACCTACTAGGACCAACTTAGCTCTGTCTGCCAAGGAAAGTCAGCTACCTAGAAATTGCAAATATGCATACCACCCAACATGCCTAAGCTGGACCACGCAGCAATGTCTAAACTGGCATATTGGGGCATCCACTGACTAGAACCTGCACCTGAATCCCATGCCAGGCAACAAATGATGAATGTCACACACACTTTACTCTCCCCCTTGTGGCTGCTGTGCTGCCCTCAAGCGCCCATCCAGATCTGGGTAGGCCACTGCCAGTATGCGGGGCACTAGGGGGGTCAGGCTCCGATGGGCAGCCCTCCCTCGTTAGGAGGTCGTCCCCAGCTGGGCCTCTGTGTTCTTCCGGGCCCAGCGTCTCAGGTCCTCCCACCATTTCCTGCAGTGTGTGATCTGCCTGCTATTGACCCGCAGGGTCCGCACGTCCTTGGGGATGGCACACCACAACCACTTTTTCTGATGGGCGCTGACCTGCAGAAGAAACACAGACAGAGGGACACCATGAACCATACAATCCAGCCTGTCACACATATGGCCTACATACAGCATTTACCCCTCATCACGCACACACAACGCGTACCTTTTCATTCACATTGCCTGTAGCTATGCCCCCCAAATGACACACTACCAGCACACACACACATCTACATGCAGCCATGTCACATGCAACATACCCATGGTGTACTCACCTGTTGATCTGGAGGCTTATATAACTCCCGATACAGGGGTAGGACTCCTCCGACATGAAGGCAGGGGCCCTTTCCCCTGTAGCACAGGTCATGGCAGGTACCAGACACAGGTCACAGCAGCACATGCAATGTAGTCCAGAGGAAAGTCAGGAATCAAGTGAAGTAGTAAGAAAAAATGGGGGGTCGCGTCCCCGGCGGTGAAAAACGTCACCGCCAGCATTGATCATCATTTGTTCCTGTACTCCATAGAGCCCCATGTTAGCCAATGAGAAATTGGACGGCGGTGCAGACCGCCTTCCTTCATGATGCCAAACGCTGGCGGAGTAAGGTCACTTCCACCTGTCCCTGCATACAGGACAGGCATTTGCCATTTTCTACTGCTAGTACTCCTGTATTGAATTTAAAATTGCGTCATTGGTGTCAAATGTACACACCTAGACAATTCTAGTGTCCAACATACATACCTGCTCTGTGTACTTTGATGTTGTGTGTCCATAGGTTCTGTTGTCACTCCCTTATTACTTTTGGGTCCCTTAGGTACCAACCACTGCAGAGGAATAGGAGGAGGAGGCATGCACCCGTGTACAGACCCCTTGCGGACTTGGCTACACTGGGGGACAGGCACATCATACTCACCTATCGTCTGGACAGGGCCACAATCACAGAGCTGTGTGCACAACAGGAGCCTTATCTGCTACCTGCTATCTGTTGCACCACAGTAATACCCGCTCTTGTGCAGGTATCAGTGCTCCATTTCCTGGCAACAGGTTCTTTCCAGGTGACTGTGGGCTTGGCTGCACGAATGTCACAGCCAATGTTCTTGAATGTGCTTGCAAGGGTTTTGGCTACCTTGCTCAAACACATGTGCAGCTACATTGCATTCCCCCAGGTTGATGACTTGCCCACTGTGAGAACTCCAGTGCTTATGCTCTCTCTACTTACCAAATTTGTCACTATAGTTTAGTGACTCTATATTCCAATTCTAATTGGCACACTGGACCCCCCTTATAAGTCCCTAGTATATGGTACCTAGGTACCCAGGTCATTGGGGTTCCAGGAGATCCTTATGGGCTGCAGAATTTCCTTTGCCAGATAGGGCAGGGAAACGTGGTTTATCTGGGCCACCTGGTAGGTGGAGAACAGATTGAACCACTGCAGGTGAAGATCCAGACTATCTTAGACTGGCTCCCCCTACTACTCAGACCCAGCTCAGAGCCTTTCTTGATCTCACTGGGTATTACAGGAGGTTCATTAAGAACTATGGCTCCATTGCTGCCCCTCTTAATGATCTCACTTCTAAAAAGATGCTTAAAGAGGTATTGTGGACAGTCAGCTGTCAAAGAGCTTTTGAGGCGCTTAAGCAGGCTATGTGTACTGCACTTGTCCTAAAAAGCCCAAATTACTCTAAAAAAATAATTGTCCAGACAGATGCATCTGAACTGGGGGTTGGGGCAGTGCTATCACAACTGAACTCAGAGGGCCAGGATCAACCTGTTGCTTTTATCAGCAGGAGGTTGGCCCCTGGAGAAAAGCAATCGGTCAGTCATAGAGAGGGAGGCCTTTGCTGTGGTCGGGGCCCTGAAGAAGTTGAGACCATACTTATTTGGGACTCACTTCATTGTTCAGACAGACCACAATCCTCTCTTATGGTTAAAATAGATGAAAGGAGAAAACCCTAAATTGTTGAGGTCGTCCATTTCCCTACAAGGGATGGACTTTACAGTGGAACATAGACCTGACAATAACCACTCCAATGCAGATGGACTCCCCAGATATTTCCACTTAGACAATGAAGACCCATCTTCTAAGGTTAGCCTTATTATCCCTCGCTTGGGGGGGGGGGTATAGGACAGTACCATCTTTCTTGACATGTTACCCCCAATTTCTGCCTGTTTGTCAGTATGTTTTGCTTGTCTCACTGGGATATACTCCATATTCCAATTCTAATTGGCACACTCGACCCCACTTATAAGTCCCTAGTAAATGGTACCTAGGTACTCAGGGCGTTGAGGTTCTGGGAGATCCTTATGGGCTGCAGCATTTCCTTTGCCACCCATAAGGAGCTCAGACAAACCTTTCTTCAGGACTGCCAGTGCAGCATGAGTGAAATAGTGCACACACTATTTCCCAGCCATTTTCACTGCACTTAAGTAACTTATAAGTCACCTATATGTCTAACCTTCATTTACTGAAGGCTAGGTGCACAGTTACTGTGTGTGAGGCCACCCTTGCAGTAGCAAAGGTGCCCCCACGTTGTCCAGGGCCAATTCCCCAGACTTTGTGAGTGCGGGGACACCATTACACGTGTGCACTACATATATGTCAATACAAATATGTAGCTTCACAATGGTAACTCTGAATATGGCCAAGTGAGGTGTCTAAGATCATGGAAATGTCCCCCCATTCCAAATCTGGTATTGGTGGGCCCATCCCATGCACCATGGGGTCTCCACCATGGACCCCCCAGTACTGCCAAACCAGCTCTCTGATGTTTCCACCGCAGCCACAGCTGCTGCCACCTTACAGAGAGGCTTCTGCCCTCCTAGGGCTTGAGCAGCTCAATCCCAGGAAGACATAACAATGCATTTCCTTTAGGAGAGGGGTGTTCCACCCTCTCCATTGGAAATAGGTGTTACAGGCATGGGAGGGGCATCCTCCCAGAGCCTCTGGAAATGCTTTGAAGGGCACAAACGGTGGCCTCCTTGCATAATCCAGTCTACATCGATTCAGGGACCCCCTATCCCTGATCTGGCGTAAAACTGGATAAACGAAAGGGGAGTGACCACTCCCATGTCCATCACCGCCCCAGGGGTGGTGCCTAGAGCTCCTCCAGAGTGTCCCTGGGCTCTGGCATCTTGTTTTCAGGATGGTCAGGGGCGTCTGGGAGAATCTGAGTTGCCAGTGCCAGCAGGTGACATCAGAGACCTCTCCTGATAGGTGCTTACCTGGTTAGGTGACCAATCCCCCTATCAGGGCTATTTAGGGCCTCTCCTCTGGGTGTTTCCTCAGATTTGGTTTTGCAAAATCCCAGCAGGACTCCTCTGCAAACTCTGCTTCACTTTCTACCATTGGATCAACAACAGAACTGCCCCAGGAGCTCTGCAACAAAATATCCAAGAAGGCTACTGCAACTCTGTAACTTCAGCTCCTGTCAGCAACTGCAACAGTTTCCAGGTTGTGCATGCTTGGAGGACTGCCTGTCTTCATCCTGTACCAGAGAACTGAAGGAATCTCTAATGGAGTGACAGAGTCGCTTCCCTGCTTCAGCAGGCACCTCTCTGCAGCGACCACCGGTACTCTGGATCCCCTCTCCTGATGACGAGCATGGATCCTGGAACACAGGTGGTGGACCAAAGGGACCCAGACTGTCCAAAGGTCCAACTGTCCAAATATGGTGGAAGTAAGAGCTTGCCTCCGGTGCCAGACAGTACCCCTATGCACTGCATATTTTGCAGCTCCTAGGGCTTCTGTGCGCTTCTCCAAGGAATCCTTTATGCACAGCGTAGCCCAGGTCCCCAGCACTGTATCCTGCAACGCTCAGCTCCCTGAGTTGTTCCCCAGCGGCGTGGGATCCCTTTGTGTAGTGCTGCGATGACTGCGATTTGCAACTCATTTGTCCCCATGTCCTGGGACTCCTGTGGGTGCTGCCTCGTCTTCTGAGGGCTCTCTGAAGTACTGAGAGCCCCAGGTCGCTCCTCGGTCCAGGTAGCGCCTTTGCCTGCCAAATGCATCTTTTGCATGAGCTAAGACTTGTTGGCGGAATCCAACAATGAAAAACAGCCTGCATTCTTTTACTTGGCTTGAAACATCTCTTGCACCAAGCAGGAACCCGCAGCTGTCTTCTTTGGTGCATCTCTGACTTTTTCTTCTAATCGGAGAATACACTTTTGCACCTTCATCCGGGTTAGCAGGGGCTCCTGTTCTTCCTGGACTCTACATCTGTTCTTGTGCTTGGTCTACTCTCTTCACAGGTCTTCAGGTCCAGGAATCCATTGTTGGTGTCTTACAGTCTTGCTTGGTTTTTGCATAATCCTTTATCTCGACTCCCAGTGTGTTCTGAGGAAACTTGTACTTTACTCCTGCTTTTCCCAGGCTGTGAGATGGGGTACTTTACTTTACTTACCTTTTGGTGTTTTCTTACACTCCCAGTGCTCATCTACACACAACTCTTGCCTAGGAGGGAACCGACTTTCCCATTCCACTATTTTAGTATATGGTTTGTGTTGCCCCTAGGCCCATTCTAGCCTATAGTGATTTTCACTATTTTTATAACCGTGTACTTACCTGATTTTGGTTACTAGTGTATATTTTATGTGTATTACTTCCTTCCTAAGGGAGTATAGCCTCTAAGACATTTTTGGTCTTGTGTCACTAAAATAAAGTACCTTTATTTTTGGTAACACTGAGTATTGTCTTTCTTGTTTGTGAGTACTTTGTGACTACAGTGGTATTGCACAAGCTTTGTGTGTCTCCTAGTTCAGCCCTGGCTGTTCTGCCAACAGCTACTACCTCTAGATTGCCTGGCTTCTAGACACTGCCCTCATTTCACTAATAAGGGATCATTGGACCTGGTATATGGTATAAGCACCATAGGTACCCACTACAAACCAGGCCAGCCTCCAACAAGCAATGACATTTTGAAAAAAATATCAAGCTTTAAGATTATTCAAGATCTAGTTTGTGATACGGGATATCCAATGTTGGTTTTGTGACCCTCTCCAATTTAGTATTTTGTGAACTGACTTGTTGTTACACAGGAAAACAAATTTTCAGAAACGGGGACCGGGATGGGTCCTTAAATCACAGGAGGTTGGGCCACTATAAATTGTAAACACAAAGAAAAAAACTCACATGTGAACATTTTTGATGATTATTTCATTGAAAGGAGCAAAAACAGTTAATTAAGCCATCTTATTGAAACCTATAGAAACTATTCATATGGCCATGGATATGTTCTATAAACCACATCACACAGAATGTTAATACGCCTAATACAAAATGAGAATGTACATGACAAACATTTGCAAAAGACATAGGGCGATGCCAAAACAAGATATATCTTTTGATATATGCCTCAACACTTTCTTTTTGTGACAATGAACAATAACTTGAATGTCTTTAAAATATCTTTGTGGGACCTCTGTACCAGTCATATTTTTTTTTAAAAGAAAGTACAGGTAGATTAATTGAAATAATTGCCTATCTGGCTTTTGGGCTAAGGGATGAATAAGGGGTAATTGATTGTGTAATTTTGGAAAGTGCTTTGGCATCCTATTTGCCTATTCAAAGTGCCTCCCTGTTGTTGCTTATCGTCATCTAGTTTCCTGGTAGATGAGTCAATGCATTTCAACCCAAAATGAAAGAAAGGTCTCCTCAAGAAAATGACCTAGACTGGAATACAATACAAAATATAAGAGGAACAATAACTACAAATTTAAAAAAAAGTAGAGAAAAGTGCTCCACCTAGTGTGAAGGGAAAAAAGGAGGTATGTTTATATATTAGAGCATACACATAATATGCATAGGAATAGATGCCCTAAAGTTTCTGTTTGTTTCCAACAATAATGGCATTAGTCTGAAGTTGTAACTACCCCCACCTGTGAGGTAAACCTGTAAAATATAGGATCCCAGTTTTGAATTTCATGCAACACCAGGAATCCCAATGCTCCTATTAGATCTAAATAAGATTGTTCCCCAGGTGTGTTTTGGTTTATAGGCACATTCATGCTGACATTACATTTTGCTTTTGCATCACTACTGGTCATTGTTATTGGGGCCATTGATAGAATCCCTGGCCAGTTTTAGCAAAGGGCCTGATTTAGAGTTTGGCAGATGGATTGCTTTGTCACAAACATATAGATATCTCATCTGACATTTTACAAGTGCATTATATCTGATGGCACTTGTAATATAGCAGATGGAATATCTGGCATATTTGTGGCAGAGGAACTCATCCACGGAACTCTAAATAAGGCCTTTAGTTCTATAAGCAGATTTTTAATGAACCTCGGTCTGACATAACAGATTGTTCCGGTAAAATGTAATTGCATGGAAATGTCATGGTTGACAGTATGAGCCCCTACCTCCAATAAAAGGGGAATGAAAGAGTCTAGGCACGATTTTTGTGTGGGATGCAACATTGTATTTGTGAACCAGGGACTACATCCCCCACTGATAATCAGAAGGAGGCAGGGCCTTTTCCTTGGCCCAGTGCTTCGAAATCAGTTTGGTCATCCCACAGCATGGGACGTAATATGTTGCTGTTTGGAAACTAGGGGCTGCATCCCCCACAACCATCTGACGCAGATGGGGTCCTTCCCTTGGCCCAGCACTAAAATGTGTGGTTGGTCATATTGTTACATCTGAGACACCACTTCGGTTTAGAGACCAGGGACTATATCCTTCAATGACCATTAGAAGGCGATCCATTTCCTCAGCCTAGTGCTACAAAGCACAGATTATCAGGGACAGCACTAACATGATTAGTTTTATGGAGGGTTTGGATTTTGATCCCATACATGAACTACTAGTTACTCTAGATATAGAATCTCTCTATACTAACATTCCACAGAGAGAAAGCATAGAGGTTATCAGGTATCTCCTTAATAGATGGCCTGAACCCAGACATCTACCCACTGAGGTCATTGTGAAGCTTCTGGAGATTGCTCTCATCTCTAATTGTTTTGCCTATGACAATGATTAGTATCAACACTGATGTGGGACGTCTATGGGTGCTATTTTTGCTACATATCTGATGAATCTGTATGTTGATCATTTTTAAAGCAATTTTATTTTCAGTGATTTCAAAAATAATATCTGCTGTTCAAAGAGGTATATAGGCGACGTCTTTATGATTTGGTCGGATTTTGATGCGTCTTTGTAGGAAAGTCCTCCTTTTTTGCCCTGGTCACCCACAAACCTTTTGGGCAGATACTTGTGGTTACTGACTCTAGGCTGTGCCCTGGGTACTGCTTATCAGCCCTAGGGCCAGTGATCTGTGTAAAGTAGATATGCAAATGAGGCTAATTATAATTGGCAATATTAACCTACCTCTAAGTCCCTAGTATGTGGTAGGACATGTAGGCCTAGGGACCCCAGCATAGGTAGTGCATCCATTGATGCACTGCTGAGGTGCCCAGTGTCATTTGAAAGGCAGGCCTGCCTTGCTGGCTGCTTTAAAATTAAAGTTACATGCAAATTCGACTTTGGAATTAAAAATACTTCCAAAGTCTTAAACAACCTTATTTTACATGTAAGTAACCCCTAAGTTGTGCTTATGTGCCCCTAGGGCTGGGTGCCATGTAACTATAAGCAGAGGCCTTATAAAATAGTTTTATAAGCCCTGGTGAGGTAAAACAGCTAAAGTCATTTTTCCGTCATTGTAGTGAATGGCCTCCATAGCCTAGAATGGGGAGACTTTATTTTAATTTATAAAGTCCCCTTTAGTGTCAGATACCTTACGATTGGTATCAAATTAACTGTTGTAATAAATCCCATAACTTACAATTGTTGGATTTAATATAACATGTTCAGGTAAAGAGTTTTAAACGTTACCTGAAAAGTTGCCAACATCAGCCCTGCAGTGTTTTGCTGCTTTGCTCTGATTGGCCAGCCTCTGGCAGTCTGGCCAGTCTGCCTTGACGAGGTGTGAAGTGGCCTGGCTCAACACAAAGAGATGCGCCTGGGGGAGGAGATCTTCTCTCAGCAGACGGGGCAGCAGGAAGGGGAGAGGGCTGCCAAACTGGTCTTTAAAGGCAGGGAAGGACATTTGGAGCAACCCAGCACCTCCCTCACATCCTGCAAACCCAGACGATTAGGTGCCCCCTTGATTAGATTAGGAGAGAGCAGGAGTGGGGTGTGTTTAGGACTTTTAGCCACACCAGTGGGTGGGCTCAGCCAGATGTAAACTCCAAAAATAATTTTCGCCCATGATGGATTTTTGAGGAATAGTGCTCCCTGTGATTGATTTTTTTGCCACACTTCCCAGGAAGTGGTCATCTAAGGGGGTAGAAGCCTGCCTGTTATTGGGCAGTCAGGCCCCTCATCTAAGGGGGTAGAAGCCTGCCTGTTACTGGGCAGTCAGGCCCAGCTGCTTTCCACCCCAGGAGCAAGGATAAATATGGCAGAGCTGCACCCACACCTCGGATCCCTACAAGGAACAAGACAAAGAAAAAGAAGGACTGCCCTGCTGGACCCCTGACCTGCACCTGGACACTGCAATCTGGAGGACTGCACCAGCTGCACACTTGGGCTTCACCACAAGAGAGTCCCCTGCACCAACTCCTGAAGACACGAACCAGGTGACCACTGTCCAGTGGCCATTTTGGAGTTTGTGACAGGTGCATTCTGGGAGTTGTAGTCTACGCCCTCAAGGAGCATCTCAGACCTTCTATACCCTTGGGGTGAGCTGTGGACTTCAAACGAACCTTAAAAGAACATCTGGAAGAAGATCCAGAAGTTTGGAGAAATTTGGAGAACTTTTGGAAAAAAACTCCATAAAGGGACCGAACCGCCATGGCAACTCTAGCCGGCTTGCTTCAACCACGACCCGGCCTGACTTGCAGTTTGTCCTAGTGAAGAAAATCTCTGATCAAGATGTCAGATCAAGATCTAGGTTTGCTCCGGTCGAAGGATTTTCACCTCAAAAAAACAACCAAGTCTGAAGGTATAAATCTCCAGGAGGGCTAATGCGACGTGTATTTGAGGAAGAATTCCAGGAGGTCGGCTTGGACGGGCCTCTTCTGTTTCATTAAAACATTCTGACATGCAGACTTAAACATGCACTTTTAGCACCAGCAGCAGACTGCCAGTTAATTCCCTGGTGATCAACAGCTTTACTAGAGTGTTGGAAAGTGGATTATTGGGAAGGACAGGGAGGTACCTGCACTTAGCAAAAGCCCACAATTCCCCACTTAGGTCCAGTCAGGGTCTAAATAAATTAATCTTGTCTCAAGCCTTGGTAGTTTGGTAACGAGCAACAAGGCTTAACTTAGAAGACATAAGGGCATATTTAGGAGTCCCTAGCGCCATTGCAGCACCATATTAGCATCATTTGTTTACACTAATGTGGCATTAAAAGGCCAAAAATGCTGCACCAAATTTACAAAGTGGCGCAATGCATGAATTGCGCCACTTTGTAAAGCTTTGCGCTACATTATGCCTGCGCCAGGCATAATGTATACAAAGCAGGCGTTTCCCCTTTAGGGGGGCCAAAAAAAAGGTGCAAGGAAATCTCAGAGCAGGCATTAAAAGGAGGCTTCCATTGGTTACAATGGGCATCTGGGTGCTTTGCAGGATTAGTGTCAGAATTTTTTTACGCTAATCCTGCAAAGCGTCAGACTAGCATAAACAATTCTGATACTAGTCCTCTAACTACTGCCATGCTGCGCCATATTTTAAATATAGCGCACACATGGTGGCGATAGTGGGGCACTGTATGCAGCACCACTTTTCTTAAATCTGCAGATAAGAGTGTAAATAATTCATCTTGCTGCTACCATACCCCCCAAAGTATTGGAGAAAGCAATCAACGCACAATTACGGAATTTCATTGAGGCCAACAACTCCCTGGACAGCTCCAAGTCCAGCTTCCGCAGCAAGCACAGCACAGCACAGAGATAGCCCTCCTGGCAGCTACTGATGATATCTGATTACTACACTGCGGCCACACTGCAGAGCTCATACTCCTCGACCTCTCAGCAGCCTTCGACACGGTCTCCCACAGCACTCTACGCACCAGACTCCATGACATTGGAATCCGTGGCATAGCCCTGGAACTGATCCACTCCTTCCTCTCCATGAGGATGCAGAGGGTCAGACTCCTGCCCTACACATCCAGACCCACAGAAATCAATTGCGGAGTCCCCCAAGGATCCTCACTGAGTCCCACACTGTTCAATGTATACATGACCCCTCTCGCAGCCATCGGCAGAAGCCACGGTATGAACATTGTGTCATTTACCGATGACACACAACTCATCATTTCCCTCACCAAAGACCCGGACATGGCCAAAAGGAACATCCACTAAGGAATGGAAGCCGTCGTCACCTGGATGAGAGAAAGCTGCCTCAAGCTCAACTCCGACATGACTGAGCTCATCATCTTCGGAAATGCCACCTCAGCTTGGGATGACTCCTGGTGGCCCACACCCCTCAGCGTACCCCCCTGCACCGACTGAGCACGCCCACAACCTAGGCATCATCCTCAACTCCTCCCTATCCATAACCCGCCAGGTAACTCAGTCGCCTCTGTTACCGCATCTGACCTTATTTGGGCTCTTATCATTAATTCATAAGGGGACGTGTTAGAGGTTCGATTGACCTTTTGACTGCGCTTAGAGTAAATCCCACAATAGGACTCAATTTCAATGCAAATCAATAGCAATATCAATCAACAGTATCAATAATCTTTGGAGTAAGTAAATACATTCACCATGACCCTTTTGGCCATGAATGAACACAACTTTCTTGTACCAGTGAGAATGTTTATTTCCCTATGTTAACAATGCTAATATCATGTACCTTAATCTCAAAATCAAATGATTATATATATACAGAAACAATACTGTTTGCTCAAATACGGTTTGCTAAATAATCTCAACTTAACCAAAGCATGAATTATCATGCACTCTAGTGCTACAGTACAAATCAATAACAAGAACAACTGCGCAATAGAAATAGCATACATTTAGATTCAGCAACTGAGTAACATAAAATATTTATTAATAACAACTTACCAGCATCCTCACTAACCTTCTAATTAGAATGTCATGTTTGGGCTTCATGCTAAACAATTTAGTCAACACAAATTTGGAAAAACATCTAACTATGGCTCTAACAAAATAGCCGTTGGTACCTAGGAACAAAAGACAAATTACATCAAACAATAACAATTGATTAATATCTCTCCTCAGTATGGATCAGCAAGCTGCCACTGTCTTTCTCAATTGGACATCTGTTCAGTCAGCATCAGTATCGGACCATGAAAGGGAATGGTTCTGAACAGGGGACTCTAAACTGTGTGAACCATTTGTAAAGCTAAGTCTAAGGATCGGCATTCAGCATCAAAAGTTTAAGCAATACAGTTAAAGATAGAATTCTCTAAGTACTACGATTAAGTAAGAATGAGCACGGAAGGTGAGAATGTTCGCAATGGTTCAGCAAAGGATTGGGAAAAATGAGCTTCTCTCTCTGAGTGCAGTTGGGCCAAGTTAAAATCATCTAGAACACATCCCACCTTGCCATTGGTTGAAGAATCATACATTTACATTTATTCCAATGAAAATAGAATTTCAAATCTAAGATATAACTAAACTGTCTTTCACAAGTTGATGATTGGCTCCTCCTCTCCTTTTCCCATCATTGGACTCATCAGGTAACAATTTTGTATCTTTCTGTCCTTCTGTCAGTGCATCCATTGTTAGATCCTGGGAACATCACTTTCTCACACACTAAACTTTACAATGTATCGGTAACTGGTGTAGCATATTCTAACAAGCAGTTCTCATGGGAAAAGAAAACATTTGCTTTCATCTGGTCAGCCCATGGAAAAGAACAATTCACATATTAATTTCTTCAAGCAAACATTTTCTCACAGCTTTATCTGAACAGTACAGTTTAACATGAGGCTGTGTAACTAGGTCCAAAACCTCACTAACTTAAGGCTTACAAATAATGAAGTAAATACATAACACAAAATCATTAATATAACATACTACTACATTAATCCAAACACCAGCACATCTATTCATTTTAATAAGCAATTAATAAGGATACTTTGTGATTACTGAGGGCCACTCAAGTAGGCACATTTAGGCACATTTTCCAAGTCGTACGTTATTTTCTATATAAAATAAAATTCTATACAGATTCAACATTCAGAGTACATGAATATTTATTAGTAAAAATTCAGTGTTCACAATCCCTCCTCAGATGACTAAATATGTCATCACACTTACTCACACATTTTTGCTTCCTTAAAATGTGTCCTCCCTACGTCTTCTTTCTCTTTTTTAATTTTCCCTGAATAATGTTTCCATTTTAATTTCTTCCCTACTCTGATCATTTTTCATTTTCCCTAATCACATGATTCAATTTACATACTCCCCATGCTTCAATTATGCAAACCACAATAATCAATATGCCTTGTACTATTTTCAATATTATCCCTTTTCCTAGATTGCCCAGCCAATTTCCCACTGAAGCAATTCCTTTGTCAACCTTTTCCCAAACTCCTGGTTCTTTCAACTCTTTCAAATCAGCACTATCATTAGTCAGATTGTTAATAAGGCTTCTAATTTCTTTACTTTTATCAGAAATATATGAGCAACAATGTTTAGAGTTTAGCATTTTGCAAACTCCGCCATCCTTTGCTAAAAGAATGTCTAACGCAAGGCGGTTCTGAAGAGCCATAGATCTTACCGCAGCCATTTCTGTATTCATCAGGATCATGGCTCCTGAAAACTTTGTCAGCATGTTATCCACAATGAATTACAAATAACTCCTACTGAAGGAATTATTGCTCCAAATATGTCTCCAACTATGCCAGAATATAATTCTCGCCTTTGTCTAACATGATGTAATTCATTCATTTTAGGTAATTTACTCAAGTACTCTAGCTGAAATATCTTTGGGAAAACTATCCCCAAGTAACATGTGCCATACCATCCTCTTGGAAGACGATAATACGCATTTGGCCCATAGATTTAACAGACTCCTGGAATTGCCGGATCCTGTCCATTCAACATGAATATCCATTTACTCTGAAACAAAAACATGTCTGCGTTCACTGGTTCCCACAAACAATGTATCAGTTCTAGATTTAGGCCTATATACACAAAGCTTTCCTACGTGTTGTGAATCTAAAGCTAACCTTCCCAGTGTCTTTATCTCAATAAATGCATAATCATTTCTAAATGTCCTTTTCTCTAAGCCCTTTTCTAATTTCTCCTTTAATGCTTTTCTTTTATCATCTGTCTGATCTAAGAAGCTCTTTTCTATGTGTGTTAGCATGGTAAATTGTTGCGGTGTGCGCCAGCTGTGCCAAATGTCAACGTAGGCTCAATTAGGTACTTAATTATAGGGACAAACAAAAATACAATATCATAGTTGGAATAGAAATGCTGAATGTACTCCTGGTTGTAGAATCTTGTTAGTAACAGATTACAACTTATCCCCTAAGTAAGGGGCAAACTATGATAAGTAACTCCTTCCTCAACTGAGGAAGGAATTTGCGTGCAGACATAACAATCTATTGAATCGATCGTCTCAACATACTCATTCAATAAGTGATAGAAAACATTAGAAGAAAGCTCTCCGTGCGTGCTGTCTGCATGCAGATATTTCTCATCTAACCTAAACTTCTCTACTTCTGTGAGTGTAGTAGTTGTCTCTAAAGCTAAGGTATGGTTGGCCTTATTCTTGTCAAGAACAGTCATATCCACAATCAATACCAGGCACAATATCATGCATACAATCGAAAAACCAAAACCCATATTTTTACAGCACCTATTCTTTCTACCCTGCTGGCTAAGGTTACTCATGATCTATAAAGAATCAGAAAGTAGAAGAGAAAAATCATGACTATGCAGCAAAAATCCAAAACAAATCTTCAATCTTCTTTAACAGTTATTTATAGCTTTCAGTATTTCTTCCAGGATCCTTTTTGTCAAAAATCGCTTTAGCAGCTTGTCAAAATCAGGTTATCAATAAGTATTTTCCGGTTACTTTCAATAGTCTCTTTCTTGCAGTTTTCTCAGTTTACAGTTCTCAACAGCTCAGTTCATTGATTTCCTTCAAGTGTCAAAATATTGACCTGGAATGTCTTGATCAAAATAAAAACAATAATTCACTCTGCCATTCATGTGTCGTTGCATCTGTCCATTCAGGACCACCATACCTTCGACTTGCAATTCTTTTTCTTTTCAATCTTCGATCTCCATTTAACTCTCCATCACTCAAATCTTCTTTCCTTGTCATGTCTACTTCTTCTTCAATTGTTGTCACTGAAATTGCTTCTTTCTCTTTGCTTGTGACTTCGAACACTTATCTCCTTTCAGTGGACCTTTCGTTAATGCTCTTTTCAGTGTTGGACTTGTAATTTCTCTTTGTACTGCAGGATTTTCTCTTGATGGACCTGCAACTGGTGCAGGAAGAGTCAGACCACATTGGCTTTGATCCGCCTTAACTCCTTCCCCCGCTGGATCTGTTTTCTGCTCTGTTTGTCTCTCAAGACCGTCTGCTTCCGGGAGAGCCCTCTGTCACTCTCCTGTAGTTCTTCTCCTTCGTCTCTCACAGGAGTGTTTGTACCGACGCTGTTTGCTCAGATTGAGTCTCTGATTGTCCTTCTCCCCTCTCCAATTCTGGAGTTGGTATGGACGTTGTTGGTACTCTCAACAACTTCTCTTTATTGTCCAACAGACATGGTACTTTCCTCGTATGGTGTGCATGGATCCAGTTCAGAACTTCAGCACACTTCAGAGCTGTAGTAGTGATCAGCACTACTTGGTAAGGACCCTTCCACAGAGGCTCCAAACATGTCTGCCTCACATGCTTTCTGATCAAAACCCAATCACCTGGTCTCAGGTTGTGTCCTTGATCTTGAGACAGTTGCAGTGTGGTAGCTTTCACCTGATGAGAGAAAGAGCGAACCACATCAGCCAGACCTTTGCAGTAGTCCAACACCATATCATCTGGTATGTTCACAAGAGCATTTGCAGGAACCGCTGGTAATCTCATTGCTCTGCCCATTAGGATCTCATGCAGTGATAGTCCTGTCTTCCTGTCAGGTGTGTTCCTTATTGTCATCAGAACTAACGGCAGTGCGTCGGGCCATTTCAGATTCGTGGAGGCACACATTTTCGCCATTCTTGAATTCAAAGTACCATTCTTCTGTTCCACAAGTCTTGAGGCTTCAGGGCGGTAGCTACAATGCAACTTCTGCTCAATGTTTAAAGCTGAACATAGTAATTTAATTACTTCATTGTTGACATGACTTCCTCTATCTGATTCTAAAGAGACCAGAAACCTAAAATGTGGTATCAATTCCCTAAGCAGTAACTTCACTACTGTAAGGCTCTCATTTCTTCATGCAGGGTAAGCTTCAGTCCAATGGCTAAAGATGCTGACAATCACCAAGACATATCTCAATCCTCCTCATATAGGCATCTCAATGAAATCCATCTCCATTCTGCTGACTGTACCTCCTGCACTTCCAATTTAGCTCAAAGTGACCACTGTCCCTTTACCCACATTCATTTGCTGACAAATGATGCAACAATGGCAAACTGTTTTGGCATCTTGTCTAAACTTTGGATTGAACCAATATTGTTCAACATTCAAATCATAGCATCCCTCCCAACATGTGCTTGACCATGATAATAGCTAGCCATTTGAGTCAGCAAACTATTAGGCAAGACTACTCGTCCTTCCTCTGAAACCCACACATCATCTTCACGTTTATCACATTTCAATTTAAGCCAAGTCTTTTTGTTATCCCTTTCAACATTATCCTGCAATGTTTTCAATTCTTCTAAGGTATCTATAACATGTAAGGCATAACTTCGGCACATCTAGTCTTCATCAGATAACAATTCCCATTTATCTTTGAACAATATACAGTTCAATGCGCAAAACCTTGCAACTAGATCTGCATATCCATTTCCCATTGACACAAAATCTTGTGATTTCAGGTGTGCACTGCATTTCACCACGGGAATCTTCTCAGGCATTTCAGTAGCTTCTAACAATTCATGAATCCTTTCACCATTTCTGACTGGTGAACCAGAAGAGGCCAGGACCACAGCTGGTCAAAATCATGGACTATTCAAAATCCATGCTGCCTGTCCATATAGATGGTACCTTTAAGATTTGTAATAAAATGGCATGCTCTAATAAGGGCTACCAGTTCTGCCACTTACGCAGAACATACGCTTCAAAGCAAAGACACTTCAAGTATACCAGAAACTGTGCACATGGCACATCCTTCTCTCACTGTTCCCATGTTGTCTCTTAAACAGAAACTTTCAACAAAATCAATGTGGTCATTTACCTCCAACCGAGTATCACTAATATCAGGTCTTGGTTTTGTGCAGAGATCAGTTATCTCGGGACAATCATGTTCAACTTCTTCCAATTTGTCAAATTCAACATTCTCTTTTGGGAGTAAGGTTGTTGGGTTAAGCACTGTATACCTTTTAAATGGCACATTTGGAGACCCCAAAATGATCGTTTCATAACAAATCAACCTGGCCCTGGTACTACGTTTTGTTTTGTCTAAGTAAAACTTCAATGGCGTGAGGGACCATGACAGTTAAAGGATGTCCCATTACAATGCTCTCACTCTGAGTGAGGATCAATCCAACCACAGCTACTGAGTGCAGACAGCCTGGTAAAGCTGCTGCAACTGGGTCCAAAGGAGCTGAAAAATATGCTACGGGGCGGTTTACACCACCATGGACTTGTGTCAAGACAGACAAAGAACATGCATCACGCTCATGACAAAACAACATGAAGGGTTTTGTGTAGTCAGGTATTCCCAAAGCGGGGGCTTTGCACAGACTTTCTCTCAATTCCGGAAATGCTTTCATACAGGCTTGATCTAACACTAAGGGATCAATAACTTCTTTGTGAGTCAGCTTCTGCAATGGCTTCAAAATGACTGAACATTTGGGAATCCACTGGCCACAATAGCTTATTATTCCCAAAACCATCCTCTGTGTGGCTGGGGGATTCATCTGCAATATGGCTGTGACCCTTTCTCCTAATATTTTCTAATTCCTTTCTCAATTAGGTGACTCAAATATTTCACTTCTTTCTGACAGTACTGTAATTTTGCTGGAGACACTTTATGTTCATTCTTCCCTAAATGATTCAGTAAGGCAATCGTATCATGCTTGCATGCTACTCTCATCTTTGATGATACTAACAAATCATCAATGTACTGCACCAATGTCAACTGGAAAGGCATTTCTAATGTTTCCAGGTTCTTTTTCAAAATCTGGTTGAAAATAGATGGTGACTTAGAAAACCCTTGAGGAATTCTGCACCAACAGTAGACTCGATCCAAAAATTTGAAACAGAAAATAAATTGACTATCTTCATGAAGACGTACAGAAAAGAATGCTTGTGACAGGTCTAATAAGGTGAACCATTCAGCATCGCATGGGATCTGTAACAAAATCACTGCTGGATTTGGCACTACGGGGCAACATTTAATCACAATGTGATTTACTTTTCTCAAATACTGAACAATTTGAAATTTCCCACAGGGCTTTCATAATACCATTATTTGTGAATTACATGTACTGCTCAACACCTCTTTCAAAACTCCTTGGTTTACAAACTCTGCAATTATGGGTGCAATCCCTTCGAAGGTATCTTGCATCATGTGATACTCAGGAATCTGGGGAAAAATCGCTTTTGGCTTGAAAGGGACCTTAACTGGCTCAACCCCTTTTATTAGACTAATGTATTTTGCCTGTAAAATCCCACACTTTCATCCTAACTGATCCCTGTATATCAGAAGTTAGATCTCTCATTGTGGAAACTGGAAAGAAGCTAATCAAAGGCTACGCCTCATTTACTGTCTCACAATCTGTTTCGGGTGTCAGGCCATCTTCATCATCACTGTTTATATTTCAATTCCATCATTTGAGCAAGTCATTTAGCATCTCGTTTTGCACAAGTCCCTTCCTTGTTAGGATATTGGACTCGAATCAAAAACTACAAATCTGTGTAATCCTCTGAAGTTGCCAATTTTAACCTGAACTGATTCTGTAATTGGGTTGGTCAAATACTGATTCGCGACTCCTACAATCTGGAAGGGGCAAGTTTGAAACTTCTGCAGTTCTTACTGTAGAGCGTATAGCTCCTGTGTCAACCAAGAATGAAAGTTTATGACCCATTACCTTTCCTTTTACATATGGACATTTCTGATCTACATTTAGGGAAGCTCCAAGCGCACATTCTTCTTCATCCGAACACTCACTCACCCAATTGTTGTTTATTCCATTCTCACTGTGTAACAGGAATTGGTGCATTGTGTTATTACTCTTGTTAAACCTTTGTCCTGTGACCTGCTGAGGAAGCATCACATGCTTCTGCTCCATTGGGGATTGAGGTATTTGAATTTGCTGTCTAAGTACCATTTGAACTTGTAGTTACATTAGCTGCGACTGGGGCATCTGCAAACGTGGCATTTGTACCTGTTGCATGGGCTGAAACCTTGCATCTGATTCACAATGTTTTGAAAAATTGGATTACGTCCTTTCATTCTCGGTCCTCTCATTTTTGGAAAAAAATTGATATTGCTTGTTTGCTGAACAACACCTTCTTGACCTGACATCGGGCACTCCTGCTTCCAATGTCTGAGCCCTCTACAACTGTGACATGACAACAGTCTCCTTATTCCTTGCACATCACTCTGAACCACCACAGTATTCAAATCAGGACTACAACTCCCATTTCCAATTCCTCCACGACCTCTACCGCTTGCTTGATTCTGAAATATGACGTTTCCCTGCTGCTGTTATTGCTGAATATTTCCCTGCATTCCTGTCTGTGCCGCTTTAGTCTGCATCACCATTGCCTTTTCTTTCAACTTTCTCTGCTTCAACTCAATCTCGTCACTACAATACTTTGAAAACTGCAATACCTTATCAATCGGCTTTGCTTGCCAGCAAATCAAATGACTATTAATCATCTGGCTAAATATTCTTTATTTTGGCTAAAATCCATGAAAACATCCGTATAGGAATAATATAATATATTCACACAATGGTCATTAAAAATCAGGTGGAAAAAAAGTGCCATACAATACAATAAATATCCCTGCCCCACTCTAAAAAGTTAGACTAATATAAAAATATATACACTGAATAAAAGCCCATTAAAACACTCCATAGAATTACACAGTTGTAGCCTTTCTGCTTAGGTCACTTAAGTTAATCTGCATTTGACCAGGTGTCTTTGCGTATTTGCAGATCAGTCAGAGAGGTATTCTCTTGATCTTACCACCCATGCACATTGGAGATACCTCACAACTGCAAAGACTACCTTATCACTTGTGTCACTTCTCAATATGTGAAGAGATGCCTTATAATTTCTTATCCCAAGAGATCTACATAAAGGGATAATCCACTTTTTCCTAGGGACCAAGTATCTAGGGCAAAAAAATACAAAATGTGTCCTCAGGTTGCATGGGGCAAAAATGACAGAAACTCAAATTGCTGTTGTCCTTGCTCCAACTCGTGGTAAACGTCTTTAACGGCAAAGTCCCTAATCTAAATTTAATAAAAAGGCTTTTAATGTAAGGAGGTTTTACATTGTACATATAGGTTCCGAACTTTGGGGAACATTTGTGATCTAGAAACTGTATTGTCCTATTGCCTTGCCCCTGTTTTGACCAAATCTGCATCAGAACCATCTCCCAATAGCATCGCTTTATATGTGGTTTCACTTCCTTGGTTAAGCTGCGGGGATCTCTCCACACCTCCTCCATTTTAATACTTTGGCAAATACCTTTAAACCAAGGAATTGACATTGCACCCCCGAGAGTTAGTAACTCTGCAGCGGCTACTTGGAAGGATACCAAATGGTCAGATGACCAGAGGCGCGCCCAATACAAAAGTGGTTTCAAAGCAATTTTGTTATGGATCTCATTAAGCACTAGATCAAATCTAAGGGGGATAAGAGGGGTGCTCATCGGCAAGCGCAACAAATTACGTATGCGTCGGTTTTCAACCAATGTCAGACTCCTGGAGTTACAGTAGCCCCAAAGCTCGGCACCATTGGTTGAGGCTGCCACTGCCGCAGCCTTACATACATTGATAGCCGGCAAGATTTCCCCCTCTAAAGAGTTTTTAATTTTCTTCCCTATCACTGCTGACCTCTGCCAAAGGACAGAGGCACTATTTCCAATTTGTGCTGACCATTGTTGGTCGTCCATTAATCTGATTCCCAGGTAATCGAACTGGCTGACTCATTCTATCAGTTGGCCGCCTACGGTCATTTTCCCCCTGAATTTCTTATGCAAGTTGAAAACCATAAATTTGGACTTATCTTGGTTTATTTCAAGGCCCCTCTTCTCACAGAACATATTGAAAGCATCCAATTCGTTTTGGAGATCCATTGGGGTTCTTGAGATCAGTAGAGTGTCGTCCGCAAACATTAAAATTGGGACCAGGGCTCCTACTAACTTAGGTGCATCATGATTACGTCTCATCAGCTGATCTACTGCACCGTTAATAAAGAGGCTGAACAGGGTAGGGGCTAGTACACAACCTTGCCTGACCCCTTTTGCAATGGGTATAGCTTCTGTCAAGTTACCACCCTGTGACCATCGGACCTGGGCATAAGTTCCCTCATGAAGGTGTTTTATCAATCTCAGTAATTCGCTGTTAATATTGTAAGACTCCAGGACATTCAACAGCAAGTCACGTGGGACCAGATCAAAGGCAGTCTTTAGATCAATAAAAGCTACGTACAAATGGTCTTTTTTTAGGTTCAGGTATTTCCAGCAAAGGAGATTAAATCTAAATACCTGATCTATAGTACTAACTCCTTTCCTGAATCCTGTTTGAAAATCAGAGAGGACCTGGAAATCCTCCATCCATATCTGCAGTCTGGTCAATACCTGCTTACAAAATACCTTTTGGCTCACATCGATTAAACTTATTGGTCTAAAATTAGCTGGTGATTCCCTGTCTCCCTTTTTGTAAATGGGTACTATTATTGCTCCGTGCCATGTAGAGGGGGGCTCGCCATCCCTCAGGATTGCATTGCTGAGTGTGTTTAGATAAAAAGACCAGATTCTAGGTCGAGATAAGTACAAGTCAGGGCCCGGGGCCTTTCCTTTACGTAGTGTTTGAAGAGCCAGAGTAATTTCTTTCAAGGAGAAAAAACCCAGATCAAAGCTTGACGGGTTGACTTTCCCAAGAGATAGAGTATGGGGGATACAGAGCCCTTCAGTTGAAAGTGGGTGTTCACTGGTACAGTTGTTCGAGTCCACCCTATAAAGATTTTCAAAATGTGACACCCAAATTGCTGGCAAAATTGTTGGATAACTCTCCGCTTTTTGAGGATGTTCCTTTCCTACCACCAATTTCCAGAACAATTTTGTATCCCCCTCTTGAAGAGTGCCTACCAGGGCATTCCATTCTTTAATTTCCTACTTTTTTTTGGCATTTTTCAACATTATTTTATAGTAAGACCTTGCTGCTCTTATCTCCCGACTATTTCCTTTCTGTAATGCTCCCAACAGCTGTAATTTGGCCTGTCGGCAAGAACTAGAGAACCATCTCAATGATCTGTCTGTGGTTTTCCCCCCTTTTCTTACTACCAGAAAAAGAGGTCTCAGCCGATTGACCAAGGAGCAATGCAAGTTAGTCAGGTCCTCCAATGCAAAGTCAGTGTACTTCAGGGGGAGTAGAGTAGTTTTAACTACTTCGTAGATTGAAATCTGGAACTTTATATCATCTGCCACCGCTTCCCATCTTACGTTCTTATAGTCGTTAGACACTATTAGATTATGGTCCACCACCCATTTGATTAGATTACTGCTGTTGAATGCAGAGGATGAAAAAGCTGTGCAGAGAGCTTGGTGGTCACTATCGACCCTAGGAGTGACAGTCATATCAATAAGGGAATGCCAAAGGATATCATCAATTAAGATATAATCTAGGTGACTCGTATATGATCCCTTTTTGTACGTGGGCATTGCCGGAGTGTCCGACTTCATATTCCCATTTACTATTCTTAATCCTGTGGTGTTTATTATATTCTCAAATACGGTTACCGCTCCCTCAGGTTTCTTTGCTATGTCTTGTACCGGGCCTGACTTGTCCCAAGGGTATGCAAACTGAATTCCTTCTCGTAGATAATCATCCTTGCAGCTTAACTGCATATTACAGTCCCCTGCAATAATTATGCCCTGTCCCCCTGACCACTGGTTCAGGAGGTCCGTGAGGTGATTCAATATAGCACTCTGAGTTTTTAGTGAACCAGGTCTAATATAAATATTTATGATCACTATACGGGTGTGCCCCTTTGAATTACTAGATTCGATCTTCACTGCTAGTATGGCTCTAGTGGGGCACGTTAGTTCCTTGGAAAACAGGTCTTGTTTCAGCCAGATTATTAGCCCTCCTGAAGCCCTCCCAGATGATGATGGGAGTGCGACCTTCTGGAAGGACCAATATCCTTGTCTGTGGGTCATTGAGGTTGCCCACGTCTCCTGAAGAAGGATGATGTGGCGTTGATCTCTAAAACTACTCCACTCCTGGTTAGTTGTTTTAGATTGCACACCTGCCACATTCCAGGATAATAATTTAATTAGGGAATCATTACAATCTCCTGTATTCGGCCACCCCTCCTTTGCCCTTACTGGAGGTATGGATGCTTCCCAGTCCCGCCCATCTTCATGGCCACTATAAATTTTGCAGAGCACTACTTCCTTTATTTCCTCTGTTCCCAGATTGCCCTCAGACGAGCTGTCTGAGACACATGGTTCCAGAGCTGTTTTTATTGGCTGACCATTTCTCACTTCTCTGGTGTTGGGGGCTTTAAGTCAATCCACAGTTGAAGTTGCACTCCTTGGACCCTGGCCAGGAGTGCATGTATTTAAGCGAGGTGTGTTGCTTAGACTTCCTCTGGAAAACAAATTGATCGTTGTGGGGGGAAGTGTTTGGGTAAGAATAACTTGGGCCTGAATGCCGGGTCTCAATCTTTGCTCAAGCGCTAATAATCCCTTCACTCGAGACTGGCTATTCAATTTCAGCCCTATAAAGTCCGATTCTAGACCTTCATTTGAATATCTCTGGACATTAACTATATCTTCACGTATAACTGACCTACATTTCTTTACTCCCCTTATCCAGTGTATCACTTTATTTTTTGTGACCATTACTTAATTTTGGAATATTCAACATGTATATATCATGCTGACTGGGCGTGATCTGGGTCTGAAAAGTTTCCTATGTGGTATCCCTATTCCTAAGTTCAGGGCTCTCTTTCCTATACACCCCTCGATTTGCCCCTCTCATCGAGTTAATTTCACACAATCTTGAATTGGTCTCTTCGGATACCACACAAATTTCTCAAGACAATTCTGTGAGGCCATTCCATCCCTCTTTCCATTACATTCCCTTCCGGTGAGGGTTTCACTTGTCTGGGTTTGCTCGGGCTCAAGGGTGGATTTCCTTATATTCCCAATTACAGCAGTTATGCCATCCAGTTTCTCGTTTATCACACGACTCAAGGATGTCATATATTCTCTCAACTTCACTATTTCATCTCTTAACTTTGTTAGCTGGACCTCAACAGGGCATTCCCCCTGGGTAGCTGGCTGTGTTAATACCCCCTCAGGTCCCTTGGATGCGCTCTCTTCATTACTAGTAGCTGTCAGAGATACTAGTGGTGTAAAACGGTTAAAACATTCAATAAGAGGAGAGGTAATCTCCTGTGGGATGAGTACTCTCACTTGGGACAGTCTGTGGGGAACTTCTGATGTAGTAGGCTCTAAGCGACTCTCCCTTGGGGATTTTGACTGGGTTCCTCTACTTGTGGGGGTAAAATAGGACTTTATGTCCTTGATTACAGCACCTTTTCCCCTCTTCCCAGACTTGGAAGGTTTAGGGGCATGTAGACTCTCTACTTCCTCAATTTAAGTCATCAAATTGGTCCAGTGTACAATTCTCAGCTGAGTGTCTGGGCAATTTCCTCATCTCTCCCTGCTGTATGTGGTTATCACTAGCTTTCCTCTTTCCCATCCCACTTGGTCAGATGTAACTTCAAGGGGTATCAAAAATATGATACTATTGACTCCACTTAGACGTTTCCAGGGTTGATCGATGGGCTAAAAGGATAAGCTCTGCCCTGACTCTTCCTGGAGCGGACGGATTCAGATGGTGCGGGGGTAGCAGCGCTTTTATGCCCGGGTGATCACTTGGCCCGCACCCTGTATGCCACAGGGTCTTCTGGAACTAGCTGCTCTTTTTGTCTCACAAGTGGCTGCTGCTGCTGAAGTTAACTTAATTACTAGATGCTTGTGCTGGAATCAGGGAAAGTAATAACCCGACTAGATATCAGCGCATAAAGCAACTCTTGTGCCACATAAAGTTAACAATGCTTACTGTTAGTAACAGCACTCTCACTTGGGCCAAGTACGAAAGTACAAGTTCTTTGGCAAGAATTTGATGTACACTCAAATGTACACTCAAATGCCTTGAGCTAGTTCTGCACACAAGCGTTAATGCCAGAGTTACGTAAAACCTTGTTGCGCTGAACACTGCCTGTTCAAGAGGTAAGTGCGTGGAAAAAGAACCTTCCGGAGGGTCGCGTTGTATCTCTTAAAATTCCAGTAACCTGTTAATCCAGTAATTCGAGAGTGACTTCCCTCTAGCGCGGGTTTCTAGTGTGGATCTCTAGCTCTCACATCATCCCCCATCTTCAAGGTGTTTGAGCAGTACCAGGAGTACCGGGGAGGCGTCACTCACCGTCCTTATTGTGGCTCCTCATAGCGCTGGGGGACCAATGAGAACTACCGCCGTAAAATCAAGTTAGAGGACCACAAAGGCCGGTTTGAGCCGTGTTCTTGCAGTACAGCTTTTACAGCTGCGGTGTAGACGTAGAGCGTAGGATGGTACGACGGTACTCAGAAGGCTGGACTAGAGAGAGAACCTCTGCAGGAATATGGACCCCATGTCCGCTGGTACCATTCTACTGGCTTCTCTCTCAACCTGGGATAATCATTTGTAAATGACAGAATGTCACTTCTGCTCCAAGGGACATGGAGAAAAGTACCTCCTGGAATCTCTCTTATGGGTAGAATTTTCACTGGGTCCTCAACCTCCTGCACATTTGCAGTAAGAGTTGCAGAATCCCTTTTCTTCTTGTCTCTTTTCTTCACCCATCTGCCTTCCCATTTGTCTATTGTTCCGCATGTTTGAATGTTCTGTATTAATTCCCTAAGGTAAATTTTCATTCCTGGTATTCTCATGTTATCAAAATCTTTTGAATCGAAATCTAATCTGTAACTCCTCTTCAAGTGCTTTGTTTTCTCAATCTCTATGTCATATTTCTCTGCTAAATCTGCTAATTTCTGATGCACTATTCCTGCTTTGTTAGTAATCCGCATGCAAAGGTACTGTAACTTGTCTTCCTTGAATGTATCAATCCTGTCTAACCCCATGGTTCCTTCAATTAGGTCTTCTGCCTCTAGCCTAAGCCTGTTCATATTCAGGGCACTTCCTCCGCTAGGATCTCTTTGAGTACTACTAACCATTCAGTGAACTGCTGAGCTGTCAAACTTTATAACGTAACATTATTGTGGCTCACACATGGCACTTGCTGTAATGTTAAATTTGGGGTTTCTGGTGTCACCATGCTTGGATTTGGACCTATGTGTGATCTCACATCATTGTTTGGAGGAGTCCTGAAAGTACTTAAAGCAATTAACTGACCTGTTCTGTCAAACGTCGGTCTCATGGGAGTTGTCATTCTTGCATTCACGTTATATCTCTCCCTTTCTACACTCAGATTCAAAGCCTTCTGCTCATTGTTCTTGTTATTTCCCTGGGTGAACAACGGTATGACCGGACCTACGGTAACTGGTACTGACACTGCATCTGGGCTTGGTTTGACATTTGGGTCTCGTGGGTGCACTATTCCTGTATTCTGATTTGTCAAGGTGTAGGAGGCTGGCCTGGTTTGTAGTGGGTACCTATGGTACTTACACCTTATACGAGGTACAGATATCCCTAATTAGTGAAATGTAGGGAGTGTCTAAAAACCAGGCTGTCTAGAGGTAGCTGTAGCTGAGCAGCCAAGGCCTATCTAGGGGACATGCAAAGCTCATGCAATACCATTGTAGTCACACAGTACTCACACATGAAAGAAAATACTCAGTGTTACAAAAGTAAGGGTACTTTATTTTAGTGACACAATTGCCAAAAACACCATAGACACTATGAGGGTCACCGACCACGGGAGCACCGCCAACAGGCTGGCGGTGCTCCAATGAGCATTCTGACCGCGGCGGTTCAGCCGCGATCAGAAGCGGAAAGTCAGCGGTCTCCCGCTGACTTTCCGCTGCTCTTTGGAATCCTCCATGGCTGCGGAGCGCGCTCCGCAGCCATGAGGATTCTGACCCCCCCTACCGCCATCCAGTTCATGGCGGGAAAGCCGCCATGAACAGGATGGCGGTAGGGGGGGTCGCGGGGCCCCTGGGGGCCCCTGCCGTGCCCATGCCTATGGCATGGGCACGGCAGGGGCCCCCGTAAGAGGGCCCCGAAAAGTATTTCAGTGTCTGCCTTGCAGACACTGAAATACGCGACGGGTGCCACTGCACCCGTCGCACCTTCCCACTCCGCCGGCTCGATTACGAGCCGGCATCCTCGTGGGAAGGTCGTTTTCCCCTGGGCTGGCGGGCGGTTTTACTGGAACCGCCCGCCAGCCCAGGGGAAAACTCGTAATACCCGCCGCGGTCTTTTGACCGCGGCGCGGTAATTTGGAGGGCGGGATCCTGGCGGGCGGCCTCCGCCGCCCGCCAGGGTCATAATGAGGCCCTATACTTCCTTAGGAGGGAAATAATACACAAATTATATACACCAGTAAGCAAAATCGGGTGTAAAACAGTGAAAATAGTAAAAATCACAATAGTTAGAAATGGGCCTAGGGGAACACAAATCATAAACTAAGAAAGTGGATTGCGAATTTTGGATTCCCACCTAGGCAAGTGTAGTGTGTAGGGGGGTGCTGGGAGTATTAGAAAACACCAAATGTAAGTAATAGAACCCACTCCAGAGCCCAGGAAAGCAGGAGTAAATAACAGTAACTTTCCTAGAACACACAAGAACACGAGAAAGAAGATAATGCAAGAACCAGAAGAGACTGCAAGACACCAACAGTGGATTCCTGGACCTGAAGACCTGTGGAAGAAGGGGACCAAGTCAAAAAAGCACAGAGGAGTGCAGAGAGAACAGGAGCCCCTGCTAACCCAGATGAAGGTGCAAAAGAGGAACCACTGGTGAGGAACAACAGTCAGTTCTGCACCCAAGAAGTCAGATGCAGGTTCCTGGTGCAGATGATGTCCCACTCTGCATGGAAGATTGCAGTCTTGTTTGCGTCGCTGGATTCCACCAACAAGCCTTGGCACATGCAAAGCTCACGGTTAGCTGCCCGGGACCAGGAGGGACCTGAAAGAGTGCTGGGGGCCAGAGCTGCATGGTGCACAAAGAACTTTGTGGAAGGAATCCAACAAGCCTTGGCAACTGCAAAAACACGTGGTTCACAGGGATACTGTCTTACATGGAAGGCAAGCTCTTACCTCCATCACAGTTGGACAGTAGGATATTGAGACTGTCGTGACCACTTCAGTCTACCACTTGTGATGCTGGATCAATGCTATTTGTCAAGAGAGGGGGCCCACCTCGCCGGTCATCGATGCAGAGAGGTGCCTGCTGAAGCAGGGAAGTGACTCCTTCACTCCGAAGGAGATTCCTTCATTCTTCTGGTGCAGGCTGAAGACTGGCTGTCCTCTGAGGATGCAGGACTGGGAAACAGTTGCATTTGCTGGCAGGAGCTGAAGATACAATGTTGCAGAAGTTGCCTTTGCTTCTTTGTTGCAGTTTGTAGAGTTCCTGGAGGGTCCAGATGCAGTTTTATTCGGTGAGACGGTGAAGTAAAGGATGCCGAGGATTCCTGCTGGAGTCTTGCAATCTGAATCTGAAGAACCACCAAAGAGGGAGACTCTAAATAGCCCTGAAAGGGGGATTGGTCAGCTACACGAATAAGCACCTAGCAGGGGAGGGCTCTGATGTCACCTGCTGGCACTGGCCACTCACATGCTCCCAGAGATCCCTGCCAACTTGGAATCCAAGATGGCAAAACCCAGAGACTCTCTGGAGGAGCTCTGAGCACCATCCCTGGGGTGGTGATGGACAGTGGAGTGGTCACTCCCCTTTCCTTTGTCCAGTTTCGCACCAGAGCAGGGGTGGGGGTCCCTGAACCGGTGTAGACTGGATTATGCAAGGGCACCAAATGTGCCCTTCAAAGCATTTCCAGTGGCTTCGGGAGGCTACCCTTCCCAAGCCTGTGACACCTATTTCCAAAGGGAAAGGGTGTAACACCCCTCTCAAAAAGGAAAACCTTTGTTTTGCCTTCCTGGGCATGAACTGCTCAAGCACCAGGAGGGCAGAAACCTGTCTGAGAAGTGGCAGCAACTGGGGCTGCCTGGAAAACCTCAGAAGGCTGGAATAGCAATACTGGGGGTCCTCTAAGAAGCCCCCAGAGTGCATGGAATCATACAACATATGCTTGCAAAAGCATTGGGGTATGATTCCAACATGTGTGATACCAAAAATGCCTATGTTCAGAGTTACCATTATGTAGCTGGACATAGGTAGTGACCTATGTCCAGTACACCCATAACATTGTTTCCCCGCACTCACAAAGTCCAGGAAAATGGTCCTGGAGGTCGTTGGGGCACCTCTGTTAGTGCAGGGGTGCCCTCACACACAGGTACTCTGCACCCTGCCGTCAGAGCTGGAGGGTCTACTATAGGGGTGGCTTGTAAGTGACCTGTTGCATTGTAAGTGGCAGTGAAAGGGTGCATGCACCTTTTCACACTGGCTGCAATGGCAGTCCTGTAGAAGTCTTTTCATAGGTTCCCTATGAGTGGCAAAAGAAATGCTGCAGCCCATAGGGATCCCCTGGAACCCCTGTGTCCTGGGTACATAAGTACCATATACTAGGGACTTATAAGGGGACACCACTATGCCAATTGTGGGTGAAATACTGGGCTACTGGTATGCATCAACCATAATTTAAGGGAGAGAACATAACTACTGGGGTCCTGATTAGCAGGATCCCAGTAGACACAGTCAAACATAGTGACAGACAGGCCAAAAGTGGGGTATCCAAGCTAGAAAGAGGCTACTTTCCTATACAAGGTGAACATTTCTGTCTGTGATCCTGTTATGGGGTTGTATCTTGGAACCATCTGTGTCTGTATCAGGGACATCAAACTCGGGGTGGACTCTATCTGGACCAATGTTGGCTTCTGGTGAACATGCCATGTTGGTACTCTCAGGCTTGTTGCAGTATCTACAATAGGTAAATCAGGGTAAATTCTGGGAATATCCATTTGCGGCATAGGCCTTTGAACAGCCAAAGTAACTGGAGAACCATGGCTAACCTGTATCTGGCTCTTGGTTGATTCAACTGATATCGGGCTGGAGGATCTATACTGGTGTTTGAACTTCTCTCATGTGCTGCATATGGCAGAGGACAATTTTGTAATAACTAAAAAAATGAATTCATCATCATTGTGTGTTAAAGACTTTCTAGATTCTGTGGATGGCTGCTTTTTGTCATTAGAAGGATACAAATCCCTCTTTCTAGTGCTCTTTCTAGCTTCGTTCTCATTTTCGTGTGCAACTGCAGGAAACAACTTCATTCCCAGTAAAGTCTCAGTTCTCCCAAATTTCTGATCACTATCCCATCTAGCTTTTGCTACTGTCTTCTGAGCTTTTCTCGTTCTTCTCTTGAATTTCAATTGCTGTTGCTGTCTAGCCACTAGTTCCCAAACTGCTAAAGCTTCGAACTGTGCTGGTTGTGGAGAAGGTTTCAAACCATACAATACTCTCCTCAAATTCTCTAGGCTCCTCAAATTAAATGTTCAGTGGGCAGGAAACGCTAAACTCCCATCTTTCACGGCCACTTTGCACCCTGCTCTTCGAATACAATATAGGCAGGTGAACCTTCTGGTGGTGTAATTTCTCCTATTCTCATCAGAATATATGTATTCCTCCTTAGGGCACTCTTTGAAGCTTTGAAAAATGTCGCCTTAAGTTGCTTTACGATATTCTCAATCAAATAAGGAAGTGACTTTCAATCCCAAAATCCTTTTCGCCAACCTTCTCAACCAATGACGCTTCACGGTTGTCGACCAATCCGTGCGCAACCCTTCTCACTAACCATCTTATCCCAGCTCTAACGTCGTCACACTCACACGTCCAGCGGCTGACAAAGTCTTTAGGCTTGTCCTCCTAAACTCAATCTCACGCAAAACTAAATGTAAACTTATTGCGAGCACTAAACAAAATCAAAACCCAATTTGTTAGTTTACTACAGGTAGGGTAACACAAGCACTTCAGAAACCTTACAGATCTTTCAGTGACGGCCTTTCACTCTAGCAGCTACTCTTTCCTTCTCAGTTTCCCTGATGTGCAAGCAAAATTCGATCCGCAAATTTTACTCTCAACTGATCAGTGGATCTGGCCTGGTGCACATAGGACTCACCAGATCTCAGTCGAAAAACCCTTTCACTCACTTTAACACGCACTCTCAAGTTTGTCAGCCATGCCAGATTGACCTATTAAACCAGACAAACTACAGCAATAAACCAAGTGTCTCATACACTTTCAATAGAGTCCGGAGTCTTAGACCTCGCATAGTCCGTATACCAACAACCACGTGGACAATTTTTGAGCACAAAGTGCCACACACATGTGAAGTTCGACGACTTCCCTACTATCACACTTCAGAGCACGCAAACTCCTTTAACAACTTCATTTGGAGTACAAAAACTCCTTAAACCCTCACAAACATCACAGTTCACCGGTGATTTGCTTAAGCTGTGCAAGCGCAAAACCTATTCCACTCACACTGTCACTAGAATGCCGAGAACATCCTCAAACAATCATTGGCAAGCTCCAAGGTTCTGGAAAATCATTCTAAGTTCTTAGGGACACATTTTATCTCCACATTGTATCATTGAATCTGAAAATCTTAACTTTTACCAATTTCTCTTACCCAATCTGCAAATTGTTTTCTCTCTTTGGGGGAACTACCCATTAACCCACTACCATCTCTGGGACAAGCTATTTCTCAAAGGGAAACTTTTGTGGTGACCTCTTAAGGAGACAAAACCATACCACTCTCTTACCTTCTCTAGAGGGCAAATATAAATTTGCCTTATGATGATGGACTCTTGAGGAGGCAAACCATGTACCGGAACTTTATGGTGGGCTCTTGAAGAGACAAACCATCATGCTCTGCTACCATCTCTGTAAACACATCTGACCTTCTTTGGGTTCTTATCTTTGATTTATAAGGGGACCCGTTAGAGGTTTGATGGACCTTTTGACTGTGATTAGAGTAAATTCCACCACAGCAGTCAATTTCAATACAAATCATAAACAATATAAATCTACAACATCAATGATCTTTGGAGTCAGTAATTTCACGCACCATGACTCCCTTGTCCATGGATAACCACACCTTTCTTGTGAAAGTTAGAATGTTTATTTCCCTACTATATTAACAAGGCTAATATCACATAACTTAGGGCCTGATTTATACTTTTTTATCACTGCATTAGTGTCATTTAATGATGCAAAAGCGGCACAAAATTACAAAATAGAATTTAATTTTGTAAGTTTGCAGCACTTTAGCATAAAAAATGACACAAATGTGGTGCTTAAAAAGTGTAAATTAGGCCCTTAGTCTCAAAATCAAATGATATACATACAAAATCAACACTGGTTCACCAAATCTTCTAAAGAATCTCAATTTAACCAAAGCATGAATTACTACGCACTCTTGAGTTACAGTACAAGTCAATAACAAGAACAACTGCGCAATATAAATAGCGTACATTTAGATTCAGCAACTGAGTAACATCAGTTATTTATTAATAGCAACCTACTAGCATTTAGGGTCATCCCTCACTAACCTTCTAATTAGAATAGCATGTTTGGACTTCATGCAAAACAATTTAGTTGAAACAAATTTGGAAAAACATCTAGCAATCGTTCTATCAAAATAGCTGTTGGTACCGAGGAAGAAAAGGCAAATAACATCAAAACAATAACATTTAGTACATCTCGGTATGGACCAGCAAGCTGCAACTGTCTTTGTCAATTGGACATCTGTTCAGTCAGCATCAGCATCGGACCATGAAAGGGAATGTTTCAGAACCAGGGGACTCTAAGCTATCCAGACCATTTGTAAAGCATAGTCTAAGGATCATCATTCAGCATCAGAAGTTAAGCAGTACAGTTAACAATAGAATTCTCTAAGTAAGAGAATCAAATAGGAATGAGCACAACTCTTCGGCAGAAACTGAAAAATGGAATGAGCGCTTCTCTCTCTGTGGTGTCGGCTAAGTTAAAATCGGCTAAAACGTTTCCCACGTTGCCATTAGTCAAAGAATCGCACGTTTACATTTAGTCCAATGAAGGCAGAACTTCAAATCTAAGATATAACTAAACTGGCTTTCACATATCGATGATTAGCTCCTCTTCTCCTGTTCCCATTGTCAGACTCATCAGGTAACAATTTTGTATCTCTCTGTCGTTCAGTCAGTTCATCCAATGTTAGCTCCTGTGAACATAGCTTTCTCACATGCTAAACTTTATATTGTATCAATAACTATTACACAATTTTCTAACAAGCAGTTCTCATGGGAAAGGAAAGCATTTGCTAGCGTTTGGTCCACTCAGTGGAAAAGAACAAGTTATGTATGAATTTCTCCAAGCAAACATTTCTCACAGCATTTTCTTAACAGTACAGTTTAACATGAGGTTGTGCAACTAGGCCCAAGACCTCACTAACTTAAGGCCTGCAATTAATAAAACATAATGCGAAATCATCACTATAACATACTACTACATTAATCTAAACGTGAGCACATCAATTCATTTTAATAAGCAATTAATAGGCACACTTAGGGCCTGATTCTAACTTTGGAGGACGGTGTTAAACCGTCCCAAAAGTGGCGGATATACCACCGACCGTATTACGAGTCCATTATATCCTATGGAACTCGTAATACGGTAGGTGGTATATCCGCCACTTTTGGGACGGTTTAACACCGTCCTCCAAAGTTAGAATCAGGCCCCTAGTGATAACTAGTGGCCACTCAAGTAGGCACATTTTCCAAGTTCTGTATTATTTTTCGATGTTAAGTCAAATTCTATGCAGATTCAACCTTCAGAATACGTGGATATTTATTATTAACGATTCAGCGTTCACACAGGACAGGCAAGATAGGCTGTGGCAACATAACAGACCATTGAGGGCAGAAGGAAGAGGCAGTTGCAGTACAACCATACATGCCAACAAGCCCGATTCAGGCAGGAGAGTCCCAAAGTTTTTAAGCCTAAAAGGGATTTATTTTATCTGTTGCCTGCCTAAAATCTTCTCATTTTCACTGTAAGTCAATAGGGAAATTTACATACCCAGGTTTTATTTTCCAAATCTCCCTCTTACCAAGTACAAAGTGTTAGTAAGTATGGTACATTGGATCACGGAGGGAAGGAGGGATGGGGTATGGACATGGACTTGGATAACAGAAGGCAGGAGGGAGGTGGGCAGGGGCACCAAACTAATATTACAAGGCAGGCGCCAGGGGTTGCAGCAGCACAATACACGAAATAGGGAGGTGATAGGGCCATGCACATCGACAACAGAGAGCAGAAGTTTCCATTTAAAAAGAGCTTTCTGACTGACTTGGCTATATCTTTGCCGCCGTTTGATGAATGTTCATTAAGTTGTCCTGAAAAAGTTTCAAGATAGGTCTTGTTGTACATGGGACATTTTGGGGTTATCATCAAGTAAAGGACAGAAAAAGGGGGACCAAAAAAAGGGCGTTTCCCATGTTAATTTCAATAGATTCTTTAGGCACACCTGCAGCCCAAACTGCTGGACGGAATTGCACCCAATTTGGCAGAAAGGTAGCTTTTGGTCCTTATATCACACTTTTTAAAGAACTTTATTTATCATTTTAGTACAAAGAACAAGCCACACTTTGCAGCAACTGTTGGAAGGTGGGTCATTGGTTGTGTAGCCTGCACAAGTAATGGGTCCGTACGAGACCACCACTGGGAACCAAACACCCCATTGTAGTGCTTGACTCTCATAGGGTAGCATTGTAGAGCAGTCCAAGGCTTTCTCAAGGGAGGTGGTGTGGGCTAGTAATCCACATTCACGAGCACACAGACTAGACAATCATATTTTGAGTGTCATGCTTGTGATTCTTCTTTTGATAAAGTAAAAGTGCATTTATTATAGACACACACACATTACTCAATACTATGCAAGAATTTACAAATATACACAAATTGATGGAATCACTCTTGGATGATATTTTGTAATCTCTCATGTCTCCCCTGAGGAGAAATATAATTCAACAACCCACCTGGCAAAACCATTCCCGGTATCCCAATGCAACATTTGACTGTAATGTAGAAAAAACCCACCTAGATATGGCAATTAAGTATACCTATTTTGCAAAGAGATGGCTAGCAGTCTCATTACTCAAACTAGCACCAACAAAGAACATGTAAAGACATGTTTAAACCATTTAAATGTTAGGATCACTCTTGGATTACTTTCAAATTATTCTTGCTTAATATTCAAATTATTATTGATTAACATTGCATAATACCATCCTACAACCCTAGAGAACACAGTCCCACAAGCCAAGAACAAAAGTCCCAACAAGCTTATGCTTCACCTAGCGTTGGAACCCTTGGGGGGTTAGAATCCTTTTGTCCCACACTACCTAGAGTGGGGACACAAACAGCGTTGGGGGAGGCTGTGTTACTCCTGCAGCTCCCCCTGTCCAGGGGCACTTGTTTGGTGGTGGCCCCATCTTCCCGGGACCACCACAAGCTGGCTATGGCTCTCAACCAATGCTGGTGCCCCGCAATGCATTCTATGCATATGAAATGAGCAGCTCTCCCACTGCGCCAGGGAGTGCTGCATCGCTGCAAGAGATGGTGTGCTGCCCTGGGGGTGCCTAGTCCCACCCAGGCACCTCCACACCAGGTAAGTGCTCTGTTATTAGGGCATGGTGCAGGGAGCCCACCCCTGGCCACCCCCGTCGGCTCCCCACATGGCCAGCACCTCCAAGTGCTGCAGCGGGAGCTAGCCTTTCCTGTGGTGTCTGCCCTCTCCTGTGGGCAGATGTGTGCAGGGGTTGCGGCCGGACTGGCCACTTGGGGGAGTGCGACGGCACTCCCTCCTCCTGCTCTGCATCTTCAGGGCTTGGGATGGGGTCTGGGGCCCCTCCTCACCTTTGCAGGGAGCGCAACAGCGATCCCCAATGTCCTCTGTTTCATGGGGCCCCAGGATTGAGTCTGGGGCCCCTCAGACCATTTTCACGGGGTGTGATGGTACTCCCTGACATCCTTCTTCGTGGGGCCCCGGGATGGGGTCCAGGGGCCCTTTCCACAATGTTCACAGGGAGTTCGACGGCACTCCCCAACTTTACTTTTGCCGCAGGGGGCCCCTGGATAGGGTCCGGGGTCCCTACACTATCGCGGCGAGGGAGTGCATGATGGAACCCCCATCTCCCTGAATGGGTCAGGCTTCATGGGACCCTGGGATGGGGTCCAGGGCCCATTCTTCCTTCATAGGGGGAGTGCGACGGCACTCCCTCTGCTCCTCTTTCTCTTGGGGCTTCAGCGCTGCCTCTGGAAAGGTCACAAGCCTTCTCCCCTTGATATCTTGGGCCCCCAAGATTTTTGTGATTCTGTTGTTGTTTTGCTCCTGATGACAAGTCCTTGCCACTATGAGCCCTTTAGTTACACTTTCTGGCCTAGAAGAGTCCTAAATTCTAGGGGTCCTTGTTTTCTTCTGGGCTGCGCACTCTCCTTGCGCCATCCAAGTGTTTCCCCCAACTAGTCCTCGGGGGGGGTAAGGAGTCTAGCTTAATTGGCCCTGGAATGCACCTCGCTGGGCTTGAAGACCTTCAGGGGCAGAGTCCCTGCCCCAGGGAACAGTCAGGGGGTTCTTTCTTCCAGTGTCATTGACGCCCGTCTGCAGTCCCAGTGTCCAGTAGTGAAGCATACCAGGAGAGAAAGTTCTCACCTGTGCAGGACCTTTTTAAGTAGGGGCAGAAGTATCCAACAGGCCTGCACCTCTGACCTATCCAGATGTGCCACATCACTTCCTTTGCCCTGTCCCCTCCTTCCTGCATTGTTTTCTGGGATAGCTCAAAATAGCGTCATCTAGGAGTTAGTTGCCACATGTGCTCTGAAAGTCTCAGCCCCTCCTCCTTGACATTCCTCTCAGGGCCTCTCCGGCCTGCTCCTGGCATGGAATGACAGCTGGCTGATTGATGCAAGTCCCTGCTCAGGCAGCTGCACAGAGCAGTAATTGGCCCTAATCCTGAGCTGAGTCAGAGAAAGATGACATTCCTGGATGACCCATAAGTTATACAACTATGCTCTTGTAACCTACTGCATTCTTCTTTTCTCACAGTTTACAGTGTACCTTGGTGTGACTCTGGTCTCAGTGAACCACAGAGGACTAGAGTTGCACCCTAGGCCATCCTTTCCCATTGATATTTAATGGGTTGTCCATACAATGCAAATACAGTAAGTACACTGACATTGGCATTTAATGGAGTGTCCTTACAGTGAAAAGACAGTAAGCACACCGACTATCCCTCATGTGTACAACCATCTCATAAGGCCTACTCCAGGTCACCACCCACTCTGCATAGTCCCTTCTGCGCTGGGCTTACCTAAGCACAGTTCTTGGCCTGCTACACCAGAAATCCTCCCCACGCAGCCCTCACATGGGTACACAGGTGTGGGCACACATTATCATGTGTAACCCGCTCTGGCCTCCTACTCTGCTGTGCCACAGCAGCCTTTCCTTAGCAAGGTGGCACCGGAGGTAAACACGCACAGTCCATTTTACCATGAGTGGACTGTGCGTGAGTCCCTGACTAGGAGACTCCCTCACAGTAAAAGGTCAAAAACCAGGTGGTCAAAAGCGAAAAATCAGGGTGGACCTGATGGTCAGAACCGTCCTCTCACACATGCTGCCCCCAGCTGATTCCTACAGGGAAGACGCAGCTACCACATTTGGGTAGGCTCATCTGGTCAGCGATAACAAGTGACAAGGGGTTCTGACCAGACACCTCACTCGCTAATTGTCTGTGACCCCCATCACTTTACGGTGGTCATTGGCCACTCGGACCACCTCCTTTGCCCAACCACGCGATCAGCTTACATGGTCAGAGCAACCTTAGGCCTACCCTTGCCCTGGGTCATGTAACACTATGCCCTCCACTCCTTTGGGCAAGAGTACAGTGCCCCTGCGCTGCTTCCTCCACATTGGTTAGGTGTAGAACCAACTGCTTGGACTACTGGGTGGTCCCCCTTCTGGAGTTTATCCCATCCAGTACCCTCCTTCCCCTGGATCCCTACATTCTGAAAAATGCAGACTCGTTGGACCCTCAGCATGCCGCTGGGGTCCTTGCTGCTACCACCCTTTTGGGAAGACTACCTTTCCACAGGGAATAACAGCCTACTTGGAACTCTTGGTACCTCTCTCTCACAGAGAAGCACCCCTGGCCCTGGCTTGGCTCCCACAAAGGATACCAGTCTGGCCTCACTACCACTACAAACCCAAGGCCTCCTTCTGCCACAGTATGATACAGAGTAGCCCCGCAAACAAAATGGAGCATTTTGGTTCAAATATGTGTTTCCATTATTTTGGATATCAACAGGGGGAGAGTAAAGAGCATAAAGCAAGCAGAACATAAATTTCTCCCTGAGGCAATTAAACCAGCCTAGCCAGGAATCCTTAGTACGTGACAGGAGGTGAACACCAAGATAAGTAATCATTGAGTTGGTCCATTGGAATCCTGCCCTCCAAATGAGTGCCTCAAAACTTCCCTGCGGATCAGCCACTCCCATTCCACACAATTAAATTAAATTCACTTTTAAAGCCAGAAGTTCTTGAAAACAAATGTAGCACCCTCATCAACTCCAGGATGAAAGTATCTGTGTAAATGAGGAAACATAGTATATCGTCTGCAAATAGAGTCAGTTTGTGCTGTCTCCCACCGATACGTATCCCTGAATCTCTGGATGCTGTGAAATGTGGCTACTAGGGGCTCTATGGACAAGGCAAGGTAACTGAGCCCGATGTTAAAAAATAGTTGAAGACCTGTGCTACGGTTGCAGCCAATAAATGTATGAAAGCCTTGTAAAAATAGCTGGAAACCCATCTGGCCCTGGTGCTTTGTGTGTGTGGAGATTGATGATTATTGTTCTAACCTCGTCCTGGGCTAATGTGTACCTATAGCTGGGCCACTGCGACTCTATGGTCTGGGGGCGTATTTATCCAGATAGTCATCCTGATGACGTTTATTTAAGGCTTTGGCTCGATATAGGGCAGAATAATAGTCATGGAAGACCAATACTATGCTGAGCTTCAAGTTCCTGTTTATGGACCCTGTCCGCCCTTTTGAACTTCGCTGTTTGTGATCATAATCCTACCCCATGTCTGCTTTTGCAACACCCCATAAGGTCGCTGCTGTCACATCATCAGTGTCATTTTCCATAATAGTGTTCTAGAGTGACTTTTATGTGTTCACGAAGGGTCAGGTCACAGAAGGCTACCTCATTTAGGACCCATGGTTTTGGCAATGGGGATTGAGGAGTATCGGGTCCCACCTCAAAGCTTACAGGAGCATGGTCTGACAGCACCTTGACTGCGATCATGGAATATATCAAGCTGGATAGCAATGAGCGAGAGATTAGGAAATAATCAATGCAGGAGTAAGTCTTATGTACATTGGAATAGAATGTGTAATCTTGTTTATGCAGGTGTAGGTGGCACCAAGAATCAATTAAGGAGAGGTTTGAAATGCCTTGAGTCAGGTCTGGGGGCAGAGACAGGTCTCCTTGCCTGGAATGGGAGTGATTGATGTTTGGTTCATGAGAAATGGTAAAATCGCCACCTATGAGTAAGTCGCTCCCTTGTAAGGGAGAAGACTCTCAGAAAAAGGTCTATATGGAAGGCCGCAAAATCGCTTTTAGGCCCATAGACAGAAAAAATGGATATGAGTGAGGGGCACAAGTTTCCCCTAATACCCACCAATCAGCCCTCTCTGTTTCTGTGCATGCTGTCAAGCAGAATCGCCACCCCCTGTATTTTGTATGAAGAATGGTAGTGCATGGGGTACCAATGGGAGTATAACATTTAGGGCCATATGTACTAAAGCTTTTTCCCATAGACACAGAATGGGTAAAATCCTTTGCTACATCTGGCCCTTAGTGTCTTCTCTAAGCAAATGTGTTTCTTATAGAAAGGTGACGTCTACCTCTCATCTTCGCAACAATTTTGTCAGTGCCCTGCACTTGATGGGGGTAACATCTTTAAATTCCCTATGGTGGGCCAACTTTTGGGCAGAAATATCCTGGTAGATGAAAATTATGTTTCCCTTAAAGGTGATTGGCTTCTGTTGCCTGGAAGCTTGCATCACTTTATCCTTTAGATGGAAGTATTAGACTCTGGTGAGGGTGTCCGACGGCAGATTCTTTTGTTGTTGATATGCCGAGTATGCCCTATGAGTGCAGTCAATTGAGTGAAGAGAGCCTGAACATGTGTCTTGAGTTTGGAAGGTGAAATAGTTGCAGCTATACCCCTAATGTGGATATAATTTCACCTCAAACGTTTTTTCAAGTTGTCAAACTTATCTTGGAGCAGGCCATGACTCTTCTCGAATTTTTTTAATGTGGGTCATTTAGTCCATGTTCTCCATCACGTGATCTTTAGCCGCCGATTCTACAACAGTCAAGCAAGTGTCAATTTGGTGCACGGATTCATCTAGATCAGAGAGGGTTCGAGTGAAATCGTGATCGAGTGATGATCTATCCCTGCAAAAGTCTACCAGCAGCAATTGTATATCTTCTTTTTTGCCAGTGTCTGAGCAGCTGGCCTGAGTCAACATTATAGGATCATCCCACAGTCTTGAATGTAGTCATCTGATATACATTTAGCATAGTTTTACCAATTCCAGACTACATATAAAAATAAACAGATCTCAACAGAAGGAAAAAAAACTAGGGGCTTAGGGCCTCGTAAATATCGGCACACTGCACCACTGGAGTGTCATCCTGTATTTGTGAAGGATAGGTCCTCTGCCGCATGTCCTTGATGGTGTCTGGGTCTAAGTCCGATTGATTGCCATCACAGCTCGGACAAGCACCACACTATTCTAGAGATCCCATTCAGTTCTGCTCAAGAGCCAAGTGAGGTGGTCTGGGGTTTCACAGCGTTCCCCTGCGCCTGTGGGTATTACTAGCAGTGTCTAGCCTAACCTGTAGTCCTCTGAAGTCCCTTCCTGGGTACAGGTCCATAAGGTGAGGCCCTCACATAGGTAGGGTAGTGGTGCAGTTCTCATGAGGGGGCCACAGTACCTCATCACGGCAAGGGCAACTCATAATTTCCCTCGCCGAAGACCTAAACACGGACAAAAGGAACTTTCACTCAGGAATGGAAGCCGTCACCACCTGGATAGGAGAAAGCTGCTTCAAGCTTAGCTCCAAAAAGACGGATCTCATCATCTTCGGAAACGCCACCTCAGCTTGGGATGACTCCTGGTGGCCCACATCTCTCAGCGCCCCCCCTGCACAGACTGAGCACTCCTGCAACTTAGGAATCATCCTCAACTCCTCCATATCCATGACCAGTCAGGTAAACTCTGTTGCCTCCTCCTGCTGACACACACTCCTCAAACTTAGGAAGATCTTCAGATGGATACCAGCAGACTGTCGCAGGACAGTCACCCACACCCTAGTCTCTAGCAAGCTCGACTACGGCAACGCTCTGAATGCCGGCACCTCAACTAGGAACTTCAAAAAACTTCAACTCACACAGAATGCCACCACCAGACTCATTCTGGGTCTCGCTCGCCGAGAACACATCTCCCAAAACCTGAGGGCCCTCCACTGGCTACTGGTCGAGAAGCGAATCACCTTCAAACTTCTCACCTACATGTACAAGGCCGTACACAACACAGGACCAGCCTACCTGACCACCGCCACCATCTGACTGTCAGGGCCATCTCTGCTCTACAGATGTCCGTGGCCTCCTAGAGAGGTATTCTAAAATATGTTCCCAGGTGGAAAAGAGGTGAGAGGGGGATCACCAAGCGGAGCTCAGAGGTGACACGTCTTGTTTGATCTCTGCCCTGGCCACGCCCCTCCAATCTCACACTTTTTGTTATTTAGTGCAAATCCATTCAGTTGTTTTTGAGATTTCAAAGGAAATCCAAATTTGTATATCTAGAAGCGAGGATACTTTGTGAATAGTCCTGATCTCATGCTGAGATTTGATTGGCTGCTAACACATCAACCAGGAAGCGTTGGCAGCCATTTTGGGACTTGGCTTCAGCCAAGTCCCAAACGAAATGCAATAAAAATGAAAAAGGGGAAGGGTAAGAATACACCCTAGCCTTGGTCCAGGGGTTTACCTGGGACCCCACCAGGGCACAAAAGCATTTCTAAAAATCATGGCAAAATTTGCGAATATTCATGAATTTTGTGGTGAACTAAAAAAAACAAGCTTGGTCTTCTCTGCTTGCTTTTAATTTTGCCCTAGGTGGGCCAGGTCCCGGGGCATAGTTATTATTATTATTAAGGAGGGGGGCGCACAGCGTCCCCCTCTCAGGGCATTCACAAACCCCAAGGACCACCACCTCCCCAGGGCTACATGGAATAAAAATGTGGGGGGCAACAACAATTAAAGAGATTCAGGAACACATAAACACCCGCTCCCCGGGGACCACCAACTTGTTTAACAACAATTAAACAGATGCTGGGGTGCGCGTGGATCCCCCCTGGCTCCTGAGACCACCACCTTCCAGAGGTAACAACACTTAAAAAGATGCAGGGGGGCGCTTGGACCCCCCCCGGGTCACGGGCACTACCACCTCCCTGGGGCAACAAGAATGAAAAAGATAAGTGGGGCCGCATGGACCTCCACAGGCCCAGTGGACCACCACCTCCCCGGTGCAACATAAATTAAAGAGATGTGGGGCGCCATGGGGACCGTCAGCCCCCCATGGCTACAATGACATTTAACGAGGTGGTCCACATGGATGGCCTGGCCTAAGGGAGGACCACCACTTTTTTCATTTTTTTCCCTGACCTATAGCATGTGGGCAGGCAAAGAGATTAAACTATTGCTCAGGCACACAGGGAGCTGCATTTTCAACAGCTTCTTGCGTGCAGGAGCTGTGACAGCTCCTGAAGGAGGCAACGAGCCAGCGGGGACCGCGGGGGCCTTGAGGCTCCCCCGCTGTTCCTTCTATGACCAACAAACAAAGAAGTACTTGCTTGAATAAAGCACAAATCACCCAAGTGGGTTTTCTCTGCAGTTCCACCTTGATGAGTTATGTGATAAATACGCTCGAGGAACAATCACATTGGCAAAGCTATAGAGACAGAAGGATACTGGAGACAGTACTTCCGCATCTGCAGCTGTAGTGTAGGAGATGCAGGGTACATTTATCCCGCAAGATAGCACTTACTAATTAGCCAGCAGAAAGTACTCCAGTTAGGTAGACATTCTGCAGAAAACGCTGGCCTCTTCTTAGTTAAATATACAAGGCAAGATTCATTTTGGCACAATGCTCATTTCACAGAAAATCAACCACAACGGGAAGCATTTACAGATATAAACTAAGCAGGTGTCCAAGTTGAAGCTCACCTTCTGTAAAGTACTAATCATCCTAAATCAGTGCGTATGGCCAAGGCAAACAAGTGTGTTTTCTCTGCATTTACACTGTGAAAAGTTCTGAGTAAACATTTAAAGGATGTGTTTGCATCCTTTTTTTTTTTAACTCGATAACTAATGAAGTAACTCTGATGTGTGGGTTCTTTCTTGTGATCTGCTGCTGATACCAGATATTGTGTTATCCCTTTTCCAAGGAAGACGGACAGCTTACTAAAAGGAGCCCCTCCATATGCATTTCCTACTGATTTTTCATTCTTTATGAACAGGAACATGATCATATCTTTACTAGAAAAGAAGCACTTCATGAGTGCCGTGTGGTAGGCTGCAGGTCTGGCCTTTTGGCTGCAGGTCAGGCCTTGTGGTCTGATGTGCCTGGCCAAAGGCATGGCGAGATGCAGGGCTGGAAGGTTATAAGGGGTTGGTTGCAGGCCCTGCAGGTAGCTCCTACCATGCAATAGGGGGGGCTACAGGCCCTGCGGCCAACCCACGCCATCCAGGCCTGAGGGTCAGTGGCGGGTGGGTTAACGTATGATAGTTAAAATTACTTTAAATAACATAGAAATTCACTGAAAAAAACAAACATTACAAGAACCTTATAGTTAGGAAATAGATTTTTTTTTTAAATGGAAATTAATTTAAAAAAAAACAAAGGTTGCAGGGATGTTATAGTTAGGCTCACATTTTAAATATACAAAACCATAGAAACTCACCTGTTATAGTTAGAGTTATTTCAAGTAACTATAATTTGTGCCCTAAGGTAACTATAACTTGCGCCCTAACCATGCACTGCTAATTACCCCAGATATTACAGCACTTTTTACATCTTTTACAACATCATTGACAATATCACTGCAACATTTGCTGTAAAATTATTCATTAAAAAACTTTGCATGGTGGGGGAGCGAGTTCTAGTTACTTAAGGGCACAAGTTAAGTGACTTGGCACAGATGCTGGACTTTTTTTGACGTACAGTCGCCAGGACACACTTGTACACACATCAGCATACCTCCATGCATGCACCCAAAAACTCCTACATGCACACAAACACACCCATGCAAACTTGACATACACGCCCATTCACATTCACACCTGCACCGCTGCATGCACGCATACACTCCCCCCTCTACAACGCATTCACGCAACCCCACGCATTCACACAAACATACACACACCCCCACTCAGCCCTGCATTCATATATTCAAACATGCACTTAAACACGCATGCATACAACATGCCCTTCCCCCGCATTCAAACACACATGCAGATACCACACATACCTGCATGCATGCACTCACACACTTCTACACACAAACACCCCCCTACTCACCCACGCAAATGGGACATACACACCCATTCACACTGACATTCACAACCAAACATTGCTGACATGCATACATTCGCTCCCCCTCCCCTTCCCAGCACACACCCACGTTCATCAGCACACACCCACGTTCATGCCCCCATCCCCCTCTCCCTATAGCACATTCGTACATTCACACACCCCTCCCTCTGCACCACATACACCCGCTCTCCCTGTCCACTGACACACATGCACCCGCTCTCCCTGTTCACACACACAAACACTCACCCTCCTACCCCATCAAATTATATACAGATGCACATGCATACACAAATTCACCTCTTCCATCCACTCAATCTCTTGCACTCTATCGCTCACACCCGCACACATGCACTCACGCACTCACTCCCTCCCCATCCACAAACATTCACACACCCTCCACGCCAATCCACTTACACACATGAACCCCCTACCCCTATCCACATACACTCACATGCCCCCTCACCCTGTCCATAATCACTCACACATGCAGACACGCCCCAACAAACACTTCCCCTCCCCCTGCATTCACGACATTCACACACACACTCACAAACACACACACACACCCTCCCCTGTCGGATGATCCACTTACCTCGTCCGTCGAGGAGGTCATCCAGGTTGTAATATGGTGTAAGGTCTCTTTTTGTAATGGAGGTGACGGTGCCCCTTCACCATCAACCGCCAGCACGACTGGTGCTGGAACTCCAAAATCAGTCGTAATAGGGCGGTCATAAGACCACCAGCACTAGCGGTCTTTCGCCACTCGCTGCTTCATCGGTCTTACGAAAAGACTGCCGAAGTCATTAAGAGGGCCTATGTCTTGAACAATTCCTAAACATGCTAAGCACAAAGATGGCAAGGAAGCATGTGGTGGGGACAGAAAACTCAAGACTGAGATGAGGATTTCTAGAAGTCAGTTGGACAGAATGCCTTTTGTCAAGGTTTTCAGGAGATACCGAGCCCAATGAACAACTGTAGGAAGCTGGCCTGGTTTGTAGTGGGTACCTTGGGTAGTTACACCTTACACCAGGTCCAGTAATCCCTTGTTAGTGAATCTAGTAGTGTTCTAGCAGCTTAGGCTGATAGAGGTAGCTATAGCAGAGCATCTTAGGCTGAACTAGGAGACATGAAAAGATCATGCAATACCACTTATACTTACACAGTACTTATACACAAGTAAAGACAATACTCATTGTTACCAAAAATAAAGGTATTTATTTGGGTGACACAGTACCAAAAATATCTTAGAGACAATACTCCTTCTGGAGATAAGTAATATACACAATATATAAACTAGACACCAAAATTAGAAAATTAAATATTCATAGAGCAATGCAAACAGTAGGAAATCCGATAGCATGCAATGGGAGAAAATGGTCTAGAGGCAACACAAACCATGTACTAAACAAGTGGAATGTGAATCACGAATTCCCCCTAGACAAGTGTAGTGGGTGCAGAATTGCTGGGAGAGTAAGAATACAGTAAAGGTAAGTAAATTACCCTACCCGAGAGCCCAGAAAAGCAGGAGTAAAGTACATCAAGTTTCCTTAGGACACACTACACCTTGTTTTTGGGAGTTTGCAGCAGCCAACCAAGTCTGCAAAGAACAGCTGCTGGATTATTGAACCTGTAGACCTGCAAAGGAAGGGGGCCAAGTCTGGAAGTCGAAAGAAGTTCCAGGAAGGACAGGAGCCCCTGCCGACCCAGAAGAGGGTGCAAAAGAAGAGTCCCTGGTTAGTCAAAGACTGCAGAAATGCAGCCTAGGAAGATGCCAGGGGGTTCCTGCATGATGCAAAAGATGTCCCACAGCTTGAAGATCGTTGCAGATGAGATTTCTTGCTGGAAGGTGCCTACAAGCCTTGGCTACGGCAAAAGTGTGTTTTTCATCAAAATGGTGCTGGATGGACCCAGGAGGGAACCTGGGGGCCTCAACTCTTTGTGAGGAGGAAGAGGAGGCTCTCAAAACTTTAGAGAGCCCCCAGGATGCCACCCATCATTCCCAGAAGCTACAGGATATGGGTTCAAAGGAGGTGCAAAATGCAGTTGATGCAACACAACAAAAGAAGGTCCTATGCCACTGGAGAACAACTAAGCGAGTTGCGCATCACAGGGTGGAGTGCTGGGGACCTGGGCCAGGCTGTGCATGAAGGAATTTTGCAAAGAGTGCACAGAGGCCTCAGGAGGCAAAGAAGACACAATACATAGGGGTACCATCGTTCTCGGGGAACACAAAGCCTTACCGACTCCAAATTATGTCAGCAGGACCTCAGAACAGTCTATGTCAATGATGTCCACCCTCTGTGCCCTTAGGAGCACGCTCATCACCGTGAGAGGAGTCCCAGGCTACCCGTCGTCACCTTGGAAGGTGCCTGTTTGGAGCAGGGGAGTGACTCCGTCACTCCACTGGAGATTTCTTCTGTCCTTCTGGTGCAGGATGAAGACAGGGAGTCCCCAGAGCATGCACACCGTGGAAACTGTTGCAGTTGCTGACATGGAGCTGAGGTTGCTGAAGAAAAGTGTCTCTTGTAGACACTTTGTTGCAGTTACAGCGTTTCTTGGAGCAGGCTGCGGTTGATCCGAGGTCAGAAGAGTCTGAAGTTGTTGCAGAGGATTCCTGAAGGAAACTTTGCAAGCAGAATCTGAAGAGAACCCACAGGAGAGACCCTAAATAGCCCTGAGAAGGGGATTGGCTACATTATCAGGTATGGACCTATCAGGAGGGGTCTCTGACGTCACCTGCTGACACTGGCCACTAAGAGCCCTCCAGAGTGCCCCCACACCTTGCAAAGCAAGATGGCTGAAGTCTGGGACACACTGGAGGAGCTCTGAGCACCACCCCTGTGGTGGTGATGGACAGGGGAGTGGTCACTCCCCTTTCCTTTGTCCAGTTTGCCCCCAGAGCACGGGGGGAGGGGTCCTTGAACTGGTGTAGACTGGTTTATGCAAGGAGGGCACCATCTGTGCCCTTCAAAGCAAGGCTACCCATCACCAGCCTGTAACACCTATTTCCAAAGGGAGAGGATGCACCCTTCTCACAGAGGAAATGCTTTATTCTGCCTTCCTGGGACTGGGCTGCCCAGACCCCAGGAGGTCAGAACCCTGTCTGTGAGGTGGCAGCAGCTGTAGCTGCAGTGTAAGCCTCTGAGAGCTGGTTTGGCAGTACTGGGGGTCCATGGTGGAGCCCCCAGGATGCATGGAATTGGCTCCCCAATACCAGATTTGGAATGGGGAGCACAGTTCCATGATCTTAGACATGGTACATGGCCATATTTTCAGAGTTACAATTGTGAAGCTACATATAGGTATTGACCTATATGACGTACACGTGTGTAATGGCATCCCTGCACTCACAAAGTCTGGGGAAATGGCCCTGAACTATGTGGGGGCTTCTTTGCTAGTGCAAGGGTGCCCTCACACTTAGAATCTTTGCACCTAACCTTCAGCAAGTGAAGGTTAGACATATAGGTGACTTATAATTTACTTAAGTGCAGTGAAAATGGCTGTGAAATAGTGTGTGCACTATTTCACGCAGGCTGCAATGGCAGTGCTGTGTAAGGATTTGTCTGAGCTCCCTATGGGTGGCAAAAAAATTGCTGCAGCCCATATGGATCTCCTGAACCCCAATGACCTGGGTTCCTAGGTACCACATACTAGGGACGTATAAGGGGGACCAGTATGCCAATTGAAATTGGTAAATGTAGTCAGTGGCCTACAGTGACAAATTTAAAAGCACAGAGAGCATAAGCACTGAGGTTCTGGTTAGCACAGCCTCCGTGACACAGTTAGGCACTACACAGGCATACACATTAGGCCATAAACTATGAGCACTGGGGTCCTGGCTAGCAGGATCCCAGTGAGACAGGCAAAACACACTGAGATATAAGTTTTTATCTATGAACACTGGGGTCTTGCTAGCAGGATCCCAGTGACACAGTAAAAACACACTAACATACACTCACAAACAGGCCAAAAGGGGGGCTAACCATGCTAGAAAGAGGTTACTTTCCTACGCAACCCCTCCCCCGCAAACGAAGGACAATAAGGCTAACCTTGGCCTGTTGAGACTTTATTGTCTAAGTGGTTATAAGGGAGAGTAGATCTGCAATAGAGTGGTTACTCCCTTTATTATGCACTATCTGGTTACTTCCCTGTGGGGATGTAAACCACCCTGTTTGGAGATTTTTTACCTAACCAACAGTGTGAGTGTAAATTCTCAGAGTTCCTATTAGTATGTTTTAAAGTTGGTCAGTGGGATTGGTCCACTGGGCCTATGTCAAATGCAGGAAATGCTAGACAGGGATGCTTTCTCAATAAAGCCATAGATGGGCAAACACTGTGTCCATATGGCTGTAAGAGAGAACAGGGTTGCTGTTTCTCTTGAGTTGGAGCAGGGAAGGGCGGGCGTCCTGTAAGCACCACACCAGGACAGGGCTGCTTTCCTAAGTGTTTAGAGGTAGTGCAGGGCTGCTGCACTAAAGTTTCTCTGGGAGGGCTTGAGGGATGCTCCATATTTACTAAAATGGTGCTATTTTGCACATCTGGATTAGTAATTCCACAGAGAGGTACTATTGCCTCTGGGAGTCCAGCTGTGGTAGCTGATGGTTCCTTTGGTACAGGTTCCACCCCAGGAGAGGTTTCTCCCATCATAGGAATGGTATCCTTAGTGGCAGGGTTGGGAAGGGATACTTTGACACCCTTTTTACCTGTTGGTGGCGAGGGATCCTGAGATTTCAGGCCTTTTTCTCTCCTTTGCTTTTTCATTTCCCCAGAAATGAGAGGAAGCAATTCCTCAGTGTTACCCAGCATGGATACATGGGTATTAAACTCTACCCCAACCTGGGGCCTCTAGGTCATTCCCTAAGAGACAATCTACAGGTAAGCTAGGTGATACCACCACCTGCTTAGGGCCAGTAACTCCACCCCCAACTAAGTTGAACTACAGCTAAGGGGAGAGACTGAGTAGAGTTATTGACATCAGTAACGTGGTACTTCTGTCCAAGGAGGTGTTGTGCATGTGACACCAGGTTTTCAGTCACCAAAGCGATACTGACACCTGTGTCCCTGTAGGCCTGGGCCTCAACACCATTTATTAAGATTGACTGCCTGTACATACCCATGTTAAGGGGACAAGCAGCCAATGTGGCAAGGCCAGTGCCACCAGGTGTGACAGAAACTGTCTTGGGACTGTCTACCCCAGTTTCTATTGAGGTCTCAAAGGTGAACCCAACTACACCTTTAGTTTGACTATTGCCAGTAGTCCCACAACTATTACTACTCCTGCAGGGGGCACTAGAGTCTGATGTCTTAGTGATGGTAGGCTCAGGGGCTTTCCCTGTACAGGACTTATCCCCTGGCCAATGGCCTTTATTTCTACACACATAGCACCAAGGTTTTTTTTTGATTGTGTGAGGAGTTTGATGAATATGAAGACGTTTTATCCCCACCCCCAGATGAGTGTTGTGGACCTGAAGACGGATCTTTTTGTTTACTTTTATCTCCATGCTTGTCCTGAGATTTTTCACCATCTTTCTTCTTGCCATCCTTGTCACCCCCTGTATAAACGTTTCTGTTCACCCTTGCTCTGACCCATTTGTCTGCCTTCTTTCCCAGTTCTTGGGGAGAAGTCAGATCTGAGTACACAAGATACTGATGCAACACGTCTGACACACAATTATTCAAAATATGCTCTCATAGAATCAAGTTATATAGGCGTTCATAATCAGTCACCTTACTGCCATGTAGCCAACCTTCTAGGGCCTTCACAGAACAGTCTACAAAGTCTGTCCAGTCCTGTGATGACTCCTTTCTGGTCTCTCTGAACTTGAGTCTGTACTGTTCAGTGGTTAAGCCCAGACCAACCAAGAGTGCATTTTTAAGAACCTGGTAATTATCTGCATCATCCACTCTGACAATCAGAAGTCTGTCTCTACCTTTACCAGAGAAGGATAACCAAATGATAGCAGCCCACTGAAGGACCCTGTGAACTTTACAGGGCCTCTCAAGTACAGCAAACTACTTGTTGATGTCATCGCCATCCTTGTAAGGAGGACACCTTTGTGCAGATTTCTAGAATCAAATGAAGGTTCCCTAACATTTGTATTTCTAAAACTGCTGCTGCCACCACGGGGAACTAACCCCAACCCCTGCCTCTCTTTCTCCACAGCCAGAGATTTCCTCTCTAAGGCCAACTGTTGCTGCATTAGCTTCAGTCTGGCCCCCTCTAACCTCAGCTTTCTGAGTTCCCTATCTAGGGACTGGTCCTCAGGGTTAGAATTATGTGAAGCCTCTGAAACAGAGGTAAGATGAGAGTGTGCAGAGGCAGACCTATCTCTAACAGGGGCCACTCTAGTGACCTGGCCTCTAGGGGTGAAGGGAGCCCTACTTGAGTGTGAACCCTTCCCACTACCAGTTATACTAGGGGGCTTGTTTATAGATAAGCCTGTGGAAGGACCCTCTCCATGATTGTTATTCTGCTCCTCTGAGTCTTCCTGGTTGGAGTTATCCTCTACCTCTTCCTCAGTTCTGATTCCTTGGTCAACCTGTAGGAGGAGATTTAAGAGGTACTCTTTATTGGGATTCTTCCCAATTCCTGAATTTCTTTCAATGCAGAGCCCCTTCAAGCTTTTATATTTTAAATCGTCAAAGGTAGTCTGGACAGCTCTAGGGGTGGCTTCTACTGAAGACATATTGAAAGAAAAAAGTTTAGTAAAGTGAGTAAAAAGTAGAATAGAACAGGGCTAACTTTAGAGAAAAGAAGAAAACTTTTCAGAACTTTGTAAAAGCTTTTGCAAAGTATAAAGAACTTTTTAGAAAGTTAGAAGATTGTTTCTAGGTATATAATATATATGCTCTAAGTATTGGAGCAAGCTTTTCTTGTGAAAAGCACAGGTAACAAAGTGGTAAAACAATTGCAAGTACTTATCCCACCGCTGCACCACCAATGTAGGAGGCTGGCCTGGTTTGTAGTCGGTACCTTGGGTACTTACACCTTACACCAGGTCCAGTTATCCCTTGTTAGTGAGTGTAGTAGTGTTCTAGCAGCTTAGGCTGATAGAGCTAGCTATAACATAGCAGCTTAGGCTGAATTAGGAGACATGCAAAGCTCATGCACTACCACTTATAGTTACACAGTACTTATACACAAGAAAAGACAATACTCAGTGTTACCGAAAATAAAGGTATTTATTTGGGTGACACGGTACCAAAAATATCTAAGAGGCAATACTCCTTCTGGAGGTAATGTAGGAGGCTGGCCTGGCTTGTAGTGGGTACCAAGGGGTACTTACACTCTGTACCAGGTCCAGTTATCCCTTATTAGTGTAGAAGAGGTGTTTCTAGCAGCTTAGGCTGATAGAAGGTAGCTATAGCAGAGCAGCTTAGGCTGAACTAGGAAACATGCAAAGCTCCTACTATACCACTGGTGTCATATGCACAATATTATAAGAAAACACAATACACAGATATACTAAAAATAAAGGTACTTTATTTTTATGACAATATGCCAAAAGTATCTCAGTGAGTACCCTCAGTATGCTGATAGCAAATATACACAAGATGTACGTACACAATACCAAAAATATGCAGTAATAGCAAAAGGAAGTAATGCAAGCAATGTAAAGTTACAGTAGATTGCAATATGAGCACATAGGTATAGGGGCAACACAAACCATATACTCCAAAAGTGGAATGCGAACCATGAATGGACCCCAAACCTATGTGAGCTTGTAGAGGGTCGCTGAGAATGTAAGAAAACAGTGAGGGTTAGAAAAATAGCCCACCCCAAGACCCTGAAAAGTAGGTGTAAAGTGCACCTATAACCCCCAGAGAGCACAGAAGTCGTGATAGGGGGTTTCTGTAAGGAAGACCAACACCAGCAAAGCAACCAAAGTGGATTTCCGGACCTGAGTACCTGTGAAACAAGGGGACCAAGTCCAAGAGTCGCGACAATGTTGAGAGTGGGCAGATACCCAGGAAATGCCAACTGAGGGTGCAAATAAGCTGCCACCGGATGGTAGAAGCTGTGGATTCTGCAAGAACGAAGAGGGCTAGAAACTTCCCCTTTGGAGGATGGATGTCCCATGTCGTGAAGAAGCTTTCAGAGGTGTTCCCACACAGAAAGACCACAAACAAGCCTTGCTAGCTGCAAGGGTCGCGGTTAGGGTTTTTGGATGCTGCTGTGGCCCAGGAGGGACCAGGATGTCGCCACTTGGATGAGGAGACAAAGGGGGCGCCCAGCAAGTCAGGGAGCCCTCACAGAAGCAGGCAGCACCTGCAGAAGTACCAGAACAGGCACTTGGAAGAGGAGTGAACCGGAGTCCACCCGAAGACACAAAAGGGAGTCCCACGACGCCAGAGGACAACTCAGAAGGTTGTGCACTGCAGGTTAGAGTGTCGGGGACCCAGGCTTGGTTGTGCACAAAGGAAATCCTGGAAGAGTGCACAGGAGCCGGAGGAGCTGCACATCACGCGGTACCCAGCAATGCAGTCTAGCATGGGGAGGCAAGGACTTACCTCCACCAAACTTGGACTGAAGAGTCACTGGACTGTGGGAGTCACTTGGACACAGTTGCTGAGTTCCAGGGACCACGCTCGTCGTGCTGAGAGGGGACCCAGAGGACCGGTGATGCAGTCTTTTGTTGCCTGCGGTTGCAGGGGGAGGATTCCGTCGTCCCACAGGAGATTTCTTCAGAGCTCCTGGTGCAGAGAGGAGGCAGGCTACCCCCAGAGCATGCACCACCAGGAAACAGGCGAGAAAGCGGCAGGATCAGCGATACAAGGTTGCAGTAGTCGTCTTTGCTACTTTGTTGCAGTTTTGCAGGTGTCCTGAGCAGTCAGCGGTCGATCCTTTGGCAGAAGGTGAAGAGAGAGATGCAGAAGAACTCGGATGAGCTCTTGCATTCGTTATCTAAAGAATTCCCCAAAGCAGAGACCCTAAATAGCCAGAAAAGGAGGTTTGGCTACCTAGGAAGGAGGATAGGCTAGCAACACAGGTAAGAGCATATCAGAAGGAGTCTCTGACGTCACCTGATGGCACTGGCCACTCAGAGCAGTCCAGCGTGCCAGCAACACCTCTGTTTCCAAGATGGCAGTGGTCTGGAGCACACTGGAGGAGCTCTGGGCACCTCCCCTGGGAGGTGCAGGTCAGGTCAGGGGAGTGGTCACTCCCCTTTCCTTTGTCCAGTTTCGCGCTAGAGCAGGGCTGGGGGATCCCTGAACCGGTGTAGACTGGCTTATGCAGAGATGGGCAGCATCTGTGCCCATCACAGCATTTCCAGAAGCTGAGGGAGGCTACTCCTCCCCAGCCCTGACACCTTTTTCCAAAGGGAGAGGGTGTAACACCCTCTCTCTGAGGAAGTCCTTTGTTCTGCCTTCCTGGGCCAGGCCTGGCTGGACCCCAGGAGGGCAGAAACCTGTCTGAGGGGTTGGCAGCAGCAGCAGCTGCAGTGAAACCCCGGGAAAGGCAGTTTGGCAGTACCCGGGTCTGTGCTAGAGACTCAGGGGATCATGGAATTGTCTCCCCAATGCCAGAATGGCATTGGGGTGACAATTCCATGATCTTAGACATGTTACATGGCCATGTTCGGAGTTACCATTGTGACGCTATACCTATGTATAGTGCCCGCGTGTAATGGTGTCCCCACACTCACAAAGTCCAGGGAATTTGCCCTGAACGATGTGGGGGCACCTTGGCTAGTGCCAGGGTGCCTACACACTAAGTAACTTTGCACCCAACCTTCACCAGGTGAAGGTTAGACATATAGGTGACTTATAAGTTACTTAAGTGCAGTGGTAAATGGCTGTGAAATAACGTGGGCGTTATTTTACTCAGGCTGCAGTGGCAGGCCTGTGTAAGAATTGTCAGAGCTCCCTATGGGTGGCAAAAGAAATGCTGCAGCCCATAAGGATCTCCTGGAACCCCAATACCCTGGGTACCTCAGTACCATATACTAGGGAATTATAAGGGTGTTCCAGTATGCCAATGTGAATTGGTGAAATTGGTCACTAGCCTGTTAGTGACAATTTAGAAAGCAGAGAGAGCATAAACACTGAGGTTCTGGTTAGCAGAGCCTCAGTTAGTCATCACACAGGGAACACATATAGGGCACACTTATGAGCACTGGGGCCCTGGCTGGCAGGGTTCCAGTGACACATACACTAAAACAACATATATACAGTGAAATATGGGGGTAACATGCCAGGCAAGATGGTACTTTCCTACAGTTAAGTATTATACACAATATATGCACTAGACACCAAAATTAGACAAGCAAATATTCATAGAACAATGCAAACAGTAGGACATCCTATAGAATGCAATGGGAGAAAATAGGTCCAGGGGCAACACAAACCATATACTAAAAAAGTGGAATGTGAATCCCGAATTCCCCCCTAGACAAGTGTAGTGTGTGCAGAATCACTGGGAGAGTAAGAGTACAGCAAAGGTAAGTAAATTACCCCACCCCAGAGCCCAGAAAAGCAGGAGTAAAGTACTTCAAGTTTCTTTAGGACACACAACACCTCATTTTGGGGATTTTGCAGCAGCCAACCAAGTCTGCATAGAACAACTGCTAGATTATTGGACCTGAAGACCTGCAAAGGAAGGGGACCAAGTCCGGAAGTCAAAAGAAGTTCCAGGAAGGACAGGAGCCCCTGCCAACCCGGAAGAGGGTGCAAAAGAATAGTCCCTGGTTAGGTGAAGACTGCAGAAATGCACCCTAGGAAGATGCCTGAGGGTTCCGGCATGATGCAAAAGATGTCCCACAGCGGGAAGATCATTGCAGATAAGATTTTGTGTTGGAAGGCACCAACAAACCTTGGCTATGGCAAAAGTGCATTTTTCAACAAAATGGTGCTGGGTGGACCCAGGAGGGACCTGGGGGCCTCAACTCTATGTGAGGAGGAAGAGGGGGCTCTTGGCACTTTAGAGAGCCCTCAGGATGCCAGACAACACCCCCAGACGCCGTAGGATGTGGTTCAAAGGAGGTGCAAAACGCACTTGATGCAGCACAACAAAAGAAGTTCCCACGCCGCACATGAACAACTCAGTGAGTTGAGCGTCACAGTGTGGAGTGCTGAGGACCTGGGCCAGGCTGTGCACTAAGGAATTTTGCATAGAGTGCACAGAAGTCTCAGGAGGTGAAGAAGACACAATACACAGGGGTACCATAATTCTCGGGGAAGGCAAGGTCTTACCTCCTCCAAATTGTGTCAGCAGGACCTCAGGACAGTCTATGTTGATGATGTCTACCCTCTCTGTCCTTAGGAGCACGCTCGTCACCGTTAGAGGAGTCCCTGGGTACCGGTCGTCGCCTTGGAAGGTGCCTGCTTGGAGCAGGGGAGTGACTCCATCCCTCCACAGGAGATTTCTTCGGTCCTTCTGGTGCAGGATGAAGACAGGGAGTCCCCAGAGCATGCACACCATGGAACCTGTTGCAGTTGCTGACTTGGAGCTGAGGTTGCTGAGGAAAAGTGTCTCTTGTAGACACTTTGTTGCAGTTACAGTATTTCTTGGAGCAGGCTGCGGTTGATCCAAGGTCAGAAGAGTCTGAAGTTGTTACAGAGGATTCCTGAAGGAAACTTGCAAGCAGAATCTGAAGAGAACCCACAGGAGATACCCTAAATAGCCCTGAGAAGGGGAATGGCTACGTTATCAGGTATGGACCTATCAGGAGGGGTCTCTGACATCACCTGCTGGCACTGGTCACTCAGAGCCCTCCAGAGTGCCCCCACACCTTGCAAAGCAAGATGGCTTAAGTCTGGGACACACTGGAGGAGCTCTGAGCACCACCCCTGGGGTGGTGATGGACAGGGGAGTGATCACTCTCCTTTCCTTTTGTCCAGTTTTCCACCAGAGCAGGGGAGAATGGGTCCCTGAGCAGGTGTAGACTGGTTTATGCAAGGAGGGCACCATCTGTGCCCTTCAAAGCATTTCAAGAGGCCGGGGAGGATACCCTTTCCCTGCCTGTGACACCTATTTCTAAAGGGAGAGGGTGTAACACAGCGTCCCCCTCTCAGGGCATTCACAAACCCCAAGGACCACCACCTCCCCAGGGCTACATGGAATAAAAATGTGGGGGGCAACAACAATTAAAGAGATTCAGGAACACATAAACACCCGCTCCCCGGGGACCACCAACTTGTTTAACAACAATTAAACAGATGCTGGGGTGCGCGTGGATCCCCCCTGGCTCCTGAGACCACCACCTTCCAGAGGTAACAACACTTAAAAAGATGCAGGGGGGCGCTTGGACCCCCCCCCCCGGGTCACGGGCACTACCACCTCCCTGGGGCAACAAGAATGAAAAAGATAAGTGGGGCCGCATGGACCTCCACAGGCCCAGTGGACCACCACCTCCCCGGTGCAACATAAATTAAAGAGATGTGGGGCGCCATGGGGACCGTCAGCCCCCCATGGCTACAATGACATTTAACGAGGTGGTCCACATGGATGGCCTGGCCTAAGGGAGGACCACCACTTTTTTCATTTTTTTCCCTGACCTATAGCATGTGGGCAGGCAAAGAGATTAAACTATTGCTCAGGCACACAGGGAGCTGCATTTTCAACAGCTTCTTGCGTGCAGGAGCTGTGACAGCTCCTGAAGGAGGCAACGAGCCAGCGGGGACCGCGGGGGCCTTGAGGCTCCCCCGCTGTTCCTTCTATGACCAACAAACAAAGAAGTACTTGCTTGAATAAAGCACAAATCACCCAAGTGGGTTTTCTCTGCAGTTCCACCTTGATGAGTTATGTGATAAATACGCTCGAGGAACAATCACATTGGCAAAGCTATAGAGACAGAAGGATACTGGAGACAGTACTTCCGCATCTGCAGCTGTAGTGTAGGAGATGCAGGGTACATTTATCCCGCAAGATAGCACTTACTAATTAGCCAGCAGAAAGTACTCCAGTTAGGTAGACATTCTGCAGAAAACGCTGGCCTCTTCTTAGTTAAATATACAAGGCAAGATTCATTTTGGCACAATGCTCATTTCACAGAAAATCAACCACAACGGGAAGCATTTACAGATATAAACTAAGCAGGTGTCCAAGTTGAAGCTCACCTTCTGTAAAGTACTAATCATCCTAAATCAGTGCGTATGGCCAAGGCAAACAAGTGTGTTTTCTCTGCATTTACACTGTGAAAAGTTCTGAGTAAACATTTAAAGGATGTGTTTGCATCCTTTTTTTTTTTAACTCGATAACTAATGAAGTAACTCTGATGTGTGGGTTCTTTCTTGTGATCTGCTGCTGATACCAGATATTGTGTTATCCCTTTTCCAAGGAAGACGGACAGCTTACTAAAAGGAGCCCCTCCATATGCATTTCCTACTGATTTTTCATTCTTTATGAACAGGAACATGATCATATCTTTACTAGAAAAGAAGCACTTCATGAGTGCCGTGTGGTAGGCTGCAGGTCTGGCCTTTTGGCTGCAGGTCAGGCCTTGTGGTCTGATGTGCCTGGCCAAAGGCATGGCGAGATGCAGGGCTGGAAGGTTATAAGGGGTTGGTTGCAGGCCCTGCAGGTAGCTCCTACCATGCAATAGGGGGGGCTACAGGCCCTGCGGCCAACCCACGCCATCCAGGCCTGAGGGTCAGTGGCGGGTGGGTTAACGTATGATAGTTAAAATTACTTTAAATAACATAGAAATTCACTGAAAAAAACAAACATTACAAGAACCTTATAGTTAGGAAATAGATTTTTTTTTTAAATGGAAATTAATTTAAAAAAAAACAAAGGTTGCAGGGATGTTATAGTTAGGCTCACATTTTAAATATACAAAACCATAGAAACTCACCTGTTATAGTTAGAGTTATTTCAAGTAACTATAATTTGTGCCCTAAGGTAACTATAACTTGCGCCCTAACCATGCACTGCTAATTACCCCAGATATTACAGCACTTTTTACATCTTTTACAACATCATTGACAATATCACTGCAACATTTGCTGTAAAATTATTCATTAAAAAACTTTGCATGGTGGGGGAGCGAGTTCTAGTTACTTAAGGGCACAAGTTAAGTGACTTGGCACAGATGCTGGACTTTTTTTGACGTACAGTCGCCAGGACACACTTGTACACACATCAGCATACCTCCATGCATGCACCCAAAAACTCCTACATGCACACAAACACACCCATGCAAACTTGACATACACGCCCATTCACATTCACACCTGCACCGCTGCATGCACGCATACACTCCCCCCTCTACAACGCATTCACGCAACCCCACGCATTCACACAAACATACACACACCCCCACTCAGCCCTGCATTCATATATTCAAACATGCACTTAAACACGCATGCATACAACATGCCCTTCCCCCGCATTCAAACACACATGCAGATACCACACATACCTGCATGCATGCACTCACACACTTCTACACACAAACACCCCCCTACTCACCCACGCAAATGGGACATACACACCCATTCACACTGACATTCACAACCAAACATTGCTGACATGCATACATTCGCTCCCCCTCCCCTTCCCAGCACACACCCACGTTCATCAGCACACACCCACGTTCATGCCCCCATCCCCCTCTCCCTATAGCACATTCGTACATTCACACACCCCTCCCTCTGCACCACATACACCCGCTCTCCCTGTCCACTGACACACATGCACCCGCTCTCCCTGTTCACACACACAAACACTCACCCTCCTACCCCATCAAATTATATACAGATGCACATGCATACACAAATTCACCTCTTCCATCCACTCAATCTCTTGCACTCTATCGCTCACACCCGCACACATGCACTCACGCACTCACTCCCTCCCCATCCACAAACATTCACACACCCTCCACGCCAATCCACTTACACACATGAACCCCCTACCCCTATCCACATACACTCACATGCCCCCTCACCCTGTCCATAATCACTCACACATGCAGACACGCCCCAACAAACACTTCCCCTCCCCCTGCATTCACGACATTCACACACACACTCACAAACACACACACACACCCTCCCCTGTCGGATGATCCACTTACCTCGTCCGTCGAGGAGGTCATCCAGGTTGTAATATGGTGTAAGGTCTCTTTTTGTAATGGAGGTGACGGTGCCCCTTCACCATCAACCGCCAGCACGACTGGTGCTGGAACTCCAAAATCAGTCGTAATAGGGCGGTCATAAGACCACCAGCACTAGCGGTCTTTCGCCACTCGCTGCTTCATCGGTCTTACGAAAAGACTGCCGAAGTCATTAAGAGGGCCTATGTCTTGAACAATTCCTAAACATGCTAAGCACAAAGATGGCAAGGAAGCATGTGGTGGGGACAGAAAACTCAAGACTGAGATGAGGATTTCTAGAAGTCAGTTGGACAGAATGCCTTTTGTCAAGGTTTTCAGGAGATACCGAGCCCAATGAACAACTGTAGGAAGCTGGCCTGGTTTGTAGTGGGTACCTTGGGTAGTTACACCTTACACCAGGTCCAGTAATCCCTTGTTAGTGAATCTAGTAGTGTTCTAGCAGCTTAGGCTGATAGAGGTAGCTATAGCAGAGCATCTTAGGCTGAACTAGGAGACATGAAAAGATCATGCAATACCACTTATACTTACACAGTACTTATACACAAGTAAAGACAATACTCATTGTTACCAAAAATAAAGGTATTTATTTGGGTGACACAGTACCAAAAATATCTTAGAGACAATACTCCTTCTGGAGATAAGTAATATACACAATATATAAACTAGACACCAAAATTAGAAAATTAAATATTCATAGAGCAATGCAAACAGTAGGAAATCCGATAGCATGCAATGGGAGAAAATGGTCTAGAGGCAACACAAACCATGTACTAAACAAGTGGAATGTGAATCACGAATTCCCCCTAGACAAGTGTAGTGGGTGCAGAATTGCTGGGAGAGTAAGAATACAGTAAAGGTAAGTAAATTACCCTACCCGAGAGCCCAGAAAAGCAGGAGTAAAGTACATCAAGTTTCCTTAGGACACACTACACCTTGTTTTTGGGAGTTTGCAGCAGCCAACCAAGTCTGCAAAGAACAGCTGCTGGATTATTGAACCTGTAGACCTGCAAAGGAAGGGGGCCAAGTCTGGAAGTCGAAAGAAGTTCCAGGAAGGACAGGAGCCCCTGCCGACCCAGAAGAGGGTGCAAAAGAAGAGTCCCTGGTTAGTCAAAGACTGCAGAAATGCAGCCTAGGAAGATGCCAGGGGGTTCCTGCATGATGCAAAAGATGTCCCACAGCTTGAAGATCGTTGCAGATGAGATTTCTTGCTGGAAGGTGCCTACAAGCCTTGGCTACGGCAAAAGTGTGTTTTTCATCAAAATGGTGCTGGATGGACCCAGGAGGGAACCTGGGGGCCTCAACTCTTTGTGAGGAGGAAGAGGAGGCTCTCAAAACTTTAGAGAGCCCCCAGGATGCCACCCATCATTCCCAGAAGCTACAGGATATGGGTTCAAAGGAGGTGCAAAATGCAGTTGATGCAACACAACAAAAGAAGGTCCTATGCCACTGGAGAACAACTAAGCGAGTTGCGCATCACAGGGTGGAGTGCTGGGGACCTGGGCCAGGCTGTGCATGAAGGAATTTTGCAAAGAGTGCACAGAGGCCTCAGGAGGCAAAGAAGACACAATACATAGGGGTACCATCGTTCTCGGGGAACACAAAGCCTTACCGACTCCAAATTATGTCAGCAGGACCTCAGAACAGTCTATGTCAATGATGTCCACCCTCTGTGCCCTTAGGAGCACGCTCATCACCGTGAGAGGAGTCCCAGGCTACCCGTCGTCACCTTGGAAGGTGCCTGTTTGGAGCAGGGGAGTGACTCCGTCACTCCACTGGAGATTTCTTCTGTCCTTCTGGTGCAGGATGAAGACAGGGAGTCCCCAGAGCATGCACACCGTGGAAACTGTTGCAGTTGCTGACATGGAGCTGAGGTTGCTGAAGAAAAGTGTCTCTTGTAGACACTTTGTTGCAGTTACAGCGTTTCTTGGAGCAGGCTGCGGTTGATCCGAGGTCAGAAGAGTCTGAAGTTGTTGCAGAGGATTCCTGAAGGAAACTTTGCAAGCAGAATCTGAAGAGAACCCACAGGAGAGACCCTAAATAGCCCTGAGAAGGGGATTGGCTACATTATCAGGTATGGACCTATCAGGAGGGGTCTCTGACGTCACCTGCTGACACTGGCCACTAAGAGCCCTCCAGAGTGCCCCCACACCTTGCAAAGCAAGATGGCTGAAGTCTGGGACACACTGGAGGAGCTCTGAGCACCACCCCTGTGGTGGTGATGGACAGGGGAGTGGTCACTCCCCTTTCCTTTGTCCAGTTTGCCCCCAGAGCACGGGGGGAGGGGTCCTTGAACTGGTGTAGACTGGTTTATGCAAGGAGGGCACCATCTGTGCCCTTCAAAGCAAGGCTACCCATCACCAGCCTGTAACACCTATTTCCAAAGGGAGAGGATGCACCCTTCTCACAGAGGAAATGCTTTATTCTGCCTTCCTGGGACTGGGCTGCCCAGACCCCAGGAGGTCAGAACCCTGTCTGTGAGGTGGCAGCAGCTGTAGCTGCAGTGTAAGCCTCTGAGAGCTGGTTTGGCAGTACTGGGGGTCCATGGTGGAGCCCCCAGGATGCATGGAATTGGCTCCCCAATACCAGATTTGGAATGGGGAGCACAGTTCCATGATCTTAGACATGGTACATGGCCATATTTTCAGAGTTACAATTGTGAAGCTACATATAGGTATTGACCTATATGACGTACACGTGTGTAATGGCATCCCTGCACTCACAAAGTCTGGGGAAATGGCCCTGAACTATGTGGGGGCTTCTTTGCTAGTGCAAGGGTGCCCTCACACTTAGAATCTTTGCACCTAACCTTCAGCAAGTGAAGGTTAGACATATAGGTGACTTATAATTTACTTAAGTGCAGTGAAAATGGCTGTGAAATAGTGTGTGCACTATTTCACGCAGGCTGCAATGGCAGTGCTGTGTAAGGATTTGTCTGAGCTCCCTATGGGTGGCAAAAAAATTGCTGCAGCCCATATGGATCTCCTGAACCCCAATGACCTGGGTTCCTAGGTACCACATACTAGGGACGTATAAGGGGGACCAGTATGCCAATTGAAATTGGTAAATGTAGTCAGTGGCCTACAGTGACAAATTTAAAAGCACAGAGAGCATAAGCACTGAGGTTCTGGTTAGCACAGCCTCCGTGACACAGTTAGGCACTACACAGGCATACACATTAGGCCATAAACTATGAGCACTGGGGTCCTGGCTAGCAGGATCCCAGTGAGACAGGCAAAACACACTGAGATATAAGTTTTTATCTATGAACACTGGGGTCTTGCTAGCAGGATCCCAGTGACACAGTAAAAACACACTAACATACACTCACAAACAGGCCAAAAGGGGGGCTAACCATGCTAGAAAGAGGTTACTTTCCTACGCAACCCCTCCCCCGCAAACGAAGGACAATAAGGCTAACCTTGGCCTGTTGAGACTTTATTGTCTAAGTGGTTATAAGGGAGAGTAGATCTGCAATAGAGTGGTTACTCCCTTTATTATGCACTATCTGGTTACTTCCCTGTGGGGATGTAAACCACCCTGTTTGGAGATTTTTTACCTAACCAACAGTGTGAGTGTAAATTCTCAGAGTTCCTATTAGTATGTTTTAAAGTTGGTCAGTGGGATTGGTCCACTGGGCCTATGTCAAATGCAGGAAATGCTAGACAGGGATGCTTTCTCAATAAAGCCATAGATGGGCAAACACTGTGTCCATATGGCTGTAAGAGAGAACAGGGTTGCTGTTTCTCTTGAGTTGGAGCAGGGAAGGGCGGGCGTCCTGTAAGCACCACACCAGGACAGGGCTGCTTTCCTAAGTGTTTAGAGGTAGTGCAGGGCTGCTGCACTAAAGTTTCTCTGGGAGGGCTTGAGGGATGCTCCATATTTACTAAAATGGTGCTATTTTGCACATCTGGATTAGTAATTCCACAGAGAGGTACTATTGCCTCTGGGAGTCCAGCTGTGGTAGCTGATGGTTCCTTTGGTACAGGTTCCACCCCAGGAGAGGTTTCTCCCATCATAGGAATGGTATCCTTAGTGGCAGGGTTGGGAAGGGATACTTTGACACCCTTTTTACCTGTTGGTGGCGAGGGATCCTGAGATTTCAGGCCTTTTTCTCTCCTTTGCTTTTTCATTTCCCCAGAAATGAGAGGAAGCAATTCCTCAGTGTTACCCAGCATGGATACATGGGTATTAAACTCTACCCCAACCTGGGGCCTCTAGGTCATTCCCTAAGAGACAATCTACAGGTAAGCTAGGTGATACCACCACCTGCTTAGGGCCAGTAACTCCACCCCCAACTAAGTTGAACTACAGCTAAGGGGAGAGACTGAGTAGAGTTATTGACATCAGTAACGTGGTACTTCTGTCCAAGGAGGTGTTGTGCATGTGACACCAGGTTTTCAGTCACCAAAGCGATACTGACACCTGTGTCCCTGTAGGCCTGGGCCTCAACACCATTTATTAAGATTGACTGCCTGTACATACCCATGTTAAGGGGACAAGCAGCCAATGTGGCAAGGCCAGTGCCACCAGGTGTGACAGAAACTGTCTTGGGACTGTCTACCCCAGTTTCTATTGAGGTCTCAAAGGTGAACCCAACTACACCTTTAGTTTGACTATTGCCAGTAGTCCCACAACTATTACTACTCCTGCAGGGGGCACTAGAGTCTGATGTCTTAGTGATGGTAGGCTCAGGGGCTTTCCCTGTACAGGACTTATCCCCTGGCCAATGGCCTTTATTTCTACACACATAGCACCAAGGTTTTTTTTTGATTGTGTGAGGAGTTTGATGAATATGAAGACGTTTTATCCCCACCCCCAGATGAGTGTTGTGGACCTGAAGACGGATCTTTTTGTTTACTTTTATCTCCATGCTTGTCCTGAGATTTTTCACCATCTTTCTTCTTGCCATCCTTGTCACCCCCTGTATAAACGTTTCTGTTCACCCTTGCTCTGACCCATTTGTCTGCCTTCTTTCCCAGTTCTTGGGGAGAAGTCAGATCTGAGTACACAAGATACTGATGCAACACGTCTGACACACAATTATTCAAAATATGCTCTCATAGAATCAAGTTATATAGGCGTTCATAATCAGTCACCTTACTGCCATGTAGCCAACCTTCTAGGGCCTTCACAGAACAGTCTACAAAGTCTGTCCAGTCCTGTGATGACTCCTTTCTGGTCTCTCTGAACTTGAGTCTGTACTGTTCAGTGGTTAAGCCCAGACCAACCAAGAGTGCATTTTTAAGAACCTGGTAATTATCTGCATCATCCACTCTGACAATCAGAAGTCTGTCTCTACCTTTACCAGAGAAGGATAACCAAATGATAGCAGCCCACTGAAGGACCCTGTGAACTTTACAGGGCCTCTCAAGTACAGCAAACTACTTGTTGATGTCATCGCCATCCTTGTAAGGAGGACACCTTTGTGCAGATTTCTAGAATCAAATGAAGGTTCCCTAACATTTGTATTTCTAAAACTGCTGCTGCCACCACGGGGAACTAACCCCAACCCCTGCCTCTCTTTCTCCACAGCCAGAGATTTCCTCTCTAAGGCCAACTGTTGCTGCATTAGCTTCAGTCTGGCCCCCTCTAACCTCAGCTTTCTGAGTTCCCTATCTAGGGACTGGTCCTCAGGGTTAGAATTATGTGAAGCCTCTGAAACAGAGGTAAGATGAGAGTGTGCAGAGGCAGACCTATCTCTAACAGGGGCCACTCTAGTGACCTGGCCTCTAGGGGTGAAGGGAGCCCTACTTGAGTGTGAACCCTTCCCACTACCAGTTATACTAGGGGGCTTGTTTATAGATAAGCCTGTGGAAGGACCCTCTCCATGATTGTTATTCTGCTCCTCTGAGTCTTCCTGGTTGGAGTTATCCTCTACCTCTTCCTCAGTTCTGATTCCTTGGTCAACCTGTAGGAGGAGATTTAAGAGGTACTCTTTATTGGGATTCTTCCCAATTCCTGAATTTCTTTCAATGCAGAGCCCCTTCAAGCTTTTATATTTTAAATCGTCAAAGGTAGTCTGGACAGCTCTAGGGGTGGCTTCTACTGAAGACATATTGAAAGAAAAAAGTTTAGTAAAGTGAGTAAAAAGTAGAATAGAACAGGGCTAACTTTAGAGAAAAGAAGAAAACTTTTCAGAACTTTGTAAAAGCTTTTGCAAAGTATAAAGAACTTTTTAGAAAGTTAGAAGATTGTTTCTAGGTATATAATATATATGCTCTAAGTATTGGAGCAAGCTTTTCTTGTGAAAAGCACAGGTAACAAAGTGGTAAAACAATTGCAAGTACTTATCCCACCGCTGCACCACCAATGTAGGAGGCTGGCCTGGTTTGTAGTCGGTACCTTGGGTACTTACACCTTACACCAGGTCCAGTTATCCCTTGTTAGTGAGTGTAGTAGTGTTCTAGCAGCTTAGGCTGATAGAGCTAGCTATAACATAGCAGCTTAGGCTGAATTAGGAGACATGCAAAGCTCATGCACTACCACTTATAGTTACACAGTACTTATACACAAGAAAAGACAATACTCAGTGTTACCGAAAATAAAGGTATTTATTTGGGTGACACGGTACCAAAAATATCTAAGAGGCAATACTCCTTCTGGAGGTAATGTAGGAGGCTGGCCTGGCTTGTAGTGGGTACCAAGGGGTACTTACACTCTGTACCAGGTCCAGTTATCCCTTATTAGTGTAGAAGAGGTGTTTCTAGCAGCTTAGGCTGATAGAAGGTAGCTATAGCAGAGCAGCTTAGGCTGAACTAGGAAACATGCAAAGCTCCTACTATACCACTGGTGTCATATGCACAATATTATAAGAAAACACAATACACAGATATACTAAAAATAAAGGTACTTTATTTTTATGACAATATGCCAAAAGTATCTCAGTGAGTACCCTCAGTATGCTGATAGCAAATATACACAAGATGTACGTACACAATACCAAAAATATGCAGTAATAGCAAAAGGAAGTAATGCAAGCAATGTAAAGTTACAGTAGATTGCAATATGAGCACATAGGTATAGGGGCAACACAAACCATATACTCCAAAAGTGGAATGCGAACCATGAATGGACCCCAAACCTATGTGAGCTTGTAGAGGGTCGCTGAGAATGTAAGAAAACAGTGAGGGTTAGAAAAATAGCCCACCCCAAGACCCTGAAAAGTAGGTGTAAAGTGCACCTATAACCCCCAGAGAGCACAGAAGTCGTGATAGGGGGTTTCTGTAAGGAAGACCAACACCAGCAAAGCAACCAAAGTGGATTTCCGGACCTGAGTACCTGTGAAACAAGGGGACCAAGTCCAAGAGTCGCGACAATGTTGAGAGTGGGCAGATACCCAGGAAATGCCAACTGAGGGTGCAAATAAGCTGCCACCGGATGGTAGAAGCTGTGGATTCTGCAAGAACGAAGAGGGCTAGAAACTTCCCCTTTGGAGGATGGATGTCCCATGTCGTGAAGAAGCTTTCAGAGGTGTTCCCACACAGAAAGACCACAAACAAGCCTTGCTAGCTGCAAGGGTCGCGGTTAGGGTTTTTGGATGCTGCTGTGGCCCAGGAGGGACCAGGATGTCGCCACTTGGATGAGGAGACAAAGGGGGCGCCCAGCAAGTCAGGGAGCCCTCACAGAAGCAGGCAGCACCTGCAGAAGTACCAGAACAGGCACTTGGAAGAGGAGTGAACCGGAGTCCACCCGAAGACACAAAAGGGAGTCCCACGACGCCAGAGGACAACTCAGAAGGTTGTGCACTGCAGGTTAGAGTGTCGGGGACCCAGGCTTGGTTGTGCACAAAGGAAATCCTGGAAGAGTGCACAGGAGCCGGAGGAGCTGCACATCACGCGGTACCCAGCAATGCAGTCTAGCATGGGGAGGCAAGGACTTACCTCCACCAAACTTGGACTGAAGAGTCACTGGACTGTGGGAGTCACTTGGACACAGTTGCTGAGTTCCAGGGACCACGCTCGTCGTGCTGAGAGGGGACCCAGAGGACCGGTGATGCAGTCTTTTGTTGCCTGCGGTTGCAGGGGGAGGATTCCGTCGTCCCACAGGAGATTTCTTCAGAGCTCCTGGTGCAGAGAGGAGGCAGGCTACCCCCAGAGCATGCACCACCAGGAAACAGGCGAGAAAGCGGCAGGATCAGCGATACAAGGTTGCAGTAGTCGTCTTTGCTACTTTGTTGCAGTTTTGCAGGTGTCCTGAGCAGTCAGCGGTCGATCCTTTGGCAGAAGGTGAAGAGAGAGATGCAGAAGAACTCGGATGAGCTCTTGCATTCGTTATCTAAAGAATTCCCCAAAGCAGAGACCCTAAATAGCCAGAAAAGGAGGTTTGGCTACCTAGGAAGGAGGATAGGCTAGCAACACAGGTAAGAGCATATCAGAAGGAGTCTCTGACGTCACCTGATGGCACTGGCCACTCAGAGCAGTCCAGCGTGCCAGCAACACCTCTGTTTCCAAGATGGCAGTGGTCTGGAGCACACTGGAGGAGCTCTGGGCACCTCCCCTGGGAGGTGCAGGTCAGGTCAGGGGAGTGGTCACTCCCCTTTCCTTTGTCCAGTTTCGCGCTAGAGCAGGGCTGGGGGATCCCTGAACCGGTGTAGACTGGCTTATGCAGAGATGGGCAGCATCTGTGCCCATCACAGCATTTCCAGAAGCTGAGGGAGGCTACTCCTCCCCAGCCCTGACACCTTTTTCCAAAGGGAGAGGGTGTAACACCCTCTCTCTGAGGAAGTCCTTTGTTCTGCCTTCCTGGGCCAGGCCTGGCTGGACCCCAGGAGGGCAGAAACCTGTCTGAGGGGTTGGCAGCAGCAGCAGCTGCAGTGAAACCCCGGGAAAGGCAGTTTGGCAGTACCCGGGTCTGTGCTAGAGACTCAGGGGATCATGGAATTGTCTCCCCAATGCCAGAATGGCATTGGGGTGACAATTCCATGATCTTAGACATGTTACATGGCCATGTTCGGAGTTACCATTGTGACGCTATACCTATGTATAGTGCCCGCGTGTAATGGTGTCCCCACACTCACAAAGTCCAGGGAATTTGCCCTGAACGATGTGGGGGCACCTTGGCTAGTGCCAGGGTGCCTACACACTAAGTAACTTTGCACCCAACCTTCACCAGGTGAAGGTTAGACATATAGGTGACTTATAAGTTACTTAAGTGCAGTGGTAAATGGCTGTGAAATAACGTGGGCGTTATTTTACTCAGGCTGCAGTGGCAGGCCTGTGTAAGAATTGTCAGAGCTCCCTATGGGTGGCAAAAGAAATGCTGCAGCCCATAAGGATCTCCTGGAACCCCAATACCCTGGGTACCTCAGTACCATATACTAGGGAATTATAAGGGTGTTCCAGTATGCCAATGTGAATTGGTGAAATTGGTCACTAGCCTGTTAGTGACAATTTAGAAAGCAGAGAGAGCATAAACACTGAGGTTCTGGTTAGCAGAGCCTCAGTTAGTCATCACACAGGGAACACATATAGGGCACACTTATGAGCACTGGGGCCCTGGCTGGCAGGGTTCCAGTGACACATACACTAAAACAACATATATACAGTGAAATATGGGGGTAACATGCCAGGCAAGATGGTACTTTCCTACAGTTAAGTATTATACACAATATATGCACTAGACACCAAAATTAGACAAGCAAATATTCATAGAACAATGCAAACAGTAGGACATCCTATAGAATGCAATGGGAGAAAATAGGTCCAGGGGCAACACAAACCATATACTAAAAAAGTGGAATGTGAATCCCGAATTCCCCCCTAGACAAGTGTAGTGTGTGCAGAATCACTGGGAGAGTAAGAGTACAGCAAAGGTAAGTAAATTACCCCACCCCAGAGCCCAGAAAAGCAGGAGTAAAGTACTTCAAGTTTCTTTAGGACACACAACACCTCATTTTGGGGATTTTGCAGCAGCCAACCAAGTCTGCATAGAACAACTGCTAGATTATTGGACCTGAAGACCTGCAAAGGAAGGGGACCAAGTCCGGAAGTCAAAAGAAGTTCCAGGAAGGACAGGAGCCCCTGCCAACCCGGAAGAGGGTGCAAAAGAATAGTCCCTGGTTAGGTGAAGACTGCAGAAATGCACCCTAGGAAGATGCCTGAGGGTTCCGGCATGATGCAAAAGATGTCCCACAGCGGGAAGATCATTGCAGATAAGATTTTGTGTTGGAAGGCACCAACAAACCTTGGCTATGGCAAAAGTGCATTTTTCAACAAAATGGTGCTGGGTGGACCCAGGAGGGACCTGGGGGCCTCAACTCTATGTGAGGAGGAAGAGGGGGCTCTTGGCACTTTAGAGAGCCCTCAGGATGCCAGACAACACCCCCAGACGCCGTAGGATGTGGTTCAAAGGAGGTGCAAAACGCACTTGATGCAGCACAACAAAAGAAGTTCCCACGCCGCACATGAACAACTCAGTGAGTTGAGCGTCACAGTGTGGAGTGCTGAGGACCTGGGCCAGGCTGTGCACTAAGGAATTTTGCATAGAGTGCACAGAAGTCTCAGGAGGTGAAGAAGACACAATACACAGGGGTACCATAATTCTCGGGGAAGGCAAGGTCTTACCTCCTCCAAATTGTGTCAGCAGGACCTCAGGACAGTCTATGTTGATGATGTCTACCCTCTCTGTCCTTAGGAGCACGCTCGTCACCGTTAGAGGAGTCCCTGGGTACCGGTCGTCGCCTTGGAAGGTGCCTGCTTGGAGCAGGGGAGTGACTCCATCCCTCCACAGGAGATTTCTTCGGTCCTTCTGGTGCAGGATGAAGACAGGGAGTCCCCAGAGCATGCACACCATGGAACCTGTTGCAGTTGCTGACTTGGAGCTGAGGTTGCTGAGGAAAAGTGTCTCTTGTAGACACTTTGTTGCAGTTACAGTATTTCTTGGAGCAGGCTGCGGTTGATCCAAGGTCAGAAGAGTCTGAAGTTGTTACAGAGGATTCCTGAAGGAAACTTGCAAGCAGAATCTGAAGAGAACCCACAGGAGATACCCTAAATAGCCCTGAGAAGGGGAATGGCTACGTTATCAGGTATGGACCTATCAGGAGGGGTCTCTGACATCACCTGCTGGCACTGGTCACTCAGAGCCCTCCAGAGTGCCCCCACACCTTGCAAAGCAAGATGGCTTAAGTCTGGGACACACTGGAGGAGCTCTGAGCACCACCCCTGGGGTGGTGATGGACAGGGGAGTGATCACTCTCCTTTCCTTTTGTCCAGTTTTCCACCAGAGCAGGGGAGAATGGGTCCCTGAGCAGGTGTAGACTGGTTTATGCAAGGAGGGCACCATCTGTGCCCTTCAAAGCATTTCAAGAGGCCGGGGAGGATACCCTTTCCCTGCCTGTGACACCTATTTCTAAAGGGAGAGGGTGTAACACAGCGTCCCCCTCTCAGGGCATTCACAAACCCCAAGGACCACCACCTCCCCAGGGCTACATGGAATAAAAATGTGGGGGGCAACAACAATTAAAGAGATTCAGGAACACATAAACACCCGCTCCCCGGGGACCACCAACTTGTTTAACAACAATTAAACAGATGCTGGGGTGCGCGTGGATCCCCCCTGGCTCCTGAGACCACCACCTTCCAGAGGTAACAACACTTAAAAAGATGCAGGGGGGCGCTTGGACCCCCCCCCCGGGTCACGGGCACTACCACCTCCCTGGGGCAACAAGAATGAAAAAGATAAGTGGGGCCGCATGGACCTCCACAGGCCCAGTGGACCACCACCTCCCCGGTGCAACATAAATTAAAGAGATGTGGGGCGCCATGGGGACCGTCAGCCCCCCATGGCTACAATGACATTTAACGAGGTGGTCCACATGGATGGCCTGGCCTAAGGGAGGACCACCACTTTTTTCATTTTTTTCCCTGACCTATAGCATGTGGGCAGGCAAAGAGATTAAACTATTGCTCAGGCACACAGGGAGCTGCATTTTCAACAGCTTCTTGCGTGCAGGAGCTGTGACAGCTCCTGAAGGAGGCAACGAGCCAGCGGGGACCGCGGGGGCCTTGAGGCTCCCCCGCTGTTCCTTCTATGACCAACAAACAAAGAAGTACTTGCTTGAATAAAGCACAAATCACCCAAGTGGGTTTTCTCTGCAGTTCCACCTTGATGAGTTATGTGATAAATACGCTCGAGGAACAATCACATTGGCAAAGCTATAGAGACAGAAGGATACTGGAGACAGTACTTCCGCATCTGCAGCTGTAGTGTAGGAGATGCAGGGTACATTTATCCCGCAAGATAGCACTTACTAATTAGCCAGCAGAAAGTACTCCAGTTAGGTAGACATTCTGCAGAAAACGCTGGCCTCTTCTTAGTTAAATATACAAGGCAAGATTCATTTTGGCACAATGCTCATTTCACAGAAAATCAACCACAACGGGAAGCATTTACAGATATAAACTAAGCAGGTGTCCAAGTTGAAGCTCACCTTCTGTAAAGTACTAATCATCCTAAATCAGTGCGTATGGCCAAGGCAAACAAGTGTGTTTTCTCTGCATTTACACTGTGAAAAGTTCTGAGTAAACATTTAAAGGATGTGTTTGCATCCTTTTTTTTTTTAACTCGATAACTAATGAAGTAACTCTGATGTGTGGGTTCTTTCTTGTGATCTGCTGCTGATACCAGATATTGTGTTATCCCTTTTCCAAGGAAGACGGACAGCTTACTAAAAGGAGCCCCTCCAAATGCATTTCCTACTGATTTTTCATTCTTTATGAACAGGAACATGATCATATCTTTACTAGAAAAGAAGCACTTCATGAGTGCCGTGTGGTAGGCTGCAGGTCTGGCCTTTTGGCTGCAGGTCAGGCCTTGTGGTCTGATGTGCCTGGCCAAAGGCATGGCGAGATGCAGGGCTGGAAGGTTATAAGGGGTTGGTTGCAGGCCCTGCAGGTAGCTCCTACCATGCAATAGGGGGGGGCTACAGGCCCTGCGGCCAACCCACGCCATCCAGGCCTGAGGGTCAGTGGCGGGTGGGTTAACGTATGATAGTTAAAATTACTTTAAATAACATAGAAATTCACTGAAAAAAACAAACATTACAAGAACCTTATAGTTAGGAAATAGATTTTTTTTTTAAATGGAAATTAATTTTAAAAAAAACAAAGGTTGCAGGGATGTTATAGTTAGGCTCACATTTTAAATATACAAAACCATAGAAACTCACCTGTTATAGTTAGAGTTATTTCAAGTAACTATAATTCGTGCCCTAAGGTAACTATAACTTGCGCCCTAACCATGCACTGCTAATTACCCCAGATATTACAGCACTTTTTACATCTTTTACAACATCATTGACAATATCACTGCAACATTTGCTGTAAAATTATTCATTAAAAAACTTTGCATGGTGGGGGAGCGAGTTCTAGTTACTTAAGGGCACAAGTTAAGTGACTTGGCACAGATGCTGGACTTTTTTTGACGTACAGTCGCCAGGACACACTTGTACACACATCAGCATACCTCCATGCATGCACCCAAAAACTCCTACATGCACACAAACACACCCATGCAAACTTGACATACACGCCCATTCACATTCACACCTGCACCGCTGCATGCACGCATACACTCCCCCCTCTACAACGCATTCACGCAACCCCACGCATTCACACAAACATACACACACCCCCACTCAGCCCTGCATTCATATATTCAAACATGCACTTAAACACGCATGCATACAACATGCCCTTCCCCCGCATTCAAACACACATGCAGATACCACACATACCTGCATGCATGCACTCACACACTTCTACACACAAACACCCCCCTACTCACCCACGCAAACGGGACATACACACCCATTCACACTGACATTCACAACCAAACATTGCTGACATGCATACATTCGCTCCCCCTCCCCTTCCCAGCACACACCCACGTTCATCAGCACACACCCACGTTCATGCCCCCGTCCCCCTCTCCCTATAGCACATTCGTACATTCACACACCCCTCCCTCTGCACCACATACACCCGCTCTCCCTGTCCACTGACACACACGCACCCGCTCTCCCTGTTCACACACACAAACACTCACCCTCCTACCCCATCAAATTATATACAGATGCACATGCATACACAAATTCACCTCTTCTATCCACTCAATCTCTTGCACTCTATCGCTCACACCCGCACACATGCACTCACGCACTCACTCCCTCCCCATCCACAAACATTCACACACCCTCCACGCCAATCCACTTACACACATGAACCCCCTACCCCTATCCACATACACTCACATGCCCCCTCACCCTGTCCATAATCACTCACACATGCAGACACGCCCCAACAAACACTTCCCCTCCCCCTGCATTCACGACATTCACACACACACTCACAAACACACACACACACCCTCCCCTGTCGGATGATCCACTTACCTCGTCCGTCGAGGAGGTCATCCAGGTTGTAATATGGTGTAAGGTCTCTTTTTGTAATGGAGGTGACGGTGCCCCTTCACCATCAACCGCCAGCACGACTGGTGCTGGAACTCCAAAATCAGTCGTAATAGGGCGGTCATAAGACCACCAGCACTAGCGGTCTTTCGCCACTCGCTGCTTCATCGGTCTTACGAAAAGACTGCCGAAGTCATAAAGAGGGCCTATGTCTTGAACAATTCCTAAACATGCTAAGCACAAAGATGGCAAGGAAGCATGTGGTGGGGACAGAAAACTCAAGACTGAGATGAGGATTTCTAGAAGTCAGTTGGACAGAATGCCTTTTGTCAAGGTTTTCAGGAGATACCGAGCCCAATGAACAACTGTAGGAAGCTGGCCTGGTTTGTAGTGGGTACCTTGGGTAGTTACACCTTACACCAGGTCCAGGAATCCCTTGTTAGTGAATCTAGTAGTGTTCTAGCAGCTTAGGCTGATAGAGGTAGCTATAGCAGAGCATCTTAGGCTGAACTAGGAGACATGAAAAGATCATGCAATACCACTTATACTTACACAGTACTTATACACAAGTAAAGACAATACTGATTGTTACCAAAAATAAAGGTATTTATTTGGGTGACACAGTACCAAAAATATCTTAGAGACAATACTCCTTCTGGAGGTAAGTAATATACACAATATATAAACTAGACACCAAAATTAGAAAATTAAATATTCATAGAGCAATGCAAACAGTAGGAAATCCGATAGCATGCAATGGGAGAAAATGGTCTAGAGGCAACACAAACCATGTACTAAACAAGTGGAATGTGAATCACGAATTCCCCCTAGACAAGTGTAGTGGGTGCAGAATTGCTGGGAGAGTAAGAATACAGTAAAGGTAAGTAAATTACCCTACCCGAGAGCCCAGAAAAGCAGGAGTAAAGTACATCAAGTTTCCTTAGGACACACTACACCTTGTTTTTGGGAGTTTGCAGCAGCCAACCAAGTCTGCAAAGAACAGCTGCTGGATTATTGAACCTGTAGACCTGCAAAGGAAGGGGGCCAAGTCTGGAAGTCGAAAGAAGTTCCAGGAAGGACAGGAGCCCCTGCCGACCCAGAAGAGGGTGCAAAAGAAGAGTCCCTGGTTAGTCAAAGACTGCAGAAATGCAGCCTAGGAAGATGCCAGGGGGTTCCTGCATGATGCAAAATATGTCCCACAGCTTGAAGATCGTTGCAGATGAGATTTCTTGCTGGAAGGTGCCTACAAGCCTTGGCTACGGCAAAAGTGTGTTTTTCATCAAAATGGTGCTGGATGGACCCAGGAGGGAACCTGGGGGCCTCAACTCTTTGTGAGGAGGAAGAGGAGGCTCTCAAAACTTTAGAGAGCCCCCAGGATGCCACCCATCATTCCCAGAAGCTACAGGATATGGGTTCAAAGGAGGTGCAAAATGCAGTTGATGCAACACAACAAAAGAAGGTCCTATGCCACTGGAGAACAACTAAGCGAGTTGCGCATCACAGGGTGGAGTGCTGGGGACCTGGGCCAGGCTGTGCATGAAGGAATTTTGCAAAGAGTGCACAGAGGCCTCAGGAGGCAAAGAAGACACAATACATAGGGGTACCATCGTTCTCGGGGAACACAAAGCCTTACCTCCTCCAAATTATGTCAGCAGGACCTCAGAACAGTCTATGTCAATGATGTCCACCCTCTGTGCCCTTAGGAGCACGCTCATCACCGTGAGAGGAGTCCCAGGCTACCGGTCGTCACCTTGGAAGGTGCCTGTTTGGAGCAGGGGAGTGACTCCGTCACTCCACTGGAGATTTCTTCTGTCCTTCTGGTGCAGGATGAAGACAGGGAGTCCCCAGAGCATGCACACCGTGGAAACTGTTGCAGTTGCTGACATGGAGCTGAGGTTGCTGAAGAAAAGTGTCTCTTGTAGACACTTTGTTGCAGTTACAGCGTTTCTTGGAGCAGGCTGCGGTTGATCCGAGGTCAGAAGAGTCTGAAGTTGTTGTAGAGGATTCCTGAAGGAAACTTTGCAAGCAGAATCTGAAGAGAACCCACAGGAGAGACCCTAAATAGCCCTGAGAAGGGGATTGGCTACATTATCAGGTATGGACCTATCAGGAGGGGTCTCTGACGTCACCTGCTGACACTGGCCACTAAGAGCCCTCCAGAGTGCCCCCACACCTTGCAAAGCAAGATGGCTGAAGTCTGGGACACACTGGAGGAGCTCTGAGCACCACCCCTGTGGTGGTGATGGACAGGGGAGTGGTCACTCCCCTTTCCTTTGTCCAGTTTGCCCCCAGAGCAGGGGAGAAGGGGTCCTTGAACTGGTGTAGACTGGTTTATGCAAGGAGGGCACCATCTGTGCCCTTCAAAGCAAGGCTACCCCTCACCAGCCTGTAACACCTATTTCCAAAGGGAGAGGATGCACCCTTCTCACAGAGGAAATGCTTTATTCTGCCTTCCTGGGACTGGGCTGCCCAGACCCCAGGAGGTCAGAACCCTGTCTGTGAGGTGGCAGCAGCTGTAGCTGCAGTGTAAGCCTCTGAGAGCTGGTTTGGCAGTACTGGGGGTCCATGGTGGAGCCCCCAGGATGCATGGAATTGGCTCCCCAATACCAGATTTGGAATGGGGAGCACAGTTCCATGATCTTAGACATGGTACCTGGACATATTTTCAGAGTTACAGTTGTGAAGCTACATATAGGTATTGACCTATATGACGTACACGTGTGTAATGGCATCCCTGCACTCACAAAGTCTGGGGAAATGGCCCTGAACTATGTGGGGGCTTCTTTGCTAGTGCAAGGGTGCCCTCACACTTAGAATCTTTGCACCTAACCTTCAGCAAGTGAAGGTTAGACATATAGGTGACTTATAATTTACTTAAGTGCAGTGAAAATGGCTGTGAAATAGTGTGTGCACTATTTCACGCAGGCTGCAATGGCAGTGCTGTGTAAGGATTTGTCTGAGCTCCCTATGGGTGGCAAAAAAATTGCTGCAGCCCATATGGATCTCCTGAACCCCAATGCCCTGGGTTCCTAGGTACCACATACTAGGGACGTATAAGGGGGACCAGTATACTCTTACTCTCCCAGTGATTCTGCACACACTACACTTGTCTAGGGGGGAATTCGGGATTCACATTCCACTTTTTTAGTATATGGTTTGTGTTGCCCCTGGACCTATTTTCTCCCATTGCATTCTATAGGATGTCCTACTGTTTGCATTGTTCTATGAATATTTGCTTGTCTAATTTTGGTGTCTAGTGCATATATTGTGTATAATACTTAACTGTAGGAAAGTACCATCTTGCCTGGCATGTTACCCCCATATTTCACTGTATATATGTTGTTTTAGTGTATGTGTCACTGGAACCCTGCCAGCCAGGGCCCCAGTGCTCATAAGTGTGCCCTATATGTGTTCCCTGTGTGATGACTAACTGAGGCTCTGCTAACCAGAACCTCAGTGTTTATGCTCTCTCTGCTTTCTAAATTGTCACTAACAGGCTAGTGACCAATTTCACCAATTCACATTGGCATACTGGAACACCCTTATAATTCCCTAGTATATGGTACTGAGGTACCCAGGGTATTGGGGTTCCAGGAGATCCTTATGGGCTGCAGCATTTCTTTTGCCACCCATAGGGAGCTCTGACAATTCTTACACAGGCCTGCCACTGCAGCCTGAGTGAAATAACGTCCACGTTATTTCACAGCCATTTTACACTGCACTTAAGTAACTTATAAGTCACCTATATGTCTAACCTTTACCTGGTAAAGGTTAGGTGCAAAGTTACTTAGTGTGAGGGCACCCTGGCACTAGCCAAGGTGCCCCCACATTGTTCAGAGCCAATTCCCTGAACTTTGTGAGTGCGGGGACACCATTACACGCTTGCACTACATATAGGTCACTACCAATATGTAGCTTCACAATGGTAACTCCGAATATGGCCATGTAACATGTCTATGATCATGGAATTGCCCCCTCTATGCCATCCTGGCATAGTTGGCACAATCCCATGATCCCAGTGGTCTTTAGCACAGACCCTGGTACTGCCAAACTGCCCTTCCTGGGGTTTCACTGCAGCTGCTGCTGCTGCCAACCCCTCAGACAGGCATCTGCCCTCCTGGGGTCCAGCCAGGCCTGGCCCAGGATGGCAGAACAAAGAACTTCCTCTGAGAGAGAGTGTTACACCCTCTCCCTTTGGAAAATGGTGTGAAGGCAGGGGAGGAGTAGCCTCCCCCAGCCTCTGGAAATGCTTTGTTGGGCACAGATGTGCCCAATTCTGCATAAGCCAGTCTACACCGGTTCAGGGGACCCCTTAGCCCTGCTCTGGCGCGAAACTGGACAAAGGAAAGGGGAGTGACTACTCCCCTGACCTGCACCTCCCCTGGGAGGTGTCCAGAGCTCCTCCAGTGTGCTCCAGACCTCTGCCATCTTGGAAACAGAGGTGCTGCTGGCACACTGGACTGCTCTGAGTGGCCAGTGCCACCAGGTGACGTCAGAGACTCCTGCTGATAGGCTCCTTCAGGTGTTAGTAGCCTATCCTCTCTCCTAGGTAGCCAAACCCTCTTTTCTGGCTATTTAGGGTCTCTGTCTCTGGGGAAACTTCAGATAACGAATGCAAGAGCTCATCCGAGTTCCTCTGCATCTCTCTCTTCACCTTCTGATAAGGAATCGACTGCTGACTGCTCTGGAAGCCTGCAAACCTGCAACATAGTAGCAAAGACGACTACTGCAACTCTGTAACGCTGATCCTGCCGCCTTCTCGACTGTTTTCCTGCTTGTGCATGCTGTGGGGGTAGTCTGCCTCCTCTCTGCACCAGAAGCTCCGAAGAAATCTCCCGTGGGTCGACGGAATCTTCCCCCTGCAACCGCAGGCACCAAAAAGCTGCATTACCGGTCCCTTGGGTCTCCTCTCAGCACGACGAGCGAGGTCCCTTGAATCCAGCGACTCTGTCCAAGTGATCCCCACAGTCCAGTGACTCTTCAGTCCAAGTTTGGTGAAGGTAAGTCCTTGCCTCACCTCGCTGGGCTGCATTGCTGGGAACCGCGACTTTGCAGCTACTCCGGCCCCTGTGCAATTCCGGTGGAAATCCTTTGTGCACAGCCAAGCCTGGGTCCACGGCACTCTAACCTGCATTGCACGACTTTTTAAGTTGGTCTCCGGCGACTTGGGACTCCTTTGTGCAACTTCGGTGAGCACTGTTTCACGCATCCTTGTAGTGCCTGTTTCTGGCACTTCTCCGGGTGCTACCTGCTTCAGAGAGGGCTCCTTGTCTTGCTCGACGTCCCCTCTCTCTGCTGGTCCAATTTGCGACCTCCTGGTCCCTCCTGGGCCTCAGCAGCGTCCAAAAACGCTAACCGCACGATTTGCAGCTAGCAAGGCTTGTTGGCGTTCTTTCGGCGGGAAAACACTTCTGCACGACTCTCCACGGCGAGGGGGATCCGTCCAGCAAAGGGGAAGTCTCTAGCCCTTTTCGTTCCTGCAGAAATCTCAGCTTCTTCTGTCCAGTAGAAGCTTCTTTGCACCCGCAGCTGGCATTTCCTGGGCATTTGCCCATCTCCGACTTGCTTGTGACTTTTGGACTTGGTCCCCTTGTTCCACAGGTACCCTAGATTGGAAATCCACAGTTGTTGCATTGCTGGTTTGTGTCTTTCCTGCATTATTCCTCTAACACGACTTCTTAGTCCTTAGGGGAACTTTAGTGCACTTTGCACTCACTTTTCAGGGTCTTGGGGAGGGTTATTTTTCTAACTCTCACTATTTTCTAATAGTCCCAGCGACCCTCTACAAGGTCACATAGGTTTGGGGTCCATTCGTGGTTCGCATTCCACTTTTGGAGTATATGGTTTGTGTTGCCCCTATCCCTATGTTTCCCCATTGCATCCTATTGTAACTATACATTGTTTGCACTGTTTTCTAAGACTACAGGGAGTGCAGAATTATTAGGCAAATGAGTATTTTGACCACATCATCCTCTTTATGCATGTTGTCTTACTCCAAGCTGTATAGGCTCGAAAGCCTACTACTAATTAAGCATATTAGGTGATGTGCATCTCTGTAATGAGAAGGGGTGTGGTCTAATGACATCAACACCCTATATCAGGTGTGCATAATTATTAGGCAACTTCCTTTCCTTTGGCAAAATGGGTCAAAAGAAGGACTTGACAGGCTCAGAAAAGTCATAAATAGTGAGATATCTTGCAGAGGGATGCAGCACTCTTAAAATTGCAAAGCTTCTGAAGCGTGATCATCGAACAATCAAGCGTTTCATTCAAAATAGTCAACAGGGTCGCAAGAAGCGTGTGGAAAAACCAAGGCGCAAAATAACTGCCCATGAACTGAGAAAAGTCAAGCGTGCAGCTGCCACGATGCCACTTGCCACCAGTTTGGCCATATTTCAGAGCTGCAACATCACTGGAGTGCCCAAAAGCACAAGGTGTGCAATACTCAGAGACATGGCCAAGGTAAGAAAGGCTGAAAGACGACCACCACTGAACAAGACACACAAGCTGAAACGTCAAGACTGGGCCAAGAAATATCTCAAGACTGATTTTTCTAAGGTTTTATGGACTGATGAAATGAGAGTGAGTCTTGATGGGCCAGATGGATGGGCCCGTGGCTGGATTGGTAAAGGGCAGAGAGCTCCAGTCCGACTCAGACGCCAGCAAGGTGGAGGTGGAGTACTGGTTTGGGCTGGTATCATCAAAGATGAGCTTGTGGGGCCTTTTCGGGTTGAGGATGGAGTCAAGCTCAACTCCCAGTCCTACTGCCAGTTCCTGGAAGACACCTTCTTCAAGCAGTGGTACAGGAAGAAGTCTGCATCCTTCAAGAAAAACATGATTTTCATGCAGGACAATGCTCCATCACACGCGTCCAAGTACTCCACAGCGTGGCTGGCAAGAAAGGGTATAAAAGAAGGAAATCTAATGACATGGCCTCCTTGTTCACCTGATCTGAACCCCATTGAGAACCTGTGGTCCATCATCAAATGTGAGATTTACAAGGAGGGAAAACAGTACACCTCTCTGAACAGTGTCTGGGAGGCTGTGGTTGCTGCTGCACGCAATGTTGATGGTGAACAGATCAAAACACTGACAGAATCCATGGATGGCAGGCTTTTGAGTGTCCTTGCAAAGAAAGGTGGCTATATTGGTCACTGATTTTTTTTTGTTTTGTTTTTGAATGTCAGAAATGTATATTTGTGAATGTTGAGATGTTATATTGGTTTCACTGGTAATAATAAATAATTGAAATGGGTATATATTTTTTTTTGTTGAGTTGCCTAATAATTATGCACAGTAATAGTCACCTGCACACACAGATATCCCCCTAACATAGCTAAAACTAAAAACAAACTAAAAACTACTTCCAAAAATATTCAGCTTTGATATTAATGAGTTTTTTGGGTTCATTGAGAACATGGTTGTTGTTCAATAATAAAATTAATCCTCAAAAATACAACTTGCCTAATAATTCTGCACTCCCTGTATACTGCATATTTTTGCTATTGTGTATATATATCTTGTGTATATTTCCTATCCTCTCACTGAGGGTACACTCTAAGATACTTTGGCATATTGTCATAAAAATAAAGTACCTTTATTTTTAGTATAACTGTGTATTGTGTTTTCTTATGATATTGTGCATATGACACTAAGTGGTACTGTAGTAGCTTCACACGTCTCCTAGTTCAGCCTAACCTGCTCTGCTAAGCTACCATTATCTATCAGCCTAAGCTGCTAGACACCCTATACACTAATAAGGGATAACTGGGCCTGGTGCAAGGTGCAAGTACCCCTTGGTACTCACTACAAGCCAGTCCAGCCTCCTACAGTACTTGACATGTATCTCTGTATTTTCAGTAAAATTATAAGAGAATCCCCACCGGGAAAACCAAACCAGTCACAACTCACTCACACAGACAATGAATCTCTCTATTGATCAGCTTAAAGTCAAAAGAATCAAAGGTAGGTATTTAATATAATTCCAAATAAAATCCCAGATCGTACAGTGGCAAGACAAACACATAAATACTAAAACATCAATAACACAGGATAAATAGCAAGTAAAATTCGATAAAAGGGAAACAAACAAAAGACATATACAATAGTCTATAAAATGGAACTGTCCCAATATTGATAGGTATAGGCCTATCGATAATTGTCAGCACTATTTATTCAATAAGAGCCTCCTTCTATGGGTCCAGTAAGGGTAAAGCGTTGACGCATTTCGGTGGGCTTCCAAACCTTTTTCACCACCTTCTTCAGGACTAAATATTGTACTCCCCAAGGTTGTTCATTCAAACCTCCATGAAAGCCAGTACACAACATCCACACTGATACATATAGATACTTTCCCTAACATCCACAGTCTTTATGGAGTATATTTCATGGAGTCCAAATATATTCAGATAAAATAGGTCAGAACTGAATATTAATCATCTGGTTCAAGCCTTAATTCTCAAAGGACTGGACAAATTGCCTTTTTCTCAAGAAGAGAATGTATGCCCTTGAAAAGTGTCTCTTGTGTGACGGATGATCTGGTAAGATAACTTTCCCTTAAAATTATATTGAAATTCCAATCTGTATCTGTCTTTTACTACCTTAAAAAGTAGTAAAAGCCTACATTTATTTACCAGTGTTTAGAAATTGTGACTAGCCAGCCCCTGCTGGAGATTTCACAGTAGGAAGAGGTGATTGGTAGTCATGCTTTTGGAAATGCTGGGAGGAGTAGAGGCAACCTGCCTTTAGGGTTATAGGTTTTTAGACCTTTGAAGCTTTTTGAAATAGGAGTCAACCTGATTCCGGAGCCTACTGTGAAAGGTCATTTTGCTCTGCTGTTGATTGATCTCTACTATCAAGGGCATGCTCACTAGTGAAGAAACATCTTCAGGAGCTGCCCAGGTGTGTTTGTTTTATTGTATTATCTTGCCCTTTGTCTTGTGATGCTAGTTTTGTGCTAACATTTAAAATATTGGGCAAATTACTATTTAAATCGTTATTGTATTCATTGGCAGCTGTATCAAAGGCTTAGAACTTTGATCAGACTCACTTAAAGTTCAGAGCAGATTAATTGTACGGCAGCGACGATATTGTCTACCATATTTCTGATATTCTTTTAACAGACATATTTTTTCATGCAGTACATAAAAGGTATCGATGGTTCGTGGGGCAAGAGAACGCATGAAAGGGCAATGTTTGGGTCAGGGCTCTTAAGGAGTAGAGTACAAGAGGTGACCAAATAGATCGCTACCTTGAGTGCCAAAGATACTGCATAAGCCTCGCCCATTAGGCTTGCCTTATGTTTTTACCCATCACCCCCTGCTATCTCCGTCCACGTCACACTCCTCGCGGTTGTCTCGTTTGAACTGATAAGTGTGCCCTGAATAGATGGAGACATTAATAATTATTACGCTTTTTTAAAACAAAAATGTGGCAGAAGCCAAGTGATACGCAATATAAATAATATATACATACATATTTCATGACTGAACAATAAGCATTCCACAGAGAAACAGCGCGGTTAATGGGATCTAGAGGCTCTGTTGTTTTCTGTGCTCACCATTGTTTTGTGAGCCTTTAGAAGGGACTTTGAATGTCATAAATTGTGGTAAAGGCAACTGAGCCAAGATAAGGTAGTCGCTCAAGGTTCACATGTCTTCACTGCAAAAGCCATACGATTTTCGCTAACACAAACAGGACCGGACAGACGTCTATAAATATAAATGTATAAATGTTCGAAAGATTTTGTTTTTTCCTTACTCATCAAAAAAGAACAAAGTTGTTTTGCTGCTAGCAACAAATTCATGTGGCTTTAGGCAAGAAATGCGCATTAGCATCTTTATTACAAATGTAATTGCTTTTCTTTTACTTGTGGTTGGGGACAGGGTCACTAGTTAAAATGGAACCATAACATTTGTAATTTAAATTTCATTTCATGCTGCATTGTGGAAACAGTTTACAGAAATAGCGCCCATTAATCATTAAGGGAAAGGTTAGATGTAAATTAGGCTGCTATTATTTTTCTGTAATTATTTATGGGATTCTGATGAAATTTGGTTTCCCCACGGTGAACGAGTTAGAGCCTTGCATATGAATCACGTTTTTTTAAAACATACTTCCATAACGCAAAATAAATAACTAAATAAATAAATAAATAAAGCAAATAGCTTTGAGATTTATTGTCTTGCCGAGGGCTGACAAACACAATGGTCCGTGTTGTAATTCACTTTGCTGTAAATGCCCGGTGAGCCAAGTCTGCACGAATGCGCTCCCTGCCCCCAGGCCATTTCACTGAGTTGAAATAAAAAAATCCAAAATCCATTCCTAAAGAAGTAACCTTGGGTAACACAATATAAAAAAAGATGTCTTTTGTCATCACAAATGGGAGGAAGGTTCTTATGCCAGGGGAGTGAGATGCACATGCATATGGAAATAAACTATTTATCAGGATGGGGAGTGATGGCAAGCCTGCCTTTGTCAAGGTATAAGAGAATCACATTTTCAGTGTAAAGTAAAGTTATGGTTAACTTGGGTCATGGCACCTTAATATCTCATACTCGTCAGACCCCAAAAACAAGAAACAAGTTCACCACCTGCATGTCCGAAGTCGCTGACTGGATGAAAGCCAACTGTCTCCAGTTCAATACCGACAAGACAGAAGTAGTGTTCTTCACAGGAGCAACTCACCATGGGACACTAACTGGTGGCCTGCCGAACATAGATCCAGACTCACACCCAGAACCCACACCAGGAACCTCAGAATAATTATCAACAGCACACTGGACATGACTTCCCAAATCAATGCTGTTACTGCATCCTGCTACCACACCTTGAAAATGCTGAGGAAGATTTTCAAATGGCTCCTAAGTAACACTAGTAAAACTGTCACTCATGGCCTAGTGACCAGCATATTGCACTATGGGAACACCCTCTATGATGGGATCACCAAACAACTTACTAGAAAACTGCAAACCATCCAGAACTCGTTAGCTAGATTCATCCACAATCTCCCACACAAAATTCACATCACACCATCTGTTTCACTCATATTTCTGAATTTAATTTGATGAAAACCTGAAACAAAAACAATATTAAAATAAATTACCAATACAATGGCTAAAACACATCATTATAGAACCGTAATTTTGGAAAATGGAGGAAGGGTTGCTCTGAGGAGTTATTTTCTGTCTCTGTAAGCTTAGTTGGCACCCCAAACCTATGTTGTGACAACAAAATGAAGTATATAGGTCTCATGGCTTCTGAAATATTACATCATCACTGCAACACATCCACCATTTATAAAAATGTCATCCAGAAAAATTAGGCCTTCATCAGCAGTGTCGACCCAAGCTAAATCACTTCCCTGATTATCCAAAAACACAAATCAAAAATGAAAATCTCTGGACAACAATTTTTTTATGGAGGTATAGCAGGGGGCCGGGATCATGTGTACTTGCGTCTCATTTCAATTAAAAAATGGTACAATGTCTTTGTTAATCTGAGTCTTTTTACATGCCGTCACTCCCACTCAGCTCTTTATCTGATTCCATGGTTTCCTCAAATGATGGTTGTTCTCAGTACATCCTTTTTTTCTTTAAACTGCCAAACCTTGCACTGAAAGTAAAAATGGTGTTATCCAACTAATCTTTCTTATCTCTCAAGAGATTGTTAATTGTTTAGTTTTATTTCATTTTCGCGTTTATCTAACCTTGATTCCATCACTTGTTGGTATTTCAAAATTACTTTATTCTCATGTTTTGATAAGACATCTACTTCCTTCATTGATACTTTAATTCTTTAATAACCCATTTTTATGTGCTGGATGAGAATCTCTATAATACATTTTGAGTATTCAATATTGTTGTCACTCCATTTTCATAATAATTCAGGGCCGGTGTCTCAATTGTTTGGTATAACAAAATATTCTGGAGCCCCTGAGAACCTTTTTGAACTGAATGTAGGTCTCCAAAACTATAATTACCCAATTTTTGCTTATTTATTTTTTATTTAATCTTTCTAAGCTGTTAAATGTTTAAAATCCAATTGGGTTGTGTCTTTCTTATCAGATTACAATCTAATATCTATGTTTGACAACCATGTCTTTTAGTTGAAGAAATAGTTTGACGATGTGCAATCCAGAGATTGATTTATTTATTTATCCTCACAAACTCCATCTGCCTCTTAATGTGGCTGCGCCACAGTCCTCTCTTCCGTAGCCCAAGGTGGGGCTGGTGCAGTGGAGCAGACAGTGTAGCCTCTCTTTGACTAGTCGAGAGGTCAGCAGGGCAGTCTTTCTTCAGTCCTTGTTCCACTTCTGACATGATGTGAGGTGCAGGACGCTAAGGGTGCCATATGTATCCCTAGAAAGTGCCCTAGGGGGATGATACAGTCACTAGCCAATGGACTACCAGGTCCCCTTCCTCCTGGTGACAACTTTCCATCTATGTGTGGCATCTAGCAATCTCAGGGTGCACTATTTTGCCTACTTTCAAGGTGTCTGAACCCTTCCTGTGATGGTAGGAGCTCGGTAGCCCACCCTAGAGGTGTCCCTACTTGTGGGCTACATGCTCACTGGAAAACCTGTTTAGGCACTGGTCTTTCCTTGTTATTCCCTCTGCCAGGGTGTCTACTTATACAAAGGGCAGCCCCTCCAAAGTGTGATTGACATTTGCCCATCAAAGACAGCTTTGCCTTTGAAGCTCGCCTTTTGGGCTAACACTCTGAGTGGCTTCCTGCAAAAGGGAGGTAACACCTTACCCTGTAGCAGGCTGTTATTTTCCCTAAGTCTGGGAGTCATTCACAATATTACCCAGAAAGGCAGAAATCTGTCTGATGGCTTGTGACTTTGCGAGACACTGGACAAACTTGGACACATAGTGGCCCCTTTCTAAAAGTTTAATTCCCTTAAAAGTGACTTTAAATTTGACCTATGCATCAAGTAGGGTTTAATGTTGTGATTAATTTGATACCTTACAGTACCTATCTCAGTAGTCCCCTTCAGAAGTTAGCCGGGCTGAGTGGTCAGCCGGTAACTGTTAGCCAGTGGGACTACTAGTTTTGTACAGCAAAATGACAGTTTTGAAGTGCTGCTGCCAGGGCATATAAATATAAAATACATGTCCCACTTGTTAATGTACAGCTCCCTGCCTTAGGACTCGATAGGCCTTCCTCAGAAGAGACATAGATTGTAAAGGGAAGTAGGGACTTTTACATTAGTTTACATGACAAAGTCTAACGAGCAGTGTTGCCACTGACCTTTCAGTCTGCAGTGAAAGGCTGGGAGCTGTTTTGTACCTTGTCACACACAGGGTTGCACAATCAGTGCTGCAGCCCTGGATGGACACTCTGCTTTACATACCTTGGGTACTATAAGTACCATATCCTGGGAACTTATAAGTAAGTCAGTCTCTGCTAATTGGGGGTATCCAATCTGACATATACTTTGTAAGGGGTTAGAACACTGGCACTGAGTTCTGGTTAGCAGGCCTCAGTGCACTCCAAGAGTCGAAAAAACAGTCCAAAACTGTGCAAAAAGGGAGCGAACCTGCAAAAAACCTGTCCCCAACATTCCCACAAACAAGTGCTGTGTTTGCATAGTTTAAAAACTGTTGTTAGTGCATCTGTGAATGCATTCATTATTTATAAACAGAATGTGTGGTATCAATAAATAGGCATTAAATAGCCATTTTAGTAATTATCCCTTTTAGAATTACCATTTTGGCAAATTGTCTGGTATGTACCCAAAACTACCCATTTGCAGGGCTTAATGGTGCAAAAAGAAAATGCAATTTGTCCACACAAATGCCTATCATGTTGACAATCCCCCCTGAATAGGTTTGAAAAGCAGACACAAAACCAGATAGGACAAGAAACAGCCTAATCTCCTTACAACATGACCATGATTGATGATATTGAGCATGCGAAAGATAAAACCTGCCCCTAACCTGAAATAGTCTGTATTAGACATGGAGTTTACTTGTTGAACAAAATTGTGATACATGCCCCAAACAGTTACTTTTGTCAAGATGTGCCTACTGGCAATACAAATTACTGTATTAAATACACGGATGATATTACAAATGTGTAATACATTGGTAGTAATTCCCCAGTGAGAAAGAGGTTACATGAATAATTTAGTTCAAAATTATTCAATTATCAGAAAAATCTAAGCTTTAGTATCAGCTCCTTCATTGGAAAACACTCATAATGCACCTGTATAAAAATTGCACAAAATAAAATCAGTTAAAACCGAAGTGGCTGCCACTTCTATACTATAAGAGAAAACAAATCTAAATATACTGTCATGGAGAAACTGACACACTCAAAATAACAGATTAGGCATTCATCGAAATAGTAGATTAATCTAAATGAACTGCTATTCCTCAAATTGAATCCAATCATAATCCATAATTCTTTCTACTAGTAAGGATGCTGTCTCTGCATCACCATCTTTTTCTGTTAATCCATTGCTAAATGCACAAGTGTGTGACACAATCAGTGACGTATCACAAATGCATGTCTAACTTAATCTGTAGCTTTGAGTTCATGAGTGTGTGTCTGAGTCAGTGGTGGTGTGTAAATTATTTCACTGTCTATGCTTCTTTGTGTTAGTGTACAGATTTTACTTGAATGTGGATTTCCCTTACAGAAATTAAAGACAAGAGGCGTTTGGCAAAACAGTAACAGTTAGTTTAAATAAAAGCAGAAGACGGGAGAGCAGTAGAGATTTGGGGTTTGATGGTTGTCTCTCAAAGTTATATATCATTTTTGGAAGGTCATAAAACAATTCTATTTATTCTTTGGAGAAAGGAATCTAGGTCTAATCTTGGAGTTGTAAATCTGACCATCTGATAAAGTGCACAGGTGGGTTTTGACGTTGCGTGGACATATTGCAGGACAGTAGTTAACATGTCCAGATGTCTGGCATGGGTAACCTGTGATCACTCCATGTTGTGTGTGTGTTCTGATTGGCTGAGTGTTCCTAAGTTTTTGTGGCATCTAACTTTTATGGTGTTTTGGGACCACGCACCACTCTGGCAAAATGTGTTTTATTGGGGCCCAATCTCCTACGACTACTGTGGTGTCGCTGCCTATCTGGGAGATCAATTGGGGTTTTCCTGTTTGTGCGTTTGTCTACGGGCAACATGTCATCCCACCTTTGATCTGTCAATCAGTTGCTTCAGGGTTAGGTCGCAGGGCTTGCCTGACCACGTATTTCTGACTCTGGGTTGATGAGGAGGTCACATCGTGTAGAATTGACAATAGTTGATGCAAGTTCATTGTTATTCGCACACATATGGTGTACATTGACATTGCTTTTATCAATAATAAACACTCTTATGAATGTGTGAGAGTATGACTGAGTCAGTTTCAATATGCCAGCACGTGTCCACATAGATGCTTCTGAGTATGAGTCTGCACTTATGAGTACATCCGTGCACGTCCCTATCGGTGCCTTTGAGGGGACGTTTCCAACTATGATGCCATGAGTGCGTTCCGGAATAACTGGAGGTGGACATATGTGTGCTCCTGTGCTTGCCACTTAGTGTGCCTCTACTTATATGAGTATGTGAGTTTGTGTCAGTATGTGAATGCATGTTCCCATGAGTTGGTTGTATGAAAGAGCCATGTATACCATTACCATGCATGGCTTTACAATGCCATCATTACAACGCACGCATCTTTACCACACATGCCTTTACAACGAAAACTTTTACCGCACATATACCTTTTCCAAGCATGCCAATAAAAAGTAAATTGTAAAGGCATGCATGGTAAAGGCATACGTGTGTAATAAATGTAAGAGGTAATTATAATCCATATATATATATATATTTATATATATATATATATATATATATATATATATATATATATATATATATATATATATATATATATACACACACACACACATTTATATTGTTAGACCAGGCATCCTTGGCATGGGCTTCCCTGTCTTTTTTGCCTCTGCTTCCCATGATGTTTTGACAGTGTGCTGTACTCTGTTTTTGCTGTTTTTGGTACTCTGGGCCCTTTACCTCTGCTGACCAGTGCTAAAGTGCAAGTGATCGCTCTGTAATTTGTTTGTGTAATTGGCTTTTCAAAGAATGTCATATTTGATTTACTAATAAGTCCCTAGTAAAGTGCACTAGAGGTGCCCAGGGCCTGTAAATCAAATTCTAGTAGTGGGCCTGCAGCACTGGTTGTTGCAATACCTACCCCTCCCATGGGTTAACACAGAGGCTGCCTTTAAATAACTTTAAATAACTTTTAAGTGCAGTTTACCTTTGGGAGAAGATGGAGATTTGGAGTTTGTGGTCTCTGAACTCAAAATTCTAAAATACATCTTTTGGTAAAGTTGGTTTTCAAATTGTCAGGTTGAAAATGTCACTTTTAGGAAGTGGGCATTTTCTTGCTTAAACCATTCTGTAACTCTGCCTGCTTGTGTATTCCCTGTCTGGGTCAGACTGACAGTCGGGCTGTTTGTGAATCCCCTCTATAAAGTGACACAAAGGGAGCTGGGGTGTGGCTTGCATATCCCGATGGGCCATCCGGGCTAGAGTGGAGGGAGGAGTGGTAACTTACACCTGAATAGGCTGTGTCTGCCCCCACACAATGCAGTCTCCAACCCCCTGGTGTGAGTCTGGAGCCAGGCCTGGGCAAGGCATGATTTTGTGAACAACAGAGACTTTCCTTTGAAGTATGCCTACTTCAAAGGCAGAAAGGGGTATAATTTTGGACACAAAACCCTAGATTTTCAGATTACTTCTGGAATCAAGTTGCTGCTTCTGCCTGAAAGAGGACAACGACTGGACTTTGTGGTATATTACTGCTTGTGAAGAATCTCCAAGGGCTTGGACTGAGCTTGCCTCCTGTTTTGAAGTCTGAGGGCTATCCAAGACTTCCTCTGCCAGCACCTGGACTCTCTACTGAGACGCCTGTCCTGCCAAGTGGTGCCCTATCCAGTTCCTGCGCCCTTGAAAGGTGAAACTGCTAAAACAAGGACTGAAATCCATGCACAGGAAACCGTTTGGGAAAATGTTTGGAGTGTAACTCCCTTACCCTGACTACATTGAGGGTCCCTGCTTGGACAGAGTGCATACTGACTGCCAACCAGAGACCCCATTTCTAACATATATATGTCGCCAGGAGGTAGTTATCGGTAGAACTTAGGGGGATATTTATAGTCACCTAGCGCTACCTTGCTCCACATTACCGTCATTATTTATAATACTTATGTGGCCCAACGAGGCCGAAATCTCTCCAACGTATTTACAGGGGGGGGCGCAATGCATGCATTGTACTGCCCTGTAAACCTTTGTGCTACATTATGCCTGCACCAGGCATAATGTATGCAAAGGGGGCGTTCCTCCATTAGGGGAGCCGGAAAAATGGTGTAAGGAAATCTATGAGATTTCCTTACGCCATTTTGTACGGCACTTTTAACGCCTGCTCAAGAGCCAGCATTAAAAGGGGCCTTCCATTCTTTTGAATGGAGCCCTATGTACTCTGCAGGAGTAGTGCCAATATTTTGGCGCTACTCCTGCAGAGTACATCAATAGTGTGATGTGAAATTACGCTATTGCTCCCTACCCTGCGCCATGGTGCACCGTATTTTAAATACAGCGCACACATGGTGGCGGTAGGGGGGTGCTAAGGAGAGCAGGAAAAAGTGGCTCAGCACTCGGAGCAGCACCACTTTCCATAAATCTGCCCCTTAGTTTCTATAGAAAAAGTGTTTTTTTGACTTGCCTATATCTTTGCTGCCATTTTCCAAATCTTCACAAAATCTTCCCCAAAAAATGTCAGGTTGAGTCTTGTTGTGCATGGAAAATTCTGTATGATTCATCTAGCGGGGGCCGAGAAAAAGGGAGAGGTCAAAAAAAGTGCTTTTCCTTTGTTAATTCCCATAGACAGTTTAGACCCGCCTGCAGCTCTAACCGCAGAATGAAATTACTACAAATTTTGCAGAAAGGTAGTTTTTGGTCCGCAGATCAGTCTTTTTCTTATTTGGTGTAAAACTGTTCAGTAGTTTTTGAGATATGAAAGGAAATCCAAATTTGTATATTTGGGGCAGAGCCTAAGCACAGATCTCATGGTGAGATCTGATTGGCTTTCAGCACTTCAACCAGAATGTGATGGCAGCCATCTTGGGAGCAATATACATGATAGCACCCCATTGAAATGCATTGTAGCGAATGGCAGGTTTTGAAGGTCACAAAAGTGGCAACATAGAGAGGGTGATAAAATATTTTAGTTACAATATAAATCATTTGTTGCAAAGGTGATTTTACCCTATGAAAAAGCCTTGCGCTGAGATTTCATGAAATATGTTTGAGAGAAAACTGTTTTCTCATGATATTACCAGTGAGGCCATGAAAGGTCCAGAGCTCCAAAAGCTAAAATGAGAGCATATTTTCTGTAAATTGACATTACCTTTCTCAGTCACATGAAAATGAAGTCTGACTTTCTCAGTAAAACATGTAGTTCCAACAAGATTAGCCTGTCATTTGATTCCTTTGTGTTTCACTGCAGCCTTCCACAGTGTTCTAAAGAACATCTAGAATACTAACAGTCTTACTTATGACAAACGTGAGGCACACCTGAAGCCACACTTATTGAATGAATCAAACTAGTAAAACATAAAATATTTAATTAGAAAACAACAAAACGAGGGACTTGATTTTGTCATAGTAATTATGGTTAGTGCTGTAGAAAGAAACATTAGGGCACATTTTAAGTGAGTTTTTAAATATCTTTCTCTTCTATTTCATTAAAACATTCTGACATATAGACTAAAACATGCACATTCTGACGTTATGCCAAAAGTGTGGCACATCTGACCACCATCTTGGAATTGAAGTGGAAAACTGAAAGCATTTTCTACTTAGGATACTGCAGTAAATAGGAGATTAGGGAGCTTCACAACAGAGGAGTCTCCCAAGATGGCCAGCAGAGATAAACGAATCCAAACCTAGCACAAATATCACCCAAATGTAGCCGAAGTATAGCCCAACGCTGGTGCACCACTTTTTTCCATATAAAAAGTGACGCTCCCCAGGTGCAAGGGGCTCGTAAATAATACCTTTAATTGTTTTCATTTAAAAAAAAAATTAGATTGCGAAGACTTGACTCAAAGATATTAGAGTGCTTTACATGGGCATCAGTTGCATTACACAAGAATGCATGGATTTTGGGCTTTGGGGAAGGGGAGGAAAATTAAGCGATTTGCCCAGAATCACAGGACATCGGCTTGATGCTAAAACTCAAACCTGGTTCCCTAGTTTCAAAGTCTGCAGCCCTGGCCGCAACACCACATTCTCTCCGATAAGTGCAATTTACAATCGAGTGATCAACTGGATGAAAAACATCAGAATAGCAAATAATTTAAAAATGCTTTGTTGCTATTTGAGAACTCAGAAAATATGTCCTGATTTTATTTTTCTAGAGCACTACACCATAATTTCTGTGGGAATAATACCCTCTCATTTTTATATTTCTAAAGGGAATGCTTTAAGTATTACAGTTTTGATTACATCAAGATGATGTCAGGCGTGCCACACTTTTGTAATAAATAAAGAACATTAACAATCTAGTTGTTTGTTAGAATGCTGTGGGGAGGCAGATGTTAGGGGCACAGACTTGGAAATTTGAGGACAGAGATGAGGGTGCAAAGGTAAAAAGTTGACCACGTTGGGCATGCAGGAGGGCAGTGGCAACACAAGGGGCCATTGAGGGGAAGGGAGCAGGGGCAACAAACCAACTATGCAGGACAGGAAAGAGCAGCTGTGGCAATATAACAGACTATTGCGGGCAGAAAGAAGAGGCAGTGGCAATACAACCATACATGCCAACATGCCCAATTCAGGCCAGGACTCCCGATATTTTTAAGCCCAAAAGGGCTTTATTGTATCTGTCTCCTGACTAAAAGCTCCTCTTTATCAATGTAAGTCAATGGTGTAATCAATTCCTAGTTTTTTTTTTTCTTCAAAATTTCCGTCTTACTAAGGTCTAAATGTTGGCAAGTACAGTACATTGGATCAGTGAGCGCCGAAGGATTGGAGCAAGGACATGGGCTTGGATAACAGAGAGTGGGAGGGAGATGGTCCGGGGCACCAAACTGGCCTTACAGGGCAGGTGTCAGGGTTGCAGCAGCACAATATACCACACAAGGCAAGCAGGATGGCAGTGCAGCACAACAGACCTTAGAAAGCAAGAGGAGGGGGATAGGGCTATGCACATGGACAACAGAAGCAAGGGTACCAAGCTGACCACACCGGACAGACAAGAGGGACCATTGCAGAAAAACAGACCATGAAAGGCAGGAGGGAGGGAGCAGGGCATGACAACAGACCAGACAAGGCGAGGGAGGGGATAGGGGCCTGCACATAGAAAAATGAGGACAGGAGTAAAGGGGGAAGGCTGAAGCAGCAAGCTGACCATGGAGGACAGATGGGATGTGCACTGGAAGCACAACACAGCATGGAGGGCAACAGTGAGACTATAAAGGCATGCACTGTCAGGAGAGGGAAGGAGGAAAGGGGTCAGAGTCAGCAGGGTGATCACACAGGGCAAGTGGGAGGGGCAGTGGTAGCACAGAAGGTCATGCATGGCAAATGGGACGGTTAGTGCTAGCAGAACAACTATGATAGGCAAAAGGGTGGGGGCAGGGGCATGCACAAAGGACCATGGAGGACAGAAGGGATGGGTAGTGACAGATCAACCAAGAGAGGTCAGGGAATGAGCTTCACAACAGACCACATAGGTAGGAGAAGCAGTTGTAGCACACCAAAGCATAAAGGGCTGGAGGGAGTGGCAGCAAAATGGACCTTGGAAGACGGGAGGGGATAGGGGAATGGAACTCAGACAATCAGGGTTGAGGTGGCAGGAACATGCAGCAGTCATCTCATTGTGCTAGGCAGGTGGGATGGGCAGTGACAGATCAACAGAACACTCACAGTAGATAGGAGGGGCAGTGGCAAGTCCATGGAACATGATGATGAAAAAGGAGGGAGCAGAGGAAAGCACACAGATATCAGAGGGCGGGAAAAGAAGGTAATGGCAGCAAGCTAAGCACAGAGGCTAAGCAGGAGGGCAATGATGGGGCATTGAAATGGGCAACAGAGAGCAGGAGGAGTGGGCAGTGAGATCTAGCTAAATGGAGGGCAGTGGCAGCACTTCTGACCATGCAGGGCAGGAGGGAGGGGGCTGGTGCATGGTGCTGGTGCATGTACTCCGTAAACAGAGGGTGGGGGGAGCTGAATGGGGCAGCAAGGTAACTGTTCAGGGCAGGCAGGAATGGTAGTGCCAGAACAACTGCCACACTGGGCTGTAGTGAGGGAGCAGGGGGAAGGACTTGGACAATGGATAGCTAGTGCGAGCAGGAGCAGCAAGCTTGGGTGGGGGCAGCACAATGCCAGGCCAAGGCCTGCATCCAACTCCCTACCCCAAAGTGCATTCCAATGGGAATTATACTTAACGTTACAAAACATAGAAATGCACTGAAAACAATTAAAGGATACAGGGACGGTATAGTTAGGAAATAGAACTTAAAAAAGCATAGAAAACATAGATATTCACTTAAAGAACCAAAGGCTACAGGGACATTATGGTTAGGCTCACATTTCAAACATACAAAACCATAGAAATTCAGCCAGTTATAGCTGGAGTTATTTCAAGTAACTATAACTGGTGCCCTAATGCTTGCTTTGTGCCACTTTGTTACTATGGTGCATGTGAAATGCGACCTTAATCCCACATTTGTGTAAAAAATAAATGATGCAAATGTGGCACAAGGTGGCGCTAGGGGCACCATTAATATGCCCCTTAAATTTAGAACAGCTAAGATGGGGTGTTCTACATACAGCTGGATCAGACAACATCAAAGACAACATGGGTGTGGAAAGGCAGCAGCAATTCCAGGACAGTATTAAAACTTAACAGAATGATAGAATAAAGTTAATAATCAAGTTCTACATTTACAAAAATAGAAAACGTTTGGAACGGTAGGCCTTCAAATTCAATTGTTTGTATTTTCAGACTGAAAGTTTCTCATTTTTGGTTGTTAATATTTTGGATTTTAAACATAGATTTTTCCTGCACTCTTTTTGTAGCATGTGGGTGGAATAGGTAACACTTGGTGGTGAACTTAATTCATCTGACAGTATTCAGTTAGAAGCAGATCCCATCATAGTTTTACAAAAAAACGCTCTGTGTCTATGGGTTATTCAACAGTGTTTCTAGAACTTTTACATACCCAGTCTCTCTCAGAACATTTAAGTGGCTTCTTTTGGACACACTTCCTTCACCTGTCACAATGGACAGTCTTTCAAGGCACTTTCCTATCTCAACACGGAATACTCCAAGGTCCTATCCTATCACTCTACAGAGTAGTCCAAGATTCTATTAAACAACAATAAAAAGCAGCGTAGGGTTATATCTCATCACAGTGTGGAACCTTGTTGTATCACCACAAAGAATTTTAAGCTCTCTACCATCAATGTGTGGCCTGCCCAACAATACTATCCAACTATAGACCATACTACAGGTTTACCCTATCAGCTCATAGATCACACTACAAAGGTCTAACCTGTTATTAGTTTGTGTTTTCAGTACAGTACTCCGGCGATCTATCCCAGTGGTTCTTAACGTTTTGACTTAAGTGACCCACCTCTTAATAATCACTGGAACCCGGGACCCCCAGCTGAATCATTATTGGAATATGGGAAACACCACCGAGTCATTATTAGATGCCGGAGATCATGGTTTAAGCATTTCTAATGATTTGAACCACAAACAATAGAAACACAAGCATTCATCAAACAAATACAGAAAAAATAGCGTATTTTATTTCATTTGCAAACAAATATAAGAAAAAAATCTAACTTTTTATTTAATGAGAAGGTTGGAGCTTTTCTAAATTCAATTGAGGCCATTGATTATCCATACTATATAATGTTTGATGCACTTGCACTGCTCCCATAAATTAATGGGATGATACTATGTTAATTCTTAGCCCCCCAATTTCAAATTTCGTCACAATTACAGATTGTTTTTAAAATTGTCATCTTTACATTTTTCTTCTGTTTATATACACTTCATTAATCTGTTACTATTCTTTGGTTTCTAAACAGTATCCGGCCCGCGTGTAGGCTTTTCGGACCCCCAGGTGTCCCCAGACCACAGGTTAAGAACCACTGGTCTATCCCATCTTCACTGGGACATCCCAAGGCTTTCGCCCGTAGTCTTACAAAGTAACCCAAGACTCTTTTGTATTACCAACCAGACAGCAGCTAGACAAGCAGGCAGCAGAGATGGACCTCTAGAAAAAGTTACTTTCACACTTCAGCCTTAGAGTATTTTGGAATTAGCCTATATGTTTGTCAATTGGGCTAATTAATCCTCACCAGTGCTCTGTGCCATGGACTGTGCTTAATTTAGATTTGCACTACCACTATGGTATCAATGTTTTGCAACTGTGATAAAACTGCATAGAATGACATGACATAAAAATAACGCATGTACACGAAATTCTGGTATTACTTAATTTTTTGTGTGTGTATGCTTATATATAATGACAGAAATGCAATAGAAATGAAGTTAGTAAGCACAGAGTGAGTTCTTGTTTGCCCCGCAGTACTGTCACGTTTTAAAAACAAAGATATTTAATTGTTTCAAAACTGCCAGGAAAAACTATTCGTCATTAGTGCTGCATCTTGGGCATAGAGAGAACTTTCACAACCCATTGATATTCTCCTCATGCTTCCATAGTACGTAGATGTAGATTAGGGCACCTGCACCTGTACAGACCATGACAGTCTCATCAAAAGAAAGAGCTAAAAGCTCATCTAATTAACTGAATGAATTACCAAATTAGGGACCATATGTATCATGCATTTTACTGGTCGCAGATTCACAGAATTGGTCGTTTGTGACCTGTAAAATGCATTTTGGTATGTCTGAATTCCAATTTGCCATTCAGTAGCATATTACCGAATCGCAATTTGGAATTGCGAATACTTACCAGTTTGGATTTAGGGAGGGGCATGTTCAGGCTGTCCCTTTCTAATATCAAATTGCTGCAGTATGTAGGAATGCTTTCTGACCGAAATGCAGTTGCAAAAAATTTGCATTTCCACCTACTTCAAGTTAGTAGTAACCCATTCACACATATGAAGGAGTCCCAAGGGACCACTTTACCTTTGTGAATGGCAGCAAAAACGTTTTTTTAAGAGCACGCAGTGGTCCCATGAACCACTGCCTACTCTTAAAAAATGAAACAAAAACTTTTTTTTTTTTTTTTAAACACATCCCCTTTTCCTTTCAGGAATACAGGCTGCATTTTTTTTTAACTTGCTTTATTTGAAAGCAATCACAGACGTGGTGGCCTGCTGACCCCAGCCGTCCACCATCCCTGTGATTTTTGCGTTTCCTAATGGGCCGAAAATTTAAACATACCTTATTATTATTAATGAGGTAGGTTGAGTTGCGACCCATTAGGCACCACTAAATGAAACTCAGGGAGTTTCATGCAGTAGCAATACCTATTACCTAATTGCGATTCACAGAGAATCGCAATTAGGTAATCACTATTTCTAATAATGATACCTGTTGCCCAAGATTGTTGAATCTTATGGGCATGCATAACTTTGATGTAAATCCTTCATTTCCAGGCTAAGGATCTGGTTACAAATATGGACCATGGCTGTGGAGAAGTGTGGCACAATGGTTAGAGCGGCAAACCCTGATGCCGAGAACTGGCCTGTGACCCGGGTTCAATTCCTACCTCGGTGGGTCTTGGGCTCAATTCCCTTGGACCAGATAATTCTCGCCTCAGTGCCTAATCTAATTGATGGGCCCCACTCTGGGCAATAGCTTGTTTAATCTCCACAACAGCCCTGACAGCACTTGGATGCATGGTTTCATCCTGGGGGTTACAAAGGAGTGGGTGCTTCACAGGGAAACACCAGGAGGGGTTCCACAGCAGTATGTGTACAGTGCCTTGAGACCCTAATGGGCGAGTAGTGCACTATAAAAGTGCGAAGTTCACTGTTGTCATTATTTACCCCTGCAGCATTGACACAGGAAAGAATTAAGTCACCAATATCCTGTCTGTGAGTCAGTGTCCAGGCAAAGATAATTCACCCAACTGAGTGAAGAAAGGTTACCACACTAGCTGGTCTTGGGGGAAGACACAGTCATTATCACCATGTACCTAGCTCTTTCTTCAGGGCTGATTGGAGGCCTTCAGATACCCTATTTGAATCAACTATTAGAATAGTGCAGATTTTAAAGATGGTTTAACCTTGATAGTTGACAAGTCTCCAGTACTTAGTCAACATAACAAGCTTGCTTGATTGTGATATTTGAGAGAGCCAGTGTCAAAAGTTTGTTTTTGGTTGGTTCAGCATTAGCAAGGTGACTGTGGCACATTCTATAATAGTATTTTGCTGCCTCTTCCACAAAGTACCTTCACAACTGACTAGAGTTCCACCTAAATCCTTTTGTGCAGTGGCGGCCCGTCCTTTAGGGCGGAGGGGCCACGCCCCCCCACCCCATGAAGAGTGTCTGTCAGGCTGAACAAAGGTCAGCCTGACAGACACTCTTCATGTTCAGGTCAGGCAGCCATGTGTGATTTGCGCAGACTCCTGGCTGCCTGAGCTGAACTTAGCTGGGCTGAGGAGATCACAACCCCTATGGGCGTGACCTCCTCGGCCCAGCAAAGGGGCCTCAAGGCCCTCCCCTGGGTGACGAGGAAAGCGTCACCCATTGACACTCTCCCTGGGCTCTTCAGGTTTAAGCTCTGAAGTGCCCAGGGCGAGTGTCAATCAGTGACACTTCGTCACAGAGTGGGGTGGGGTCAGCAGTCTCACTGACCCCATCCCACTCTGTGACGAGGCTGGGACTGCTGCATTCCCTCATTGCCTGACCTAAGGTCAGCCAGTGAGGGAAGGCAGCAGTCTCAACCCTCCTGGGACCTGGAGGCTAAAGGTAAGTGTGTGTGTGTGGGTATGTATGTGTGTTATGTTTTACATAGAATGTTTGGTGCGCGCATGCATGTTTGAGTGTTATGAGTGTTGTTAATGGATGTGCATGCGTGCATGTGTGTGTGTGAAAGAATGAATGTGTGTGATCTTGTAAAATGAATGTTTGGTGCGTGCGTGCATGTTTGAATGGAATGAGTGTTGTTAATGGATGTGAGTGCGTGCGTGCGTGTGTGTGTTAAAGAATGAATGTGTGTGAATTTGTAAAATGAATGTTTGGTGCGTGTGTGCATGTTTGAATGGAATGAGGGTTGTTAATGGATGAGCGTGCGTGCGTGTCTGTGTGTGAAAGAATGAGTCTGTGTGTGTGTGTGTTTGTGTGTGTGCCCCGCCCGCCCCCTCCCAAAGCTGCCGGCCGCCTCTGCTTTTGTGTACTGAAGGGTTCTGAGAACCTCACTACTGAATGGAAAATTATGACAGGATAGTTCTGAACAGCAGTCTAATAATCTAGCACTTCTATATATACGTTGGGCACACGATTCTTGAAAAGACATGGGCTTCAAATGACCATTTTGCAGCACTAAAATATGTTGCTTCAGAAAACATGTAGCTGCTTTTGAGCATAGACTAAAATAAAGAGAAAGAGATGCATTCTTATACACTGATCTATACAATTGTGTTTCTTGCTTGGTAGAGTCGGGCTGCATGGAAAAACATTTTGATATGCATGAGAAAAGGATGGGTCTCCTGTTGTGTTACAGCAAACCAGTATTTGCATTTGAGCTTGAAATGAAGCTAAGCAAAGGTAATTTGATTCATTTTTGGTGCCAGTGATTAGTGGGAGTCCATGACCACTACCAGGTTACTTCTTACTTGTAATGAGAGGTGGGTCACGTTCCTGATGTCAGGTGGTGGTACAGTGGTACTTCTACCAGTTCCATCCACCAAGGGATCTTGGTTTTTGATATGTTCATTTTCAGGTTGTTGATCGACATTAACAAGAGGCAGTGGTCTGTGAAGGAGAAGTAAGGCCTGTCTGGTTCTTTTTAGCCTATGGGTGATCTGTGTGTTATGTGCCTTTGTTGTTTAGACTGAAGGGCTTAATAATGTAGTGGGATTATGTGTATGTTGCAGAGAAGAGGAGAGATGATAGGATAGTGTAGGAGGCTGGACTGGCTTGTAGTGAGTACCAAGGGGTACTTGCACCTTGCACCAGGCCCAGTTATCCCTTATTAGTGTATAGGGTGTCTAGCAGCTTAGGCTGGTAGATAATGGTAGCTTAGCAGAGCAGCTTAGGCTGAACTAGGAGACGTGTGAAGCTACCACAGTACCACCTAGTGTCATATGCACAATATCATAAGAAAACACAATACACAGTTATACTAAAAATAAAGGTACTTTATTTTTATGACAATATGCCAAAGTATCTTAGAGTGTACCCTCAGTGAGAGGATAGGAAATATACACAAGATATATATACACAATAGCAAAAATATGCAGTATAGTCTTAGAAAACAGTGCAAACAATGTTTAGTTACAATAGGATGCAATGGGGAAACATAGGGATAGGGGCAACACAAACCATATACTCCAAAAGTGGAATGCGAACCACGAATGGACCCCAAACCTATGTGACCTTGTAGAGGGTCGCTGGGACTATTAGAAAATAGTGAGAGTTAGCAAAATAACCCTCCCCAAGACCCTGAAAAGTGAGTGCAAAGTGCACCAAAGTTCCCCTAAGGACAAAGAAGTCGTGTTAGAGGAATAATGCAGGAAAGACACAAACCAGCAATGCAACAACTGTGGATTTCCAATCTAGGATACCTGTGGAACAAGGAGACCAAGTCCAAAAGTCACAAGCAAGTCGGAGATGGGCAGATGCCCAGGAAATGCCAGCTGTGGGTGCAAAGAAGCTTCTACTGGACAGAAGAAGCTGAGGTTTCTGCAGGAACGAAAAGGGCTAGAGACTTCCCCTTTGGTGGACGGATCCCTCTCGCCTTGGAAAGTCGAGCAGAAGTGTTTTCCCGCCGGAAGGACGCCAACAAGCCTTGCTAGTCGCAAATCGTGCGTTTGGCGTTTTTGGACGCTGCTGGGGCCCAGGAGGGACCAGGAGGTCGCAAATTGGACCTGAAGAGAGAGGGGACGTCCAGCAAGACAAAGAGCCCTCACTGAAGCAGGTAGCACCCGGAGAAGTGCCAGAAACAGGCACTACGAGGATGCGTGAAACGGTGCTCGCCGAAGTTGCACAAAGGAGTCCCACGTCGCCGGAGACCAACTTAGAAAGTCGTGCAATGCAGGTTAGAGTGCCGTGGACCCAGGCTTGGTTGTGCACAAAGGATTTCCGCCGGAAGTGCACAGGGGCCGGAGTAGCTGCAAAGTCGCGGTTCCCAGCAATGCAGCCCAGCGAGGTGAGGCAAGGACTTACCTCCACCAAACTTGGACTGAAGAGTCACTGGACTGTGGGGGTCACTTGGACAGAGTCGCTGGATTCGAGGGACCTCGCTCGTCGTGCTGAGAGGAGACCCAAGGGACCGGTAATGCAGCTTTTTGGTGCCTGCGGTTGCAGGGGGAAGATTCCGTCGACCCACAGGAGATTTCTTCGGAGCTTCTGGTGCGGAGAGGAGGCAGACTACCCCCACAGCATGCACAAGCAGGAAAACAGTCGAGAAGGCGGCAGGATCAGCGTTACAGAGTTGCTGTAGTCGTCTTTGCTACTATGTTGCAGGTTTGCAGGCTTCCAGCGCGGTCAGCAGTCGTTTCCTTATCAGAAGGTGAAGAGAGAGATGCAGAGGAACTCGGATGAGCTCTTGCATTCGTTATCTGAAGTTTCCCCAGAGACAGAGACCCTAAATAGCCAGAAAAGAGGGTTTGGCTACCTAGGAGAGAGGATAGGCTAGCAACACCTGAAGGAGCCTATCACAAGGAGTCTCTGACGTCACCTGGTGGCACTGGCCACTCAGAGCAGTCCAGTGTGCCAGCAGCACCTCTGTTTCCAAGATGGCAGAGGTCTGGAGCACACTGGAGGAGCTCTGGACACCTCCCAGGGGAGGTGCAGGTCAGGGGAGTGGTCACTCCCCTTTCCTTTGTCCAGTTTCGCGCCAGAGCAGGGGCTAAGGGGTCCCTGAACCGGTGTAGACTGGCTTATGCAGAATTGGGCACATCTGTGCCCAACAAAGCATTTCCAGAGGCTGGGGGAGGCTACTCCTCCCCTGCCTTCACACCATTTTCCAAAGGGAGAGGGTGTCACACCCTTTCTCAGAGGAAGTTCTTTGTTCTGCCATCCTGGGCCAGGCCTGGCTGGACCCCAGGAGGGCAGCTGCCTGTCTGAGGGGTTGGCAGCAGCAGCAGCTGCAGTGAAACCCCAGGAAGGGCAGTTTGGCAGTACCAGGGTCTGTGCTACAGACCACTGGGATCATGGGATTGTGCCAACTATGCCAGGATGGCATAGAGGGGGCAATTCCATGATCATAGACATGTTACATGGCCATATTCGGAGTTACCATTGTGAAGCTACATATAGGTAGTGACCTATATGTAGTGCACGCGTGTAATGGTGTCCCCGCACTCACAAAGTTCAGGGAATTGGCTCTGAACAATGTGGGGGCACCTTGGCTAGTGCCAGGGTGCCCTCACACTAAGTAACTTTGCACCTAACCATTACCAGGTAAAGGTTAGACATATAGGTGACTTATAAGTTACTTAAGTGCAGTGTAAAATGGCTGTGAAATAACGTGGACGTTATTTCACTCAGGCTGCAGTGGCAGGCCTGTGTAAGAATTGTCAGAGCTCCCTATGGGTGGCAAAAGAAATGCTGCAGCCCATAGGGATCTCCTGGAACCCCAATACCCTGGGTACCTCAGTACCATATACTAGGGAATTATAAGGGTGTTCCAGTAAGCCAATGTAAATTGGTAAAATTGGTCACTAGCCTGTTAGTGACAATTTGAAAGTAATGAGAGAGCATAACCACTGAGGTTCTGGTTAGCAGAGCCTCAGTGAGACAGTTAGGCAGCACACAGGGAACATATACATGCACACCTATGAGCACTGGGGCCCTGTGTGACAGGGTCCCAGTGACACATACATATAGGCCACAAACCTATGAGCACTGGGGTCCTGACCAGCAGGATCCCAGTGACACATAACAAACATACTGAAAACATAGTGTTTTCACTATGAGCACTGAGGCCTGGCTATCAGGATCCCAGTGAGACAGTGAAAACAGTGACAAACACCCTGACATACACTCACAAACAGGCCAAAAGTGGGGGTAACAAGGCTAGAAAGAGGCTACCTTCTCACAGATAGAACCTGTGATATGCCTAAATTGATGTGGAATGGAGATGAAGAGTGCAGTAGGAATGACATGGTGCTTGATGGGTTAAACTATGAGACAATCCAATCTAGGATCGTTTCTTGAATACCAAAATCATCTATCCACTTCAATAGGGCTTTGGTGATGGATTGTATGAAAGTAAACAAAAAAGTGGTAGAAAGATTGCCTAAATAATCACCCGTGGCCACTTCCCAGTGCATCATTATTTTGCACAACATGCCACCTCAGTCTTGACCATGCTTCAAAGGGAACAGTCCAGCTCAAACTGCCAGGCTAGGTACTCCCTGAACCAGAACACAAGCAGCCCAGGACCAGTTCTGCCATTGTTAGGTCTTACCAGTAGTCCATCCTTCATTGTTTTATACATACTTTAGTGTTTCGGCCAAGTAGGACGGGTATGCCCAGACTTGGGCTTTGTGCACAAGTGTTACTGGAACCAAGCTATACTTGGCTGATGGGTCCTAACTACATCAAAACCGGTCCTGGATTACTTGTAATTTGGCTCAGGGAGGACCTGCCCTGACAGCTCTGGTTGAGCTGTTTAAGTAAAGCAATTGTTTTTAGGTCTGTTTTCCTTAAATGAAAACAGGATGCGTTTAAAAAACATAAAAATGACAAATCTTTTTTAGGAGCAGTCAGTAGTCCCATGGACCACTGCCTTCTCCTAAAAGGCATTCTTTGGAACATTCATGTTAGAAATGGGGTCTCTGGTTGGCAGTCACTATGCACTCTGTCCAAGTAGGGGCCCTCACTCTAGTCAGGGTAAGGGAGACACACACCTAGGGTAACCCCTGCTCACCCCCTTGGTAGCTTGGCACAAGCAGTCAGGCTTGTCTCAGAGGCAATGTGTAAAGTATTTGTACCTTCCCACACAGTAATTCATTGAAAACTCTACAAAAGGACTCAACACCAGTTTAGAAAAATAGACAATATTTATCTGAGTAAAACACAACCAGAACAACAAAAATCCTCCAGCACAGTTATCAGTTTTCAAAGATTAAACTTCCACATAGCGCTTAGAAACAAAAATGCTTCAATCTGGGGATATCACAGATTTGTGACAGAATGTACGGCATTGATTCTGGTGCTGCGGAGCAGAGGAGTGGAGGTGTCAGTGCGAGGCATGGGGTCCGTGCTGCGGAGCAGTGGAGATGATGTGGCATTGGTGCGAAGTGTCAGTTACTCACAATTCCGGTGGGGTCGATGTCCAAAGGTCAAGATGTGGTGGGGCGACCTCACGGGGTCACGCCATGAGGATGCAGGCACTGTGACGGACTCAGGTGCCTTGGACCTCAGTGACACAGCACCTCGGACTCACAAAGTCATGGGAGATCAGTGGCTGCTGTGGTGTCAGGCCTGCGATATCAGCCTGGGTCATCGTACTTCAGCGGAGACCACGGCTTCAGTTGCAGGCGGCATCGCTGGTTCAGGCAGCGGTATCAGTCTGGTGTCCGTCAAAGTCACTGCACTTGGTTTTTCTTGGTTTTTCACCAGCTTCTCCTTTCAAGGGCCCAGGGACTGGATTAGGAACCACATAGCAGGGTAGGAGTCTCAGCAAGAGAGTCCGATGCTGGCAGTGGAAGTCTTTGGTAGCCTTGAAACTTCAGAACTGTGGGACAAGCTCAGTTCAAGGCTTTGGAAAAATTTCACAAGCATGATACAGAGCAAAGTCCAGTCTTTTCCTTCTTTAAGGCAGAAGCAGCAAATGCAGGCCAACCCAGCAAAGCACACACATCAAAGGGTTCCTCTTGATCTAGAAGTGTTCCACAAATCTGGGGTTTTGGTTTCCACTACTTATACTCCTTTCTGGCTTTGAAGTAGGCAAATGTCAAAAGAAAGTCTCTTTTGTTCTCAAGATTCTGCCTTGCCTAAGCCCCTGACCCCAGACACACACCAGGGGATTGGAGAAGGCATTGTGTGAGGACAGACACAGCCCTTTCAGGAGTGTCAGCTCCTCCCTCTCCACTCTAGCGCAGGAGACTCTTCAGGATATGCAGGCTACACTGCAGCTAACTTTGTTTCAGTGTCTAGAGGGAATTCACAACATACACAAGAAGGCAGAGGCACAGAATAGTTAAGCAAGAAAATGCCCACTTTCTAAAAGTGGCATTTTCAAAGTGGCAATCTAAATACCAACTTTACTAAAAGACCCCAAACTCACATCTCTATCTGCTCCCAATGGAAAACTGCAGTTGAAAGGTATTTTAAGGCAATCCCCATGCTAACCTATGGGAGGGAAAGGCCTTGCAATAGTGAAAACCGAACTTGGCAGTATTTCACTATCAGGACATGTTAAACACACCAGTATATGTCCTACCTTTTTAATACACTGCACCCTGCCCAGGGGGCTACCTAGGGCCTACCTTAGGGGTGACTCACATGTAGTAAAAGGGAAAGTTTGGGCCTGGCAAGTGAGTCCAATTGCCAGGTCCAATTGACAGTTTAAAACTTCATACACAGACACTGCAGTGGCAGGTCTGAGACATCTTTACAGGGCTACTCATGTGGGTGGCACAATCAGTGCTGCAGGCCCACTAGTAGCATTTGATTTGCAGGCCCTGGGCACCTCTAGTGCATTTTACTACGGACTTTCTAGTAAATCAAATATGCCAGTCATGGACAAACCAATCACCAATACAATTTACACAGAGAACATATGCATTTTAGCACTTGTTTGCAGTGGTAAAGTGTCCAAAATCCTAAAGCCAACAAAAACAGGTCATAAAAAATACGAGGAAGGAGGCAAAAAGTTTGGGGAGGACCCTACAAAAAGGGCCTGGTCTGAAAATTCACATAGAGGAAGGTGTCCCGTTTACAAATAGCTTGCCACCTCCTTTTAGGAAGTGGTAAACTATTAATGTTTACCACTTCCTAAAATGCGAGACTGAGATGTATGCAAAGAGTGAAAGCTTTTGACATATGTATGGTATGCAGGCTGTGGAGGTATGAAGTTCTTAGATATCTTCATAATATGGAAACCTCATGAATACACATCACAGTGTACAGGCCCCTGACACGTGGACAGCACTTGAGCCTCTGTTATGTGAAAATAGAAACATCTTGTATCAGATACTTTTGAATTCATGGAAACTCTGATAAGTGTTTGTTATTCACACCTATCAGAGTTTCCATACATTAAAAATGATCAGATACTAGATGTTTCTACTGTGCGCATGTCAAAGACTGTTTCCTGCTTACTGGGCATCTATAACAGTGAAGATTGCACACCTTAGGCAGGTTGATAAGTGTATTGCTCAGACTGATGCTCTGATAGTAACACTACCTGAATACACAGAGATGCGACTTGGAGTGGAATGGGGGCAATGCCCAAATGAAAAAGAGGGAGATGTATAATTAGAGGGAGTTTTGTATTTTGTTTATTGACTTGCATTGGGATGAAGGATAGTTACCTACCTCCAAGAAACAGCACAGGCATTTAGACAGAATATATTTTATGTAGCAGGAACATCTAAAAAAGTTACAGTACTTAAAACATTATTTTATTTGGAATCCAGAGGAAACTAGATTAAATGATTTAGAGATATTTACAAGTTAGGTCAAAGGAAGAAGACAAGATTCTCCTATAATCACATTTCTTGGTCAAGGGCCTAATTGAGAACATCTAAAACTCCCCTTTCCCAACGTTTGCCTGATACAGTACATTAATGGAAAATCTCCAAGGTGAAAAATATAATTTTGGGAAAGAATAAAAGAAAATGCATTGTATGGGTTGATACTTACCCACTCTTTCAAGCGTTTTTCCAGAAAGTTCCCAAAAGGCAGAGATGACCAGGTATTCTGAACCCAGGGAAACACTGCTAATCAAATCTCTCTTTACTTCTATTATGTTATTATCATGATTAGGGGTGGTGCCCACTCAAAGTATATGCTACTGGCTACAGCCCTGGCTGCAGCCAAGCCACAGCAAACAGGTATATTCTGGGGTGGCACCTCGGGACATAGCAGGAGCTGGCCCTAGGGGGTTGGCGGTCCCCAGGGCCATCTGTGGATCCTCAAGGGGGGCCCGCACAGCCACCCTCTAACTCACAAGAAGCCACGTACAACAAGGGCTGTGGAGGAGGCTGTAGGGCCTCCCTCGTTAAAAAAAAAAAACTAACATTTTGCCCCTAGGTTTATGGTCTCAGGGTCGTGGAGGGGGGCGCACATATTCCTTCAATCGTCCCAGGGAGAAGTTGGTCCCCGGAAAATGGTCCTAAGTATAACTGCGACAAGGTAATATACACACCTCTCTCTCTCTCTCTCTCTCTCTCTCTCTCTCTCTCTATATATATATATATATATATATATATATATATATATATATATATACCTTTGGTGCTGTTTGAAGAATCTTCACTAAATTTTCAAAACTAATACGCCACTCACTTCAGCTGCTGTCTTATAAGTTTCTGAGTGATTCGTCAAGTGGGAGCCAAGAAAAAGTGGGGTCCCAAACATTTTTTCCCATGCAATTTTCATGGGTATTTTTTTAGACACAACTACAGCCTGAACCGATAGACATTATTACTCCAAATGTGGTAGAAAGATAGCTCTTGGGCCAGAAAGCTTGCTTTTTGTATACCATAGGGCATGGGTTATAGTTACTTGAGATAACTGTAACTGAAACTGCTGGATTTCCCTGGTTTTGTGCATGTAAAATGTGAACCTATAATGGCCCTACAACCTTTGTTTTTTTAGCGACTATATAAAATACTCATTACTTACCTGGGAAATACTTACATTTGCATGAGTGGTAAAAATGCATGTGTTGTAAAGGCATGCATGGTAAAGGCATGTGTGGTTCTGACTGCATTTTAATTGCTGTTTCCCATGTGTCCCTTTGAGTATGTCTCACCTACTGCATATATATATATATATATATATATACATATATATATATATATATATATATATATATATATATATATATATATATATATGTGTGATGAGTGTGCCTCTGCATCAGTTGCAGTGCATGAAGGTATTCCCTGTAGATGTCCACTTGAGCTTGCAAATTGCAAGGTCTTGAGAAACTAATGAAATAATGAGATTGAGTGAGTCTGCAGGGTTGCTTTGGTTGCAAAAGATTTCACTAGTCTATGTTGCAATATAGCTAAATGTTATAGATAAATGTTTGGAAATCCCAACACCTTATACCTGATAAATACCCTTGTTGCCTTTGTTAATGAGGAAAGATGTATTAAAAGGATATAAAAACTGTGTAACTTGTTATGCTTTGGGCCAGCCACCTATAAATATGAGAATGTCACTGTGTCTTTCAGTGAGTGGAGGTGTGCTAAGTTACTTCCCTGTGTGGGCCTCTGGGTATGACTTTACACCTTTGAGGAGATCAGTGTGTGATTCTGTGTGTGACTCTGAATGTAAGTCTCCAACTATCAGTTTGTGACTGTTTTTCTGAGTCAGTGGCAGTGTCTGAATGCATTTCCCTATGAGTACTTGAATACGCCTCTGTATAATGGAGCTGAGTGAATATATGTTCCTCTGTGTGCTCCTGAGTATGAATATTTGACTATGTGAAAGTGTGTAAAACTCAACATTGGTTTGCAAAGGGGTGTCTCTGAATTTGCCTCTCTGTGGCACTCTGCACTTGTGAGAGCATGGATGTGTATGAGTCAGTGGTGGTGTGTGCATCTCCCTTTCTGGTCCTCAGAGTATATCCCTATGCCTTTGAGTATGTGATTGTCAGTGATGGTGTGCAAATGTGTATCCCTATGAGTGCTTCAGCGTGAGTCTGCCTGAATGGTGTTCAAGGTTCTTTCTTTTTTGCAAACTAGATTTTCCAGGCCTCTGAGTACATAGTACAACTCACAATTTACATGCCAGCAAAAATAAAATTGTAAAAGGACCCTGATTAGCGAATCACATTTGTTAAAAAAATTACATTTGATTGAAATGATTATGAATCATTGAAATGACAGAGATCTACAACTCTGAACCTTGTAAAGCCAGCCCATCTCCTAACAGCTCATACGAGTTCAGTCCCTTTAGCATGTCAGCTGCCATCTAGTCAAATAACATGTGACTTAATAAGTGCACATCCTAATTGCGCTGTTTACCTAATCTCCCCGTGGCTGCATGCATTTTAAGATATCAAGATTGCCTTTAATATGCATGCTTGAACTGCGTGCAGCCATGAGGAGATTGGGTAAACAAGCACAGCACTTGCGCTGTTTACCTAATCTCCCGTGAACGCTTGTAGTTAAAAAATTAAAAAGCATTGGCAAAACCGAATGAATTTACAAATACTTGTTTAAGGTGTATTCAATTTTTCCATCACCTGGTGTCTCCTCTTAAATGCACGTAAAGCAAACAGTTACATCTGTATGTCCTGATTTAAAATAATGTTATGGTGTGGATAGGAATAGATAGCAAATAGTTGTTAATTATTTGGGATAAATTTATTAAATTAAATTGTCTGTACTATGAATAATTCAAACTGCAAAAAATGCCACATTTCACTAAATGTTTTTCATGTTTGTTCGCTTTTATGTGCACAGGAGACATCACACACAGTACTGCCAGAGAGAAGGCCGGCATGACGTGACGTGGCTACAGCATGTGACAACCCTGCTTCTGCTTACGCAGCTAAGTGCCAACAGACAGAGCCTGACGATGACCCAAAGGAAGATGTGCCTGCCAAAAACGTGGCCAGTGATGATGAGAAAAATAGCAGATTGCTACCACTGGCACACCACACTCTCCATTTTTCAGGAAGTGAGGTGGGCCTGCTGCACTGTCCTCCAGGCAGCAAGCTGGGAGCAGCACTCCCGCATCAACAACGGCACCACCGCTATCTAAGCCCAAGGCCATGTCTCTCAGCAATACAGCCACTGCAATCATGGCGATGAGCAGTGAGTCTGAATTGGAGTTGTCTCCGCCACAAACTAGTATCCAATCATTACAGGAAATTAAGTAAAGTGGACAACAGGAGCTGCAGTCGGAGGCAGGCAAAGGTCTTCTTGAAGAAGAAGCAGAACAGGAGTATGACCTTCCTGCTTTACACAATGTACCTCTTCTTGAACCATTGGTTTCCAGATCTCCAGCAAGAAAAAGAAAGGGTACTCCACCATCTTCTCAAAACTCCCATTCTGATGATCTGGACATGGTTTGGACCCTGGTTTGGTCTGAGACCCACTACCAGTGACAAAGGAAAAGGAAAGCTCCTGAAAACCTTAGAATTATGGAAGGGGAGGATGAGGAAGAGGACGAGTCAGTCATTGTCATGGAAGCTGGCTTAGTGGACACTGACACTAACCTTCCTATTCATCCTGCTCAGAGGGATGTAGCACTGGTTCCACCAACACCACCATCAACGGATTCCATACTTGTAAGGCCCCCGCTAAGACCTGCATTCACCACTACCTCAGTCGAAGTGCACACTGCAGAGAGGCAATCGTAGGCACATCCCCCTATCTCCAGTTTTTCGGCCATCGGAAGTGGTATCACACAAACAAAGTTCTCCTTTTCATTTTGGGGCTTCTTTATAATTGCAAGGAGGAGAATGTTCCATTTGCTACGTGACTGTTAGTCGAGGTAAGCCTGGTTCACACTATAGTAATGATGTCACATGATGTCATTAGCAAAATTGATCAATGATTTTCAACTCACATTCTACAACTATGCAGATGACACACAAATACTACTTAAATTGGAATGCTCCAAAGACATTGAAAACTCACAAATCTTCAGTTACCTCAGAACCATTGGTCAGTGGATGACTTGGAGCCATCTCAAACTGAATGCTTCCAAAATGGAAATACTCACATGTGGTGACTGGAAAAATTGCGACCCACTATGCGCCTGGCCTGACAATCTTGGACCACCTCCTCAAGTATCCAAGGAAGTCAAAAACCTTGGAATTACCATGGACTCCAAGTCTATCACTATGTGATACAATTGGTTGGACAAGCTTTTCAGCAGAGTGTTGTTTACACTATCCACTTGACAACAGACATGTGGACCAGTTGTCAAGCAACTGATTACATGTGTTATCACTTGTTCTCTTTTGTGGGGGTTAGGTAAATACAATCTGCAGGTCTCAGCGCTGAAGAAACATTTAGGCGAGTTTGGTGGCATGCAACAGTAGCGATGTCTACCGTGGCGAAATCCCATACAGCTGCAAAAATCTTGGAAGACTTTAATAGCAAAGTGTTTGACACCCAAAGGTGTCAGAATTGGGTTTGTTGCCACACACAATGGTATTAATTTTGTCAAGGCCATGGCTGATGGTAGATATTTCAGGGTCCTGTGTTTGGTGCATTGCATCAACCTTATTGTGGAGGACTTTCTCAAAAAAGGAGACATAGGCCCTCATTACAACCCTGGCGGTCAGTGGTAAAGCGGCAGTAATACCGCCAACAGGCCGGCAGTAACAAAAATGGAATCATGACCACGGCGGAAACCGCTCAGACAGACAGCCACTTTAACACATCGACCGCCAGGGCGGAATTAACAAGCACCATGGCGGTAGCCGCCAACATCCAGGCAGAAGACAATGTACCGCCCACTCTATTATGAACGGCCTATCCGCCAACTTTTCCAGGGCGGTACCAAGTACGTCAAAAGCCTGGAGGAAACAGATCTCAGAAGTCAAAGGACTCACCTGTGGAGACTGAGGGAACAACCACGACGCCATGGAGCCAGAGCTGCAAGTTTTCACTATGCTCGTATACCTCCTGCTTCATTATCAACACCAACGGCGGCGAAGACGAACACGGTGAGTACTTAAGACTAGCAAACAGGGGAGGGGGTAGTAAACACACGCAACACACACCCCCCCACTCCCAACACCATACACACAACCAGATGCAGCAACATAACATATTTACCCCGTACCCCAACTGTATATACATATTTACAAATGTAGGGACACTGCCCAGTCCTCAATGTCTGTGGGCCACAGGGCCACAACACATAGGCCAAGGCCCCACCTCACTCCTGCAACAACACGGAGACAACACTGCAGGGGCATCAGGTTGAAAATAGGCATGCATATCATGGGGACGGGGAATGGGGGGGTACCTCAGCTGGAAGATGGTGCAACACAACTGGTCCTGAAGGGGGCAACATGCCCTGTGCGCTGTCCTGGGGAGTGCAAGGCCACAGTCTCTCAAGTGGGTGGTTTTGCCCACTGCTTGGTCCTGGGGAGTGCAAGGCCACAGTCTCTTAAGTGGGTGGTTTGCCCACTGCTTGGTCCTGGGGAGTGCAAGGCCACAGTCTCTCAAGTGGGTGGTTTGCCCACTGCTCAGTCCTGGGGAGTGCAAGGCCACAGTCTCTCAAGTGAATGGCTTCTCCACTGGTTCTGGAGGGGGCAGAGTGCCCAGTGTGCTTCATCCTGGGAAGGATGGGGTGAGTAGATGGCTTCTCCACTGGTTCTGGAGGGGTCATTGTGCCCAGTGAGCTTCATCCTGGGAAGGATGGGGTGAGTGGATGGCTTCTCGACTGGTTCTGGAGGGGGCATTGTGCCCTGTGATGCAGATCTTGGGGAATACAAGGTCACAGTCTCTCACCTGGGTGTCAGGCCCAAAGGATTTGCAGGGGCCAGGCCGCACAACATCCCATGGATGCAGGACTACACACTGTCTGCTGGCGGTGATGGCTGCTCAGTGGTGGCAGTGGTGCTGGTGGCCATCCTGGCAGTGGTGAGGGGAGGCTCCAGCCCTTCCCCAGCAGCCTTGGACGGCTGCCCACTGGTGCTGCTGCTGCTGGCAGTGGTGCTGGTGGCGGTGCTGGTGGCAGTGCTGGCAGTGGTGGGGGAGGCTCCAGCCCTTCCCCTGCAGCCTCGGACGGCTGCCCACTGGGGCTGCTGCTGCTGGCAGTGGTGCTGGTGGCGGTGCTAGCAGTGGTGGGGTGAGGCTCCAGTTCTTCTCCTGCAGCCTCGGACGGCTGCCCACTGGGGCTGCTGCTGCTGGCAGTGGTGCTGGTGGCGGTGTTGTCAGTGGTGGGGTGAGGCTCCAGCCCATCCCCTGCAGCCTCGGATGGATGAACTCCCATGGTTGGTGGTGGGGGCTCTGAATGAGTCCCAGCACCAGGCCTCCTGTCCTTCCTGCCTGCTAGTGCAGGCCCCTTGCCCTTTCTGTCAGAAGCCAGGGATTGCTCCTTGCCCTTCCCTGTAGCAGCTGGGGGTGCCTCCTTGCCCTTGCTTGACGCAGCTGGGGGTGTCTCCCTGCCCTTCCTTGCCGAAGTTGGTGGTGCCTCCTTAGCCTTCCTTGAAGCACCTGGTGCTGACACCATTTCAGGGTGCCTGCCTGGTGCCCGGTATCCTCTCCCACCTGGAGTAGCTGTCAACACTACTGTGGCCGTGGATTGAGTGGCTGAGGTGCTCGCCTGGGTTCTGACCACCCTGGCCCGATGTGAAGGACGGGGGGGAGTGGTAGGGAAGAGGTCAACGGTGGAGAGTAAAAGCTTCTTAGGGACATTGGGGTGGGAAGAGGGTTTGGGAGTGGAGGAAGAGGAAGTGGTTGTAGGAGGTGTCTGTCTGCTGATTTTGGGTGCAGGTGCATGGGCTGGATGCTGTTGTGAGGTGGATGGCTGTTTTGTGTCTGAGTGCTTGCGTTTGTGTATTTTGGAGGAGGGGGCACAGAATCAGTGGGAGAGGACACAGGAGACATGTGCATGGATGTGGGGGTGGTGACTGCCAGTGAGGGGTATGTAGTGATAGGCGTGATGGTGGTAGTGGATGAGTATGTAGGGCATGCAGGTGAGAGTGTAGACACAACGGGTGGGAGGTGAATGAGGAGGAGGAGGGGGACACAGTGGAGGCAGTGGATGTTGGTATGTCTGAATCTGGTGTTTGTGTGAGTACCTGTGGGATGATGTGTGGTGCTTGTGTTTGCCTGAACCACTCCTGTGTGCTGTCTTGTGTACATGCTGGTCTGCCTGTGTGCTTGGGATATGTTGGGTTTGAGGGGAATGGCATTGGGTAGAGGAAGTTGGAGTGGGGAGGCTAGAAACAGGGACAATGACTGCCATCAGAGAGGAGGCCAGAGCCTGGATTGATCTCTGTTGGGCCGCCCTGCCAGTGTGAATGCCTTCCAGGAATGTAGTGGTCTGTTGCATTTGGGCTGCCAGCTGCTGGATGGCATTCACAATGGTTGACTGCCCAACAGAGATGGATCGCAGGAGGTCAATAGCCTCCTCACTCAGGGCAGCAGGGCTCACTCGGGCAGGGCCAGAGGTGCCTGGGGCAAAGGAGATGGCCACCCTCCTGGGTGAGCGGGCACGGGAAACACGCTGCGGGGCTGCTGGTAGGGTGGTGCTGGTACGGGGGTGGCGGCTGTACCAGTAGTTGAGGTGGGCACAGAGGTGTCCGCCACAACCAGGGAGCTTCCATCGGAGGAGTTTTCACTGTCCGAACTGTCCACTCCAGTCCCTGCTGTGGTGCTCGCCTCACCCTCCGTCCCACTGGTGCCCTCACCGTCGATGGATTCGGCCTCCTGGGCATGGGGGATGCAGCTCCCTCTATCGACGGTGCCTCTGCTCCTCTGCTCCTCTGCCACATAATGCTAATGCACATAAGGACAGGGTGACAAAACAAAAAGGTGGGGGAAGAGACAAAGGATACACTTGGTCAATGACGGCAACAACACCGTTGGCGTACACGACACACACACACACAGGGAACAGTCCTGTGCACTAGGCAATGCACTACCAGTCACAATGCTAGTCACCAGCCCATGGACATGGACACCTAACACCGATTGCAGCACACCTGAGACCCACAGACCCCTGCCCACTAGTGGATGGCTACCAGCTTGGTCAAAGGAAGTTTACATCAGACCCTGCCCACATGGGACCTAGCCTGCAATGTCCGGCCTGGCCTAGGCGCACCCACAGACCCACATCCACCACCAGGATACCACCCCACCACACGCAAGTAGTATATTGGGGCACTGTACTCACCCCCTTGTGGCTGCTGTGATGCCCCCAAGCGCCCATCCAGCTCCGGCTAGGCCTCTGCCAGTATGCAGGCCATCAGGGGGGTCATGGTTCGATGGGCACCCCTTTCTCGTTGGGAGGCCATCCGCAGCTGGGCCTCTGCCATCTTCCGTACACGGCGTCTCAGGTCCTCCCACTGTTTCTGACAGTGGGTGCTCTGTCTGCCGTAGACCACCAGGGTCCGCACCTCCTTGGCGATGGCACGCCATATACCTTTTTTCTAATGGGCGGTGCAGAGAAATACACATAGGTAAAGGTATTAGTCAGACCGTCCTGCTTGTTACACTCATGGCCCACCCCTTAGGCACAGACATGGCCAAACATACATGCAGCATGCTGCCCAGGGCCCTTCCACCAAACCCCCATACACGAGGGCTTCACACACAGCACTCCATGCATTCATGCCCCATGCATCGTGCTCACAGTGTACTCACCTGTTGGTCTGGAGGCCCATACAGCATTTGGTACTGGGGTATGACCTCATCCACCAGTCTCTCTAACTCCGCCATGGTGAAGGCATGGGCCCTTTCCCCAGTGACACGAGCCATGGTCGATTCCAGACACAGGTCACAGCAGCACATGCAGTGTAGTTCCTCTCCTGTTAAAGGTCAGGTAGCAAATGAGTGAACATACAGAAAATGGCGGTCACGTCCACGGCGGTGCATATGGTCACCACCGGCGTACATCACGTGTAGTGTTTGGAAATATGAGATACTGACCAGCTGCTCACTGTTTTGCCCCATAGATGGCAACTGCTGTGGGTGAATAGGAGATGGAGACATTCCCCGTGTACAGACCCCTGGTGGACATGCCAACAATAGAAGACAGGCACATTATCCTTACCTATAAACTGGACAGGGCCAGAATCACAGAGCTGTGTGCCCAATTGGAGCCTGACCTGATACCTGATATCTGCTATCTGTCACCCCACCGGGATCCCGCCTCTTGTGCAAGTCCTATCTGTGCTCCATTTCCTGGCAACTGGCTCCTTCCAAGTGACAGAGGGCTTGGCAGCAGGAATGTCACAGCCAATGTTCTCAATAGTGCTGACCAGAGTGTTGTCTGCCCTGATTAAACACATGCACAGCTATATTGTTTTCCTCCAGGTGGAGGATTTGGCCACAGTGAAAGCTGATTTCTATGCAATTGGGCACATCTCCAACATTATTGGGGAAATAGATGGTACACATATTGCATTTGTCCTTCCCACGGAGAAATTAACAGGTGTTCAGAAATCGAAAGAGGTTTCACTCAATGAATGTGCAGATAGTGTGCCTGGTGTACCAGTACATCTCCCATGTCAATGCAAAGTATCCTGGATCTGTGCATGATGGTGCCATGGGTGTAGTGTGAGTGGTGTGGGTGAGGGTGTGTAGGGTGATGTGTTAGGGTGTGTGGTGTAAGGTGTGTGGATGATGTAGAGGTGATGGTGGTGTGTAGCTGTGGTCTTGTCTGTGGTCTTGCTATCTTTCTTGTGGCACTTGTTTGTAGTCGTAAAGGGTTGTGGGTTATGTAGGTGTGTGTTTTATAGTAGTGTGGGTGTGTGGGTGTGGTGTGCGAATGGGTGTCAGGGGTGTGTAGTTTGAATTGTTCAATGTGGTGTTGTTTTGTATGTGTGTGTATTTTGTGCGCAGCGGTATGTCCCGCCAATGGTTTACTGCCATTGAAAGTCTGCTGTGGTGATTCGTGGGTCATAATGTTGTGGGCGTAGTTCTGTTGGCATAACGGTGTGGGTTTGGATACTGGCAGTTTATCACCAACCATTTGGCTGGAGGACTTGTGTGTGTGGCTGTATAGTGACAAATTGCTATGTCTGTTTAATAATATGGGTAGCGGTAATCCGCAGCAGCATGTTGGCGGCAGTCAGCATGGCGGTAAGCGGTACTTACCGCCAATGTCATAATGAAGGCCATAGTTAGCAATGTATTGTCCACCTGCAGTAGAATCTGCACTAATTTCAGTAATTCTTTTGAAGCACAGAGGCAGTTGAGGATCATTCAGCGTGCTAATCGAGTACCCGTTAAAGCCTTCACAAAGAAGGTGCCAACGCATTGGGGCTTGACTCACTACATGTCGCAACATCTGTTTGAGCTGTACATATCGATCATAGACTATGGCCCTCATTACTACCCTGGCGGAAAATCCCGTTTACCGCCGTGCTGACGCCCGCCAACATGCCGTGACCGCGGCGGTATTCTGCTATGGGTATTATGACCCACACTGAGAAAACCGCCACTATACAGACACCCACACAAGTCCGCCAGACCAAAGGTCAGTGATAAACTGGCAATAGCACAACCCAAATCGTCACGCCAACAGGAATACGCCCACAGTATCACGACCCACAAATCAACGTGGCGGTCTTTCAACTGTGATAAACCATTGGCAGTACACACCGCCGCAATCAAAATATACACACACATACAAAACTACACCACATTGGAAAATTCAAACTACACACACCTGACACACATACACACACAACACCCACACACCACTATAAAACACACACCCACATTACCCACAACCCCTTACAGCAGCAAAATTTGAACAAGCAGATAGAGAGAAAAGCAAAGAAAACACCATCATCCAGAGGCACAGAACACCATCACACATACACCATCCACGTACCTCACAGCACATAACCCAACACATCACCCCACACATCACCTCACATATCACTCACACCACATCATGGCACCTCAAAGACACCCCAGGTTTTCTGAGGAGGAGCTCAGAATCATGGTGGAGGAAATCATCCGGGTAGAGCCACAGCTATTCGGATCACAGGTGCAGCAGACCTCCATTGCAAGGAAGATGGAGCTATGGCGGAGAATCGTCGACAGGGTCAACGCTGTGGGACAGCATCCCAGAACCAGAGATGACATCAGGAAGAGGTGGAACGACCTACGGGGAAGGTGTGTTCCGTGTTTTCAAGACACCAGATAGCAGTACAGAGGACTGGCGGTGGACCCCCACGTCCTCCCCCACAACTAACAACATGGGAGGAGCAAGTCTTGGCAATAATGCATTCCGAGGGCCTCGCAGGAGTAGCAGGAGGACTGGACTCTGGTAAGTCAAATCTTTACTACTTTATCCCCCACCCTACCTGCATGTCATCACAAACTCCTACCCCTACCCTCACACCCATCACTCCAACACCTCACATATACCCCACTATCACAACCCACCTTTCCCAATACCAAGCCCTGCATGCAACAACAATGCATGGACACCCATCACAGACCTGCATGGGCACCCATCACCACAGCATGCCCAGTGGAGAGACTCGCCAAACCCACATAATCACCAATCACACAAGGCCAAGGTGACAGTGCAAGCATATTAATACAGGGAAACATGCCTATTGCACAAGATGGCACACACAGATACAATAACAATGCATTTACATCCCAACAGGACCCCTACCCAGCCTCACCGGACAGGAGGTGCCAGCCATATCCAGTCCCCCCCAGAAGAAGCCCACAGTGATGACAGCAGATTTGCACGCCTGGATCAGGATGACCAGCCTGGCCCATCTGGGACCACTGGACAGTCAGTTACCCTGCCACAATCCCAAACCACCACAGAACCTCCCCCCTCAGGAAACACCAGCACAGCACCCACCCAGCAGGCCCATCCCTCTGTCCCAAGGACACGTCAATCAGCAGTGTGTCCACCACTACAGGGACCCCAGGAAAACCCACTAACCCAGGACGATCAGGGACCTGGGTTCAGTGGCAGTGGGCACACGGTTCAGGGGACAGAGGCACAGGACAGCAGGGAAGCTGGGAGGACTGCTGTGCGACGGGGGAGGACAGGCCAAGGGAAACGACTCTCCACGAGGCACTCTCCAACATCATGGGAGCATACCACCATTCCCAGGAGACCATGGGCACAGTACTGGCCAAGTTTCAGGAGACCCAGTGGCTGCAGGAGGGACACTACATGGGGATCAGGGAGGACCTCACCAAAATCTACACCATCCTGGTCACCATAGAGGGGGGCTGGCAGTGGCACAACAAACGGCCCCTGACACTAGCCAAACCGAGGAACAGCCTTCCACCTCCGCTGGCAATAGTGGACAGGAGGCACCGCCACAGGAACAACAGGCCACCAGCACCCCGCCCCCTGCTGAAGGAGAACAACCCCGCAAACAGTCACTGTTATCCAGACAGAAGACAGAGAACATTGTCAAGACCCCTGCCAGGAAATAAAACTCTCCTGATTGTCACCCTTCTGTCCCACTATGTCACCCTGTCCACCTTGAACTGCCATTGCTCCCCTTCCTATGCCCCATTGGACAATGCTTCTGTGACACCAATAGACTGGACTCTACTATGGACCTTCCTCCACCATCACCCCAGCCCGTTGCACATACCCCTATACTCTTTAGCCCCTAAATAAACACCCTTTAATCACAAACCAATCTGGAGTCAGTCTGATCTTTCACAAATGTATTAGGACACCATTAGCAACAAATAGCAATGTAAATGTTCATTTACTCATACCAATGCATGGCAGTTGTTGGCCAGCAGTATATATGGCAGAAGGCAGAATGTGTAACCCAGATCTGAAAAAAGTAAATCCAAAGGTAACAGTCAGTGTCCATAGACAGAAGTTAAGAGGCTGACATGTACAATGTCCTACAGTATTCTGAAATGTGAGGAGTAGTTACAGTCTCTTACCTGTGTGTCACTGGAAGTACTGCATGATGATGTTCGTTCTGTTGTCAATATCTTCTTCCTCTGCCTCCTCTTCCTTACTGTCTACAGGCTCCACCGCTGCCACAAGACCATCAACAGGCTCATCCTTCTGCAGGAAAGGCACCTGGCGTCTCAATGCCAGGTTGTGCAACATGCAGCATGCCACAATTGTCTGGCACACCTTCTTCGGTGAGTAGTATAGGGAGCCACCTGTTAGATGAAGGCACCGGAATCTGGCCTTCAGGAGGCCGAACGTCCACTCAGTAATACGCCTTGTTCGTCCATGTGCCTCATTGTAGCGTTCCTCTGCCCTTGTCCTGGCATTCCTCACTGGGGTCAGTAGCCATGAGAGGTTGGGGTAACCAGAGTGACCTGCAGATTCCGAGGAATACCTGTTAGACACTCACTAACCCTTAGGGTCTACCCCATACCCAGACACCTACTCATACTGTGTGGGGACCTTGGGCTCACCTATTAGCCACACCCGGTGTCTCTGGAGTTGGCCCATCACATAAGGGATACTGCTATTCCACAAGGTATAGGCGTCATGGACAGAGCCAGGATTCACATGGAAGATGTACTGGTCCGCCAAACACACCATTTGCACATTCACCGAATTGTAGCTTTTTCTATTTCTGTACACTTGTTCATTTCTGCGGGGGGGGGACAATGGCACCAATGATGTTGGAGATATATCCCAGGGCATTGAAGTCAGCTTTCACCGTGGGCAAATCATCCATCTGGGGGAACACGATGTAGCTGCACATGTGTTTCAGCAGGGCAGACACAACTCTGGTCAACACGTTAGAAAACATTGGCTGAGACATCCCAGATGCAATGGCCACTGTAGTTTGAAAAGAGCCACTTGCCAGGAAATGGAGCACTGACAGAACCTGCACTAGAGGGGGGATACCTGTGGGCTGGCGGATAGATGACATCCGGTCTGGCTCCAATTGGGCACACAGTTCTTGGATTGTGGCATGATCAAGTCTGTAGGTGATTATGATGTGTCTGTCTTTCAGGGGTCTGTACACCGGAGAATGCCGCCATCTCATCATCTGCCCCAGCAGTTGTAGCCTATGGAGGAGAACGGTGAGCAGAGGGTCATTTACCACATAGGTAGCACAACTGTGTCTGCAGTAATGTTAGTAAATCCGTGTGTGAAATAGTTAGTCCGTATATGTGCCAATATGTGCTGTTACGCAGTTAGGTGCCATGCATGTGCACCCCTGAAATGGCGGCTGCCTGACCTGTGAGGTGGGGCAAGGGGAAATGAGGTAACTGCGCTGCCGTTGTGCAGCATCGCGGTAGGCGGTCGAAGACCGCCGTGCAACTCAGCATTGGTTATCATTGGGCCCTATGGGTTTCAGGAGCCAATGGCGATGTACGCCGGCGGTGATGGTACGCACCGCTGCGGACTTGACCACCATTTTCTATCTGTTCACTCACTTGATACCTGACCATCAACAGGAGAGGACCTACATTGCAAGGGCTGCTGTGACCTGTGTCTGGAAGCGACAATGGCTCATGTGTCTGGGGAAAGGGCCCCTGCTTTCACTGCAGAGCAGTTGGACAAACTGTTGGATGGGGTCCTCCCCAGTACATGCTACTCTACAATCCTCCAGACAAACAGGTGAGTACACTGTGAGCATGATGCGTGGGCAATGCCTGTTTGGAGTGGTGTGGATGTAAGCCACATGTTTGGGGACTGAGGGCTGCATGTGAGGATGGTCAGTGTATGTGCATCAGGGCATGGGTGGGAACTGGTGGGCAATGAGTATGACGGTCCAGACTGGTGAGAAATTTCCTTTCCTTCTGTACTTTTCATCTAGGTCAGCGACCACTAGAAGAAGGGTATTTGGCGTGCAATCGCCAAGGAAGTGCAGACCCTGGGGGTCTATCACAGATGGAGATGGGAGGACCGGTGCCACTGGAGCAAGAAGATGGCGGAGGTCCAGCTGGGGCTGGCCTCCCAATGTGGAAGGGGTACCCTTCGGACCATGACCCCCCTGATGGTCTGCATCCTGGCGGTGGCCTATCCGGAGTTGGATGGGTGCTTGAGGGCATCACAGCAGCCACAAGGGGGTGAGTACACTGTCCTAAAGCTGACTCTACGCGGTTTAGGAGGGATCTGGGTGGGGGGGGTGGGCTGTGGGTGCCCCTAGGCCAGGGCGGTCATGTCAGGGTAGGTCCCTTGTTTACAGGCTCAGAAGCACCCCTGCCCCAATGGTACAATTGGACAGCTACTAGTGTGCAGGGTCCTGTGGGTGTCAGGTGTGCATATGTTGACGTTAGGCATTGTACCACATGGGGTGGTAACTATCATAGTGAGTGGTTCGGCAAGGGCTAATGCACAGGGCAGCTCTGTGTGTGTTGTGTCCGCCAACGGTAGTGGTGTTGCTGGCATTGACCATGTGTGTCCTCTGTCTCCTCCCCCACTTCTTGTTTTGTCACTCTGTCCTTGTGTGCATTAGCATCATCTGGCAGAGGTGCAGAGTCACCGGCAATGGAGGGAGCTGCATCCCACATGGCTCAGGAGGGTGAATACACGGAAGGTGAGGGCACCAGTGGGACGGAGGGCGAGGGGAGCTCCACGACAGGGACAGGAGGGGATATCAGCGACGGCGACTCCTCCTCTGATGGAAGCTCCCTGGCGGACACCTCTGTGCCCACCCCATCAAGAGGTACAGCCGCCGCCCCCCTACCATCACCACCCTCCCAGCAGCCCCTCAGCGTGTTTCCCATGTCCGCTCACCCAGGAGGGTGGCCATCTCCTTCGCCCCAGGCACCTCAGGCCCTTGCCCAGTCAGCCCTGCTGCCCTCAGTGAGGAGGCTATTGACCTCCTGAGATCCTCACTGCTGGGTAGTCAACCATTCTGAATGCCATCCAGAGTGTCGAGAGGCATTTGCAGCAAACAAATGCATACCTGGAGGGCATTCATTCTGGCGTGGCGGCCCAACAGAGAGCGTTTCAGGCTCTGGCCTCAGCACTGATGGCAGCCATTGTTCCTGTGTCCAGATTCCCCCCTCCAACTTCCACTACCCAGACCCAATCCCCTCTACCTCAGCCTATCCCAAGCATACCATCAGACCAGCATGCACACACATCAACAGACAAAAGTGGCTCAGGAAAACGTAAGCACCACACATCCCACAGACACTCACACAGGCACCATACCCATGCAGACATACCAACATCCACTTCCTCCACTGTGTCCCCCTCCTCCATGTCCTCCATCCCCCAGCCTCGTCTCCATTCACACCTGCATGCACTACATCATCAGCCACTGCCTCCATCACCAGCACGCCCATCACTAAACACTGCTCACGTGCAATCACCACCTCCACTACCATTCACACGTCCCCTGTGTCCTCCTCCAGTGTGTCTGTGAGCCCTCCTCCCAAAGTACACAAACGCAGGCATACACCCACTCAACAGCCATCCACCTCTCAACAGCCTCCAGCCCATACACCTTCACCCAAACTCAGCAGAAGTACACTTCCTACAACCACTACCTCTTCCTCCACTACCACACCCCCTCCATCTTCCCATCCCAGTGTGTCTAAAACACTTTTCCTAGCCTACTTGAACCTCTTCCCTACACCTCCCTCTGTCTGTCCCCTAGGGCCGGGATGTCTAGATCCCAGCCCAACACCTCAGCCACCACATCTGCATCTGCAAGTCAGGGTGGATTGAAGGGGGCACCCGTCACAGCTGCCAGTGTGCCACCTACAGATGGGAAGGACCACCCTATTCCACCACCTACAAAGGTAAAAAAGGGGCCGGCTTCCAGCAGGGGAAAGTCGCACCAACCACCCAGCAAGGCCTTCCCCAAACACAGAGAGGACAGTGCCAAGGTCCCAGCAGCGACTGCCAAGGTGGGAAAGGGCCACAAGGCAAAGGGCAAGTCACCTCAGGCCACGATACCTCCTGGTGAGGGGCTGGTGACCACCATTTCGTCAGGGATGCCAGCAACCTGTTCCACAGTAACCCCCGCCGCAACGACCACCACCTGCACTGCCACCTGCACCGCCACCTGCACCGCCGCTGCCACAACGTCAGTCTGCAGCATCCTCCCCAAGGATCAACCGTCCGAGGCTGCCGGAGACGGTATTGTGTCTCCCTCCACCAAAACAGACACTTGCACCATGGCCAGCACTGGCAGCATCTCCACCGCAGCCACAGCCACCTACACCATCATCTGCTCCGCCACGTGCCCAGCCGGTTCCACTCTGTCGGACGTCAGCAGCATAACCAGTGGGCAGGCATCTTAGGCTGCAGGCGACGTCCTGGACCCTAGACATGCCACTTGAGGCACCACCTCCAGCACTGGCACTACCAGCAGTTGGCAGCCTAAGTCGCTGCAGGATAGAGTGTGGCTCTGCCTCCATGGAGTATCGTGCTACCTGTTCCAGGTACATCGCGTGGCTCAGACACCCAGGTGAGAGGATGTTAACTGCCACACCCCAGGTGCAGCATCACTGGGCACAAAGCCCCCTCCAGAACCAGTGGAGAGATACATCCACTCACCCAATCCTTGGCAGGATGAAGCACTCTAGACACAAAGCCTCCTCCAGAACCAGTGGAGAAAGACATCCACTCACCCAATCCTTGGCAGGATGAAGCCCACTGGGCTCAAATCCCTCTCCAGAACCAGTGGAGAGATACATCCATTCACCCAATCCCACTAGGCACAAAGCCCCCTCCAGAACTAGTGGAGAGCTACATCCACTCACCCAATCCTTGGCAGGATGAAGCACACTGGGCACAAAGCCCCCTCCAGAACCAGTGGGAGAAGGCATCCACTCACCCAATCCCTGGCAGGATGAAGCACTCTGGGCACAAAGCCCCCTCCAGAAACAGTGGAACATGTCACCCACTTGAGAGACTGTGGCTTTGCACTCCCCAGGAGCAAGCAGTGTGCAACCCACCCTCTTGAGAGACTTGAGAGACTGTGGCTTTGCACTCCCCGGGAGCGAGCAGTGGGCAACCCACCCACTTGAGAGACTTGAGAGACTGCGGCTTTGCACTCCTCAGGACCAAGCAGTGGGCAAACCACCCACTTGAGAGACTTGAGAGACTGTGGCTTTTCACTCCCCAGGACCAAGCAGTGGGCAACCCACCCACTTGAGAGACTTGAGAGACTGTGGCTTTGCAGTCCCCAGGACCAAGCAGTGGGCATGGAGCCCCCTCGAGGAGCAGTGGCGTCGTACCATCTTCTGGCTGAGGTGCCCCCCTCCCCTTTCCCCTGAGGTGCCTGTGTTTTTTCGACCTGATGCCCATGCAGTGTTCTCTCCATTTTGAGGCAGGTGTCATGTGTGGGCTTCGCCCATGCTTTTTGGGATCACTGGTCCACGGACATTTACAAGGGACAGTGTACGGCCTTGTGTACATAATGTAAATATTTGTATATTCAGATTATTTGCTTTTCTCTTGATATATCTGAATGTTCCAATATAACACTGGTTAGACTAATTTCATTTTGTTCTTGCGTTCTTCCAGGGGGTGACGGGATGTATCTGTATTGTTGTTGGATATGTTTGTGTGTATGGTGTTGTTGGTGAGGGTGGAGGGTGGGGGTGTTGCGAGCTGCATGTGAGTGTCACTCTCTTTTCCCTCATAATACGGTGGGCGGTACATTGTCTTCCACCAGTCTGTTGGTGGTGACCGCCGCAGTGTTTGTTGCTACCGCCATGGTGGTCAGAGTGTTAAAGTGTCTGTCTATGTTGCCGGTTTCCGCCGTGGTCGTGATCTCCTTTTTTTACCGCCGGCCTGTTGGCGGTGTTACCGCCACTTTAACACTGACTGCCAGAGTTGTAATGAGGGCCTATGTCCTTGAAAGCAGAGTGGATGATAATGGGAAAAGCATGGAGGTGGACAAATGGACCCTAGTCAAATGCCTGACACAAGTGCCACTTCCTTTTGAGGTTTTTACACAGGAATTTAGCAAGGAAGATAGTACGATGAGCCAAGTAATCCTGTTGCTGCATCTGCTACAAGACCAGTTAGAAAAGATGTCGCAGAGGACCACTAGTGAGAACAGCAACAGAGATTTGCATAAGTTGGCCGAGAGCTTAATCCTTCGCTTGGCTGTTAATCCAAGGCTGCAAAGAGAGTTAGTGTCCTTCAAAGAGTACATCTGTGTCACAATACTTGATCCAAATACAAAATAATACTGGCACATTTCATTTCTTTTTTAGAAGGGGATGTTTCACTATACAAGATGTGGATTGATGAGCAAGTGAGAGATGTAGAAGAGGAATGACTGAAAGTTAAAGTCTCTGGCAGAAGTTCTAGCATGCAGTCTTCAACCTCCAGTGAGGGCAATGCTTTTGTCTCACAGTAACCAACACCAGCAACAGCACCAGCAAAAACACCAGCAACAGAAGAATCAGACCCACCCTCTGCTATGGCTTGGTTTCAAGTGGCAGGGCATAAGTTGAGGGCAGAGGTGAAGGCAACTGAGGCTGAACAAGTGGCAGTACCAATGACCATTCAGAGGATGGTCTAAGACCTAGAAGAGGTCTACATTGATCAAAACCCATTGGTCTATTGCTATGGGAAGATGTGCCAGTGGCCAGAGCTCGGCTGGCTGGCAATAAAATATTTGGCTTGTCTGGTAGCCAGTGTGTCTGCTGAGCGTGTGTTCAGTGAAGCTGGAGCAGTTGTCACAGTGAGAAGGACCAGTCTCACTACTCAAAATTTGGGGTTTGATTAAATTAACCAACGCTTCATACCATACAATTATACTGTGCTGAACCACCACAGGAAGAGGATGAGGGTGACTGGTCAATCAAGTGTGTTAGCTAATCAACATCTGGACGAGCTCCCTGATTTTGAGGAGGAACTCTACTTCCCTGACTGAGTAGGTCACCATAGAATGTTCAGATTATTTATTTATTGTCAAAATGTTTTGCCAAAAAAAAGTGGACATAGCTAGGGCAACATTTTTACATTTTTGTGTCTAATTTATGCAGCCCCATTATTTTTTCACATGTATGGCTGGAGATGGAGTTAGATCAGTGTGCAGTGAAGAAGCTTCCCCATTTCCTCAGAGGACATGAAGGCAAAAATGTGTCCCTCCATCCCAAGCCTAGCCTACTTTTGTGCCTTCCCTAGCAGGACTCCCCCAGTAAAGATAATTAATTTACAAGATTGCCATGGTGTTGCTTCCATGGGAACAGAGGAGATACAACATGACAATAGTTTACCACCGTGCTTGGAGTGAAACAAGTAACTATTGCACCAATGAGTAATGTATATTGACTGTGAATGATGATGAGCTGTGTCACGTGGTGGCAGACAGTTAGGGTATTCAAGTAATATGTAAACTTGATTTTGATAATTTGCCATTTTTGGGGGCTGATGGATGACTTTGCCTGTAGGTGATTGGCTCTTTCACTCTTAGCTGGGTTTACTTGCATGGTTCACTCCTTCTGTATTTTTTTTTCGGGTTCTTCATTGACAGGAACAGTCAGTTTAGTTAACAAATACAAATCTACACAAAATGCTCACATTCTTTTGCTGTTCGTGTTCCTCAACAGCAGGGCACTACAGGTCTATCTCTCTCAATCTCATTTAGGTCAGGAGTCAGATTGATTTTTTACTTTGAGTAGGAGTCGGAGTCAGGAGGACTCAGAGTGAGACTCCCTCAACAGCCAGAAGATGGAAGTTATCCACTTCATAGGAAACCCAACATGATGATGACTGTAAGAGGCATGCTCAGCCCTGTGGACTGGTGAGAGAGGTTCATTGATTTGGGAAATGCGGAGTACCTCGTGTGCTGTCCTAAATGTCAAACTCCTCTATTATGTTGTTATGGTGGGGGGGCTATAACTGGAGACAGACATGTCAATGTTAGTCACCCTAATCATCACATGATGGATGCACTCCGCAACATGTTATGACAGTTATGAGACTGATCAGCCAGGTACATGCAGCTACTGTGAAATTGCTCTCAGTTATTCGCACAAACATGAGTCTTCATGAATGATTGCAGCAGCCTATGCTCTTGCTCTGCCTCTTTGTCCATTCCTCATGAAGCTTACCTTCTGCCATGGCTTCTTCTTGACTCTACAATATTGTTACTGCTTTACATTCCAGAGGCCTTCTCGTTTTCAACACCAAAGGTGAAAATTCCTTAATACTTACCTTCCTGGACTGGTTCAGCCAGGCACCAAAGACAGGCATTCCGAGGAGGGTGCAGATGCACATCCCAAAATGCAATTTATATACAGCATGATTTTCCTTTTAACTATCATAATTTTTAGAACTGTGTGGGTAACAGAACATTAAGATAATAACGTGGGTCTCTGGGGGTGAATGACTGTTTGCCATACATTTAATTAAACTGTGTCCTTCATTTCCTACCCGAACAGATTTGATAATGTGCTGCTCATCAAACTGCTGAATAATGTTATTTTGTAATATTTTTCTTCATCACAACTTTCCCCAACTCCCTGTTCCCATCCAGTCATCAAAACCCTAACCCTCTTCCCCCAGGCTGTGTGATTCATTGAGGTGTGACTTAATTTGTACTATAAATGGATCACACACTTGGTGGGGCAGATGTGGTGAAAGCGACGCCAACTCACAGCAGGATCTTCTTACCTGAAGAATACAATAGCCCATGCCATCCCCACTTACCCACCAAGGCATAAAAAAAGATAACATAATCATCATGGTGCAGAACAGTCAATCTCTGACTGTGTTCTAGTGTCCCACAATAGTGCACACTTGTCCAAGAGTATTTTTTTGTCATGGTGGTCTATCCTAAGGCTTTGATAATAAACCCACCAACTCTGTGTTTTTCTCTTTCAATCTAATTGACTAGGATTAATAAATAATCTTTCTTAGAAATCAGACAGTTGGAGTTCACCTCATTGGAATAGATGCAAGTGGGACCTTGCGTTGTAATACTGATGTATTTCCTGGTAGCACAAGAAGAGAACAGTAATACCACCACCATTAATAAGAATGCCCTTTTAAGAAATCCTGCAATAAGGTTTGGGAAGATTTTTGAGCTGTACCATTGCCTAATCAGTTCAAGTAAGAAACAACTGGGCAAACTTGTTAACTAGTAGTTAAGTTGTTCTTTGGAAGGATAGATACATTATATTATTGTATATGTTGGCAGATACCTACTAGACAAATACTTGTTACATAGGTGGTAAGTCAAGGGCATTAACAACACAAGGTAGTACTATACTGCTACATATTCAATTGGTGGTTGGGTGCTGCAAACTCTCATCAAGTGAAACAGATTTAAATTAAACATTTTCTGTACCCGTACAGTGCCAGTCTGGTGGCGGGGTATAACTGGGCTGAAGAAAGAGGTAAGTAACCTACTAAAGAATAAATACATGGCAAGAGACTTAAGGTAGGGGAAGTTGTTTTAGGGGAACAACAGTAGTTTAGGGAAACAATAGTACACTCAACAGTGCTATAATAAATTATACTATGCCAACTGGTAATAGAAATACAGATAATGAATGATGACAAAGGGAAAAGAAGTATTTCTCTTACCTTAGGGCACGAGTTATAGATACTTGAGGCAACTCTAACTGGTAAATTTCTATGGTTTAATACGGTTCAAATCAGAGCTTGACTATAACGTCCCTGCAACCTTTGGGTTTTGTTACTGAATTTCTTTTTCAATTCTATTTCCTAACTATAACGTCCCTGTAACCTTTGCTTTTTTCAGTGAAAATCTATGTTTTTTTTAACATACAGTAATTTTAATTACTATACGTTAATCCAACAAACCGCCTGCGGCCAGCCCCTGAGGCCAACCCTCTAAAAGCACCCAACCTTGCACCATGCACAGCCTTCACCCAAGTGCAGGGGAGGTTGCCCGCAAGACCTGGCATGCAGCCAGACCCTGCGGCCAATACCCCCTAAGCACCCTGTAGACAGTCCCCACAGTATAGACACTCAGGAGAGGTAAATTTGGGTTTTTGATGTAAGTATTTATTAGTAATTTGAAATAAGAACTGATGAAAAGTCAGTACGACGTTTAGCGCCGGTTTCTTCTCTGGAGTGGTGAATATCTTCCTTCTAATCTGTGTCCCTTTTTCTTCCTTTTCTCTAGGTGGCGTACCGGATCGTCCTCATCAGGTCCCGGATGTGACATACAAGAAAAAGGGAACACATACCGCTGGTGAGTGGAACGGACGCCTTATAACACGTCTTCTACTTATATGTTTTACTGGGGAAAAGGTTTAAGGAGGGGGGGGGGGTTTATGTGTGATATAGGTGCCAGTGAGGACTTCAGGGCTTGTGTATATTCCGTACTTTACCCTTTTGTGCTCTCCCGGTGCTCTCTAAAGTGCCCTTCTCTCCTCCCTCCCCTCACCCTGCCTCCCTCCCTTCCCCAGCGTTTCTCCCCTTTTATTGTGCCCCTCGGTTTGTCCAGATGGACCGTACCTTGTAGAGCCACGACCCTCCAGGGTCGTGGCTGGCTCTGTGGAGGTCCTCTCGTCGGTCTGGGCTGGTCTCCCCTGCTTCCGGTCGGGCGCTGTTCCTCTGGGTTCGGGTTCCGCCGCTTCCAGGCCACTGGGGTCCTCCTCCGATGTCCTCGTCGCCGTCTCTCTCTTCTTTCTTAGGTTCGCCGTCGCCGCCGTCGTTCTCCTTCCTCTCTTCCTTCCCGGCTCTCTCCCTCTCGACCGGAGCTTCCGTCTTTTGGCCGCCTGGTGGCCAACCGGAGCCTCCTCGTCATCGGAGGTTGCCGAGGCAACCTCAGGACGCTGGCCTCGTTGCGGACGCGTTTCCAGGGGAACCTGGGAACGCGGCCGTAGCGGTTCCGTTTCTGCCGGTTCCCCGCTGTTGCCCGGGGCGGCCCGGTCACACACCCTTCCCCAAGAACTGTCCTGCTCCAGGACAGGCGAAGACAGAGGAAACCGGGACAGATAATCAGCGGGGGCCTGGTGAGATCCAGGGACGTGCCGAACCTGAAAGGAGAACGGTTGCAGTTCAAGGAACCATCGCAGTATCCTGGAGTTAGAATCTTTATGCGCAGCCAGCCACGTAAGAGGAGCGTGATCCGTGAATAGTATAAACGGCCGCCCTAGGAGATAGTACTGCAAACAGTCAATGGCCCACTTGATAGCCAAGCACTCTCTCTCTATAATTGGATAGTTACGTTCCCGGGAAAACAGTTTTCTACTGATGTAGACCACCGGATGGTCAAGCCCCTCGCTATCTGGCTGAGTCAGAACCCCTCCAAGCCCAACATCCGATGCGTCAGTGTAGAGGTGAAACGGCTTCGTAAAATCTGGGCAGTGCAGGATGGGATCGGAGGTTAAGGAAACTCTCAACTGTTCAAAACTCGCGTTTTGCGTCTCCGAAAAAGGCAAAAGTCGATTGGGATATTGTTTAGTGAGTAGGTCCGTAAGAGGTGCTGCTAAGGTGGAGTAATGTGGAATGAAGCGCCGATAATAGCCCACTAATCCTAAAAAGGAGCGTAATTCCTTTTTCGTGTGTGGAAGAGGGGCATGTAAAATGGCATCCACCTTCCCATTTTGAGGTTGTAGTGTACCCTGATTAATCCGATATCCCAAATAGGAGATGTCGGTTTTACCTATCACACATTTCTTGGGATTGGCCGTCAAACCAGCAGTTTGAAGGGCTTGGAATATTCTCTGTAGGTGTATTAAATGGTCCTCCCATGTTTCACTAAATACGACTACATCTTCTAGATATGCAGCGGAGAATGCAGGATAGGGTTTTAGAATCCTATCCATTAACCTTTGAAAGGTTGCAGGGGCTCCATGAAGCCCAAAAGGTAGTACTGTGAATTGATATAACCCGGACTGGGTAGAAAAAGCTGTTTTTTCTCTATCTGGAGGAGCTAAGGGAATCTGCCAATACCCTTTAGTTAGGTCGATAGTAGACATGTATTTTGCTTTCCCTAGTTTTTCGAGAACATCGTCCACTCTAGGGATGGGATAGGTGTCGAATAGGGAGTTTGAGTTAAGTTTGCGGAAATCTATGCAAAACCTGACGCTACCATCAGGCTTCGGTACTAGGACAACCGGTGAACACCAGGGACTAGTGGACGGTTCGATGACCCCTAGGGATAACATTGTTTTGATTTCTTCTTCGATTATGTGTTTTCTAGCTTCTGGAATACGATACGGGCGTTCTCTTGTGATCTTCCCGGAGCTTGTGCGTATATTATGGTGAATTAAAAACGTCTTTCCTGGTTTCTCTGAAAAGAGTGGTTGCCATTGTTTTAAAACCTTAAGGGCTTGTTGCTTTTGCCCTTCAGGTAAAGTATCGTCGACTATGGGTAGGGTACTTTCAGTATCGGGGTTGGTAGGGTAGAACTCGATATCTAGGGTCTTGTCGGGACACACAAACTGACCCATTTCTATGGAACGTTCAGGTTGTGCGGGGGTCTCCCATTTTTTTAGCAGGTTTACATGATATATTTGTGTTTTTATTGGACGGGAGGATATTTCGATAAGGTAGGTGACAGGGGAAACTGCTTTGATTACTCGATATGGGCCCTGCCATTTGGCCAGGAGTTTATGGTCGGAGGTGGGTCTCATTATTAGGACCTGGTCCTCGGGTTGGAAAACCCGTAGTTTACTTCCTTTGTCATAATAGGACTTTTGTGTTTGTTGGGCCTGTTCCAGGTTTGCGTGTACGTCGGTCCATAAGCTGTGTAGGTGGTTCCTCAATTTTTTCGCATATTCTAACAAAGGAGTCCCTGCTTCCTCAGCCTCGGCCTCCCAGGATTCTACCGCCATGTCTAAAAGGGAACGAGGTTGGCGTCCGAAGACCAACTCAAAGGGGCTATGCCCCGTGGATGCTTGCTCATGTGTCCGTATGGCGTACAACACTAGGGGTAACTTTTGATCCCAATCCTTCCCTGTCTCATTGATAGTCTTTCTCAGCAGGGTTTTAATGGCTCGATTATATCTTTCGACCAATCCGTCCGTTTGAGGATGGTAAACGGAGGTTCTGATCTGAGCTATCCCCAATGTTTTACACACTTGTTTCATTAAGGTGGACATAAAAGGGGTCCCCTGGTCCGTGAGGATTTCATGTGGAAACCCAAGACGAGAAAATACGTTAATCATAGCTTGGGCCACTGTCTTGGTTGTCATACTAGTCAGGGGAATGGCCTCTGGGTATCGTGTAGCATAATCTACAATGACTAAGATGTAGGTGTGTCCTTTTGACGAAGGAATCAAAGGTCCCACTAGATCCATCCCTATTCTTTTGAACGGGATATCGATGATGGGAAGGGGTAGGAGAGGTGCCTTCCTAGGCCGACTAGGTTCGGTTAACTGACAACGGGGACATTGGGCGCAATACCTACGTATGTGGGCGTACACTCCAGGCCAATAAAACCTTCTGAGCAAATATTCCTCGGTGTTTTCTCTCCCAAAGTGTCCTCCCCCTGGGTGATTATGAGCTAGTGTAAGAACATGTTCCCGATAGTGGGTAGGTACCAGAAGTTGGCGTTTACGTTCTCCCCGTCGTGTGGTAGTAACCCGATATAATAAGTTTTTTTGCACTATAAAGTAGGGACCCACCTCTTCTGTCTCCTCTGTTACTGCCGACCTCCAGGCATTGTTAAGGGAGGGGTCCTCTCTCTGTTGTTGGACAAAAGTACTAGGAACTTCATGAATTTCTGCCACTATCTCTCCATAGGTGTTGTCACCTTTCGTCTTCCGATAGTCCCCTTTTCCCTGTCGTTTCTCTCTTCGTGACAACTTTCTACGATATAGCGGACACTCAATATCACTCTCTGAAAAAGGTGCCTCTCTCCACCAATCCTTAGTTTGTTTGGTATCTCTGACGTAGTCTAATAGTTCTTGGAAGTGGATGTAGTCTGTCCCAATGATACATTCCTCGATTAACCGGGGCATTATCCCCACTGGGAGGAAGTCCTGATAGGGTCCCCACCTGATCTGGAGTATCTGTATAGGATACTGGGCCTTGTCCCCGTGTATGCAACATATAGATACCCATTGTTTCTCTTCTATATCATTATTTATCAAGTCTTTCCTAATTACTGATTGGCTGCAGCCGGAGTCAACCAGGGCATATACACTTTTCCCGTCCACTTGTATCATCATTTTAAATTTTAGGGCGCCCTTCCCGGTACATAACACCCTTCGCCTTGTCATCCCTATCTCCATTGGTTCTCCCATTTCTTGTTTCTGGGGACACATACGTGCGATGTGTCCCCATTCGCCACAACTATAACATTGGGGTCCCATGGTAGGCGGGCCTTCAGGAACCCTACGTGGTACTAGATAGTCGGGTGGACTTTTTACAAATGTCTTTGGGGTCGGTAGAACTGGTTTAATGATACTTCGCGTGGGACAGTTTCTGACATCGGTGGATCGATGAAAAGCACAGGCCAGATCGATGGCCGTCTCAGTATCCACTTTTGGGTGTTGTCTTATCCAGTGTTTTGTGGATGGAGGTAGACCATCTAGATATTGTTCCAGTATAATGGTTTTGATGACTTCCTCCCGACTATCTCCAATATGGCCTAACCATTTTAATGCTAGATCCTTCACACGAAAATAAAAGGTTCTAGGATCTTCGTTGGTGCCCCATTTGACTTTACGAAATCTCATCCTGTAATATTCTGTGTCGTGACCCACCCTTTCTAGTATACTTGTTTTTATGTCTTGATAGGGGGTGACACCACCTGGGTTAGCTGCTTGATATGCTGATTGTAAGAGACCGGTGAGCAGGGGGGCCACATATTGTCCCCATTTATCTTCTGGCCATAGGGCGGAGGAGGCTACCCGTTCAAAGTTGGTGAAAAAGGATTCCGGATCCTCTCCCTCCTGATACTTCTGTAATACGGAACTAGGTACATTCGGATGTACCTTACTAGCGGCGATAGTCTCCGTTAGTTTTTTCATCGCACTTTCATGGACTAACTGGTTGTTCGCCAGTATGGTCGCCTGGCTCTTCAGAGCAGATTGTAAGGTTTCTCGGTCTTCTTTGGCCTCTCTCTGTTGGGCCTCCCATACTAGTTGTAAGTGTCTTTGCCCTTCCGCTAGTTGCTTAATCACGGTCTCTAACGATGGACTTTCACTCATTGTGTATACTGTCTGGACTGTTTTATGGAGAGGGATTAGAAACAAGATCCCACTTCTGACACCACTGTAGACAGTCCCCACAGTATAGACACTCAGGAGAGGTAAATTTGGGTTTTTGAGGTAAGTATTTATTAGTAATTTGAAATAAGAACTGATGAAAAGTCAGTACGACGTTTAGCGCCGGTTTCTTCTCTGGAGTGGTGAATATCTTCCTTCTAATCTGTGTCCCTTTTTCTTCCTTTTCTCTAGGTGGCGTACCGGATCGTCCTCATCAGGTCCCGGATGTGACATACAAGAAAAAGGGAACACATACCGCTGGTGAGTGGAACGGACGCCTTATAACACGTCTTCTACTTATATGTTTTACTGGGGAAAAGGTTTAAGGAGGGGGGGGGGGGGTTTATGTGTGATATAGGTGCCAGTGAGGACTTCAGGGCTTGTGTATATTCCGTACTTTACCCTTTTGTGCTCTCCCGGTGCTCTCTAAAGTGCCCTTCTCTCCTCCCTCCCCTCACCCTGCCTCCCTCCCTTCCCCAGCGTTTCTCCCCTTTTATTGTGCCCCTCGGTTTGTCCAGATGGACCGTACCTTGTAGAGCCACGACCCTCCAGGGTCGTGGCTGGCTCTGTGGAGGTCCTCTCGTCGGTCTGGGCTGGTCTCCCCTGCTTCCGGTCGGGCGCTGTTCCTCTGGGTTCGGGTTCCGCCGCTTCCAGGCCACTGGGGTCCTCCTCCGATGTCCTCGTCGCCGTCTCTCTCTTCTTTCTTAGGTTCGCCGTCGCCGCCGTCGTTCTCCTTCCTCTCTTCCTTCCCGGCTCTCTCCCTCTCGACCGGAGCTTCCGTCTTTTGGCCGCCTGGTGGCCAATCCGGAGCCTCCTCGTCATCGGAGGTTGCCGAGGCAACCTCAGGACGCTGGCCTCGTTGCGGACGCGTTTCCAGGGGAACCTGGGAACGCGGCCGTAGCGGTTCCGTTTCTGCCGGTTCCCCGCTGTTGCCCGGGGCGGCCCGGTCACACACCCAAAACCACGATGTGCGCAGTGCTTTGACCAAGCATGGCAGTAGTTTGTCACAGCTTCCATGGGTGTGGGAATAGGTGGGAGAGGGTTATCTGGGTGTGAGAGTGGCTGTCAGATTGTCTGTCTGGGTGTGAGAGTGTGTACATCAGTGTTAGACTAGGTGTGTCAGTGTGTGCGCAGGTTTGTGAGTGGGTGCATCAGGGTGTCAGTAGATCTGTGAGTGGGTTTGTGATGGTCTGAGTACGTGTGTGAGTGGGTGCATAACTGTCTGAGTGGGTCTGAGTGGATGCGTGAGAGTCTGACTGGGGCTATGAGTGTGTGCATGAGGGTCTGAGTGGGTTTGTGAGTGGGTGCGTAAGTGTCTAAATGGGTGTGTGAGTGGGAGAATTCATTGAAAGGGAAACAGAGAGCGAAAGAAAGTGAGAAGGAGTGATAGAGTTTTTTTTATTCTTTGATGTCTGATATACTTAGAAAAAGTTATTTGGTTCCAACTTAAAATCACAATTCTTTTTTTTTTTTAAATATAATATTTTTTTTAATAAAAAAAAATTGAAACAAGCCCAGCTGGACTTGAACCCCTGTAGCTCAGTGTGAAAGTCTGTGACCTTCACCTTGAGCTACAGGTTTAAAAAAAAATATATGTTTAGCCCTTTATGGGCTATCTCGGACAGCAAGTGATCCCTTCAGGGCTCTCCCGCGGTCCCTCCTCATTTATTTATTTATTGTACAAAAAAAATCATAAGTAAAATGCCTTTTACGTGCTATCTGGGACCGCGAGGGAGCCAGTAAGGGCTCCTCTGCTTCCCTCCTTATTTTTATTGTTTATTTTTATTTTTATTTATTTTAAAATAAAATGCCTTCTTTAAGGGCTACCTGACACTGCAGGACACTACAAAGGAAGCCTTAAGGATTTCCCTCCAGTGCCATTGCTTCAGCAAGCACGGAGCTGCTTTGATAGTAGCTCCTTGCTTGCTGAAGCATTTCATCTCTGTCCCCTGCACGTACATAAGGGACAGAGATGAAAGCTCTGCTTTTGACAGCAGGACCTGCTTTGAAGGTCCGCTGTCAAACAGCAGAGTGTTTTCTGTGGCTGGGCTGCAGCTTCCGTGCCGTAGCCAAGCCACAACAAACAGCTATGTATCAGGGGTTGGCACCCCAGGACATAAAAGGAGCCAGACCTGGGGGGAGGTGGTCCCCAGGGCCATCTATGGCTCCACCATGCAGACCACGTGACCATGTAGCCTCCCTCTGATGAGAGTAACCCGGGGGTGGTCCAAAACAGATCTCTTTTCAATTGTTTTCTGTTTGTCCTGGGGGACCCCCTCTTTTTCTTTCAAAGATTTTCTCTGGTGGTTACAGTGTTGCCTAGGGGGTGGTGGTCTCCATGGGGCGGCATGCATACAATGCATTTTGCCCCGGGGGTGGTGGTCCTTGAGGTGTGGCCCCTGCATAAACTTCCACAGGGAGGTGGTGGCCCCTATGGAAGCAGGGTGGGGGCACAGGCCCCCCACATGCAAAAAAAATAAGCCACAGTGAGGTGGCAGTCCCTGGGGCATCAGGAAGGGACCAGGAGTCCCCACCACATTTTGTTAATTAAAAAAGCCCCTGGGATGTGGCCCACCCTGGGGACATTAGACTAACGAAGTGCGAGAGACAACACTTTGGCCCTCATTCTGACCCTGGCGGTTTGTAACCGCCAGGGCAGAGGGCAGAGGAAGCACCGCCAACAGGCTGGCGGTGCTTCCGGGGCAATTCTGACCGCGGTGGTAAAGCCGCGGTCAGAAAAGTGGAACCGGCGGTTTCCCGCCGGTTTTCCCCTGCCCCAGGGAATCCTCCACGGCGGCGCTGCAAGCAGCGCCGCCATGGGGATTCCGACCCCCTTCCCGCCAGCCTGTTCCTGCCGGTTTACACCGCCAGGAAGAGGCTGGCGGGAACGGGTGTCATGGGGCCCCTGGGGGCCCCTGCAGTGCCCATGCCATTAGCATGGGCACTGCAGGGGCCCCCTAACAGGGCCCCATTAAGATTTTCAGTGTCTGCTTGGCAGACACTGAATATCGCGACGGGTGCAACTGCACCCGTCGCACCCCAGCAAATCCACCGGCTCCATTCGGCGCCGGCCTCATCTTTGCTGGGGCTTTCCCGCTGGGCCGGCGGGCGATCTTTTGGGGGGGGACTCGGCTGAAGTCGATTCCCAAGATGACTGATAACACTTCAAGGACTTCTATTGTTAAGTGTTATCAGCCAATCAGATCTCTGCCCGAGATCGGCAGGGATCGCAAATCCTTTGCGTCCCTAGATCTACACATTTGTTTTCTCATTAATTTAGCAAAAACTACTGAGCGAAATTACACCAAGACAAAAAAACACTCTTTCTGGACCAGGGCCTACCTTCCTGCCAAACTTGGTGTAATTCAGTCCAGGTGTTTTTGTGCTGTCGCTGTTCAAAATCCCTATGGAAAAATTAATGGGGAAAACCCCCTGGACGGACCACTCTGAAACTTTCCAGGCAGCAGCTGATGGGACTGCTAAATTTTTTGGGAAAGTTTTTTGAAGACTCGTCAAGCTGCACCAAAGATGTAGGCAAGTAAAAAAATACTTTTTTAATGGAAACTAGGTCCTAACCATAACTACCTACCTATACATATATATATATGACCTTTGACCTTTTGACCTTTGAGCTTTGTGGCCACTGGATCACTCCCCACACGTACAGCGACACCCAGCTGTCCCCGTGTCCTCCCCTCCCCGCCCTCGCTGCTCCCTGCTGGCCATCCCTGGTGTCTAGTGGTAAGCGCCTTCTTTGGAATCACTGTGTGTTTACCTTGTCCTGACTGTAATTGGCGTGTTTGCCTTGTCTTAACCACAATAGCCGTGTTTTGCCTTGTCTTTCTGTAATCTCCGTGTTTTGCCTTGTCTTTCTGTAATTTGCGTGTTTTGCCTTGTCTTTCTGTAATTTCCGCGTTTTGCCTTGTCTTTCTGTAATTTGCGTGTTTTGTCTTGTTTTTCTGTAATTTCCGCGTTTAGCCTTGTCTTTCTGTAATTTGCGTGTTTTGCCTTGTCTTCTCTGTAATTCCCGCGTTTGCCTGATCTTGTCTGCATCTGCCCTGTTGCCTTGTTCTTACCTCGTTTTCCGCTCCTGCTGCGCCTTTTTCTTTTCTTTTTTGCCGCCCTCTGTGACCCCCTGCAACCCCCAGCACCTCGACTCCCAAGAGCCGTCTCCTTTTCCCGCTGCTGCGTCCCTGCGGCCCGCCCCCCTCGAGCCCCCATTCGTTCACGCCTCCTGCCTCCCAGCTACTCCTCCCTCCCTCCTCCCCTTCTTAATGGCGGTCGCTGCGCGCTACGAGAGTGACCTTTGACGTTTGTGGCCACTGGATCACTCCCCACACATACAGCGACACCCAGCTGTCCCCGTGTCCCCCCCGCCCTCACTGCTCCCTGCTGGCCATCCCTGGTGTCTAGTGGTAAGCACCTTCTTTGGAATCACTGTGTGTGTTTACCTTGTCCTGACTGTATTTGACGTGTTTGCCTTGTCTTAACCACAATAGCCGTGTTTTGCCTTGTCTTTCTGTAATCTCCGTGTTTTGCATTGTCTTTCTGTAATTTCTGCGTTTTGCCTTGTCTTTCTGTAATTTGCGTGTTTTGCCTTGTCTTTCTGTAATTTCTGCGTTTTGCCTTGTCTTTCTGTAATTTGTGTGTTTTGCCTTGTCTTTCTGTAATTTCCGTGTTTTGCCTTGTCTTCTCTGTAATTCCCGCGTTTGCCTGATCTTGTCTGCATTTGCCCTGTTGCCTTGTTCTTACCTCGTTTTCCGCTCCTGCTGCGCCTGTTCCTTTTGTTTTTCGCCGGCCTCTGTGACCCCCTGCCCACCCCAGCGCCTCGGCTCCCCCGAGCCGTCTCCTTTTCCCGCCGCTGTGTCCCTGCGGCCCCGCCCCCCTCGAGCCCCCATTCGTTCCCGCCTCCCGCCTCCCAGCTGCTCCTCCCTCCCTCCTCACCTTCTTAATGGCGTCGCTGCGCGACCGCTGGCGCGCCAGAGAAAAGCCCATCTGCGCCGGTCCGCGCCTGGACCGCGCCCAGCGCCACCCCAGGTCCACGGAACCCCTGCATCTCCAGACGCCACTACACTACCAGCAACCTCAACACCCTCAACCCTGGCTGCTCCACAGCATGCTTCCAGTCCTCACCAAGGAAAACCCACAGTCCCTTCTCCTGCCACAACTGCAGATTCACCTGTGACAGAACCGCCAAACCGCCAAAGACCAGAACCAACCACCTCCACTGCATATTTCTTAACACCCGCTCCGCACGCAAGCACGCCATCGAGCTCTAGGACTTGCTCGACACCTCAGCCCTGGACGTGGCCTCCCTTACCGAAACCTGGTGGAACGACTCCTCGGCGCCCAACATCGCTATTGCCATCCCGGAGGGCCAAAAGATCACCCGCAAGGATCGCACAAACGGAATCGGAGGAGGAATAGCATCGCCCACAAGTCCACCCTCAAGGTCCACACCCACACTAACGACACCCTCAAGACCGCCGAACATCTGCACTTCCAAATACACACCGACCCCAACACCACCCTCAGAGGGACGCTCGTCTACAGACCCCCTGTACCACGGGCATCTTTCAGCGACTCCATCTCTGACCTAGCCAGCACCCACGCACTCGCCTCTACAGACTACATCCTCCTCAGGGACCTTAACTTCCACCTCGAGAACAACAACGACGCCAACTCCACCACCCTGATCGCCAACCTCGGCCTCAGACAACTCGTCACCACACCCACCCACGCTGCCGGCCACACGCTTGACCCCATCTTCTCCACAAGCGTCCATGTCACCTTCAACCACACCACCGAACTCCACTGGACCGACCACCACTGCATCCATTTCACCTTCCAGAAACAGGTCAAGTACCACCTTACCCTACAGCCATCCCGCCTCCACTTGAGCAAAGTCACCAAAGACCAGCTGACCAGCGCCCTTGCCCAGAACCTGCCTAACGACCCCACCGACCCAGACACCGCCGCCCACAACCTCAGACAGTGGATCAACGACTGCGCCAACTCCCTCGCACCACTCAAGAAGACCACCAACAACCAAGCCACCAAGAAAGCCACCTGGTTCACCGAAGAGCTCCAGACCTCCAAGCACATCTGCCGGAAACTTAAGAATAAATGGCTCACCGAACACACACCCGACGGCCCACAAAGACGCCACCCGCAGACACCACCAACTAATCAGACTAGCCAAGAGATCCTCCTTCAAAGACCGCCTAGATAACAACACACACAACAGCAAAGAGCTCTTCAGCATAATGAAAGAACTCTCCAACCCCAGCACCAACGTCAACGACATTCCACCCTCTCAAGAGCTCTGCGACTCTCTAGCCACCTTCTTCTACTGAAAGATCACCGACATCCACAACAGCTTCAGCACCACAGCCGCCCCCACCACACCAGACACGACCCCCGCTAACACCACCCGCTCCAATCGCCTGACCTCCTTGACCAACGTCAGCGACAACGAGACACGCAAATTCATGAACTCAATCCACTCAGGATCACCGTCACACCCATGCCCTCACCACGTGTACAACAAAGCAGACGCAGCCATCGCTCCCCAACTACGGAAGGTCATCAACATCTCCTTTGAAACAGCAACATTCCCGGAAAGCTGGAAACACGCCGAAATCAACGCCCTCCTTAAGAAGGCCAAAGCAGACCCCCAGGACCTCAAGAACTTCCGACCCATCTCCCTGCTCCCGTTCCCTGCGAAGGTCATCGAGAAAATCGTCAACACACAACTGACTCGCCACCTCGAAGACAACAACATCCTGGAACCCTCCCAGTCTGGCTTCAGACAAAACCACAGCACTGAGACCGTGCTCCTCGCCGCCACAGACGACATCAGACGCCAAATGGACAACGGCAAAACATCAGCCCTCATCCTCCTGGACCTATCAGCCGCCTTCGACACGGTATGCCATCGCACTCTGAGAACACCCCTCCTCGAAGCCGGAATACAAGAGAAAGCCCTCGAATGGACCACATCCTTCCTCTCCAACAGGACCCAGAGAGTCCGCCTCCCTCCTTTCCGCTCCAAAGCCACCAACATCATCTGTGGCGTACCCCAGGGCTCATCCCTCAGCCCAACATTATTCAACATCTACATGGCCCCCCTCGCACAAGTAGCCCGCCAACACGACCTCAACATCATCTCCTACGCCGACGACACCCAGCTCATCCTCTCCCTCACCAAGGACCCACACACCGCCAAGTCCAACCTCCACGAGAGAATGAAGGCCGTCGCCGAATGGATGAGAAACAGCCGCCTGAAACTGAACTCAGACAAAACGGAGGTCCTCATCCTCGGACCCAACCCCTCCGCCTGGGACGACTCCTGGTGGCCAACATCCCTAGGAACCCCACCAACACCGACTGACCACGCACGCAACCTGGGCTTCATCCTTGACTCCTCCCTCTCCATGTCAAAACAGGTCAACGCAGTCTCCTCCTCCTGCTACAACACTCTCCGCATGCTCCGCAGGATCTACAAGTGGATCCCGACAGAAACAAGAAAAACAGTGACACAGGCCCTCGTCAGCAGCAGGCTAGACTACGGCAACGCACTCTACACAGGCATCCCGACCAAACACCTGCGACTCCTCCAACGCATCCAAAACGCCTCCGCCTGACTGATCGTCAACGTACCCCGACGCAGCCACATCACACCCCACTTGAGAGACCTCCACTGGCTCCCCGTTGACAAGAGGATCACATTCAAACTCCTTACCCACGCACACAGAGCACTCCACAACACCGGACCTGCTTACCTCAACAACAGACTCAGCTTCTACAACCCCACCCGACAGCTCCGCTCCGCAGACCTCGCCACCGTCCCCTGCATCCATCGAAAGACATCCAGCAGCATATCCTTCTCCTACCTCGCCGCCAAGACATGGAACACTCTCCCAACCAACCTACGACAGACCCAGGACCTACTCACCTTCAAAAGACTCCTCAAGACCTGGCTCTTTGACCAGTAGCAGCTAACCCCCCCTCCCCCTCAGCGCCTTGAAACCCTAACGGGTATGTAGTGCGCTTCAAAAGATTTGAATTTTTAGGAAAAAAGAAACACCCAGCAGGTCCAGCAGGTTCTTGGTCAAGGACTTTTGTCCTGTGGTGTGTCAGCTGCTGATGAGTGTGAGTGATTCTGGTGCTGCGTCGCAAACACTACTGCACTTACCCCCACAGCAGATGATGCTCCCTCAGGGCATAGCCGGCCTTGCTGCTTGCATGCAGGGGAAGTTGATGTTGCACTCAAAAAATGAGTGTTGCCACCTCTGCCTCGCTAAAGATGCCGCACTCCTGCTCTACTGCACCGCCAGCATTGGCTGCAGGCGTCTGCTTCTGCCACAGAGAGTGAAAGTGGAAGGAAGGAGGGGACTGCAGTGAGAAACAGGAGATGGACAGACAGGATAAGCCAGGTAAGGAATAGGGATTAAATCAAGTACAAAAAAGATGAAAGAATGTAAAATAACCACAAACATTAACACAGGAACAATGACACAAGAACAGTGACACAATGAGAAACTATGTAAAAATGTTGGGATGACGGAATAGGAAATTGTAGATGGGGTTGGATGGCTCCAGATAGAAACAGTAAAGCAGCCAGCAAGGAAAGAAAGAAGGATGCAAAACAAAATGTCCACACCCTGGCAGTCCATGTGGTGACGTTCCCACTGATTTTTTAATGTGGAACACGCTAGTGGCCTGGAAAAGCAGCACAAAATGTGATTTTCTTGTTTAAAAAAAAAGTAATGCCCCTCTTGTTATGGGAGTCATCTACCATGGCAAGTGAAAAACTATTACAGTTTTACTGCCTATATGTCCTCCTATCCTAATTTTTTGGGCAGACATTTACCCATTTCTTCGAAGACTCTTACTCTTTCAGGCTATTTGAGAGGTTTGACAGTGATGGAGTTGTCACCCCCATAGCCAAAACTGCGGTATATGAAATTAAATCAGGCAGGTGTACTATTATATATTGGTAAGTATAATCTGTTGCCATTGCCACTGAGTATACTCCAGCCGACAAATAAATTAGCCCCTTAGTCTACAGTCTAATGGTTTCTGGCTGCAGTTGTGCTGAGAATCATAAGATATGGTGAGATTTTCTGCAAGATAACCATGTGTGCTGATTGTGATGCCTTTACAAAAGATGCAGCCGGTTTTGAAGATAGTGCCGGCCGGCAGAGGGTGCCAATGGAGTTTATCAGGATGGGGGTGATGTGATCACATTTCTTCAGGCCTTGGATGATAAGTTCTATGGCATGTGTGATGCCCCTAAGTGGTGCCAGTGTAAAGTCTGGGAGATAATGGAGTCAGATGTTACCATCATCTAGATGCAAGAGTACAAGGGCTTAACATCACTTCTGAAGCAGCTTTCTGGAAGGAAAGATATGGTTTCCTAATTGAAAGAGAGCCATTACCAGGTTGTCGAATGTGTTTTCCTGAGCACATATCTGTGTGCAGGCCTTCCACTATGTAGCCGTTAAAAGTGGTAATTGCTAGACCCTGCGGTACAAGGAACAATGTAAACCTTAAAACTTTGGACAGGTAAAATTTAAAATGACCAGTGGTCTCTAATTCACACTACTGCACAAATCTATTTAAGTGACTTGTCTACATGGATGTGATGTCAGGCTTCCCTACCACCAGGATGACATCAGCAACCTTATTAGGAAAGAAGAATGATTTAGCTGATACTGCCCAATCTCCACTGCACTGAAATGGTTGGCTTATTTACATGTTGTAGGGTGATAGTTTGTAAAACGTAAGTCGGGTATGTTAGAACGTGGATGCTATATTACTAATGCTGCACGTATTTTCACTAGATGTGATATTTGGAAATTTAATAATTCACATCGGCAGTGAATAGTGTTTTCCAAAGGTCTGAGTGGCACATCCATTGTGCCATGGCTTTAAATGGGGCATGTCCTAGACTTCTTGGTCAATTTTACTGCTAGGTAAAAGATGGCTGCCTGTCAAGTTTGTAGGAGTTCCCTATATCTTTTTATTATCACATCCTTGTGTCTTTTGTTTGGTCCTGTTTAGCCAAAGTCTCTGTGCTGGCACAGTTATATGCTCTTGTCAATTTGCAAATGTACCTCTGTAAATAATTAGCTTAAACAACTACACCAACATAAATATAAAATGACATTCAAACCACGTATTGTGCTTTGTTTATCATCTGGAAATACATTCCATACTTGGGTCCAGTCTGAAGGAAGAGTGGCTACTTAACATCTTTCATAAACCTCTCTCTTCCCTGTTATTCTTTTACTGGTCTAGTGCCCAGGTCCTACTCAGTTGCAGAGGAATTTATACATCTATAGCTCCAAGTATGTGCCACCTTAAAAACACACCCAAAGCAAGGTTAATTCACACAGTTATCTACAAAAACAGTACCACAGGTATGAGACTGAGCACTTGCTATTGCTGTGCAGGGAATAGTAGCTGTTAACTACTAGCACATAATGGGTAAATGATGTTCTTTACAAGGTAGATAGCATAGGTGCAACAAAATCTTGATGTCCGTGTCAGAGGCAAAAAAGAACATGAACAATCAAATCTCCTCTCAGAAAAGACTATTGGCCATTGCCATAGAAGTGAAACTCAGGGATGTTTGGAACAGGCAGTATACACAATCTGTAGACCCATGCGAAGCCCACAAAAAGCATCTTGCCATACTTTCTAGAAATCTGGCTATATTTTAAACTCTTTCAACATGATTAGCATAGGGTCAGGCTCCTGGCATGTTATTTGTTTCTCTCTCAGGTGGACAAGGAACCTTAGAAACTGTCATTAACATTTTTTAAAAATTATTTTTATTGCCATTTTCTACATAGACAAACAGGATCACATTAAATATACATGAATGATCATGTCACAGAATCAGTAGTGGATAAAAAGCCCTGTCACTGGAACAACCAGTGTCACACTCCTCTATTTGTCATAGGCTCATGTCGATCGTGACAGGATCTTGAAGTCCATGCTACAAACATTCCCAACATATGTTAATGTACCCCACCACTCCCCCCAAGGCTTCACAGAAGAAATAGCAAGATATTCTGCACAGGGAGTGTGTGTTTAAATACCTAGGTCTATGGGGCAAAACCTATGTAGTGGAGTTCACCACACCAAAACCAAGCGATCAGGGAGACTAGTTTAAGGGTGTTGTAACAGGTGAATCTCTCCTCAGGGTACCCGAAGGGTCATCTAGCACTGTCATGAGAGTGTGAATCACCCCCCCCAACGCTAGAAAAAGGTCTGGTAGTTTATTATCCCATCTAGTGTGGTGCATATGAGCTTCTTCAGCTTCTGCCAACTCCACTAGACCATCTCACCAGCTTTTTATCATCAGGGTCTGGGGCTCAGCCAGTGTATCACAATCTGTTGCTTGGTTAATATGGGGCTGAGAAGTGTATATTTCCTGAAAAGCATGTTTTTGGTGTTGTCCGGGAGTATTCCCAATAAACATGGTTTAATTTGTCTAGGGGCTGTCCAACGGGTCACTGTCTTAATGTTCACAAGTATCATCTCTCAGAAGCTGAATATGACCTGACAGTTTCAAACTGCATTTAGGTATGCATTTGTCACACCACAGCTCCAACAGTGGGGGCTTTTTTACGGGTATATAGCGTGGAGCTTCCCTCAAGAAAGGTAGCCCATATGAGTGTAATTATAGTGGACTAGTTTGAATCATGCATTTACTGACACTGTTCAAACCCCGCATGTATCTTTTCCCACCTCCTAGAGGTGATGGTGACTTCACACACCTCCTGCCACCCCTCTTCCATTTGGAGTTGTCCCACATCTATGTCAGTCCGAAGAGTCCGATATAAGTGTATAATCAGTTTTCGACCAACAGCAAACCTCAGCAGAGTAACCAGCATATGCGGTGGGGCAGGGGCCTCGTGGAACAATGGCCTGTTGTGATAGGGTGGGCAGTACATTGTCTTCCGCCTGTCTGTTGGCGGTGTCCGCCGCACTGTTTGTTTGTACCGCCGTGGCGGTCGGAGTGTTAAAGTGGCTGTCTATGTTGGCGGTTTCCGCCACGGTCGTAATCCCATTTTTTTCTCCGCCGGCCTGTTGGCGGTATTACCACCGCTTTAACACCGACCGCCAGGGTTGGAATGAGGGCCATAGCCCCAGCCAACAGAGTTAAAGGTCTGTTCGATATCGGGAAAGGCCAGGGTGAACGGGTCAACCTGCAGCCCCTGGGAGTGGAGCACATGTACCATCCAATGGATGTTGCTCAGTGTGTTTCTCCCAGGGATAAATCCCAACTGCTCTGCATGGACCATTCCTGAGAGATGTGGAAGAAGTATAGACATCAGTACCAGGTTAATATTTTCTGATCAACATTCAGCAAGGGGATTAGGGGGTATGAGTCCGCCACCATCTGATCCCTGCCCAGTTTCTGAAAGAGAATTATCACAGCGTCCTGCATTCCCATATTATATGCCTCTTGGCATACTGTTAAAAGTTTGTCAATTAGAACACCTGGAAAGGCCTTATAAAATTCCACAGGGAGTCTGTCTCCTTCCGGTGCCTTGTCATTTTTCATGGAGTCAAGTCACAGCCCTGAGCTCCTGATGAGCAAGGGGGGGGGGGGTTTCAGAACCTCCCTGTCAGCAACCAGAAGGGTGTGCAACGGTAGCACAGTAAAGTACTCAGAGTAGACAGGAGTGCCCTTAGACAGTGGCATGGTATATATATCTTCCACAGGTGGGCCTCAAATACCCCATTGATCTCATGTTGGTTAGTGACCTCCCACCCCTACTTAGTGGGAAGTGCCCGGACCGGTTGTGCTATGGTCTTGCAGCGTATCAAGCATGCCAATAGGTGGCCAGCCTTATCTCCCTCCATATGCAATCACCGCCGGCTAACCGTCTGCATATGTTTCTCAAGCCTATCCCACAGTGTGCACACACACTGTGACGTTTCCGGTCCCAATGTGTCTTATTCTCAGACGCAGTGGATAGGGATTTTTCTTACTAGGTGAGTTCCGCCTCTTCCTTCTATATATTCCCCTCCAGAGGTTGTCTAAGGCCCATCGAAGTGGACATACAAACACCTCTCAGGGCCACTTTGAGAGCCTCTCATTCGACCGCTCTGAAACTTGCTGTGTCCAAGTTGGTAGCAAAATATTGATCCAGAGCATCCCTCAGGGTGGTGAGGAACTTTGCATCCAACAGTGCCTCTACCCAGAGCCGCCAATGCAGCACTCTGGGCCAGGACTCACCGCTGGAATATTGAATGAGCAATGGTGAGTTGTTGGAAATGTCCCTCCCTAAGTAAAGGAGTCAAGAATGCAGTGTGTGGCTAAAGACTGGATCAAAAATAAATCTAGGTGTTTGTGTGTCCCCGATGCTGGCATATGGCAGGAGCCCTCAAGGAATGGGGAGGCAGAAGTCTACAGATGTCTAACAGTTCCAGTCCCTGTTGTTGTTGGGTCAGAGCTGCCAACATCTTGGGCTTTGTCAGTGGTTGTGGAGGGGTCCTAGCCATGTCTCCATTTGGGGGTCAATTGAAGTCTCCTGCTAGGAGGAGCTCGAATCCTTATGGCAGCCCAGCGGTTGTTAGTACCCTCCCAAAGAAAGTTCAGTCGTCAATATTACAAGCATTGCACCACTTTGTAACCCCTTGTGCCACATTATGACAGCCCCAGGTATAATGTATGCATGGGGGACAGTCCCTCATTAGAGGGGATGAAAAAATAGCACAATGAAGTTGAAAAGATTTATTTGTGCCATTTTTAGCAGCATTTTAACACCTTCACAGAGCAGGCATTAAAAGGAGGCACACCATTGTTTTCAGTTGGCCTCAATGTGCTTTGCAGGATTAGCGTCAAAATGTTTGACGCTAATTCTGCAAAGCGACAAACTAGCGTCAAAGATTTTGATGCTAGTTTCCTAACTACTGCCATGGTGTGCCGTATGTTTAATACAGTCCACACATAGAGGCATTAGGGGGAGCTTAAGGGAGCATGAAAAGTGGCAGTGCACTGGATGCCGCACCACTTTTCTTAAATGCAGCCCTTAGTGTCCCCCTGGCATACCCCAAATAGGATGTGGCATAAATTTGCCCATGCCATCTGTGGTCAGGACCTGGATTCATTCACCCCATATATGTGCTTCTTGAAGGAACGCCACTTGAACCCATACGGTTTACAATAAGCATGGACTTTATTTCACTTCATAGGATTATTCAAGCCCCTAACGGTCCAGGTCAAGAACTTATATGATGTGAGTGTAGTGGCCCTCATAGAAATGAGAGTGGTAGTGTGCATTCCATGGAGAGCACATATGGTCCCTGTTTCCCTTATAGCAGCAAATATGTAATTTAGCCTTCCCCTTGAACTGTAAACTGTAATGGAACATTTCCCAACCTTAACCCTCCCTAAAACCCACCTATAGCCAGACCAGATGGAGTCCCATGATGTAAACTCCTGCCATCAGGGCTCCTCCACCAGCCCCAAACGCCCTCCCACAAAAACTACCCTACAAAAAGAACAAATAAACTATAAACTCAACAATGTCAAGTCTCACAACCCACTAAGGGGAAGCAGAGATACTCAGAATTGAGGTCCCAGGTGCTTCCCGCCATGAAGTATGATATCAAAATACCAAAATAACCAGTCATGTCCAACCTGTGATCTAATTCATGGGGGTGTAAAGACGGAGCAATAGCAGATTAAACCGCAATAAGCATCCCAGAAACATTCCATCCGATTGTAAGGGGTTTGCTGAAAGCAAGAGCTAGGCAGACCTAGCAGGGCCCAGAGCGACAATGTTGTACCCGTTAGCCAAAGTATTTTATGCATCTTCTGACTCACAGTTTGTGGAGGTAATCATTTTGCTCCATTGCTTTTGCATTCAAAGTGTCTGGTAGTTCATGAAGCTGAGAAAAGGAGTTTTGCATCAGCACTGTAGGCTCTTTGATGCAGAGTGTGCCATCTGGACAGACCAGGACACAGCCCCCGTCTCACTCCTCGGACGAGGCAGGGTGCCCTGAGGCTTTGATCTCTTCCTAGTGCAGCAGCAGAGGCCCCGCCCCATGCTCCTGCCATTCTGTGGGGTGGGTACCCCCACCCACTCCTTTCGCGTCCATCCAGGCATTGGCTTCCTGTGCAGACTCAAAAAACTGGACTGTGCCATTATGCTGGACTCAGATTTTGGCAGGGTACAACAGGCTGTACTTCTTGATGTTTGAAAAGGGCTATACCTAAATGTGATACTGCCATTGTTCTGCTGTATATCTTAGTTCATGATGTTTTGTACCATCTTTGATATTTTATTGCTCATAGACTATCCATGGTCTCCAGCTTTAAATTTTCTTTCAAGCAGCAGGACATGCTTGTTTTGGAGCATGATTGAAAAGGAGTTTGAATGAATTTAATATTATTACTGTGTCCTTTATGAATCTGTCATGATGTTACTTCCTTTCCCTGACATTTATTAGATTTAAACACAATACAACAGAGGTTTTATGTGGTGTCCAATATTTAACTCCCTAACCCTCTCCACCACTTTGACTAAAGAAAATGCAGGAACTCATATTAATAGAAGAACTTATCATGATGAATCCAGTGATACTCCACTGTTAAGAACTGACTCACCAATAATAGAATAAAGGGATTCTAGCATGTAAAAAGATAGAGTTTATTCGGCCTTATTGTTACTAATCCAGCAGAAGGAAGGGTGGGAGGATAGGAGGTGGACAATTGATAGAAGGATGTTGGCACAGCCTCAACCAGTTTATAAGATATTACAGCAGTCGCAGGAGCTTTTTTGTTGCAACTTGGCTTCTGCCCCAATTTATGTGGTATGGGACACAGACAAGGCGTGGTTAAGGGGGACGAAACATAGTTTAGCGGTGCACTGGGTGAAGCACGAGAGGTCTCTTAAACTTGAATTGGAGTGGGAGATTGCGAGGGCAGAAGAGGTGTTAAAAGCAGGCACAGTTAGTGAGGCTAGTAGGGGGGGCAGCGCTACAGCATTTAGGAGATAGCAGGCAAGATTCCGGGCTATGCACGAGGTAAAAATAGAACAGAAATGGGAAGCTAGTAGAGTGCGTAACATTATACATGGTGAAAGTTGTGGAAAACTGTTAGCGTGGAAGAGCAGGCTGGAGCTGCAACAGAATATTATCAACAAGGTTATGGATGAGGATATAGGTGGGGTGGTTGAGGATAATCATGGGCTAATCACTGTATTCAAATCCTTCTTCCAGCAGGTTTATTAGGAAGATCTAGACCCAGATGTTGGGTTTATAAATGCGTGGCTGGGACAGAAGCATCTTCCAAGATTATTACGCGAGGAAGCACACTGTTTGGGACAAGCAATATCAGGCTCCGAGATTTTAGCTGCTGTCAAAAGAGTAAAGAAAGGGAAAGCGGCGGGTCCTGATGAGATCCCCAGTGAGCTTTATGTGGCATTGGAAGAAGTTATTATTTATTCCAGTTTGGGTGCAGTTGTTTAATGCTATATTGTTGGAGGGTTCTCCTATCCCAAATTCTTGGAATGATGCGGTAATCACATTACTGTTAAAACCAAGTAAGAATCCTTTGGAATGCCAATCCTACAGACCCATATCTCTGCTAAAGAGCTATTATAAGGTTTTTCTACTATTTTGGCAGGGTGTCTGAATAAAGTGGTTGGACAATTGATACATCAGGATCAGCAAGTATTCCTACCGGGTAGGAATAAGAGAGATCTCAATCATACCATGATAGGCTCTGTTGATTTGGCTGCAACTTTAGATATTCCATTGGCTTTTGTAACGGTGGATGTCGCCAAGGCATTTGATCGATTAAACTGGAAATATCTTATGGCTTCCCTGGCCCACTTTGGAATAAGCGAGTCTTTAATGAATGTGTTAATAAAGAAATACAGAGCACCATCTGCGAAAATCTTGGTTAATGGTGTCCTGTCACCGAAAGTGGAGATAGGAAAAGGGCACTAGGCAAGGATGCCCCCTTTCTCCGATCCTTTTCGATTTATATATTGAACCTTTGCAGAAAGCTTGAGGTCTAATGATTATATAAGACCTTTTATGGTTGGCGATTTCTGTAGAAAAATTGCGTTGTACGCAGATGATTTGATGGTTTTCACTTCAGATGTTATGTCAGCGCTACCAAATCTCCTAAAAGAATTAATTACTTTTTCAAAATTGGCAGGTTATGAAGTGAATGAAGGGAAAACAGAAATAATGACCTGGAATCAAAATTATGAAGATCCTAGAAAGGTTTCACAGATGAGGTACTTCGGTATAGGGATAACACAAGATCTGGGAGAGTTAGCTTCTAAGAACCTAGATAATGTGGTTATGGAGGTTGGGGCTCTCTTGAGAAGTGGGGAAATTTGCCGCTTACAATTCATGGTCGTGTTAATCTGATTAAGATGTCCATTTTACCGAAGATTACTTTTTTATTTGACATCATCTTTACATTTTGACAAAAAAGCAATTTTAAAGTTACAGGCAAAGATTACATCTTTTATCTGGGCCAGCAAAGGTGTACTCCTATCCTGGAAGAAACTGAGGAGGAGGGCAGGTGTGGGTGGCTTGGCCCTTCCTGATCTGCAGTTGTACTCTTGGTCATACCAACTAAAAAATAATAGGATGTTATTGTTGTCCCCGGATGCCTCAATAATGGGATCTATGTTCATTGCAATGTTGACAGGTTATCCCGTAAATGGTTTTTCGTACAGATTTGGGGCCCCAAATTCTTCAAGAAAGTTAGGCTGAAATGTCTACGAGCAGCCATCACCATTTGGAACAAAATAAGATCCTTTCTTGATGTCAGTTATTAAATTAATTTAGCGCCTATTTGGGATTCACCAGGGACCCCGGAGTGTCTGCTTGACAGTTTGGCTCTGCCCTTTAAAAGCAGCGGTGTCACTAGATGGGGGCAGTTAATCGGGGATGGGACTGCCCTGATTTGGGAGTTTTGGAACCACAAGACGCTCTTTGTCCAGATTCAAGATTTTCCAGGTTAATGGGTGGCTTAAAAGTCAGGGAGGTCTCGGCCCAGAACCGACTCAATGGGAGCAGGACTAATTTGTAACCGCTGACATAAAGAAAGAAGTCTCTTGATGGCACCAACATTTTTTGTCAAGAGTCAAGACTGTATCTCAATCTCTATAAAAGAAAGGGAGCGGATGCCTACCTGAGGAGGAGTTGGAAAATCTTTGGCAAACATCTTTAGCCACACTGTATTCGGTGGTTAAAACAACTCCATTAAAGAGAAATCATATTTTTACCATTCATAGGGCGTATTGGACCCAAGAGAGGATGGCAAAGATAAAAAGAAGCAGCGTAACTTCAGAGTGTAAGCGGTGTGGCAGCGTAGAGGCAGATGATGTACATATGTTTGTCTCGTGTCTGAAATCACAGGGTTTCTAGCAAGATAATATCCAATTCTTTGAGTCTTGTGGTAGAAATGACCCCCGGGTTAATTATATTCGGGGTGTTAACTATCAATACTGACGTGCCTCCCTCCCCACTCCTTACTCTCCCCTCATCAAAGCTTAATCTCTATCAAAGAGGGCTGGTGTTTATCCTAACATTACTTGCAAGAAGGGAAGTGTGCAGAAGTTGGGCTCAAATTATCCCTCCTAATTGGAAGGAATGGAGGAGATCTGTTCTTTTCTTTAAAGAAATATATAAAAGAGAATTGTGGAGGCTGGGAAATCGGATATGGGATCTCTTAAAGATCTGAGACATTTATTGTTTAGTGTCCAATGATTATCTGCCCTTATCTGGCTAGGTCGGGAGTTGATTCATCCTGGGACCTAGATGACCATTGGCTTCTTGCGCCCTTGCACTTGAGGTTAGTGCACTTGAATAGAGCTTAGTGGCGATGACGTATGAGGACACCCAAAAAAAAAAGATGGAGTTGGAGTTCACTGGCCATAGGACAAATGACATGTGGATCAATTGTGTAGCTGCATCTCTAGATATACATAACTCTTTTTTCTTTAATAACTCCAAAACTGCAGAACAGATTTACACCAAATTAGAAAAAGAGATCTTTCTGGACCATGATCTAGCTTTCTGCTGAATTTGGTGTAATTCCGTCCAGTAGTTTGGGCTTTAGTTGTGTGTAAAATTCCTATTGGAAATTGCATGGGGAAAATGCATTTTGGGACCCCCCTGTTTTTTCTCAACCCCCGCTTGATGAATCACCCCAAAACTTCAGACAGCAGCTTAAGTGACTGGCAAATGGAGATTTGTCAAACAACACCAAAGGTATTAGCAAAACAAAAAACACTAGGTCCTAACAGCTATAACTATATATATATATATATATATATATATATATATATATATATAGTACCTACTAGCGGTCACCACTAGGGAGTCATAGTTAGGACCAAGTTTCTATGGGAAGAGTTTTTGTTTTGCTAATAACTTCGGCACTGCTTGATGAATCTTCACAACATTTTCCAAGAAAATATGATGCTCCCTTTAGCCACTGTCTGAAAAGTTTCGGAGTGATCCGTCAAACAGGGGTCAAGAAAAAGGGGGAGGGTGCACCATATTATATGTGAGGGCATAACTGCATGACCAATATTCCCCCACTGTGTCCTTGCCAAACCTGAGACACAGTGAGCGAAGAGAGAAACTACTTTTAGTATATGTGCTGGACACTGGTCAACACAGGTTTCCCAGCCACATGATGGCCACTCTGAACCCTGGGTTGTTTGGCATCAAACAACTCAGAATGATAAATCCAAACTGGTACTAATATTGGATGTATTCCTAAATATACCCATGGGTCACCTTAGAGGTGCCCCCTGCAAAAGCTAACTAACCCTGGCATGGTTGCTAACTGGTTCTATCTAGCTTGCCACCTCCAGACACCCAATCTACAAACCTTGGGGGAGAGCCCTGTCTCTCTGGTTTGTAGAACAATGTCCTTCCTGGGTGGAGGTGCAAACACCCCCTCCCTCAGGAATGTGCACTGCCCTGGCAGGGAGATTCAAAGGGCTTACTGCCTTTGAAACTCAACCCCCAGGTCTGCCGCTAACAGCAGATGGTCGGCCCCTTTGCAAACCCCCCACTTTTGGAGGTAGCAAAGGCGGGAAACCACACAAAGGGTAGGAGGAGTGGCCCCACCTAGCCTTCACCAACCCTAAATTGTTGCCTGCAAGGTGGACACTCCATTTAATTTTCCTTCATCTTAGATGGAAGGAAAATAGCCAGTCAGGGATAGGTAAATGACCTTCTCACAGGAATTGGTCGCTATAGTGGGTGTCCCATTGGACATTACCAGGTTCCCCCTAAAACCCCAACTAAATACAGTATTAAGTGGGCACCCGCAGACCAGAAAATCAGATTCGAAGGACACAGAGAAGATCCAAGGCATGAGAACTGTGGACCTGCTGCACAAAGAAAAGGCACCAAACCCTGCCTGCTGCAGCCAGGACCCCGCCAATCGCTGCTGTGGAGCTGCTGGACAACTGGACTGACTTCAAGAAACCCAGAGGACCTCCAGGCTTTGCCAATCGCCCAAGAACCCACTCCAAAGTGGAGGTACCACTCTGTAACAAAGAAGAAACCAGCAACCAGTGAGGGTCACTTCACTGACTGGCTACATACTCTCAAAACTGGAAGTTGCAGCTGGACCTGATGACACACCAACAACCATGAAGACAAGCCAAATTAAGTGGCACGGCACCCTCCATTGGCCGAACTGTACCAATACCCTGGGCACTGGTCAGCTGACAACGGACACCAAGAAAACCAGTCTGCCCGGGACTGAAAAGGACCAGGAGAAAACCCCAGTCAAGGGACATCAGGAACACCCTAGATCTCCCACCAGAGTGCCCCCGTTGTCCTGCAAGCAACCCTTAATGTGACTTACCTCCAGATCCAAAGAGCATCTTTGCACACAGCTCCTGGCCAAGGATTAGCTCTGAGTGTCCCTCACCCCTTGTGACCTTGACACTCCAAGGAGACCCCAAGAAACTACCTCTAAACTTACCTCCACAGACCTTTTCCAAGTGATCCCCCACATTGGCCATGCACCAGTTCCAGAGACTTTTCACCACTGCTCCCACTGGAACCGGGAGCCACCCAAACTTCTCCAGCTGGCACAGTGCCCCCACCAATGACCTCAACCAACCTGCAAATGAAGACCTTGGTAAAGCAACTGTGTGATTTTATATGAATTTTTAAACGTGACTTTCCATTGATTCCCAATGTGCGTAATTACACACAAAAATAAACTTTTTCTTAAACTTAAAAAATCCATATCTGAAAAAAGTACTTAACCAATTTTGATACTCTTGGTCTTAAAAATTATATAAACATCTGAAGAATTTTTATAAATTGGTATATTTCTGTAGTTTTTTAAAGTAAAGCAATTTTAATTGCTATGGCCCTCATTATGACATTGGCGGTAAATCCGTCTTACCGTCATGCTGACTGCCGCCAACATACCACCGCGGATATCCGTTCACTGCATTATGACACACACACACACACCAGTCAGTCACTATTCAGACACACACAAATCTGCTACACGAAAGTTCAGTGATAAACTTGTGGTATCCAAACCCACACCGTTATGCCAACAGAACTACGCCCACAACATTATGACCCACGAATCACCACGGCGGACATTCATTGACGGTAAACCATTGGTGGTACATACCGCTGCTCTCAAAATACAGACACTCAAACAAAACAACACCACATTGGACAATTCAAGCTACACACGCCTGACACAAATACACACACCACACCCACACACCCACATCACTATAAAACACACACCAACATTACCCACAACCCTTTACGACTACAAACCATTGCCAAGAGATAGACACCACAACCACAGACACGACCAAAGACACACACCTCCATCACCTATACACCACCCACGCATCTTTCATCACACACCCCAACACATCACCCTACACACCCTTACCCACACTACTCACACGACACCCATGGCACCACAAAGACACTGCCCTACTGCCCAGTGAGGAAACAGAGGCTCACACCGTGCCTCTGGGGACCACGCCTCTCCCACTAGGTGCTATGCTTCTCCTGCATGGGTCCTGGGGTGGTCCAGTGAGAGCGAGGGACCTCCAATGAGATTTCCCTCCAGCCTGGCCACTGCTCCTTTACTGGCCTGCGTGCCCACACCCGATCTGGTGCGGAGCCTCCTCAAGCGATTGTCCTGGGCCGCAGGGGTGATTGAACAAAAGCAGGTGCCTGTCTGTGCCCCGGAGGCACTCTCCTACTTGCTTGTGTGCCCCAGGGGCACCAATAAGGAGCACGCTTCGTACATGCCGGATTCCTTCGACCAGCCCTGGTCGCGGTGGTGATTTTTCTGGCAACAAAACCCAAAGTTCTCTTCATGCGCTTTGTCCACATGTAAGAAAGCATTTGGCACGGTCTTTATAAAAGGCAACAAAAGCGCTCTCAACGGAGAGAACCTAAGCGCCCTTCCTGCGCCACCAGTATCCGTTGGGCAGCAAGGACAAAGTGCTCTTGATGCGCTTGGTTCAAATAAAGGGAATCGCTCTACCCACGTTTAATCCAAGACAACAAAGCGCTAGTCCTTCATCCAGGAGTCAACAAAATGCACTCATCCTACTCCACAGCCAGCACAGGAAAAAGCTGCAGGGGAACAGGGGGCACACCACCCAGCCCTTAGAGATAACGAATGGGCAACAGAGTGGCACGGCCCGAGCAAGCAGGCCAGTACAAAGGGTTGCAGGCAGTGGCAGTTCCTCCTAGTGACCCAGCAGGTCACAGGTCAGCACAACAGCAGCAGTCCAAGGCAATTCCTGGCAAGGCCTTCCAGCAACATCCTGTGTCCAGTTCAGTAGTCCATTAATGTCTCTTTTACATGGGGAAAACCCCCTGTACTTATCCTCAGTTTTGCACAAGCTTTGCAAAAGGGGGGAGAAAAGGTTCCAACAAGTCCTAACTGGTTCGAGGAGTGTCCCCTCTCTCCTCCAGTACAGGTTCCAGGCATCAGTGGAGGGTAAACAAGCCCTTTGCGTGAGGCCAGGGCACAGCCTTTACAAATGCAGGTGTGCCTCGTCTCTCCTTCTCTCAGCCCAGGGAAACCATTCAATATACAGATGCACCTCCGTGACACCTCCACCCTCCCTGTGTACAGGCTGTCTGAAAACTATACACAAGTCCCTGCTGTCACTCTGCCCCAGACGTGGATTGGAGGCAAGCTACAAAACACCAGAGTCATCTTAACAGAGAAATGCTCACTTTCTAGAGGTGGCATTTCTATATTGGTAATAAAAAATCCACCTACACCAGTAAGCATAATTTCTCACTACCATTACAACCATACGACGAGACACGCCTACGCTACCCCTCATAGATCAGACAATACTCTCTAGACATAAGGCAGGGCATTTCCAATGCAATCCTATGAGCAAGGCAGCACTCACAACAGTGAGAAACCAAATAGGCTGTTTGTCACTACCAAGACAGGCCACACAACCAGGCACATGTCCTGCCTTTCACATACACAGCACCCTGCCCATGGGGCTCATTAGGGCCTATCTTAGGGGTGACTTACATGTAGTAAAAGGGAAGTACCAGGCCTGGCAAGTAAATTTAGAAGCCATGTCCCTATGGCAGTAAACTGTGTGCGCAGTCCCTGAGCTAGCAGGCCTGAGACAGGTTTGAAAGGCTTCTTCTGTTGGCGGTGCAAGCTGCCAAGATACCACTGTACAAGGGACTTACAAGTAAATTAAATGCGCCAATTTGGTGTAAGTCAATCAAACCAACTTTAGAAGGGAAAGCACCTGGACTTTAGCACTGATCAGCAGTGATAAAGTGCTCAGAGTCTTAAAGCCAACAACAGGAGGTCACAAACAAATTGGAAGAGGAAGGCAAAAAGTTTGGGGATGACCCTGTAAAAGGACCAGGTCCAACACAGCTCAACGGACCATGGAGGGCAGGAGAAAGAGGGGCAACTGGGGCAGTGAACCAACCATGCAGGACAGGCATGAGAGGCTGTGGCAATATAAAAGACCTTTGAAAACACAAGGAAGAGGCAGTGACAGTACAAACATACATGCCAACAGACGAGATTCAGGCAGGAGACTCCCAATGTTTTCAAGCATATAAGGGCTTTATTTTCTTACTTTGTTTTTATCTGTTTCCTGTCTAAAATCTCCTCTTTTTCTATGTAAGTCAATGGGAACAATTAATTCTCCAGGTTTGTTTTCTTTCAATATGCCTCTCTTACCAAGTTCAAAATGTTGACAAACATTGAAACTTTCCAAATTCAGGGAAAAATCCTAAGACCAACTAGCTCAATAAGAGTAAAGAAAGATATTTAATTTACATGCATGGAGACTACTGACTTAAGAGGCCAAGTCCAAGCAGTCCAAATTCAGGAAGTCATACATGATCTTTTATGTCTTGAAATCACAAGGCATGTTCATGCATCTCATTAATTCTTCAAACCAGCAGGTGGTTATTTCTCTAACATTACAGAAAGCATTACAGTTAATCTTTCATAACTCAGTACATAAGGTCAAGTAAAATACATTTAAGGAAATTACAAAACATAGCCTGCATGCCTCATATTGCAAAATGGAATCTTCCCCCCTCCATGAGCAGCGCGTACACAGGATAGTACATTTCTTAATACCAATTTGCTTCAGCTAGCATGCAATGGTATTTCATGAGGGCTGTCCTCATAGCAAGCGTTGCATCATAATGCATTCCAAGCAATAAGAGAAGAACAGCTGACCTGGATCATGAGCTGTTCAACAAACAAGCCTTGTTATCATTGAGTATTACAGTGCCTAGCAGGCCCAAGATGGATTCCAGATAAAATGCAATTCCACATTCCACCCTCTGATACTCATTGACACCCTACACATGTCCTTGCAGCAGGGCCCTCTCCTGGATGCCGTCAGCCTTGGGGGTGTCTCGTTTTTTGAGGTGTTAGTGATATGCAGTATTTTCACAACAACATCCTTCTAACATTATTTTCATGCAAGTGGGGCATGCTTGTAACAGCACACACAATGTTATCAGCACCACCAATCCTATTACTAGTGCTTGTATCAATCAAGATCCCCAATTATTGAACCCTGAGCCTAGCTTCCCCCAAATTCCCCCTGGGTCTGTGGAGACCCGCACGCTTTTAGCTTCCTTCTGAACCTCCTTTATTTTCCCCATAGCCTTGTTAATATCACCACTATTATCCAGTATGTATAAACAGCAGGCACAGTGGATCATGTGACGTACCCCACCATCCTTTGCTAAGATGATGTCTAGTGCAATACGATTCTGAATTACCTCAGCCCTCATGTCAGTGAGCTCCTCTGCAATATATAACAGGGCTGCTGCTGTGGAGTCTGCCAATCTTTCCACTAGTCCTGCCAGTTGGTGTATTTTGGATGTGGAATATATGACCCCCAACTGGGGGCACCATTACTCCCATAGCAGTCATAGTCTTATCTATCCAAGTGGTGCCCTCCAGCGGCATGATCCATGATGGGCTACATTACTGACAAAACTAAGGTGGGATAGCAGCTACCATACCATACAGCTGGTAGTCTGAAGTATGCGTATTTCCCACATATGAAGAAGAACCCCCTAGGCCTTGATAGGCTCACTGCCAGTCGCTTTGGGCCATCCCTTATCTTATCTAAGTTGGTATAACTGCAGCATTTGCTGGTGCCCACATATATATTAACAGTGGCATCAGGGGTACCCTGTGAGAAAGTAGCCTCTTTCCAGCATGGTTACCCCCACTTTTGGCCTGTTTGTGAGTGTGTTTTTAGTGTCTCACTGGGATCCTGCTAGCCAGGACCCCAGTGCTAATAGTTAAAACCCAATTTGTCAGTGTGTTTTGCCTGTCTCACTGGGATCCAGCTAACCAGGACCCCAGTGCTCATAGGTTGTGGCTTATGAGTGTATTGTCAGTAGTGCTTAACTGTGTCACTGAAGTTCTGTTAACCAGAACTCCAGTGTTTATGCTCTCTCCACTTCCAAATTAGTCACTGTAGTTTAGTGACTCCATATTCCAATTCCAATTGGCACATTAGACCCCCTTATAAGTCCCTAGTATATGGTACCTAGGTATCCAGGGCATTGGGGTTCCAGGAGGTCCTTATGGGCTGCAGCATTTCTTTTGCCACCCATAAGGAGCTCAGACAAACCTTTCTTCAAGACTGCCACTGCAGTCTGAGTAAAATAGTGCACACACTATTTCACAGCCATTTTCACTGTACTTAAGTAACTTATAAGTCACCTATATGTCTAACCTTCATTTACTGAAGGCTAGGTGCAAAGTTACTAAGTGTGAGGGTACCCTTGCACTAGCAAAGGTGCCCCCACGCTGTCCAGGGCCAATTCCCCAGACTTTGTGAGTGCAGGGATACCATTACAAGTGTGCACTACATATAGGTCAATACCTATATGTATCTTAACGATGGTAACTCCGAATATGGCCATGTGAGGTGTCTAAGATCATGGAATTGTCTCCCATTCCAAATCTGGTATTGGGGGGCCAATCCCATGCATGGACCCCCAGAACTGCCAAACCATCTCTCTGAGGTTTGCACTGCAGCTCCAGCTGCTGCCACCTCACAGATAGGTTTCTTCACTCCTGGGGCCTGAGCAGCTCAGTCCCGGGAAGGCAGAACAATGTATTTCCTTTGGGAGGTGGGTGTTCCCATTGGAAATAGGTGTTACAGGCTTGGGAAGGGTAGCCTCCTAGAGCCTCTTTAAATGCTTTGAAGGGCACAGATGGTGCCCTCCTTGCATAAGCCAGTCTATAACGGTTCAGGGACCCCCAGTCCCTCTCTGGCGCAAAACTGGACAAAGGAAAGGGGAGTAACCACTCCCCTGTCCATCACCACCCCAGGGGTGGTGCCCAGAGCTCTTCCAGTGTGTCCCTGGCGTTAGCCATCTTATTTTCCAAGGTGTGGGAACACTCTGTTGATCTCTGAGTGGCCAGTGCCAGCAGGTGACATCAGAGACCCCTCCTGATAGGTGTATACCTGGGTTGGTAACCAATCCCCCACTCAGGGCTATTTAGGGTCTCTCCTGTGGGTTTCTCTTCAGATTCAGCTTCCAAAACTTCTCCAGGAATCCTCTACCTCCTCTGCTTCAGCTTCTGACCGTCAGATCAAGAACCACTGTAACTGCAACAAAGTATCCAGGACGACTTCTGTGACCTGCAACTTTAGCTCCAGCCACCATTTGCAACAGTTTCCAAGGTATGCACGCTCTGAGGACTCCATGTCTTTACCCTGCGCAAGAAGAACTAAAGGAATCTCCTGTGGAGTGACGGAGTCACTTCCCTGCTCCTGCAGGCACCTTCCAAGACGAGGACTGGTTCTCTGGGACTCCTCTCCTGATGACGAGCGTGCTCCCTGGAACATAGGTGGTGGACTAACACGACCCAGACTGTCCTAAGGTCCAGATGTCCAAATTTGGAGGAGATAAGAGCTTGCCGTCCCGGTTTGCGACAGTACGCCTGTGCACCACGTCATCTCTAGCTCCTTGGGCTTCTGTGCACTTCTTCCAAGAATCCCTCAGGCAAAGTGTAACCCAGATCCCCAGCACTCCATCCTGTGGGGCACAACTCTCTGAGTTGTTCTCCGGCGGTGTGGTACCATCTTTTGTTGTGCTGCAGCAACTGCAATTTGCATCTTCTTTGTCCCCATGTCCTGGGACTCCCGTGGGTGCTGCCTGTTCATCTGTGGGCTCTCTCCAGTGTTCGGTGCCCCCTCTGCCTCCTCAGTCCGAGTTGAGGACCCCGGTCCCTCCTGGGACAAGGCAACACCATTTTGACGCAAAATGCGACCTTTCTTAAACCAAGACTTGTTGGGAGAATCCAGCGACGCAAACACCCTGCATCCAACTTCTCGATGTGAGATATCTCCTGCACCACGCAGAAACCTGCAGCCATCTTCTTTGGTGCTCTTCTGCAGACTTCTTCTAACCGGAGAATCCTCTTTTGCTCCATCTTCTAGGTTGGCAGGGGCTCCCATCCTTCCTGGAATCCTCTGCGACTTCTGGACTTAGTCTCCTCTCTTCACAGGTCTTCGTTCCAGGAATCCACGATTTGTTGCTTGCAGGCTTGCTTGGTTCTTGCAATAACTCTTATCATGACTTGTAGTGTGTCCTGAGGAAACTTGTAGTACTTTACTCCTACTTTCCTGGGCTCTGGGGTGGGGTATTTTACTTACCTTTGATGTTTTCGTACCCTCCCAGCACCCCTCTACACACTACACTTAGCTAGGAGGGAATTTGTGATTCGCATTCCACTTTCTTAGTATATGGTTTGTGTTGCCCCTAGGCCTATTGCATTCTATTATAGTTTCTACTGTGTGCATTATTCTACGACTATTTACTTACCTGATTTTGGTCTGTAGTGTATATATTGTGTATAATACTCACCTCCAGAAGTAGTATTGTCTCTAAGATATTTTTGGCATTGTGTCACTAAAATAAAGTACCTTTATTTTTTGTAACACTGAGTATTGTCTTTCATTGTGTATAACAACTGTGTAACTATAGTGGTATTGCAGGAGCTTTGCATGTCTTCTAGTTCAGCCTAGCAAAACACAAACGCTGTGGGATAGCGTAAGTGGATGGACGGAATGCGGAACCAATCAAACATTCACCCCCAGTCACAGATCTGGGTTTAATCCATCCATTATTTTGCTCACCATGCCACCCCAGTTTGAACCCAGCCATATGCAAATCAGTCTTGACCCTGTTCCTCATGGGAACAGTCCAGCCCGAACTGCCAGGCCAGGTTCTCCCTGGAGCCTAAGCTGCTCTGCTACAGCTACCTCTAGATAGCCTAAGCTGCTAGAACGCTGCCTATATTTCATAAGGAATAACTGGACCTGGTAATAGGTGTAAGTACCTTAGGTACCCACTACAAACCAGTCCAGCCTCCTACATACCCTCCTCACAGTTAGGCAAGGGGAGGTCAGCAGAAGGGCTGAGGAACTTGAATATGGAGCACAGGTCCCTATTGACCTCCTTCTTAACAGGGGCGCCACCCTTGGTGTACTTTATGCACCACGGTGCGTCCTATTTCCTGCTTCTTAAGGATGGAATACCCACACTTCATGCAGTCCTGTTCCCTGGTGTTTGATAGCCTTCTTGTTCCCTATTCTCATCTCCAACCAGTCATTTCCCCCCTCAAGTTGGTCAAGTAGCATCTTACCCTGTGTCTGGGGGGCCAGTTAGCCACATGATGTACCAGTTGGGGGTCTATGTCTGCCTTTGGAGCACTTGGTATATTTAACAGGTGCATTATGGCTCTGCTGAATTAACTTGTTTACCACTGTACAGCCTACATATTTGCTGAGTAGGACGTCTGTATAGTTCATTGTGTCTTGGGAGTGTTTGATACATTTGCCATATCTACATACATATTTACCATCTGCACAAACATGTTCCTAGTGCATATTTCCCAATACTCACTCCATGCTACCTGTCCATTTTCTCTCTGCCCACCTATTTTCCATTCTCCTCTTGCCCCTGATGTATTGCTATGTTGCTCCTCTTACAATATTTCATTTCCAGTTATGTATTTATGCTCATCCAAAAAAAGATATGTATATCTTGTCTGCAAACAATATCAATATAATTGGCACTGTTATTCCTGGAAAAGGGGTACAGATGGCTGTCAGCACTGTAGGCCCCTTCTTGTCTTCTGTCCTTTCTTTTGGCATTGTTCTTGCTGCAGATAAAATGAAGTCGGCAGCAAGGAAGTATCCTATGTTGTTATTATAGTCTACCTCTCCAATCGATGTAGTTAATCTCGCGTTAGAGTTTATTTCAGTATTCCAGTCAAAGTAGTTGGCGGACAGGTGGTGATTAATAATTTTTTCGTCAGTAGTACCACAATGTTTTCCTGACTCTGATGGTACCCTGGGCACTGTTAACCAGACCCAGGGCCTGTGCTTTATGTAAAATGAGTATGCAGATGATGCTAATTATAATTGGCTATGTTAACCTACCTATAAGTTCCTAGTATATGATAGGGCATGTAAGTTCAGGGACCCCAGCATAGGTTATGCACCCATAGTTGTGCTGCTGAGGTACCCAGTGTCATTTGAAAGGCATGCCTACCTTGCTGGTTTGTTTTAAAGTAAAGTTATATGAAAATTTGACTTTGAATTAAAAGTACTTCCAAAATCTTAAACTACCTTATTTTTACATATAAGTTTCCCCTAAGGTATGCCCTAAGCAACCCCACGGTTGGGGGCCATGTAACTATAAGCAGGACTTGATACAAATTGTTTTATAAGCACGGGTGCGGTAAAATGGCCAAATTTGTTTTTCCCTCACTGCAGTGAATGGCCTGCAAGGGCTAAAATGGGGAGTCTTTATTTTTATTAACAAAGTCCCCATAAGAGACAAATACCTTGAGTTTGGTATCAAATGAATTATTGTAATAAATCCCACAACTTGCCTTTGTTGGATTTAATATAACTTGTTCAGATAAAGAGTTGTAAAACTCTACTTAAAGTTGCCAACTACAGCTCTGTAGTGACCTTCACTGATTGGCCAGCCTCTGGCAGCCTGGCCAGGCTTCCTTGATGAGGTGTGAAGTGACCTGGGCTGAACATAAAGGATGCGCCTGGGGTAGGAGATCTGCCCTAGCAGATGGGGAAGCAGGATGGGGGGGGGGGGCAGCCAAACTGGTCTTCAGAGACAGGGAAGGACATTTGGAGCAGCTTAGTACAACCCCAGACAATTGGGTACCCTCTTGATTAGATTAGGAGAGGGCAGGAGGGAGATGTGTTTAAGCTTTTTAGCCACACCAGTGGGTGGGCTCAGCCAGATCTAAACTCCAAAAGTCAGTTTCAACCATGTTGGATTTTTGAAGAATGTTGCTCCCTGGGATTGATTTTTGCCACACTTCCCAGGAAGTGGTCATCCAAGGGGGAAGGAGCATGTCTGTGATTAGACAGTCAGTCACCCTGCTTTTCATCCCAGGAGCAATGATAAATATGGCAGAGCTGCACCCACACCTCAGATCCCTGCAAGGAACAAGACAAAGTAAAAGAAGGACTGCCCTGCTGGACCCCTGACCTGCACCTGGACACTGCACTTTGAAGGACTGCTCAGCTGCACGCTTGGGCTTCACCTCTAAATGGACTTTGCCTGTCTTCTACTGCTTCAAGAAGGGACTCCCTGTTTGCTACAGGTACAAAGGAGCTGCCCAGAGTCCCCTGCATCAGGTCCTGCAAGCAGGGCCCAGCTGACTAGCGTCCAGTGCCCATTTGATGATTCAGACCAGGTGCATTCTGGGAATTGCAGTCCTAACTCTCAAGGAGCAACTCAGAGCTTCTGGAACCTTGGATCAAGTTGTGGCCACTTCAAGGACCCACAAAAGATATCTTGGAGATGACCCAGAAGTTTGGAGACATTTAGAGCAACTCCATAAAATGAAGAGGTCCATTGTGGGAGTTGTAGCCTGAGACCCCAAGAAGCAAACCAGAGCCTCTGAACCCTTGGCTGGTGCTGTGGAGCACTTTCCTGAATAAAAAAATAAAAAAAACACTTCTGAAATTAAGTGTAACAGTGTTACCTCATGGGTGGTCTGAACCCTGGACTTTGTCCCTGTCCAGTGTGACCTTTTTTAATCCTTGGAGCGCTAGTTGCTTCTATGCGCTAGAAAACATTAATTCTTTAAAAATTCATATCTCTTTTACCCTTATCCGATTTTATTCATTTTGGTGTCATTTTAAAGATAAAAACATAATCTATTTTTATGCACTGGTGTTGAATTTTTATTATGTTTTACTTATTTACTGTTTTGTGATTTTTTTCAATGCTTTACACACTTGTCTCCTAAGTTAAGCCTTATTGCTTGGGTTGAGCTGGGTTTAGTTTATTGACACCCAACTGGACCTAAGTGGGGGTTAGTGGCCTATTGTTAGGTGTAGGTACTTACCTGCCCTTACCAATAACCCACTTTCCAACATATATATATATATATAATAACTTTGGCCCTGTACAGAAGCTGGGAAAAAAGGAGATTCCAAAATGGAAAATTCCAAAGCATTTTCCATAGACTTCTTTAAGCAAAGCCTTGCACTAAATTAAGCAGGAAGCTGCATTTTTGTCCACAGATTGTGCTTTTTGTGATTTGATGTAAATTTATTTAGTAGTTTTTTATAAATCAATGTTGAAAAATGATTAAGGGCCAGATGTATCAAAGGGTTTTACCCATTCTGTCTCTGGGAAAATGTGTTTGTATATATAGCCCTAAATGTCTGGACGGCTGGGTCCATGAGAGTCCTGAGTGACTCCAGTAGGAGTGGCAGTTTAAAAATAGAGCTTTCTGATTGGCCCAGGGAGTTTTATTTCCCTTGGGCCATCTCGCTACCTCAGAAGTCAGACTCTGCCAGAGCAAGCACTCTGATTAGCTGCTAGCAACATGAGAAAAATGTTGCTGGCAGCTATTATAGGACACAGGGACATTAGGCCTCATTATGAGGCTGCTCACAGTGATGGTCAGATCGTTGCAACTGTGGTAGTCTGACCACCACATTACATCTCTGGTGGGCGGACCCACCAAGGGACCGCCGTCTCCACTGGGAACATGGTTCCCGATGTGGTGATGGCAGTTGGAAATGTAGCCAGCCAGGGCAGCGCTGAACTTAGCACTGCCTGACTGATTACACCCCCACTTTCTGCCAGCCTTTCAGTGGCAGGGCAAGCATTCTGCATTCAGGCACACATAGAAAGAGTAAAAAAACAAAGAGAAATAAAGATATTTCACTTTGTTATGCCTCCGCTGGGGAGGCAGAAAGTTTTGTTATATTCCCAGGTTTACCACATAGCGCATACACCTTTTCCACGCATGCCCTTACAACGAATATACCTTTACCACGCATGTCTTTACAACGTATTTCGATGTAAAGGCATGAATGGTAAAGGTGTATGTGTGGTAATAAAGGGTTTAAAGGGAAGTACAGGTAAGTATTAAGTGGGTTGAGTGCTATATTTATATATGTGTGTGTATATATATATATATATATATATATATATATATATATATGGTGTATAGGGTGGGGAATGGTTATTGGTGGTAAAGGCACTTTTAGGTTTTAGGGTGGGTATGGGATTTTGGGTGGTAGAGGCATTTTTAGGTTTTAGGGTGGGTGTTAGACCTGACATCCTTGGTGTGGTCTCCCCTGCCTTTTTTGCCTCTCCTTCCCTGGTTTGTTGGACTCTGTTTTTCCTGTTTTAGGTACTCTGGGCACTTTACCACTGCTGACCAGTGCTAAAGTGCAAGCGCTCCCTGTGTAAAATGTATGTGTGATTGGTTTATCCATCATCGGCATATTTGTTTTACTAGTAAGGCCCTAGTAAAGTGCACTAGAGGTGCTCTGGACCTGTAAATCCAATGCTACTAGTGGGCCTGCCACACTGGTTGGTCCACCCACCCAAGTAGCCTGTAAACATGGCTCAGATCTGCCACTGCAGTGGCTGTGTGTGTAATTGTAAACTGCCAATTCACCCTGGCAAGTGTACCCACTTGCCAGGCCCAATCCTTCCCTTTTTATCCATGTAAGGCAATCCAAATGTAGGCCCTAGGTAGCCCTATGGGCAGCATGTAGTGTATGTGAAAGGTGGGACATGGACTGATGTGTTTTACATGTCCAAACAGTGAAATACTGACAAATTCAGTTTTCACTGTTAAAAGGCCTATCTCTCTTATAGGTTAACACAGGGGTCTCTGAACTCACAATTTAAAAATACATCATTCGGTAAGGTTGGTTTTTGAATTGTCAGTTTGAAAATGCCATTTAGAAAGTGGGCATTTTCCTGCTTAAGCCATTCTGTGACTCTGCCTGTTTGTGGATTCCCTGTCTGGGTCAGACTGACAGTTGGGCTGTTTGTGAATCCCCTCTAGACAGTGAGACAAAGGGAGCTGGGGAGTAGCCTGCATATCCTGATTGGCCATCGGAGCTAGAGTGGAGGGAGGAGTGGTCACTTAGACCTGAATGGGCTGTGCCTGCCCTCCCACAATACAGTCTCCAACCCCCTGGTGTGTGTCTTGGGCCTGGCCTTGGCAAGGCAGGATCTTGTGAACAACAGAGACTTTCTTTTGATATTTGCCTACTTCAAAGGCACAAAGGGGTGTAAGTAGTGGACCCAAAACCCCAGACTTTTAGATTACTTCTGGGATCAAGAGGAACTTCTGCCTAGGAGAAGTGCTGCCCCTGCCTGTGACTGTGCTTTGTTGGGCTATCCAACAGTTGCTGCTTCTGCCTGTGAAACGGGGCAGAGACTGGGCTTTGTTGTGCATTCCTGCCTGAGAAGAATCTCCAAGGGATTGAACTGAGCTTGCCTCCTGTTTTGAAGTCTCAGGGCCATCAAAGACTTCCTCTGCCTACATCTGGACTCTCTGCTGAGACTTCTGCCCTGTCAAGTGGTATCCTATCCACTCCCTGGGCCTTTGAGAGGGGAAGTCTGCACAACAAGGACTGAAATCCAGGCACAGAACGCTGTGCAGGAACATTTTCGCTGCACCACCTGCAATGCGGCTGAAAAATGACGTGCTACACGGTTTGCAGCAAAAAACAACACTCCACCTGCCTCGCAACTGGGAGATCGACTAATCGCGGCTGGAGAAACGACGCAACACCTGCTTGTGGCTGTTGTTTGTGACACAAACCCCACGGAGCGCAGTTTTCAATCACCGAGCAGCCAGATTTCACACACATCATAGCTGAGCGTCAAAAGTCAACGCAGGCCTCCGAGGTGCCCGTCCGGAAATCAACACATCGATCTCTTGCGGGAGAGAGAAACAATGCTGCGCCTACCGGACCAGAGAAGGAAACAACGCACGGCCTCCCTTGCAAGTGAGAAATCGATGCATCGCCGACTTTTTCGATGCGCGCTCACCTGTGCGGCTTTATTTTCGACGCAAAACAGGTACTTTGTGTAACAGCAACGTTTCCATTGTTTTCTATGGAGTAAGACTCTTATTCTTTTGGAACTTCATATCTTGACTTGTGTATGTTGAATTTTTGTCGTTTTGGTCTTGTTTGATTCAGATAAATATTACCTATTTTTCTCAACTGTTGTGGTGTCCATTTTGTTGGGCTTTCACTCACTTACTATGTGTGTTGGTACAAATACTTTACACACTGCTTCTTAGTTAAGCCTGCCTGCTCGTCCCAAGCTACCAACGGGATGAGTGGGGGTGTAACCGGGCGTCTATCGCCACGGTTACTCGCAGGCAGCCGGAGCCGTCAACACCATACCCCCGGGGCACTCCAGAGAGACTAGAGGGAGTGATGTCAGACGCTGAAGACGTCGAGATCCGCCTTGCAATTGAAGACGGACTCCCGAGAGCGTCGTCAAGGAAGCAGGAAGGAACCCTGCCGTTCAGGACTGCGAGAGAGGGGCCCGCCACATCCCCGGAGGGGCTTGGCATTCACAGGTACGATCGTACCTAAGCCTTTGTTGGGTGCCGGCATGGTTACAGGGTGGGAGAAAGAGTGAGGGAACCACAGGGAGGAGTGGGCAAAGGTGCTGCAGAGCAGGAGACGTCTGTTAAGCATAATACCACTAATCCCACTTTGAATAAACCCTCTCCCAATCAGAGAAAGACATTAAAGAGGAGAGAAAAGAGAGAAAGTTCACGGGACGATGAATTGCACTAGAAAGTAAAATACCCAGCCACACCCTGCACAACCCCATCCTCCCACCACCCCTATTAACCCTAATAAACCACATATCCTTACCTCTACACTTATCTGTTGTTCCGTTCTTTTCTGTTTTGGGGAACCCGATCCGGCGTCACGGGGGAGAAGCCCTGACCTTACTCCACAGAGGGATCGACTGGTTTGAGACATCTACCCGAACCCCTACAAGAAAGAAAGAACCCGGAGGAACACAGTAGCAAGCCACCTAGAACCCTAAAACAAAGAGAGGCAAAGGCACTTATCCAATCAAAAACTGGGGCCTATTGTATTATTCCAATAAATCCCTCCCCTATAGACTAAGAACCCATTACAGGGGTTAACCAGTTGTGTTTCTCCTTTGCCCTGACTAGAGTGAGGATCCTTACTTGGACAGGGAGTAACCAGACTGCCAACCAAAGGCCCCATTTCTAACAGTGGGTATGTGTTTAGGGGTGGTAAGGGCATTTTTAGGGTGGGTTTGGCTTTTTGGGTGGTAAGGGAATTTTTAGGTTTTAGGGTGGGTGTAGGAAAGTACCATCTTGCCTGGCATGTTACCCCCATATTTCACTGTATATATGTTGTTTTAGTCTATGTGTCACTGGGACCCTGCCAGTCAGGGCCCCAGTGCTCATAAGTATGTGCCAGGTATGTGTTCCCTGTGTGATGACTAAGGTGGTCATTCCAACCCTGGCGGTCGGTGTTAAACCTGCGGCTAAACCGCTAACAGGCTGGCGGTAAAAAAAAATGGAATTCCGACCCTGGCGGAAACCGCCAACAGAGACTGCCACATCAACATACCGCCCGCCACGGCGGGGCAAACAAACAGCGCGGCGGTCACCGCCAACAGACAGGCGGGAGTCAATGTACCGCCCACCCTATCACAACACACCAATCCTCCACCTTTTCTGGGGCGGTAGCCCCGCCGATAAAAACACGGCGGAAACAGACATTTCAAACGGAAAACGCTCACCTCCATACACCCCACGAGGAATCTGGACAGCATGGAACCCGAACTCCTCATCCTCCCAGCGATTGTCTTCCTGCTCCTCTACCAGGAGCACGAACGCCGGCGCAGAAGACAATGGTGAGTACTGCACCTACGATACAGGGGAGGGGGGGAGGGGGGGAGGAGAAAATATTACGGGGACACACATACGCGACACACCCAACCCCACCCTCACCCACTAAAACACACACATCAATGCACAGTAATACATCACAGTTACCCCCCCCAAACCCCCCAGAAGAATGCAAAGACAAAAGGAAATGATTCTAAACATTGGAATATATTGTATTACTGGCTGAATTATATATATATATATATATCTACACATCAAAAACACTTATATACATATGTACAAGTCCGAGCATTGTAGCAGGCATTGTCCGTGGACCACTGGGCCCAAATCACATGGGCAAAGCCCACACAGGATACCTGACTCCAACGGAGAGAACACTGCAGGGGCATCAGATAGGAAAACTACAGCCACCTCAGGGGGAAGGGAAGGGGGGGCACCTCAGCCAGATGAGTGCACGCCGCAAGATCCATGAGGGGCCTCCATGGCCACTGTTCAATCCTGGGGAGTGCAAAGCCACAGTCTCTCAAGTCTCTGCAGTGGGTGGGTTGCCCACTGTGCCATCCTGGGGAGTGCAAAGCCACAGTCACTCAAGTCTCTGCAGTGGGTGGGTTGCCCACTGTGCCATCCTGGGGAGTGCAAAGCCACAGTCACTCAAGTCTCTGCAGTGGGTGGGTTGCCCACTGTGCCATCCTGGGGAGTGCAAAGCCACAGTCTCTCAAGTGGATGACAGTCTCCACTGGTTCTGGAGGGGGACTGGTGCCCAGAGTGCTTCGTGGAGCCCTGCCCGACACAGATACGGGCCTGCCCCTGCCGCGAATGGGCCAGCGGTGCTTGAGACGGCTGTGCCCAGTTCAGCGGTGCTTGAGACGGCGGTGCCCAGTGCAGCGGTGTTTGAGACGGCGGTGCCCAGTGCAGCGGTGCTTGAGATGAAGGGCCCAGTTCAGCGGTGCTTGAGACGGCGGTGCCCAGTTCAGCGGTGCTTGAGACGGCGTTGCCCAGTGCAGCGGTGCTTGAGATGAAGGGCCCAGTTCAGCGGTGCTTGAGACGCCGGTGCCCAGTTCAGCGGTGCTTGAGATGAAGGGCCCAGTTCAGCGGTGCTTGAGACGGCGGTGCCCAGTTCAGCGGTGCTTGAGATGAAGGGCCCAGTTCAGCGGTGCTTGAGACAGCGGTGCCCAGTGCAGCGTGCTTGAGATGAAGGGCCCAGTTCAGCGGTGCTTGAGACGGCGGTGCCCAGTTCAGCGATGCTTGAGACGGCGGTGCCCAGTGCAACGGTGCTTGAGATGAAGGGCCCAGTTCAGCGGTGCTTGAGATGAAGGGCCCAGTTCAGCGGTGCTTGAGACGGCGGTGCCCAGTTCAGCGGTGCTTGAGACGGCGGTGCCCAGTGCAGCGGTGCTTGAGATGAAGGGCCCAGTTCAACGGTGCTTCAGACGGCGGTGCCCAGTGCAGCGGTGCTTGAGATGAAGGGCCCAGTTCAGCGGTGCTTGAGACGGCGGTGCCCAGTGCAGCGGTGCTTGAGATGAAGGGCCCAGTTCAGCGGTGCTTGAGATAAAGGGCCCAGTTCAGTGGTGCTTGAGACGGCGGTGCCCAGTTCAGCGGTGCTTGAGACGGCGGTGCCCAGTGCAGCAGTGCTTGAGATGAAGGGCCCAGTTCAGCGGCGCTTGAGATGAAGGGCCCAGTTCAGCGGTGCTTGAGATGAAGGGCCCAGTTCAGCGGTGCTTGAGTTGAAGGGCCCAGTTCAGCGGTGCTTGAGACGGCGGTGCCCAGTTCAGCGGTGCTTGAGATGAAGGGCCCAGTTAAGCGGTGCTTGAGATGAAGGGCCCAGTTCAGCGGTGCTTGAGATGAAGGGCCCAGTTCAGCGGTGCTTGAGACGGCGGTGCCCAGTTCAGCGGTGCTTTAGACGGCGGTGCCCAGTGCAGCGGTGCTTGAGATGAAGGGCCCGGTTCAGCGGTGCTTGAGACGGCGGTGCCCAGTTCAGTGGTGCTTGAGATGAAGGGCCCAGTTCAGCGGATCCGGCCATGGCGTGCAGGTCATTTGCCACCTGTCCTGTGGCTGGCGGGGCCTTCCTGCCCATCTGTCGGGTGGCTGGCGGGGCCTTCCTGGTCTGCAGTACCGGGCCTGTTGGTGTCCTCCTGCCCACCTGGGATGGGGCTGGCGGGGCCCTCCTGGCCAGCTGGGCTGATGGCGGTCTCCTCGGGCGTGCTGCCCTTCCCAGCCTTCCCTGTTCGCCTGTGGCCCTTCCCCACCTTGGGCGGTGTGCCACCTGTCTTCACACTTCGTGCAGGAGCCATGGTAGGGATTTTAGTGCCTGGTGTTTTCACCCTCTCGCGCCGGCCGCTGACTATCTTCGGGTGTTTCTCCGGGGGTGGGCTGCCCGTGCCTTTGCTCCGTACTGAACTGGCTGCCCTTGAGGGTGGGGGACTCCACAGTCCATGGCAGACTGTCATCACAGGGCCCGGTTTTGTGGTGGCTGAGGTGCTGACTGGAGTCCTATGAGATGGACGGGGTGGGGGAGTTGTAGGAAAGAGGTTAAGTTTGGACAGGAATAGCAATTTAGGACCAGTGGGACGGGTAGGTGTAGTGGGTATGGGAGTGGAGGAAGAGGTTATGGTTGTAGAAGTCTTAAGTCTGGTGTCTTTGGGTGCAGGTGCTTGGGCTGGAGGCTGTCGTGAGGTGGATGGCTGTTGGGTGGATGGCTGTCTGCGTTTGTGTATCTTGGAAGAGGGGGTGACAGACACACTGGGAGAGGACACAGGGGACGTGTAAATGGTAGTGGGGGTGGTGACTGCACGTGTGCAGGGGGTTCTGGTGTGTGTGCTGGTGATGGACGTAGTGGCTGACGATGTTGTGCATGCAAGTGTGAGTGGAGACGTGACAGGGAGGAGGGAGACAAGGAGGAGGGGGACACAGTGGAGGCAGTGGGTGTTGGTATGTCTGTATGTGAATGTTGCTTGTGTGAATGCTTGTGTGATGTGTGGTGCTTATGTCTGGATGAGCTTCCCTTGGGTGTTGAGGTGTGTGCAGGCTGGTCTGATGGTGTGTCTGGGATAGGCAGAGGTACAGGTGATAGGGTATGGGTGAAGGAAGTTGGAGGGGGAGGCTTGAGACAGGGACAATTATTGCCATCAGTGCTGAGGCCAGAGTGTTGAACGATCGCTGAAGGGCAGCCTGACCAGAATGAATGCCCTGCAGGTATGCATTACTCTGGTGCACCTCTCTTTCGACACCCTGGATGGCATTCAAAATGGTAGACTGCCCAACAGTGAGCGTCCTCAGGAGGTCAATGATCTCCTCACTGAGGGTAGCAGGGGTGACTGGGGCAGGGCCTGAGGTGCCTGGGGCGAAGAAGATGCCCACCTTCCTGGGTGAGCAGGCACGGGGCAAATGCTGAGGGGCTGCTGGGAGGGCGGTGCTGGTGCGCTGGGTGGCGGCTGTACCTGTTGTTGCGGGGGGCACAGATGTTGCCGCCACCACAAGGGAGCTCCCTTCAGAGGACGAGTCCGTGTCACTTATGTCTGCCCGAGTCCCCGCTGTGGAGCTCCCCTCGCCCTCCGTCCCACTGGTGTATTCGGAATCCGTTGCATGGCCCTCCAGGGCCATGTGGGATGCAGCTCCCTCGTGCTCCGATGCCACTTCTCCTCCACCTGATGATGCTAATGCACACATGAACAGGAAGACCACAAAAAAGGGGGGGGAGAAAATGAAGACATGTTGAGTGCATGCATTGGCGACACCGTTGGCGGAGAGGACAGACACAGAAGCCCCCTGCACTATGCCGCGCACTTGGGGTCCACTACTCAATCCGTGTGACATGGCCTACAAGCCTATGGACGACATCTGCACACATAGATGACACAGGGCCATGAATAGCTGTACTTGGCACCCTACAGAGGTGGGGGGCGGGGCACAGGGCCATGCCTTACGGAGGGGCCTAGCCTACAGAAATCGCCCTGGCCTAGGGATACCCACAGCCCTCCTCCCCCACCCAGACACCTCCACTGCACGCAAAGTCACCAGAATGAGAGTGTACTCACCCCCTTGTGTCTGCTGTGATGTCCTCACGCGCCCATCCAAATCGGGGTAGGCCACCGCCAGGATCCGGGACATCAGGGGGTCAAAGTCTGACTGGCACCCCTCCCACGTTGGGAGGCCATCCCCAGCTGAGCCTCCGCCGTCTTCCTGCTCCAGCGTCGGATGTCCTTCCATCTCTTCTGGCAGTGGGTGCCCCGTCTGTGGTGGACCCCCAGGGCCCGGACGTCCTTGGCAATGGCACGCCAAATGTCTATCTTCTGGTGGGCGCTGACCTATGTGAAATGTACAGGGGGAGAAAAAGAGTCATCACCTTCTGCACCCTCAATGTGAGTGGCCCCCCATCCCTACCCTTGCCATGTGGCACATCCTGTCATCTGTCGTTTGATGCATGCCTCATTCGCTCCCCTCCCCACCATCTTTCATCCACCCAACTCAACACAGGCATTGGCCACAAAGCATGGTCCCAGTGTACTTACCTGTTGGTCTGGAGGACCGTAGAGTAGCGCATACTGGGGGAGGACCCCATCCACGAGTTTCTCCAATTCCTGAGCAGTGAAGGCAGAGGCCCTTTCCCCAGTCGCATGATCCATTGTCTCTTCCAGACCGAGGTCACAGCAGCACTTGCAGTGTAGGTCCTCTCCTGTCGAAGATCAGGTATCGAGTGATTAAGCAGATAGAAAATGGTGGTCACGCCCGCGGCGGTGTGTACCGCGGCGGTGCGTTCCGTGACCGCCGGCGCACATCGTCATTGGCTCCTGAGACCCATAGGGTTCAATGTTAACCAATGCTTCTTTGCGCCGAGGTCTTCGACCGCCTACCGCCACGGTGTGCCACGCCAGCGCATTTACCTCACATCCCATTGTCACACTTCACAGGTCAGGCAGCCGCCATTTCAAGGGCCCACATGGCTTACTTGTTGTTTTTGCTTTGTCGCCCTAAGTGGGAAGGGTATGCCCAGACGTGGGTCCCGTGTTTCCCATGCCACTGGATTCAAGCTAACCTGGCTGATGAGGGGTGAAACCCCGAAACCGGTCCCAGGATGCTTGTTTCCGGTGCAGCGAGGACCTGGCTTGGCAGTTCGGTCTGGACTGTTCCCATGAGGAACAGGGTCAAGACTGATTTGCATATGGCTGGGTCCAAACTGGGGTGGCATGGTGAGCAAAAGAACGATGGATTAAATCCAGATCTATGACTGGGGGTGAGTGTTTGACAATGTTCAGCATTCCGTCCATCACTTGTTGTTTTTACTTTGTCGCCCTAAGTGGGAAGGGTATGCCCAGACGTGGGTCCCGTGCTTCCCATGCCACTGGATTCAAGCTAGCCTGGCTGATGAGGGGTGAAACTCCGAAACCGGTCCCAGGATTCTTGTTTCCGGTCCAGCGAGGACCTGGCTTGGCAGTTCGGTCTGGACTGTTCCCATGAGGAACAGGGTCAAGACTGATTTGCATATGGCTGGGTCCAAACTGGGGTGGCATGGTGAGCAAAAGAACAATGGATTAAACCCAGATCTATGACTGGGGGTGAGTGTTTGACAATGTTCAGCATTCCGTCCATCACTTGTTGTTTTTACTTTTAACTGCGTCACACATACCTAGGCCTTGCATCAACACTCATACAAACCATTCAATGCATTGGTAATCGTGTTTTGTGCAAACTGTGGTTACGTACCTGTGGGTTGATTGACTCTGTGCTCGCTGTTGTCCTTCATAGGCACCGTCCGCTGGGACATGCGATGAGATGGAGGAATTTTCCCGTGTACAGACCGCTGGTAGACCTGTCGACAATGGAGGAAAGACATGTCATACTGACATACAGGCTTGACCGAGCCACTATTCATGAACTGTGTGCCCATCTGGAGCCAGACCTGATGTCACCCATCCGCCAACCCACAGGGATCCCACCTCTAGTGCAGGTGCTGTCAGTACTCCATTTCTTTGCAAGTGGATCATTTCAAACAACAGTGGCCATATCATCAGGGATGTCCCAGCCTATGTTTTCCAAGGTGTTGTCCAGAGTGTTGTCTGCCCTTCTGAAACACATGCGGAGCTACATTGTTTTCCCTGAGGTGGGGGATTTGCCTACAGTGAAAGGTGATTTCTATGCCCTTGGACATATCTCCAACATCATAGGTGCCATTGATGGGACCCATGTGGCTTTAGTACCCCCCAGCAGGAGTGAACAAGTGTACAGAAACAAAAAGAGTTATCAGTCGATGAATGTACAGATGGTGTGTTTGGCAGACCAGTACATCTCCCATGTTAATGCCAAGTTCCCTGGCTCCGTGCATGACGCGTACATCATGCGGAATAGCAGCATCCCTTACGTGATGGGTCAACTCCAGAGGCACCGTGTGTGGCTAATTGGTGACTCTGGTTACCCCAACCTGTCATGGCTACTGACCCCAGTGAGGAATCCCCGGACAAGGGCAGAGGAACGGTACAATGAGGCCCATGGGTGAACTAGGAGGGTGATCGAGCGTACCTTCGGCCTCCTGAAGGCCAGGTTCAGGTGCCTCCATATGACAGGTGGATCCCTATTGTACTCACCAAAGAAGGTGTGCCAGATCATCGTGGCCTGCTGTATGCTTCACAACCTGGCTTTGCGACGCCAGGTGCCTTTTCTGCAGGAGGATGGTCCAGATGGTGGTGTTGTAGCAGCTGTGGAGCCTGTGGAGAGTGAAGACGAGGAAGCCGAAGAAGACGACATAGACAACAGGAACACAGTAATACAGCAGTATTTTCAATGACACACAGGTAAGATTCCAACCCGGCATATTACATATACTTAACCCCTACTACCTCTCTACTGTCTGACCTTTTCCCCCAGTGTATGGTAACTGAGTTGTGACTTTCCCTTCCAATTTCAGAGATGTGGGCCATACTGCGTGACATCTGCTTTGTTTCCCCATGGACTACAGCTGTGTGACAGTGGTATGTTGGCATCACAATGTAAATATGTATTTTGGGACGGTAATGTCTAATACATTAGTACAAAATCACAGCCAGACTCCTGATTGTTTTGTGCAATAACTGTGTTTATTTTAGTGCTCTATATTGGTGGGTGATTGCAAATCGGTGAGGGGTGATGGTGGACGATTGTCCATGGCAGAGTCCAGACTATTAGATTCACAGGTGCATTGTCCAAATGCCTGTGGAAAGTGGAGCATGGGCAGTATAAGAATGGACAGGGTGTCAATGTGGGACAGTGGGATGACAATCAGGGAGGTATCCTTTCCTGGCGGGGGTCTTGGCATCTTACTCTGTCCTCTTCCTGGATCTCAGGGCCCGCTTGCGGGGTGGTTCTCCTTCTGCAGGGGGTGGGGTGCTGGTGGCCTGTTGGTCCTGTGGCGGGGCCTCCTGTCCACTAGCGCCGGCAGAGGTGGTAGGCAGTTCTTGGTCCATGCTAGTGTCAGGGGGCCTTTGTCCTGCCACAGTGTCCCGCAATGTGGTGACTACCTGATTCAGAGCCCCTACAATGGTGGCCAGGGCGGAACTGATGTTTCGTAGTTCCTCCCTGAACCCCAAATACTGTTCCTCCTGCAGAAGCTGGATCTCCTGAAACCTGGCCAGGACCGTCGCCATCGTCTCCTGGGAGTGGTGGTATGCTCCCATGATGGAGGAGAGGGCCTCGTGGAGAGTGGGTTCCCTGGGCCTGTCCCCCCCCTGTCGCAATGCAGCCCTCCCAGTTCCTCTGTTTACCTGGGCCTCTGTTCCCTGGACCGTGTGCCCACTACCACTGCCCCCAGGTCCCTGTTGTTGTTGGGGTGGTGGGTTAACCTGGGTGCCCTGTAGTGGTGGACACACCGCTGATTGACGTGTCCTGGGGACTGAGGGATGGGCCCGCTGGGTGGGTGCTGTGCTGGTGTTCCCAGAGGGGGGAAGGTCTGCTATGGCCTGTGGCTGTCTGAGGGGAACCGACTGTCCCGAGGTCCCCGATGGGCCGGGCTGGTCATCTAGATCCAGGTCGACAGAGGTGCTGTCCTCACTGTGGGCCTCTTCTGGGAGTGGAGTGGACATTTGTGGACCCTCCAGCGCGGTGACGTGGCGTTCGGGTCCTGCAGGGGTATTAAAGTATGGTTATTGCATTTGTGTGTGCCATAGCGTGTAATGGGTGGGTGCCCTTGTACCCCAGTGCTGGCATTCCCGTGTGGGGGCTTTTGTGACGGTGATTTGGTGGGGGATGGGTATGTGCAGTGGGCATGCTTTGGTGATGGGTGTCCATGCTTTGTGGTCGCATGCAGGGATTGGTGTTGGGATGGGTGGGCTGTGATGGTGAGACATTTGCAAGGAGCAGGATGTGATGGGGGTGAGGGTGGGGGTATGAGTTGGTATGCTGGTGGGGTGGGGGGGTTGAAGTAGTGATGATTTGACTTACCAGAGTCCATTCCTCCAGATACTCCTGCAAGGCCCTCAGGATGCAGGATCGGCAAGACTTGCTCCTCCCATGTTGTAAATTCTGGGGGAGGAGGTGGGGGTCCGCCGCCAGTCCGCTGCACCGCGATGTTGTGCCTGGATACCATTGAACGCACCTTCCCCCGTAGGTCGTTTCACCGCTTCCTGATGTTGTCCCTATTTCTTGGGTGCTGTCCCACAGCGTTGACCCTATCGACTATTCTGCTCCATAGCTCCATCTTCCTGGCCATGGTGGTGTGCTGCACCTGTGTCCCGAAGAGCTGTGGCTCTACCCGTACAATTTCCTCCACCATGACCCTGAGTTCATCCTCTGAGAACCTGGGGTGTCTTTGCGGTGCCATGGGGTGGTGTGGGTGATGTGTGGGGTGGATTGTGTGGTGATGTGTATTGGTGTGTTGTCAGAAGTGTGTGGAAATATTGCTGGGTGAAAGTAAAATGCACGTCTGGGTGCTCAGTTCTCTTTTTCTCAGTGCGTGGTCCCGATTCTGTAGGAGTGGGGGTTTGTGGGTGATGTGGGTGTGTGTTTTATATTGTGTTGGGTGTGTGGGAGTGGTGTTTGTATGTGTATCAGGTGCGTGTATTTTGAATTGTCCAATGTGGTTGTGTTTTGTAAGTGTGTGTGTATTTTGAGATTGCGGTGTGTACCGCCAATGGATTACCGCGGTTGAAAGACCGCCGCGTGGATTCGTGGGGCGTGATAGTGTGGGCGTATTTCTTTTGGCGTGATGGTGGAGGTTTGCTCATCGCCAGTTTCTCGCTGGCCTTTGGTGTGGCGGACTTTTGTGGATGTCTGTATTTTGGCGGTTTGCTTGTTCTGGGTCAGAATGACCGTGGCGGTTTACCGCGGCCGCAGCGGTATGTTGGCGGTCTTCTGACAGCAGTAAGCGGCTTTTACCGCCAAGGTTGGAATGACCCCCTAAATGTCTCACTGAGGCTCTGTTAACCAGAACCTCAGTGGTTATGCTCTCTCTGCTTTCCAAATTTGTCACTAACAGGCTAGTGACTAAATTTACCAATTCACATTGACATTCTGGTACACCCATATAATTCCCTAGTATATGGTACTGAGGTACCCATGGTATTGGGGTTCCAGGAGATCCCTATGGGCTGCAGCATTTTCTTTGCCACCCATAGGGAGCTCTGACAATTCTTACACAGGCCTGCCAGTGCAGCCTGAGTGAAATAACATCCACATTATTTCACAGCCATTTACCACTGCACTTAAGTAACTTATAAGTCACCTATATGTCTAACCTTCACCTGGTGAAGCTTGGGTGCAAAGTTACTTAGTGTGAGGGCACCCTGGCACTAGCCAAGGTGCCCCCACATCGTTCAGGGCAAATTCCCCGGACTTTGTGAGTGCGGGGACACCATTACACGCATGCACTGTACATAGGTCACTACCTATGTACAGCGTCACAATGGTAACTCCGAACATGGCCATGTAACATGTCTAAGATCATGGAATTGTCACCCCAATGTCATTCTGGCATTGGGGGGACAATTCCATGATCCCCCGGGTCTCTAGCACAGAACCCGGGTACTGCCAAACTGTCTTTCCGGGGTTTCCACTGCAGCTGCTGCCAACCCCTCAGACAGGTTTCTGCCCTCCTGGGGTCCAGGCAGCCCTGGCCCAGGAAGGCAGAACAAAGGACGTCCTCTGAGAGAGGGTGTTACACCCTCTCCCTTTGGAAATAGGTGTGAAGGCTGGGGAGGAGTAGCCTCCCCCAGCCTCTGGAAATGCTTTGATGGGCACAGATGGTGCCAATCTCTGCATAAGCCAGTCTACACCGGTTCAGGGATCCCACAGCCCTGCTCCGGCGTGAAACTGGACAAAGGAAAGGGGAGTCACCACTCCCCTGACCTGCACCTCCCAGGGGAGGTGCGCAGAGCTCCTCCAGTGTGTCCCAGACCTCTGCCATCTTGGAAACAGAGGTGTTTGCGGCACACTGGACTGCTCTGAGTGGCCAGTGCCAGCAGGTGACGTCAGAGGTTCCTTCTGATAGGCTCTTACCTCTCTTGGTAGCCAATCCTCCTTCCTAGGTAGCCAAACCTCCTTTTCTGGCTATTTAGGGTCTCTGCTTTGGGGATCTCACCAGATAACTAATGCAAGAGCTCACCAGAGTCCCTCAGCATCTCCCTCTTCACCTTCTGCAAAAGGATCGACCGCTGACTGCTCAGTACGCATGCAAAACTGCAACAAAGTAGCAAGACTACTAGCAACCTTGTATCGCTTCATCCGGCCGGCTTTGTCGACTGTTTCCAGGTGGTGCATGCTCTGGCGGTAGCCTGCCTCCTCTCTGCACCAGGAGCTCTGAAGAAATCTCCCGTGGGTCGACGGAATCTTCCCCCGTTCAACCGCAGGCAACAAAACACTACATCACGGGTCCTCTGTGTCCCCTCTCAGCACGACGAGCGTGGTCCCTGGAACTCAGCAACTCTGTCCAAGTGACTCCCACAGTCCAGTGACTCTTCAGTCCAAGTTTGGTGGAGGCAAGTCCTTGCCTCCCCACGCTAGACTGCATTGCTGGGTACCGCATGATTTGCAGCTGCTCCGGCTCCTGTGCACTCTTCCAGGATTTCCTTTGTGCACAGCCAAGCCTGGGTCCTGACACTCTAACCTGCAGTGCACAACCTTCTGAGTTGTCCTCCGGCGTCGTGGGACTCCCTTTTGTGACTTTGGGTGGACTCCGGTTCACTTTTCTTCTAAGTGCCTGCTCAGGTACTTCTGCGGGTGCTGCCGGCTTCTGTGAGGGCTCCCTTCATTGCTGGGCGCCCCCTCTATCTCCTCATCCAAGTGGCGACATTCTGGTCCCTCCTGGGCCACAGCAGCATCCAAAAACCCTAACCGCGACCCTTGCAGCTAGCAAGGCTTGTTTGCGGTCTTTCTGCGTGGGAACACCTCTGCAAGCTTCTTCATGACGTGGTACATCCATCCTCCAAAGGGAAAGTTCCTAGTCCTCTTCGTTCTTGCAGAACACCAAGCTTCTTCCAACCGGTGGCAGCTTCCTTGCACCCTCAGCTGGCATTTCCTGGGCTCCTGCCCACTCTCGACACTGTTGCAACTCTTGGACTGGGTCCCCTTGTCTTACAGGTACTCAGGTCCGGAAATCCACTGTTGTTGCATTGCTGGTGTTAGTTCTCCTTGCAGAATCCCCCTATCACGACTTCTGTGCTCTCTGGGGGTTGTAGGTGCACTTTACACCTACCTTTCAGGGTCTTGGGGTGGGCTATTTTTCTAACCCTCACTGTTTTCTTACAGTCCCAGCGACCCTCTACAAGCTCACATAGGTTTGGGGTCCATTTGTGGTTCGCATTCCACTTTTGGAGTATATGGTTTGTGTTGCCCCTATACCTATGTGCTCCTATTACAATCTATTGCAACTTTACACTGCTTGCATTACTTTTCTTGCTATTACCTGCATAATTTTGGTTTGTGTACATATATCTTGTGTATATTTCTCATCCTCACACTGAGGGTACACACTGAGATACTTTTGGCATATTGTCATAAAAATAAAGTACCTTTATTTTTAGTATATCTGTGTATTGTGTTTTCTTATGATATTGTGCATATGACACCAGTGGTATAGCAGGAGCTTTACATGTCTCCTAGTTCAGCCTAAGCTGCTTTGCCATAGCTACCTTCTATCAGCCTTAGCTGCTAGAAACACCTCTTCTACACTAATAAGGGATAACTGGACCTGGCACGAGGTGTAAGTACTCTGGTACCCACTACAAGCCAGGCCAGCCTCCTACAGTGGGTATGGCTTTTTGAGTGGCAAGGGCATTTTTAGGTTCCAGGATGGGTATGGGTTTTGGGGTGGTAATGGCATTTTTATGTTTTTCGATGAGTATGGGTTTTGGGGTGGTAAGGGCATTTTTAGGTTTTAGGGTGGGTATGGATTTTGGAGTTGTAAACGCATTTTTAGGGTTTAGGGTCTGTATGGGCTTTGGGGTGGTAACAGCATTTTTAGGTTAAAGGATGGGTATGGGTTTTGGGGTGGTAGGGGAATTTTTAGGTTTTAGGATGGGTATGGAATTTGGTGTGGTAAGGGCAATTTTAGATTTTGAGGTGGGTATGGGATTTGGGGTGGTAAGAGCAATTTTAGGTTTTAGGGTGGTTATGGATTTTGGGGTAGTAATAGCAGTCTTAGATTTTGGGGTGGGTTTGGGTTTTGGGTGCAATGGAATTTTTAGGTTTTAGGATGGCTATGGTTTTTACGGTAGGTATGGGTTTTTTTGGGTGGGAAGGGCATTTTTAGGTTTTAGGGTGGGTATGAGTGTTGAGGTGGTAAGGGCATTTTTAGGTTTTATGGTGGGTATTGGTTTTGGGGTGGTAAAGGCATATTAGGTTTTTAGGGTGGGTGTGGAATTTAGGATGGTAAGGGCATTTTTAGGTTTTAGGGTGCATATGGGTTTTTAGGTGGAATAGGCATTTTTAGGTTTTAGGGTGGGTATGGGATTTGGGGTGATAAGAAAATTTTTAGGTTTTAGAATGGGTATGGAATATGGGGTTGTAAGGTCATTTTTAGGTTTCGGGGTGGGTGTGTGGGACTTGCAGTGGTTGTTGGACTTGGGGTGGTAAGGGCATTTGTAGGGTTTAGGGTAAGCATCTGTTTTGGGGTGGTAAGGGGGGGTTTAGGTTTTAAGGTGGGTATGTGTTTTGGGGCGGTAAGGTAATTTTCTAGGGTAGGTAGGGTTTTTGAGTGGAAAGGTGTTTGTATGTGTGTGTGTTTGTGTGTGTATATATGTAAATATACATATACATGTACATATATATATATATACACATATACATGTATATGTATATACACACACACACATATACATATATATATATATATATATATATATATATATATATATATATATATATATATATATAATATGTTATACTTACCTGTACATTTTAACACACATAAGCCTTTACCAACCATGCCTTTACTTATGAAACTTTTGTGGTAAAGACATGCGTGGTAAAAGCAGATGTGTGGCCAAAACATTTTGTGGTAAGTGCATGCGTGGTAATGACCATGCGTTGTACTTACCGTGTTGTAAAGGGATGCGTGGAAAGTGCATGCATTGTTCCATCATACATCCACTTTCTGGTGATGAAGGATTGGGGGACAGTTCTTCAAGTGTTGGTGGGGACACATTTGAAGATCTTCTAGAGCATCTTGAGTGCGTGGAAGCAGGAGATAGAGATTGTGTTCACTTGGCCAGTCATGGTGAGTTGGTTGTTGATTTCTCTTCCAAGCTTCTTTGCGTGTGTTGATGGGGGTGTGGGTTCAAGTGCGACAGGCTACCAGGTGTGGTCCCGGGTTTAGGTGTCTTTATAGAAGATTACTACTTCTGTCTTGTCTGTGTTGAGCTTGAAACAGTTGTTTTTCATTCATATGAGGACTTCAGACATGCAGGTTGAGAAATTGGTCCACATGTTTGGCATCTTGTTAGAGAGGGAGAACATGAGCTGGCTGTCATCAGGATTGGACATGATCTTCATTCCGTGGGAAAGGATAATGTTAGTGGGTCATGTAGGCACTGGATAGAGTGAGAATCTTGTGCAACTCGGATATATGAGGATGGCGGTGTCCGGATTCAAGGGGGTCAGGCTGACTAACTGGATATGGCCTGTCAGAAAGAAGCTAATCCAGTGTAAGACCTTGGATGCTAGCTTCATACAGTCATCAGATGAGGTTGGCCCCCATCCTCGATCCTCATTAGGCCTGAGGACTACATCCCGCAGGGCGTTATTTATTTTAAAGTGGAGGTCGTCCACATGGCCCCTCTCCCCGAGCCCTGTGGACCCCATCACCCAGGGTCATTACTATAAATCAAGGTGAAGGAGGCCATATGGCTCCCCCTCCCTGAGAATTTATAGGCCCTGGTGACCTCATCCCCCAGGGCCACTCAGTTTATTAAAGGGGAAGGGAGCCAGCACACCCCCTCCCCAGGCCTTGTCAGACCCTGGCACCTAATTTCCCAGGGCCTATGCTAAAAGGGAAGGGGGCCTTGTGACCCGCATCCTTAAGCTGCTATCGGCCCAGGTGTAACCATTCCGATGCCCTCATTTATAAAAGGTGGGTGCCCTGATTCCCACCCAGGACACCCACCATACTCCTGTTGGGAGGTGCAGGGGAGCCGCATCCACCAGGAGCCAGAATTGCTCTTAGCTACTAATGCTGCTCCCTGGAGGCAGGAGCAATATTTTGATCTGTTTCCCTGTCCACACCAGTATGGGCAGGAAAATTGATCAAAACTCCTCTCCCATCAGGTAGGAACATTTTGCCCATCTAGAGCAGAATAGGTGTTTCCTCCTGCTTGGCAGGAAATTAAAAAATGCTCCCTCCAAGAAAGAGAAAATACAGGTTTCCCTGCCCACGCTGCTGTAGGCAGGAACACCACTATGTCTCATGTGTGGGCTCCCTAGGACATAGCTATAGATCCCGCCTTGAGGAATGGGCTCCCCTGGGTAATTAATGGCTCAGGGAGGGGAGCTATGCAACCTAGTCCCTTAAAGTAATCGGCCCAGGGAGTGTACTCCCCAAGTCCTTTTGAGGCTCAAGGAATGGAGCTGCATGGTCACCCTCCACATTGGTTACATTTTGGCCATGGTGTGGGTTCCTCTGGGTCAGCTGAAGCTCAGGGAAGGGGGCCACGCAGCCCCCTCCCCATTTTGTTAAATTTTATCCCTGGGCATGGGCTCCTCGTGGACCCTCCCCATATACAGTAATTTCTGCCCCTGAGATGGGCTCCCTGGGGTTTTCTGGAGGCTCTGGGGGGGCTGCATGGTTCACCTCCCCCTATGAACAAACTCCAGCCCAGGGGGAGGGCTCCTGGGGCCTCTAGAGGCTCAGACAAGAGGGTCACTCAGCCCACTCCCTTTTATGAGTGCAGCCTCAGGGGTGGGCTCCCTGGGTTATAAAGACAATAAATGCTGCTTAGCTACCATTTTTATTTTTAGTAATTCAGCAGGAGTCCTGCAGGACTGCAACATTTTTTGTCATTTTTTTTTCTTTTGGCCCCAGGGGTGGTCTCTCGGGGTTTCCCTATTGGGGCCTAGTGAGTCAGGGTATCCCTACTCTGCCCCCTTATATTATATGTTTTTCTAACTTCAGAACAGGGGAAAAAGGGCCTGATTATGACTTTGTCTGTCCACCACGGAACCTCCAAAGCCCCAGGGAGGTCGCCACCGCCATGGCTGACATTCCCCCCCCCCCCCGAGCGTATTAGATTTTTCCCCCAGGACGACCTTCGGGAACATTGTAATAAGCGTTCCTGCCGAGCTGACTAGTGGGAACAGTGTGACAATACTGGTCTCAGCTCCGTTAATGGAGCCTAGGCCAATATCATAGCACTCCAGCACCCTCAGTTTCCCTTGTCCCATTTCACATGTCGTGTTTTCACTTTTAGGGACCACCTTGTCACACAGCCTGCAATGGTAGCCTGCATGAGGTGGTGCTGGGTTTCTTAGGGTGGCACAAGTTGTGCAGCTGCTCTTAGGGACCTTCTTTAGAACCTAGGTACCAAAGGACCATTTACTAGGGACTTACAGAGGTGCTAAGGGGGTCTGGCTACTTGAGGATTGTAGGAGGCTGGCCTGGTTTGTGGTGGGTACCTTGGGTACTTACACCTTATGCCAGGTCCAGTTATCCCTTATTAGTGAAATGTTGTAGTGTTCTAGAAGCTTAGGCGGATAGAGGTAGCTGTTGCAGAGCAGCTTAGGCTGAACTAGGAGACATGCAAAGCTCCTGCAATACCACTATAGTTACACAGTACTTATACACAAGCAAAGACAATACTCAGCGTTACCAAAAATAAAGGTAGTTTATTTTAGTGACACAAGGCCAAAAATATCTTAGAGGCAATACTCCTTCTGGAGGTAAGTATTATACACAATATATACACTAGACACCAAACTAAGGTAAGTAATTAGACATAGGATAGTGCAAACATTAGGAAATGCTATATATTGCAATAGGAGAAAATAGGTCTGGGGCAACACAAACCATACACTAAGAAAGTGGAATGCAAATCACAAATTTTCCACTAGACAACTGTAGTGTGTAGAGAATCGCTGGGAGAGTAAGAAAACCACAAAGGTGAGTAAAATACCCCACCCAGAGCCCCGAAAATTAGGATTAAAGTACTGCAAGTTTCCTTAGGACACACTACAAGTCGTGATTAGAGTTATTGTAAGAACCAAGCAAGATTGCAAACAAAAAATGGTGGATTCCTGGACCTGAAAACCTGTAAAGAGAGGAGACCAAGTCCAGTAGTTAAAGAAGATTCCAGGAAGGACAGGAGCCCCTGCCAACCTAGAAGATGGTGCAAAAGATGAGTCTCTGGTTGGAAGAAGACAACAGAAGAGCACCAAGGAAGATGGGTGTGGGTTCCTGCAAGATGCAATGGATGTCCCACGTGAAGATGTTGGATGCAGGCGAGTTGCCGCGCTGGATTCGTCCAATAAGCCTTGGTTCAAGAAATGTAGCGAATTGCATCAAAATGGCGCTGCCTGGATCAAGGAGGCACCTGGGGGTCTCAAATCGGACTGAGGAGGGATAGGTGGCTCCCAACACTGGAAGGAACCCACAGATGACCAGGCAGCACCTACAGAGGCCCCAGGACATGGGGACAAAGAAGGTGCAAATTGCGGTTGTTGCAGCAATACAAAAGAGGGTCCCACGCCGCCGGAGAACAAATCAGCAAGTTGAGCATCGCAGGATAAAGTGCTGGGGACCTGGGCCAGGCTATGCATGAAGGATTCTTGCAAATAGTGCACAGAGGCCTCAGGAGGTGAAGATGACGCAGTGCAAAGGGGTACTGTCGCAAACGGGGAAGGCAAGCTCTTACCTCCTCCAAATTTGGACAGCATGACCATAGGGCAGTCTGTGTCGAAGGTGTTCCAAGGAGCACGCTCATCACCAGGAGAGGAGTCCAAGAGAACTGGTTGTCATCTTAGAAGGTGCCTGCTGGAGCAGGGAAGTGATTACGTCACTCCACAGGAGATTTCTTCGGTCCTTCTGGTGCAGGGTGAAGACAGGGAGTCCCCAGAGTGTGCACACCATGGAAACTATTGTCGTTGCTGGCTGGAGCTGAAGTTGCAGAGTCGAAGTAGCCCTTCTGTATACTTTGTTGCTGTTACGGCAGTTCCTGGAGCAGTCTGCAGTCGATCCGAGGTCAGAGGATGAAGTAGTAGTTGCAGAGGATTCTTGATGGAAACTTGCAAGCAGGATCTTAAGAGAAACCCACAGGAGAGACCCTAAATAGCCCTGAGAGGGGGATTGACTACCTTATCATGTATGGACCTATCAGGAGGTGTCTCTGATGTCACCTGCTGGCACTGGCCACTCAGAGGCCTCCAGAGTGCCCCACCACCTTGGAAAACAAGATGGCTGAAGGCTGGGACACACTGGAGGAGCTCTGGGCACCACCCCTGGGGGGATGATGGACATGAGAGTGGTCACTCCCCTTTCCTTTGTCCAGTTTTGCGCCAGAGCAGGGACTGGGGGTCCCTGAAGCAGTGTAGACTGGCTTATGCAAGGAGGGCACCATCTATGCCCTTCAAAGCATTTCCAGAGGCTCAGGGAGGCTACCCCTCCCAAGCCTGTAACACCTATTTTCAAAGGGAGAGGTTCTAACACCCTCCTCCCAAAGGAAATGCTTTGTTCTGCCTTCCTGGAACTGAGCTGCAGAACCCTGTCTGTGAGGTGGCAGCAGCTGTAGCTGCAGTGCAAGCCTCAGAGAGCTAGTTTGACATTACTGTGGGTCCATAGTGGAGACCATAGGATGCATGGAATTGGCTTCCCAATGGCAGATTTGGAATGGGGGGACAATTCCATGATCTTAGACACCTTACATGGCCATATTCGGGGTTACCATTGTGAAGCTACATATAGGTATTGACCTATATGTAGTGCACACATGTAATGGCGTCCCTGCACTCACAAAGTCCGGGGAATTGTCCCTGGACTGCGTGGGGACACCTTTGCTAGTGCAAGGGTGCCCTCACTCTTAGTACCTTTGCTCCTAGCCTTCAATAAATGAAGGTCAGACATTTAGGTGACTTATAAGTTACTTAAGTGCAGTGAAAATGGCTGTGAAATAGTGTGTGCACTATTTCACGCAGGCTGCAGTGGCAGTCCTGTGAAAGGGTTTGTCTAAGCTCCTTATGGGTGGCAAAAGAAATGCTGCAGCCCATAAGGATCTCCTGGAACCCCAATGCTCTGGGTACCTCGTTACCATATACTAGGGACTTATAAGGGAAGTCCAGTGTCCCAATTGAAATTTGTAAATGAAGTCAATAGCCTATAGTGACACATTTAAAAGCAGAGACAGCATAAGCACTGAGGTAATCCTGTGCACCATGTGATCTGCAGCTACAAGGGCTTCTGTGCACATTTCCAAGAAATCCTGCATGCACAGCTGAGCCCATGTCCCCAGTGCTCCGTCCTGTGATGATCAGCTCCCTGAGTTGACCTCCGGTGTCGTGAGACCTCTCTTTGCAGTGTTGAGACGACTGCTGTGTTCAGTCTTTTTGAACCCTTGTTCAAGGACTCCTGCAGATGCTTCCCTCCTTCCAGTGGGCTCTCTGCATTGCTGAGGGTCCCCTCAGTCTCCCCCTCCTGGGTGGCGACATCCTGGTCCTTCCTGGGCTTGGGCAGCACCCTTTTTCTTTAAAGGTGACTCTTGCAGGTGGCAATGCTTGTTTGCAGTATTTTGCCTAGGAAACAACTCTGCATCCACCAGCACACCATGGGACACCTTCAGCACAAAACAGAACCTCCTACCTCCTTTCATTGGTGCAAAACCCGCATCTTCTTCCAACGGAGGCAGTAATTTTGCACCTTCATCTGGTGTTCAGTGGGCTCCTGCCACCCCTGGACACTTTAGCGACTCTTGGACTTGGTCCTCTTCCTTTACAGGTCTTCAGGTCCAGGAATCCGTCTTCGGTGCTTTGCAGTCTGTTGTGGGCCTTGCAAAATCCTTTATCACGACTTTAGTGGGTTTTGGGGGAAATAGTAGTACTTTACCCATACTTTCCTGGGTCCTGGGGAGGGGTCTCCTTTACACCCTTGGTGTTTTATCACACTCCCAGCGACCCTCTACACACTACACTTGCCTAGGGGTGCATTTGTGGTTCGCATTCCACTAACTTAGTATATGGTTTGTGTTGCCCCTAGGCGTATTGCATTCTATTGTGTTTTGAAGTGCACTACTTTCTGACTGTTTTACTTACCTTATTTGATTATTTGTGTATATTTTGTGTATGGTACTTACCTCCTAAAGGAGAATATCCTCTGGGATATTTTTGGCACATTGTCACTAAAATAAAGTACCATTATCTTTGGTAACTATGAGTATTGTCTTTCTTATGATATAGTACCTATATGACATAAGTGGTATTGCTTGAGCTTTGCTTGTCTTTTAGTTCAGCCTTGGCTGCTCTGCTATAGCTACCTCTATCAGCCTAAGCTGCTAGAACACTACTAAACTCTACTAATAAGGGATAACTGGACTTGTTATAACGTGTAAGTACCATTGGTACCAACTACAAGCCAAGCCAGCCTACTGAAGTACTGCATGCATCTTTGCAACAGAGTACGCTCTCTACCAGAGTCTAAATCAGACTCTATGTTGTTTTAGAGCTTCAAGTGAGATACCTAGGAGTCCCCTGAGGGCCAAGGAGATTGTGGGATTCTTAAAACTATGGTGCAAGTATCAAATTATGATAAAAGGTTCTCTAGAGTTACATGAAGCCCTTCCAATTGTTACATGAACACCACATAGCAAGAGCCATCCACTAGGCTGACAAGGCAAACATGGATTCAGGCCTATACATGTGCCCCCACAGCTGCAGCTTTTGAACCTACGTGCAAACTTGTCAACATTACCCTTTTGGACAGCAAGGTATCCTACTTTTAAATATTATGTAAATTACTCTTAAATGGCCCATTTTGCCTATATGGTAGGGTGCCTAGGATTCAGAAGTCGAGCATGCAAGAATTTCATGGTGGCACTTTCCTCTAGTGGCTAGTCCATAAATACTGTATGCATTGTATAGGGGTGTAGTTAATCCTGTGAGAAAAACGAAATGCAATTAAAATACTATTTTGGTAACTTTGGTTTGTAATACATAATTCAGTCAACCACTTTATTATTATTTATTAGAAATCCATTTTAATAGTGAAGTTGAATTTTGACTTTTACAAAGTTATACTTTCCTAGCTGATGCTTCAGTATGCTAATTAGCATTAGCCTGCCAGTAGCTGCTCCATCAGTGCTTCCCCTTAATGAGGTATGGTAAATGCTCCCAGAGAAGCAACAGTCGCAAGAGGACCTCGGTGTGAAGACTCTGATTCATCCTGTCTCAGGAAGGGCAGTTCAGGAGAGCTCAGGAACGTAACTTAAAAGGGGCCATAGCATGGCTTGCTCATTCATAGTTAAGTGTAATGTGAAACCTGGGAAAGACAAGTCTTTTGATCCCTGGGCAGGGTGTAGCTATACTTGTACCTTCTCAGTTGAGAGGGAGCAAGTCCCAGAACCATTTCAGCATGGTTGGGTGGGGCTGAGGGTCTACTTATTTCAGTAGACACATCCCTGGATGTGCCACCAGTGTCTTCTAGAGACAGAAGGGTTCTGCCATGTTGGATATCCTTAATAATAGTACCCAGTGAGATAGTCTGCAGTACTGAAAACAGCATGTGTGGCATAAAGGGGATGTTTACTATTGGGAACATTTTACTCAGTGCCCATGTGTTCACCCAACCCACTGGCAAGTAAATATTAAATAGGTCAGTACTAAGTAGGCTTTGTAACCAACAAGATAAAGGGGGTCATTCTGACCTCGGCGGTAAAAGGCGCTTACTGCCGGTCAGAAGACCGCCATAACACCGCCGCAGTCGCGGTAAACCGCCACGGTCATTCTGAACCGCAACTGGCAAACCTCCAAAAACCCGACATCAACAAAAGTCCACCACACCAACGGCCAGCGAAAAACTGGTGATGACCAAACCTCCACCGTCACGCCAACAGAAATACGCCCATGCCATTCCGACCCACAAATCCCCGCAGCGGTCTTTCAACCGCGGTATTCCATTGGCGGTACACACCGCTGCGCTCAAAATACTCACACCTTTACAAAACACAGCCACATTGGACAATTCAAAATACACACACCTGAGACACATACACACACCACTCCCACACACCCAATCCAATATAAAACACACACCCACAAACCCTTACGACCACAATTGCGACTGAAGGCCAGAGAGAGACAGCACAGAATAGAGTACACCATCACATAGAGGCAAATCCCAACATCACCCACACAATATCCATGCACAAAACACCACACACCACCACACACACCACACTCTACAACACATACACCACCCCACACCTCATCCACACCACCCCATGGCACCCCAAAGACACCCCAGGTTTTCTGACGCAGAACTCAGGGTCATGGTGGAGGAAATAGTTCGGGTAGAGCCCCAGCTCTTCGGGACACAGGTGCAGCACACCACCATTGCCAGGAAGATGGAGCTATAGCAAAGAACAGTGGACAGGGTCAACGCTGTGGGACAGCATCTACGAAATCGGGACGATATCAGGAAGCGGTGGAACGACCTACGGGGGAAGGTGCGTTCCATGGTATCAAGGCACAACATTGCGGTGCAGAAGACTGGCGGCGGACCCCCACCTACTCCCCCAGAATTTACAGCATGGGAGGAGCAAGTCTTGCACATCCTGCATCCTGAAGGCCTCGCAGGAGTAGCTGGAGGAATAGACTCTGGTAAGTCAAATCTTCACTACTTCATTCCCCCCACCCCACCTGCATGCCAAATCATACCCCCACCCTCACCCCCACCCCCATCACACCAACTCCTTGCAAATGGCTCACCATCACAACCCACCCATCCCAACACCTAGCCCTGCATGCGTCCACAAAGCATGGACACCCATCACCAAAGCATGCCCACTGCACATACCCATCTCCCCCACAAGCCACCGTCACAACAGCCCCCACAAGGGAATGCCAGCACTGGGGTACACGGCCACCCACCCATTGCACGCTATGGTACACACAGAAGCAATAACCATACTCTTATACCCCTGCAGGACCCGAACGCCACCACACCGCCCAGGAGGGTCCAGAAATGTCCATCCCACCCCCAGAAGAGGCCCCCAGTGATGACAGCAGCTCTGTCTCCCTGGACCCAGATGACCAGCCCGGCCCATCAGGGACCTCGGGACAGTCGGTTCCCCTCACACAGCCACAGGCCACAGCAGACCTACCCCCCTCTGGGAATACCAGCACAGCTCCCACCCAGCGGGCCCATGCCTCTGTCTCCAGGACACGTCAATCAGCGGTGTGTCCACCACTACAGGGCACCCAGGTTGACCCACCACCCCAACAACAGCAGGGACCTGGGGGCAGTGGTAGTGGGCACACGTTCCAGGGGACAGAGGCCCAGGGAAACAGGGGAACTGGGAGGGCTGCTGTGCGACAGGGGGGGGACAGGCCCAGGGAACCCACTCTCCACGAGGCCCTCTCCTCCATCATGGGAGCATACCACCACTCCCAGGAGACGATGGCTACGATACTGGCCAGGTTCCAGGAGATCCAGGTACTGCAGGAGCAACAGTACATGGGGTTCAGGGAAGAACCCCGAAGCATTAGTTCCGCAATGGGGACCATCGTCGTGGCTCTTAACCATATTGTCACCACATTGCAGGACCATGTGGCACCACAAAGGGCCCCTGTCACTAGCATGGGCCAAGAACAGGCGACCACCTCCGCCGGCGCTAGTGGACAGGAGGCCCCCACACAACAACAGGCCACCAGAACCCCACCTCCTGCAGAAGAAGAACCACCCCGCAAGCGGGGCCTGAGATCTCGGAAGAAGACAGAGTAGGATGCCAAGACCCCCGCCAGCAAAGGATACCCCCTGATGTCATCCCACTGTCCCACATTGTCACCCTGTCCAACCTTAAACTGCCCCTGCTCCATCCTTCCACAGGCATATGGACAATGCACCTGTGAGACTGAAAATCTGGACTCTGCCATGGACATTACTCCACCATCACCCATCACCGATTTTCAAGTATGTCCCTAAATTTAGCACTTAAATAAAATCACTTATTGCACTAAAATTATCTGGAATCTGCTTGTATTTTGAACAAATGTATTAGACATAACGGTGCCAAAATGTTCAGTTACATTGTGATGACAACATACCACTGTCACACAGCTGTAGTCCATGGGCAAACAAAGCAGAGGTCACGCAGTGGGGCCCAGATCTCTGAAAACGGAAGGGAAAGTCACAACTCAGTTAACATAAACTGGGGGGAAACTCAGACAGTAGAGAGGCAGGAGACTGTAAGTACATGTAAAATGGCGGTGTTGAATCGTACCTGTGTGTTATTGAAAATACTGTTGTATCACTGTGTCCCTGTTGTCTGTGTCGTCGCCGTCGTCTTCCTCCTCTTCACTCTCCAAAAGCTCCACAGCTGCCACAACACCACCCTCTGGACCATCCTCCTGCAGGAAAGGCACCTGGCGTCGCAAAGCCAGGTTGTGAAGCATACAGCAGGCCACGATGATCTGGCACACCTTCTTCGGTGAGTACATCAGGGATCCACCTGTCATATGCATGCACCTAAACCTGGCCTTCAGGAGGCCGAAGGTCCGCTCGATCACCCTCCTAGTACGCCCATGGGCCTCATTGTACCGTTCCTCTGCCCTGGTCCGGGGATTCCTCACTGGGGTCAGTAGCCACGACAGGTTGGGGTAACCAGAGTCACCAATTAGCCACACACGGTGTCTCTGTAGCTGTTCCATCACATAAGGGATGCTGCTATTTCGCATGATGTACGCGTCATGCACTGACCCAGGGAACTTGGCATTAACATGGGAGATGTACTGGTCAGCCAAACAGACCACCTGGACATTCATCGAATGATAACTTTTTCTGTTCCTGTACACCTGTTCACTTTCACTGGGGGGAACCAAAGCCACATGTGTCCCATCAATGGCACCAATGATGTTGGGAATATGTCGAAGGGCATAGAAATCACCCTTCACTGTAGCCAAATCGCCCACCTCAGGGAAAACAATGTAGCTCCGCATGTATTTCATCAGGGCAGACAACACTCTGGACAAAACCTTAGAAAATATAGGCTGAAACATCCCTGATGAAATGGCCACTGTTGTTTGAAATGACCCACTTGCCAAAAAATGGAGTACTGACAGAACCTGCACCAGAGGGGGAATCCCTGTGGGTTGGCGAATGGGTGACATCAGGTCTGGCTCCAGCTGGGCACACAGTTCCTGTATAGTGGCTCGGTCAAGTCTGTATGTCAGTATGACATGTCTTTCTTCCATTGTCGACAGGTCCACCAGCGGTCTGTACACAGGAACATTCCTCCATCTCCTCGCAAGTCCCAGCGGACGGTGCCTAGGAAGGACAACATGGAGCACAGAGTCAAGCAAACCACAGGTACGTTCCCACAGCTTGCACAGTACACGATTCGCTATGCATTGAATGGCTTGTATGAGTGGCAATGCAAGGCCTGTGTGACGCAGTAGAAATTAAGCCATGTGGGCCCTTGAAATGGCGGCTGCCTGACCTGTGAAGTGTGACAATGGGATGTGAGGTCAATGCGCTGGCGTGGCACACCGTGGCGGTAGACGGTCGAAGACCGCGGTGCAAAGCCGCATTGGTTAACATAGAACCATATGGGTTTCAGGAGCCAATGACGAAGTGCGCCGGCGGTCGCGGTACGAACCGCCGCGGTACGCACCGCCGCGGGCGTGACCGCCATTTTCTATCTGCTTAATCACTCGAGACCTGATCATCCACAGGAGAGGACCTATACTGCAAGTGCTGCTGTGACCTCGGTCTGGAAGAGACAATGGCTGCTGCGACTGGGGAAAGGGCCCCTGCCTTCACTTCTGAAGAATTGGAGAAACTCGTGGATGGGGTCCTCCCCCAGTATGCGCTACTCTACGGTCCTCCAGACCAACAGGTTAGTACACTGGGACCATGCTTTGTGGGCAATGCCTGGGTTGAGTGGGGTGAATGAACGATGGTGCGGAGGGGAGCGTATGAGGCATGCATCAAACGACAGATGAGCGCATGTGCCACATGGCAAGGGTGGGGATGGGGGGCCACTCACATCGAGCATGCAGAAAATTATGATATTTTATTTTCTCTCACTGTACGTGTCACATAGGTCAGCGCCCATCAGAAAGTCGACATTTGGCGTGCCATCGCCAAGGACGTCTGGACCCTGGGGTTCCACAACAGACGGGGCACCCACTGCCACAAGAGGTGGGAGGACATCCGCCGCGGGAGCAGAAAGACCGCGGAGGCTCTGCTGGGGATGGCCTCCCAATGTAGGCGGGGTGCCACTCGTCAATTGACCCCCCTGATGTCTCGGATCCTGGCGGTGGCCTACCCAGATTTGGATGGGCGCGTGAGGACATCACAGCAGACACAAGGGGGTGAGTACAAGCACATTCTGCTATCTTAGCGCGCAGTGGAGGTGTCTGGGTGGGGGAGGAGGGATGTGGGTATCCCTAGGCCAGGGCGATTTCTGTAGGCTAGTCCCCTCCGTAAGGCATGGCCCTGTGCCCCCGCCCTCCATCTCTGTGGGGTGCCAAGTACAGCTATCCATGGCCTTATGTCACCTATGTGTGCAGATGTCGTCCATTGGCTTGTAGGCCAAGTCTCACTGATTGAGTAGTGTACCCCAAGTGCGCGTCGTAGTGCAGGGGGCTTCTGTGTCTGTCCTCTCCGCCAACTGTGTTGCCAATGCATGCATGTCTTTATTTCTCCCCCCCCCTTTTTTTGTCTGCTCTTCCTGTTCATGTGTGCATTAGCATCATCTGGCGGAGGAGAAGTGGCATTGGAGCACGAGGGAGATGCATCTCACATGGCCCCGGAGGGCCATGCAACGGACTCTGATTTCACCAGTGAGACGGACGGCGAGGGGGGCTCCACAACGGGGACACGTGGAGACATCAGCGACACCGACACGTCCTCGGAAGGGAGCTCCCTTGTGGTGGCGGCAACATCTGTGCCCACCGCAACAACAGGTACAGCCGCCACCCAGCGCACCAGCTCCGCCCTCCAAGCAGCCCCTCAGCGTTCGCCCCGTGCCCGCTCGCACACCAAGGCGGGCATCTCCTTCACCCCAGGCACCTCAGGCCCTGCCCCAGTTACCCCTGCTGCCCTCAGTGAGGAGGTCATTGACCTCCTCCGGACGCTCATTGTTGGGCAGTCTACCCTTTTGAATGCCATCCAGGGGGTGGAAAGGGAGGTGCATCGGAGCAATGCATACCTGGAGGGCATTCATTCGGGTCAGCCTGCCCATCAGCGATCGTTCAACGCTCTGGCCTCAGCACTGACGGCAGCCATTGTCCCTGTCTCCTGCCTCCCTCCTGCAACTCCCTCCACCCAGTCCCACTCCCCTGTTCCTCTGCCTATCCCAGACACACCTACAGACCAGCCTGCACACACCTCAACACCCAAGGTCAGCTCATCCAAACATAAGCACCACACATCCCACAAGCATTCACACAAGCAACATCCACATGCAGACATGCCAACAGCCACTGCCTCCTCTGTGTCCCCCTCCTCCTCGTCTCCCTCCTCCCTCCCTGTGACGTCTCCACTCACACTTGCATGCACCACTTCATCAGCCACTACGTCCATCACCAGCACACCCACCAGAACACTCCGCACACGTGCAGTCACCACCCCCACTGCCATTTACACGTCCCCTGTGTCCTCTCCCAGTGTGTATGTCACCCCCTCTTCCAAACCACACAAACGCAGGCAGCCACCCACCCAACAGCCATCCACCTCACGACAGCCTCCGTCACAAGCACCTGCACCCAAAGACAGCACACTTGACTCTCCTACAACCACATCCTCTTCCTCCACTCCCATACCCACTGCACCTACCCTTCCCATTGCTCCTACAAAGTTCTTCCTCTCCAAAATTAACCTCTTTCCATCACCTGACCCACCTGGGTGAAGGAGTACTCCCACGGGCACGGGACACCATCACAGGAGGGCCCCGCAAGCGAGAAGTCGGATGGCGAGTGAACACCATATATTGGCCGGATCTGGTGCCCTGGAGACACATGTGAAGAACCGCTGAACAGGGCCCTTCAAGACAAGCACTGCTGAACAGGGCCCTTCAAGACAGGCACCGCTGAATAGGGCCCTTCAAGACAAGCACCGTTGAACAGGGCACCGCCGTCTCAAGAACCGCTGAACAGGGCCCTTCAAGACAGGCACCGCTGAACAGGGCCCTTCAAGACAAGCACCGCTGAACAGGGCCCTTCAAGACAAGCACCGCTGAACAGGGCCCTTCAAGACAGGCACCGCTGAATAGGGCCCTTCAAGACAAGCACCGTTGAACAGGGCACCGCCGTCTCAAGAACCGCTGAACTGGGCCCTTCAAGACAGGCACCGCTGAACAGGGCCCTTCAATACAAGCACCGCTGAACAGGGCACCGCCGTCTCAAGAACCGCTGAACAGGGCCCTTCAAGACAAGCACCGCTGAACAGGGCACCGCAGTCTCCAGAACCGCTGAACAGGGCCCTTCAAGACAAGCACTGCTGAACAGGGCACCGCCGTCTCAAGAACCGCTGAACAGGGCCCTTCAAGACAGGCACCGCTCCGCTGGGCCCTTCCTCTCAAGCACCGCTCCGCTGGGCCCTTCAACTCAAGCACCGCTCCGCTGGGCACCGCCGTCTATGCACCGCTCCGCTGGGCCCTTCCTCTCTAGCACCGCTCCGCTGGGCCCTTCCTCTCAAGCACCGCTCCACTGGGCCCTTCCTCTCAAGCACCGCTCCGCTGGGCACCGCCGTCTCTGCACCGCTCCGCTGGGCCCTTCCTCTCAAGCACCACTCCGCTGGGCCCTTCAACTCAAGCACCGCTCCGCTGGGCACCGCCGTCTCTGCACCGCTCCGCTGGGCCCTTCAACTCAAGCACCGCTCCGCTGGGTACCGCCGTCTCTGCACCGCTCCGCTGGGCCCTTCCTCTCAAGCACCGCTCCGCTGGGCCCTTCCTCTCAAGCACCGCTCCGCTGGGCCCTTCAACTCAAGCACCGCTCCGCTGGGCACCGCCGTCTCTGCACCGCTCCGCTGGGCCCTTCCTCTCAAGCACCGCTCTGCTGGGCCCTTCAACTCAAGCACCGCTCCGCTGGGCACCGCCGTCTCTGCACCGCTCCGCTGGGCCCTTCAACTCAAGCACCGCTGACACATTGGCAGAAGGGGCAGGCCCGGATCAGTGTCGGACAGGGCTGCACGATACACTCTGGGCACCAAGACTCCTCCAGTACCGCTGGATTCTGTCATCCACTTGAGAGACTGTGGCTTTGCACTCCCCAGGATGGCACAGTGGGCAAGCCACCCACTGTAGGGACTTGAGGGACTGTGGCTTTGCACTCCCCAGGATGGCACAGTGGGCAAGCCACCCACTGTAGGGACTTGAGAGACTGTGGCTTTGCACTCCCCAGGATTGAACAGTGGCCATGGAGGCCCCTTGTGGATCTGGCGTCGTGGACTCATGTGGCTGAGGTGCCCCCCCTTCCCTTCCCCCTGAGGTGCCTGTAGTTTTCCTATCTGATGCCCGTGCAGTGTTCTCTCCAATGGATTTGGGTCTCATGTGTGGGCTTTGCCCATGTGTTGAGGACCATTGGCCCACGTACAATGACAGAAAGCCAATTTTGACGGGACAATTTACATATGTGTATATAGTTATGGGATGTTCGACTTACTTATTTACTTAGCCTTACAATATATTTGAATTCCAATAACCTATTATTTTGTCTTTGCTTTCTTCCGGGGGGTGTCACTCTGAGTTGTTGCTCTGCATTGGTGTGTAGGTAGTTGGGGGGGGGGTGTCGCGTATGTGTGTGCCCGTATTCTTTTCTCCTCCCCCCTCCCCTGTGTCGTAGGTGCAGTACTCACCGTTGTCTTCTGCGCCGGAGTTCGTGCTCCTGGTAGAGGAGCAGGTAGACAATTGCTGGTAGGATGTGTAGTTCTGGTTCCATGCTGTCCAGATTCCTCGTGGAGTGTGTAGGCTGAGCGTTTTCCCGTTCGTAGTGTGTTTCCGCTGTGTTTTTATCCGCGGGGCTCCCGCCCCGGAAAAGGTGGCGGATTGGTGAGTTGTGATAGGGTGGGCGGTACATTGTCTCCCGCCTGTCTGTTGGCGGGGACCGCCGCGCTGTTTGTTTGTCCCGCCGTGGCGGTCGGAGTGTTAAAGTGGCGGTCTGTGTTGGCGGTTCCCGCCAGGGTCAGAATTCCATTTTTTTGGCCGCCTGCCTGTTGGCGGGTTGGCCGCCGCTTTAACACCGACCGCCAGGGTTGGAATGACCACCAAAGTTCCCAGTATTCAGAAGTGGCACATGCAAGAATTTAGTGGTGGCATGTACTACAGTAGATAGTCCCCAAAAGCTAATTCCATTTTACTCTAAAGGGCTGCAGCTAGTCCTATGATAAAAACTAAAGTTAAGAATATAATGCTATTTCTACTACCTCAGGTTTGGTTTGCTAAAATCCAAATTATTGGTGAAGTTAGATGTTTGGTAAACCTTTTTGGTAAAGTAACTTTTTAAACCTCTAGAAGGGTAATTAGAGAAGGCTAATTAGCAATAGCATGTCACAAGTTGGTCTCTGTCACTCCTTCTCCTTAAAGAGATGGGAATAGCAGAAATAGTAGCTTAGGACCTGTGTCTTAAAGGTCTGAGTTATGACTCCTCTCAGTTCAGGAAATGCAGCTGCTGAGGGTTCAGGAACTTCATTAACTCATAAGGAACCAGGGTGAGGCCTGCCCATTCATACTTAAGTATAAAGTGGGACTTGGGGAAGAGTCTTTGTTCCATGGGCCAATTTTAGCTATCTTGGCACCAACCCAGTGAGACAGGAGAGTAGTCCCAGAACCAGTTTGGTGGGATTGAGGAGGAGGGAACTGTTCATTCCCTAAAAATGCCTTTGAATGGGACACCAGAAACCCCCAAGATCAGAAGGGTTGCAGTAAGTCAAATGGGATGTGCTGTGAAATTGGGAAGGGATTTCCCCCTAGTAACCTTTTCTTATTGGTTAGAAGTGTCCATATGTCGCATGCATCCACTGTCTAGCACATCCTACAAAATTGGCCCTTCACCCCAGCACCTCAGAATAAATATGGTCCTACTTAAGAGCAGAAGAGGACTGGACCTGCTGTTTGTGACCTTTGTGAAGACACGAAAGGCTGGTCCTGCTCCCAATTATACACAGGATTAAGAAGTGGACTTCAATCCAAGGTTTAGTTGCCTGACCTTTTTTAGCTTAAGGGACGTCAAAAGCTGCAGGAAGCCTGCTCCCTGGAGTGATCAGCTGACCAGTTGCACCTGGACAGTACTTTGCTGGTGGCCTCTGCTAGAGTGAGCCCTGGCCCCTAAGTGCTGTTCCTGAGTTTCTGGGAGCTTTAGCAATGACCATTTGGAGCTGCTCCAGAAAGTTTGAAAAATTGTGAGTAAGAACATTTTGGGCTTCCAAAATCTCCTGGGCTTGAGTGATATCTCACCATCAGATTTTTGATTTCGAGAGGACATTCTTCAAAACAGCTTCTAGGCTTGCATCGCAGGAGGATTTTGAGCTTTAAAAAAGAGATTAGTTCTAAAGGTAGAAATCTTGACCCGATGGAGAGGTGAAAATTGTCCATCAGATGAGGGGACTTTGGCAGGGGGCACAAAATTTAAGCTTTTCCCACCATAGCTTCAGCTGGACCTCTTTCGAACTGCTGTCTGACTTTGATTAGATTTTTGTTAATACAACCTGCAAAGGAGGACTTCAACTTCCATAACAAAGACTAATCCAAAAGGTAAAAACTTCGACTGGGATGGCCTACTTGGCCTATTCAACGTCCTCTCCATTGGAGTTTGCTTGAAAGTGTCCAGGTCCTAGGCAATCATGAACAGTGATTTATGTTTGGAACATTACTTCTTCATTGCACTTTTTGTCCTAAAACTCTACAATTCCTTTATTGGATTTTCCTCATTTTTGTGGCATTTTTCTAGTTAAACTTTTCTCTGTTTTTATAAATTAATTGTGGCAAGTTTACTGTGTTAGGTTTTAACTTTTTAATTGATTTAGTACTCCTCCATACTTTTTAAAATGTGTTTTTATTATTTTCCCAACAACAACAAAAGTTAAGCCAGATAGATTGCATACATTGTTAAATCCATATGAATAGTGTGTACAATCGTAATACAAGCAATTTTCATAGCACGTGATATAATGTACAAACAGTTCCCATTATATCATCTGGGAAGCACTGGTAGAAAGGTAAGAATTAAAAAATCCTATTGTCAGATAGTGTGATCAGCCCTGGGGTTGTCAAATATGTACAAAATGAGAAAACAGGGTTAAGCATCAACATCCACGAGTGGCATGGTCCTGTGTACATGTCTCCTAACCATTGCCCACTGTGTTTCAACAGTGTAGGAGGTCAGTGGTTGGGGCGTGTTACCCTTATGTGATGACATGTCGGTAAGTGTGTCATATCAATCTAGGCTTCAATATTCGAAATATAGGTATCCCGATTTTCACCCCCCACCCTGGCTATTCCCTTGGCATGCAGTGCATGCCTCACTTCTAATTCTGCACGCACCCATTGTAGTAGACTATTTAGCCATGTCTGGGACCGCTGATGTTTTCCAGTGCATCACGATTTGCAGCTTAAAAAGAACAAATGCAAAGTCTATAAACCTATGGAGATGCTTATTTCTCTGGGGCGAAGGCCAAGAAAACAGGACTCAGGGGTGGGTGTCAGTATGTAACCTGATAATTCAGCAGTGGTGATCGTTATTTCCACCCATGTCAATTGTAGTGGGGGACAGTCCCAGGCCATGAGGTAAAATACAGCATCTGCCAGCTTGCATCTCGGGCATTCTGGTGTGGGGGGGAATATGTGCTTGATGTGCTGGGGGCAGAGATAAGCATGATGTATATAACAGAATTGGGTAAAGCAGAATCTGGGATTTCTGGACACCTCCTTCAAGTGTAGAAGAGCCTGTGTCCCGGCCTTGTTGGTCAGTGGTTGAGGAAGAAGTTTGTTCTAGTCGGTCAGCGCCTTCCCCACATCAGCTAGCGCTCCAGCCCACAGTGACACATACAGGCCCTCATTACAACCCTGGCGGTCAGTGATAAAGCGGCGGTAATACCGCCAACAGGCTGGCGGTAACCAAAATGGAATTATGACCACAGCAGAAACCGCTGAGACAGACAGCCACTTTAACACACCGACCGCCACAGCGGAATCAACAAGCACCACGGCGGTAACCACCAACAGCCAGGCAGAAGACAATGTACCGCCCACACTATTATGACCGGCCCATCTGCCACCTTTTCCGGTGCGGTACCAATGACATCAAAAGTCTGGCAGAAACACTGCACAGAAGTCAAAGGACTCACCTGTGGAGACTCAGGGAACAACCACAACGCCATGGAGCCCGAGCTGCAAATATTTCCGATGCTCGTCTACCTTCTGCTGCATTATGAACATCAAAACTGGTGAAGAGGACCACAGTGAGTACTGCCGCCTAGCACACAAGGGAGGGGGGAGGAAAAAAAGAGTGACACACAAACGCAACACATACACACCCACCCCCAACACCATATACACAACCAGATGCACAGACATTACATATTCATCCCATACCCCTCAGGAATAATGCAAGGACAAACTGATTTGAAGAAGGTGAGTGTAATACGATAAAATACTATGAATAAGTGCATCAAAATACAAACGTATATACATATTTACAAATCTTGGGACACTGCCCAGTCCTCAATGTCCGTGGGCCACAGGGCCACAACACATAGGCCAAGACCCCACCTCACTCCTGCAACAACACGGAGAGAACACTGCAGGGGCATCAGGTCCAAAATACATAAGCACCTCAGGGGGACGGGTAATGGGGGGCGCCTCAGCCGGAAGATGGTACAACACCACTGGTCCTGGAGGGGGCTACATGCCTTGTGCGATGTCCTGGGGAGTGCAAGGCCACAGTCTCTCAAGTGGGTGGTTTGCCCACTGACTTGTCCTGGGTAGTGCAAGGACGCAGTCTCTCAAGTGGGTGGTTTGCCCACTGCTTGGTCCTGGGGAGTGCAAGGCCACAGTCTCTCAAGTAGGTGGGTTGCCCACTGACTTGTCCTGGGGAGTGCAAGGCCACAGTCTCTCTAGTGGGTGGCTACCTCCACTGGTTTTGGGGGGGCATAGTGCCCAGTGTGCTTTATCCTGGGAAGGATGGGGTGAGTGGATGGCTTCTCCACTGGTTCTGAAGGGGGCATAGTGCCCAGTGTGCTTCATCCTGGGAAGGATGGGGTGAGTTGATGGGTTCTCCACTGGTTCTGGAGGGGGCGTTGTGCCCTATGATGCAGATCTTGGGGAGTGCAAGGTCACAGTCTCTCACCTGGGTGTCAGACCCAGAGGATTTGCAGTGGCTAGGACGCACAACAGCCCATGGAGGCAGGACTACACACTGTCTGCCGGCAGTGATGGCTGCTCAGTGGTGGCAGTGGCGGTGCTGATGTCGGTGCTGGAAGTGGTTGGGGGATGCTCCAGCACATCCCCTGCAGCCTCGGATGGCTGCCTACTGGGGCTGCTGCTGCTGGCAGTCGTGCTGGTGGCAGTGTTTGCAGTTGTGGGGGGAGGCTCCAGCCCATCCCCTGCAGCCTCGAATGGCTGAACCACCATGGTTGGTGGTGGAGGAGGCTCCGAATGAGTCCCAGCACCAGGCCTCCTGTCCTTCCTGCCTGCTGGTGCAGGCCCCTTGCCCTTCCTGTCAGCGGCCGGGGATTGCCCCTTGCCCTTCTCTGTAGCAGCTGGGGGTTCCTCCTTGCCCTTCCTAGACACTGCCGGTGGTGCCTCCTTGCCCTTCCCTGTCACAGCGGTGGTGTTTCCTTGCCCTTCCCTGTCGCAGCTGGTGGTGCCTCCTTGCCCTTCCTTGAAGCACCTGGTGCAGGCACTCTTTCGGTGTGGCTGCCTGGTGCCCAGGATCCTCTCCCACCTGCAGTATCTGTCGACACTACTGTGACCGTGGACTGGGTGGCTGAGGTGCTCGCCTGGGTTCTGATCACCCAGGCTCGACGTGAAAGATGGGGGGGAGTGGTAGGGAAGAGGTCATTGGTGGAGAGGAAAAGCTTCTTAGGGACATTGGGGTGGGAAGAGGGTGAAGGTTTGGGAGTGGAGGAAGAGGAAGTGGTTGTAGGAGGTGTCTGCCTGCTGTGTTTGGGTGCAGGTGCATGGGCAGGATGCTGTTGTGAAGTGGATGGCTGTTGGGTGTCTGAGTGCTTGCGTTTGTGTACTTCGGGAGGAGGAGGCAGAGACACAGTGGTAGAGGACACAGGGGACGTGTGCATGGATGTGGGGGTGGGGCAGTGAGGGGTGTGTACTGATAGGTGTGCTGGTGAGGGAGGTAGTGGATGAGGATGTAGTGCATGCAGGTGCTTGGGATAGGTTGGGGTTGAGGGGAATCTGTTTGGGAAGAGGAAGTTGGAGAGGGGAGGCTCGAAACAGGGACAATGGCTGCCATCAGGGAGGAGGCCAGAACCTGGATTAATCTCTCTTGGGCCGCCATGCCAGAGTGAATGTCCTCCAGGAATGCATTTGTTTGTTGCGAATCGCCTGCCAGCCCCTGGATGGCATTCACAATGGTTGACTGCCCAACAGGGATGGATCGCAGGAGGTCCATAGCCTCCTCACTCAGGGCAGCAGGGCTAACTGGGGCAGGGCCTGAGGTGACTGGGGCGAAGGAGATGCCCACCCTCCTGGGTGAACGGGCATGGGAAACACTCTGAGGGGCTGCCGGGAGGGCGGTGCTGGTATGGGGGTGGTGGCTGTACATGTAGCTGGGGTGGGCACAGAGGTGTCTACCACCACCAGGGAGCTTCCATCGAAGGAGATTTCACTGTCAGAACTGTCCTCTCCAGTATCAGCCGTTGTGCTCCCGTCGCCCTCCGTCCCACCGGTTGTCCTCACCGCCAGTGGATTCGGCCTCCTGGGCCCTGTGGGTTGCAGCCGTCCCCATCGCCGGTGCCTCTGCACCTCTGCCAGATGATGCTAATGCGCATAAGGACAGGGTGACAAAACAAAAAGGGGGGGAGAGACAAAGAATACAGTTGGTGAATGGCGGCAACAACACCACCATTGGCGTACACAACACACACACACACAGGGAACAGCCCTATGCACTAGGCAATGCACTAACAGTCACAATGCTAGTCACCAGCCCATGGACAGGGATACCTAATGCCAATTGCAGCATACCTGAGACCCACAGACCCATGCCCAGTAGTGGACGCCTACTAGTTGGTTGGAGGAGGTTTACATCAGACCCTGCCTAACATGGGACCTACCCTGCAATGTCCGACCTGGCCTGGGGCACCCACAGGCCCACATCTCCCACCCGGATGCCACCTCACCACGTGCAAGTAGTATACTGGGACACTGTACTCACCCCTTGTGGCTGCTGTGATGCCCCCAAGCACCCATCCATCTCCAGATAGGCCACCACCAGTATGCGGGCCATCAGGGGGGTCAGGGTTCTACGGGCACTCCTTCCTCATTGGGAGGCCAACCCCAGCTTGGCCTCCACCGTCTTCGGTGCCCAGCGTCTCAGGTCTTCCAACCATTTCCGACAGTGGGTGCTCCGCCTGCCGTAGACCCCCAGGGTCCGCACGTTCTTGCTGATGGCACGCCATATACCCTTTTTTTGATGGGCGCTGACCTGCAGAGAAATTCACACAGGAAAAGGTATCAGTCAGACCGTCCTGCCTGTTACACTCATGGCCCACCATAGCCCTCACATCCCCTTACGAACAGACCTGGCCCACCATACATGCACCACGCTGCCCAGGGCCCTTCCACCAGCTCCCCCCACACGTGGCCTTTACACACACCACTCCATGCATTCATGCCCCAGGCATCATGCTCATAGTGTACTCACTTGTTTGTCTTGATGCTCATACAGCATTCGGTCCTGGGGTAGGACCCCATCCACCAGTCTCTCCAACTCCACAGTGGTGAAGGCAGGAGCCCTTTCCCCAGTGACACAAGCCATGGTCGGTTCCAGACACAGGTCACAGCAGCACTCTCCTGTTGAGGGTCAGGTAGCAAGTGAGTGAAGAGATAGAAAATGGCGGTCACATCCGCAGCGGTGCGTACCGTCACTGCTTGCGTACATCATCATTGGCCACTGTAACCCATAAGGCCCAATGTATCCAATGAGGAGTTGCACGACAGTTGTCTACCACCTCCCGCAACGGCGCTCAACGTTAGCGGAATTACCTCATTTCCACCTGTCCCTCCATTCAGGACAGGCAGACGCCTTTTCGGGGGGGGCAGGCCAGGGCACCTAACTGCATCACAGTACTCATAGGCACCATTTGGGCCTATCCAACAATATACTGTTACAGTCACAACATGCAATGCAGTGTAGTGTTTGGAAATATGAAACACTGACCATCTGCTCACTGTTTTGCACCATAGATTGCAACCGCTGCGGATGAATAGGACATAGAGCCATCCCCCCGTGTACAGGCCCTAGTGGACTTGGCAACAATGGAGGACAGGCACATTATCCTCACCTATACACTGGACAGGACCACAATTACAGAGCTGCGTGCCCAATTGGAGCCTGACCTAATATCTGCTATCCGTCACCCCACCGGGATCCCTCCTCTCGTGCAAGTCCTATCTGTGCTCCATTTCCCGGCAACTGGCTTCTTCCAAGTGACAGTGGGCTTGGCAGCAGGACTGTCTCAGCCAATGTTCTCAATAGTGCTGACCAGACTGTTCTCTGCCCTGATTAAACACATACGCAGCTACATCATTTTCCCCAGGTGGAGGATTTGGCCACAGTGAAAGCGGATTTCTATGCAATGGGACATATCCCCAACATTATTGGTGGCTATTGATGGTACACATATTGCATTTGTCCCCCCACTGGAGAAATGAACAGGTGTTCAGAAATCGAAAGAGCTTTCACTCCATGAATGCGCAGATAGTGTGCCTGGCGGACCAGTACATCTCCCATGTCAATGCACAGTATCCTGGATCTGTGCATGATGCTTTTATCCTGAGGAATAGCAGCATCCCATATGTGATGGCTCAACTGCAGAGGCACCGGGTGTGGCTAATAAGTGAGCCCTGGTTCCCACCCAGTGGATGTTGGTGTATGGGTATGGTGTGGATCCTAATAGTTAGTGTGTGGCTAACCGTTGTCATTTGATATTTGCAGGTGACTCTGGTTACCCCAACCTCTCATGGCTACTGACCCCTGTGAGGAATCCCAGGACAAGGGCAGGGAAGCGTTACAATGAGGCACATGGGCGAACAAGAAGAATCATAGAGAGGACATTTGGCCTCCTGAAGGCCAGGTTTCATTGCCTCCATCTAACAGGTGGATCCCTGTACTACTCACCTAAGAAGGTCTGCCAGATCATCGTGGCATGCTTTATGTTGCACAACCTTCCCTTACTTTGCCAGGTGTCTTTTCTGCAGAAGGATGAGACTGGAGATGGGCGTGTGGCAGCAGTGGACCCTATGGACAGTGAAAATGAGGAGGCAGAGGATGAGGACGAGGACAACAGAAGTGCAATAATATGACAATACTTCCAATGACACACAGGTAAGACACTGTAACTTCACTTTTCATTGACAGTTTTGTGTTTGACATTGTCACTGGCAGGCTAATTTTCTCACTTCTATGGCATCTTACTGTACCGTTTGGCATCTCTGTTTGCAGATATTTGTGCCCAACTATCGCTCCTGGTGTGTTGACTGCAGCCAACTACTGGTCATTTCTATGTATACATTACTGTACAGTTGTATTGCAGTGTTTAAAGCTTGTTAAACAAATACACAGTTAAATCATTTGACAGACTCCATACTTGCATTTTTTCAAATGGTGTTTATTTCAGTGCTAATAAGTACAGGGGGAAGTGCAATGAGCTGGGGTGATGATGGAGGAAAGTCCAGGATAGAGTCCAGTCTATTTGTATCACAGTTGCAGTGTGCAAGAGGACATAGGAAGGGGAGCAATGGCGGTTCAAGGTGGACAGGTTGACAGAGTGGGACACAAGGGTGACAATCAGGAGAGTCTTATTTCCTGGTGGGGGTCCTGGCAATAGTCTCTGGCTTCTGCCTGGATCGCAGGGACCGTTCGTGGGGTGGTTCTCCTTCTGCAGGGGGAGGGGTGCTGGTGGTCTGTTGGTCCTGTGGCGGGGCCTCCTGTCCACTAGTGGCAGCAGAGGTGGAGGGCTGTTCATTGGTGTGGCTAGTGGTAGGGGCCCGGTGGTGTACCACTGCCTCCCTCATACTGTTGGCCATGTCTGCCAGCACCCCTACAATGGTGACCAGGATGGTGTTGATGTCCTTCAAGTCCTCCCTGATCCCCAGGTACTGTCCCTCCTGCAGCCGCTGGTTTTCCAGCATCTTGTCCAGTATCTGGCCCATCGTCTCCTGGGAATGTTGGTATGGTCCCAAGATCTTGGTGAGTGCCTCCTGGAGAGTCGGTTCCATGGGCCTGTCCTACCCCTGGCGCACAGCAGTCCTCCTAGTATCCCTGTTGTCCTGTGTCTCTGTCCCCTGAACCGTGTGCCCACTGCCACTGACCCCAGGTACCTGATTGTCCTGTGTTTGTGGGGAGGCCTGGGGTACCTGTAGTGGTGGACACACTGCTGATTGACCTGTCCTGGGGACAGAGGTATGGGCCCTCCGGGTGGGTACTGTGCAGGTGTTTCCTGAGGGGGGAGGCTCTGTGGTGGTATGGGTCTGTGCCAGGGTTACCGACTGTCCGGAGATCGCTGATGGGCCAGGTTTGGTCATCCAGATCCAGGCATCCAGAGCTGCTGTCATCACTGTGGGCCTCTTCTGGGCGGGGGGGACTGGATGTTGATGGCACCTCCTCTCCGGTGACATTGGCTGGGGGACCTGTAGGGATGTAAATGCAGTGTTATTGTTTCTGCGTGTGACATCTTGTGCATGGGTGTGTTTCCCTCTATGGTTGTTAGTGCCCTGGCAGCTTTGCCTTGTGTGAGTAGTTATTTGGTGGGCTTGCTGTTTCCCTCTAGTGTGTATGCTTTAATCATAGGTGTCCATACAGGTCTGTGAGTGGTGTCCATGCATTGGTGATGCATGCAGGGCTTGGTATTGGGATGAGTGGGTTTTGATGGTGGGGTGTGTGGGAGGTGGTGGAGTGATGGGAGTGAGGGTAAGGGTAGGTGTATGTGATGGCATGCAGGTAGGGGGGGTGAAAGTAGTAAAGAGTTGACTTACCAGAGTCCAATCCTCCTCCTACTCCTGCCAGGATGCATGATTGCCAAGACTTGCTCCTCCATGTTGTTAGTTGTGGGGAGCACATGGGGGTCCACCACCAGTCCTCTGCACAGCTATTTGGTGTCTTGCTACCACGGAATTCACCTTCCCCGTAGGTCGTTCCATCTCTTCCTGATGTCATCCCTTGTTCTGGGGTGCTGTCCCACAGCGTTGACCCTGTCCCCGATTCTCCGCCATAGCTCCATCTTCCTAGCAATGGATGTCTGCTGCACCTGTGATCCGAATAGCTGTGGCACTACCCGGATAATTTCCTCCACCATGACCCTTAACTCCTCCTCTGAGAACTTGGGGTGTCGTTGTGGTGCCATAGGTGTAGTGTGAGTGGTGTGGGTGAGGGTGTGTGGGGTGATGTGTTGGGGTGTGTGATGTAAGGTGCGTGGATGGTGTATAGGTGATGGTGGTGTGTGGCAGTGATCTTGTTTGTGGTCTTGCTATCTCTCTTGTGGCACTTGTTTTTAGTTGTAAAGGGTTGTGGGTAATGTGTGTGTGTGTTTTATAGTGGTGTGGGTGTGTGGGTATAGAGTGTGTATGGGTGTCAGGTGTGTGTTATTTGAATTGTACAATGTAGTGTTGTTTTGTATGTGTCTGTGCATTTTGGGCGTGGCGGGATGTACCGCCAATGGTTTACCGCCACTAAATGTCCTCTGTGGTGATTCATGGATCATAATGTTGTGGGCGTAGTTCTGTTGGCGTAACGGTATGGGATGGGCTACCGCCAGTTTATCACTGACCTTTGGGCTGGCAGACTTGTGTGTGTGGCTGCATAGTGAGGGATTGCTATGTGTGTGTCATAATATGGGTAGTGGTAATCCTCTGCGGCTGCAGTATGTTGGCGGCAGTCGGCACTTACCGCCAATGTCATAATGAGGGCCATAGTGTTGAAATGATGGCCCTACCTGATTCGCCATGGGTTAGGAGTGTGTGCAGGACAGGCAATTGAGACGGTTCACCTCTCCAGCACCCCATGAAGTTCTTATTGTGTGCTGAATGGCATGGGAGATTAAGAAGTGGCCTGCACCCATGGTGTAAGTATCCATTATGTCCGTAAAGGAAATGAAGGATCCCTCATTAAAGATATGCCCCAAAGTGTAAATCCCTGCTGTTTTCCATGATGTCAGGTCATGTCGGTCGGCCAGCTCTAGCATGGCCAGCAACTGGTCCAGGGCAATCAATGGTGAGTATGGGATGATAGGGCCTTGCCCGTGCATAAACCAATGCCAGAACACATGTGCTATTATCATTAGACTTGATCATCTCTAGGGAGGACAAGCATGATCAGTCCTGCCACATGTAGACTCACATCCCACCCAGCCTTCACCAAACAGCCGCCCATTCAGCTCCTGGAGTCACATACAGCCATTGCAGCGGCCACTGCAGTTGCGTCATCACGTAATATAATTTTAAATTAGGTGTGCCCATACCTCCTTCGAGTAGTGGTCACTACATTATGGCTAAGACCACACATCGTTTGCCCACTTTCATATTAAAGCCAAGAGGAAGCTGTTCAGTTCCGAGAAAAACATTTACGGAGCACAATGGTAGTACAGCAAAATAATACAACAATCTATGAAGCAGTCGCATTTTGACTATCGCTACTCACCCTAGCGGACATAGGGGCAGGGAGCACCAGAAAAGGACGGAGCTACATGTCGATTGCACTGCACCGTCCATGTTGCCTTCTTTTAGGGCCCATTCAGTGTGATACATTTGGACACCCACGTAGTTTAATGTTTTGAAACATCATTTGACTTTGTGCTCCGAGGAGGCATCTCTGTGGGGCTCAGGAGTAGGAGTAAGAGGGAACAAACAAGATTTGGACCAGTTTACTCTGAGGCTGGATGTAGTTCTGAAATCATCTAACAATAGCATCAAAGCCCATAAAAAAGCCTTCATGTAATGTAGAAAGATTAACGCATCATCTGTGTAAAGGGACACAATGTGGTAGATGTTCAATGTCAATTGCAAAGAGCAATGACAATAACGGGCATCCGTGTCTAGTGCCCCTCAATATTGGGAAGCTGTCTGATATTAATTGCCCGGAAAGCACTCTTGGCTTCAAGTTTCGAGCACAACGTTCGAATCCAACCCATGAATCCCAGCCCAAAACCCATGTGGTGCAGGGTCAACAGTAGTAATTTCGAAGTTAATGAATCAAAGGCCTTTTCAATGTCAAGAGACACCGCTACTCTTTCGTATGTCTCCAGGGACTTATCGTGAATGATCGGTAAGAGCTGTCGTTTATTGAGGAAAGTACTACATCCCAGTATGAATCCAGATTGATTGCCATGGACCAATGTGCCATCAATGGAAACAATCTGTTTGTGAGTACTTTTCCCAGGACTTTGCAGCTGAGATTGAGTAGGGATAATGGATGGTACAATTGTACATCCAGTGGATTATGTCCCAGTTTGGAGATGACCATTATGAGCCCTCTCACTGAGAGTCTTGTAGCTGGCCACACGTTCGGGCACCATAAAACACCTCTAGGAGAGGCTGGGTAAGCAGAGAAGGCGGCATAGTATTCATGTAGCAATCCTTCCAGGCCCAGAGTTTTATTTCTGGTTATCTTTGCTATGATCACTGTGACCTCTTCCAATCAAATGGGTCCTTCCAACTCAGCCATCTGGAGTGGGGAAAGGTGGTTTAAAGGGAGCCCAGACATGAATCCACGCAGCAGATCAGGGTCAGCGGAATCCACAGCCCTGTACAGGGTGCTGTAGTAAACTCAGAACATGTTGTTAATGTGAGCCTGCTGGGAGGCCATTGAGCCATCATCAAGTCTGATAACTGCAGTTGATGCACGTTGTTGGTCTTCCCCGACCAATCGTGTTAGTAGTCTGCCTGATTGGTCACCCTCCACATGCAGCATGGCCACAGGGGAGTTATAGTTGTGTTGACTCAGCCTCATCTCTGCTTCCCTACATTACTCCACTGCTGGAGGCGCCAAGCCCCCTGTCTCCTGGGCTGCCATTGCTCTATCTAAGGAGCAGACGTCCCTCTATATTGTCAGTAATTCATTGTGTAGTACCCACCAGAGTAGCCCAAATGGCAGCCATCCAATGACCACGAACCACTACTTTATGAGCATCCCCTTCTAGAGCACTAAGGAAGCTGGATACCTTGTTGAGGTCAAAGTACTGGTAATGCATGTAGATAGACAGATTGATAAATAACTTTCTTCGGTTCATTCAAAACTATAAAAGTATATCGTCCATAAAACATTAAAATCACAAAAATACATCAACGTTGAGTTAAAACTATTATACAATCATATATAACCTAGGCAAACATGGGACTGTGCAATCGCACAGCAGGACAAAGGAAAAAGCAAACACATAGGCAAGTCTCTTCCTCTGGCAATTGTTGAAGATAAAAGAATGCAAAAAGAATGCTTGTTTCCAGCCCAGGGAGGACCTGGCCTGGTAGTTCGGGCTGGACTGTTCCCATGGGGAACAGGGTCAAGACTGATTTGCATATGGCTGAGTCCAAACTGGGGTAGCATGGTGAGCAAAAGAATGATGAATTAAACCCAGAACTGTGACTGGGGGTGAGTGTTTGAAAAGTTTCAACACTCCGTCCATCATCCTTTTGTGTTGATAAAGTTGTCCTCAGTGGAAAGGGTATGCCCAGATGTGGGTCCCGTGCTCACTGTGCCACTGGATTCAAGCTAGCCTAGCTGATGAAGGGTGATACCCTGAAACCAGTCATAGGGTGCTTGTTGCCGGTCCAGGGAGGACCTGGCTTGGTAGTTCGGGCTGGACTGTTCCCATGGGGAACAGGGTCCAGACTGATTGGCATATGGCTGGGTCCAAACTGGGGTAGCATGGTGAGCAAAAGAATGATGGATTGAACCCGGATCTGTGACTGGGGGTGAGTGTTTGAAACGTTTCAATGATGACTGATGCAGGAATGAGTTGCTATAAACTGGGATAGCGCCCACCTAAGGGATAACGTCACTATAGTAGGCCCCTGCATCAGATTACAGCAGCCAGACCCTGGTGCACTCCATTCACGGTGGTACGTTCTCCGGGCACAGTGTGACAGTGCATGGCCGGAGGGACCCAGGCCACAAGAAACAGTCATGTCCTTGGTATGGGGACAGCTATGAGTCCTCCATGGGCGTGCATGGGTGGTGGTGACAGAGGTCTTCCCTCTTATGTTATTGGTGGTAGGTGTGCGGCGTGGTCAATGCATAGGTCCGGGGCTGCAACTTGAAAGGCCCCGTCGTCGGCCCCACTGCCGTTCTCTGCCCTGTGCCCCTCCATTGTCCAGACTGCAGCGGCACTCACCTGCTTGCTAAGTAGTCGATGACCCCTAACAGTAGGCATAGGCATGGTGGTCTTGGGCACTTAAAAGTGACTGGATGGGAAGGATAAATGCAAGATTTTATTTGAGCCAGCCGCAGAGCTCACTAAGGGCCATCCGCTGTCTTGTCCACGTCCCCTTTACTCCTAAATACTTAAGACATTTTACTTAAGTTGAGCTTGCCTGCTCTGTAGCATAGCTCAGCTTGGATTTATTTTAATGAACTGTGTTGGCTCTCACAAGCAATTGTATTTATGAAGGGGAAATGACTCACATCCTCCCCAACAAATAGACCGTTTTGTTATAATTGTATATAATGAAAATATTATTACAGTTAACAAATACTCACACAAGAACAAAACTTACCTCTAGTGACTGTAGTTGTTCCAAGTAATCTGCAGCCAGTCTACATTGCCTATCCTGATGATTATGAATTGTGTGTTAAGTAGACCTTGGGACATCAAGGATGGGTGCAAAAAAACAAAAAGTGCATAGAGTATTGTTTTGAGATACCATCACAAGGACAGCATACTAATTTTTTGGACCAATCATTTCTGTTTGGGTAGGTCACTAACTTGTGGAACATAATACATCTCACCTAGTTAGCACAAACATATGCTTGGGTTTTAGGATGTGCTCCAAACAGAGTTGTAAGACTTCAGTGTCCCTTACCCCAGCATAAGAGAAAACACTAATATTATTACATTCTCTGTTGTATCTTTCTTGTAGGAAAGTACCCTCTTTTTGGCATGTTACCCCCAATTTCTGCCTGATGTCAGTGTGTTTGACTGTGTCACTGGAGTCCTGCTAACTAGGACCCACTGCTTATGCTTTCTCTTCTCTCAAATTTGTCTTTACATACTGGTAACCCAGTATTTCATCCCAAATTGGCATACTGGTGCCCCCTTATAAGTCCCTAGTATATAGTACTTAGGTACCCAGGGCATTGGGGTTCCAGGGGATTCCTATTTGCTGCATCATTACTTTTGCCACCTATAAGGAGCCCATGCAAAGGCTTCTACAGGACTGCCATTGCAGCCTGTGTGAAATGGTGCATGCACCATTTCACAGTCATTTACACTGCACCAGTCACTTATAGGTCACCTATATGTCAGGCCTTCCAACCCTAAAGGCTGGGTGCAAAGTACCTGTGTGTGAGGGCACCACTGCACTAGCAGAGTTACCCCGATGTCATCCAAGACCATTTTCCAGGACTTCGTGAGTGCAGGGACGCCATTTTACGCATGTACTGGACATAGGTTAATACCTATGTCCAGCTTCACAATGATAACTCAGAATATGGCCATGTAAGGTGTCTAACATCTGGGAATTGTACCCCAATATTGATTGTAGTATTGGTTTTACAATTCCATGCTTTCTGGGGAGCTCCACAGTGGACTCCCAGTACTGCCATACAATCATTCTGTGCTTTTCCGGGCAGCCCCAGCTGCTGCTACCTCACAGACAGGATTCTGCCTTACTGGTTCTTGAGTAGCTCATGCCCAGGAAGGCAGAACAAAGCATTTCCTTTGGGAGAGGGGTGTTACACCCTCTCCGTTTGGGAAAAGTATTACAGCCATGGGAGGGGTATCCTCCCAGGGCCTCTGGAAATGCTTTGAAGGGCACAGATGGTGCCCTCATTGCATAATCCACCGGTTCAGGGACCCCCCAGTCCCAGCTCTGGCACGAAACTGGACAAAGGAAAGGGGAGTGACCACTTTCCTGTGCCCAGAGCTCCTCCAGAGTGTCCCTGGGTTTTGCCATCTTGGATTCCAAGGTGGTGGGGCACTCTGGGAGCATCTGAGTGGCCAGTGCCAGAAGGTGATGTCAGAGCCCTCTGCTGATAGGTGATTACCTGTGTAGCTGACAAGACCCTCTTTCAAGTCTATTTAGGGTCTCCCCCCTGGGTGTTTCCTCAGGTTCGGATTGCATGTCTCCAACAGGAATCTTCTGCATCCTTTACTTCACCTTCTACTGACGAAACTGCATCTGGACCCTCCAGGAACTCTACAAACTGCAACAAAGAAGCAAAGACGACTTCTGCAATATTGTATCTTCAATTCCCGCCAGCAACTGCAACTGTTTCCAGGTTGTGCATCCTCCGAGGCCTGCCTGCTTTCAGCCTGCACCGGAAAAACAAAGGAATCTCTCTTGAAGTGAAGGAGTGACTTCTCTGCTTCAGCAGGCGCCCCTCTGCAGTGATGAACCGTGGTGTGGGTCCCCTCTCCTGATGAAGTTGTGACAACGGTCCTAAGGTTGAGCTGTCCAACTTTGGTGGAGGTAAGGGCCTGCTTCCCCACCCAAGACAGTACCCCCGTACACCACGTGATTTGCAGTTGCCAAGGCTTGTGTGCGACCTTCCACAAAGTTCTTCATACACAGCTCTGGCCCCCAGAACTCCTTCCTGTGACACACAGCTTCCTAAGGGATTCTCCGGCGGCGTGTGATCCCTTTGTGTCGTGCTGCATGGGCTTCCATTTGTACCTTCTTTGTGCGCATGCTGTGGAACTCCTGTGCGCGCTGCCTGGTCTTCTGAGGGCTCTCTGAGTTGGTGAGAGCCCCCTCTGTCTCCCCCTCCTGGGTAGAGGCCACCAGGTCCCTCCTGGTTCCATTAATCGAGAGCTTTGCGTGTGCCAAGGCTTGTTGAAGGAATCCAGTGATGCAAACCAGACTGCAATCTTCCATCCGGCGTGGGACATCATCTGCACCAACCAGGAACCCGTATCCGCCTTCTTTGGTGCAGTACTGACTGTTCTTCTTCACCAGTGGTTCTTCTTTTGCACCTTTATCCAGGTTAGCAGGGGCTTCTGTTCTCCCTGGACTCTTCAGTGGTTCTTGGACTTGCCCCCTTCTTCCACAGGTTTTCAGGTCCAGGAATCCATCATTGGTGTCTTGCAGTCTCTTCTGGTTCTTGCATTATCTTCTATCACAACATCTAGTGTGTTCTAGGAAACTTACTGTCATTTACTCCTGTTTTCCTGGGCTCTGGGTTGGGTTCTATTACTTACATTTGGGGTTTTCTTACACTCCCAGCACCCCTCTACACACTACACTTGCCTAGGTGGGAGACCGACTTTCGCATTCCAGTATTTTAGTATATGGTTTGTGTTCCCCCAGGCCCATTGCAATCGATTCTGATTTTCACTATTTGCACTGTTTTCTGTTTTTACAGCTATTTCTGCATTCTAGTGTATATACTGTGTATATTACTTACCTCCTAAGGAAGTATGGTCTCTTAGGTATTCTTGGCATTGTGTCACTAAAATTAAAGTACCTTTATTTTTGTAACACTGACTATTTTCTTTCATGTTTGTGAGTACTGTGTGACTACAGTGGTATTGCAAGAGCTTTGCATGTCTCCTAGATAAGCCTTGGCTGCTCAGCTACAGCCACCCCTGGACAGCCTGGCTGATAGACACTGACTACATTTCACTAATAAGGGATGACTGGACCTGGTATAAGGTGTAAGTACCTTAGGTACCCTCTACAAACCAGGCACACCTCCTACATTTCCTCTCCAAATAGCTGAAGACACCAATTTTTTAATTGCCCTTTGCCAATTAGACTTAGTGATATTGGGTCTTTAAACGGATAAGGTTGATTCAGCTTCATACAAAGGATCCAAATTTACCCCAACTAAGGAATGTATAGTGCTAAACCCTAAATAAGATAATCTTAAATTATCAGCCCAATGAAATGGCTTCCTCCCTGGTCCAACCCTGTGCCATAATAAGGTCCTCCAGAAAGAATAAAGCCAGCTCATTATGCATCACAAGTGTGGGGAAACTTGCTGAGATAGAGTTCTGGAAAGACAAGAATTTTCTGACCTCTGCAATTTTGTGAGGTTTGTGTGCCCCCAAATATTTGCCCCATTTGTGTCCAGTGCCAATAAATGGTATCCACTTGTTTTTAATGTTGAAGAAAAATTGAAAGGGGAAGTTATTGCATTCTGAAATTGGTTCTGTCTGATGGCAATTAGCTCTTTTCCACGTGCCACCAGAATCAAATTGTACGCACAACTATGACAAAGTACTAGTTTGCTTCAGTAATGCATCCTTCAAGTCAAACTGATTGTGGCAGTGGAGAGGGTAAAAGGAAAAGAACAACGACATTCCCCTGCCTGACTCCCCCTCCCCATCGATGTGGAACTCCTCTGTGCAGTCCCCATTAGGTCTGTACCTTACGCTGCCTCTCTAACCTGTATAGATGCCCTCTAAGAAATTAATAACTCATGCCTCTACCCCCAAATTCTTCATCAAGCACTAAGTCAAAGCGATTGATGCATCCACGAAAGCTAGATGAAATATACTGTTCTTGCCACTGTGCATTTTGTGATAAGCAATTCCAAACCGCAACACTATTCCACAGTCCTGATGCCCATGCGAAACCCATATTGTACATCAAATGTGATTGACTGATTATCAGCCGAAAACTCTAACCTATCTATTTTGATACTACCCTTTAATTTGACTAAGGTGTCCAACAAGGATATCAGGCAGTAACAACTAGGGTCAGCCATGCTGCCCTTTATGTAGCTGGGAAGAATGAAGGACTTGACCATGAGTCCAGTTTGCCGGAACTACACACTGCCCTCAAGATGGTGGTTGAGAGAGGGCCCCAGATCTAAATATATGCTCTAAAATGATCAACTGGAATGTCATCAGAACCATGCGTTTTGAGGTTTGGACTTTTAAGACTGACAATAATAACTTCTTGTGGTATGGGCTGCAAAGGGTCTGACTCAGCACAAGTGGAAGTAGTGGTGCAAGTGCCAGATTTTTCTAGACTCAACTCCATTTAAGACCTTAAATGATTCTAAATACTACTGAAATGGCGACCATGATTTCAGCCAAAACTATAGTCTCTAGCAGTGAGGTACCACATTTATTAAACATGGTTTGTTTACAAACTTCCAGAAACCTGAGGAAATCTATTCTCACTAGCCTTCTCTGTGGCTGCCCATCCTTATCTTTGATGGTGCTTGTTAGCACCTGTCGGTAAGTCCTTCTGAAAGCGGTTATTTCTCCTTTAAATCTATTGGATTTGTCCAAAGCTTTTTTTTCAAAGCAACGTGCACTTTAGTACAATCGTGGTCAAACCAGCCTATTGGCTTAGAACTGTTTTTACAGAAAGCATCCCTTAAGTGAGTCTTTATATTTCAGGCCAATTCTACAAATGTCCTCTTAATACCCTCATTATCAGACATTTCATTCAGACATGTATCTATATGGCTTCTGCTAGTACCAATGAGGTTTGTTAGTAACCCAACAGAGTTCAGCTTATCCCACCTACTGCTCAGGCCATTCATTTCCCTTACTGTGATTTCCTCAACCTGTGTATGATTTGTCCGTGGCAAGTCTTCCACAAAGCATTTCTAATGTCAATGCTCTGAGAGCTATGATCACTACAACAATTAACATAGGTCTTAAATTTGGAGAGAGCAAAATTCAGGTTCACACAAGTTAAAATGAAACCCATGGTGTGTCCACTCTCTATAATCATATGTGTAAATGCCACTGGAGATGTGGAGAAAACAGTATTATGTTTCACTAATAAATGATCCAATACATGCCCACAATTATATGGGTTTGTCTATTGCTTTCAGTATCCATAAAGTCATATGCTTTCTTATCTAATGAGGGGCAAAGATGTGTGTTAAAATCAATAATCCAAAGATAATGCATTTCCTTGGGGCTCTTAATTTGTAAATTAGTCAAATCTTTATCCAATTTATATAAAACTATGGCTTTGTCAAAACTAAAAATAGTATTATAGTAATTCACTAAAACCAAGTAAATACCGTTAATCATGGCAAGGACTAAATTTGAAAGAATGCGGTTCCTTCCAAGATACTTATACGCCTTTCAACCACACTAGGGTGGAAGTATTTATCAATAGGCCCCCTTAAGCTCTACCTAAGACCTAGTAGCTGGGAGATGTAGGGTAGAGTATTCATTAATGTGCATGTGTAGGCAAGTAGCCTCTTTCTAGCTTGGTTACCCCCACTTTTGGCGTGTTTGTCAGTGTGTTTGACTGTGTCTACTGGGATCCTGCTAACCAGTAGTTATGCTCTCTCCCCTAAATGTATTTGTTGGTAACTGTAAACTCTGTATTTCATCCCACAATTGGCACACTGGTGCCCCATTATAAGTCCCTAGTATATAGTACCTAGGTACCCAGGGCCTTGGGGTTCCAGGGGTTCCCAATGGGCTGCAGCATATATTTTGCCACCCATCCGGAGCCCAAGCAAAGGGTTCTGCAGGGTATTTGTGTCACCAAAATAAAGTACCTTTATTTTTGTAACACTGAGGCCCATATTTATGCTCCCTTTGCAACGGATTAGCGTCATTTTTTTTTGTACGCTAATCCGGTGCAAACTTAACACCATATTTATACTTTGACGCTAGACCATTCTAACGTCAAAATATCCTAATGTGTGTCATTTTCTGGATGCGTGAAACTGCCTTGCGTCAATGAGATGCAAGGCAGGCATTCCCATCCAAAACATTACTTAAACACCTGTGTGCCGTATTTATCCAACCGGGCAAAAATGGTGCATGGCTGGTAGGCGGAGCCGGAAAATGACGCAAATCCCAATTAACGCCTGGGTCAGAGCAGGCGTTAAAATGGGGAAAACACACCACTACTTAAGGAAAACTCTCACAAGCAACATCATTGCTCAAGAAGGAAGACATGGAGGTGCTACTCATGCAGCATGCTCAAAGATGCAGAGTACAGGACCAACAGCAGCAGCTACCACCACACCAACATGGACCCCAAAGTCAACGCAGAAGGTAGGAGAGGATATTCAGGACCTGGAAAACCCTTCAGGGCCTCAGGGAACATGACATCATCCAAAGGTAAAGACTAAACTGGCAAGCCATACAGCAGCTGCTGTGCCACATTATGCCACAGTTGGCAGCCAACTTGCAGACACCCCACATCATTCCACCGGAGACCAAGCTGCTAGCTTGTTGGCAAGTGGCTCTTTTCAAACCACTGGTGCCCTGGTTGCTGGGATCTCACAACTTTCATTCTCTGCCTTCCTTCCCAAGGTACTTGATGACATCATCTCCCTCACACCCCACCACATCAGCTTCCCCAACACACAGCAGAAGCAACAGGAGACCAAACAGGGGTTTTATCAAATTAATGGCTTCCTGCATGTGCTTGGTGCCATTGACTGCACACATGTCCGGATTGTGCCACCTGCTGCAACTGAGCACTTATACCACAGGAGGAAGCACACACACTCCATAAATGTGCAGGCCATTGTGGATCACCAGGGATTGTTCCCCAACATCATGGCAAAGTATCCTGGGAGTGTACATGATTCATTCATCTTCCGCCACAGCCCCATCAATCAGCCCTTCCAGGATGGACGATATGGCAATGGCCCACTTGTTGGTAAGAACAGAAACCTAGTAATTTACACACAGCACAGCAACCCTGTAGGACACCCAACACATACACCACTACATTGACAAGTGGCCAGGAAGACACTGAGGTGTGACACTGGTAGTCATGTTTGATATCCTGAACCAATGGGATACACACCTATGGACAAATTACAGATGCAAATAACAATAGATGCCACTCTAGAGCCACACGGGACCAATTTAAAACCACATAGTGACAATGACATGACCTTAACTGGCAGTACAACTTGGAAGATGAACCTTTCAATATCACATAAGGCTACAGCCACTTCCAAGCAATATGTTCTGTGTAAGGGGAGTGTAATGTGTATTGCTGCAGGTCAAACACCATGAGACACATAGTATGATGACGCTGGCTCTAATGAAGGTGACATGGAATTATTGAGGCAGTACGAACACCTCACATCACTCCTGGGGTGACATTGCCAGCTAGCAATAAGGAAGTGGACTGTGCTATGAAAACATGTGGATGTGACACTAATGCAAAGTGCACACTGCTACACATACAGATTGAGACAATTCCCCATATACATAACAGATGTACAGGCAGATGGACCTTCCTACACTAAAACTTTCACACCCACGACCAAGTTAGCCAGCTCACCTGGAGCAAGTTCAGTAGTGTAGGTGCACGGTTGCACATGAGCCAACTGGGTGGGTGAAGAAAAATAGGTTTTCAGAGAACTTGTCACACATGGGATAATTGTGCATTGTCAATAGTGAACACTTCAGTGCTGCCAACGTATGGAGATGTTTTGTGCATTGTCACCTAGCCAAATTAAAGGGCCTCACTGTTGCATTTCACCTGCAATTACATATGTCAAATTGGATGGGATGTTCAGGTCATATAGTGCAACCATGTTACCACCACAGTGTAATCTATTGTGTGTGTGGAAGTATTATATCAACTCCAGTGAATGCACAGGGACACTTCTTTCTTACTACAAAATGCATGGGAGATACACACTGAACTGCAAGTTTCTAAATATACCACAGATATCATGTCAATCAGCCAAACACCAGTTTTGCTAGTCAACCAACACAATGCAGAAAGAACATCACAGAAGCCCAGGATCCCACACAATACCACAAACACATATGAGTCACAGATGACACAAGATAACAACTGCCATGCAAAGTGATAATCACGGTGCAATCAACAACAATGTACTTTCCCCCATTTTCTCTTTCAGCTGATCAGGGTTACGGGATCCAGCCATGGATCATGACCCCATTTGCCAACCCAGGCACAGCAGCAGAGCGTGCCTATAATGAGGCACATCGTAGGACACGGACCATAGTTGAGCTGACTTTTGGCATCCTGAAGTCCAGATTCAGGTGCCTAAACATCACTGGAGGCAGCCTCCTATATTCCCCTGAAATGGTCTGCAACATTATTTTGACCTGTGCCATCCTGCACAACATTTGTGTGAGGAGGAATTTCCCCTCTATGAACCGGATCAACAAATGCCTGAAGAGGAGGAGGAGGATGCTATCAGGGAAAATGAGGGGGAACATCCAAACACAGCTGCAGGATTGCGTCGCAGACAACAGATCGTACAAAACTTCTTCTAACTATAGTCACCATCACCACTTTGTTATTATATGGAATTAAACACCTCACTTCATCACTCAATCATGCTCTGGGATGATTATTTATGCATCACATGATCTTTAGGAATCATAATCAGAGTTTTGCCTCATGGGGCATTGCAGAAATACAAGTTTGCATACTGCAAATGCCATATCACATTTGATGGGTATGAATGTACAGCAAACATCGCATACAGTTTTAAGGACATATATCCTGTCTATTTCACATCTGAAGGACAATATCAGAGGACCACAGCTATGAGACACATCCATGTTGCCAACATGGTCCATTGAAGCATATGACACCCAACTAAGACACCATCAATCATAAGGTAAAAAAGTGCATCACACATGAGGCAGTGAATGTGCAATTGCATTGGTAACAGGAATGTATGACCAGACCCTTGACAGCAGTAAGTATGACATCAGCTGTCTCTGCAAGGAGCATGTGTGACAAGAAGTGCATCAAACATGAAAATGGATAGCACAAGTGCCCCAGGTATGACAAGCATTGCTCACAAGACATGCCCTGCGCAGTCCATCCCAGGTAATAAGTCCTGCCACTGCCATGTTTTAAGTCTCTCCCCACCCTTCTCTAGGGGGCGCTGTAAATGGACTATCTGTACCCTGAGAATCATCATCTACATTCACCCAGACTCCCATTCTGACTCCTGTGTGCTTTCCTCTACAATATGGCATGCCATAGTTCTAATTCATCAGTCTGCATGGACTTCAGGTCCAATAATGCACTGCCTGGTAGTCGGTAAGACCTGTAATCTGCTGTCCATTGCTTCCCATGTGAAAGCACCGGTTGGCCCTTTGAACTTGATTCTCAATTCCAGGACTTGTGAGAGACTGAAGCTGCACACACCTGTGAGCACTTCCATGCAGACCAGCCATTTGAACCTGCCCTGCCCTTGCTGCTGCTTGGAACTGCTTAGAAGCTGCCATTTTCTGAATCTCCTTGTTGTGCATTGGCATACAAATCACTTGTGTACCAGAGCCCTTGGGGGATTGTGTAACAGTGCAGACTACAGCAGAAACAGTTCTTTGTTCCCACAGTGTTGTTCCTGCTTGTCCCAGTCAGAGTCTGCTCACTGTGTATTTCCCTTGTTCTTGTTTGTTCCTGACAGAGCCTGCATCCTGTTAACTAGACTGGTTCCAGTCTTTGCGTTAACCATAGACGTTCCCTGTGGCTATATTTGTCTCATAGTTGCTTTCCATGCCCTCTGTTTCCTCCTGGGGTACTGTGTCTGGTGGGTCTTCAATGAATCCTTAAATGTATAGTATAGTTGAATCAGTTTACCTATCTTATTTTTTTCTGGGACATGTATTCAAATGTCCTAATCCAGCCCCTATCCCTTTTCTGATTTTGCATGTATTCATTAGTGCCAAACAGTGACAGTTTGCTATGGCTGTATGCATGGATTTTGTACTGTGCCTCCAGCACAACAAGCAAGGGTTGCTAATGTGTATGTAAGGACAAAACATGTTTGTGCCCTGACGGTCCAGACACAGATTCACTTCTGCCGCCACCTTTTGATGGGGCTTGCATGGTGACTAGCTGTAAGATTAATCAGCACAGAGGCACTGATGTTCCCTGTTGCAGTGGGAATTTTAGAGCCCACCCTGTGTACAAATGTTGTGATGAAACCTGCCTGTTTTCTATTACTGATTCATAACGTATTTGAGCACTCCAAGGTTGCTCTGTCGTCAGCCTTCTAAAAGTTCTGCTATGCCATAGCTGGACTATCCCCATGTATGCCGTTAGTTGATCTTTGGCTTTTGGTGAAATCTGCTTTGAAGGATACTCTGATAATTCAAGGGTTGGCTCCACTGACTCATGACTAGACCTGCACGTAACTGTGACAACATGGAGGCCAATACTGACACAGGGTACACATGGCCACACACTTGAACTGGACACCTTTGTGCAATGAACCACTGGAATTATGTGAACACATGCAACATGGTCTGCTGGTCCTCCACAGCCACAGGAGAAACATAGGGGGTTATTACAACTTTGGAGGAGGTGTTAATCCGTCCCAAAAGTGACGGATATACCACCAGCCGTATTACGAGTTCCATAGGATATAATGGACTCTTAATACGGCTGGTGGTATATCCGTCACTTTACCGTCACTTTTGGGACGGATTAACACCTCCTCCAAAGTTGTAATAACCCCCATAGTCATTTACATGACTCAAACTGTGGTGTACATAACAATTTTAGGATTGGATTTGCGACTATGTGTCACAAACACTGTACCTACCTAGCATGTTCAAATGCCTGACTCATGGGTATTATACACACAAGTGACCATGAAGTGGTATCCAACACTTCATTACATGTGAGGGGTAACATATCTGACATAGCCATTATCAGCCATCCTCGATCTTTTCTGTGTATAGTTAGTCATGGGAAATGTTCTGTCTCCCAATGTCAAGCAAGTACACACAGCATAAGAGGCAACAGATATTACAAACACATATCATGACTGATGTACCTCAATGAATGGCATCTGATGGTTATACCCATTTGTAACACATTTATACATGCACATTACGCCAAATGTTTTGCATGCCGTTCCCACAGAGGCACAACAATAATTTGAACAGACAATTCACACACATAAACACACAGGCCATGAGTCTATTTGTTTAATAGCGTAGTCTTGCTGTCCTCTATTGATGCACCACCTGCTCAAACTTGAGAAATCCTATTTTATTTCTAAAGTTTGTGTTGCTGTTGCGTCAGTTAAGAGAGCTAATCCTGCACAACAGCATGACTATTATGATCTGCAGTAGTATGGTGTGCCACATGTACCCAAACAGTAGAACACACACTGGAGGTCATACCAACCTATCTTTATATAGTTATAGGCTGCATGCATGTTAAAAATTGAAAAATCACTCAAACACAGTTTAAGGCAGATTTTTTTACGCAAATACGTCAAAAAAGACACATATGCGTCAAAATATTATGAATATGCGCAAAAAAATTAAGCTTATGCGTTTAAAAGACGCATATGCGTTAAAAAATGACGCTCACACACATTATACATCAATTGGTCACTAGCGTTAATTCCACCAACGCACCCCAGGAATGCAGTTAACAATTGAAAATGTATTGATCCTTGAATGCATGGGAATTTTCACGTATATGCCTCAAAAAAGTTTTACGCAATACAAAAAATGGGCCGCAATTGAGAAAGGAAGTGATGTAATAGGATATCCTAAAAGAAAAAGGGTGCACACTGCCTTGCATTCAAGTGGAAAATAGCCCCAAGGCATCATGGTAAATGCAGTCATAAATAGCGAGAGTTTTTCAAAACATTAGTCACCCTAAGTAGGTGCAGCAAGTGCTGTATTGCTGTAGAGAGTTCTTCACCTAAGGTAGGTGCAGCGAGTGCCGTATCTCTGGACACGTGTTTCTGGCTTTCGGCCTTCATCATCAGAGAGCGTATGTAACTGAAGAGGTCGCTTGAAATGCCGCCAAACGTCTTCACAGGTTTTTGTACCACTCAGTAGGCGCACAGGTGCATCGCCAGTGCTCGTCAGCAAGAGGCTCACGGGAGCTGTCATTTAGACATCCAAAAAGAAAAAGGGAGCACACTGCCTTGCATTCAAGTGGAAAATAGCCACAAGGCTTCATGGTAAATGCAGTCATTTAAATATAAATAGCGAGAGTTTTTCAAAAAATTATTCACCCTAAGTAGGTGCAGCAAGTGCTGTATCGCTGTAGAAAGTTCTTCACCTAAGGTAGGTGCAGCGAGTGCCGTATCTCTGGACACGTGTTTCTGGCTTTCGCCCTTCATCAGCAGAGAGCATATGTAACTGAAGGGGTCGCTTGAAATGCCGCCAAACCTCTTCACAGGTTTTTGTACCACTCAGTAGGCGCACAGGTGCATCGCCAGTGCTCGTCAGCAAGAGGCTCACGGGAGCCGTCATTTAGACATCCAAAAAGAAAAAGGGAGCACACTGCCTTGCATTCAAGTGGAAAATAGCCCCAAGGCATCATGGTAAATGCAGTCATTTAAATATAAATAGCGAGAGTTTTTCAAACAATTATTCACCCTAAGTAGGTGCAGCAAGTGCTGTATCGCTGTAGAAAGTTCTACACCTAAGGTAGGTGCAGCGAGTGCCGTATCTCTGGACACGTGTTTCTGGCTTTCGGCCTTCATCAGCAGAGAGCGTATGTAACTGAAGGGGTCACTTGAAATGCCGCCAAACGTCTTCACAGGTTTTTGGACCACTCAGTAGGCGCACAGGTGCATTGCCAGTGCTCGTCAGCAAGAGGCTCACGGGAGCCGTCATTTAGACATCCAAAAAGAAAGAGGGAGCACACTGCCTTGCATTCAAGTGGAAAATAGCCCCAAGGCATCATGGTAAATGCAGTCATTTAAATATAAATAGCGAGAGTTTTTCAAAAAATTATTCACCCTAAGTAGGTGCAGCAAGTGCTGTATCGCTGTAGAGAGTTCTTCACCTAAGGTAGGTGCAGCGAGTGCCTTATCTCTGGACACGTGTTTCTGGCTTTCGGCCTTCATCAGCAGAGAGCGTATGTAACTGAAGGGGTCGCTTGAAATGCCGCCAAACGTCTTCACAGGTTTTTGTACCACTCAGTAGGCGCACAGGTGCATCGCCAGTGCTCGTCAGCAAGAGGCTCACGGGAGCTGTCATTTAGACATCCAAAAAGAAAAAGGGAGCACACTGCCTTGCATTCAAGTGGAAAATAGCCACAAGGCATCATGGTAAATGCAGTCATTTAAATATAAATAGCGAGAGTTTTTCAAAAAATTATTCACCCTAAGTAGGTGCAGCAAGTGCTGCATCGCTGTAGAAAGTTCTTCCCCTAAGGTAGGTGCAGCGAGTGCCGTATCTCTGGACACGTGTTTCTGGCTTTCGTCCTTCATCAGCAGAGAGCGTATGTAACTGAAGGGGTCGCTTGAAATGCCGCCAAACGTCTTCACAGGTTTTTGTACCACTCAGTAGGCGCACAGGTGCATCGCCAGTGCTCGTCAGCAAGAGGCTCACGGGATCCGTCATTTAGACATCCAAAAAGAAAAAGGGAGCACACTGCCTTGCATTCAAGTGGAAAATAGCCCCAAGGCATCATGGTAAATGCAGTCATTTAAATATAAATAGCGAGAGTTTTTCAAAAAATTATTCACCCTAAGTAGGTGCAGCAAGTGCTGTATCGCTGTGGAAAGTTCTTCACCTAAGGTAGGTGCAGCGAGTGCCGTATCTCTGGACACGTGTTTCTGGCTTTCGGCCTTCATCAGCAGAGAGCGTATGTAACTGAAGGGGTCGCTTGAAATGCCGCTAAACGTCTTCACAGGTTTTTGTACCACTCAGTAGGCGCACAGGTGCATCGCCAGAGCTCGTCAGCAAGAGGCTCACGGGAGCCGTCATTTAGACATCCAAAAAGAAAAAGGGAGCACACTGCCTTGCATTCAAGTGGAAAATAGCCAAAAGGCATCATGGTAAATGCAGTCCTTTAAATATAAATAGCGAGAGTTTTAAAAAAAATTATTCACCCTAAGTAGGTGCAGCAAGTGCTGTATTGCTGTAGAAAGTTCTTCACCTAAGGTAGGTGCAGCGAGTGCCGTATCTCTGGACACGTGTTTCTGGCTTTCGGCCTTCATCAGCATAGATCGTATGTAACTGAAGGGGTCGCTTGAAATGCCGCCAAACCTCTTCACAGGTTTTTGTACCACTCAGTTGGCGCACAGGTGCATCGCCAGTGCTCGTCAGCAAGAGGCTCACGGGAGCCGTCATTTAGACATCCAAAAAGAAAAAGGGAGCACACTGCCTTGCATTCAAGTGGAAAATTGCCCCAAGGCATCATGGTAAATGCAGTCATTTAAATATAAATAGCGAGAGTTTTAAAAAAAATTATTCACCCTAAGTAGGTGCAGCAAGTGCTGTATCGCTGTAGAAAGTTCTTCACCTAAGGTAGGTGTAGCGAGTGCCGTATCTCTGGACACGTGTTTCTGGCTTTCGGCCTTCAGCAGCAGAGAGCGTATGTAACTGAAGGGGTCGCTTGAAATGCCGCCAAACGTCTTCACAGGTTTTTGTACCACTCAGTAGGCGCACAGGTGCATCGCCAGTGCTCGTCAGCAAGAGGCTTACGGGAGCCGTCATTTAGACATCCAAAAAGAAAAAGGGAGCACACTGCCTTGCATTCAAGTGGAAAATAGCCCCAAGGCATCATGGTAAATGCAGTCATTTAAAAATAAATAGCGAGAGTTTTTCCAAAAATTATTCACCCTAAGTAGGTGCAGCAAGTGCTGTATCGCTGTAGAAAGTTCTTCACCGAAGGTAGGAGCAGTGAGTGCCGTATCTCTGGACACGTGTTTCTGGCTTTCGGCCTTCATCAGCAGAGAGTGTATGTAACTGAAGGGGTCGCTTGAAATGCCGCCAAACGTCTTCACAGGTTTTTGTATCACTCAGTAGGCGCACAGGTGCATCGCCAGTGCTCGTCAGCAAGAGGCTCACGGGAGCCGTCATTTAGACATCCAAAAAGAAAAAGGGAGCACACTGCCTTGCATTCAAGTGGAAAATAGCCCCAAGGCATCATGGTAAATGCAGTCATTTAAATATAAATAGCGAGAGTTTTTCAAAAAATTATTCACCCTAAGTAGGTGCAGCAAGTGCTGTATCGCTGTAGAAAGTTCTTCACCTAAGGTAGGTGCAGCGAGTGCCGTATCTCTGGACACGTGTTTCTGGCTTTCGGCCTTCATCAGCAGAGAGCGTATGTAACTGAAGGGGTCGCTTGAAATGCCGCCAAACCTCTTCACAGGTTTTTGTACCACTCAGTTGGCGCACAGGTGCATCGCCAGTGCTCGTCAGCAAGAGGCTCACGGGAGTCGTCATTTAGACACCCAAAAAGAAAAAGGGAGCACACTGCCTTGCATTCAAGTGGAAAATAGCCCCAAGGCATCAATGTAAATGCAGTCATTTAAATATAAATAGCGAGAGTTTTTCAAACAATTATTCACCCTAAGTAGGTGCAGCAAGTGCTGTATCGCTGTAGAAAGTTCTTCACCTAAGGTAGGTGCAGCGAGTGCCTTATCTCTGGACACGAGTTTCTGGCTTTTGGCCTTCATCAGCAGAGAGCGTATGTAACTGAAGGGGTCGCTTGAAATGCCGCCAAACGTCTTCACAGGTTTTTGGACCACTCAGTAGGCGCACAGGTGCATCGCCAGTGCTCGTCAGCAAGAGGCTCACGGGAGCCGTCATTTAGACATCCAAAAAGAAAAAGGGAGCACACTGCCTTGCATTCAAGTGGAAAATAGCCCCAAGGGATCATGGAAAATGCAGTCATTTAAATATAAATAGCGAGAGTTTTTCAAAAAATGATTCACCCTAAGCAGGTGCAGCAAGTGCTGTATCGCTGTAGAAAGTTCTTCACCTAAGGTAGGTGCAGCGAGTGCCGTATCTCTGGACACGTGTTTCTGGCTTTTGGCCTTCATCAGCAGAGAGCGTATGTAACTGAAGGGGTCGCTTGAAATGCCGCCAAACGTCTTCACAGGTTTTTGGACCACTCAGTAGGCGCACAGGTGCATCGCCAGTGCTCGTCAGCAAGAGGCTCACGGGAGCCGTCATTTAGACATCCAAAAAGAAAAAGGGAGCACACTGCCTTGCATTCAAGTGGAAAATAGCCCCAAGGCATCATGGTAAATGCAGTCCTTTAAATATAAATAGCGAGAGTTTTTCAAAAAATTATTCACCCTAAGTAGGTGCAGCAAGTGCTGTATCGCTGTAGAAAGTTCTTCACCTAAGGTAGGTGCAGCGAGTGCCATATCTCTGGACACGTGTTTCTGGCTTTCGGCCTTCATCAGCAGAGAGCGTATGTAACTGAAGGGGTCGCTTGAAATGCCGCCAAACGTCTTCACAGGTTTTTGTACCACTCAGTAGGCGCATAGGTGCATCGCCAGTGCTCGTCAGCAAGAGGCTCACGGGAGCTGTCATTTAGACATCCAAAAAGAAAAAGGGAGCACACTGCCTTGCATTCAAGTGGAAAATAGCCCCAAGGCATCATGGTAAATGCAGTCATTTACATATAAATAGTGAGAGTTTTTCAAAAAATTATTCACCCTAAGTAGGTGCAGCAAGTGCTGTATCGCTGTAAAAAGTTCTTCACCTAAGGTAGGTGCAGCGAGTGGCGTATCTCTGGACACGTGTTTCTGGCTTTCGGCCTTCATCAGCAGAGAGCGTATGTAACTGAAGGGGTCGCTTGAAATGCCGCCAAACCTCTTCACAGGTTTTTGTACCACTCAGTTGGCGCACAGGTGCATCGCCAGTGCTCGTCAGCAAGAGGCTCACGGGAGACGTCATTTAGACACCCAAAAAGAAAAAGGGAGCACACTGCCTTGCATTCAAGTGGAAAATAGCCCCAAGGCATCAATGTAAATGCAGTCATTTAAATATAAATAGCGAGAGTTTTTCAAACAATTATTCACCCGACGTAGGTGCAGCAAGTGCTGTATCGCTGTAGAAAGTTCTTCACCTAAGGTAGGTGCAGCGAGTGCCGTATCTCTGGACACGTGTTTCTGGCTTTTGGCCTTCATCAGCAGAGAGCGTATGTAACTGAAGGGGTCGCTTGAAATGCCGCCAAACGTCTTCACAGGTTTTTGGACCACTCAGTAGGCGCACAGGTGCATCGCCAGTGCTCGTCAGCAAGAGGCTCACAGGAGCCATCATTTAGACATCCAAAAAGAAAAAGGGAGCACACTGCCTTGCATTCAAGTGGAAAATAGCCCCAAGGGATCATGGTAAATGCAGTCATTTAAATATAAATAGCGAGAGTTTTTCAAAAAATGATTCACCCTAAGCAGGTGCAGCAAGTGCTGTATCGCTGTAGAAAGTTCTTCACCTAAGGTAGGTGCAGCGAGTGCCGTATCTCTGGACACGTGTTTCTGGCTTTCGGCCTTCATCAGCAGAGAGCGTATGTAACTGAAGGGGTCACTTGAAATGCCGCCAAACCTCTTCACAGGTTTTTGTACCACTCAGTTGGCGCACAGGTGCATCGCCAGTGCTCGTCAGCAAGAGGCTCACGGGAGACGTCATTTAGACACCCAAAAAGGAAAAGGGAGCACACTGCCTTGCATTCAAGTGGAAAATAGCCCCAAGGCATCAATGTAAATGCAGTCATTTAAATATAAATAGCGAGAGTTTTTCAAACAATTATTCACCCTAAGTAGGTGCAGCAAGTGCTGTATCGCTGTAGAAAGTTCTTCACCTAAGGTAGGTGCAGCGAGTGCCGTATCTCTGGACACGTGTTTCTGGCTTTTGGCCTTCATCAGCAGAGAGCGTATGTAACTGAAGGGGTCGCTTGAAATGCCGCCAAACGTCTTCACAGGTTTTTGGACCACTCAGTAGGCGCACAGGTGCATCGCCAGTGCTCGTCAGCAAGAGACTTACGGGAGCCGTCATTTAGACATCCAAAAAGAAAAAGGGAGCACACTGCCTTGCATTAAAGTGGAAAATAGCCCCAAGGCATCATGGTAAATGCAGTCATTTAAATATAAATAGCGAGAGTTTTTCAAAAAATTATTCACCCTAAGTAGGTGCAGCAAGTGCTGTATCGCTGTAGAAAGTTCTTCACCTAAGGTAGGTGCAGCGAGTGCCGTATCTCTGGACACGTTTTTCTGGCTTTCGGCCTTCATCAGCAGACAGCGTATGTAACTGAAGGGGTCACTTGAAATGCCGCCAAACCTCTTCACAGGTTTTTGTACCACTCAGTTGGCGCACAGGTGCATCGCCAGTGCTCGTCAGCAAGAGGCTCACGGGAGACGTCATTTAGACACCCAAAAAGGAAAAGGGAGCACACTGCCTTGCATTCAAGTGGAAAATAGCCCCAAGGCATCAATGTAAATGCAGTCATTTAAATATAAATAGTGAGAGTTTTTCAAACAATTATTCACCCTAAGTAGGTGCAGCAAGTGCTGTATCGCTGTAGAAAGTTCTTCACCTAAGGTAGGTGCAGCGAGTGCCGTATCTCTGGACACGTGTTTCTGGCTTTTGGCCTTCATCAGCAGAGAGCGTATGTAACTGAAGGGGTCGCTTGAAATGCCGCCAAACGTCTTCACAGGTTTTTGGACCACTCAGTAGGCGCACAGGTGCATCGCCAGTGCTCGTCAGCAAGAGGCTCACGGGAGCCGTCATTTAGACATCCAAAAAGAAAAAGGGAGCACACTGCCTTGCATTCAAGTGGAAAATAGCCCCACGGCATCATGGTAAATGCAGTCATTTAAATATAAATAGCGAGAGTTTTTCAAAAAATTATTCACCCTAAGTAGGTGCAGCAAGTGCTGTATCGCTGTAGAAAGTTCTTCACCTAAGGTAGGTGCAGCGAGTGCCGTATCTCTGGACACATGTTTCTGACTTTCGGCCTTCATCAGCAGAGAGCGTATGTAACTGAAGGGGTCGCTTGAAATGCCGCCAAACGTCTTCACAGGTTTTTGTACCACTCAGTAGGCGCACAGGTGCATCGCCAGTGCTCGTCAGCAAGAGGCTCACGGGAACTGTCATTTAGACATCCAAAAAGAAAAAGGGAGCACACTGCCTTGCATTCAAGTGGAAAATAGCCCCAAGGCATCATGGTAAATGCAGTCATTTAAATATAAATAGCGAGAGTTTTTCAAAAAATTATTCACCCTAAGTAGGTGCAGCAAGTGCTGTATCGCTGTAAAAAGTTCTTCACCTAAGGTAGGTGCAGCGAGTGGCGTATCTCTGGACACGTGTTTCTGGCTTTCGGCCTTCATCAGCAGAGAGCGTATGTAACTGAAGGGGTCGCTTGAAATGCCGCCAAACCTCTTCACAGGTTTTTGTACCACTCAGTTGGCGCACAGGTGCATCGCCAGTGCTCGTCAGCAAGAGGCTCACGGGAGACGTCATTTAGACACCCAAAAAGAAAAAGGGAGCACACTGCCTTGCATTCAAGTGGAAAATAGCCCCAAGGCATCAATGTAAATGCAGTCATTTAAATATAAATAGCGAGAGTTTTTCAAACAATTATTCACCCTAAGTAGGTGCAGCAAGTGCTGTATCGCTGTAGAAAGTTCTTCACCTAAGGTAGGTGCAGCGAGTGCCGTATCTCTGGACACGTGTTTCTGGCTTTTGGCCTTCATCAGCAGAGAGCGTATGTAACTGAAGGGGTCGCTTGAAATGCCGCCAAACGTCTTCACAGGTTTTTGGACCACTCAGTAGGCGCACAGGTGCATCGCCAGTGCTCGTCAGCAAGAGGCTCACGGGAGCCGTCATTTAGACATCCAAAAAGAAAAAGGGAGCACACTGCCTTGCATTCAAGTGGAAAATAGCCCCAAGGCATCATGGTAAATGCAGTCATTTAAATATAAATAGCGAGAGTTTTTCAAAAAATTATTCACCCTAAGTAGGTGCAGCAAGTGCTGTATCGCTGTAGAAAGTTCTTCACCTAAGGTAGGTGCAGCGAGTGCCGTATCTCTGGACACATGTTTCTGACTTTCGGCCTTCATCAGCAGAGAGCGTATGTAACTGAAGGGGTCGCTTGAAATGCCGCCAAACGTCTTCACAGGTTTTTGGACCACTCAGTAGGCGCACAGGTGCATCGCCAGTGCTCGTCAGCAAGAGGCTCACGGGAGCCGTCATTTAGACATCCAAAAAGAAAAAGGGAGCACACTGCCTTGCATTCAAGTGGAAAATAGCCCCAAGGGATCATGGTAAATGCAGTCATTTAAATATAAATAGCGAGAGTTTTTCAAAAAATGATTCACCCTAAGCAGGTGCAGCAAGTGCTGTATCGCTGTCGAAAGTTCTTCACCTAAGGTAGGTGCAGCGAGTGCTGTATCTCTGGACACGTGTTTCTGGCTTTCGGCCTTCATCAGCAGAGAGCGTATGTAACTGAAGGGGTCGCTTGAAATGCCGCCAAACGTCTTCACAGGTTTTTGTACCACTCAGTAGGCGCACAGGTGCATCGCCAGTGCTCGTCAGCAAGAGGCTCACGGGAGCTGTCATTTAGACATCCAAAAAGAAAAAGGGAGCACACTGCCTTGCATTCAAGTGGAAAATAGCCCCAAGGCATCATGGTAAATGCAGTCATTTAAATATAAATAGCGAGAGTTTTTCAAAAAATTATTCACCCTAAGTAGGTGCAGCAAGTGCTGTATCGCTGTAAAAAGTTCTTCACCTAAGGTAGGTGCAGCGAGTGCGGTATCTCTGGACACGTGTTTCTGGCTTTCGGCCTTCATCAGCAGTGAGCGTATGTAACTGAAGGGGTCGCTTGAAATGCCGCCAAACGTCTTCACATGTTTTTGTACCACTCAGTAGGCGCACAGGTGCATCGCCAGTGCTCGTCAGCAAGAGGCTCACGGAAGCCGTCATTTAGACATCCAAAAAGAAAAAGGGAGCACACTGCCTTGCATTCAAGTGGAAAATAGCCCCAAGGCATCATGGTAAATGCAGTCATTTAAATATAAATAGCGAGATTTTTTCAAAAAATTATTCACCCTAAGTAGGTGCAGCAAGTGCTGTATCGCTGTAGAAAGTTCTTCACCTAAGGTAGGTGCAGCGAGTGCCATATCTCTGGACACATGTTTCTGACTTTCGGCCTTCATCAGCAGAGAGCGTATGTAACTGAAGGGGTCGCTTGAAATGCCGCCAAACGTCTTCACAGGTTTTTGTACCACTCAGTAGGCGCACAGGTGCATCGCCAGTGCTCGTCAGCAAGAGGCTCACGGGAACTGTCATTTAGACATCCAAAAAGAAAAAGGGAGCACACTGCCTTGCATTCAAGTGGAAAATAGCCCCAAGGCATCATGGTAAATGCAGTCATTTAAATATAAATAGCGAGAGTTTTTAAAAAAATTATTCACCCTAAGTAGGTGCAGCAAGTGCTGTATCGCTGTAAAAAGTTCTTCACCTAAGGTAGGTGCAGCGAGTGGCGTATCTCTGGACACGTGTTTCTGGCTTTCGGCCTTCATCAGCAGAGAGCGTATGTAACTGAAGGGGTCGCTTGAAATGCCGCCAAACCTCTTCACAGGTTTTTGTACCACTCAGTTGGCGCACAGGTGCATCGCCAGTGCTCGTCAGCAAGAGGCTCACGGGAGACGTCATTTAGACACCCAAAAAGAAAAAGGGAGCACACTGCCTTGCATTCAAGTGGAAAATAGCCCTAAGGCATCAATGTAAATGCAGTCATTTAAATATAAATAGCGAGAGTTTTTCAAACAATTATTCACCCTAAGTAGGTGCAGCAAGTGCTGTATCGCTGTAGAAAGTTCTTCACCTAAGGTAGGTGCAGCGAGTGCCGTATCTCTGGACACGTGTTTCTGGCTTTTGGCCTTCATCAGCAGAGAGCGTATGTAACTGAAGGGGTCGCTTGAAATGCCGCCAAACGTCTTCACAGGTTTTTGGACCACTCAGTAGGCGCACAGGTGCATCGCCAGTGCTCGTCAGCAAGAGGCTCACGGGAGCCGTCATTTAGACATCCAAAAAGAAAAAGGGAGCACACTGCCTTGCATTCAAGTGGAAAATAGCCCCAAGGGATCATGGTAAATGCAGTCATTTAAAAATAAATAGCGAGAGTTTTTCAAAAAATGATTCACCCTAAGCAGGTGCAGCAAGTGCTGTATCGCTGTAGAAAGTTCTTCACCTAAGGTAGGTGCAGCGAGTGCCGTATCTCTGGACACGTGTTTCTGGCTTTCGGCCCTCATCAGCAGAGAGCGTATGTAACTGAAGGGGTCGCTTGAAATGCCGCCAAACGTCTTCACAGGTTTTTGTACCACTCAGTAGGCGCACAGGTGCATCGCCAGTGCTCGTCAGCAAGAGGCTCACGGGAGCTGTCATTTAGACATCCAAAAAGAAAAAGGGAGCACACTGCCTTGCATTCAAGTGGAAAATAGCCCCAAGGCATCATGGTAAATGCAGTCATTTAAATATAAATAGCGAGAGTTTTTCAAAAAATTATTCACCCTAAGTAGGTGCAGCAAGTGCTGTATCGCTGTAAAAAGTTCTTCACCTAAGGTAGGTGCAGCGAGTGCCGTATCTCTGGACACGTGTTTCTGGCTTTCGGCCTTCATCAGCAGTGAGCGTATGTAACTGAAGGGGTCGCTTGAAATGCCGCCAAACGTCTTCACATGTTTTTGTACCACTCAGTAGGCGCACAGGTGCATTGCCAGTGCTCGTCAGCAAGAGACTTACGTGAGCCGTCATTTAGACATCCAAAAAGAAAAAGGGAGCACACTGCCTTGCATTCAAGTGGAAAATAGCCTCAAGGCATCATGGTAAATGCAGTCATTTAAATATAAATAGCGAGAGTTTTTCAAAAAATTATTCACTCTAAGTAGGTGCAGCAAGTGCTGTATCGCTGTAGAAAGTTCTTCACCTAAGGTAGGTGCAGCGAGTGCCGTATCTCTGGACACATGTTTCTGACTTTCGGCCTTCATCAGCAGAGAGCGTATGTAACTGAAGGGGTCGCTTGAAATGCCGCCAAACGTCTTCACAGGTTTTTGTACCACTCAGTAGGCGCACAGGTGCATCGCCAGTGCTCGTCAGCAAGAGGCTCACGGGAACTGTCATTTAGACATCCAAAAAGAAAAAGGGAGCACACTGCCTTGCATTCAAGTGGAAAATAGCCCCAAGGCATCATGGTAAATGCAGTCATTTAAATATAAATAGCGAGAGTTTTTCAAAAAATTATTCACCCTAAGTAGGTGCAGCAAGTGCTGTATCGCTGTAAAAAGTTCTTCACCTAAGGTAGGTGCAGCGAGTGCCGTATCTCTGGACACGTGTTTCTGGCTTTCGGCCTTCATCAGCAGAGAGCGTATGTAACTGAAGGGGTCGCTTGAAATGCCGCCAAACCTCTTCACAGGTTTTTGTACCACTCAGTTGGTGCACAGGTGCATCGCCAGTGCTCGGCAGCAAGAGGCTCACGGGAGACGTCATTTAGACACCCAAAAAGAAAAAGGGAGCACACTGCCTTGCATTCAAGTGGAAAATAGCCCCAAGGCATCAATGTAAATGCAGTCATTTAAATATAAATAGCGAGAGTTTTTCAAACAATTATTCACCCTAAGTAGGTGCAGCAAGTGCTGTATCGCTGTAGAAAGTTCTTCACCTAAGGTAGGTGCAGCGAGTGCCGTATCTCTGGACACGTGTTTCTGGCTTTTGGCCTTCATCAGCAGAGAGCGTATGTAACTGAAGGGGTCGCTTGAAATGCCGCCAAACCTCTTCACAGGTTTTTGTACCACTCAGTTGGCGCACAGGTGCATCGCCAGTGCTCGTCAGCAAGAGGCTCACGGGAGACGTCATTTAGACACCCAAAAAGAAAAAGGGAGCACACTGCCTTGCATTCAAGTGGAAAATAGCCCCAAGGCATCAATGTAAATGCAGTCATTTAAATATAAATAGCGAGAGTTTTTCAAACAATTATTCACCCTAAGTAGGTGCAGCAAGTGCTGTATCGCTGTAGAAAGTTCTTCACCTAAGGTAGGTGCAGCGAGTGCCATATCTCTGGACACGTGTTTCTGGCTTTTGGCCTTCATCAGCAGAGTGCGTATGTAACTGAAGGGGTCGCTTGAAATGCCGCCAAACGTCTTCACAGGTTTTTGGACCACTCAGAAGGCGCACAGGTGCATCGCCAGTGCTCGTCAGCAAGAGGCTTACGGGAGCCGTCATTTAGATATCCAAAAAGAAAAAGGGAGCACACTGCCTTGCATTCAAGTGGAAAATAGCCCCAAGGCATCATGGTAAATGCAGTCATTTAAAAATAAATAGCGAGAGTTTTTCCAAAAATTATTCACCCTAAGTAGGTGCAGCAAGTGCTGTATCGCTGTAGAAAGTTCTTCACCGAAGGTAGGAGCAGTGAGTGCCGTATCTCTGGACACGTGTTTCTGGCTTTCGGCCTTCATCAGCAGAGAGCGTATGTAACTGAAGGGGTCGCTTGAAATGACGCCAAACGTCTTCACAGGTTTTTGTATCACTCAGTAGGCGCACAGGTGCATCGCCAGTGCTCGTCAGCAAGAGGCTCACGGGAGTCGTCATTTAGACACCCAAAAAGAAAAAGGGAGCACACTGCCTTGCATTCAAGTGGAAAATAGCCCCAAGGCATCAATGTAAATGCAGTCATTTAAATATAAATAGCGAGAGTTTTTCAAACAATTATTCACCCTAAGTAGGTGCAGCAAGTGCTGTATCGCTGTAGAAAGTTCTTCACCTAAGGTAGGTGCAGCGAGTGCCTTATCTCTGGACACGAGTTTCTGGCTTTTGGCCTTCATCAGCAGAGAGCGTATGTAACTGAAGGGGTCGATTGAAATGCCGCCAAACGTCTTCACAGGTTTTTGGACCACTCAGTAGGCGCACAGGTGCATCGCCAGTGCTCGTCAGCAAGAGGCTCACAGGAGCCGTCATTTAGACATCCAAAAAGAAAAAGGGAGCACACTGCCTTGCATTCAAGTGGAAAATAGCCCCAAGGCATCATGGTAAATGCAGTCATTTAAATATAAATAGCGAGAGTTTTAAAAAAAATTATTCACCCTAAGTAGGTGCAGCAAGTGCTGTATCGCTGTAGAAAGTTCTTCACCTAAGGTAGGTGCAGCGAGTGCCGTATCTCTGGACACGTGTTTCTGGCTTTCGGCCTTCATCAGCAGAGAGCGTATGTAACTGAAGGGGTCGCTTGAAATGCCGCCAAACGTCTTCACAGGTTTTTGTACCACTCAGTAGGCGCACAGGTGCATCACCAGTGCTCGTCAGCAAGAGGCTCACGGGAGCTGTCATTTAGACATCCAAAAAGAAAAAGGGAGCACACTGCCTTGCATTCAAGTGGAAAATAGCCCCAAGGCATCATGGTAAATGCAGTCATTTAAATATAAATAGCGAGATTTTTTCAAAAAATTATTCACCCTAAGTAGGTGCAGCAAGTGCTGTATCGCTGTAAAAAGTTCTTCACCTAAGGTAGGTGCAGCGAGTGCTGTATCTCTGGACACGTGTTTCTGGCTTTCGGCCTTCATCAGCAGAGAGCGTATGTAACTGAAGGGGTCGCTTGAAATGCCGCCAAACCTCTTCACAGGTTTTTGTACCACTCAGTTGGCGCACAGGTGCATCGCCAGTGCTCGTCAGCAAGAGGCTCACGAGAGACGTCATTTAGACACCCAAAAAGAAAAAGGGAGCACACTGCCTTGCATTCAAGTGGAAAATAGCCCCAAGGCATCAATGTAAATGCAGTCATTTAAATATAAATAGCAAGAGTTTTTCAAACAATTATTCACCCTAAGTAGGTGCAGCAAGTGCTGTATCGCTGTAGAAAGTTCTTCACCTAAGGTAGGTGCAGCGAGTGCCGTATCTCTGGACACGTGTTTCTGGCTTTTGGCCTTCATCAGCAGAGAGCGTATGTAACTGAAGGGGTCGCTTGAAATGCCGCCAAACGTCTTCACAGGTTTTTGGACCACTCAGTAGGCGCACAGGTGCATCGCCAGTGCTCGTCAGCAAGAGGCTCACGGGAGCTGTCATTTAGACATCCAAAAAGAAAAAGGGAGCACACTGCCTTGCATTCAAGTGGAAAATAGCCCCAAGGCATCATGGTAAATGCAGTCATTTAAATATAAATAGCGAGAGTTTTTCAAAAAATTATTCACCCCAAGTAGGTGCAGCAAGTGCTGTATCGCTGTAAAAAGTTCTTCACCTAAGGTAGGTGCAGCGAGTGCCGTATCTCTGGACACGTGTTTCTGGCTTTCGGCCTTCATCAGCAGTGAGCGTATGTAACTGAAGGGGGTCGCTTGAAATGCCGCCAAACGTCTTCACATGTTTTTGTACCACTCAGTAGGCGCACAGGTGCATTGCCAGTGCTCGTCAGCAAGAGACTTACGGGAGCCGTCATTTAGACATCCAAAAAGAAAAAGGGAGCACACTGCCTTGCATTCAAGTGGAAAATAGCCCCAAGGCATCATGGTAAATGCAGTCATTTAAATATAAATAGCGAGAGTTTTTCAAAAAATTATTCACCCTAAGTAGGTGCAGCAAGTGCTGTATCGCTGTAGAAAGTTCTTCACCTAAGGTAGGTGCAGCGAGTGCCGTATCTCTGGACACGTGTTTCTGGCTTTCGGCCTTCATCAGCAGAGAGCGTATGTAACTGAAGGGGTCACTTGAAATGCCGCCAAACCTCTTCACAGGTTTTTGTACCACTCAGTTGGCGCACAGGTGCATCGCCAGTGCTCGTCGGCAAGAGGCTCACGGGAGACGTCATTTAGACACCCAAAAAGAAAAAGGGAGCACACTGCCTTGCATTCAAGTGGAAAATAGCCCCAAGGCATCAATGTAAATGCAGTCATTTAAATATAAATAGCGAGAGTTTTTCAAACAATTATTCACCCTAAGTAGGTGCAGCAAGTGCTGTATCGCTGTAGAAAGTTCTTCACCTAAGGTAGGTGCAGCGAGTGCCGTATCTCTGGACACGTGTTTCTGGCTTTTGGCCTTCATCAGCAGAGTGCGTATGTAACTGAAGGGATCGCTTGAAATGCCGCCAAACGTCTTCTCAGGTTTTTGGACCACTCAGTAGGCGCACAGGTGCATCGCCAGTGCTCGTCAGCAAGAGGCTCACGGGAGCCGTCATTTAGACATCCAAAAAAGAAAAAGGGAGCACACTGCCTTGCATTCAAGTGGAAAATAGCCCCAAGGCATCATGGTAAATGCAGTCATTTAAATATAAATAGCGAGAGTTTTTAAAAAAATGATTCACCCTAAGCAGGTGCAGCAAGTGCTGTATCGCTGTAGAAAGTTCTTCACCTAAGGTAGGTGCAGCGAGTGCCGTATCTCTGGACACGTGTTTCTGGCTTTCGGCCTTCATCAGCAGAGAGCGTATGTAACTGAAGGGGTCGCTTGAAATGCCGCCAAACGTCTTCACAGGTTTTTGTACCACTCAGTAGGCGCACAGGTGCATCGCCAGTGCTCGTCAGCAAGAGGCTCACGGGAGCTGTCATTTAGACATCCAAAAAGAAAAAGGGAGCACACTGCCTTGCATTCAAGTGGAAAATAGCCCCAAGGCATCATGGTAAATGCAGTCATTTAAATATAAATAGCGAGAGTTTTTCAAAAAATTATTCACCCTAAGTAGGTGCAGCAAGTGCTGTATCGCTGTAAAAAGTTCTTCACCTAAGGTAGGTGCAGCGAGTGCCGTATCTCTGGACACGTGTTTCTGGCTTTCGGCCTTCATCAGCAGTGACCGTATGTAACTGAAGGGGTCGCTTGAAATGCCGCCAAACGTCTTCACATGTTTTTGTACCACTCAGTAGGCGCACAGGTGCATTGCCAGTGCTCGTCAGCAAGAGGCTCACGGGAGACGTCATTTAGACACCCAAAAAGAAAAAGGGAGCACACTGCCTTGCATTCAAGTGGAAAATAGCCCCAAGGCATCAATGTAAATGCAGTCATTTAAATATAAATAGCAAGAGTTTTTCAAACAATTATTCACCCTAAGTAGGTGCAGCAAGTGCTGTATCGCTGTAGAAAGTTCTTCACCTAAGGTAGGTGCAGCGAGTGCCGTATCTCTGGACACGTGTTTCTGGCTTTTGGCCTTCATCAGCAGAGAGCGTATGTAACTGAAGGGGTCGCTTGAAATGCCGCCAAACGTCTTCACAGGTTTTTGGACCACTCAGTAGGCGCACAGGTGCATCGCCAGTGCTCGTCAGCAAGAGGCTCACGGGAGCTGTCATTTAGACATCCAAAAAGAAAAAGGGAGCACACTGCCTTGCATTCAAGTGGAAAATAGCCCCAAGGCATCATGGTAAATGCAGTCATTTAAATATAAATAGCGAGAGTTTTTCAAAAAATTATTCACCCTAAGTAGGTGCAGCAAGTGCTGTATCGCTGTAAAAAGTTCTTCACCTAAGGTAGGTGCAGCGAGTGCCGTATCTCTGGACACGTGTTTCTGGCTTTCGGCCTTCATCAGCAGTGAGCGTATGTAACTGAAGGGGTCGCTTGAAATGCCGCCAAACGTCTTCACATGTTTTTGTACCACTCAGTAGGCGCACAGGTGCATTGCCAGTGCTCGTCAGCAAGAGACTTACGGGAGCCGTCATTTAGACATCCAAAAAGAAAAAGGGAGCACACTGCCTTGCATTCAAGTGGAAAATAGCCCCAAGGCATCATGGTAAATGCAGTCATTTAAATATAAATAGCGAGAGTTTTTCAAAAAATTATTCACCCTAAGTAGGTGCAGCAAGTGCTGTATCGCTGTAGAAAGTTCTTCACCTAAGGTAGGTGCAGCGAGTGCCGTATCTCTGGACACGTGTTGCTGGCTTTCGGCCTTCATCAGCAGAGAGCGTATGTAACTGAAGGGGTCACTTGAAATGCCGCCAAACCTCTTCACAGGTTTTTGTACCACTCAGTTGGCGCACAGGTGCATCGCCAGTGCTCGTCGGCAAGAGGCTCACGGGAGACGTCATTTAGACACCCAAAAAGAAAAAGGGAGCACACTGCCTTGCATTCAAGTGGAAAATAGCCCCAAGGCATCAATGTAAATGCAGTCATTTAAATATAAATAGCGAGAGTTTTTCAAACAATTATTCACCCTAAGTAGGTGCAGCAAGTGCTGTATCGCTGTAGAAAGTTCTTCACCTAAGGTAGGTGCAGCGAGTGCCGTATCTCTGGACACGTGTTTCTGGCTTTTGGCCTTCATCAGCAGAGTGCGTATGTAACTGAAGGGATCGCTTGAAATGCCGCCAAACGTCTTCTCAGGTTTTTGGACCACTCAGTAGGCGCACAGGTGCATCGCCAGTGCTCGTCAGCAAGAGGCTCACGGGAGCCGTCATTTAGACATCCAAAAAGAAAAAGGGAGCACACTGCCTTGCATTCAAGTGGAAAATAGCCCCAAGGCATCATGGTAAATGCAGTCATTTAAATATAAATAGCGAGAGTTTTTTAAAAAATTATTCACCCTAAGCAGGTGCAGCAAGTGCTGTATCGCTGTAGAAAGTTCTTCACCTAAGGTAGGTGCAGCGAGTGCCGTATCTCTGGACACGTGTTTCTGGCTTTCGGCCTTCATCAGCAGAGAGCGTATGTAACTGAAGGGGTCGCTTGAAATGCCGCCAAACGTCTTCACAGGTTTTTGTACCACTCAGTAGGCGCACAGGTGCATCGCCAGTGCTCGTCAGCAAGAGGCTCACGGGAGCTGTCATTTAGACATCCAAAAAGAAAAAGGGAGCACACTGCCTTGCATTCAAGTGGAAAAAAGCCCCAAGGCATCATGGTAAATGCAGTCATTTAAATATAAATAGCGAGAGTTTTTCAAAAAATTATTCACCCTAAGTAGGTGCAGCAAGTGCTGTATCGCTGTAAAAAGTTCTTCACCTAAGGTAGGTGCAGCGAGTGCCGTATCTCTGGACACGTGTTTCTGGCTTTCGGCCTTCATCAGCAGTGACCGTATGTAACTGAAGGGGTCGCTTGAAATGCCGCCAAACGTCTTCACATGTTTTTGTACCACTCAGTAGGCACACAGGTGCATTGCCAGTGCTCGTCAGCAAGAGACTTACAGGAGCCGTCATTTAGACATCCAAAAAGAAAAAGGGAGCACACTGCCTTGCATTCAAGTGGAAAATAGCCCCAAGGCATCATGGTAAATGCAGTCATTTAAATATAAATAGCGAGAGTTTTTCAAAAAATTATTCACCCTAAGTAGGTGCAGCAAGTGCTGTATCGCTGTAGAAAGTTCTTCACCTAAGGTAGGTGCAGCGAGTGCCGTATCTCTGGACACGTGTTTCTGGCTTTCGGCCTTCATCAGCAGAGAGCGTATGTAACTGAAGGGGTCACTTGAAATGCCGCCAAACCTCTTCACAGGTTTTTGTACCACTCAGTTGGCGCACAGGTGCATCGCCAGTGCTCGTCAGCAAGAGGCTCACGGGAGACGTCATTTAGACACCCAAAAAGAAAAAGGGAGCACACTTCCTTGCATTCAAGTGGAAAATAGCCCCAAGGCATCAATGTAAATGCAGTCATTTAAATATAAATAGCGAGAGTTTTTCAAACAATTATTCACCCTAAGTAGGTGCAGCAAGTGCTGTATCGCTGTAGAAAGTTCTTCACCTAAGGTAGGTGCAGCGAGTGCCGTATCTCTGGACACGTGTTTCTGGCTTTTGGCCTTCATCAGCAGAGAGCGTATGTAACTGAAGGGGTCGCTTGAAATGCCGCCAAACGTCTTCACAGGTTTTTGGACCACTCAGTAGGCGCCCAGGTGCATCGCCAGTGCTCGTCAGCAAGAGGCTCACGGGAGCCGTCATTTAGACATCCAAAAAGAAAAAGGGAGCACACTGCCTTGCATTCAAGTGGAAAATAGCCCCAAGGCATCATGGTAAATGCAGTCATTTAAATATAAATAGCGAGAGTTTTAAAAAAAATTATTCACCCTAAGTAGGTGCAGCAAGTGCTGTATCGCTGTAGAAAGTTCTTCACCTAAGGTAGGTGCAGCGAGTGCCGTATCTCTGGACACATGTTTCTGGCTTTCGGCCTTCATCAGCAGAGAGCGTATGTAACTGAAGGGGTCGCTTGAAATGCCGCCAAACGTCTTCACAGGTTTTTGTACCACTCAGTAGGCGCACAGGTGCATCGCCAGTGCTCGTCAGCAAGAGGCTCACGGGAACTGTCATTTAGACATCCAAAAAGAAAAAGGGAGCACACTGCCTTGCATTCAAGTGGAAAATAGCCCCAAGGCATCATGGTAAATGCAGTCATTTAAATATAAATAGCGAGAGTTTTTCAAAAAATTATTCACCCTAAGTAGGTGCAGCAAGTGCTGTATCGCTGTAAAAAGTTCTTCACCTAAGGTAGGTGCAGCGAGTGCCGTATCTCTGGACACGTGTTTCTGGCTTTCGGCCTTCATCAGCAGAGAGCGTATGTAACTGAAGGGGTCGCTTGAAATGCCGCCAAACCTCTTCACAGGTTTTTGTACCACTCAGTTGGCGCACAGGTGCATCACCAGTGCTCGTCAGCAAGAGGCTCACGGGAGCCGTCATTTAGACACCCAAAAAGAAAAAGGGAGCACACTGCCTTGCATTCAAGTGGAAAATAGCCCCAAGGCATCAATGTAAATGCAGTCATTTAATTATAAATAGCGAGAGTTTTTCAAACAATTATTCACCCTAAGTAGGTGCAGCAAGTGCTGTATCGCTGTAGAAAGTTCTTCACCTAAGGTAGGTGCAGCGAGTGCCGTATCTCTGGACACGTGTTTCTGGCTTTTGGCCTTCATCAGCAGTGAGCGTATGTAACTGAAGGGGTCGCTTGAAATGCCGCCAAACCTCTTCACAGGTTTTTGTACCACTCAGTTGGCGCACAGGTGCATCGCCAGTGCTCGTCAGCAAGAGGCTCACGGGAGACGTCATTTAGACACCCAAAAAGAAAAAGGGAGCACACTGCCTTGCATTCAAGTGGAAAATAGCCCCAAGGCATCAATGTAAATGCAGTCATTTAAATATAAATAGCGAGAGTTTTTCAAACAATTATTCACCCTAAGTAGGTGCAGCAAGTGCTGTATCGCTGTAGAAAGTTCTTCACCTAAGGTAGGTGCAGCGAGTGCCGTATCTCTGGACACGTGTTTCTGGCTTTTGGCCTTCATCAGCAGAGTGCGTATGTAACTGAAGGGGTCGCTTGAAATGCCGCCAAACGTCTTCACAGGTTTTTGGACCACTCAGTAGGCGCACAGGTGCATCGCCAGTGCTCGTCAGCAAGAGGCTCACGGGAGCCGTCATTTAGACATCCAAAAAGAAAAAGGGAGCACACTGCCTTGCATTCAAGTGGAAAATAGCCCCAAGGCATCATGGTAAATGCAGTCATTTAAATATAAATAGCGAGAGTTTTAAAAAAAATGATTCACCCTAAGTAGGTGCAGCAAGTGCTGTATCGCTGTAGAAAGTTCTTCACCTAAGGTAGGTGCAGCGAGTGCCGTATCTCTGGACACGTGTTTCTGGCTTTCGGCCTTCATCAGCAGAGAGCGTATGTAACTGAAGGGGTCGCTTGAAATGCCGCCAAACGTCTTCACAGGTTTTTGTACCACTCAGTAGGCGCACAGGTGCATCGCCAGTGCTCGTCAGCAAGAGGCTCACGGGAGCTGTCATTTAGACATCCAAAAAGAAAAAGGGAGCACACTGCCTTGCATTCAAGTGGAAAATAGCCCCAAGGCATCATGGTAAATGCAGTCATTTAAATATAAATAGCGAGAGTTTTTCAAAAAATTATTCACCCTAAGTAGGTGCTGCAAGTGCTGTATCGCTGTAGAAAGTTGTTCACCTAAGGTAGGTGCAGCGAGTGCGGTATCTCTGGACACGTGTTTCTGGCTTTCGGCCTTCATCAGCAGACAGCGTATGTAACTGAAGGGGTCGCTTGAAATGGCGCCAAACGTCTTCACAGGTTTTTGGACCACTCAGTAGGCGCACAGGTGCATCGCCAGTGCTCGTCAGCAAGAGGCTCACGGGAGCCGTCATTTAGACATCCAAAAAGAAAAAGGGAGCACAGTGCCTTGCATTCAAGTGGAAAATAGCCCCAAGGCATCATGGTAAATGCAGTCATTTAAATATAAATAGCGAGAGATTTTCAAAAACTTATTCACCCTAAGTAGGTGCAGAAAGTGCTATATCGCTGTAGAAAGTTCTTCACCTAAGGTAGGTGCAGCGAGTGCCGTATCTCTGGACACGTGTTTCTGGCTTTCGGCCTTCATCAGCAGAGAGCGTATGTAACTGAAGGGGTCGCTTGAAATGGCGCCAAACGTCTTCACAGGTTTTTGTACCACTCAGTAGGCGCACAGGTGCATCGCCAGTGCTCGTCAGCAAGAGGCTTACGGGAGCCGTCATTTAGACATCCAAAAAGAAAAAGGGAGCACACTGCCTTGCATTCAAGTGGAAAATAGCCCCAAGGCATCATGGTAAATGCAGTCATTTAAATATAAATAGCGAGAGTTTTTCAAAAAATTATTCACCCTAAGTTGGTGCAGCAAGTGCTGTATCGCTGTAGAAAGTTCTTCACCTAAGGTAGGAGCAGCGAGTGCCGTATCTCTGGATACGTGTTTCTGGCTTTCGGCCTTCATCAGCAGAGAGCGTATGTAACTGAAGGGGTCGCTTGAAATGCCGCCAAACGTCTTCACAGGTTTTTGTACCACTCAGTAGGCGCACAGGTGCATCGCCAGTGCTCGTCAGCAAGAGGCTCACGGGAGCCTTCATTTTGACATCCAAAAAGAAAAAGGGAGCACACTGCCTTGCATTCAAGTGGAAAATAGCCCCAAGGCATCAATGTAAATGCAGTCATTTAAATATAAATAGCGAGAGTTTTTCAAACAATTATTCACCCTAAGTAGGTGCAGCAAGTGCTGTATCGCTGTAGAAAGTTCTTCACCTAAGGTAGGTGCAGCGAGTGCCGTATCTCTGGACACGTGTTTCTGGCTTTCGGCCTTCATCAGCAGAGAGCGTATGTAACTGAAGGGGTCGCTTGAAATGCCGCCAAACGTCTTCACAGGTTTTTGGACCACTCAGTAGGCGCACAGGTGCATCGCCAGTGCTCGTCAGCAAGAGGCTCACGGGAGCCGTCATTTAGACATCCAAAAAGAAAAAGGGAGCACACAGCCTTGCATTCAAGTGGAAAATAGCCCCAAGGCATCATGGTAAATGCAGTCATTTAAATATAAATAGCGAGAGTTTTTCAAAAAATTATTCACCCTAAGTAGGTGCAGCAAGTGCTGTATCGATGTAAAAAGTTCTTCACCTAAGGTAGGTGCAGCGAGTGTCGTATCTCTGGACACGTGTTTCTGGCTTTCGGCCTTCATCAGCAGAGAGCGTATGTAACTGAAGGGGTCGCTTGAAATGCCGCCAAACGTCTTCACAGGTTTTTGTACCACTCAGTAGGCGCACAGGTGCATTGCCAGTGCTCGTCAGCAAGAGGCTCACGGGAGCCGTCATTTAGACATCCTAAAAGAAAAAGGGAGCACACTGCCTTGCATTCAAGTGGAAAATTGCCCGAAGGCATCAATGTAAATGCAGTCATTTAAATATAAATAGCGAGAGTTTTTCAAACAATTATTCACCCTAAGTAGGTGCAGCAAGTGATGTATCGCTGTAGAAAGTTCTTCACCTAAGGTAGGTGCAGCGAGTGCCGTATCTCTGGACACGTGTTTCTGGCTTTTGGCCTTCATCAGCAGAGTGCGTATGTAACTGAAGGGATCGCTTGAAATGCCGCCAAACGTCTTCTCAGGTTTTTGGACCACTCAGTAGGCGCACAGGTGCATCGCCAGTGCTCGTCAGCAAGAGGCTCACGGGAGCCGTCATTTAGACATCCAAAAAAGAAAAAGGGAGCACACTGCCTTGCATTCAAGTGGAAAATAGCCCCAAGGCATCATGGTAAATGCAGTCATTTAAATATAAATAGCGAGAGTTTTTAAAAAAATGATTCACCCTAAGCAGGTGCAGCAAGTGCTGTATCGCTGTAGAAAGTTCTTCACCTAAGGTAGGTGCAGCGAGTGCCGTATCTCTGGACACGTGTTTCTGGCTTTCGGCCTTCATCAGCAGAGAGCGTATGTAACTGAAGGGGTCGCTTGAAATGCCGCCAAACGTCTTCACAGGTTTTTGTACCACTCAGTAGGCGCACAGGTGCATCGCCAGTGCTCGTCAGCAAGAGGCTCACGGGAGCTGTCATTTAGACATCCAAAAAGAAAAAGGGAGCACACTGCCTTGCATTCAAGTGGAAAATAGCCCCAAGGCATCATGGTAAATGCAGTCATTTAAATATAAATAGCGAGAGTTTTTCAAAAAATTATTCACCCTAAGTAGGTGCAGCAAGTGCTGTATCGCTGTAAAAAGTTCTTCACCTAAGGTAGGTGCAGCGAGTGCCGTATCTCTGGACACGTGTTTCTGGCTTTCGGCCTTCATCAGCAGTGACCGTATGTAACTGAAGGGGTCGCTTGAAATGCCGCCAAACGTCTTCACATGTTTTTGTACCACTCAGTAGGCGCACAGGTGCATTGCCAGTGCTCGTCAGCAAGAGGCTCACGGGAGACGTCATTTAGACACCCAAAAAGAAAAAGGGAGCACACTGCCTTGCATTCAAGTGGAAAATAGCCCCAAGGCATCAATGTAAATGCAGTCATTTAAATATAAATAGCAAGAGTTTTTCAAACAATTATTCACCCTAAGTAGGTGCAGCAAGTGCTGTATCGCTGTAGAAAGTTCTTCACCTAAGGTAGGTGCAGCGAGTGCCGTATCTCTGGACACGTGTTTCTGGCTTTTGGCCTTCATCAGCAGAGAGCGTATGTAACTGAAGGGGTCGCTTGAAATGCCGCCAAACGTCTTCACAGGTTTTTGGACCACTCAGTAGGCGCACAGGTGCATCGCCAGTGCTCGTCAGCAAGAGGCTCACGGGAGCTGTCATTTAGACATCCAAAAAGAAAAAGGGAGCACACTGCCTTGCATTCAAGTGGAAAATAGCCCCAAGGCATCATGGTAAATGCAGTCATTTAAATATAAATAGCGAGAGTTTTTCAAAAAATTATTCACCCTAAGTAGGTGCAGCAAGTGCTGTATCGCTGTAAAAAGTTCTTCACCTAAGGTAGGTGCAGCGAGTGCCGTATCTCTGGACACGTGTTTCTGGCTTTCGGCCTTCATCAGCAGTGAGCGTATGTAACTGAAGGGGTCGCTTGAAATGCCGCCAAACGTCTTCACATGTTTTTGTACCACTCAGTAGGCGCACAGGTGCATTGCCAGTGCTCGTCAGCAAGAGACTTACGGGAGCCGTCATTTAGACATCCAAAAAGAAAAAGGGAGCACACTGCCTTGCATTCAAGTGGAAAATAGCCCCAAGGCATCATGGTAAATGCAGTCATTTAAATATAAATAGCGAGAGTTTTTCAAAAAATTATTCACCCTAAGTAGGTGCAGCAAGTGCTGTATCGCTGTAGAAAGTTCTTCACCTAAGGTAGGTGCAGCGAGTGCCGTATCTCTGGACACGTGTTTCTGGCTTTCGGCCTTCATCAGCAGAGAGCGTATGTAACTGAAGGGGTCACTTGAAATGCCGCCAAACCTCTTCACAGGTTTTTGTACCACTCAGTTGGCGCACAGGTGCATCGCCAGTGCTCGTCGGCAAGAGGCTCACGGGAGACGTCATTTAGACACCCAAAAAGAAAAAGGGAGCACACTGCTTTGCATTCAAGTGGAAAATAGCCCCAAGGCATCAATGTAAATGCAGTCATTTAAATATAAATAGCGAGAGTTTTTCAAACAATTATTCACCCTAAGTAGGTGCAGCAAGTGCTGTATCGCTGTAGAAAGTTCTTCACCTAAGGTAGGTGCAGCGAGTGCCGTATCTCTGGACACGTGTTTCTGGCTTTTGGCCTTCATCAGCAGAGTGCGTATGTAACTGAAGGGATCGCTTGAAATGCCGCCAAACGTCTTCTCAGGTTTTTGGACCACTCAGTAGGCGCACAGGTGCATCGCCAGTGCTCGTCAGCAAGAGGCTCACGGGAGCCGTCATTTAGACATCCAAAAAGAAAAAGGGAGCACACTGCCTTGCATTCAAGTGGAAAATAGCCCCAAGGCATCATGGTAAATGCAGTCATTTAAATATAAATAGCGAGAGTTTTTTAAAAAATGATTCACCCTAAGCAGGTGCAGCAAGTGCTGTATCGCTGTAGAAAGTTCTTCACCTAAGGTAGGTGCAGCGAGTGCCGTATCTCTGGACACGTGTTTCTGGCTTTCGGCCTTCATCAGCAGAGAGCGTATGTAACTGAAGGGGTCGCTTGAAATGCCGCCAAACGTCTTCACAGGTTTTTGTACCACTCAGTAGGCGCACAGGTGCATCGCCAGTGCTCGTCAGCAAGAGGCTCACGGGAGCTGTCATTTAGACATCCAAAAAGAAAAAGGGAGCACACTGCCTTGCATTCAAGTGGAAAAAAGCCCCAAGGCATCATGGTAAATGCAGTCATTTAAATATAAATAGCGAGAGTTTTTCAAAAAATTATTCACCCTAAGTAGGTGCAGCAAGTGCTGTATCGCTGTAAAAAGTTCTTCACCTAAGGTAGGTGCAGCGAGTGCCGTATCTCTGGACACGTGTTTCTGGCTTTCGGCCTTCATCAGCAGTGACCGTATGTAACTGAAGGGGTCGCTTGAAATGCCGCCAAACGTCTTCACATGTTTTTGTACCACTCAGTAGGCGCACAGGTGCATTGCCAGTGCTCGTCAGCAAGAGACTTACAGGAGCCGTCATTTAGACATCCAAAAAGAAAAAGGGAGCACACTGCCTTGCATTCAAGTGGAAAATAGCCCCAAGGCATCATGGTAAATGCAGTCATTTAAATATAAATAGCGAGAGTTTTTCAAAAAATTATTCACCCTAAGTAGGTGCAGCAAGTGCTGTATCGCTGTAGAAAGTTCTTCACCTAAGGTAGGTGCAGCGAGTGCCGTATCTCTGGACACGTGTTTCTGGCTTTCGGCCTTCATCAGCAGAGAGCGTATGTAACTGAAGGGGTCACTTGAAATGCCGCCAAACCTCTTCACAGGTTTTTGTACCACTCAGTTGGCGCACAGGTGCATCGCCAGTGCTCGTCAGCAAGAGGCTCACGGGAGACGTCATTTAGACACCCAAAAAGAAAAAGGGAGCACACTGCCTTGCATTCAAGTGGAAAATAGCCCCAAGGCATCAATGTAAATGCAGTCATTTAAATATAAATAGCGAGAGTTTTTCAAACAATTATTCACCCTAAGTAGGTGCAGCAAGTGCTGTATCGCTGTAGAAAGTTCTTCACCTAAGGTAGGTGCAGCGAGTGCCGTATCTCTGGACACGTGTTTCTGGCTTTTGGCCTTCATCAGCAGAGAGCGTATGTAACTGAAGGGGTCGCTTGAAATGCCGCCAAACGTCTTCACAGGTTTTTGGACCACTCAGTAGGCGCCCAGGTGCATCGCCAGTGCTCGTCAGCAAGAGGCTCACGGGAGCCGTCATTTAGACATCCAAAAAGAAAAAGGGAGCACACTGCCTTGCATTCAAGTGGAAAATAGCCCCAAGGCATCATGGTAAATGCAGTCATTTAAATATAAATAGCGAGAGTTTTAAAAAAAATTATTCACCCTAAGTAGGTGCAGCAAGTGCTGTATCGCTGTAGAAAGTTCTTCACCTAAGGTAGGTGCAGCGAGTGCCGTATCTCTGGACACATGTTTCTGGCTTTCGGCCTTCATCAGCAGAGAGCGTATGTAACTGAAGGGGTCGCTTGAAATGCCGCCAAACGTCTTCACAGGTTTTTGTACCACTCAGTAGGCGCACAGGTGCATCGCCAGTGCTCGTCAGCAAGAGGCTCACGGGAACTGTCATTTAGACATCCAAAAAGAAAAAGGGAGCACACTGCCTTGCATTCAAGTGGAAAATAGCCCCAAGGCATCATGGTAAATGCAGTCATTTAAATATAAATAGCGAGAGTTTTTCAAAAAATTATTCACCCTAAGTAGGTGCAGCAAGTGCTGTATCGCTGTAAAAAGTTCTTCACCTAAGGTAGGTGCAGCGAGTGCCGTATCTCTGGACACGTGTTTCTGGCTTTCGGCCTTCATCAGCAGAGAGCGTATGTAACTGAAGGGGTCGCTTGAAATGCCGCCAAACCTCTTCACAGGTTTTTGTACCACTCAGTTGGCGCACAGGTGCATCACCAGTGCTCGTCAGCAAGAGGCTCACGGGAGCCGTCATTTAGACACCCAAAAAGAAAAAGGGAGCACACTGCCTTGCATTCAAGTGGAAAATAGCCCCAAGGCATCAATGTAAATGCAGTCATTTAATTATAAATAGCGAGAGTTTTTCAAACAATTATTCACCCTAAGTAGGTGCAGCAAGTGCTGTATCGCTGTAGAAAGTTCTTCACCTAAGGTAGGTGCAGCGAGTGCCGTATCTCTGGACACGTGTTTCTGGCTTTTGGCCTTCATCAGCAGTGAGCGTATGTAACTGAAGGGGTCGCTTGAAATGCCGCCAAACCTCTTCACAGGTTTTTGTACCACTCAGTTGGCGCACAGGTGCATCGCCAGTGCTCGTCAGCAAGAGGCTCACGGGAGACGTCATTTAGACACCCAAAAAGAAAAAGGGAGCACACTGCCTTGCATTCAAGTGGAAAATAGCCCCAAGGCATCAATGTAAATGCAGTCATTTAAATATAAATAGCGAGAGTTTTTCAAACAATTATTCACCCTAAGTAGGTGCAGCAAGTGCTGTATCGCTGTAGAAAGTTCTTCACCTAAGGTAGGTGCAGCGAGTGCCGTATCTCTGGACACGTGTTTCTGGCTTTTGGCCTTCATCAGCAGAGTGCGTATGTAACTGAAGGGGTCGCTTGAAATGCCGCCAAACGTCTTCACAGGTTTTTGGACCACTCAGTAGGCGCACAGGTGCATCGCCAGTGCTCGTCAGCAAGAGGCTCACGGGAGCCGTCATTTAGACATCCAAAAAGAAAAAGGGAGCACACTGCCTTGCATTCAAGTGGAAAATAGCCCCAAGGCATCATGGTAAATGCAGTCATTTAAATATAAATAGCGAGAGTTTTAAAAAAAATGATTCACCCTAAGTAGGTGCAGCAAGTGCTGTATCGCTGTAGAAAGTTCTTCACCTAAGGTAGGTGCAGCGAGTGCCGTATCTCTGGACACGTGTTTCTGGCTTTCGGCCTTCATCAGCAGAGAGCGTATGTAACTGAAGGGGTCGCTTGAAATGCCGCCAAACGTCTTCACAGGTTTTTGTACCACTCAGTAGGCGCACAGGTGCATCGCCAGTGCTCGTCAGCAAGAGGCTCACGGGAGCTGTCATTTAGACATCCAAAAAGAAAAAGGGAGCACACTGCCTTGCATTCAAGTGGAAAATAGCCCCAAGGCATCATGGTAAATGCAGTCATTTAAATATAAATAGCGAGAGTTTTTCAAAAAATTATTCACCCTAAGTAGGTGCTGCAAGTGCTGTATCGCTGTAGAAAGTTGTTCACCTAAGGTAGGTGCAGCGAGTGCCGTATCTCTGGACACGTGTTTCTGGCTTTCGGCCTTCATCAGCAGACAGCGTATGTAACTGAAGGGGTCGCTTGAAATGGCGCCAAACGTCTTCACAGGTTTTTGGACCACTCAGTAGGCGCACAGGTGCATCGCCAGTGCTCGTCAGCAAGAGGCTCACGGGAGCCGTCATTTAGACATCCAAAAAGAAAAAGGGAGCACAGTGCCTTGCATTCAAGTGGAAAATAGCCCCAAGGCATCATGGTAAATGCAGTCATTTAAATATAAATAGCGAGAGATTTTCAAAAACTTATTCACCCTAAGTAGGTGCAGAAAGTGCTATATCGCTGTAGAAAGTTCTTCACCTAAGGTAGGTGCAGCGAGTGCCGTATCTCTGGACACGTGTTTCTGGCTTTCGGCCTTCATCAGCAGAGAGCGTATGTAACTGAAGGGGTCGCTTGAAATGGCGCCAAACGTCTTCACAGGTTTTTGTACCACTCAGTAGGCGCACAGGTGCATCGCCAGTGCTCGTCAGCAAGAGGCTTATGGGAGCCGTCATTTAGACATCCAAAAAGAAAAAGGGAGCACACTGCCTTGCATTCAAGTGGAAAATAGCCCCAAGGCATCATGGTAAATGCAGTCATTTAAATATAAATAGCGAGAGTTTTTCAAAAAATTATTCACCCTAAGTTGGTGCAGCAAGTGCTGTATCGCTGTAGAAAGTTCTTCACCTAAGGTAGGAGCAGCGAGTGCCGTATCTCTGGATACGTGTTTCTGGCTTTCGGCCTTCATCAGCAGAGAGCGTATGTAACTGAAGGGGTCGCTTGAAATGCCGCCAAACGTCTTCACAGGTTTTTGTACCACTCAGTAGGTGCACAGGTGCATCGCCAGTGCTCGTCAGCAAGAGGCTCACGGGAGCCTTCATTTTGACATCCAAAAAGAAAAAGGGAGCACACTGCCTTGCATTCAAGTGGAAAATAGCCCCAAGGCATCAATGTAAATGCAGTCATTTAAATATAAATAGCGAGAGTTTTTCAAACAATTATTCACCCTAAGTAGGTGCAGCAAGTGCTGTATCGCTGTAGAAAGTTCTTCACCTAAGGTAGGTGCAGCGAGTGCCGTATCTCTGGACACGTGTTTCTGGCTTTCGGCCTTCATCAGCAGAGAGCGTATGTAACTGAAGGGGTCGCTTGAAATGCCGCCAAACGTCTTCACAGGTTTTTGGACCACTCAGTAGGCGCACAGGTGCATCGCCAGTGCTCGTCAGCAAGAGGCTCACGGGAGCCGTCATTTAGACATCCAAAAAGAAAAAGGGAGCACACAGCCTTGCATTCAAGTGGAAAATAGCCCCAAGGCATCATGGTAAATGCAGTCATTTAAATATAAATAGCGAGAGTTTTTCAAAAAATTATTCACCCTAAGTAGGTGCAGCAAGTGCTGTATCGATGTAAAAAGTTCTTCACCTAAGGTAGGTGCAGCGAGTGTCGTATCTCTGGACACGTGTTTCTGGCTTTCGGCCTTCATCAGCAGAGAGCGTATGTAACTGAAGGGGTCGCTTGAAATGCCGCCAAACGTCTTCACAGGTTTTTGTACCACTCAGTAGGCGCACAGGTGCATTGCCAGTGCTCGTCAGCAAGAGGCTCACGGGAGCCGTCATTTAGACATCCTAAAAGAAAAAGGGAGCACACTGCCTTGCATTCAAGTGGAAAATTGCCCGAAGGCATCATGGTAAATGCAGTCATTTAAATATAAATAGCGAGAGTTTTTCAAACAATTATTCACCCTAAGTAGGTGCAGCAAGTGCTGTATCGCTGTAGAAAGTTCTTCACCTAAGGTAGGTGCAGCGAGTGCCGTATCTCTGGACACGTGTTTCTGGCTTTCGGCCTTCATCAGCAGAGAGCGTATGTAACTGAAGGGGTCGCTTGAAATGCCGCCAAACGTCTTCACAGGTTTTTGGACCTCTCAGTAGGCGCACAGGTGCATCGCCAGTGCTCGTCAGCAAGAGGCTCACGGGAGCCGTCATTTAGACATCCAAAAAGAAAAAGGGAGCACACTGCCTTGCATTCAAGTGGAAAATAGCCCCAAGGCATCATGGTAAATGCAGTCATTTAAATATAAATAGCGAGAGTTTTTCAAACAATTATTCACCCTAAGTAGGTGCAGCAAGTGCTGTATCGCTGTAGAAAGTTCTTCACCTAAGGTAGGTGCAGCGAGTGCCGTATCTCTGGACACGTGTTTCTGGCTTTCGGCCTTCATCAGCAGAGAGCGTATGTAACTGAAGGGGTCGCTTGAAATGCCGCCAAATGTCTTCACAGGTTTTTGGACCACTCAGTAGGCGCACAGGTGCATCGCCAGTGCTCGTCAGCAAGAGGCTCACGGGAGCCGTCATTTAGACATCCAAAAAGAAAAAGGGAGCACACTGCCTTGCATTCAAGTGGAAAATAGCCCCAAGGCATCATGGTAAATGCAGTCATTTAAATATAAATAGCGAGAGTTTTTCAAAAAATTATTCACCCTAAGTAGGTGCAGCAAGTGCTGTATCGCTGTAGAAAGTTCTTCACCTAAGGTAGATGCAGCGAGGGCCGTATCTCTGGACACGTGTTTCTGGCTTTCGGCCTTCATCAGCAGAGAGCGTATGTAACTGAAGGGGTCGCTTGAAATGCCGCCAAACGTCTTCACAGGTTTTTGTACCACTCAGTAGGCGCACAGGTGCATCGCCAGTGCTCGTCAGCAAGAGGCTTACGGGAGCCGTCATTTAGACATCCAAAAAGAAAAAGGGAGCACACTGCCTTGCATTCAAGTGGAAAATAGCCCCAAGGCATCAATGTAAATGCAGTCATTTAAATATAAATAGCGAGAGTTTTTCAAAAAATTATTCACCCTAAGTAGGTGCAGCAAGTGCTGTATCGATGTAAAAAGTTCTTCACCTAAGGTAGGTGCAGCGAGTGTCGTATCTCTGGACACGTGTTTCTGGCTTTCGGCCTTCATCAGCAGAGAGCGTATGTAACTGAAGGGGTCGCTTGAAATGCCGCCAAACGTCTTCACAGGTTTTTGTACCACTCAGTAGGCGCACAGGTGCATTGCCAGTGCTCGTCAGCAAGAGGCTCACGGGAGCCGTCATTTAGACATCCTAAAAGAAAAAGGGAGCACACTGCCTTGCATTCAAGTGGAAAATTGCCCGAAGGCATCATGGTAAATGCAGTCATTTAAATATAAATAGCGAGAGTTTTTCAAACAATTATTCACCCTAAGTAGGTGCAGCAAGTGCTGTATCGCTGTAGAAAGTTCTTCACCTAAGGTAGGTGCAGCGAGTGCCGTATCTCTGGACACGTGTTTCTGGCTTTTGGCCTTCATCAGCAGAGACCGTATGTAACTGAAGGGGTCGCTTGAAATGCCGCAAACGTCTTCACAGGTTTTTGGACCACTCAGTAGGCGCACAGGTGCATCGCCAGTGCTCGTCAGCAAGAGGCTCACGGGAGCCGTCATTTAGACATCCAAAAAGAAAAAGGGAGCACACTGCCTTGCATTCAAGTGGAAAATAGCCCCAAGGCATCATGGTAAATGCAGTCATTTAAATATAAATAGCGAGAGTTTTTCAAAAAATTATTCACCCTAAGTAGGTGCAGCAAGTGCTGTATCGCTGTAGAAAGTTCTTCACCTAAGGTAGATGCAGCGAGGGCCGTATCTCTGGACACGTGTTTCTGGCTTTCAGCCTTCATCAGCAGAGAGCGTATGTAACTGAAGGGGTCGCTTGAAATGCCGCCAAACGTCTTCACAGGTTTTTGTACCACTCAGTAGGCGCACAGGTGCATCGCCAGTGCTCGTCAGCAAGAGGCTTACGGGAGCCGTCATTTAGACATCCAAAAAGAAAAAGGGAGCACACTGCCTTGCATTCAAGTGGAAAATAGCCCCAAGGCATCATGGTAAATGCAGTCATTTAAATATAAATAGCGAGAGTTTTTCAAAAAATTATTCACCCTAAGTAGGTGCAGCAAGTGCTGTATCGATGTAAAAAGTTCTTCACCTAAGGGAGGTGCAGCGAGTGCCGTATCTCTGGACACGTGTTTCTGGCTTTCGGCCTTCATCAGTAGAGAGCGTATGTAACTGAAGGGGTCGCTTGAAATGCCGCCAAATGTCTTCACAGGTTTTTGTGCCACTCAGTAGGCGCACAGGTGCATTGCCAGTGCTCGTCAGCAAGAGGCTCACAGGAGCCGTCATTTAGACATCCAAAAAGAAAAAGGGAGCACACTGCCTTGCATTCAAGTGGAAAATTGCCCCAAGGCATCATGGTAAATGCAGTCATTTAAATATAAATAGCGAGAGTTTTTCAAAAAATTATTCACCCTAAGTAGGTGCAGCAAGTGCTGTATCGCTGTAGAAAGTTCTTCACCGAAGGTAGGTGCAGTAAGTGCCGTATCTCTGGACACGTGTTTCTGGCTTTCGGCCTTCCTCAGCAGAGAGTGTATGTAACTGAAGGGGTCGCTTGAAATGCCGCCAAACGTCTTCACAGGTTTTTGTACCACTCAGTAGGCGCACAAGTCCATCGCCAGTGCTCGTCAGCAAGAGGCTCACAGGAGCCGTCATTTAGACATCCAAAAAGAAAAAGGGAGCACACTGCCTTGCATTCAAGTGGAAAATAGCCCCAAGGCATCATGGTAAATGCAGTCATTTAAATATAAATAGCGAGAGTTTTTCAAAAAATTATTCACCCTAAGTAGGTGCAGCAAGTGCTGTATCGCTGTAGAAAGTTCTTCACATAAGGTAGGTGCAGTGAGTGCCGTATCTCTGGACACGTGTTTCTGGCTTTCGGCCTTCATCAGCAGAGAGTGTATGTAACTGAAGGGGTCGCTTGAAATGCCGCCAAACGTCTTCACAGGTTTTTGTACCACTCAGTAGGCGCACAGGTGCATCGCCAGTGCTCGTCAGCAAGAGGCTCACGGGAGCCGTCATTTAGACATCCAAAAAGAATAAGGGAGCACACTGCCTTGCATTCAAGTGGAAAATAGCCCCAAGGCATCATGGTAAATGCAGTCATTTAAATATAAATAGCGAGAGTTTTCAAAAAATTATTCACCCTAAGTAGGTGCAGCAAGTGCTGTATCGCTGTAGAAAGTTCTTCACCTAAGGTAGGTGCAGCGAGTGCCGTATCTCTGGACACGTGTTTCTGGCTTTTGGCCTTCATCAGCAGAGAGCGTATGTAACTGAAGGGGTCGCTTGAAATGCCGCCAAACGTCTTCACAGGTTTTTCTACCACTCAGTAGGCGCACAGGTGCATCGCCAGTGCTCGTCAGCAAGAGGCTCACGGGAGCCGTCATTTAGACATCCAAATAGAAAAAGGGAGCACACTGCCTTGCATTCAAGTGGAAAATAGCCCCAAGGCATCATGGTAAATGCAGTCATTTAAATATAAATAGCGAGAGTTTTTAAAACAATTATTCACCCTAAGTAGGTGCAGCAAGTGCTGTATCGCTGTAGAAAGTTCTTCACCTAAGTTAGGTGCAGCGAGTGCCGTATCTCTGGACACGTGTTTCTGGCTTTCGGCCTTCATCAGCAGAGAGCGTATGTAACTGAAGGGGTCGCTTGAAATGCCTCCAAACGTCTTCTCAGGTTTTTGTACCACTTAGTAGGCGCGCAGGTGCATCGCCAGTGCTCGTCAGCAAGAGGCTCACGGGAGCCGTCATTTAGACATCCAAAAAGAAAAAGGGAGCACACTGCCTTGCATTCAAGTGGAAAATAGCCCCAAGGCATCATGGTAAATGCAGTCATTTAAATATAAATAGCGAGAGTTTTTCAAAAAATTATTCACCCTAAGTAGGTGCAGCAAGTGCTGTATCTCTGTAGAAAGTTCTTCACCTAAGGTAGGTGCAGCGAGTGCCGTATCACTGGATACGTGTTTCTGGCTTTCGGCCTTCATCAGCAGAGAGCGTATGTAACTGAAGGCATCATGGTAAATGCAGTCATAGACGTTTGGTGGCATTTCAAGCAACCCCACAAAATATGCTGCTCTCTGCTGATGACGGGTGAAACCCAGAAACACATGTCCAGAGATACACAGCACTTGCGGCACCTACTAAGGTGAAAGATTTTGATTACTTTTGTTAATGTGAAACAAATCTGACTGCATTTATCAAGATGCATTGGGGCCAACTTTTTGCTGGAGTGTGAGGCAGTGTGCTCCCTTTTTTTTGCACTGCGTCGAATGACGGCTCCCTTGAGCTAACGGGCTGACGAGCCTTGGTGAGGCACCTGCGCACCAGAGTGGTACATAAACCTGAGAAGACGTTTGGTGGCATTTCAAGCAACCCCACAAAATATGCTGCTCTTTGCTGATGACGGGCGAAACCCAGAAACACGTGTCCAGAGATACACAGCACTTGCTGCACCTACTAAGGTGAAAGACTTTGATTACTTTTGTTAATGTGAAACAAATCTGACTGCATTTATCAAGATGCATTTGGGGCCAACTTTTTGCTGGAGTGTGAGGAAATGTGCTCCCTTTGTTTTGCACTGTGTCGAATGACGGCTCCCTTGAGCTAACGGGCTGATGAGCCTTGGTGAGGCACCTGCGCACCAGAGTGGTACATAAACCTGAGAAGACGTTTGGTGGCATTTCAGCAACCCCACAAAATATGCTGCTCTCTGCTGATGACAGCCGAAACCCAGAAACACGTGTCCAGAGATACACAGCACTTGCTGCACCTACTAAGGTGAAAGACTTAGATTACTTTTGTTAATGTAAAACGAATCTGACTGCATTTATCAAGATGCATTGGGGCCAACTTTTTGCTGGAGTGTGAGGCAGTGTGCTCCCTTTTTTTTGCACTGTGTCGAATGACGGCTCCCTTGAGCTAACGGGCTGATGAGCCTTGGTGAGGCACCTGCGCACCAGAGTGGTACATAAACCTGAGAAGACGTTTAGTGGCATTTCAAGCAACCCCACAAAATATGCTGCTCTCTGCTGATGACGGGCGAAACCCAGAAACACGTGTCCAGAGATACACAGCACTTGCTGCACCTACTGAGGTGAAAGACTTTGATTACTTTTGTTAATGTGAAACAAATCTGACTGCATTTATCAAGATGCATTGGGGCCAACTTTTTGCTGGAGTGTGAGGCAGTGTGCTCCCTTTTTTTTGCACTGTTTCGAATGACGGCTCCCTTGAGCTAACGGGCTGACGAGCCTTGGTGAGGCACCTGTGCACCAGAGTGGTACATAAACCTGAGAAGACGTTTGGTGGCATTTCAAGCAACCCCACAAAATATGCTGCTCTCTGCTGATGACGGGCGAAACCCAGAAACACGTGTCGAGAGATACACAGCACTTGCTGCACCTACTAAGGTGAAAGACTTTGATTACTTTTGTTAATGTGAAACGAATCTGACTGCATTTATCAAGATGCATTGGGGCCAACTTTTTGCTGGAGTGTGAGGCAGTGTGCTCCCTTTTTTTTTTGCACTGTGTCGAATGACGGCTCCCTTGAGCTAACGGGTTGACGAGCCTTGGTGAGGCACCTGCGCACCAGAGTGGTACATAAACCTGAGAAGACGTTTGGTGGCATTTCAAGCAACCCCACAAAATATGCTGCTCTCTGCTGATGACGGTCGGAACCCAGAAACACGTGTCCAGAGATACACAGCACTTGCTGCACCTACTAAGGTGAAAGACTTTGATTACTTTTGTTAATGTGAAACGAATCTGACTGCATTTATCAAGATGCATTGCGGCCAACTTTTTGCTGGAGTGTGAGGCAGTTTGGTCCCTTTTTTTTGCATTGTGTCGAATGATGGCTTCCTTGAGCTAACGGGCTGACGAGCCTTGGTGAGGCACCTGCGCACCAGAGTGGTACATAAACCTGAGAAGACGTTTGGTGGCATTTCAAGCAACCCCACAAAATATGCTGCTCTCTGCTGATGACGGGCGAAACCCAGAAACACGTGTCCAGAGATACACAGCACTTGCTGCACCTACTAAGGTGAAAGACTTTGATTACTTTTGTTAATGTGAAACGAATCTGACTGCATTTATCAAGATGCATTGGGGCCAACTTTTTGCTGGAGTGTGAGGCAGTGTGCTCCCTTTTTTTTGCACTGTGTCGAATGACGGCTCCCTTGAGCTAACGGGCTGACGAGCCTTGGTGAGGCACCTGCGCACCAGAGTGGTACATAAACCTGAGAAGACGTTTGGTGGCATTTCAAGCAACCCCACAAAATATGCTGCTCTCTGCTGATGACGGGCGAAACCCAGAAACACGTGTCCAGAGATACACAGCGCTTGCTGCACCTACTAAGGTGAAAGACTTTGATTACTTTTGTTAATGTGAAATGAATCTGACTGCATTTATCAAGATGCATTGGGGCCAACGTTTTGCTGGAGTGTGAGGCAGTGTGCTCCCTTTTTTTTGCACTGTGTCGAATGACGGCTCCCTTGAGCTAACGGGCTGACGAGCCTTGGTGAGGCACCTGCGCACCAGAGTGGTACATAAACCTGAGAAGACGTTTGGTGGCATTTCAAGCAACCCCACAATATATGCTGCTCTCTGCTGATGACTGCGAAACCCAGAAACATGTGTCCAGAGATACACAGCACTTGCTGCACCTACTAAGATGAAAGCCTTTGATTACTTTTGTTAATGTGAAACGAATCTGACTGCATTTATCAAGATGCATTGGGGCCAACTTTTTGCTGGAGTGTGAGGCAGTGTGCTCCCTTTTTTTTTGCACTGTGTCGAATGACGGCTCCCTTGAGCTAACGGGTTGACGAGCCTTGGTGAGGCACCTGCGCACCAGAGTGGTACATAAACCTGAGAAGACGTTTGGTGGCATTTCAAGCAACCCCACAAAATATGCTGCTCTCTGCTGATGACTGCGAAACCCAGAAACATGTGTCCAGAGATACACAGCACTTGCTGCACCTACTAAGATGAAAGCCTTTGATTACTTTTGTTAATGTGAAACGAATCTGACTGCATTTATCAAGATGCATTGGGGCCAACTTTTTGCTGGAGTGTGAGGCAGTGTGCTCCCTTTTTTTTGCACTGTGTCGAATGACGGCTCCCTTGATCTAACGGGCTGACGAGCCTTGGTGAGGCATCTGCGCACCAGAGTGGTACATAAACCTGAGAAGACGTTTGGTGGCATTTCAAGCAACCCCACAAAATATGCTGCTCTCTGCTGATTACGGGCGAAACCCAGAAACACGTGTCCAGAGATACACAGCACTTGCTGCACCTACTAAGGTGAAAGACTTTGATTACTTTTGTTAATGTGAAACTAATCTGACTGCATTTATCAAGATTTATTGGGGCCAACTTTTTGCTGGAGTGTGAGGCAGTGTGCTCCCTTTTTTTTGCACTGTGTCGAATGACGGCTCCCTTTAGCTAACGGGCTGACGAGCCTTGGTGAGGCACCTGCGCACCAGAGTGGTACATAAAACTGAGAAGACGTTTGGTGGCATTTCAAGCAACCCCACAAAATATGCTGCTCTCTGCTGATGACGGGCGAAACCCAGAAACACGTGTGAAGAGATACACAGCACTTGCTGCACCTACTAAGGTGAAAGACTTTGATTACTTTTGTTAATGTGAAACGAATCTGACTGCATTTATCAAGATGCATTGGGGCCAACTTTTTGCTGGAGTGTGAGGCAGTGTGCTTCCTTTTTTTTGCACTGTGTCGAATGACGGCTCCCTTGAGCTAACGGGCTGACGAGCCTTGGTGAGGCACCTGCGCACCAGAGTGGTACATAAACCTGAGAAGACGTTTGGTGGCATTTCAAGCAACCCCACAAAATATGCTGCTCTCTACTGATGACGGGCGAAACCCAGAAACACGTGTCCAGAGATACACAGCACTTGCTGCACCTACTAAGGTGAAAGACTTTGATTACTTTTGTTAATGTGAAACGAATCTGACTGCATTTATCAAGATGCATTGGGGCCAACTTTTTGCTGGAGTGTGAGGCAGTGTGCTCCCTTTTTTTTTGCACTGTGTCGAATGACGGCTCCCTTGAGCTAACGGGTTGACGAGCCTTGGTGAGGCACCTGCGCGCCAGAGTGGTACATAAACCTGAGAAGACGTTTGGTGGCATTTCAAGCAACCCCACAAAATATGCTGCTCTCTTCTGATGACGGGCAAAACCCAGAAACACGTGTCCAGAGATACACAGCACTTGCTGCACCTACTAAGGTGAAAGACTTTGATTACTTTTGTTAATGTGAAACGAATCTGACTGCATTTATCAAGATGCATTGCGGCCAACTTTTTGCTGGAGTGTGAGGCAGTTTGGTCCCTTTTTTTTGCATTGTGTCGAATGATGGCTTCCTTGAGCTAACGGGCTGACGAGCCTTGGTGAGGCACCTGCGCACCAGAGTGGTACATAAACCTGAGAAGACGTTTGGTGGCATTTCAAGCAACCCCACAAAATATGCTGCTCTCTGCTGATGACGGGCGAAACCCAGAAACACGTGTCCAGAGATACACAGCACTTGCTGCACCTACTAAGGTGAAAGACTTTGATTACTTTTGTTAATGTGAAACGAATCTGACTGCATTTATCAAGATGCATTGGGGCCAACTTTTTGCTGGAGTGTGAGGCAGTGTGCTCCCTTTTTTTTGCACTGTGTCGAATGACGGCTCCCTTGAGCTAACGGGCTGACGAGCCTTGGTGAGGCACCTGCGCACCAGAGTGGTACATAAACCTGAGAAGACGTTTGGTGGCATTTCAAGCAACCCCACAAAATATGCTGCTCTCTGCTGATGACGGGCGAAACCCAGAAACACGTGTCCAGAGATACACAGCGCTTGCTGCACCTACTAAGGTGAAAGACTTTGATTACTTTTGTTAATGTGAAATGAATCTGACTGCATTTATCAAGATGCATTGGGGCCAACGTTTTGCTGGAGTGTGAGGCAGTGTGCTCCCTTTTTTTTGCACTGTGTCGAATGACGGCTCCCTTGAGCTAACGGGCTGACTAGCCTTGGTGAGGCACCTGCGCACCAGAGTGGTACATAAACCTGAGAAGACGTTTGGTGGCATTTCAAGCAACCCCACAATATATGCTGCTCTCTGCTGATGACTGCGAAACCCAGAAACATGTGTCCAGAGATACACAGCACTTGCTGCACCTACTAAGATGAAAGCCTTTGATTACTTTTGTTAATGTGAAACGAATCTGACTGCATTTATCAAGATGCATTGGGGCCAACTTTTTGCTGGAGTGTGAGGCAGTGTGCTCCCTTTTTTTTTGCACTGTGTCGAATGACGGCTCCCTTGAGCTAACGGGTTGACGAGCCTTGGTGAGGCACCTGCGCACCAGAGTGGTACATAAACCTGAGAAGACGTTTGGTGGCATTTCAAGCAACCCCACAAAATATGCTGCTCTCTGCTGATGACTGCGAAACCCAGAAACATGTGTCCAGAGATACACAGCACTTGCTGCACCTACTAAGATGAAAGCCTTTGATTACTTTTGTTAATGTGAAACGAATCTGACTGCATTTATCAAGATGCATTGGGGCCAACTTTTTGCTGGAGTGTGAGGCAGTGTGCTCCCTTTTTTTTGCACTGTGTCGAATGACGGCTCCCTTGATCTAACGGGCTGACGAGCCTTGGTGAGGCATCTGCGCACCAGAGTGGTACATAAACCTGAGAAGACGTTTGGTGGCATTTCAAGCAACCCCACAAAATATGCTGCTCTCTGCTGATTACGGGCGAAACCCAGAAACACGTGTCCAGAGATACACAGCACTTGCTGCACCTACTAAGGTGAAAGACTTTGATTACTTTTGTTAATGTGAAACTAATCTGACTGCATTTATCAAGATTTATTGGGGCCAACTTTTTGCTGGAGTGTGAGGCAGTGTGCTCCCTTTTTTTTGCACTGTGTCGAATGACGGCTCCCTTTAGCTAACGGGCTGACGAGCCTTGGTGAGGCACCTGCGCACCAGAGTGGTACATAAAACTGAGAAGACGTTTGGTGGCATTTCAAGCAACCCCACAAAATATGCTGCTCTCTGCTGATGACGGGCGAAACCCAGAAACACGTGTGAAGAGATACACAGCACTTGCTGCACCTACTAAGGTGAAAGACTTTGATTACTTTTGTTAATGTGAAACGAATCTGACTGCATTTATCAAGATGCATTGGGGCCAACTTTTTGCTGGAGTGTGAGGCAGTGTGCTTCCTTTTTTTTGCACTGTGTCGAATGACGGCTCCCTTGAGCTAACGGGCTGGCGAGCCTTGGTGAGGCACCTGCGCACCAGAGTGGTACATAAACCTGAGAAGACGTTTGGTGGCATTTCAAGCAACCCCACAAAATATGCTGCTCTCTACTGATGACGGGCGAAACCCAGAAACACGTGTCCAGAGATACACAGCACTTGCTGCACCTACTAAGGTGAAAGACTTTGATTACTTTTGTTAATGTGAAACGAATCTGACTGCATTTATCAAGATGCATTGGGGCCAACTTTTTGCTGGAGTGTGAGGCAGTGTGCTCCCTTTTTTTTTGCACTGTGTCGAATGACGGCTCCCTTGAGCTAACGGGTTGACGAGCCTTGGTGAGGCACCTGCGCGCCAGAGTGGTACATAAACCTGAGAAGACGTTTGGTGGCATTTCAAGCAACCCCACAAAATATGCTGCTCTCTTCTGATGACGGGCAAAACCCAGAAACACGTGTCCAGAGATACACAGCACTTGCTGCACCTACTAAGGTGAAAGACTTTGATTACTTTTGTTAATGTGAAACGAATCTGACTGCATTTATCAAGATGCATTGGGGCCAACTTTTTGCTGGAGTGTGAGGCAGTGTGCTCCCTTTTTTTTGCACTGATGTGATAGGATATCCTGTTTGCAGAAATGGTACAGTGGGTGTACTTTCACTCTCACTTTGCAGTCTGTGATGTTTCTAGACTGTGTGTTTGTGTCTTGACTTGTCTCTGTTAATATTGTGAATTTGTCTCCTGTGTGCTATTTATATTGTCTTTTAGTGTTTTGTAAGTGTCTGTGGTATCCTGTGTAAGTGTTTTTTGTCATTTATTGTATTTAGATTTGTGTTTGTACTGTTGGGAGTCTGTTTGTGGGTATTGTTAGTTGGGGTATTGTTGGGCTGTCTGTGTGTTAGATAAGTTTCCTTTTTCTACCTCGTTTCCCTGTTTTTCCCTCTTGACCTTTTTCTTTCCTAATTTTGTTGAGATGTTGGGAAGGCCACGGCTGGGGCGAAAGGGTGAGGAGGAGCTAGAGACATTTGTGTGGCTGGTGTGCCACTTCCTCCCACTGATGTTGGAGGCTGGGGACCATGTGATACAGGGGTATCACACAGAGGCAAGAAGGCTCAGATGGGCAAAGGTGCTGTTCCACCTGCAGCGCATATTCAACAGCCAGCGCAACGACCACCAGCTGAAGCATCGCTGGGTTGACCTGGTGTCCCGAGAGCAGGACCTGCTGGACCACCTGGGTGTGGTGATTGGTGGCCCTGTTGGTGAGTACAAAATTGATTAATGTGTACAGTACAATGCTCTGGAGTGACAGTAGCAGATGTTATGACATGCTGCATGCAATGTTTGTGGACATGTGGAATGCAAGTTGAACAAACTGTGGCCCTGATTTATGCAATTTTTGGAACGCATTACAGTCATTTGTTGACGCAAAAGCCGCGCAAACTTACAAAATACAATTGTATTTTGTTATTTAGTGCCGCTTTTGCGTCAATAGATGACGGCAATGCAGCACAAACAAAAGTATGAATCAGGGCTTGTGAGTGTACCAGGAATGGGATGTATTTCACATGGTAATACATGGAAACAATGTAGTCCCCAGTTTTGTGGAACCATGTCCGAACAGCATTTATGGCCATACGTACCAAGCTCTTCGTAACCTCTGCTACTATCTTAGGCCCATATTTCTATTTTGTTTGTGCTGAATTTGCATTATTTCTGGACGCAAAAGTATTGCACACTTGCTACATTCAAATATATTTTGCTAATTTCCACAGCTGTAGCGTAAACAAATGAAGCAAATGCAACACACAAAAAATGACACATCTGGCCCTAAGTTTACTGTTTCTGTGTGTTTACGTCTGAACAGATAATCTTTCACATGGCCAAACCCAAATGGGCCATGATGCTACCAGATTGCAGTAGCACAAAACAGGTTCATCTCGTGGCTTTTCGGAGCAGGCGTTTAAATCCTATCATTGAATAGCAGGACCCAACCACATTTTTGGCTTGGGCGCAATTGCTGGTATTGAGCTAGTGCAGTTACCATCTGCGTCACTTTTGTGCCAAACAATTTTGTAAAGTGAATGGGTCATCATTGGATCCCTGCTCTTTGTGAATGCATGGTCACAAACTATATTGAGCATAATGTTGTGCAAGGGACCACTGACTGCTTCCATGATTCTATTTTAGTGAAGAAATAGTTTTTTTTTTTTTTTACTTTTGGTACACCCCTGCTGATATAGTGAAACATTTCTAGAAATGTTAACTTCTCAGTTTGAAGGCACTCTCAGACATGGTGGTCTGCTAACATCAGCAGGCCAGCATTCCTGTGAGTGCCACCATTCCCATTGATTTCAAATAGAGACCTACCTTATCATGATTGCATCATGATTGCAGAAGTAGGACATTTGCTAACCCATGTTTTTATTAGCGGACAGTGTCAGTTCGGTTGTACTACCACTGATCACCCAACTTGACAATTCTAAGTTGTTGATTCTGGCAGTGTGTGATTTACAATACCTGATATAGGTACACAGGCCCCAGAGTAACACATTTCAGGTGCAATGACTACACCTGTGCCCATGCATTCTGTCAAGAATTATCAACTAAGACACTGTCAGCATACATCTTTTTGCTGTTTTGAATCAGAAAAGTGTCCAATCCATGTTTAGCGTAACATTGTCATCAAGAAACACTCAGGATCCCTGCCATCATGTTGTCATAGGGGGCATATACAGCTCAGGGTACACTGCAATGTGGCATATGTAACCTACATACAACACTGGCACACCTATTATGGACCACTGAAAGCACAATCATTCATGAACGCAAATCAACCCACATGAGCATCGCACAGTTACTCATTGTCCCTTGATGCACATGGCACAATACCTGAGTCACTGGTATTGCAGTGCACCAGGAATGTGGCATTGCATGTGTCTCCCAATTACAAATGATGAAATGGAGTACCCTCCGGAATGAATTAAGCACAAAATTTAGTAATCATGTTTGGCACCACATGATTGTTAGGGCCAGTACATGTGTGCATATGTGTGTCTATCACTCACTGGAGTGACAGTGTCAATGCATGTTTGCAGTGGTATGTCTGTTGGGGTGTCTGCATGCCTGATGTGCAGCTCTATCATATAAAATGTCACACACAGTGATTTGTTGTTCCAACTTTTGTACAGTGAGCAGACATTGAGCACATATCACTCTTCCATGTTTTACAGGTGGACCAGCCCCCTACACAATAGGTGAAGTGGCTCGATTTGTTGACCCAGACGTATCCAGTAAGTGTTACTATGTTTGTCCTGTGTTGTGTTTGCAGCTGTTGTGTGATTGACTCCTGTGTGTTGGACTCATTGCAAGATATGATGAGCTGGCACGTGATCTGATATGTGACTTGACTGGAGGTTGGCATATTGTTCCATGGAAGAGTTAGACATTCAGCGGCCGAGAATCATATATTGAGAGTGCTGCGCAATAGGCATGGGCAGGTGAACAAGGTGATTTGTTGATACATGTATGCCAAAAATTGATTTGGAGATGGCCAGTGTCATAATTTAGTCAGCAAGTCATACCCTAATTCACACAGAATAGATCAGTTTTACACACAGACTTGCGCATCCCTGTTACGTAAGGAACATGTGGGACTGTATGGGGGACTGTCCTGCAGCATCTAGCTCCATATGTTGTACTCCATTTACGTGGCACTTGAGTGAAATTTCATAGGCGTGCATGCAGGTCAAGGCCAGATGAGTGCTTGCATCAATGTGGTTGATTTTGGAAATGTGTCAGTGAGATCTAATGATGTTGACAATTGTCCGCAAATATAAACATGAATGTAGATCTGATTGTTCAGTGGTTGACTCAATCCTTGTTGGCAGGCCTCCTTACCTGTGGTGGACTGATTAAACCCATGTACAGCTGTACAAAGCTCCGTGGTTGTCCATGATGTTTGAAAGTATGTGTTGCATGTCCATCCTCCCTGAGGCACAGGTTTAGGGGTAGAAAATATGTGTAACTAGGTGTGATGGTCACAGTGTAGATGACAGACATGCAATTCAAGCATTCATGTGTTCCAAACTGCAATGCCCCCTTATGATTACCAACTGCATACCGTCCTGGCAGTGCCATATACAAATCACATGTCTTGTGTGCCTTGAATTTGATCCAGAAGATAGTGATTAGTTGGCCTGGCACATGTTGAGTACTTACAACCTTTGCTATGTGACGAATAGCACTACAAATGTGCACAGATAATTTAATTAAGGACACACCTTGTTGTGCATTGCTGTGCTGTTTGATAGTTGATGGGTAGGCTGCGTTGGCATGACATTCCTCAGGGACATTCTATCATCTGTACTGTGATTTGGACTGCATGTGCTATTTTTGATGAAGTGTTAGAATATCATCTGTAGATGTATCACACAATGATGTCACTAATGTTTGCCTGTATCTATTTCTACAGCTGCCAACATGAATGCCCAGGAGATATGTAAATTTCAGCGGCGGGCAGAGCGGTACCGCCACATCCTCGATGTGGAGGCTGGGTTCTGTAATATGGCAAGGAGATATCATCATGAGAGAGCCACAGGAGTATGAAGGGCATTTAGCAAGGGGGGCCAGCATTGCCCACAACTGCCAGCACCACAACAGCTCAGACCACAGTGGACACAAGGATGACAGCCACTCCAGCTGGTCCCTCGACCTCATCATCCCAAGGCCCACAAGCAGCACCTTCTGCACCTCCACCTCCAACCACGGCACCAGCACCAGCTTCAACAAGTGCTACCCAGACGACCCCAGCTGCAGTATTGGACATGACCGAGTTCAGGACACTACAACGTGACATGTAGCGTCTGTTGCGTCGGATGGACAGGCTGCAGCAGGTGGCCTGCAATAGCAGGAGACTGCGAGGGATTAAGAAAATCCTGAGGAGGGCCAATCTGTGAGTTATTAATCCGCACCCATAATTCCGTCCCCTTCCTCCTCTTTCCTTGTTCTTTTCTTTAGTGGGTTTAAGGGGCTTAGTGTTAGGTTAAAGTAGGCTGTTAGTTTAGTTAGGATAAGTGGGTTGGGGGCTGTTATATTATTACATGTTTGTTTGTGGGTGGGTTGGGGATGATGTTCAGGTTTATGTGTAAAATATATATATATATATATATTTGAAAAATTATAAAATAAAAAAATACAAAAATATGTATATTTGTTTAGGGTAAGTTAGTATGTGTTTAGGTTAGTATATGTTGTCCTACACGTGTCCCATCATATAAGGGGGTGGGGTTTGATGTTTAGAGTGTTTAGTTACATGTGGTAAGTGAGTTTAGCTTAGGGAAATTAGGGCCAGTTGTGGGTAATGTATAGTTAGGATAGGTTAGGTTAGTTTGGATGTTTCCCGTAGTTTAAGTTTCCTTTCATACTGATATAATAAAGTTTGCTGTACTCCTTTACAGTATGTGTCATATGCTTGGGGATCAGGGCCTTTGCATGAGTGTACAGTGTCAATTTTGTATTTGCATTTGTGTTCCATCCTGCATCCCAATCCCATTCTTGACATGGTTATTCCCACTTCCAAATGAGCTGTCACTTTGGCAGCTACAACAAAGCTACTTCTCTATGCATCTGCCATCCATTGCACCCACCACTCAAGGTAACTATGGTTCCCAATGTGTTGTAAAGGTTGGTGTGATTTTAAATCTGTCATCGTTTGAGTCCTGTGGTTGAATCTTGGGCACTGTGGGACGTTTGCCTGCAGCCTGATGTTCATGTGAACTCTGAGAAACTGAGTGGTGTCATAATCTTATGAAGTTCAGTATACATAAATCACACTTATGATTTCTTACATTGTACTCCCAGGTTACGTTATTGTCCATACACTCGTACACATCCATTCCTACTGTATGGTGTGGGTGTGTGATTAAAGTTTAGAGTCAGATGTCACATACATAATGATTGTCTTGAAAGGAATGTGGGCCACATTGAGTTTCATCTTGTACATACTTTGGACCTGACATATTCAGTTCTACACAGCATTATACTGGTTATGATCTTTTAACTTCAGAAATAAGCCTAAGGAAGCACAGATGATGATAAAATCCCAACGCTTGTGCATAGTTATCAGCCCACATTCTTTCTACACTGTTGTATTGACATTCTGTAGCCATTGACATGTTACATGCATCACAAATCTCCTACACAGTTGATGTGTCACATTACACAGACAAAGTGGTTGTGAAAGTGCTATTTATTTTAAAGTGCTGTAGTGCATTATTTACATAGTCCAGGATTGTAAGTCCATTAGTGTGACGCCTTCTATTGTGACGCAACACAAGTGCAATGGTGAGGGACATGTCATTGGACATGCTGTGGTGAAGTGTCATTCCGTGCAGAGAAACATGAATTGCCAATTAAGTAGTGACAGACAATTACAGTGCATAGTGGTAAGGTAAACAGTGTGCTGGAGAACAATGCATGTTACCAACTGTAGCAAGACTGGCATGTTAACAATCACAGGACATAGGAAATCAGTGCCCATCTGGCATGGACTGGTACTACCGGGTACTCGTATGGGTGAAGGCGATCTGTTCCACGTCTTCATCTTCTGATGTGTGTGTCGTCTCCTCTGCCAACTGTGGGGCTATTAAGGGCATTACTGCAGCAAGGAGGAGCTGCTGGTTCTTGAGTATAGCAGCTACATTGTTGTGGTAGGCAGCCAGGTCAGCCCTGAGGGGGTCATGATTGCAGTCGTGCATGCAGTGAAATGTTTGGGATGGCAGGTGTTGTGGCAACTCCTGAACTGCTGTGGTGAAATCCCTCACACACTGTTGTAGTCCTTACAGTAGGGATTGTTGGACTTGCATGGCTGCTGACTGTTCTGCGGGTGACATCATGCACATGCGCATCCCCTCAAGGCTGGCTGCCATATTTTACATCCCCACCCACACCTCCGTGGCCAGCTCCCACTGTACTCCCACTACTGTCCTCTCAAAGGTGATACCAGTGTCATCAGAGTCCTCAGCTGGGTTTGAGCTGGCATGTCGTACTATTGGGGTGTTGGGTGGGTCCTCTGTGATGGCTGCAACGTCTGTGCTGCTCCTTACAACTGAAGGTGGGGTCTGGAGGGTTCCAAGGACACCTTGGAGGGTTTGCTAGCTAATGGTTGTCAGCTCGTCATCCATGTTAGTGGGACATTGTAATCTTGGTTCCTGTTCATTGTTCCTGTCATTAATATTAGCATTCTCACAGGCCTATTCCCCACCTGCATGTCACATGTACAGTAGTGTGGGCAGTTTGGGGAATTATCTGTGTCACATCCTCTAGGTGTAGGTTCTGTCCAAATTATGTGTTGCTACATTCTTGCCCTACTCAACCCTCCCTCTATTTCCATTAGCATGGTGAAGCCTTGCAAGGGCTGTGGGTGTTCTGATGCCACTTGCACCACACTTAACAATATGGGACTGACCCAGTCTCTGATATTTCACATACACCTATACATTGCTGAGACCAAGCACATACTATGTATAGTATTGGCATGGCACGATACAGGTGTCAGCATTGGTAGTGTGTCATGATGATGTTTGCCAATGTGTGCTACATTGCATTGCACTGATGGGCCTGGCAGTGTTCCATTTCCTCTTATGACTGTGTGGGTGTGTTTTACTAGCTGGACACATATGTCCTCCCCCTCAATGCTGTTGTCTTAGCAGTATGACAGTTGAGATGTTACAAGGTGGTAATGCAGCTATTGTAACACAGGCACAGGGTGGACCCTGGAATGGGCAGCATGGGTATGACATTACTGCTGTGTACTTCATAATGTAAGTAACAATACATGATGTTTATTGTGCCTATAGACATGAGCATTTGACAGGATTTACACTTTGTTGGGAATTAAAGGGGATTGATCATGTCGTCATCCTGAACCCTCTGTTTTGGGTGTGTTTGATTCATGGGCACCTAACTGCCATTTGCTACTTGACCAGCACACACAGCACAGGTGGTAGTAGCAACTGTTTTCAATGGTAAATGCCACTTGCGGAAATGGCCTGAGACTGGAAATTGAGCCCTAGTTCATGTTGTGACAATACCACTGTCCTGTGACTGCAGCCCAGTTTTACATTCTAGCCTACCCTCCTGGACTGGCTTTGCCTTTCCAACAGCCTTGGCATGGCAGAGTACCCTGTGTAAAGGTTGTTGGTGTAGTGTTGTGCTGTGCCCCTTGATTCCCCTGCATAGCCCATGTGCCCGTCCCGTGCCCCTTTGCCCTTTCCACTGTCTGATTTCCATGGCTGACATGCATTGTGTAGTAGGTATGTACCTCCCCCTGCTTGCAGTTAACATTTAGGCGTTTTTGTCCCCCATGCAACTTACCCTGCAACTGTCTTGTTTCCTGTATTCTGCGCTGTCCTGTCCTTGAATTCCTGTCATGATCTCCTCTGGGATGACGGTGGCCACCATCTCCTCCATCTGGTCCAGGGCCTCCTGCGGTGCTGGACTCCCACCTCCACTCTGCAGTGCTGCCTTCCTGTTCCTTGCCATTTTTTCCTTGGTCCTGCACTTGCAGTTATACCAGTGTTTCTTGCACTCCGTGACTGTTCTACGGACCTCTTCCACACTGTTGATCTTGTCAACAATTTGTTGCCAAATGGCCACTCTCCTCCAAATTGGCAATTTTGAGGTGACAAAAAGTTGATGTTGGTGTTCCATCACCTCTTTCACCAGTATTTCATGCTCCTCTGCACTGAAATGACACTTCCTTTTCTTCTTCTCCCTCTCCTGGGTCTTGTCTGTGTCCTCCTGGTTGGTTCCTGGTCGATTGGGGTTTCCCTGGGGTCTCCCCTGGCTTCTGGGATCCATTTTGGGGCTCCTTAGCACTGTTTGCTTTGTTTGCGCCACTTTTTGAAGCTATTGTGGTAAAAAATGGCACGTATCCGGTGACGTCGAAAACCGGATTAGGGTCATTTTCTCCACATTAACGTCGCTTTGCATAACGACGTGGCGCAACTGTTAGAGTAAAAAAAATTACTCTAACCCGTGCTTTGCGCCACAGTGCGTCAAAGTATAAATTTGATGCCCGGGTGGTGCAAAAAACTTGCCTTAGCCGGCGTTAAAGTTTTTGACGCAAAACTGCGTTCGCACAGTTTTGCGTCAAAAAGTATAAATATGGCCCTGAGTGTTTTCTTTCATGTGTGTAACTACCAAGTGTGACTACAGTCGTATTGCATGAGCTTTGCATGTCTCCTAGACAGGTCTTGGCCGCTCATCCACAGCTACCTCTAAAGAGCCTGGCTTCTAGACACTGACTACACTACACTAATAAGGGATACCTAGACCTGGTATAAGGTGTGAAGACCATAGGTACCCAGCACACGCAGCCTCCTACAGCATGCTTTTGACAGTCCATGTTTCTTGAAACAAAGAACATCAACTTTTCTCACAAAAGTGGACAAGTTTTCATTAAACATTTTGCTCTTACGCCAGACTACATTCTAAAGAGCTTAAGCCAGGCATCATACAGGACTTCATCTACAGTGGCCCCATCACTCTTACTGGCACTAAACTGTTATTCAAAAAATGTTAATGGACAAAATGAGTCCAGAGCAGGCCCAGTTACTCCAACCTGTGTATTGCCTTATTTTTAAGGTCAAGCCAACTCTCACTCTGTGTCTGTATGGGATCCATGGGAACACTGGCCAGCACTAGGATGTAAGACGTGGCATCAGGGGGTAAGCCGAGTATGTTCTGCTACTGCACGATAGAGGGTCATTTCTACTAGTGCCTAGTGAAGTTGAATTATCTTATCAATGTGATCTCTCCACTTGTAACACTGGGGACAGGGTAGGTGGCTGAGGTGGGTTGAGCTTTGTTCAGGGATTAAATATTCACATTGTCCTCCCCAGCACCTGAGTCACACCCTTCTTCACCAATGGTTGGAGAACTGGGATTGAATTGGAGCAGAGAATAGCTTGTATAATGTTATCAATAGTAGCAAGGCATTTCGTCATGTAGGATTCTACCAAACGTGCGCTTAGATGTTCCAGCTTGTCTTTCACCTGAGCCTTCCATAATCTTAACTGATAATTAGAAAGTTGCTATAATTGCCTCTTATAAATGGATCAACTAGTCTTTTTTCAAGGTGTTCCCTTTTCTTGCCTCTCTTGGGCATCAATTATGACCATCTGCTTTGTTTTAGAACATGGCCAAGCCAGTCACCCCTTTTTTGCTTTATTGGTGGGCGAGGAACACGTGAGGGCGAAGCAGTAGAGATTGCTAAAGGATGGTTAGAGACCCAAGGGCTTGCCATGATTCTACTGTTAGACTCCAGGTCCTTTCCCATGCAATTAGCAGACTCCTTTTTGTAGGTCTTCAGGTCCAATAATCCAGCAATTGTTCTTTGCAGACTTGGTTGGCTGCTGCAAAATCCCAAAAACGAGGTGTAGTGTGTCCTAAGGAAACTTGCAGTACTTTACTCCTGCTTTTCTGGGCTCTGGGGTGGGGTAATTTACTTACCTTTACTGTATTCTTACTCTCCCAGCGATTCTGCACACACTACACTTGTCTAGGGGGGAATTCTTGTTTCAAATTCCACTTGTTTAGTACATGATTTGCGTTGCCCCAGACCTATTTTCTCCCATTGCATTCTATAGGTTTCCTACTGTTTGCATTGTGCTATGACTATTTACTTGTCTAATTTTGGTGTCTAGTGTATATATTGTGTATAATACTTACCTCCCGAAAGAGTATTGCCTCTAAGATATTTTTGGTACTGCGTCACCCAAATAAATACCTTTATTTTTGGTAACACTGAGTATTGTCTTTACTTGTGTATAAGTACTGTGTAACTATAAGTGGTATTGCATGAGCTTTGCATGTCTCCTAGTTCAGCCTAAGCTGCTCTGCTATAGCTACCTCTATCAGCCTAAACTGCTAGAACACTACTACATTCACTAACAAGGGATAACTGGACCTGGTGTAAGGTGTAAGTACCCAAGGTACCCACTACTGACCAGGCCAGCTTCCTACAGGAACGTGACAAGGCTGCCCTCTCTCGCCACGTCTGTTCCTACTGGCCATGGAACCATTAGTGGCCACCATCCTTCAATCCCCACTACTTTCTGGAATACCTCTGAGGGGTGGAATCTCCAAAATCTATTTCTATGAAGATGACATTCTGCTTAGCCTGGCAGACCTGGACCATTCACTTCGGGCCTTAATGGAGATCATTGATGGTTTTGCATCCTTATCCGGGTATCAGGTGACCTGGAACAGATGTGAAACACTACCCCTCTCTCTCATCACCACAAGGGCAACGATACATGGCTTTCCATTCCACTGGACGATGCTCCGCCTTAAGTATCTAGGGATCAACCGAGGATTGGAGCATATGGTGGTGGATAACCTGGACCCTCTCAATGCCCGCATGAAGGTTTGGTTTGAGAAATGGTCCCACCTGGGACTCTCCATGTGGGACGGATGGTCACATTGCTGCCCTTCACTTATGTGTTAGGCATGCTTTCCATGCAAGTACTACTATTGATTCTAAGACCAATAAATGCTGCGATCAGGGCCTTTGTGTGGGATACCTCCCACCTCTGCCTATCATTGGCTAGACTCATGGCATGTCACGCCTTGGGACTCCCATCAGTAGAACACTATGCCCTCACTCTCCACCTATCCCAGTTAGTTTATATGCTCCCCGGTACACCAGACCCACCGCATGGGTCACAATGGAACGATTCCTACTCTCACACTGGGGTGAACTTAGTGGTCAATGTAACACCTGTACCCCACACTCCCACTCAAACCTCGCCAACCCGATGTTGAGGGCGATGCACAGAGCCTGGCGCAGGGCACATCGCCTCTGGGGCATGCATCCCCTTTTCATTCTTGGGCCCCTCTCTGGGGAAATGAAGGGCTACAGGTTGGAGGAGATACCCTCCACTGGGCACACTGGAGCACAGCCGGCATTAAAAATCTGGACCAGATCATTGAGAATGGTGCACTTAAACCACTTGAGCGCATAAGAGAGGAATTTGGCCTCCATCCCCACCAAAGTGGCATCATCTACAACTTAAGCATTGTCTCCAACGTAGAATGGGGCTTCTCCTTAGACCCTTCAGATCTCCCCTTTTGTATCCTATCTTAAATCATGGGTCACGTCAAGGGCGTGATGGCAGGCATATGTGATGTTATTACACAACATCTTTATTCGCAGCTCCTCCTCGAAGCACTACGCTCTAAATGCAGACACACCAAACGGAACGTGAGGTAGAGAGCTGGACAGAGATAATGATGGCCCTGGATAAGGGTACCCGGGAAGCCCGATTAAAGTTCTGCCTTTTTAAAATAATCCATGACTGGTACTGGACCCCTGTGAAACTGCACAAGGTAGGTCTTCTCCGACATGCAGACTTCTAGAAATGTCCGGACACCTGGTGTGATCTGACCCTTATCCTCTGTGACTGTCCTTCGGTCCGACCCCTCTGGGAAGCGGTGGGATCTACCCTCGAAGCCTCCATGACACTGCGGACACTGCTTCCCTCTTCTCTCATATTACTCCCTGCCATGGAGAGCCCCCCGACCTCTCCCGCCTGCAACGCCGACTAGTGCACACTGCCCTAGCGACAGCCAAGATTTGCATCCTCCGTCACTGGAGATCTCCTGTCTCCCCCACCTCGGAGGAATGGATGGTGGCAATGGTGCGGATTGCAGATTATTAACGTACCATATATAAAATGCAAGACCAAATCACACTGTTTAGACACACATGGGCACCTTTTCTTGCTGATGACTCATGAAGAGTTCACTACCTGTCCACAACCACGCTTACCACTATCACTAATACAAAAAACCCTGATCCCCATCCTTTACCCCCCTCTCCCCCTGGTCCTGTATACCCTCCTACCCTACCTACCCCTCCCATCCACCTCGCCTGTCTCCCTAGACTGCGCTGGACGCCAGGCTTTGGAGGCCCTTAGCTCTCCTCAGCTCATCTCCCTTCCCTCGTATCGCCTATCCCCCAGCCCTTTTTCTTCATCTTTTCTTCATTTATTCTTTACTCTTCATTCTTTATTCTTCCTCCCATCCTTTTCTCTCCTGACCTCTCCTTTCTGCCACAGCATCTCCATTTCTATGGCCTACTACTTCTCCTCCCCTCTCACTACAACCTACTTCAACCGCTTCTAAGATACTCTACACTACCTTACTCCTTCCTACTTCTAAATGTGGTACTTCCCTAGGTTACACCTTACTCAATACTCTTCGAATATGCTGCATACTGCAACCATCCACTCTGCCTTCTACTGTTCTGCATGATAACCTGTCACTGTCTTTTATGACAGCCCAGTAGATATATTATGCACGCCCCCAGCCCCACTCTGGCTCTACCTGCATCTCCCTCCTCCTAGACCTGCGAGTCCTATGCGTGCATCATAACGGATGGCTCAGTGACACCGCTAATTGCCCACTAACACGATCTCCCCCCTCCCAGCCATGGCTTCGCTATCATAAGCCCTTCCCCCATCCTTTCCCCCCCATGACTCCAGTGGTCCGGCAAAACATATGACTTGCTCAGGGTACCCCCAGAACACTGGGTCCTGGATGTGCTTCATGGCTGTCATGAAGGGTGGCACTCTCTGGAAATCTGGTATGCTGGAGCTTGGGTTCTCATTTTTATTATTTAGACACGCTGTACAGTTCTATTTACCTCATGTCTTTCTGTCTCCTTCTCAGATGCCGTAATGCCCCCTCCTGCTGGCTATATTCCCCCTTTCTTTTTCTCTCCCTTTTTTCTCATCTCCCCTCTTTACCCCCCTTATGGTACAAAGCACACTGTATTTAAGTACTGTTACATTTCTTCATTAAAAAAATGTACAACACTAAGAAAACCCTCTGCAACCTCCATGGAATGCCTCCCTGGTGCTGAGTATGGCAACACAGCAACTTGCGCTGCTTTGACTTACTTCAAATCAAGGAGGTCATGCAAAGCCAGGCAAAGTGTTTTTTTGTTTCCTCATTGATATGGTTGAGAGGCTTGGGCCACCGGTGCATCAAAAAAGTGACGCTCGGGTGCCGCACCCCTCTCATAAATATTTCCCACAGCGTTTAGTAAAGAAACGTATGTGCTTTTACATCCCTATGCAGAGTGTGTTTGTATGCGCACATCAGGACAGTTGATTTTGTTTCAACCTAGGTTTCAAGAAGTTAGAAAAAATATTTGAAATGAAAGCAATATTTGAACTGTTTTAATTGTTTTGCCCCTTTGGAAGACAAAGATCATGCCCTTGATGGTATCCTGAATGGATTGCTGCTGGATTTTCTTTTTAATGTGAAATTGTTTTGGGAACTGGATGCTTTTTTACAACTGGATTTTTTCAGGAATTTTATTTTTGCATTATTTTTTCTTTTCTGTGTAAGGCCAAGAAATGGAACATAGGAGAGGTTTTTGAAAAAAGTTGAACGTAGACCAGAATGTGGAATTTGATTTAACTCTGTGGATTATTGGATTGCTCAGGACCCTTGTTAACAGGTTTTATGAAATTTCACCAAGAATCAAAGATAGAGGATGTAAGACGTTGGCTCAGTATATACTACCTCAAAGTGAGAGATAGTGTGCATAGAGTCCAAGGGTTCCCCTTAGAGGTTGATAGTGGCAAAATTAGGTAATACCAATGCTCTTTTTTGTGGTAGTGTGGTCGAGCAGTAGGCTTATCAGAGGTAGTATTAAGCATTTGTTGTACACACACAGGCAATAAATGAGGAAAACACACTCAAAGACTTAACTCCAGGCCAATAGTTTTTATTTAGAAAAGATTCAAGATTTGAGGTAAGTACATAAAATGCAAGGTACTTCACACAGGTAAGTATAGAACTTTGATTCAAAGCAGTAGTACACAGAGTTTTAGGTAAAATCGCAACAAGCTATTTTAAAAGTGGACACAGTGTAAAAATCAACAGTTCCTTTGGAAGGTAAGTTTGGTTAGGTTTCTCAGGTAAGAAAAGCACTTACACAGTCAGTCTCCTGGACATAGGCAGCCCACCGTTGGGGGTTTAAGGCAAACCCAAAGTCACCACACCAGCAACACAGGGCCAGTCAGGTGCAGAGGCCAAAGGAGAGCCCAGAACACACAGGCGTCTATGGAGAACAGGGGTGCTCTGGTTCTGGTCTGCTGGCAGGTAAGTACCTGCGTCCCCGGGGGGCAGACCAAGGAGATTTTGTGAAGCACTGGAGGGGACACAAACAGGCACACAAAAAACACCCTCAGTGGCACAAGGGGGGCAGGGGGCAGTGTGCACATTAGGCATCAGGTTTGCTTTAGAAAGCAATGGAGGGACCCGGGGTCACTTAGGCGATGCAGGCAGAGCACAAGGGGCTTCTGGGGCTAGCCACGGACTGGGCTAGGAAGAGGGCAGCCTGCTGGTCACTCCTGCACTGGAAGGTGGTTCCTCTTGGTCCTGGGGGCTGCAGGTGCAGTGCTTGGTCCAGGCAGTTGCGGTCACGGGGAGCCTCTGGATCCTCTGGATCCTCTCTGCAGGTGTCACTGTGGGGTGCAGGGGGGTCAACTCAGGGTACTCACGTCGTCGTAGTCTCCTGGGAGTCCTCTCTGTGGTGTTTATTCTCTGGAGCTCGAGCCGGGGGCGTCGGGTGCAGAATGAGAAGTCTCACGCTTCCGGCGGGTAGAGAGAGTTCTTTAAAAGTTGCTAAAAAGTTGCAAAGTTGTTGCTGTTTTTGAACAGTGCTGCTGTTCTCTGGAGTTTCTTGGTCCTTCAGGTTCAGGGCAGTCCTCTGAGTCCTCAGAGGTCGCTGGTCCCTGTCGGATGTATCATTGTGCAGGTTCTTTGAGTCTGGAGACAGGCTGGTAGGGCTGGGGCCAAGGCAGTTGTCGTCTCCGTAGTCTCTGCAGGGCTTTCAGGTCAGAAGTCCTTCTTCTTGTTGTAAGTTGCAGGAATCTGATTTCCTGGGTTCAGGGTCACCCCTAAATACTAAATTTAGGGGGGTGTTTAGGTCAGGGGGGCAGTAGCCAATGGCTACTCTACTGGAGGGTGGCTACACCCTCTTTGTGCCGCCTCTCTGAGGGCACATCCCTATTCCTGTTGGGGGAATCTTCCAATCTCAAGATGGAGGATTTCTAAAGGCAGGAGTCACCTCAGCTCAGGGCACCTTAGGGGCTGTCCTGACTGGTGGGTGGCTCCTCCTTGTTTTCCTCATTATCTCCTCCAGCCTTGCTGCCATAAGTGAGGGCAGTGGCCGGAGGGGCGGGCATCTCCAGTAGCTGGGATGCCCTGGGGTGCTGTAACAAAAGGCAAGAGCCTTTTGAGGCTCACCGCCAGGTGTTACAGTTCCTGAAGGGGCAGGGGAGACGCACCTTCACCCAGTACAGGCTTGTTCCTTGCCACAGAGTGACAAAGACACGCACCCCATGTGACCAGAAACTCGTCTGGTTGTGGCAGGCTGGCAGAAACTGGTCAGCCTAGCACTGTAGGAGGCTGGCCTGGCTTGTAGTGGGTACCAAGAGGTACTTACACTCTGTACCAGGTCCAGTTATCCCTTATTAGTGTAGAAGAGGTGTTTCTAGCAGCTTAGGCTGATAGAAGGTAGCTATAGCAGAGCAGCTTAGGCTGAACTAGGAGACATGCAAAGCTCCTACTATACCACTGGTGTCATGTGCACAATATCATAAGAAAACACATTACACAGATATACTAAAAATATAGGTACTTTATTTTTATGACAATATGCCAAAAGTATCTCAGTGAGTACCCTCAGTATGAGGATGCCAAATATACACAAGATATATGTACACAATATCAAAAATATGCAGTAATAGCAAAAGGGAGTAATGCAAGCAGTGTAAAATTACAATAGATTGCAATAGGAGCACATAGGTATAGGGGCAACACAAACCATATACTCCAAAAGTGGAATGCGAACCACGAATGGACCCCAAACCTATGTGAGCTTGTAGAGGGTCTCTGGGACTGTAAGAAAACAGTGAGGGCCCACCCCAAGACTCTGTAAGGTAGGTGTAAAGTGCACCTACAACCCCCAGTGAGCACAGAAGTCGTGATAGGGGGATTCTGCAAGGAAAACCAACACCAGCAATGCAACAACAGTTGATTTCCGGACCTGAGTACCTGTAAGACAAGGAGACCAAGTCCAAGAGTCGCGACAGTGTCGAGAGTGGGCAGGAGCCCAGGAAATGCCAGCTGAGGGTGCAAGGAAGCTGCCACTGGATGGAAGAAGCTTGGTGTTTTGCAAGAACGAAGAGGACTAGAAACTTCCCTTCTGGAGGATTGATGTCCTACGACGTGAAGAAGCTTGCAGAGGTGTTCCCACGCAGAAATACCACAAACAAGCCTTGCTAGCTGCAAGGGTCGCAGTTAGGGTTTTTGGATGCTGCTGTGGCCCTTGAGGGACAAGGATGTCGCCACTTGGATGAGGAGACAGAGGGGGCACCCAGCAAGTCAGGGAGTCCTCACAGAAGTACCGGATCAGGCACTTAGAAGAGGAGTGAACCGGAGTCCACCCGAAGTCAGAAAAGGGAGTCCCACGATGCCGGAGGACAACTCAGAAGGTTGTGCACTGCAGGTTTGAGTGTCGGGGACGCAGGCTTGGCTGTGCACAAAGGAAATCCTGGAAGAGTGCACAGGAGCAGCTGCAAATCACGCGGTACCCAGCAATGCACTCTAGCGTGGGGAGGCAAGGACTTACCTCCACCAAACTTGGACTGAAGAGTCACTGGACTGTGGAAGTCACTTGGATAGAGTTGCTGAGTTCCAGGGACCACGCTCGTCGTGCTGAGAGGGGACCCAGAGGACCGGTGATGCAGTCTTTTGTTGCCTGCGGTTGCAGGGGGAAGATTCCGTCGACCCACAGGAGATTTCTTCAGAGCTCCTGGTGCAAGAAGGAGGCAGGCTACCCCGAGAGCATGCACCACCAGGAAACAGGCGAGAAAGCCGGCAGGATGAAGCGATACAAGGTTGCAGTAGTCGTCTTTGCTACTTTGTTGCGGTTTTGCAGGCGTCCTGAGCAGTCAGCGGTCGATCCTTTGGCAGAAGGTGAAGAGGGAGATGCAGAGGAACTCTGGTGAGCTCTTGCATTTGGTATCTGAAGAATTCCCCAAAGCAGAGACCCTAAATAGCCAGAAAAGGAGGTTTGGCTACCTAGGAAGGAGGATAGGCTAGTAAGAAAGGTTAACAGCCTATCAGAAGGAGTCTCTGACGTCACCTGATGGCACTGGCCACTCAGAGCAGTCCAGTGTGCCAACAACACCTCTGTTTCCAAGATGGTAGAGGTCTAGGGCACACTGGAGGAGCTCTGGGCACCTCCCCTGGGAGGTGCAGGTCAGGGGAGTGGTCACTCCCCTTTCCTTTGTCCAGTTTCGCGCCAGAGCAGGGCTGGGGGATCCCTAAACCGGTGTAGACTGGCTTATGCAGAGATAGCAGCATCTGTGCCCATCAAAGCATTTCCAGAGGCTGGGGGAGGCTACTCCTCCCCAGCCTTCACACCTATTTCCAAAGGGAGAGGGTGTTACACCCTCTCTCAGAGGAAATCCTTTGTTCTGCCTTCCGGGGCCAGGGCTGCCTGGACTCCAGGACGGCAGAAACCTGTCTGAGGGGTTGGCAGCAGCAGCTGCAGTGGAGACCCCGGAAAGGCAGTTTGGCAGTACCCGGGTTCTGTGCTAGAGACCCGGGGGATCATGGAATTGTCTCCCCAGTGCCAGAATGGCATTGGAGTGACAATTCCATGATCCTCGACATGTTACATGGCCATGTTCGGAGTTACCATTGTGACGCTATACATAGGTAGTGACCTATGTATAGTGCGCGCGTGTAATGGTGTCCCCGCACTCACAAAGTCCGGGGAATTTGCCCTGAACAATGTGGGGGCACCTTGGCTAGTGCCAGGGTGCCCACACACTAAGTAACTTTGCACCCGTTAGACATATAGGTGACTTATAAGTTACTTAAGTGCAGTGGTAAATGGCTGTGAAATAACGTGGACGTTGTTTCACTCAGGCTGCACTGGCAGGCCTGTGTAAGAATAGTCGGATCTCCCTATGGGTGGCAAAAGAAATGCTGCAGCCCATAGGGATCTCCTGGAACCCCAATACCCTGGGTACCTCAGTACCATATACCAGGGAATTATAAGGGTGTTCCAGTATGCCAATGTGAATTGGTGAAATTGGTCACTAGCCTGTTAGTGACAATTTGGAAAGCAGAGAACGCATAACCACTGAGGTTCTGGTTAGCAGAGCCTCAGTGAGACAGTTAGTCATCACACAGGGAACACATACAGGGCACACTTATGAGCACTGGGGCCCTGGCTGGCAGGGTCCCAGTGACACATACACTAAAACAACATATATACAGTGAAATATGGGGGTAACATGGCAGGCAAGATGGTACTTTCCTACAAGCACTAGGAGTCGGACTGGTATTCAGGGGGCATCTCTAAGATGCCCTCTGGGTGTATTTTACAGTAAATCCCACACTGTCATCAGTGTGCATTTATTGTGCTGAGAAGTTTGATACCAAACTTCCCAGATTTCAGTGTAGCCATTATGGAACTGTGGAGTTCATATTTGACAAACTCCCAGACCATATACTCTTTATGGCTACCCTGCACTTACAATGTCTAAGGTTTTGCTTAGACACTGTAGTGATATAGTGTTCATGCAGTTATGCCCTCACCTGTGATATAGTGCACCCTGCCTTAGGGCTGTAAGGCCTGCTAGAGGGGTGGCTTACCTATGCCACAGGCATGGCACTCTGAGGGAATGCCATGTCGACTTAGTCATTTTCTCCCCACCAGTACACACAAGCTGTGAGGCAGTGTGCATGTGCTGAGTGAGTGGTCCCCAGGGTGGCATAAGACATGCTGCAGCCCTTAGAGACCTTCCCTGGCAACAGGGCCCTTGGTACCAGCGGTACCATTTACAAGGGACTTATCTGTGTGCCAGGGCTGTGCCAATTGTGGGAACAAAGTACAGTTTAGGGAAAGGACACTGGTGCTGGGGCCTGGTTAACAAGGTCCCAGCACACTTTTAGTCATAACTGGCATCAACAAAAGGCAAAAAGTCAGGGGGTAACCATGCCAAGGAAGGCATTTCTTTACACAACCTCCTCCAAACGAAAGAGGATGAGACTAACCTTTCCGAAGAGAGTCATTTTCTAAGTGGAAGAACCTGGAAAGGCCATCAGCATTGGCATGGGCAGTCCCAGGTCTGTGTTCCACTACAAAGTCCATTTCCTGTAGGGATATGGACCACCTCAACAGTGTAGGGTTTTCTCCTTTCATTTGCATCAGCCATCTGAGAGGTCTGTGGTCAGTTTGAACTGTGAAGTGAGTAGCAAAAAGGTATGGTCTCAACTTCTTCAGGGACCAAACCACAGCAAAGGCCTCCCTCTCAATAGCACTCCAATGCTGCTCCCTGGGGAGTAACCTCCTGCTAATAAGAGCAACAGGTTGGTCAAGGCCATCGTCATTTGTTTGGGACAGGACTGCACCTATCCCATGCTCAGAGGCATCAGTCTGCACAATGAACTGCTTAGAATAATCTGGAGCTTTCAAAACTGGTCCTGTACACATAGCTTGCTTCAGGGTGTCAAAGGCCTTTTGACAGTCCAGGGTCCAGTTCACTTTCTTGGGCATTTTTTTAGAGGTCAGTTGTGTGAGGGGTGTCACTATTGATCCATAACCCTTCACAAACCTCCTATAGTACCCAATCAAGCCAAGGAAGGCCCCGACTTGAGTCTGGGTTTTTGGAGCTACCCAGTCCAGAATAGTCTGGATCTTTGGTTGGAGTGGCTGAACTTGGCCTCCACCTACAAGGTGTCCCAAGTAAACCACAGTTCCCTGCCCTATCTGACATTTAGATGCCTTGATAGGGCCCGCAAAACCTTCTTCAGGTGGACCAGGTGATCCTGCCAGTTAGAGCTAAAGACAGCAATATCATCAAGATAAGCTGCACTAAAGGGCTCCAAGCCAGCAAGGACTTGATGCACCAACCTTTGGAAGGTGGCAGGGGCATTTTTTAAGCCAAAGGACATCACAGTAAACTGGTAGTGCCCATCAGGTGTTGAGAATGCTGTTTTCTCTTTTGCTCCAGTTGCCATTTTTCTTTGCAAGTACCCTGCTGTCAAGTCAAAGGTACTTAAGTGTTTGGCTGCACCTAATTTGTCTATGAGCTCATCTGCCCTTGGGATGGGGTGAGCATCTGTGGTGGTGATAGAGTTGAGCCCTCTGTAGTCCACACAAAACCTCATCTCTTTCTTGCCATCTTTGGTTTGAGGTTTGGGAAACAAGACCACTGGGCTAGCCCAGGAACTGTCAGAGGGCTCAATCACTCCCAACTCCAGCATCTTGTGGACTTCCACTTTGATGCTTTCTTTGACTTGGTCAGGCTGTCTGAATATTTTATTCTTGACAGGCACACAGTCTCTTGTGTCCACATCATGGGTACACAGGTGTGTCTGACCAGGGGTCAAGGAAAAGAGCTCAGCAAACTGCTGGAGGACGTGCCTGCAGTCAGCCTGCTGTTGGCCAGAGAGGGTGTCTGAATAGATCCCTAGATCTACTGAGCCATCTTTAGGGTCAGTGGAGAGGAGATCAGGGAGAGGTTCACTCTCTGCTTCCTAGTCCTCATCTGTAACCATTAACATGTTTACATCTGCCCTGTCATGAAAGGGCTTAAGGCGGTTAATATGGATCACCCTCTTGTTAGTGCCCAGGTCCACCAGGTAGGTGACCTGACTCTTTTTCTCAAGTACTGGATAAGGGCCACTCTGTTTGTCCTGAGGTGCCCTGGGAGCCACAGGCTCCAGAGCCCAGACATTCTGCCCTGGCTGAAACTCAACCATAGCAGCCTTTTGGTCATACCACAAATTCTGGAGTTGTTGGCTGGCCTCAAGGTTTTTGCTTGCCTTTTCCATGTACTCTGCCATCCTTGAACGTAGGCCTACTACATAGTCCAACACATCTTGTTTAGGCTCATGGAGAGGTCTCTCCCAGCCTTCTTTTACAAGTGCCAGTGGTCCCCTAAAAGGATGGCCAAACAGAAGCTCAAAGGGGGAAACCCCCACTCCCTTCTGTGTCACCTCTCTGTAGGTGAAAAGCAGACATGGCAAGAGGACATTCCTTCTCCTTTTGAGTTTTTCCGGGAGCCCCATGATCATGCCCTTCAATGTCTTGTTAAATCTCTCCAAAAGACCATTGGTTTGTGGATGGTATGGTGTGGTGAATTTATAAGTCACCCCACACTCATTCCACATATGCTTTAGGTAAGCTGACATGAAGCTGGTACCTCTGTCAGAAACCACCTCCTTAGGAAATCCCACTCTGGTAAAAATACCAATGAGTGCTTTTGCTACTGCAGGGGCAGTAGTGGACCTAAGTAGAATTGCCTCAGGGTACCTGGTAGCATGATCCACCACTACCAGGATATACTGGTTCCCTGATGCTGTGGGAGGTTCCAGTGGACCCACTATGTCCACTCCCACTCTTTCAAAAGGGACCCCCACCACTGGAAGTGGAATGTGGGGTGCCTTTGGATGGCCATCTGTCTTACCACTGGCTTGACAGGTGACACAGGAAGTGCAAAACTCCTTTACTTTCTGGGACATATTGGGGCAGTAGAAAGGGTTGACTAATCTCTCCCATGTCTTGGTTTGTCCCAAATGCCCAGCAAGGGGAATGTCATGGGCTAAGGTCAGAATGAACTCCCTAAACTCCTGAGGCACTACCACTCTCCTAGTGGCACCAGGTTTTGGATCTCTTGCCTCAGTGTAAAGGAGCCTATCTTCCCAATAGACCCTGTGGGTTCCACTGACAGTTTATTTTTCTTGCTCAGCTGCTTGCTGTCTTAGGCCTTCAAAAGGGGGGCAGGTTTCTTGCCCCTTACACAGCTGTTCCCTTGAGGGTCCCCCTGGGCCAAAGACCTCAACCTGGTAAAGCTCCAGCTCCTTGGACTCAGTTCCCTCAGAGGATAGAACATCTTCTTGGGAAGAGAGGTTCTGTTTCTTTTGCTGTGTTGAAGCTGGTTCCCCAGTCTTCTTTTCTTTTCTCTTGGAAGGTTGGGCCATTATTCCAGACTCCAACACTTCTTTTTTCACCCTGAGCCCTGCTTTGTGCCCTTGTCTTGACACACACCAGTTCATGGATACCCAGCATGGCTGCATGGGTCTTGAGCTCTACCTCAGCCCATGCTTAGGACTCCAGATCATTCCCTAGCAGACATTCTACAGGAAGTGCTGAGGAGACTACCACCTGTTTCAGGCCAGTGACCCCTCCCCATTCTAAATTTACCATTGCCATGGGATGGACTTTAGTTTGATTGTAAGCATTTGTAACTAGATATGTCTGTCCAGCCAGGTACTGTCCTGGGGAAACCAGTTTGTCTGTCACCATGGTGACACTGGCACCTGTATCCCTCAGGGCTTCTACTCTAGTCCCATTGATTAAGAGCTGCCTGTATTTTTACATGTTAAACGGCCAGGCAGCAAGTGTGGCTAAATCCACCCCACCCTCAGAGACGAATGTAGCTTCAGTGTGAACCCTGATTTCCTCTGGGCACACTGTTGATCCCACCTGGAGACTGGCTATTCCAGTGCTAACTGGAGTAGTATTTGTTGTGGGACTTTTCTTGGGACAGGCCTTGTCTCCAGTTTGGTGTCCATGCTGACTACAGATTCGACACCAAGCCTTCTTCGGATCAAAGTTTTTATCTTTATACCCATTTGAGGGTTGGGAAGAGGCTCGGGCCCACTATCCTGATCAGGTTTTTTGGGGCCCTGTTGAAGACTCTTTATTTTTTGCCTTGGGTGTCTCACCACTCTTCCCTTGGAGAGGCTTTGTGACCCCTTTCTTTTGCTCACCCCCTGTGGAAGTCCTGATAACCCTAGTCTTGACCCAATGGTCTGCCTTTTTCCCAATTCTTGGGGAGAAATTGGACCTAGGTCTACCAGATGTTGATGCAGTTTGTCATTGAAACAATTACTCAACATATGTTCTTTCATATAGAAGTTATACAGCCCATCATAATCATTTACACCACTGCCAGTTATCCAACCATCTAGTGTTTTGACTGAGAAGTCAACAAAATCAACCCAGGTCTGGCTCCCCTGAACCTAATCCTGTACTCCTGAGTTGAGAATTCAAAGCCCTCAATCAGGGTAGCCTTCATAAGGTCATACAATTCTGCATCTTTACCAGAGAGTGTAAGGATTCTATCCCTGCACTTTCCAGTGAAGATTTCCCAAAGGAGAGCACCCCAGTGAGATCTGTTTACGTTTCTGGTTGCACAAGCCCTCTCAAAAGCTGTGAACCATTTGGTGATGTCATTACCATCTTCATATTTTGTTACAATCCCTTTGGAGATTTTCAGGATGTCAGTATTCTCTCTGACCCTAATTATGTTGCTGCCACCATTGATGGGAGTTAAACCCATCTCTTGTCTTTCTCTTTATATGGCTAGGAGCTGCTTCTCCAAAGGCAATCGTTTGGCCATCCTGGCTAACAGGAGGTCATCTTCATTGAGGCTGCCCTCAATGGTTCGAGAGGTACTGGTTTCCCCTGTGGAAGAACCAGACTCTCTGACTATGATTTGAGGAGTCAGGGTTTGAGGAACCCTGTTCTCCCTGGTTAGGACAGGTGGTGGTGGGGGAATTCATCCTCCTGTTCACTAACTTCCCCATCTGAAGGATTATCCTCAGAGGGGTGGTACCTTGTGAACTCTGCCAAAAGCTCCTGGAGCTTTACTTTGGTAGGGTTGGAAACCGTTTTTATCTTTCTAAGTTTACAGAAACTCCTTAACTCTGACATCCCTAGATTCATGTAAGGGGTGAGGTTGAGATCCATCACCATCTCACCTCACAAACTACCAACCTATCTCCCTACTCTCCTTCCCCGCGAAGGTCATAGAGAAGATAGTCAATAAACTACTGTCCCACTTCCTGGAGGACAACAACATACTCGACGTCTTCCAATCTGGATTCCGCGAAAACCACAGCACCGAGACTGCCCTCATCGCCTGCACTGACTGACCAGACTTGACATGGGCGAAACCATTGCCCTCATTCTTCTGAGGAACCAGGAAAGATTTGACCCCCACCCGGGGTATCCTTCCCAGCGGTGGAGGGACACCCTTTATGTCCTCAGGGTCAATTTAGCAGAGAGTTCACAAATCAAGCGGAGTCACCAACTGGAGGAATAAAGAGAAGTTTATTACATGGATTATAGCTTGAGCTAATACAGAGTCCCAGGCAGTCAAGTGACTATCCTACAGTGGCTGCCCCTTCACTCTGGGGCATCTAACCTTATATACACACAAAACTGCTTAGTCAGAGGACAACTCCACCCCTAGAGCATTCAAGGTCCTCTACGGCCATCAGAATATTTCAGGGATACACGTGTGGTGGGAGAAGGTACAGATGCAGCTGGCAGGAGGTGGCAATGACCTGTACAAACTTGTTCTGGCAGTTACTGATTAAGCACGACAATTCTTTGAACTGTAATTGGAAAAAGTAATATGGCAGCGATAAGCAGATTGCAGCCCAAGGCTGCGAGCACTAGGTCAATCATCAAAGTTCAAGAGGTTTGGGTGAGCACATGGCAACATAATAAAGATAAACAGATGCCTAGCAGCTATGGTGTATGATTAACTTTATGTACATGTTCTCACTTCTAGACCTCTCTGCAGCCTTTGACACCATATGCCACCAAACCATACGCACACGCCTCTTCGACGCCGGAATTTGCCACAAAGCCCTGGACTGGCTCACCTCCTTCCTCTCCGAAAGAACCCAAAGAGTTCGCCTCCCTCCATTCCAGTCTAAAGCCACCAAGAACATATGTGGAGTACCCCAAGGATCCTCACTCAGCCCCACCCTCTTCAATATCTACATGGCTCCGCTCGCCAGCATCGCCCCCCCCCATGGCCTCAACATAATTTCCTACGCCGAATGACACCCAGCTCATCCTCTCCCTCAAGAGGAACCCATCTCCACCAAGAACAACCTCCTTGCCGGACTCCTCGCTATCGCTAATTGGATGACAGCAAGCCATCTCAAACGGAACTCAGGAAAAACCGAGATCATCATCTTCGGACCCAACAAGACAGCATGGAACGACTCATGGTGGCCTGCCACCCTAGGACCACCCCCGACACCCACCACCCACGCACGCAATCTCGGCTTCATACTAGATTCGTCTCTCTCCATGACTCAGTAAGTCAACTCCATATCATCCTCCTGCTTCATTACCCTCTGCATGCTACGCAAGACCTTCATGTGGATTTCGATAGAAACCAGAAGAATGGTCACCCACGCCCTCGTCAGCAGCAGACTGAACTACGGCGATGCCCTCTACGCAGGGACCACAGCCAAGCTTCATAGAAAACTCCAGTGCACCCAGAACGCCGTTGCACGTCTCATACAAGGCCTCAGGGCAGATATTGCGCTATATAAACTTAATAACATAATAATAACATAACATCCTCAACCTCCCTCGCCACGAGCACATCTCTGCCCACCTCGGATCCCTTCACTGGCTGCCCATCAACAAAAGGATTGTCTTCAAAATCCTAATCCACGCTCACAAAGCCCTCCACGACACCGGACCAGCCTACCTCAACGAACGACTTAACTTCCACATCCCGACCTGCCAGCTCCGCTCCCCCTACCTCGCCCTCACAACAGTCCCCCGCATCCAACGCACCACCTCTGGTGGCAGATCCTTCTCCCACCTTGCCACCAACTCCCTCCCCACCAACCCACGCAAGACGCAGGACCTCCTAACCTTCAGAAAGTGCCTCAAAACATGGCTCTTTGAGCAGTAACACCCTCCCCAACCCCAGCGCCTTGAGACCCTACTGGGTGAGCAGCACACTTAAGAAATTATTGATTGATTTATTGATTGATTGCATTAGACATTATCACTCTAAAAGTTGGGATTACTTTTTAAGAATCTAAAAACTACTTCTAGAACTTAAGTCCAAACTTTTACAAACTTTTAAACTCTAAAAGAAATGCTAACAGGGATTTACACAAGGCCCTAGCAGGACTTTTAAAAATGTAGAAAAATAGTCAAATTGCAAAAATCTATTTCTAATGACAATGTTTGGAATTTAGTCATGTGATCAGGTATTGGCTGAGTAGTCCAGCACATGCAAAGTCTTAGACCCCACCACTGATCCACCAATGTAGGAAGTTGGCTCTGTATATGCTATCTCAAAGTGAGAGATGGTGTGTACAGAGTCCAAGGGTTCCCCTTAGAGGTTGATAGTGGCAAAATTAGATAATACCAATGCTCTATTTTGTGGTAGTGTGGTCCAGCAGCAGCTTATCAGAGGGTATTGTTAAGTATTTGTTGTACACACCCAGGCAATAAATGAAGAACAGAAACTCAAAGACTTAACTCCAGGTCAATAGTTTTTATATAGAAAAATATATTTTCTTAATTTATTTTAGAACCACAAGATTCAAGATTTGAGGTAAGTACATAAAATGCAAGGTACTTTACACAGGTAAGTGTAGGACTTTGATTCAAAGCAGTAGTACACACAGTTTTAGGTGAAATGGCAATAAGCTATTTTGAAAGGAGACACAGTGTCAAAATCAACAGTTCCTGGGGGAGGTAAGTTTGGTTAGGTTTCTCAGGTAAGTAAAGCACTTACACAATCAGTCTCCTGGGCATAGGCAGCCCACCGTTAGGGGTTCAAGGCAACCCCAAAGTCACCACACCAGCTACACAGTGCTGGTCAGGTGCAGAGGTCAAAGGAGGGCACAGAACACATAGGTGCCTATGGAGAACAGGGGTGCTCCGGTTCCGTTCTGCTGGCAGGTAAGTACCTGCGTCCTCAGGGAGCAGACCAGGAGGGTTTTGTAGGGCACTGGGGTAGACACAAACAGGCACACAAAACACACCCTCAGCGACACAGGGGCGACCGGGTGCAGTGTGCAAAGTAGGCGTCGGGTTTGCTTTAGAAAGCAAAGGAGCGACCCGGGGGTCACTTAGGTGATGCTGACAGTGCACGGGGGGCTTCTGGGGCCAGCCACGGACTGGGCTAGGAAGAGGGCTGCCTGTTGGTCACTCCTGCACTGGAAGGTGGTTCCTCTCGGTCCTGGGGGCTGCGGGTGCAGTGCTTGGTCCAGGCGTCAGGTTCTTTGTTACCAGGCAGTCGCGGTCAGGGAGAGCCTCTGGATCCTCTCTGCAGGCGTCGCTGTGGGGGTGCAGGGGAGTCAACTCGGGGTACTCAAGTTGTTGTAGTTGCCTGGGAGTCCTCTCTGCGCTATTTGCTCTCTGGAGCTCGAGCCAGGGGCCTCGGGTGCAGAGTGTGAAGTCTCACGCTGCCGGCGGGAAGAGAGAGTTCTTTAAAAGTTGCTAAAAAGTTGCAAAGTTGTTGCTATTTTTGAACAGTGCCGCTGTTCTCTGGAGTTTCTTGGTCCTTCAGGTTCATGGCAGTCCTCTGAGTCCTCAGAAGTCGCTGGCCCCTGTCGGATGCGTTGCTGTGCAGGTTCTTTGAGTCTGGAGACAGGCCGGTAGGGCTGGGGCCAAGTCAGTTGTCATCTCAGTCGCCTCTGCAGGGCTTTCAGGTCAGCAGTCCTTCTTCTTGTTGTGGGTTGCAGGAATCTGATTTCCTGGGTTCAGGGTCACCCCTAAATATTAAATTTAGGGGTGTGTTTAGGTTGGGCAGTAGTCAATGGCTACTGTCCTGGAGGGTGGCTACACCCTCTTTGTGCCTCCTCCCTGAGGGGAGGGGGGCACATGCCTTTTCCTATTGGGGTGTGGTAAATAATTTAAAATACCTCTGAATTTGCCTTGTAAGTTAAATAAATAATAAAAAAAGGAAAGAGACGGGGTCCGAGATGTAGAGAATAATCGGGATTTATTCAATAACTCGAGTTAAGGGAGAGCTCCTTCACCAAGCGGGTTAGGGAGTAGTCTGTCTTACTTCGCGCAGCATAGAGCTTTTATACATTTTTCTACTACATGCAAACAAATGGCAGAGGTTCAATCATTTTCCACTAGTTAGGTATAAAAACATTTGTATGCCTCAGGGGAGAGGAGTGGGAGATTGCTTACAAACAAAAAATGTGCAAACAGCTGAAGCGTATAATAGTGTGTAGTAAATGGCAGGTATGACCTTGTTCCAATTGCAGGTTATTCCGTGGAAATTAGTTTTTCTCAAAATTGGCTTAACCGCAGGTATGTGGCCGGTCTGGTATTTGGCCTTAGGCATATTACACGATGTAGCTGCTTTCAAGCTGCATCTTTTTCTGCCTATTTCCTCTGCGACGGGGTGTTTAAAACACTCACAAAATGGATGCCATATTCAATATGGTTGTCCTGATGTCAAATTAACAGTGGTAGCACGAAGGGTGAGAAACTATTTTTCCACATTCCCTCCTTGCACCAGAGTGCAACCATTGTCCTCTATCTCGATGGCCATAAGATCATCAATATGATCTTGGAGCATAATCTTAACATTTTCTTTTTTCTGGATGTGTGGTTTAGGAATGCACATGGTAGCACACAATCCACAGAGTGGCGGGCCGCACTGGATGCACAGGCAGCATCCCATTAATGTAAACAATGCTATGCCAATAGCAGAAATCAATTTCCAGCCTCATGTGGAGACTAGTCCCCAAAACCATCCTGACCAGGTCCAGTTGCCAGGATCCTGGTGTAAGCTGGACGCAATTTTGTGCAATCTAGAAATAGCCTCATAGACAGAGGGGGCATTATCAGGTATGAAAACACAAGAGCTCGACCCGATAATTTTACATGCTCCGCCCTTCTCTGCTAGTATGACATCAAGAACAAGATGATTTTGAAGCGCTACCATTCTGATAGCGGATTGTTCCTGTGTCAAATTTCCCAGAGCGGCTATAGTCTGATTTGCAACTGCTTCTACTGTTCGAGTAAGCCTACGGATAAGCTTACTATTCTGAATCGGTCCAATAAAGAAGAAGAAACCTCTATTGAAGTCTATATACTGTTCCAGGGTAGTCTCTGTTTGGTCTATCCCCGAAGTATCTATAGATCTCTTATGCCTCTCATTAGGGAGTAGGCGATCCTTATGATACATCGGAGGGGCAAGGAAAACGGGAGGCAATAGGAAAGATATATAGCATCTTCCTCCCCATCCGAGGGGAAGACTTATAAAGGCTATCTCTCCACAGACAAAATATGTATGTCTAGACGCTGGAAACGTTGATTGGCCTTTATCCTCGAAACTCACAGTAATATTACATTCACTGTGTCCTACCTGGATTATACCAGTCTTCTGGACACACAGCTGTCCTTTCATTTTGGAAACAGATATGGAGGTTGGTCCGCCTTTCTTTTTAGGCTTGGTATTTACCAATTTGGAAGACCAATACTCCTGTTTATACTCTTCACTTTCGAATATAGTCCCCTTAGCCTGTGGTATTCCATTATCGTCGGGATAACAGACTTGATTAAGGACGGTATTCAGATCTCCCCATGGCCACCCATTCTTACATATCCCAACATCTCCTTCAGGGCATGCGGAATTGGAGGTATTGTACGCTGTTATCAAGGCAAACCAAGCCTCACAGGTACCATTATATGAAAATGGAAAAGGTACCAGTGGCATCCCTCCGTCATTCTGATGAGGGGGAATCTGTCCGCATATCCAGCAATCGGTAGTATTGGCAACCTGGTGAGTATAGTGTAACATCCGTACAAAGGAGTTATTTTGCATAGCTAATCTGTGGGCCCATTCATGAGGCGTAAGATCATAATAGGTATGTTCTTGTGTACTGTTGGGTGGGAATATAGGGAGTTGACTAGATGGAAAAATTAAATGTAAAACCCAACCTAAACATATTGCTGCTGCCAGAAGCAACATTAACATCATTATACAAAAATTTCTTTCCACACACATTTTCTTTCTGTATTTGTCTCTCAACATCTTCTGCTTCACTGTCTCTGTCGTCATTTTTGTCAGGTACACTTCTCAGAGGCCCTGCCGTTTCACCAACAAGTAGAGCTTGTTTGGACTTAATTGACCTGGGCTCGAGTAGATGACCTGAGTTTAGATCTATAAGTCTGCTGGAGACTTTCTTCTGTGGGTAATGTCAATTGTTCTGCGTTCTGTTGTGTCTGAAGTGGCGATGTCTGTCCACTTTTTTCCTTGGGAAAATGTTTCTTACAGTGACTGGCATGGAGCCATCCTTTACGACCTTCGACTTTTACAGCTGTCCTGGGAACCAGTAGAACGAGCTTCGATTGCTTCCATCGAGGCTCAAGAGGTGTTGTTCGATCCAAATTACGAATATAAACCCAATCGCCTGGTTTGATCTGGTGCTCTTTGGGCTCAGTATTATCAGGAAATGCGACTGCAACCTGTGAACGACAAGATTGAAGTGCAGACATCAAGGAAGCCAGGTAATCAGTCAGTACAGGCATTTCAATATCTGTTATAGCTTTCACACGTGGTATTCCCCATATGTAAGGAGGCCTACCAAAAACTATCTCGTAGGGCGCGAGCCCGGTTCTGGAATGAGGAATCATACGCATGTAAAACAGAGCTACTGGTAAGGCAGTAATCCAATCAACTCCCTTTTCAGCACATATCTTTGCCATCTTGTTTTTTAAAGTCTGGTTATGTCGCTCAACCAGGCCTGCTGGATGACGCACACAGTGAAATTTCCACTGGTATCCCAACAGGAGCGATATCTTTTTCATTAATTCAGACGAGAATGGTTGACCATTATCAGAATATATAACTCGGGGCAGACCGAACCTAGGGAAATACTCCTTAATCAATTGTTTAGCTGTAGTGCTGGCAGTATAGTCAGGTACAGGATAAGCTTCGGTCCATCGTGTTAATGCACATACTACTACGAGTACATACTTCTGTCCTCTACATCTTTCCATTTGTATATAGTCCATCTGTATAACTTCAAAAGGGTGTTCAGGAGGATGAAATCCTCCTGCCCCTACTGTTGTGCCTTTTCCAATATTATACTGACAACATATCATAAATTGTTTGGACCCTTTGTTTGGCTGCTGCCCTAAGATGTTTATTGTCCCATATATGTTGTATTGCGTCTAGCATAGCTTTTTCCCCAAGGTGGGCTGGTCCATGTATTGTATCTATAATAATCTGCACCATGGCATCGGGAAGATACCATACTGCTTTATGTGATGTCATCCATCCTTGATCAGTTAGTATCCCTCCTTCCTCTTTCCATTTTTCTTTTTCCTCATTTGTGGCGTGACTCTGTATGTCTTGGATATCCATAGTTATATCTCGTGTGACCTGCATATGCATAAATTCGGGACCGTGATGCAGCGTACTCTCTACGTCTTTCTGTGTCATGTCTTGAGCTGTTTGATCTGCTAATGCATTTCCTAATATAACATGATCTGTCCCCTTTGTGTGTGCTTTGCATTTTATTATAGCTATTTGTTCTGGTAGATGTATATCATCTAACAATTGTGTTATCAAGTCTGCATGTTGTATTTTTGATCCATGCAATGTCATGAATCCTCTTTCTCTCCATAATGTTCCAAAATTGTGTACTACTCCAAAGGCGTACTGTGAATCAGTATAAATATTCATTTATTTTCCTTTACCCAATCGACAGGCCCTACTCAATGCTATCAACTCGGCTGCTTGTGCTGAGAGAATGGGTATCTGTTTGCTTTCTAAAATTTGAGTATTTGTGGTAACAGCATAGGCGGCCCTTATCTCCCCCTTTTCTGTTCTTTTACAAGAACCATCCACATAAATATTTTCTTCTGCATCTGGTAATGGAGTGTCTTTTAAATCTGTTCGTGGTTTTGTCACTTGTTCAATCACTTCCATACAATCATGTACCTCATCTATGTTCTCGTGAATGGGTAAAAGTGTGGCAGGGTTCAGGGTATTGCATCTTAAGATCTGTATGTGAGGTTGAAAAAGTGTCAGTTCATACCCTGACAGTCTTGCTATTGTTAGATGTTGTGTCTGTGTTCTGTTAAGTAATAGTTCTACTGCATGGGGGACACGTACTATCAAAGGGTGTCCCAATACTATAGCATCGCTTTGTCTAATAGCTTGAGCTGTTGCTGCTACAGCCTTCAGGCATGCGGGAAGAGCTTGTGCTACAGGATCTAAGGTGGATGAAAAATATCCACATGGTCTTTGTTTTCCAGCTTGCTCTTGTGTCAGGACCGATAGAGCGGTCCCATTCTTTTCAGTGACGAATAGTGTAAAATCTTCATGATAATCAGGGGTGGCCAACACCGGGGCCTGACACATCGCCTCTTTCAATGTTTTGAAAGCGAGTGTGTGTTCCTCTGTCCATGGAAGCTGGGGAGACGTGCTGGCTTCTAATGTTGTCAATTTTACAAGTGGTTTTGATATTAGTGCAAATTGGGGTATCCATTGTCTGCAGTAGGACGATAGTCCTATGAATTCCCGTACCTGTCTCTGTGTTTTTGGCTGTGGTATATTTTGTATCGATTGTATTCTCTCCTTTGTTAGCTGCCTTCCCTCCTTTGACAGTAAGTGCCCTAAGTAGGTCACTTGCTGTTGACAGAATTGCAATTTCTTTGGCGACACTTTGTGGCCATTTTCAGCTAAGAATGTTAATACCAATATTGAAGCTTCGACGCATGACTGTTCAGATCTGGCCGTAATGAGTATATCATCGACATACTGCAGAAGAGCTGTTTGATCAGGCATTTGTATGGTGTCTAGCTGTCTTTTTAGTGCTTGGCTATAGATGCTCGGGCTGTCAGTAAATCCTTGAGGAGCTCGGGTAAACCGGAAACTCCTTCCGGATAATGAGAACCCAAACAAATATTGACTGTCTTCATGTATTGGTACACTGAAAAACGCGTTTTTGAGATCGATAATGGTAAAATGTGTGGCTTCACAATCAATTGTTGTTAAAAGGGTAGATATGTCGGGAACAACAGGATGTTGTGCCACAACACATTTATTTAATTCCCGTAAGTCTACCACAAGTCTATAGTTGGTATTTTCTCCTTGTTGTACTTTCTTTGCCACAGGTAATACGGGTGAATTCACGGTATTTGATGGTACTTCGATCACCACTCCACTAGTGATGAGGACCTCTATAATGGAAGTAAGGTCTTTCTCAGCTTGAGGAGGCATTTTATATTGACGGAGTCGTGGTAGTATGGCTCCCTCTTTTAAAATGATCTTGTGGGGCGTAATTACCATCTGCCCGACCGATGTGGGACTAGTGGCCCACAACTCGGCTGGGAGGTGGGCCAATCGAGGATCTAAATCTCTGACTGTATAATGGCCCTTGAAATCTCGAAGGAACAGACGCACATCCTGGGGGGAGCACACTATTATGGCTCCTAATTATTTCAATTGTTTTATTCCTAATAGATTCTCGGGGCAAGCATCAGTCAAGAGAAGATCTGTCGTAGTGGTAAGGGGGCCAATTTGTAAAGGTAGTGGCTCTGATGTATTACTTGTAATGGGTTGATCAGAGAAACCCAGTGAAATATTTTTATTCCCAGAGACTGGAGCTTGCGGAAGCTCGTTATGATCTATCGTTGTCTTACTTGCCCCTGTATCCAATAGGAATTTCTTGTCTTGTCCCAGGAGGTGAACGTCTACATATGGACCAGTTTGGTCCACAGGTATAAGGATAAGGGGCAATTTATCCTCAACCCCCCCTGGGCAGCCTCATAAAAAACTGGGGAAATCGGCATATCCAGTATTTTCATCCGATATGTACATTTGCGTTGTGTTTGGTATTCCCTGATTCTGTTCTTGGGGCGTTCCTTCTTGAGGTCTGTACTGATCTCGAGGAACATGTATTCTGGGTGCAGTTTTCCCAGTGGCCACATTATGTTTTAGAACTAGGCACGTAACGTTCCCTTGTAAATCTTTAACATAATGTTCTGGTTTTTTACAATAGTTACAAACACCTTTAGAATTATTACCCTTTCTTTGTACCGGGGGTTGTGGCCCTGATTTGGGCATCACTGTTTGTGCCACTAGTGCTCTCAACTTAGTCTCCTTTACCCTAACCTTTTCGCTTTCTTCTTCCCCCCTTATCCTGTTTTGGTGGTATTGTAATATTCGTAGGACTTGGGAGGGACTTTGTGCTTGCCAGGAGCTCTCTACCTTCTGAACTCTTTCCCTTAACTTCGGGAGGCTGTTTTCCACCAATTTGGATACAAAAAGATGTGCATATGAATCACTTTCTAATTTAAGACCACTATTGGCAGTGAAACATTTCTCTAATCTCGTATAATAATCCCCTATATCTTCACCTGGCTTTTGTTTACAGGCGGAGATAGCATCCCAATCCTCTTTCCTTGTGGTAAGAAGTTGGGGCAACACTTTAAGAATGAGGGTCGGTGCTAATTTCACATCATCTGGTATGTCGGCTCCAGCTGCCCTGGCGTTGTCATTTGTCTCTAAGGCGGCCCAACTTAAATTAGCGTTATCCACTAACCAGTCTTGTCCCCTTAATTTCTCATAAATACCTGGGGGCAGCAGTATAATTGTTAGATCTGTTAAGGTATATATTCCCATAGTAAGGACGTCTGTGAGTTCCTTAAAAAACCCAACAGGATCCTTAGAATGCGGTGGTACCATTTCTTTCATTTTCATTATTTCTAATTTAGTAAGAGGTGTATACACAAAAACTTTCTGCAATTCATTTGCGGCGTTTACTCTAGGATGGACCTCTCTGAGAGGGTATTGTCGATACATTTCTTTCTCCCCGTAATCAGTATGGCGGGCCCGAAGGAGTGTCCTAGCCACTTCATCATGATATTCCTGTTGTGCATCTAAAAATATGTTAAGGAAGTGTGCAGGATCTTGCAAAAAGGCCAAGGAGGTACATTTGGATAACAAGTTTTCAAGGGCTGATTGATGGGGTCTGAAAACTCTATTCAGTGTCATCAAGTGTTGTGTCATGTACAGACTTGCTAACCTACGCTGGGTGAGGGGTAAACTAGAGTATAACTGGGCTATAATGTCCGAATTATAAATCTTTGGTTGTGAAGTCCATAGGGTAGCAGTACGGACCAGTTCTTGTTCCTCGGCTGTCAATGGCGGTTCTTGTTCAAAGAACCAGTCTAGAGCTTCCTCAGTTTCCTCATATAATTCTTCGCTACTGGGAGGTTCTGGGAACGCGAGTAGGGGAGCAAACCTATCCCCTAGGGGTGGTACGCATCGTACAGGGTGCTGTTTACTGATTTTCCTCTCGGGAATTACTGTTCCTTCTTTAAATTTATGTCTATGTTCCCTCATGAGATCTAATAATTTGTTAAATTTGGAATCCACTCCTTCTCCCTTATCCCCCCTTCCTCTTCCTCCGCCACCTCTTCCATTAAATCTTCTAATTTCGCCGGATTTCTTAATTTCTTAAATTGGAAGTATCGGGCAAATAGATATAACATGAAGGTATATATATACATTTGTTGTTTTCTGTTTCTTCCTTTCAGAACATCTTGATAGGGAGTAGAGTCGCCCCCTCTTAACATGAATTCTAGCATACCATTGATATTATTTTGTACAGCGGGGATCTTTTCTATTTTTTTCCAAATGGCAACTAGTCTTTTTCCCTCGTCCCCTAAGGCGGGGTATATCGTGGATAAGGGATCGTGTGGGCACTGTCCTTCTGGTTCTCCCCCTCCTGCCTCGTCCTTCTTATCCTTTTCTGCTATAGAGAGAAATCTCGCGGCTTCGGAGAGATCCTCAACAGTTTCAGGAGAAACCGATGGTGGTAGATTATGTACAGGTAAGAGTGGTCGTGTATTGGTAGAATATGGGGGTGGCACATCTAATAAGTCTATAAGTGCCGAATCATCAGGGGGCATAGGTGCACTGGGAAGGAGAGGATTCTTTTTTGATTTATCGGGGCAGGAATTTTCACAACTTGGCAGTACGGGTATAAACCTGTAACATTTCCTTGACTTTCCCTTATCATCTGCTCGAGAACTACCTCCTTTCCTTTTTCTTGTAGTTCCTCCTGTCTATTTTTTCCTGACATTCTCTGGGCTTTCTCAACTTTTCCTTGCGCTTTCTCTTGCCTCCGTTGGGCTTCTTTCCTCCACCATTCTATGGCCTCTAACTGGCCCTGTCTTGCTTTTCTCCTGAACAACTGTTCCTCTACTTTGAGGACATTTTCTATATCAAAAGTCCCCATACTTGGCCATTTGAATCGTTCCGCTAATTGACTAGTATATTCTACCCATAGGTCCAAAAATACAATGGCGGGCATACCATTTTTGTTATACATGAACCTAGCTGGAGTGTCCTTGGGTGGGAGTGCAATCGCCCTCTCTAACAATTTTTTCTCTTTTGCCCGATACTTGAATTTAGTAAATAATGACATTTTTAATGTATATCTATACCGTTTCTGTTTAAACAGAAAACGTCTTGATACTTTTCAGCAGTACTCACCGAAAAAGCAAACTCGTTATTCTTCGATTGAATCCAGACGCTGCGCGTTTTGAGGGGTCTCGGACGTCTCGGACTCCTCTTCTCCTCTTCTCCTCGTTGTCGCACTCGGGTATGGACTTTCCGCGTCTCTCACCGCCTCATGTGTATGCCGGGCGCTGGTCCGCCCCTGGGTATCCGAGGGAGTTCGGCGGGAAATCCCCACCGGGTGCACCTAAAGTCCATCACGAGAGAGAGTAGGGGAAAAACCCGCGACCGGCAAAACCGGCGCGTGTAGAGAAGGGAAAGTCCCTGTTTGGGCGCCAAAATGTGGTAAATAATTTAAAATACCTCTGAATTTGCCTTGTAAGTTAAATAAATAATAAAAAAAGGAAAGAGACGGGGTCCGAGATGTAGAGAATAATCGGGATTTATTCAATAACTCGAGTTAAGGGAGAGCTCCTTCACCAAGCGGGTTAGGGAGTAGTCTGTCTTACTTCGCGCAGCATAGAGCTTTTATACATTTTTCTACTACATGCAAACAAATGGCAGAGGTTCAATCATTTTCCACTAGTTAGGTATAAAAACATTTGTATGCCTCAGGGGAGAGGAGTGGGAGATTGCTTACAAACAAAAAATGTGCAATCAGCTGAAGCGTATAATAGTTTGTAGTAAATGGCAGGTATGACCTTGTTCCAATTGCAGGTTATTCCGTGGAAATTAGTTTTTCTCAAAATTGGCTTAACCGCAGGTATGTGGCCGGTCTGGTATTCGGCCTTAGGCATATTACACGATGTAGCTGCTTTCAAGCTGCATCTTTTTCTGCCTATTTCCTCTGCGACGGGGTGTTTAAAACACTCACAAAATGGATGCCATATTCAATATGGTTGTCCTGATGTCAAATGAACAGTGATTGCACGAAGGGTGAAAAACTATTTTTCCACAGGGGGAATCCTCCAATCTCAAGATAGAGGATTTCTAAAGGCAGGAGTCATCTCAGCTTAGGGCACATTAGGGGCTCTCCTGACTGGTGGGTGGCTCCTCCTTGTTTTCCTCATTATCTCTTCCAGCCTTGCTGCCAAAACTGGGGGCGGTGGCCGGAGTGTAGGGCATCTCCATTAGCTGGGATACCCTTTGGTGCTGTGCCAAAAGGCATGAGCCTTTGAGGCTCACCACCAGGTGTTACAGTTACTGCAGGGGGAGGTGAGAAACACTTCCACCCAGTACAGGCTTTGTTCCTGGCCACAGAGTGACAAATGCACTCACCCCATGTGACCAGAAACTCGTCTGGTTGTGGCAGGCTGGCAGAAACTGGTCAGCCTAGCACTAGGAGTCGGACTGGTATTCAGGGGGCATCTCTAAGATGCCCTCTGGGTGTATTTTACAATAAATCCCACACTGGCATCAGTGTGCATTTATTGTGCTGAGAAGTTTGATACCAAACTTCCCAGATTTCAGTGTAGCCATTATAGAACTGTGGAGTTCGTATTTGACAAACTCCCAGACCATATACTCTCTATGGCTACCCTGCACTTACAATGTCTAAGGTTTTGCTTAGGCACTGTAGGGGCATAGTGCTCATGCACTTATGCTCTCGCCTGTGGTATAGTGCACCCTGCCTTAGGGCTTTAAGGCCTGCTAAAGGGGTGACTTACCTATGCCACAGGCAATGAGAGGTGGGCATGGCACTCTGAGGGGAGTGCCATGTCGACATAGTCATTTTCTCCCCACCAGTACACACAAGCTGTGAGGCAGTGATCATGTGCTGAGTGAGGGGTCCCCAGGGTGGCATAAGACATGCTACAGCCCTTAGAGACCTTTCCTGGCAACAGAGCCCTTGGTACCAGGGGTACCATTTACAAGGGACTTATCTGTGTGCCAGGGCTGTTCCAATTGTGGGAACAAAGGTACAGTTTAGGGAAAGAACACTGGTGCTGGGGCCTGGTTAGCAGAGTCCCAGCAAACTTTCAATCATAACTGGCATCAACAAAAGGAAAAGATTCAGAGGGTAACCATGCCAAGGAAGGCATTTGCTTACAGAGGACAACTACAGGTATGAGTGCAAACTGTTCTTTAATTTTGTAAAAAATAATTTTAAAAAATGGCAATGAAATTGGATAATGTTTAAACAGGCAAGTAATTTTGGAGGCTTTTACTTGATGTTAATAGTGTAAGATGAATTTAATAATGTCTGGGTAGTCTGAAATGCCAATCAATGGAAATTAATGTGTTTTTGCCAATAGGTTTCAGACATCTCTTTACTTTTTTGGGAGATACAAGGGGTCAGACTACCTGACAATGATTGCACCTTTCTCCTTCTGTGGAAACTTTGTTCTTTCTTCATAATTGACAGGAAATGATATACGTTAGTGTGAGATTTCCTGTGGAACTGCTGGACAAATGTTGTCATCCCTCTATAGTGTTTTTTTTATTTCAAACCTTTCTTTAGACAGGTCGAGTAACAGTTCCATCAGTCAATGGGAAACTTTGGTTTTCTTCTTTGATCTAACCTGCTTAAATGACCAATCCAAGTGTCTATGGAATAATTTAGGAGTGGAGCCCATATTTATAATTTTGAGTAAAGTAGTCTTATTGTATAATTGGTGGTACAAAACACATAGCTGTTAGTTTTTTACTTTCACATAGCAGTTTACTATTTGACATGTAATACTCAGATAAGGATTTATTTTTTATTTTTCCCCAATATGCCTGGGAACAGTGAAAAAAAATAGCCTTGAATTTGTTTAAGGGGGTTCTCTTTGTCATACAGTAGGGAAGGTACAATAGTAAAAGAAACTGTATGTTCAGGGGGGGGTTATGTCAGAATAGGAATGTGGTGTTATTCTTTGGGAATTACTTGCCTGTTTCTGTCTCTGAACCACTCTCCTTAAATTAGGTATTGTGAGCATACTTTTAGCAATGTGTGTGGGGATGTTTTGGGCTACCTCCCTCAAATCTGAGAAACAGGGATCATTGGCAGCGGCTGTTAATATTTTGATTTGTTGGATGTTCTCCCTAATTTCAGTCTCCATTGCAGAGGCAGAGTGGTTATGCTCTGTGCTCCTTTCCAAAGTGTTACCCAGAGTAACCTTTCTGCCTTTGCAATGGAATGCAAAATACTCAGCACACCTCCAATGACTCCTGGGCTCAGTTAGTCTCTCCTTATATTAAATGTAGCCACCAAAGTTTAACAGCCTGTTCCCACCTTTCCTGAGTTAAGTACTTGGAGGAGTTGGAATAGTAATTTTGCCTCAAACACTGCCCACCCCCTTTGCTGAGGTAAGTACTTGATGGAGTTAGAATAGTAATTGTGTCCCCAGTAACTGTTTAGCACCTTTTCTGAGTAGATTATAGGCTTTAATTAAATTAGAATGTTGCTATAATTTTTTTTCTAGAAAAAAAGCTGCATGTTTAATGGCACTGTTGGGACAGTAGTAAGTGTACCCAACTATGGTTTGAAGGTAATCTTGACAATGTCTTAAAAATTAAAACGTTTTTGTATAAATAATTGTTCTAGTTATTTTGTCAGTATTTTAATAGGGTGTTTAATGCTTAGGTTATACTTACTTGTGTAGGTTGATGGCAGTATTTGAAAATGGGTGTGCTGTAGGCTCCTGGTCTCAGTGGTGCATGTGCTTACATCAGAAGGCAGTGTAGCAGTAAATACAAAATGGTGGACGGCTGCTTTTATGTGCATTTAGAGGATATTCAATCATTCACAATAAGATAAGCATTCAAAAATATGTTTTTCATGGTTTAAATCATGACATAGGGCCTGATTGAGACCCTGGTGGATGGGATACTCTGTAACAAACGTGACAGATATCCCATCCGCTGTATTACATGTCCCATTATATCCTGTGGAACTTGTAAAACGACAGGCAGGATATCCGTCACGTTTGTCACGGAGTATCCCATCCGCCAAGGTCACAATCAGGCCCTAAATGTATAATTATTTTATTTGTGAAAAATAACTAGTTTTTGCCCTTCTTCACAGAATGCAAGAACCATTTTTGTTATGGACATGGATCATTGCTTATGAGGAAATGAAAGAAAGATGAATGTTTACATGTTGAATTGTTAAACTGCTCTATAAAATGTTTCTACTATGTTGAGATGTGTTTCTTATTTTGTGTTATTTTTCCGGAAAATGTGAAAAATCTGTAAAGGGTTGCCATTTTATGTGCTGTGTTGCGTCTATTTATAATGATGTTTTAAAAATGTGCATATTTTGCCCAAGGTTGCGTGGCAGTTTTCTACTGGAAATATTTGCGTAGGGCTGCAATACATTGCATTTTCTGATGGATACAACTACCTGTGGATTCCTCACCTAATGAATACTCCCATGGCGCCAGCATTCGACGGAAATCTTCTTACTAGTCTCTGCACGTCGACGAGGACGTCACTCTAGCCCACGCGACGCCGTCTGACGTCATACAGGCAATAAGAGGTCCTCGACGACGTGCCGACGTCAGTTCCCTTTTTTCCGTGCATTCGAAACGGTTATCTTCGAGGGAGCAACTGTTACTTTTGTGGTTACAGTGTATTTTTGCTGCGTAGTCTTTCGCTGTGGTAATAATGTCGCAGAGAAAGTCTGGATTCAAGCCTTGTCGTGAGTGTGGAGGCAAGATGTCGGTGACGGATCCTCATTCCGATTGCCTTTGGTGTTTGAGCTCCGACCACGACGTCTCGACTTGTGATTCATGCCAGCACATGAATCCAAAGGCCCTCAAGGAACGTGAGGCGAAGCTGTTTATGGCGAAATCGAAGGAGAAGCATCACAAGAAGTCTTCTTCACCAAGACATCGGCGTCATCGAGACTCCCGGCGCCGTAGAGAATCTCGGCGTCATTCGAAGGAGACTCGTTCCAGGTCTTCGGATCGGCGCCGAAGGACATGGGAGATCAGTCCCACGGTTACGCCGCATCCTTCGACGCCGTTGCCCTCTCCGGCGTCTCCAACTTCACCTGGACAGGCGTCGGTGATTGAGGTATTGGAGCCTCAGGTGTTTTCTCCGGCGTTGCAGACGTCGAGGCCGGCGTCGGGGTCGCCTCCGAGACAGGCACCCCAGTATCCGGCTTTTCCCACCCCTGGAGCCGATAGTTCCGCATTCTTGAATGCGATGTATGCCATCTTCCAACAGATGGCTCCAGGGGGTGCTCCGGCTGGGCCTTTGGCCTTTTCATTGGGTGATCCTGCGCCTCTTCGGCCGGCACCCTTTATGCCCTTTCTCCCTTTTGGGAACATGGGCTCGGCGCCAGTGTCGGCGCCGGTGGCCGCTCCGGTGGCTTCAGAGGGATTGGCCCCGGGGATTTCCATCCCGTCGACGTCGGGATTTCGGCCTGTGACTCCGGTGGGTCCATCTGCTTCGACTGCTCTTTCGTCGGCGCTGAAGTTACCTGTGGCGCCGGACACGGCGTCGGTGGCTTCTGAAGATCGGCGCCGATCTTCGACTTCGGCGGAGGCATTGTCGACTCCGCGTATTGAACAACGGCTTCATTCGAGGAGACGTGCTCTCCGTGTATTAGAGGAGCAGGAGTACCAACGAGCCCTGGAGGAAGGAGAGCTAGAGGACTCGGGTGATGGGCTGCGTGGTCTGGAGTCGGCCAGTGGGCTGGACACTTCCCCTGAGTGGGATCTTTCGTCCCCGGGAGAATATACTGAGGAGGCTGCTTCCTTTCACGCAGTGGTACGGAAGGCAGCTAGTTTTTTGGACCTGCCTTTGCCGGTGGTGGAGGCTAAACAAAACCTTCTAACAGAGGTGCTACATCCGGCCTCAGCTGCGGCGGAGCCTCTTTTGCCATTTAATGACGCTCTGCTGGATCCGGTGTTAGAGGTGTGGAAGAGGCCGGCATCTTCCCCAGCAGTTCACAGAGCCGTGGCCAGGAGGTATCGGGCGGCTCCGACTGACCCTGGTTTTCTGTCTAGGCACCCTACGCCGGAGAGCTTGGTGGTGCAGGCCTCCTGTTCATCCAAGTCAGCGCCTGGTTCTTTCCCGACGGTGCCTGGGGACAGAGATTCAAAGAAACTAGAGGCGCAGTCCAAGAAGATTTTTTCGTCCTGCAGTCTGGCGTTGAAGGCCACCAACGCAACCTGTATCCTGGGGAGATATATTCATGCTCTGATGGATGACATTTCCTCATCATTTACAGAGCTTCCCCAGGGTCTTTTGGATGTTGTTTCAAATGCCCAGGCTGCTGCGACCCAGATTATCCAGACGGGACTGGATACGACCGACTCGGTAGCCAGAGCAATGGGCACAACTGTGGTGGCAAGGAGGCAGGCCTGGCTCCGTAACTCGGGCTTTTCTGCGGATGTACAGTCCACATTGTTGGATCTCCCGTTTGATGGGGACAAACTGTTTGGAGCCAAGGCTGATTCGGCCTTGGAACGTTTTAAGGAGAGCAGGACCACGGCTAAGTCGTTAGGGCTCCAAGCTCCTTCTTCCACGGCCTCTTCCCGATTTTTCAGGAGGTTTCGTGGATTTGGGCGTGGCTCTTCCTCCTCTTCCTTTCGGGGAAGATATCAGCAACCTGCCTCTTCCCATCCCTATAGATCTTTTAGAGGGAGAGGTAGGGTCCGCACCAGAGGAGCCTCTCAGCAGCACTCTGCCTCTTCCTCATCCTCTGGCGGGGTGCAGCAGGGGAAGCAGCCTTAGGCTTCCACCATTTCCCACTCACTCCTCTCCTGTAGGGGGAAGATTACAGCATTTTCTCACCAAATGGAAGACTGTTACAACGGACACTTGGGTTCTCAGTATTGTGGGAAAAGGCTACACCCTTCCCTTTCGGGAGTTCCCGCCCCTCATCCCGCCCCGCCCTTCTTATTGTTCAGAAGAACACCTCCTGTTGCTAGAACAGGAGGTACAAGCCCTCCTTTCAAAGGGCGCGGTGGAGTTGGTCCCAGAGCAGGAAAGGGGTCGAGGATGTTACTCAAGGTATTTCCTGATTCCCAAGAAGGATGGTCGTTTGAGACCAATCCTGGACCTGAGGATCTTGAATTGGTTCCTCAAGCAGGAAAAGTTCAAGATGCTGACCCTAGCACAGGTGCTTTTGGCGTTGAACAAGGAAGACTGGATGGTGTCTGTCGACTTGCAGGATGCTTACTTTCATATCCCGATACTCAAGTCACACAGGAAGTATCTCCGGTTTGTGGTGGGATCGCAGCACTATCAGTTTGCGGTCCTTCCGTTTGGTCTTACTTCAGCACCTCGAGTCTTCACGAAGGTGATGTCGGTGGTTGCGGCAGAACTCAGAAGGAAGGGGATAGCAGTATTCCCTTACTTGGACGACTGGTTGATCAAAGCCAAGTCCCCGGAGCTTGTGTCGCATCATCTGCAGTCAACAACCCAGTTGTTGTTCGACCTGGGTTTTTCGGTGAACGAGCCCAAATCTCACCTAGAGCCCTCTCAGCGCCTCCTGTTCATAGGGGCAGTACTGGATACAACATTGGGTCGGGCCTTTCCTCCGCCTCAGCGGATTCAAGATATTCAGGATTTGGTTCCAATGTTTCGAAATGGAGCGGTAGTTCCAGTCCTCAAGGTCCTTCGTCTGCTCGGTCTGTTTGCCTCCTGCATTCTGTTGGTCACGCATGCTCGCTGGCACATGAGGGCTCTTCAGTGGTGCCTCCGAAGGCAGTGGTCTCAACACAAAGGGGATCTAGAGAGTACTGTCAAGATCTCCAGAGATGCTGCTGTGGATTTGAAGTGGTGGATTGCAAGCAACAATCTTTCACAAGGAAAGCCGTTCCAGCAGTCGCCACCAGTGGCCACAGTCATAACGGATGCTTCCACTCTAGGGTGGGGAGCTCATCTGGGGGATCTGGAGATCAAAGGTCTTTGGTCTCCAGAGGAACAGATGTTTCACATCAATCTGTTAGAGTTACGGGCTGTACGTCTGGCTCTCAAGGCCTTCCTCCCTTCCCTTCGTGGTCAGTCGGTACAGGTCCTAACGGACAATACTACCACGATGTGGTACATAAACAAGCAGGGAGGAGTGGGGTCGTACCTTCTCTGCAGAGAAGCTCTTCGACTATGGTCCTGGGCAAAGGACCATCAGATTTGCTTGATAGCAAACCATCTGGCCGGAGTCTTGAACGTGCGTGCGGACAGTCTCAGTCGCCAATTCTCGGCAGACCATGAGTGGCGTCTCCATCCAGATCAAGTCCGTTTAATCTTCCAGAGGTGGGGGTTTCCTCGGGTAGATCTGTTTGCCACTCGAGAGAACGCGCATTGTCCGTTATTCTGCAGCCTCCAGTATCCGATGCAGGGAGCGTTGGGGGACGCGTTTCAAATAACCTGGTGCGGGCAGTTGCTTTACGCGTTTCCTCCCATACCCTTGATTCCTCGAGGAAGATTCGCCAGGACCGGGCTCTAGTCATCCTAATAGCTCCGGATTGGCCAAGGAGGGTATGGTACTCCGACCTTCTCCAACTCTCAATGTGCCCTCCGCTCCGTCTCCCTTTCAGGGCAGACCTCCTCTCGCAGTCGCAGGGGCAGGCTCTACACCCCAACCTCCAGAGTCTGCACCTACATGCCTGGAGATTGAACAGGGCAACCTGAGTTCCTTCTCTCTCCCGCCTGAGGTAGTGGATGTTATATTAGCGGCCAGGCGACACTCCACTAAATCTATCTACGCTAATAGATGGTCTAAATTTGTTGCGTGGTGTGGAGAGAGGCAGATTGATCCTTTGCATGCTCATCTATCGGACGTTTTGTCTTTTGCTCTGTCTCTAGCGCAGAAAGGTTGTGCAGTGGCTACCATTAAGGGTTATTTATCGGCCTTGTCAGCCTTCATATGTCTTCCAGACCAACCATCTTTATTTAAATCCCCTATTGTTATCAGATTCTTGAAAGGTCTTCTAAATAAATATCCTCCAAAGCCATTCGTTATGCCGCAATGGGATTTGTCCTTGGTCCTGACTTTCCTTATGGGGTCCCCTTTTGAACCTATGCATTCTTGCCCCTTAAGGTATTTGGTTTTAAAAACAGTCTTCCTGATAGCTATAACATCAGCAAGGAGAGTGAGTGAGTTGCAGGCCTTATCAGTAAAGCCCCCTTATACAACTTTTTATGGGGATAAGGTGGTGTTGAGGACCAAGGCTGCTTTCCTCCCGAAGGTTGTTTCACCTTTCCATTTGGCTCAGGCAATTACTTTGTCCACGTTCTATCCTCCGCCTCATCCTTCCAAAGAGGAAGAAAGACTGCACCGTCTGGACCCAAAGAGGGCGTTGAGCTTCTTTATTGATAGAACAAAGGATTTCAGGCTGGAGGATCAGCTGTTTATTGGATACGTGGGCAAGAGGAGAGGAAAGGCAGTCCACAAGAGAACACTATCCAGGTGGGTTGTTCTTTGCATTAAAATCTGTTACTCTTTGGCAAAGAAGGATCCTCCTGAGGGCATTAGAGCTCATTCCACCAGAGCTAAGTCGGCCACTTCGGCCTTGGCCAGAGGTGTTCCTGTGGTCGACATCTGCAAGGCCGCAACTTGGTCGTCCCTTCACACTTTTGCAAAACATTACTGTTTGGATTCTGAGGTTGGAAGGGACGGCCATTTTGCACGGTCAGTGCTGCAGGATTTCCTGGTTTGACCATTTAGGCACCCACCGCCGGGCGTGGTACTGCTTTGGGACTCTATTCATTAGGTGAGGAATCCACAGGTAGTTGTATCCATCAGAAGAACGAGTTACTTACCTTCGGTAACGACTTTTCTGGTGGATACATTAGCTACCTGTGGATTCCTCACGGTCCCACCCGCCTCCCCGTTGCCTTTCTGGTCTTACCAAGTAATCCTTGAGTACGCTCCTCTTGGTCTTTGAGGGTGCAATAGATGTTGTATATATTATATTTATATATATGTATATATGTATATATCTTTGTGTATATACTTGATGTGTATATATATATATTTTTAAAAAAGAGAGAGTTATATATATATATAAAAGATTTACAGTTATTCATGCAATGTTGTGTATTTTTACAATGTAATGGGATGTTGCCTTGCTCTTTCATTGCATTGCCTGGTTGTTCTCATGCACGTAAAAAATTATTGGTACTGACGTCGGCACGTCGTCGAGGACCTCTTATTGCCTGTATGACGTCAGACGGCGTCGCGTGGGCTAGAGTGACGTCCTCGTCGACGTGCAGAGACTAGTAAGAAGATTTCCGTCGAATGCTGGCGCCATGGGAGTATTCATTAGGTGAGGAATCCACAGGTAGCTAATGTATCCACCAGAAAAGTCATTACCGAAGGTAAGTAACTCGTTCGTTTTGCAGTATGTATCATTGTGCTGTGTTCTGTTGCGTGGAGATGGACCAAGCAAAATTGTTTCATTTATAGGAATGTTTTGATAATATGATGTTACAATGTTACATCATAATTATATTGTTTCATATATATATATGTATATATATATATTACTATTATACTATCTATATGTGTCACCATTTACTAGTATTTTTTAAAACCCATATTTAGTACCATTTTCGTATGGCGTGTTTGCGTGGTAATAGCATGCATGGTAATGGTATGCATGGTAAGGTTACCTATGTACCCCTATGTATGTTTGTGGTAAAGTAATGCGTGGTAGTGGTATATGTGTGGTAAATACTGCGTGAGTCTTTCCCCATCATACCTAATCTCTTTAATAATGACCCTCATTGCACAGGTAAGAAAATTGGCTAAAGTATTAGAGCAAGTGTTAACATTGCCTGTGGAGGCTGTAGGAAGGTTCCTTTCACCCATTGGAGCTGTAGTTGAGGGACCAAGAAGGAGGGTCCAGCTCAATCTTCGCTGGGCTCTGACAGGCACAGAGGGGTTAGATCTTGGCCCAGTCTTCAAGTGTGGGCATGTTCCACTCATGTCCTGTGCAGCTGGAAAATGGAGCACCTTAAGTAGTGCTGTGTCACTGGCCCCTTCTTTCATAGCAAAGCCCCAACCAAACTCAGGGTATTAGAATCTTAGTAGCATCTCCCGCACAGCTGAAAAGTAGAGCACCTTAAGTAGCACTGTGTCACTGGCCCCACCTTTCACAGTAAGGACACAGCTGGATTCTGGGCAACAGAGACCTTGTAGCGCATCCCCATGTACTATTCCCACTCCAAACAGAACCACATTGGTGAAAGTGTTGCACTTTGGGAGTGGTTGTATTTAGTATTCTCATTTCAAACTTAACCATATTAGGGAACATTTTAGACTTTGGTTGGTGGCGGGAGGGGTAGATATACTATTCCCACAACAAACATGACCACCCGGGGAGAAGTGGTGGACTTTGGGGGGCTAGATTTACTATTCCCACTCCAGCCTAAACCACATTTGGGAAAGTGTTGGACATTGGGAAGGCTGGCTTTGCTCTTCACTCTCCAAACACATTACGGAATTTAAATTTTAAAGAAAGATCAAATTTACTATTAAAACTCAAAACGAACACAATTTCTTATCAATAAGAACATCTGACAGACATATACTTACGAAAGACTTTACTAACGAAAATACCACTGTTACCTGAAACCATTTGAATTACCAAAAATAAAATTAGATGATTAATGAGATGTAAATAAAAAACAACTAAAACCAAAACACAACACTAACTATTTAAATACAAAAATACAAAAATTGAAACTGAACTTTGAAAACATCTTGCAAAGTAAATAAAAAAAATGAAAATTACTTTTAAAAACACTGTATTATCCTGCTTAAAAATGATACACTACATTTTTCTAAAATAAATAAAAATAAAATACTCATGCTACAAACTAAAAGAATTAAAACAGAACAATTAAATTCATTATAAACAAATAAATAAATAGTAAAGGTTGTAAAACATGTTTTAAAATAATACATAGCCAGGAATAAAAAAAGGTAAATAACATATAAAAATAAACAACTCAATACAAATGGCACAAACACTACCTCCCCTACTACTCTAGTAGCCCTACAGCCCTCTCCCCAAATATATACAATCAAAATGACACACACAATAACATATTGAATAAAACAGTTATACTATCAATTATTTACAAATTATGTTAAAATGTCATAAACAATATTATACATAATAGCATTTCAAAACTCATTCTTAAGTACAATAATATTAAACATGGAGGAAAATAGAAAAATATATATTTGTACTTTCAATAAAATATAACACAATATATATGACATCACGCTATCACAGCAACAATATAGAAGCACAACCCTGTCTTTTTGCACAATTTTTAAGTAGGCCACACTGCAGGCATGCCCACCTTCCTAGGTTTAGGTTTTACTTTGTCCATTCCTACATCTATAACATTAAACTTTCTTTGGCATGTTTATGTTACAACCAAGACCGAATCTTTCTGAATCATGGCATGTCCTCTTGTTCTCAAAAGAAAAGAGGAAGATAACAAAGCCCAGAAACCTTTCTTAACTTGACTATGGAGAATGACTACACTCTTTCATATGCCATATCTGAGTCTGTAAGAGTTGCTACCTTTGTTTTTTGACTGTATAAATTTAGAGGTGTCATTAATATAAAATGTAATAGTGCTCACTTTTTTTAGTCCGTCTTATAGAATATCAATGACAAAGATTTTGTGTGGACAGAATTTTGTGTCAAAGATATCTAGGGCCAAAATATAGAGAATTTAAGTGCAAATTCGCTAACTATAGTACCTTGAAGATATATATATATATATATATATATATATATATATATATATATATAGTGTCAAGGTATGTACATGTGGAGTTAAGTGTAGTAAAACTTTGCTTTACTATTGAAACTTACTTTCATGATACTTTTGACACAATGTTTTGTCCACAAGATATTTTTTCCTCATTATTTTGACCAAACAGCCACCTTTGCACTATGGTGCAAGGGTATGTGCGAGGCGCTGGCCAACCTGATTGTGTTCCAGTACTATGGAGATGGCAGGGCCACACCGTATCTTAGTAGATGTGGCATTACCCCACTCTCTTCTTTTCACCCAGTGCAGCAACTTTAGGTGCTGGATTTCTTTGCATGGGTTTTTAGAAAATCTACCCCACAAAGTGTTTTGAGACTATTGCGCTGTGTGGATCACCTTTACACCCTTCTCACTAGCCCCCTTCTCAGTGATCTCAATGGACAGGTACTGTCCAGTACTGAGTTCCTGCCCTTCTTTAGTTTGAAAGGAAGAGTACCAGCACTTCTCAGCACTGCTCCAATACTTTTAATAAGTGCTGGGACTCCCCAGAAGCAAACAGGTACTCTGGACCGTAAGTACCGGCCCTTCTATGTTTCCTGTCCCTTTTACTTTGTTCTTCTTATTTTTCCCTTTCTTCTTACTTACTAAATCATCTACTCATACCGCATGCCATCAGAAACGTAAGATAATTTAGCTAATTTTCACTTCAATGTTCGATGTCTCAGTTATACCCATTCATAAGAATTTCATATTTCAGATAATGTACATCACAATCAGATAAATACATTTCACAGTTTATGTGCATTGAGAAGTGTTTAACAAGTTTTCCACGGAACCCTGATCTCTCCATACATCCATCCACTTCTCTACTCAGAATAAATGCTCGCTGCACTGTCAAGGCTAGAAGATGAGGAGATTGACACAACATGCTGAACGCTAAATTAGGAGACTCAGCTGTCAATCTTGTGCTCTGCAGGGATGACAAAACATTGTATTGATCTGAGCACGGAGAAGGACAGGCGCCCACGCTTCTGTGTCGCTGTTCGCAACAACTAATCCTAACACAGTTCCTTGCGCGTTCTGCTCTTCGCCAGCTATCTATATTTGTCTCTATTCATGTGCAGCCATTTAGCGCTTTGTGTGTTGTTCCCTTTGTGTTTGTGCCCGAATCACATGCATAAGCTGCTAACTGTGCTGAAAAGTGTACAATTGTAATTTGCAGTTGTTCTATCTCAGTGCCAAGTCGTACATTAAGCACGCCAAGCGAACTTGAAAGGGAAATGCAGCCCTTCACAAATCAACAGCGTATGAAAGAAACTAGAAAACACTCCTATAAAATCAATTCAAATTATGGGCACTTTATTGACATTGTCCATGATGGACGCGATCAATCATACAATGTAAGCATGGAATACATGTGATGAGTTTCTGTTAATTAGGGAATTAGCAGAGAAAAGGTCCACATTGGTTTTGTAGTTAAGCTATGGCAGGGCAAGAAATCAGCTACTGTGGATGTTTGTTATCCACTGCCCTACCTTACACAGGAAGTGTACACTACTTCATCTGGAGTACTCTGACTGGAGTATCTGCTGAGTATGTTTGAAACTTATTTCTATTATTTAAATGCTAATGGGCAATGATATTGCACGTCACTACTTGGATCTTCTGCCACCTTGATTTATCAACCATGGCTCACCTGCTAAAGAAGGCAGAAAACGTTCGGGATTTGCCTTCCTACCAGGATGTCATATTCTTTCCAACTATGAGACTAAAGCACTTGTGTAGCTGATGGTAATTCATGTCTGTTTACATTATCAGAACAGGAGGAACAGGCACGCTTCTGTTAACATTAAGGGGCATACTTATACTTGGTTTGTGCCGTTTTAGCGTCATTTATTTTGATGCTAAAATGGCGCAAACTTAACTCCATATCTATATTTTGACGCTAGACCAGTCTTGCGTCAAAATATAGGAGTTAGCGCCATGTTGTGGATGTGACAAACTACTTTGCGCTAATTAGAAGCAAGGTAGGCGTTCCCGTCCACAACATGACTCTAACACCTTACTGCCATATTTATACTTCGGTGCAGAAACGACGCAAGCACAGAGTAGGCGGACCCAAATAATGGTGCTCAGCCTGCTTAGCACCATTATTTAACGCCTGGGTCAGACCAGGCGTTAGGCTACCTGTGGACCCATTTCCATGGCTAAACACCATGCAATGGGCCCACAGATGCCCAACCCCATCCCCCGGAACACCCCCACCCCCACGAGAGGGACATCATAGGAAGGGGGACTCTAGCCTGGGTAAGTATTGGTATTCATTTTATTTTTTTTCTGTGCCATTGGGGGCCCGTTACATGGGGCCCCCTGCCTGGTACTGGGTGTTATGGCCTTGCCTAGGGGACACTGGTCCCCTGGGCTAGCCATTGGGGTGGTGGGCATGATTCCTGTCTTTCCTTAGACAGGAGTCATTTCTGGGTGGTAGTGCGTCAGAAAATGACGCTAGGCTGGTTAGTGGCATATTTATTGCTGCTAACTAGCCTAGCATCATTTCTGACCCACTAACACATTTTCCCCTATCCCCATCCCCCAGCTAGCGACCTTTCTGTAGACGCTAGCCTGTTCTATGTGCCACTGTGGGCCATTCCATAAATATGGTGCCTGGTTGGCGCTATGGAATGGCGCTAGCAAGTGCTATGGATTTTGCTGCAAAACCGCGTCAGCAGAGTTTTGCTGCAAAATCCATGAATATGGGCCTAGAGTTTTCACACATTCATGCGCCTGTTTGGAAAGGCAGTAAAGGCTTATGGAGTGTACCTATGCTGTTGGGTATTTGTATAAAATAGCGTTTACCAATCACTTGCCCTCTTGGGGTTTAGGCAGACTGTGAGAAAGTAATCCTTTTAGCCCTGTTCACCCCAATTTATTCTAACTGATACTGGTGGTAACTGAGTCTGACTGTGCTGTGGGCTCTGCTAACTAGGCCCAGGGCCAGTTTTCTGATTTAAAAGGTATATGGTAATTAGGTATAATTACAATTGACAATGACTGACCCCTGTAAGCCCCTAGTATATAATAAGGCAAGGGGGATTCAACCTGCCTATAAGTCCCTAGTATTTATTAAGCCAGGGGGGTGTAGAGGCCCAATAGAGTTCCTGCAATGGAATGTGCACTGATGTGTTGTCTACTGTCACTTTTAAAGGTAGCTCTGCCTTGCAGACTGCCTAGAAAAGTAAAATATATACAAATACGACCTTGGAATAAAAAGTACTTCCAAAGTGGAAATCTACCTTATTGTTACATATAAGTCACACATAAGATCTACCTTAGGTGCCCAAGGGTTGGGGTGTTATGTAACTATAAGCAGGGACGCTATAAAATATGTTTTATAAGCCCTGGTGAGGGAAAACTGCCCATTTTGTTTTTACCCATTGTAGATACCTAGCACTATAGACTTACATTGGAATGTTTTATTTAAATATAAATATTGCTAGAAAGGAGCTAGAAATGTCATTCAAGGACTCAAAGGTTAGGTAATGATAAATCCAACAATTTTCAACTTTTTAATTTATCATAACTATTGCTTTAAAGAAGTTATAAGACATTCTTTTCTGTGGACCAAAATTCAGCCTTCTAGCAGCCTTTCCAGCTTTTTCAGCCTTGAGAGGCTTAGCCAAGCTTTTTTGATGAGGTGATAAGTGGCATGCATAGAGCATAGGATATCTGGTGGGAAGAGCTGTGCAGCTGCAAAACACAGGCCAGAAGGTGGGCTTGATAAAGTGAAACTGGGTTTCAAAGAGAACAGGGCAGAAAAGAATGTCAACCAGGCCTACCCCTTTTCCTGTACCACACAGCCAGGTGGCAGACCAAAGAATGGAATTTTCAGATGGTCTGGAAGGGGAGTGGTAATGGAAATGAGCCACATCAGTAGGTTGGCTTAGGCAGGTCTTACTCCTCTGGACAGGAATCCACCATCTTGGATTTTAAAAGTGCAGTGCTTTGTGGGACAAGAATGTGCCACACTTTGGAGAAAGCTGTCATGCTTATAGGTGGCACCCTGCATTTGATTGGATGGGGGTAACCCACTGCTTGCCCCCTAGACCATTGAATAAATATGTGAATGGTGCATAGCAACTCAGGTCTGCTGCCTGAAATTAGAAGAAGGACTGCTGTGCTGCAACCCTGGTTTAAACCCCAAATGACTGCACTCTGAAGGACTACTCCAGCTGCACACTGGGAGCTACAGCTCTGATGACTTTGCCTTGTTTCCAAAAGGATTAAGAGAGGGCCGCCTGAAAGGTAGAGGTTAACAGAGCTTCCCTGCACCATCTTCATCAAGAGGTCCCGAACCTGGGGTGTGTCCAGTGGACCTTTAAGGATGTGGCCAGGTGATTTGTGGGAATTGTAGTTCCAAACTTTGAAAGACCATCTCAGAGCTTCCAGACCCTTGGATTTGTGTTTAGGATCCTTTGGGCCCTCAAGGGGAACTTTCCAAAGACATCCCCGAAGTTTGGGGATGTATGGAGCATCTTTTGGGAAAAGCTCTATAAGGTGACCGACCCGTCCTTAGACAGTCAAGCTGCCACTGATGAACCGTGACCCAGCCTGAATTTCAGGTGCGTCCCACTGAAGCTCCGGAGCTCCTCCGCATAGAGAAGACTTCCAGGAGTAGACCGGGAGATCGCCCTGAGCAAAGCCGACAACGACAATGAGAGAAAAAGCTCAACAAAATCAACTAAGTCCAAAGGTAAAGCTTTGACCTAGGCCTCTCGCTCAGTGTATCCCAACAGGATTCCATTGCAGTCAGCCTCAAATTGTCAGTTGGTCCTGGTCTAGTGCGATCAGATGTCCCCGGTTGGCACTATTGGTTTTTAGGCACTTGAAGGCACATTTTTTTATTCAATCTGGAAAAATTCATATCTCCAGTTCCCTATTTTTGATTTTTTAACATTTTGATGTAATTTTAAAGATAAAAATAATTCCTATTTTTATAAATTATTGTGAGATTTTTATTGTGTGTTGTGTCTTGCTTATTTACTGACTTGGTGTATTTAAATGCTTTACATACCTATCTCCTAAGTTAAGCCTGTCTTCTCACAGCCAGGTACCAAGGCTTGAGCCAAGGGCTAAGGTATTGAGACCTTCACTGGACCCTCATGTTGGGAGTGGTGGCGTTATTGCTAGTGGTAAGTGAATGCTCATCCCTATTAATAATGCATCCTCCAACACAGGTTATAGTCTGTAGTTGTAAATAAGCAAGTGGTGGTAGGTTATCTCTGCTTAGTAGGTGTAGGAGGCTGGCCTCGTGTGTAGTGGTTACCTATGGTACTTACACCTTAATCGAGGTCCAGTTATACCATATTAGTGTAGTGAAGGCAGTGTCTAGAAGCCAGGCTCTCTAGAGGTAGCTGTGGTTGAGCAGCCAAGGCTTATCTAGGAGACATGCAAAGTTCATGCAATACCACTGTAGTCACACAGTACTCACACAAATGAAAGAAAATACTTAGGGGGTCATTCCGACCCTGGTGGTAAAACCCGCCAGGGCCGTGAACGACGGAAAGCACCGCCAACAGGCTGGCGGTGCTTTCCTGCCCATTCTGACCGCGGCGGTAAAGCCGCGGTCAGAAAAGGGGATCCGGCGGTTTCCCGCCGGATTTCCCCTGGCTGGGCTGAACCTCCATGGCGGCGCTGCAAGCAGCGCCGCCATGGGGATTCCGACCCCCTTCCCGCCAGCCTGTTCCTGGCGGTTATTACCGCCAGGAACAGGATGGCAGGAACGGGTGTCGTGGGGCCCCTGGGGGCCCCTGCACTGCCCATGCCACTGACATGGGCAGTGCAGGGACCCCCTAACAGGGCCCCAGCATGATTTTCACTGTCTGCATAGCAGACAGTGAAAATCGCGACGGGTGCAACTGCACCCGTCGCACCCCTGCAACACCGCCGGCTCCATTCGGAGCCAGCTTCTGTGTTGCAGGGCCTTTCCCGCTGGGCAGGCGGGCGGTCCCTTGGCGGGCACCCGCCGGCCCAGCGGGAAAGTCAGAATGGCCTCCGCGGTCTTTTGACCAAGGAGCGGCCAAGTGGCGGTTCCCGCCAGGCGGGCGGCGCCCGCCGCCCGCCGGGGTCGGAATGACCCCCTTAGTGTTACAAAAATAAAGGTACTTTATTTTGGTGACACAAATACTAAAAATATCTTAGAGACTATACTCCCTTAGGAGGTAAGTAATACAGACATTATGTACACTAGTAATCAGAAATAGACATAAAACTGTTAAAAAACATTGCAATTAGTGACAATCACATTAGTTGGAAATGGGCCTGGGCGAGCACAAACCATATACTAAGAAAGTGGAAAGCGAAAGTCGGTCCCCCACCTAGGCAAGTGTAGTGTGTAGAGGGGAGCAGGGAGTACTTAGAAAGCCTAAAGGTAAGTACCAGAACCCACACCAGTGACATAAAGCAGGAGTAAATCACAGTAAGTTTCCTAGAACACACACAGAAATGAGAAGAAGAAATATGCAAAACCCACAAGAGACTGCAAGACACCAACAGTGGATTCCTGGACAAGAAGACCTGTGAAAGAAGGGGACCAAGTCCAAGAAGCACAGAAGAGCCCAGGAAGAGCAGGAGCCCCTCCTAACCTGGATGAAGGTGCAAAAGAAGAACCACTGGTGAAGAAGACAAGTCAGCACTGCACCCAAGAAGAAGAAGTCGGGTTCCTGGAGGGTTCAAGCGATATCCCACCCCGGATGGAGGATTGCAGTCGGGTTTGCGTTGTCTAAGTCTGCCAACAAGCCTTGGCACACGCAAAGCTCACTGTTAGCGGAAAATGGCATTGCCCGGGACCAGGAAGGACCAGGTGGACTCTACCCAGGAGGGGGGTCAGAGGGAGCCTTCAACAACTCAGAGAGTCCACAGAAGGCCAGGCAGCGCGCACACGAGTCTCACAGCATGGGGACAAGAAAGTTGAAAATGAGGCTCACTACGACAAAGACTCCCACGCCGCTGGAGAACCACTCAGAAAGCTGTGCGTCACAGGGTAGAGTGCTGGGGGCCAGAGCTACAAGATGCATGAAGGACTTGGAGGAAGAATGCCAACAAGCTTTCGAGCTGTAACAGATGCAGTGCACGGGGTACTGTCTTGCGTGGGTAGGCAAGGTCTTACCTCCACCAAAGTGGGACAGCTGGAAGAGAGGACCACTGGGACCACTTCAGTCCACCACCTGTGATGCAAGATCCACGCAGCCCTGTAGGAGAGGGGATCTACACAGCCGGTCGTCAACACAGTTGATGCCTGCTGAAGCAGGGGAGTGACTCCTTCCCCCCAAGGGAAATTTGTAGGAGGCTGGCCTGGTTTATAGTGGGTACCTAGGGTACTTACACCTTATAACAGGTCCAGTTATCCCTTATTAGTGAAATGTAGTCAGTGTCTAGAAGCCAGGCTGTCTAGAGGTAGCTGTAGGCAGAGCAGCCAAGGCTGAACTAGGAGACTTGCAAAGCTGTTGCAGTACCCCTGTAGTCACACAGTACTCACACACATGAAAGACAATACTCAGTGTTACAAAAATAAAGGTACTTTATTTTAGTCACACAATGCCAAAAATACTTTGAAGACTATACTCCTATAGGAGGTAAGTAAATTATACAATATGTACACTAGTAATTAAAAACAGGTAAGTAAATAGTCAGAATATAGTGCAATCTGTGAAAAACACAATAGGTTGCAATGGGCCTAGGGCGAACACAAACCATATACTAAAGTAGTGGAATGCAAAAGTTGGTTTCCCACCTAGGCAAGTGTAGCGTGTAGAGGGGTACTGGGAGTGTAAGAAAACACCAAAGGTAAGTAAAATACCCCACCCCAGATCCCAGGAAAGCAGGAGTAAAACACAGCAAGTTTCCTAAAACAAACTGGAAGTTGTGATAGAAGACAGTGCAAGAACCAGAAGAGACTGCAAGATACCAACAATAGATTCCTGAACCTGAAGACCTGTGGAAGGAGGGGACCAACTCCAAAAATCATTGAAGAGTTCAGGGAGAACAGGACTCCCTGCTTACCCGGATGAAGTTGCAAAAAAAGACCCACTACTGAGAAGACAAAGTCAGTATTGCACCGAAGAAGACAGATGCAGGCTCCCGGTTGGTGCAGAAGATGTCCCATGCTGGATGAATGAATGCAGGTTGGTTTGTTTCACTGGATTCCTGAACAAACCTTGGCTCACGCAAAACACGCAGTTCGCAGAAAATGGCGCTGCCCGGGACCAGGAGGGACCTGGTGATCTCTACCCAGGATGGGGAGACAGAGGGGGCTCTCAGCAACTCATAGAGCCCTCAGAAGACCAAGCAGCATGCACAGGAGTCCCACAGCATGGGGATAAAGGAGGTGCAAATGAAGGCCCATGCAGCATGACACAAAGGATTCCCACATCGCTGGAGAACCACTTAGGAAGCTGTGCGTCGCAGGATAGAGTGCTGGGGGCCTAAGTTGTGCTGTGTATGAAGAACTTCTTGGAAGGTCGCATGCAAGCCATGGCAACTGCAAGTCATGCAGTGCACAGGGGTACTGTCTTGCGTGGGGAAGCAAGCTCTTACCTCCACCAAATTTGGACAGCTGGACGTTGGGACTGTTGGAGTCACTATAGTCCACCACCCGTGTCACTGGATTTATGCCTGTCTTCTGGAGAGGGGACCCATGCCACCAGTCATCACTGCAGAGAGGTGCCTGCTGAGGCAGGGAAGTGACTCTGTCACTCCATGGGATATTCCTTTGGTTCTTCTGGTGGAGGCTGAAGACAGGCAGTCCTAAGAGGATGAACAATCTAGAAACTGTTGCAGTTGCTGCAGGAGCTGAAGTTACAATGTTGCAGAAGTCGTCATTGCTTCTTTGTTGCAGTTATGTAGAGTTCCTGGAGCAGTCAGCTGTTGATTCGTTGATAAAAGATGAAGTAAAGGAGGAAGAGGATTCCTGCTGGAGTCTTGCAATCTGAATATGAAGAGACACCCAGAAGAGAGACCCTAAATAGCCCTGAGAGGGGGATTCGTCACCTACCAAGGTAAGTACCTATCAGAAAGGGTCTCTGATGTCACCTGCTGGCACAGGCCACTCAGATGCTCCCAGAGTGCCCCACCACTTTGGAATCCAAGATGGCAAAACCCAGGGACACTCTGGAGGAGCTCTGGGCACCACCCCTGGGGTGGTGATGGACAGGGGAGTGGTCACTCCCCTTTCATTTCTCCAGTTTCGTGCCAGAGCAAGGACTGGGTTTCCCTGAACTGGTGTAGACTGGATTTTGCAAGGAGGGCACCATCTGTGCCCTTCAAAACATTTCTAGATGTTTTGGGAGGTTACCCCTCCCATGCCTGTAACACCTGTTTCCAAAGGGAGAGGGTTTAACACCCCTCTCCTAAAGGAAACACATTGTTCTGCCTTCCTGAGATTGAGCTGCTCAAGCCCCAGGAGGGCGGAAGCCTGTCTGTGAGGTGGCAGCAGCTGAGGCTGCAGTAAAAACCTCAGTAGGCTGGTATGGCAGTACTAGGGTCCTCTGTGGAGCCCCCAGAGAGCATGGGATTGTGCAATCAATACTGGAATCAGTATTGGTGTACAATTCCCAGTTGTTAGACACCTTACTTTGCCATATTTGAAGTTACCATTGTGAAGCTGTACATAGGTATTGACCAATGTGCAGTGCACACTTAAAATGCTGTCCCTGCACTCACGAAGTCCAGAAAAATGGGCCTGGACAATGTGGGGGCCTCTCTGCTAGTGCAGGGGTGCCCTCACACACAGTTACTTTGCCCCCAGCCTTCAGGGTTGGAAGACATGATATGTAGGTGACTTATAAGTGACCCGGTGCAGTGAAAATGGCTGTGAAACAGTGCATACACAATTTCACGCAGGCTGCAATGGCAGTCCTGTAGAAGCCTTTGTATGGGCTCCTTATGGGTGACAAAATAAATGCTGCAGCCCATAACGATCTCCTGGAACCCCAATGTCCTGGGTACCTATGTATCCTATACTAGGGGCTTATAAGGGGGAACCAGTATGCCAATTTGGAGTGAAATACTGAGTCACTAGTATGTAGTGACAAATTTAGAAACAGAGAGAGCATGAACATTGGAGTTCTGATTAGCAGGACTCCAGTGACAATTTAGTGAAACACACTGGCAAGCAGGCCATAAACCATAAGCACTTGGGTCCTGACTAGCAGGACCCCAGTGACACAATCAAAAACACACTGACATCATGCAGAAATTGGGAGTAACATGCCACAAAGAGGGTACTTTCCTACAAGATTTGTTCACTCTTCTGATGCAGGCTTAAGACAGGCTGTCCTCAGAGGATGCTCGACTGGGAAGTTGTTGCAGTTGCTGGCAGGAGCCGGAGATACAATGTTACAGAAAGTGTCTTGCTTCTTTGTTGCAGCTTGTAGAGTTCCTGGAGGGTCCAGATGCAGTTTCTTCAGTGAGAAGTCGAAGTGGAAAATGCAGAGGATTCTTGCTAGGGTCTTGCAATTCGAATCTGAGGAACCACCCAAAGGAGAGACCTTAAATAGCCCTGAAAGGGGGATTGGTCTCCTAACCAGGTAAACACCTGTCAGGGGAGGGCTCTGACGTCACCTGCTGGCACTGGCCACAAAGATGCTCCCAGAGTTCCCTGCCAACCTTGAATGCAAGATGGCAAGATACAGGGACCCTCTGGAGGAGCTTTGAGCACCAACCCTGGGGTGGTGATGGACACGGGGTGGTCACTCCCCTTTCCTTTGTGCAGTTTTGCGCCAGAGCAGGGACTGGGGGTCCCTGAACTGGTGTAGACTGGTTTATGCAGGTAGGGCACCAAACAAGCCCTTCAAAGCATTTCTAGGGGCTTGGGGAGGCTACCCCTCCCAAGCCTGTAAAACCTATTTCCAAAGGGAGAGGGTGTAACACCTCTCTCCCAAAGAAAATGCTTTGTTCTGCCCTCCTGGGCTCGAAGTTTTCAAGCAACAGGAGGGCAGAAACCTGTCTGAGAGGTGGCAGCAGCTAGGGCTTCCTGGACAACCTCAGAAGGCTGGAATGGCAATACTGGGGGTCCTCTAAGGAGCCCTCAGAGTGCATGGAATCATGCAATCAATGCTTGCAAATGCATTGGGGTATGGTTCCAACATATTTAATATGAAACATGCCTATGTTCGAAGTTACCATTATGTAGCTTGTCATAGGTAGTGGCCTATTTCCAGTATACACGTAAAATGGCATCCCCACACTAACTAAGTCCGGGAAAATGGTCCTGAACTTTGTGGGGGCACCTCTGCTATTACAGGGGTGCCCTCACACACAGGTACTTTGCACTCTGCCCTCAGGGCTGAAGGGCCTGCTATGGGGGTGCATTATAAGTGACCTTGTGCAATGTAAGTGGCAGTGAAAGGATGCTTGCACCTTTTCACGCAGGCTGTAATGGCAGTCCTGCAGAAGCCTTTGCATGGGCTCTCTATGGATGGCAAAATATATGCTGCAGCCCATAGGGGTCCCCTGGATCCCCAATGCCCTGGGTACCTAGGTACCATATACTAGGGACTTATAAGGGGGCACCAGTATGCCAATTGTGGGTGAAATATAGAGTTTTGGGAGAGAAAGCATACCCATTGGGGTCCTGGTTAGCAGGATCCCAGTGAACACAGTCAAGCACACCTGACATCAGGCAGCAAAAGGGGGTAACCATGCCAAGAAAGTGGGTACTTTCCTACACTAGGTCAGTTCTTTTGACCCTACACTTTACCTTTATCAGCTGATGGTGTCCTATTACAGCTTTGGCTCAGAAGGACCTCTGGCTGTATGTGGCTGGATCTGGTGGCTGGGCTGTACATGCTCTAGAGGCTGATCTAGTCCAGAAATGAGGTATTCTGGTGAGGGATTAGCATCATCATGTGAAAGATACTGGTGATCCAAGGAACAGTGGATCTTGAGCCATGCAGTTGAAAAAGGAAGAATGAGGTTATGGTCTCAAGTCTTTGAGTTATGCCAGGTAGAGAAATGGTGGAGGCTGTTTAACTGCTAAAATCACATATCCTTTTTTTTTAACATGGGACTATAAGGAGAGTTCTAAATCTATAATTTTTGCATGTTTTTTCACTGCCTTGGAGGACATTAGCCTGTGCTGCTTAAAGGAGAGAATGCATGTCTTGTTATAAGATGAGTTGATTGATGATTTGTCACTCCATTCTGTTTGCAGGGAAGGGAATATTGAGGATAGGTCTGCAGTTAGAGAGGTCAAACAGGTCTAGGAGGAGTTTTATTTTAGTATTGTTTTGACATGTTTCAATTCTTTAGAACAATCCCACTTCTGAATAATTGTTGAAGAGGAACAGAAAGGTCTCTGCAACATATGGAAATGCTATCAAGTTTTTTGATAAACCTGGGAGGCAAGTGTCTAAAGGAAGGCCTAGAAATCTACTAACTTGTACTAGCATATACAGAATGGTGAGCAACACGAGATGGAGACGGACAAGTGTTTGAGATTCTATGAGCCTATAGAAGGGTGAAGAGAGGCCATCATTGTAATAAGGGATTGATGAGACGAAGAACATCATTTGTCTTCAAGGTGCAGCTTCAATTTCCTGGTTTTGGTAAGGTATATGTTGAACCATTTGGAGTGGCTCGGCATATGAGAGCCCTAGAATTTCTTTAGTGTTGACAGCATCTGTTAGCCATTTCTACATGTGTCAAGATGGGAAATTAGCACATGGTTGTCAAGGGTTGCAGTGGGTGAACGTTGTTGTGAGGACAGAGATGTCTTTGTTTTTTTTCAAATTCATACATGAGTCAATGTTGAGATTTGTTTGGTTGTGTGTTTGGAGGAAGAGACTAGGACTGTCTTATAAATGAAAAAGTACTTACCCGAAGGTAACAATTTGAGTGGTGTAACTAATATAGCTGAAGATGGCATCCAATGTATGTCCTGCTATCTGGTTTGGACTCTTAACCAGTTGTTTTAAACATTGGAATCCCAGGTTAGAAATTAAAAATATAGGTTAAAGATTCATTGGGGAGGGTTGAACATATGTTGAAGTCTCCCAAGGTGGTTAATCTTGTGTGGTTAGAGATGATGTCTGCTATTGAGTCAGTGAGAGATACAGAGATGGAGGGTTACATGAAAGAGGCCTTTAGATTAAAAGGGAATAGTGAGTAACGTTGGGTGTGTTATAAACAGTATGAAAGGAATGATTCACAGTCTGATACTAGGTATAATATGGAATACTTTATCTTGTACAGTTTGTTCTGTTCTAATGTACTACTTTATGTGTTTGGGTGTAAAGTTGGGAATTTTTGGAATGCATTCCTAAGGAAGTCAAGTTTGCTTTTAGGAACAGAAGTTCAAAGATTCTTGGGAGTAAGTAGAGGGATAGATATCTCTGTCATATCAACCTTGTGTTTAGAATCATACAGAATATGGTTTGAATGTTAGGATGTGGGGACAAGGACTTTCTTTGTATATATATATATATATATATATATATATATATATATATATATATCAGTTAGGTACAGAAACAAGGAGTGGATGGTGTGTATTAAGCATGTGGGTTAGCAGTAATGTAGTTGAGGTTGTTAGTGACTTGTGGGTCTGGTATGGGTGGGGATCTCGGTTGGAGTACAGAATGTATTCAAGTTTTGGTTGAACAGGGTAGTTTTGGTCTGTGAATGGCCATTTCCTCAGAATGAAACTGGGATTGGGTCAGTTTTCTGGGTGGAGGCAGAGGGATGGTGGGTGAAAGGAAGGGAATCATGCTCACGGGAGGGCTACATAGAAGATGAATAGTGTGCATGCATGGTGTTCTAGAGTTTCGGTTGTTTGCCATAATTATTTTGGACAGGAAGATCATCTGGAGCTGTCTAGCTGAATGACCTTCCAGATGAGAACCTTAATGAGAGGGGAAGAAGGCTTGTATTAGAAGCTGGTTCCTCTTCCAGTGCACAACTTTGTAGTAGATATGTCTTAGGGTTTGTGGGCAGGAGAGTGGGCTGAAATAAGCATTGGTGAGATGGTGAGGGTAGTGGAGGGGCTAATCTTGGAGGGGTTAAGTATGCTACTAAGGTTGGTAGTGGGGATCTCATAATTTGTATCCGATGCATGAGGGGTGGTTGCCAAAGCTGGAATAGAGTTTAAGGAGGGCTTGGGATAGATGTGCAATTTGAGGAGTCGGATGCAAAGGGGGAGTGAATTGTGTTTGGCTGTTGCTGAGAGTATCTCTCCCTTCATGTCTACTGTTATTACCATGCCTGTGGTATAATAGCTTTGAAGGGGGGACTAGTCATTGTGAGAGTGTCAGAGGAGATTAAATATCGTGATTTGGTCTGTATGCAGTAGAGCTGGTAAGGTGCAAGTGAACAGAAAACATATGGTATGAGAACAGGAGGCAGTGTAGAGGACAGCAAGAAACAGGAGGCCGAAGGTAGGGGATGTCATACAAGGGTTGACAACAGAAGGGATGGGAACAGAAGATAAGAACACAAAGAATGATGTAGAGGGAGAGTTCAAGAGTGAAGAGATTAGAGCAGGGAGGTGAGTAAGTACAGGAGAAATAGCAAGGAATGGAGAAAGAAGGACAGAAGATGAGGAGAGGAAGTAGTAGTTGAAAGGCACATAGGAGAGTGAAAAGGAAGAAAGACAGGTAGTACTGGCTTAAGGGGTAAAGGGAACAGCTCTTAAAGAGGTGGAAAAAGAGTAGGGGAGAATAAGCCTCACCAGCTTGTGAGGTGAGCGCAGAAGGTCAGAGATGGAACAGGAGGTAAAGGTAAGGTTAGTAGAGGAAAATGGTGTGATGCCAAAAAGAGGAAGACAATAAAAAGGATAAGGGAATGTGGGAGAAAATAGAGGAAAACAAAGTGATAAAAGAAAGAATTTTGAGAGAATAGCAGGGAGGTAGAGGCTGAGGATATGGTTGGAGGTCAGAGGTAAGAATATATGGAAATTGTGAAAAAAGAAGGTAAGAGGCAGGTTGTGAAGTGAGAGTGAACAAAAGAATATAAGTGTTTGAAAAGATGAGGAAAGAAGGGCGATAATAAGAGAGAGAAGGAAAGGGTGGAAGAAAAGCAGGCTGCAGCTGTGAGGGAAAAAGGAATGGATGCAGAGGAACTGAGGGAATGAGAAGAAGGAAGGGGGGAAATGAGAATGAGAGCTGGGGGAGAGGAAAAGGAAAAGTAGGAAAGGAGAAGTCTAAACAAGGGTAAGTAAAGAGGAAGAGGAAAGAGAATAAAAGAGGAAAGAAGACAATAGGTGAATGAAGGAAAAGGAGATGAAGATTTATAGCAAGAGGATCACAGGAAAGGTAGCAGAGGGAAAGCCAAAAAAATAGGTGAATGAGAAAATAAAGTGGAAAAAGAGAACAAGACTGAGAAAGCAAGACCAAAAAGAAGTAAGGGAAGCAGAATAAAAGAAAAGGGATGGCGAAAAAAAGTAAATAAATCAAGTGGCGATGAATGAAAAGGAAGGTGATATAAAACAGAATCTGGAGATTCAGGGGGGCTAAATGAGGAGGCGAAAGAAAGGAGGAAAGACAAAATAAGGGAACATGAAAAGATAAAAAGAAAAGGATAAAGAGGGAGAAAATATGTATAGAAAGAAATTGAAAGAGATGGAGAAATGATGTAGAAAAGACAAAACCAAAGAATGAAAGACAAAAAGTAGTGAAATAAGAGAGACAAGGGAAAACAGGAGAACGACAATCAAACGGAAGATGAAAATGGAGAAGAGAGAACAAGGAGAGAAAATAAAATATACAGAAGATAAAGAAAGGAGAACCCAGAAGGAAAGAAAGAGATGAGAGAAACTGAGAGAACTACAACAAGTGGAAATAAAGTAATTGCAGAAGAGACACAGAGGGAGGGCAAACATGAGAGGGTAGTAGAGGATGGAGTAGGAGGAGGGGGGTTGTGAGACAGGATAAAAAAGGAAAGAAGGAAAAAGGTTAAAAAGAGAAGAGGAGGAGGGCACAGAAGACTGGGCAAGGCGTATGTTGGGATGCAGCAACTGCAAGAAAGATAAGGAAGTAGGCAGGGGAGTGGAGCATATGGGTGGTAGAAAGAGGGAAGGAATGGAAAGATAGAATAAATAGATGGGCAAAGGCAGTGGATAAATGGGGATGAAAAATCAGTGGAGGAAAAAATGAGAAGAAGAATAAGAGAATGAAGAAGAATTTACCAGATGTAGAAGACGAGAGGACCAGAAAGGAATGAAGAGGTAGTGAGAAGGAGGTGTAGCAAAGACTGAAACTAAAAGAAGGTATGAGATAGTGACAAAAGGGAAGTGGAGAGTTAGAAGGGACATGAAAGAGGAAAAAGAAAAGAGAAGAAGGAGAAGGATAAGTTAAAAGAAGGACAGATAGGAGGGAAATGGGACAATACAATGAGAGGAAAGAGAAGGTAAAACAGAACATAGAGTGAGAGAAAGGTGGGGTTTTGTTCCACTAACTCATTGGGGTCACACCCAGTAGATTTCCTAAGCCCCAAAATAAAACTATGATCTTTTTAGATAAAATCAAAAATGACAGATTTGTTTCACTCGTTCCCATGAGTTTTGCTCATTTTAATAGGAATGCTAGGAATAACCCACGCTTATCAGTGATTTATTTTTACAGTTATTTTCCAGAGCCCTGTGCCACCCTCTGAAACAATCACATGCAAGTGTCTCTATTTTTTAAACACTTTATTTTGCAGTTTCTGCTGTGGGGAATCCAGGATGTTTACAGCATCAAGAAATTATAGAGTTGGTGCACTGACAGTGTGCACGCATAATACAAGATCTCGGAATACAAGCACAACAGTCACAGAACAAACAAATCAATAGTTTGCATGGCCATGTTATTGGGCATAGTTTTTAACACGTTTTTCATCATCCGTCGCAGGAATCAGAAATGCTCCACAGAGGTCGACGGACCTTTGGACTCAGTGAAGAGTGTGGTCAACCATACCCAGTCAATTCAATCTTTCCTCCACCTATTTAAACACTATGACCAATATAGCCACAGAAGAACAACTCCAATCAATAAAATGTCAATGCTTTATCTTACATCCACAAACGTAAACTTACATAAACTGTGCACAAAATCAAATTGTAAAGATAAATAAACACCATTGGTTGCCTAAAAAGGCAAAACAAATGTATCTACTCAACATCAACACCATTGAACATTCACGCAGAATAACACATATCATTAACGTTATTATTTGAACAACAGAAACATGTCTCGAATCAGACTGAGTCGACATTTGACAAATCAAATTAACGGAGTTCAAGAATCAGGGGGTGATATAGGTTATCCTTGTAACTAACCAAATTAGGACATGCATGTGTGGGAGCGGGCTAACACATGTGGACAAAATGCCTACAGTTGTACAGTTTTGACTCATGAGCGGGAACGAGTTACACAGGGGACTCGCTGCCCCAGGAACCCAGGGGTGGAGCCAGAAGACAGGAAGCAGCACCAGCTGCACTTAAAAGTGCTTCAGCACTTCTGCAGCGCAGGACGCATTGCAGTGGGGACTCACTGCCCCAAGAACCCAAGGGGCGGTGCCAGAAGACAGGAACCAGCTCCGCTTAAAAGCGCTTCAGCACCCCGCAGCGCGGGGCGCATAGCAGTGGGGACTCGCTGCCACAGGAACCCAGGCTGCAGCACCGGAAGACAGGAAGCAGCACCAGCAGCGCTTAAAAGTGCTTCAGCACTCCCGCAGCGTGGGGAAGGGCCTCCATACAGGACCTATCTAGATACTCACCAAATAAGACACATTTAGCCAGGGTCATGGATCTAAAGTTGATGATGACACTGGAGGTAAATTCAACCCAGATAGATCTATACATATCAGATGTGTCCCTGTCTGCGGGTATTGGCTGGGATAGAGCACTCGGCACCTTCCGCTTCAACTAGGATGGAGCTACAGTTGACGGAGACAACCCAAGTTTTCTTTTACCCACAGTAGGTTGCCTACTTTTCCTTGCTCTCTTTTTGGGCAGCTCATAGCCAACTGAGAAAGGGTCACTGGTGCCGCTAGGATCTATTTTACCTGGACCCACAGAGTCTGGGGGGTCATTGCCACATAAGTCGTGTAGGGAACGTCATGATCAACTCTATCCTCTGAGGAATCCTTGGCGTGCAATGACAGTCACCTCTCTGTGAGGGCTATTTCAGCACTGATAACTTGTGTAACTGTATGGAGCATTCTGTCGATAGAGGTAGGTTTGGCGGGGGCCATATGGGCCACCTGCTCATCCAATCCTTTCCTTTCCCCAATCCTATCCTCGAGTTGAATGCTTAAAACAACCCCACAAATTCAAGTAAGAATGACCGTAATCCAAAATATATTATGGGAAAGGGCCTCAGCAGAGCCAAGCCCAACCAGCCAGTAAATATGCAAAATAAGGTGGGGGTAATAAAAAACCCTGGGCAAAAAGGTTTTTAAACCTTCACTGTTTCTGGTAATGGAGGCCCAAGCCAATGGAGGAGTATGAAGCCACAATAAGACCAATCACAATATGGTCAAATTAGTACCTTTCCAGCAAGAAAAGATAGGTCCAACCATAGACCTAAGGGGGGGCACACTTTCGGCTTGGGCTTTGCCTGGTCACGGCCCGTGCGCGTCCTGCGCAGCGGGAGACTTTCAACTATTAATATGCCTGATGGCGCCAAATGATGCATGAAGTAGCTCTTACTGTGAGGCACTGTGGAAGCTGTAGTCAGCCCCGGGCCCCCGCACACTCCAGGTGTCCCACGCAGGGGGAGACTGTCAGCTATTAATGCGCTCCTTTTGCGTGAAATGATGCAAGAAGCGGCTCCTGCCACAAGGCACTATGGATGCTGGTGCTCGTCCTCGGGCCCCAGCACATTCCAGGTGACTCTCGCAGTGGGAGACTGTAAGCTATTAACGCGCCCGATGGTGCCTAATGATGCAAGAAGCTGCTCTTGCCACGAGGCCCTGTGGACGCCGTAGTCGGCCCCGAGCCCCACTGCACAGCCCAAGTGACCCGCGCAGCAGGGGACTGGCAGTTATTAATGCACCCGATAGCGCCAAATGATGCAAGAAGTGCTCCTGCTATGAGGCACTGTGGACGCTGTAGTGGGCCCGAAACCCCTACACAATCCAGCTGCTTGCTAGCCAGATATCTATATCAGTACAGGTTTGTGCCATGGATTCAGTTTACACTTACCACACAGAAATGCTGAGAAAAGGTCTCCCTTGTCTACTACTTGAAGGTAGACACATGTCAGGTACTGTCCTAATAGGTTTGCCGAGACTGTGCCGCTTCCCTGTATATACAACTCCCTTGATTCATGTTCATGATTCATAAATTGTAGGTAGTCCAGAATAAAGCGACCCAATTAGTTAAAGGAATATCCCATTCCAACAATGCCAGGGACATTCTTCAGCAACCACACTGGCTTTTGACTAAACAGCGGGTGCGGTTTAAGCTTCACTGTATTGTGTGTTGGGTATAATAATCGTTGCTGTCAGAGATACAGTCCCAATAGGGTTCTCCCCTGCGGTTCAGCCAAACTACTAACTGTTCCTAGCTTTTGCAAATGTTGGGGTAGGGTGGACAACTTTATGACCAATATAGCGAAACCTAGGAATTAACTGCCTGAAACGTTTCCATTAGAAACTATTTTAACCAAGTTTAGAGATCTTCTGAAAACCTGGCATTTTAAACACGTTTTTCATCTCATTCATGAGTTTTTTCCTGCATCTTTGAAGTCTGTGGACTGTTAAATGAGGAAGAAAGAAACAAGGCTCAGAATGAGTGTTGCTAGGGGTACTTGATAGAACCTATATTGCTTAACGCAGCTCTAGAAACACATGATTTCTTTAGAGATATTAATCAGAAAGAATTTGAACACCAACACCCAAGTGGCCTTGTGGTGATTCTCATAAAGAACACCCAAAAAGCTGGTATGAGAACTTATATGTGGAGTATGTTAGCTGTCCGTACTTAGCTCTGACTACTTTCTTAAGCAGTCTTTTTTACATGTCAGGTTTGTTAGTTCTGACTTTATTGTATAACCGAAGGACCTATTATACATATTTTAAAATGTGCATAAAGTGTACTAAGGATTTACCCAAAAGAGTATTAATCTCGACTTATGCTATTGACAGTTTAGTCTGTCATTCCTCATTCCAGGAAGTGCTTTCACTGGAAAGCATGACGGACTATTTTACATCTAAAAAGTACATTAAATCATCATGGTTTTTGTCGCAATAGATTATTTTTCTCCAACATGCATTTATACAGAAAACAATCCATATTTTTTCTCTTTTTGTCTAGCAAGTTAATAGAGCACGTTTTTAATTTGATAAACTGCATTGGTAAATACAACTGATGTAAAGAGCATTTGTGAATGCCTGTGTATATTTATTTGCGTATCAAAACCAGATCCAGAGCTTGCTTTCATTTGGTGTTTTGTAAAGAACATTTGGGAAACAATGCCTCCTGCAAATTACACTATTTGGTGACAGGGCTTCTGAGATAGTTTTACTGCCCCCTTCAATGTGAATAAACGTAAGCAACAGTTTACAGGTTGAGCTTTTTAGTTTTTTTTCTTTAGTAGAAACTGAGGAAATAAACAAGGGGAAGAGAAAGACAAAAGAAGGGGTGAGAACTGGAAGAGGGAGGAATGCAAAAGAAAAGTGAAAATGATGAGGGAAGTGAAAGAAGACTAGGAAAGAGTGTCAGAATGGGGAGTTAACATTTAAATGAGGATCATCGTGTGTGAGGGAGTGGCTCGAAGGAGTGGTTGGTGGGAGATCTTCCTATCACCACACCATTCTCATAAATAACGTACCATATGTTTGGTATTAGTAACATCTGGTATTTACAATGCTTAGAAACGGCAGACAAGAGGTATATAGTTCTATATGAAAAAATGATTATTAAATAACTGTTATCATTAATAAAACTCTGCTACGAAGATCTGTGCTGTCTAATCCCCAGGTCACAATGTTTTCAGGCTGCTCAGTGGTTTAACTTACAGCCATGTGTGCAAATCTGCAGGTTAGATACCAGTGTTTGCATATTTTAGTTTATAACTTGATGCTTGCTTTTTAAACCAGCTTTTTATCTCTATTAGAAATACAGCACAAACACAGTGGAGCTTTGTGATTTTGGCTGCACCGTGAGAAGCTGGCCTGGTTTGTAGTGGGTACCAGAGGTACTTTCACCTTATATCAGGTCTGGTGAGCCACCTTTGTGAAATGTAGCCTGTCTAGCAGCTTAGACTGTCTAGAGGTAGCTGTAGCAGAGCAGCCACGGAGGAACTAGGAGACATGCAAAGCTCTTGCAATACCACTATAGTCACACAGTAGTCATCATCATCATCATCAACACATAGCTTTATTCGGTTACTTTCAACCATAAAAGCAAAACAACCAACGTTTAAATGAAAGAGCAAATAGGAATTAGGTTAAAAAAGATAAGAAAGAGATAAAAACATATATGTCAACCTTAAAACACATAAAATTATTTTCCTTAAAAAAAGACACCTAACCCCCTAATACCTAACATTTAAATTCAACCAGGGGTTTTATTTCAGTCTAGGTGTGTATTTAAAATTTGGCAGCTAAAACACTTTTTTTTTTTTTAAGCATTTGGTCCTCATCATCATTGTTTCCCCAAAAGGTTTGTACGTATATGCCAAGCAGCTACAATATACTTGCTGACCGCACAAGATAGAGGGAGAGAAGTTTCCCTCATCATGATCCTTAAGGCAACAATACAGTGTCTTGTCCCCATATTACTGCACACAGATCGTAACCACTTCCGACGCGCAATCAAATAAGCAGGGCATATAAACATGAAATGTACAATAGATTCTGAAATTTGATTGCAGCTCGGGCAAGTGTCAGGACTTGGGATCGCACTCCGCATACTGCCATAGGACTTAAGAGGCAGACAACCATATCTGAACTGAATATATAGACTCTTACTTAATGGATCAAGAATTGTATCCATAAATGGTTCCAAATATGGATACCATTTAAAATCAAAGAATTGTGACGTCAATCTGCCGTGTGTTGAGCACAGCAGATAGTTTTCCCTGACATGTATCCAGTAAACAGTTTTCAGATGATTCTTCTGATCCTTCCTTATACTTTCTGGATGACTCCAAAACTCACTAAGACCCAATCTATGAAACCATTTTGAGATGTGGTTAAACCAGGACATGTTAAGTACATTTGGTCTATCTAGAATGTCTTGAATAGACTCCTTGTATGTGGATAGCTCAGGGGTGGTCCATACACGGACCCAGAAAAGCAATGGTCGTAGGGCAATTACATCTGAAATGCGTGGAAGGCCGAGGTCCCAGAACATTGGCAGCAGTGGGGTACTGCGAGGACAGGCCAAGATTGACCTTACAAAGTTGTTTTCCCCCACTGCTAACTTGCTAATGTTCAAGGGCCCCCAAATTTCTGCCCCATAGACCGCAGCGCTCTGTGCCTTTGCTCGGTAAATTTTAATAGTTGGAGTAATCACTCTCTCAGAGGTGGACTTGTGGAAGCGTAAAATGGCCCCAGATCTCTGTGCCAGAAGAGCTAAGCTATTATCGATTTGGGGCCCCCAATACAGGTTATTGCTAATTCTCACCCCCAAATAATCTATGGAGCTTACCATACCTAGGGGGGTTCCATTATAGAAAATTGAGTATCTCTTTGTGGGACCACAGCCCAGGGTCATGAGTTTGGTTTTGCTGTGGTTGAGTTCAAGCCCATAGTCAACACAGAATGAACTAAACTTATCCACAAGTACCTGGAGACCCATAGGAGTTCTGGAGATCAGGAGGGAATCATCAGCAAATAGCAAAATGGGAATTTTATGGTTATTCAAGGATGGAGCATCATTTTGGCAGTTGGTAACGACTTGCACCACCTCATTGATAAACAATGTAAATAACGTTGGGGCAAGAACACAGCCCTGACGCACTCCTCTCCTAATCTCTATTTTATCGGTGAGTTCCCCCTGATTACCCCATCTAACTTGTGCAAATGTTTTTTCATGTAATCTTTTAATTAAATGCACTAAGTTTCCTTTGGTACCGATTTTATTTAATACTCCCCAAAGTTTCTCTCTTGGGACAAGATCAAATGCAGATCTCAGATCTACGAAGGCAACATAAAGTTTTTGCTTAGATAGGGTGACATACTTCCAAAATAATAATGACAGTCTGAAGACTTGGTCCATGGTATTAGTTTTAGGCCGAAAACCGGCCTGTAAGGGGGATAAAATTTGGTTGTCTTGGATCCAATTGATAAGCCTATCTAAGACTTGCTTGGCAAACGTCTTCTGAAGGATGTCAATAAGGCTGATTGGACGGTAGTTTGCAGGTGAACCTACATCACCCTTTTTATAAATCGGTATTATTTCTGCGCCACGCCAAGAATCTGGAATAGGGCTACCAGCTGCTATGGCATTCGACAATAAATTGATGTACCATGCCCATATCTTTGGTTCTGATTTAAACAGGTCCCCTGGGATCTTATCTGGACCAGGGGCTTTTGCTGGCCTCAAAGAATTGATTGCAGCTATTGTTTCGGCTAAGGTAAAAACAATGCTCTTGAGGTCATGTTAACAGCCCAACACTCATCGTATTCAGGATCCACCGGAGCTTGCGATGCGGGCAGAGCGTATATTCCAGAAAAATAGGACACCCATCTTTCGGGCTGTATATACATACCGATATCATCATTGCCCCTTTTCGAACTAGAGGTCAACAGCCGCCAAAAGGAACTATCATCTTTGTATTTGACTGCTGCAAGCAGCTTCTGCCATATCTCATTATCCCAGTCTTTTTTTGCTTGTTTCAGGGCATTAGCATACCTACGTCGGGCCTCTTTAATAGCCACTTGAGTAGAGTTTTTTACAGCCTTGTTTAGATTAGATCTTGCTCGCACACAGTCTTGATTATACCAATCCCTACGGGGGGTATCAGCTGTTCTCGATTTGGAAGGGGTTTCCCTATAGAAGATACCTTGTAGGGAATCCACCAATTTAATGTGGATAGACATAATAGGAATGTCAGGGGCTTCTTGATCCTCGTAATCTACGAAGAGTTTTAAAAATAATGAATATATTTCCCCAATCAAGTACGGATTGGATTCAACCTTTGGCCAACAGACCCGAGAACGTCTATGGTTCAGGTAAGGGAGTGGGACATTAGTAATCGTTGTGTGCTGGACTCTTAAGAATGCATGGTTGGTCAGTACAAGGCACAGAGGATTATGATCGCTATCCAAGCGAGATAAAATTTCCATGTCCAGTGAACTTGACCATAGCCTAATGTCCACCAGGATATAATCAATAGTGCTAAGGGAAAGCCCTCGCTTGAAAGTGATGGCTCGCTCTGAATCAGATTTAGTGCGGCCGTTACATTCTCTCAGGCCATGTTTCAGGCAAAGGGAAGACAACTGAGATGCAACACAGGAAACGGGAGAAAACACCATTTCAGTAGATTGGGGAATACCCCAATGTTCGTCCTCTTCAGTAGTCAGATTACTGATAGTATTGTCCAACACAAAGGAACAATAGAAATTGCCTGCTATGATCAAGAGATCTGAAGGGTCCAAAAGCTCTATGTAGTCCGTCAACTGGCTGAGAACCATTGATTCTGACCCACGGGGAACGGATCTTGCATAGGTATTCAGAACTATCAGCCTGAATCCGGGTCGGAAAGTAAGTTGCACACCCAGCAGATCATAAGAATTAAACTTTATCATAGAGTGGTCACATTCTAGCTTGTTGTTCAATAAAATCATTAACCCTCCTATCTGTCTTCCAAAGCCACCGGAGGCAGGTTGGGCAGCAGAAAAATAAGTTGTAAAGCCTTGTATGGATAACTGTTCTGCAGTCCAGGTTTCTTGAAAAAGACAGATATCTTGTTTGTTAATAAGGCTTACCCATTCCGTGTCATCCAACTTTGACTTAATTCCTGCTACATTCCAAGAGATAATATTGATTTTAGGAGGCGTAGTTGTTAATTTGGATCTCATTAAAGAGACGGGAAGTGGAGTCCCTATAGGATGACATTTGTCATTTGCTTTTTTAGGAAGTACTATACAGGGGGTAATCAGTCAATCTGATTCAGAAAGTAAGGGGTAAGGGTTCTCAGAATTAGATGTTGCAGAATTATCTGAAGAGGGAATAACCCCGGCTACAATAGTTCCAGATGTACAACATCCTCTACATAGCGGGGCCCCAGGCGGCTGACTACTGAGTCTAAGTTTCGGTTCCCTATCTATACATAGTGTACCTGTCCGTGTGTCGAAGGCCAGGAGATCATTAACTAGACTGCTATCATTAAAAAGAATCGAAATATAATCAAAATCCGACCCTAACTGATTATGTCTGTGTGCCTCGCGTATATCAGAAGGGATTACAGAGAGACAGTTCCTCTGGGAGCGAATCCAATAAATTACTTTGTTAGTTAGAGAGTCACTCGACTCTCTATTGCCCTGAGGTAGCTTTGGCACCCTAGTCAAATATATGGTGGCATCTTCCCTCCTCCTTCTTAACCTTCCCTTGATGTCACAGGTCTGCAAGAGTGACAAATGATCAGGGTAAGTGGCAGAATGGGAACTAACACAACAACTTGCTGCAGGGGGCAATCCCCCTAGATTTAGCTGAGAGGTTATTGGGCAAGGAGTACCTTTGTCCCCCCGACCAGAGATGGATCCACACTTATTTATACCTGGTTTGGAAACTCGCTCATGGGTGGAGAACATGGTCTGACAAGCAGACTTACTGTGCGTTGTGGAGCTACCATTTCTTCCCCTAGCGATGTTATGTTTAGAAGAGGATGTCAATTTATCACCTACGGTAGGAGGACTAGGTTTTTTAGTTTCCATCAATAAATCAGAGGATGGGGCAGACTCATGTGGCACAATGCAATTACAACAAGACTTTTGATCATAGAGTCCAGCAATTTTGTTCATCAAAGATACCAACAGACACTTAACGTCATCTATTTTCTGAGAAATGATAGTCAATTGAGAAGCTTCGTTGTTGCCCATCTTTCCATCCAAAGAGTCTTTGTCGGTTCCCTCTACAAGTAGGGTTTGTGAATGTCCAGGACTTACAGAATCAGAGGACAGAACCGAAAACCTATTTGAGCAAGGAATAACAATAGGAGGTGGGGACGTGCACCTCAAATAGGGTGCACCTTCTACAGATAAACATCCATTAGTTTCCACCAAGGATGGTGAAATCTCCAAGAGTGAAGGAATTACACCCTGGAAGTGGGGAGGGGGATGTAAATCAGCCTTAACCTCTGTTCTATGCATCTGAGTTTTTTTTTTAAGAGGTCAGGAATCTTTTTGGGAGGAATGGTATCCGATATGGAAAGACCCGTAACAGAGGGACTCCTCAGTATAGCCTCTACCTCTTCAAACAATGAGTCGATTGATTTAAATTGCTGTAGATTTGTCTTGGGACATCCCTCCGCTTTCCCAACAGAACGTTTCTTGGGTTTTTTAACCCGAGACTGGGGTACTGATACATCATCGGCCTTCCTCTTCCCCATATCGTCTATCCAATGGCCCAGCCCTGGTTCCTAGTAGTGACACAGTAGTCATACACAAGAAAGACAAATACTCAGGGGGTGATTCTGACCTCGGCGGTAAAATGCCCTTACCGCCGGTCAGAAGACCGCCATAACACCGCCGCGGCCGCGGTCAACCGCCACGGTCATTCTGACCCACAACGGCCAAACCTCCAAAAATCCGTCCTCCACTGCAGCCCGCCACATCGGCGGGCAGCGATAAACTGGAGATGACCAAACCTCCACCGTCACGCCAACAGAAATACGCCCATGCCATTACGACCCACGAATCCACACGGCGGTCATTCAAACGCGGTATTCCATTGGCGCTACACACCGCCGCGGTCAGAATACACACACATCACCAAAACACAGCCACATTGGACAATTTGAAAAACACACACCTGATACACATACACACACCACTCCCACACAATCAACCAACTATAAAACACACACCCACATCACCCACAAACCCCTGCGACCCCAATTACTGAGAGAAGGAGAGAGAGACACAGCAGACAATCCAAAGCAAGACACACTGAGGCACACTACACCATCACACACACCACATAGTAGCACAAAGCACCACTCACCAACACACTCCTCATCACATACACCACCCCACACCTCACCCACACCACCCCATGGCACCCCAAAGGCATCCACGATTTTCGGACCAAGAACTCCGGGTCATGGTGGAGGAAATCCTAAGAGTGGAACCCCAGCTCTTCGGCTCGCAGGTGCAGCACACCAGTATAGCCAGGAAGGCGGAGCTATGGCAGCGGATCGTGGACAGGGTCAACGCGGTGGGACAGCATCCCAGGAATAGGGAGGACATCCGCAAAAGATGGAACGACCTACGGGGGAAGGTCCGGTCGATGGTCTCCAGGCACAACATCGCGGTCCAGAAGACTGGCGGCGGACCCCCACCCACCCCTCCCGAATTTACATCGTGGGAGCAAGAGGTCTTGACCATCCTGCATCCTCAGGGCCTCGCAGGAGTAGCCGGAGGAATGGACTCTGGTAAGTCCCATCTCAACTACTATATCCCCCACACCCCACCAGCATGCCAACCCACACCCCCACCCTCACCCCCAACCCCCCAGCACACATCCTTCCTGACAATGTCTCACCAGCACAACCCACCCATCCCAACACCAACTCCTGCATGCCAACACAAACCATGGGCACCCATCACCTAAGCATGACCACTGCACTAACCCCTCCCCCCCACTAAATACCCTCACAACACCTCCCTCCAGGGAATGCCTGCACTGGGGGACAAGGGTACCCACAACACGCATGCTATTGCACACACAGAAACAATAACCAAACTCTCTTACCCCATGCAGGACCCGAACGACAACACACCAGCCAGGAGGGTCCAGAAGTGTCCATCCCACCACCGGAACAGGCCCACACTGAGGATAGCAGCTCTGTCGACAGTGAACCTGATGACCAGCCCGGACCATCGGGGACCTCTGGGCAGTCGGTTCCCCTCACCCAGACACAGGCCACACCAGACCCTCTGCCGACACCAGCACAGCTCCCACCCAGCGGGCCCATGCCTCTGTCTCTAGGACAGCTCAATCAGCGGTGTGTCTGCCACTACAGGGCACCCAGGCTAACCCGACACCCCAACAACAACAGGGACCTGGGGGCAGTGGGAGCGGGCACACCGGCCAGGGGACAGAGGCCGGGGGAAACCGGGCAGCTCGGAGGGCTGCTGTGCGACAGGGGGGGGAGGAGAGGCCCAGGGAACCCACTCTCCAAGAGGCCCTCACCACCCTCATGGGGGCCTACCACCACTCCCAAGAAACGATGGCGACGGTACTGGCCAGGTTCACTGAGATCCAGGCACAGCAGGAGGAACGCTACATGGGGTTCAGGGAGGAGCTGAGAATCATCGGGACCGCAATGGGGACCATCGTCCTGGCCCTCCACAGGATAGAGGACGCGTTGCGGGACCATGGTGCACCACACAGGGCCCCTGTCACTGGGCCGGACCAGGAACAGCCTACCACCTCCGCCGGCGCTAGTGGACAGGAGGTCCCAACACCTCGACAGCCCCCCAGAACCCCACCTCCTGCTGAAGAACAACCACCCCGTAAGAGGAGCCTGAGACCAAAGAAAAAGACAGAGTAGGATGTCAAGACCCCCGCCAGCAGGACATACCCCCTCAAGTCTTCCCACTGTCCCACATTGCCACCCTGTCCAACCATGAACTGCCTATGCTCCATCCTTCCACAGGCAAAAGAACAATGCACCTGTGAGACTGAGAACTGGACTCTGCCATGGATATTCCTCCACCCCCACCCATCACCCTTAGAATCACATGTACCGGTATCTAGCACTGTAAATAAATCACATTTTGCACACAAACCTGTTTTGAGTCATGCTGTATTATTAACAAAGGGATAACATATTACTGTTCAATTTCTGTTCTGTCAATTAGTCATGACAACATACCAATGTCAATACGCTGTATTTCATGGGCGAACCAAGCAGAAGTCAGGTACTGAGTCAGACAGCACTGAGAAGGGAAGGGAAAGGCATAAATTAATAAAAAACATCTGTGGGGAACTACAGAAAGTACAGATGCAGGAGGCTAGAAGCAATTGTGAAATGGCGTGGGTGATTCTTACCTGGGTGTTACTGGAAATACTGTTGTATCACTCTGTCCCTATTGTCTGTGTCGTCCTCAGAGTCTTCCTCCTCTTCACTCTCCACAGGCTCCACGGCTTCTACAACACCACCATCTGGACCATCCTCCTGCAGGAAAGGCACCTGGCGTCGCAAAGCCAGGTTGTGAAGCATACAGCACGCCACGATGATATGGCACACCTTCTTTGGTGAGTACATTAGGGATCCACCAGTCATATGCAGGCACCTAAACCTGGCCTTCAGGAGGCCAAAGGTTCGCTCAATCACCCTCCTTGTACGCCCATGGGCCTCATTGTAGCGTTCCTCTGCCCTTGTCCGGGGATTCCTTACTGGGGTCAGTAGCCACGGCAGGTTGGGGTAACCAGAGTCACCTATTAGCCACACACGTTGTCTCTGTAGCTGCTCCATCACATAGGGGATGCTGCTATTTCGCATCACATACGCGTCATGCACTGACCCTGGGAACTTGGCATTTACATGGGAGATGTACTGGTCAGCCAAACAGACCACCTGGACATTCATCGAATGATAATTCTTTCTGTTTCGGTACACCTGCTCATCGTCTTTTGGGGGTACCAAAGCCACATGGGTCCCATCAATGGCACCAATGATGTTGGGGATATGTCCAAGGGCATAGAAATCACCCTTCACTGTGGGCAAGTCACCCTCCTCGGGGAAAATGATGTAGATCCGCATGAGTTTCATCAGGGCAGACAACACTCTGCTCAAAATCTTTGAAAACATAGGCTGAGACATTCCAGATGACATGGCCACTGTGGTCTGGAATGACCCACTGGACAAAAAATGGAGGACTGACAAAACCTGCACCAGAGGGGGAATCCCTGCGGGTTGGCGGATGGGGGACATCAGGGCTGGCTCCAGCTGGGCACACAGTTCATGGATAGTGGCACGGTCAAGTCGGTATCGAAGGATTATATGGCGTTCTTCCATTGTCGACAGGTCCACCAGCGGTCGGTACACGCGAGGATTCCTCCTTCTCATCCCAAGTCCCAGCGGACGGTGCCTAGGAAGGACAACATGGAGCACAGAGTCAGCCAAACCACAGGTACGTACAGACAGCTTGCACAGTTAAAGAATGGCAATGGGTTGAAAGGCGTGTATGTGTGGCAATGCAAGGCCTAGGCCTGTGTGTCGCAGTCAAAATTAAGCCATGTGGGCCCTTGAAATGGCGGCTGCCTGACCTGTGAAGTGGGACAATGGGATGTGAGGTCACTGCGCTGGCGGGGCACACCGTGGCGGTAGGCGGTCGAAGACCGTGGCGCAAAGCCGCATTGGTTAACATTGAACCCTATGGGTTTCAGGAGCCAATGACGAGGTGCGCCGGCGGTCGCGGTACGCACCGGCGCGGTACGCACCGCCGCGGACGTGACTGCCATTTTCTATCTGCTTAATCACTCGAGACCTGATCATCCACAGGAGAGGACCTATACTGCAAGTGCTGCTGTGACCTCGGTCTGGAAGATACAATGGCTGCTGTGACTGGGGAAAGGGCCCCTGCCTTCACGTCTGAAGAATTGGACAAGCTCGTGGATGGGGTCCTCCCCCAGTATGCGCTACTCTACGGTCCTCCAGACCAACAAGTGAGTACCCCGGGTGCTAATGGAATGGGCTATGCCTGTGTGGATTGGGGTGGATGTAAGTTGGTGGGGTGGGGGGCGAATGAGGAGTGCAACGCCCGACAGATGAGAGCATGTGCCATATGGCAAAGTGGGTGGGGGGGGGCCAATTACATCTAACATGCAGGCCATTGATGATTTCCTCCTTTCCACCCTGTACATGTCTAATAGGTCAGCGCCCATCAGAAGATCGAGATTTGGCGTGCCATCGCCAAGGAAGTCCGGACCTTGGGGGTCCACAACAGACGGGGCACCCACTGCCGCAAGAGGTGGGAGGACATCCGCCGCGGAACAAGGAAGACCGCAGAAACACTGCTGGGGATGGCCTCCCAACCTAGGAGGGGTGCCAGTCGCACCATGACCCTCCTGATGTCCCGGATCCTGGCGGTGGCCTACCCTGAATTGGATGGGCGCTTTAAGACATCACAGCAGACACAAGGGGGTGAGTATCAGCACATTCTCCTATCTTTCTGCGCAGTGGAGGCGTCTGGGTGGGGGAGGAGGGCTGTGGGTGACATTAGGCCAGGGCGCTTTCTGTAGTGTAGTCCTCTCCCTTAGGCATGGCCCTGTGCCCCCGGCCCCCACCTCTGTAGGGTGACAAGTACAGCCATTGAAGGTCCAGCATCTCCCATGTGCGCGTTTGACGTCTCTTGGCCTGTTGTCTTAGTCAGTAGTACTGAGTAGTGTACCCCGAATGCGCGGCTTAGTGCATTAGGCACCTGTGTCTGTCCTCTCCGCCAACGGTGTTGACATTGCACGCACTCAACCTGGTCTTCTTTTTTCTCCCCCCACCCTTTCTCTTCATCTTCTTGTGCATGTGTGCATTAGCATCATCAGGCGGAGGAGATATGGCATCGGAGCACGAGGGAGCTGCAGGACACAAGGCCCCGGTGGGCCCAGGAACAGACACCGAGGGCACCAGTGATCCGGAGGGCGAGGGGAGCACCACGACGGGGACCGCTGGTGAGAGCAGCGAAAGCGACACGTCCTCGGATGGGAGCTCCCTAGGGGTGGCGGCAACATCCGTGCCCCCCGCCTCTACAGGTACAGCCGCCACCCAGCGCACCAGCCCCGCCCTCCCAGCAGCCCCTCAGTCTTCGCTCCGTGCCGGTTCGCCCAGGAAGGCGCGCGTCTCCTTCGCCCCAGGCACCTCAGCCCCTGCCCCTGTTGCCCCTGCTGCCCTCAGTGCGGAGCTCATTGACCTGGTAAGGACGCTCATTGTTGGGCAGACGACCCTTTTGAATGCCATCCAGGGTGTGCAAAGGGAGGTGCAACAGAGCAATGCGTACCTGGAGGGCATTCATTCGGGTCAGGCTGCCCATCAACGAGCGTTCACTGCTCTGGCCTCAGCACTGACGGCAGCCATTGTCCCTGTTTCCAGCCTCCCTCTTCTGACTGCCTCCAGCCTGTCTCTGTCTCCTGTTCCTCAGCCTATCCCATCCACACCATCAGACCAGCCTGCACACACCTCAACACCCAAGAGCAGCTCATCCAAACACAAGCACCACAGATCCCGCAAACACTCACCCGAGCAACACCCAGATGCAGACATGCCAACAGCCACTGCCACCCCTGTGTCCCCCTCCTCCTCGTCTCCCTCCTCCCTCCCTGTGACGTCTACACTCACACCTGCATGCACCCCAACATCAGCCAGTGCTTCCATCACCACCTCACCCTCCAGTACAGTCCACACTCGTGCAGTCACCACCCCCACTGCCATGTACACGTCCCCTGTGTCCTCTCCCACTGTGTCTGTCACCCCCTCTTCCAAGACACACAAACGCAGGCAGACACCCACCCAACAGCCATCCACCTCACGACAGCCTACAGCACCAGCACCTTCACCCAATGACAGCACACCTGACTCTCCTACAACCACCTCCTCTACCTCCACTTCCATCTCCACTCCTCCTACCCTTTACCTTGGCCCTAAAAAACTTTTCCTGGCTAACCTCAACCTCTTTCCCCCCGATGACCTCCCCCATCCATCTTCAAAGAGTCCCAAGAGCACCGCAGCCACCACCAGCCCAGCTTCGGGTGTCACTGTTGTGCCTGGGTTCTGGAGCCCACCCTTTGCCAGCAGTGACACATCGAGCTGCAGCAAGGACACGTCCAGCCCCCCCCCCGGCAAGAGGACCCGCAAAACCAAGGACCGCCGTGCGAGGACCGACAGGGCTGCCCCCAAGGAGCAATGTGCGGCCACTTTACCACCCACACCATCTGGGGGAGGCAAGGGCCCGAGAGCCCCATCAAAGGAGCGGAAGGGCAGCAGGAGCGCGGAGAAGGTGGACCCCACATGCCACATCCCAGCTGGGGAGGAGGACACTAAGGAGGCCAGGAGTCCGTCCCCGAAGGGTCCCGAAACGTCACGGTCCGAGGGCGACTGAGCAGGGAGTCGAGGCCAGGTCTGGCTCCCTTGACCTGCTGGATGAGCACCGCTGAACAGGGCCCGCGGTGCAGGAGAGCACCGCTGAACAGGGCCCGCCGTGGAGAAGAGCACCGCTGAACAGGGCCCGCGGTGCAGAAGAGCACCGCTGAACAGGGCCCGCCGTGGAGAAGAGCACCGCTGAACAGGGCCCGCCGTGGAGAAGAGCACCGCTGAACAGGGCCCGCGGTGCAGAAGAGCACCGCTGAACAGGGCCCGCCGTGGAGAAGAGCACCGCTGAACAGGGCCCCGCCGTGGAGAAGAGCACCGCTGAACAGGGCCCCGCCGTGGAGATAGGCACCGCTGAACAGGGCCCGCAGTGGAGAAGAGCACCGCTGAACAGGGCCCCGCCGTCTCAAGCACCGCTCCGCTGGGCCCTTCTTCTCAAGCACCGCTCCGCTGGGCCCCGCCGTCTCAAGCACCGCTCCGCTGGGCCCTTCTTCTCAAGCACCGCTCCGCTGGGCCCCGCCGTCTCAAGCACCGCTCCGCTGGGCCCTTCTTCTCAAGCACCGCTCCGCTGGGCCCTTCTTCTCAAGCACCGCTCCGCTGGGCCCTTCTTCTCAAGCACCGCTCCGCTGGGCCCCGCCGTCTCAAGCACCGCTCCGCTGGGCCCTTCTTCTCAAGCACCGCTCCGCTGGGCCCCGCCGTCTCAAGCACCGCTCCGCTGGGCCCTTCTTCTCAAGCACCGCTCCGCTGGGCCCTTCTTCTCAAGCACCGCTCCGCTGGGCCCTTCTTCTCAAGCACCGCTCCGCTGGGCCCCGCCGTCTCAAGCACCGCTCCGCTGGGCCCTTCTTCTCAAGCACCGCTCCGCTGGGCCCCGCCGTCTCAAGCACCGCTCCGCTGGGCCCTTCTTCTCAAGCACCGCTCCGCTGGGCCCCGCCGTCTCAAGCACCGCTCCGCTGGGCCCTTCTTCTCAAGCACCGCTCCGCTGGGCCCTTCTTCTCAAGCACCGCTCCGCTGCGCCCTTCTTCTCAAGCACCGCTCCGCTGGGCCCCGCCGTCTCAAGCACCGCTCCGCTGGGCCCTTCTTCTCAAGCACCGCTCCGCTGGGCCCCGCCGTCTCAAGCACCGCTCCGCTGGGCCCTTCTTCTCAAGCACCGCTCCGCTGGGCCCTTCTTCTCAAGCACCGCTCCGCTGGGCCCTTCTTCTCAAGCACCGCTCCGCTGGGCCCCGCCGTCTCAAGCACCGCTCCGCTGGGCCCTTCTTCTCAAGCACCGCTCCGCTGGGCCCTTCCTGTCAGGCACTGTTCAGGGTTCACTGTGCCCACCATGCATCCTCCTTGTCCAGTGGGGACATTTATCCACCTGATGGACTGTGGCTTTGCACTCCCCAGGATGGCCCAGTGGGCAGCCCACCCACTGTAGAGACATTGAGAGACTGTGGCTTTGCACTCCCCAGGATGGTCCAGTGGGCAATCCACCCACTGCAGAGACTTGAGAGACTGTGGCTTTGCACTCCCCAGGATGGTCCCGTGGGCATGGTGGCTCCTCGTGGATCTGGCGTCGTGGACTCATGTGGCTGTGGTGCCCCCCCCTTCCCTTCCCCCTGAGGTGCCTGTAGTTTTTACATCTGATGCCCCTGCAGTGTTCTCTCCAAAGGACTCAGGTCTCCTGTGGGCTTTGCCCTTGTTTCTCAAGACTTTGGCCCACGGACATGCTGAATTCGTAGAATGTGCAGGACTTGGTACTTCAGTTATACACTGATGTGTATGTCATTTGTTTTGTTGTGGATATCTTTCATGGTTGTACGCTAATTTTCTGGAGCTTTTTGGTACATAAATATTTATTCCAAATATGATTATGTCCTAGCATTTTTCAGGGGTGTTTGGGTGGTGTCACTGTGACTTGGTGCTCTGCATTGGTGAGTACATGATTGGGGGGGGGGGGGTCGCATATGTGTGTGCCCGTAACCTTTCGTCCTCCCCCTCCCGTGTGTCGTAGGTGCAGTACTCAACGTTGTCGTCTGCGCCGGATTTCGTACTCGTGGTAGATGAGAAGGTAGACGAGAGCAGGTAGGATGTTTAATTCGGGTTCCATGCTGTCCTCCGTACTCGTGGAGTGTGTTTTGGTGAGCGTTTTCCCGTTCGTAGTCTGTTTCCGCCGTGTTTTTATCGGCGGTGCTCCCGCCCCGGAAAAGGTGGCGGATTGGTGAGTTATGATAGTGTGGGCGGTACATTGTCTGCCGCCTGCCTGTTGGCGGTGACCGCCGCGCTGTTTGTCTGTACCGCCGCGGCGGTCGGAGTGTTAAGTTGGCGGGCTGTGTTGGCGGTTCCCGCCAGGGTCAGAATTCCATTTTTTGGACCGCCAGCCTGTTGGCGGGTTGGCCGCCACTTTAACACCGACCGCCAGGGTTAGAATCACCCCCTCAGTGTTACCAAAAAATAAAGGTACTTTATTTTAGTGACACAAGGCCAAAAATATCTTAGAGGCTGTACTGCCTTTGGAGGTAAGTATTAAACACAATATATACACTAGTAACCAAAATCAGATAAGTAAACAATCATAAAATAGTGCAAACAGCGAAAAACACAATAGGTTGCAATGGGCCTAGGGGCAGCACAAACCATATACTAAAATAGTGGAATGCGAATGTCGATTTCCCCCCAGGCAAGTGTATTGTGTAGAGGGGCACTGGGAGTTTAAGAAAACCCCAAAGGTAAGTAAAAGACCCCACCCCAGAGCCCAGGAAAACAGGAGTAAAGTACAGCAAGTTTCCTCAGAACACACTAGACGCTGCGGTAAAGGATTATGCAAAAAACAAGCAAGATTGCAAGATCCCAACAATGGATTCCTGGACCTGAAGACCTGTGGATAGAGGAGACCAAGTCCAGAAGTCGATGAAGAGTCCAGAAAGAACAGGAGCCCCTGCTAACCCAGATGAAGGTGTAAACGTGGATTCTCCGGTTGGAAGAAAAATTCAGAAATGCACCAAAGAAGACAAGTGCGGGTTCCTGGTTGATGCAGGAGATGTCCGACGTCGAGTAGAAGAATGCAGGCTGGTTTTCGTTGTTGGATTCCACCAAAAAGCCTTGGCTCAGGCAAATGTCGCGGTTGGTTGGAAAAGGCGTTACCTGGAACCAAGAGGGACCTGGGTATCTCAACTCAGACTGAGGAGACAGAGGGGGCTCTCAGCACTTTAGAGAGCCCTCAGTAGACCAGGCAGCACCCACAGGAGTCCCAGAACACGGGGACAAATGAGTTGCAAATGGCGCTCGTTGCAGCAGTACACAAAGGGATCCCACGCCTCGGGAGAACAACTCAGGGAGCTGAGCGTCACAGGATAGAGTGCTGGGGACCTGGGCTATGCTGTGCACAAATGATTCTTGGAAGACGTGCACAGAAGTCCAAGAAGCTGCAGAGCACGTGTCGCACAAGGGTACTGTCTGGCATGGGGAAGCAAGCTCTTACCTCCACTAAATTTGGACAGCTGGACCTTTGGACAGTCAGGGTCATTTTGGTCCACCACCTGTGTTCCAGGGATCACGCTTGTTGAGATGAGAGGAGACCCAGAGTACCGGTCGTTGCTGCATAAATGTGCCTGCTGAAGCAGGGAAGTGACTCTGTCACTCCACAGGAGATTCCTTCGGGCCTTCTGGTGCAGGATGAAGACAGGCTGTCCTCAGAGTGGGTACAACCTGGAAACTGTTGCAGTTGCTGGCAGGATCTGAAGTTGCAGAGTCACAGTAGCCTTCTTGGATAATTTGTTGCAGTTACAGTGTTCCTGGAGCAGTGTGCGGTTGATCCGATGGTCAGAAGCTGAAGCAGAGGATGAAGAGGATTCCTGCAAACCGAATCTGAGGAAACACCCAGAGGAGAGACCTTAAATAGCCCTGAGAGGGGGATTGGCTACCTAACCAGGTACGGACCGATCAGAAGGGGACTCTGATGTCACCTGCTGGCACTGGCCACTCAGATGCTCCCAGAGGGTCCACACACCTTGGAATCCAAGATGGATAACACTCTGGAGGAGCTCTGGGCACCACCCCTGGGGTGGTGATGGACAGGAGAGTGGTCACTCCCCTTTCCTTTGTCCAGTTTTACGTCAGAGCAGGGACTTGGGGTCCCTGAACCGGTGTAGACTGGATTATGCAAGGAGTGCATTTCAAGGCATTTTCCAGAGGCTCTGGGAGGCTACCTCTTCCATGCCTGTAACACCTATTTCCAATGGGAGAGAGCGTAACACCCCTCCCCTGAAGGAAATGCATTGTTCTGCCTTCCTGGGATTGAGCTGCTCAATCCCCAGGAGGGCAGAAACCTGTCTGTGAGGTGGCAGCAGCTGGGGCTGCAGTGGGAAACCTCAGATAGCTGGTTTGGCAATACTGGGGGTCCATGGTGGAGCCCCAGGGTGCATGGAATTGGCCCCCCAATACCAGAATTGGATTGCGGGTACAATTTCACAATCCTAAACACCTCACATGGCATATTCGAGGTTACCACTGTGAAGCTACACTAATGTATTGACCTATATGTAGTGGACGGTTATAATGGTGTCCCCGCAGGCACTAAGTCCTGGAAATTGGTCCTGGACTATGTGGGTGCACCTCTGCTAGTGCAGAGGTGCTCTCACACACAGTAACTATGCACCTAGCCTTCAAGCAGCCCTGAAGAAAGGTTTGTAGGAGCTCCTTCTCAGTGGCAAAAAGAAATGCTGCATCCCATAAGGATCTCCTTGAACCCCAATGCCCTGGGTACCTAGGTACCATACACTAGCAAATTATAAGGGTGGGGGTCAAGAGTGCCAATCTGGAGTAGAATATGAAGTCACTAGACTATAGTGACAAATTTAACATCAGAGAGAGCATGAGCACTGGAGTTCTGATGAGCAGAACTCCAGTGACACAGTCAAGCATACTGACAACACAGTAACACATACTGACATATAGGCCACAAACTGTGAGCAACTGAGGTCCTGACTAGCAGGATCCCAGTGAGACAGTAAAAACACACTGACAAACACTGACAAATAGGCCAAAAATGGGGGTAACCATGCTAGAAGAAAGCCATCTCCTACATGCACCCCTACACGCTACAAAAGTAACCCAACAATGTAATCAACATCATATATACTGTGTGCTTTAACCCTATTAATGTAAAGTGAAGCCTCAAAACTACACTATTGAAGGTGCATTCACTCCGGAAATTAGTGCTTCCATTTATGCATGTGAGTTTTAATGTTTAGCTTAAACGTAAAATTGTAGTTCTCATTTGCATTTACACTTGTATTTCAAAGTTTTGCATTCAATGGAAGGAGCCATGCTCATGTGGACATGGTTATTGGTTATACTTGCATTTATCCTAAAATTATGATGACAATTATAACCAAATGTTTCAAAGTGCACATTGGTTGTGGCTTGTTTAGTTAGCATAAGCAGGCCTACATTTTAACATGTGAAATGTGTTCTCTTTACATGATTTTCCTTTGCAGGTGCACATTCTCATATTAGAGATAGAAAAGGCAAGTAGGAAAAGCTTGGCACAGACTGGATGACTTGGTGTGTCTCCTGTTCTTTGTCTATCTGGGAAGAAGAAGCTCAAGGTCAACATAGTCGCTAGTGTTCCATGTGATGGGAGAATCACTCCATGTTGCGAGTGCGCTCCGTGAGAAGGAGAAATAATTGGTGATCTGTTGATGTGTTCAGAAGATAAGGATGTTTCTTGAACTTTCCACATTAATTTAGTGCTCACATTGTCAGAATTTTGGCACAATTTTGTAAGATTCTTAGAGGTGCAGACCTCTTAGATCCCCTAGTTCCGTATTCTTTATTCCCTAAAGACTTCTACTTAAGTCTCTCAATGCTGACATCTACCTTGCTCTGCCCTGAAATCCTTGAACTTTATCCTATTACTTTAGGGTCCTAACCAGCTGTCACTAGTTCTACTTCCCTTGAGAAGAAGATACCTGAATTCTCCTATACAATGGCAATTCTTACTTCTTAGTTTTTGAGTTGCTGTGATTGTAACCTTTATGTCTTCTACTAAGAAGAATAAACTTGTTTAGGCATTTCAGCTTTACGATTTTGATTTTGTATGCTAAGTCCTTTATCCCCAACCCTTTTTAGGAGATCCATGAGAAGACCAACCCCTGCTTCTATGCGCACTCTAGCAACAGCCTGAACAGACAGTAGGAGTTCCAATTAACTTGAGGAGCCAGAGCTGAAGAAGGTCTGGTAAATGTTTTGAATCTAGTTCTATGAACTAGCATTTAACCATTTAACCAGTGCCTTTCTGCCATAAAAAGCTTGACTCTGAATAAGGTATTAGAACAGAAGAGCCCTGAACTGGCACATTCCTCCTTAGTTAACACATTCCACAGTGTGCGGAGTTGGTTGGAGGGGAAAAACACTTGAAGGTCAAGTTTTGCAACACCTTACTAAGTCAGCGCAAGGCATCCAACCTGTTTTTCAGGTTTTTATCTCATTGTCCAGCCATGTTTCAGAATACAATGCCCTGCAAAGTTAGGACGCAGAAGATCATAAATACGAACATGTAGATTTCACAGCAGAAGAAATGCAGAGTGACGATCACAATAATTACTGCAAACAACGTACCTGCCCCCACCACTCAAAATTTAAAGAGCAGCCTTTACCAGATGTCTCCTCCTGAGACACTGAAAATGTGAGGTAGAAAAACACATGACATGTGAATTTGACCATGCTCTATTGCAATCTGGAACCAGTTTCCACACAACCAATGGTCTAATTGAGGATCTGCTTGGGAAACATGCACAAGTGGGATGACATTGCCAAAACTGATGTAAATGTATCAAATTTACCGAACTGAGGGGGTTTCCACAGGTACTGAACATATTTCAGAATTTCTCCAAGGAGATGTAAATATATCTTACCTTTGAGAAAACTTTACATATGCTTGGTGACCCAGTGTTGTGTTGGCAGTGCTGATGTCTTTTTGTGTTGCAAATAATGGATGTGTTTGATGTACCATCACAACTCTTCTAAATGTATGGGAAACATGCAAAACAGGGTCACTTGGAATGTTGCTACAGAAAGCACTTAAGAAATTCAACAACAGTTAGAAATACATTGTTTGTATTTTGCAGCTGCTCCACTCTCTACATGAAAACGTTGTGTAATGACCTATCGGCATCAATGCCTGACCTGAAGTGCTTGCCAATACAAAAAGTCTTGCCACTCAGCTAGATGTTATACAGAAAGCAGCTTGTTGGAAAGTGGATTATTGGTAAGGGCAGGTAAGTACCTACACCTAGTAATAGGCCACTAACCCCCACTTAGGTCCAGTTAGGTCTCAATAAATTAAACCCAGCTCAACCCTTGGTAGCTTTGCAATGAGCGACAAGGCTTAACTTAGGAGACAAGTGGGTAAAGCATTTAAAATCACAAAACAGTAAAAAGGTGAAACACAAAACACAATGAAAATCCAACACCAATTAATAAAAATAAATTATCATTTATCTTTAAAATAACAACAAAGTGATTCAAATCAGATAAGGGGAACCGGATATATGAATTTTTTAAGAATTAATGTTTTTCTAGTGCATAGAAGCAACTAGCACTCAAAGGGTTCAAAAAGGTCACACTGGACAGGGACAAAGTCCAGAGTTCAGGCCACCCATGAGGTAACACAGTTACACTTACTTTCAGAAGTGTTTCCTGTTTCAGGGAAGTGGTCCACACCTCCAAACCTCCGGATCTTCTTCCAGAGGTCTTTCTCAGGTCCTCGAAGTGTCCACAACTTGATCCAAGGTTCTAGAAGCTCTGAGTTGCTACTTGGGAGTTGGGACTACAATTCCCAGAATGCACCTGCTCAGAATCCTGAAATGGCCACTGGACGCTGGCCAGCAGGGCTTTGCTTGCAGGACTTCATGCAGGGGACTCTGGGCAGCTCCTTTATACCCGTAGCAAACAGGGAGTCCCTTCTTGAAGCAGTAGAAGACAGGCAAAGGCCTTTTAGTGGTGAAGCCCAAATGTGCAGCTGGTGCAGTCCTTCAGAGTGCAATGTCCAGGTGCCGGTCGGGGGACCAGCAGGGCAGTTCTTCTTCTTCTTTTCTTATTCCTTGTAGGGATCTGAGGTGTGGGTACAGCTCTGCCATAGTAATCCTTGCTCCTGTGGTGAAAAGCAGGGGGGCCCGACTGTCCAATCACAGTCAAGTCACTTCCCCCATGGATGACCACTTCCTGGGATTGTGGCAAAAATATATTCCAGGGAGCATTATTCTTCAAAAATCCAACATGGCTGAAGCTGATTTTTGGAGGTTAGATCTGGCTGAGCCCACCCAATTTAGCTATTTTATCTCACCAGGGCTTATAAAACTATTTTTATAAGGTCCCTGCTTATAGGTACCTTGCAACCAACCCTAGGGGCACTTAGGGCACACCTTAAGGGTGACGTATATGTGAAAATAAAGTAGCCTAAGACTTTGGAAGTACTTTTAATTTGCATATAACTTTAATTTAAAAGCAGCCAGCAAGGCAGGCCTGCCTTTAAACAGACACTGGGCACCTCAGCAGTGCACCTATGGGTGCACTATCTATGCTGGGCTCCCTAAATCTACATGCCCTACCATATACTAGGTACTTACACACAGGTTGATACTGCAATTATAATTAACCCAATTTTCATACTCATTTTACACAGAGCACAGGCCGTGAGACTGGTTAGCAGCACCCAGGGCACCATCCGAGTCAAGAAAACACCAGCAAAAAGTGAAAAATGGGGGCAAAAAGTTAGGGGGCTCTGCAATCAGCCCAGTTTTCTGACACAGCTTTAAAACCCTCACAGTTAATGTTTATTGCTGTTGACTTTGTTATAACTCTTGTGCGCTGTTTTGTTATATGCTTGAGCTAAAATACAAATATTTCCCATTTGGAACTTTTAGTGGCATGAAAGAAAAAGTAACTCCAAGTGGTTCTCAGTGGTAGAGGCTGTGAATGCTATATTCCCATGGCAGTAACCGTTTAGAGAAATTGTGCTTAGAGATGACACCACGGGCAGGAAATGTGTGGATCTTTGGTTGCATTTTGATAGTGATGTAGAAAAAGCACAGGCATCAGCATTCTTCGATGTTTATAAGAAAATATGGTTTCTGTAGTGAACATAATAAAAGGAAAAACTAGAGTCTGAAAAAAAGTTGGTCTACCTATCTACAATGTAAATAAAGGTGGAGACGTGAATTTTCTTAAAAGTGGATTGGGGGACACTTTTAGTGAATTGTGGCGTTAAAGATGTTAGCATATTTGGCACTTTGTAAGCAAGAAGTGTTGAAGATCAGTTCTGGAAATATTATTATGCAATATACATCTCCAATAAGCAACCAGGGTATTTGAAGTCAATGAAGTACTTTGCATAAGTTCTAGACACCTGCCATAATGGAGAATTGTCTCTGTACTTTGAAAAGTATAAATTCATTTTTAACTTCTTTAATGACGTTCAGCACACATTCACCCAGTTCAAAGCATATGTTGCAGAACCCATTCCTGAGAATCTATATCTTCAAGTACACCAGTATTGGCTTGGAAAACAATGCCAGTGGGAAGAGTTAGCATCTTGTGTACTGACTGTTTCGGAATTACTGGTCTGAAACGGCTTTTACCAGGTAATGTTTTTCATGAAAGGAGAGGGCGAGAAGGGATGACTTGCTGAAGAGGTATTTAATGGTGCACTCCGATAAGGGGGGGTTGGGGAGGAGACGTGGCCTAACAGCCAGAACTCCTGATTTTAAAACTGGGAAACAAGGGTCGAGTCCCAGCCTCAGCTAAACATCCTGTGAGTCTCAGAAAATCACTTATTCTTCGTGTGGCTAAAATGTGTAACATTATCTGGTTCTCATAAAAAGTAAGTTAATACCCTGCGCCAAGTTAGCACTGTATGCCCCAGGCCAAGTTAGCACTATATATATCAGCATAAAATTAGATTACAAAATGTGTTTGAACCTCTTATGGACTGTGCATGCAATTTCAATGTAGGTCTCAAGGGAAAAAAAAAGTTTATGTTAACAGAAGAAATTGCCTGCCTATTTTAATGGCACAAAACATATACACATCGAAAGTCTCATTTATGATAGTTTTGAAAACACTGAAAACCCCAAATAGAATTAATGACAGACAGAAAATGGCAACACACAAGGATAGACATTTCACAATATACTCATTTATTATATGCTGTTCATCTACAAATCATTTGTGCAGGTTCTACTGTAAAACGTATCAACCACTCAGTGAAAAAAGTGATTATTAGATTGGACAGTAGATACGCTTGAATCATAATTCTTCACACAATGCTGTACAGTTAATCTAAACTCTACCTGAATTGTTAATAGCTGACTGCAGCTTCTATATCTCTGTAGCTCTTTAGCCCTATACCAAGTTATGTATAGCCCCTGGCGTACCTTGTGCCATCATACCTGAAGTTGAAGAATCAACTATCAATGTCCCTATACCAGCTAATCCATTTGCCTTGCCCTGCCCCAAATAATGCTACATTTGATACCTTTTTAATGTATACTGTTCTACAGAGTGAAGAGGGGCTCTCCTCTCAGCTCCAGTCCCTCTTTTAGACTGAATTGTGCATTTTTTTGAACTACGAAACTTGGCTGCAGTGTTGTTTATATCGAAATTCTAAATATGAGCATTGTTGGCACTGGGCTTAAGCATGACAAGCAACATATTCAGAAATATCCATGGAAATATGTTTTACACTCATAATTCCTGATTATGTAAATATGTTTCAATTATTTTTTATTTGTTCAGCAGGCAATTCTCTAGGAAAAGGAAAGAACAACATGTTTGTATTATAACTATATATCTTTTAAATGTGTAACACATTAGGAACATCTCTGACATAATTTTAATATGTTACAAAGTAAAATGACAGAAGCCGGAATTGAGGAAATTCTAACTTCAAATATCCAATGTATGTCTTATTGATAGTAATATGTCAAAGTAAATTACATTTTGTAATCAGTTCACAAAATGAAAACTAAGTTAACTATGGACTATTTTTCTTCATTTTTAACTTTAGCTTTTAAATATTATTTTTGTATACAAAAATGAAATTGATTAAGTTGAACAACTTTGTACTAACCTAAAGTTTTTTTTTACATTAAGAGCTTTTAAAATGTATGTATCTGGAATTTAAAATCATCATGCTCACTACTACAGAGCACTGGAGTGTAAATTAGACTTTGCACAACAGCAAAACAAATCCACTTTCACACGTGCACCTGCTTAATTCTCATGGCTTTGCACCTGTAGACAGTCAAGGGATTCAACTTCATTACCATAGAAAAGACTGTCTACAGTGGGTCCAACCAAAGATATTTAGGTCCGGTAGCTGAGGTGGGTCCTACAAGGCCCTGTCCCAAAAATTCCCTTTCTGGTAGTCTACTCTGGCCACCTGGTGTTGACGGGTAATCCAGAGTTGGAGGGATATTATCTTCAACCACTATTGTTCTGTGCAATTAACACACGCTTGGTCTTTTTCACACTTCTTTCTTGGCTTTAGCAGTCAGGCAGAATTAGCAACCATAACTCTTACAGTCCCTCCTAATGCAGGTGAGCTGGAAAAGACACATAGAGCAGGTGTTACTTGTAGGCAAATATTTCAAGTTGTCTAGCATGTTATTGACCTCTTCTGTAGAGCTTTGATGTGGTGTCACTTCCCGTAAGTGCATGGAAAGTTAGTAGGATTAATCAATGGTCAATGTGTATGGTCTCAGCCATTCCACTAATATCACAAATATGAAAAGATAAACCCTGCAACAAATGCATCCCATAATTATTCTCAGTTACGTTCTTCAGAAAGTGTAAATCCAACTAAAAACACTGGTGTCTTCAGTACATATGATAATGTTCTTCCTACCTTCAGCAAATTTTTTTGTTGTATTTGAAGCGCCTGGGAACATATATCTTACTAATTCTCCTGCATATTTACTTCTTTATAAGTGATATATTGCTGCTGCTGTTGAGTAGCCAATATGCCAAATACCTCTTTTTTATCATGTCATAGAAATTCAGGTCATCTCTTTGGTACTGATTTTGGCAATTCAATTCATTTACAAGTTATTTTATCCTGTTATGCTCACAAAAAATACTTCAGCGTTCTGCTTTATAGACATCAAAGATGATATTGCAATCTCTTTGGTGCAGTTAGGATTTACTAAATTGAGTTTGAATGTAGGCAGTAAATTTTATGGAGCAATCTAGAAAATGATTAGTTTTATTTGATGTAATCATATGGACAATGGCAGCTCCATCTAGGATTTTGATACTTCCATTTGGATCATAATGGTCATCATCTTCTTTGTCTTCTGCTGGAATCGGGTGAGGCTTCCCTTTAAAGTTAGATGAGTCATTCTCTCACAAAGATGGTGGAGAAATATTGCTTTCATGAAAGAAAAAGTTCTGTGACGAATCTGACTATTTATGCAGATTGAGGAACGCAGTATGTCTTGTTTTAGCAATGTTACTGATGCTGATGAAAGACCAGAATATGACATTTGTAATTTATGGCTGAACTGATGGAACATGATCCTGGTGTTAGTCATTTCTATGGGTTTTGCACATTTTACGAGTTGAAACCCATTGCATCACCTACAATTCCATCACAAAGTATTAACAGTCCACAAATCAGCTGCTTTTCCTATCACTCCTTGGCTTTATGCTTGCCATTGACTCAGTATAGTGCTCCAATGCCTTTTGGGTAGGTTTGCACTGTAGAAGTGCCACATACACAAGATTGACACCCTTGCATTCTTGGATAACAGGCTTGCTATTACCAATGGCTCCTCACACACTAACAGTAAGGAGATCTTCAGACAAAAGAAGATGTGCTAAAAAGAAAACAAGCAAGCAAAAGACCTTTCCCATATATGCACCAAGGATTGGAATACTATCCCCATATCCATCTGGACAGCCTCAACCCAGCTCCAAATTATCAGATAGTTAAATACTCAACTCACAATAAAGTACATCATGATGCAGTGACAGTCCAAAAGCAATCTACTCACATGTTGACTGTGCCTTTGACTTTGGCACTGAATAGCACTTTGCAGCCTTTCAGCTAGGTTTGCACTATGAAGCACTCCATACATATTTACATACACACATACATACTTAATACAATCTGGAAACAAATTGTTAACATACAATTAAATATATTTGTTTTGGAGGGGCCTAGGCCAAACATATCCATCCAGTGTGACTAATATAATGCATTTTCATGCAATACAAATGTAAAATATATGTACTTAGTTTATCACTGTTATTGTGTATGTTTTTATTGATTTACTGATATATTCTTCAGGAAAGTTGCTTCCTGCAAAGCCACTTTAACAATATGTAATTAAAGGCTCTTCTTGTGATGTAGTTTTTCGGTGATTTTATGTTTTATGCAAATTAGAGGGCCCTCACACATTTCCTTTCTGACCGGGGCCCAAAAAGTCCAAGAACTGGCCCCCCTCAATCATAGTTTGTGAATAACTTCAATAGGTACTTATATATTCAACACAATCACTCTATGTCTATGAAGTGAATGTCAATTCAACCTTGCAACAAATTGTGCTTCTATTTTTAGAATTTTCATTAACAAAATAAAATAAATGTTATAAACCTTTTTAAGTACATTATGTTATTGATATAATATACTTTCCAAGGACAACTACAACAATTAACACAGCTATTGATATTATGGTAATTTATTTGTGTTTGTGTACTTATGATATATTTGTATGTCACATAATAGCATAATAGCATTTGTTTTAAAAGTTATGAAAAATCTTTCACTTCCCCTTCAAGCTTTGTCATACATTATTTGCAAAACAATGAGCTGATTTTTTAGTCAAATCAAATCAAAGTCAATCTTTACTCAGCAGAAAACTCTCAGGCATAAAAGCACATATATAAAATTAAAAACAATCATAAAATAAATCTATCAATGATACAACCTAAGTAATAATACAGGGGCTCTCGCTACGAATAAAGACAATATTCCACATTAAAGTGCATAGCCTTTTCTTATGGTAATAGCAGCATATATATAACTAAGGACTGTCGTGCATACATCAACAGTCAACATAGACTGTAAGTAAATCAACCCCTCTTTGTATGATGTACAATGTTTGTGTAATAGAACCTTGGTGAAGCATACAAAGTGCAAACAAATAAGCCTTTTATGCAGCGTCACTTTTCTTGCACTCCTTAGCATCCTCCTAAAGCCACCACAGGTGCACCGTATTTAACATACGGCGCACCATGGTGCAGGTTAGGGATGACAGAGCCATTGTTGTTGACGCTATTTGTGTACATTGTAGGATTAGTGCCAAAAATGTTGGTGCTAATCTTGCAATGTAGATAGGGGCGTTAAAAATAGCCGCTAAAAATGGCACAGTGGAATCTCATAGATTCCACTGGGCTATTTTTGTGGTCCCCCTAATAGGTCTTGGGGTGTACACCATATTTTTAGCCACAGAAATAGAGGTACCAGATTTATACGTTCTTCAATAAAGCCCACCTCTAATTCTGTGTGAGTAATGAGGCTCGCCATTACACTAGGGATCGCTATCAATCTGCATAAAAAACTATTTTCAATAGCCTGGAGTTTCCCCACAGCTGTATACCCCCATACTCCTGCTCCATATGTTCCCACTGCTAGGCACTTGCTCTTATAAAGCTGGATCATCTCCCACACTGGTTTTGGCAAACCTAAATATAGCCTCTCCTACTCCCCCCATTTTTTGCACCCTCTGAGCTATTTACCTAGCCCAAGCTCCATTTGCCTCAAATAAAATGGCTAAAAAGATGAAATGGGTCTCCCTCCCATGAAAAAAGTCTTAGACTTCAGATTTTTTGGGCCATATAACATTACAAATGATTTTTCATGATTAACCTTAAGCTTGAGCCCCAGTATAAAAAATTTAAAACGCTCCAAATGTTTTTGCAGACCGTTTGCGGTACATGCCAAAAGGACTGCGTCTTCTGCATATAATAAAACTAAGACTGGGTGATTTCCTATCCTAGGAACATCTTCAGTACACCTGCTTAGAGCTGTATCCAGGGAATTCATATAAACTAAGAACACGGCCAATATACAACCTTGCCTGACTCCCCTTACCACCCTGATGGGGGTGTACAATCCCCATTATGTGTGTAGCATACTCTGGTAGAAGAATACTGATGCAGCTTCATTAAAAGGTATAATAATGGGGTATCTATGCCTGCCTGCTCCATTAAACCCCACAATATTTCCCTATCTACCAGATCAAAAGAGCAGGAGAGATCCATGAAAGCCATATGAAGTACACCTCTCTTGGCCTTCACATATTTACCAAAAATAAGAGTGAGGTTTGCACCTGCTCCACTGTTCCCAAACCAGAACAAGGTTACCTCAGCCCAGGACTCCAATTGCTCCAAGTTTACCCTTATAATTCCCTAGTATATGGTACCTAGGTACTCGGGTTCCAGGAGATCCCTATGGGCTGCAGCATTTCTTTTGCCACCCATAGGGATCTCAGACAATTCTTACACAGGACTGCCACTGCAGCCTGAGTGAAATAACGTCCACGTTATTTCACAGCCATTTTTCACTGCACATAAGTAACTTATAGGTAACCTATATGTCTAACCCTCACTTAGTGAAGGTTAGGTGCAAAGGTACTAAGTGTGAGCGCACCCTGGCACTAGCCAAGGTGCCCCCACATTGTTCAGGGCAATTTTCCCGGACTTTGTGAGTGCGGGCACACCATTACACGCGTGAACTACATATAGGTAAATTCCTATGTATAGCTTCACAATGGTAACTCCGAACATGGCCATGTAACATGTCTAAGATCATGGAATTGTCCCCCCAAGCCAAATCTGGTATTGAGGTGCCAATCCCATGCATCCCCGGGCTCCAGCATGGACCCTGGGTACTGCCAAACTAGCTCTCTGGGGTTTTCTCTGCAGCTACCGCTGCTGCCAACCCTCAGACAGGTTTCTGCCCTCCTGGGGTCTGGGCAACCCAGTCCCAGGAAGGCAGACCAAAGGATTTCCTCTGAGAGAGGGTGTTACACCCTCTCCCTTTGGAAATAGGTGTTAAGGACTGGGGAGGAGTAGCCTCCCCCAGCCTCTGGAAATGCTTTGAAGGGCACAGATGGTGCCCTCCTTGCATAAGCCAGTCTACGCCGGTTAAGTGAGCCCCCAGCCCCTGCTCTGGTGCAAAACTGGACAAAGGAAAGGGGAGTGACCACTCCCCTGTCCATCACCACCCCAGGGGCGGTACCCAGAGCTCCTTCAGTGTGTCCCAGACCTCTGCCATTTTGAATGCAGAGTTGTGAGGGCACAATGGAGGCCTCTGAGTGGCCAGTGCCAGCAGGTGACGTCAGAGACTCCTCCTGATAGGCACTTACCTGGTTAGGTAGCCTCTGAGTGGCCAGTGCCAGCAGGTGACGTCAGAGACTCCTCCTGATAGGCACTTACCTGGTTAGGTAGCCAATCCTCCTCTGTGGGCTATTTCTCTCCTGTGGGGTTCTCTTCAGATAACAAATGCAAGAGCTCACCAGAGTTCCTCTGCATCTCTCTCTTCGATTTCTGCCAAGGATCAACAGCTGACTGCTCCAGAACACCTGCAAAACCACAACAAAGTAGCAAGAAGACTGTCAGCAACATTGTAGCGTCTAATCCTGCCGGCTTTCTTGACTGGATCCTGGTGATGCATGCTCTGAGGGCTGTCTGCCTTCACCCTGCACTGGAAGCCAAGAAGAAATCTCTTGTGGGTCGACGGAATCTTCCCCCTGCTAACGCAGGCACCGAACTTCCGCATCACCGGTCCTCGGGGTCCCCTCTCATCTTGACGAGCGTGGTCCCTGGAACACAGGAGCTGGATCCAAGTGACCCCGACAGTCCAGTGGTCCTTCTGTCCAAATTTGGTGGATGTAAGTCCTTGCCTCTCCACGCCACACAGTAATCCTGTGTACTGCATGATCTGCAACTGCTAGGGTTTCTGTGCACTTTTGAAAGGATTCCTTTGTGCACAGCACAGCCCAGGTCCCCAGCACTCCATCCTGCATTGCTCAACTCACTGAGTTGACCATCGGCTTAGTAGAACCCTCTTTTGTTGCATTTGCGGTCACAAAACAATCATACATACCATATAGATTAGATATTAGGAAGGGACGCCCTTGACACACCTCTTCTTAATACCGAATCGCAAAACCCAAACTGCGATTCGGTAACAAGTTATCGAATCGCAGTTTGGGCTTTGTACATCCCAAGAAGCATTTTACTAAGTGCAAATGGGCCAATTCTGCAAATTGGCCCCTTTGCAACTAGAAAAATGATTCGTACATCTGGCACCAAATGTCTTGATATCAATATAACATCAATCGTTGATCCTCTTCCCCTTCCTGTGATAGTAGGAAAGTTTGAATGACCTTCAGCCTGAGCATCTGATGCAAAAGTTACATTTATGGATAGAACTAGGAAGTTTAATGCTTCACAGTACTTCACCAACTTGTCAGTGAGCTCTTTGGTTTCATTTGCAGCTCCATTATACTTGTTGACCAGCTTTTCAGTTCCTCCTGTATTCGTTCAATCTTTTTTTCTGGTGTGTGAATTTACCTTTTGTATTATATAGACTTCTCTCTACTTCAGATAGTTTTCTAACTACTTTTATCTTGTCCTGAAGGACCTGCTTCAAGGACTCTTAGGCTGTTGTTTCATAGTTGTTGTAGGAAAGTACCATCTTGCCTGGCATGTTACCCCCATTTTCACTGTATGTATGTTTGTTTTTGCCCTTGTGTCACTGGGATCCTGCTAGGCAGGACCCCAGTGCTCATAGTGTATGCCCTGTATGTGTTCCTGTGTGGTGCCTAACTGCATCACTGAGGCTCTGCTAACCAGAACCTCAGTGTTTATGCTCTCTCTGCTTTCTAAATGTGTTACTGCAGGCTAGTGACTAAAGTTACCAATTCTCATTGGCACATTTGTACACCCATATATTCCTCTTGTATATGGTACTTAGGTACCCAGGGTATTGGGGTTCCAGGAGATCCCTATGGGCTGCAGCATTTCTTTTGCCACTGATAGGGAGCTCAGAAAATTCTTACACAGGCCTGCCACTGCAGCCTGAGTGAAATAACGTCCACGTTATTTCACAGCCATTTTTCACTGCACATAAGTAACTTATAGGTCACCTATATATCTAACCTCACTTGGTGGTGAAGGTTAGGTGCCAAGTTACTTTGTGTGTGGGCACCCTGGCACTAGCCAAGTTGCCCCTTCAGGGCAAATTCCCGAACTTTGTGAGTGCGGGGACACCATTACACGCGTGCACTGCACATAGGTCACTACCCATGTGTAGCGTCACAATGGTAACTCCGAACATGGCCATGTAACATGTTTAAGATCATGGAATTGTCACCCCAATACCATTCTGGTATTGGGGTGACAATTCCATGATCCCCCGGGTCTCTAGCACAGAACCCGGGTACTGCCAAACTGCCTTTCCGGGGTTTCCACTGCAGCTGGTGTCAACCCCTCAGACAGGATTCTGCCCTCCTGGGGTCTGGGTAGCCCAGGAAGGCAGAACAAAGGATTTCCTCTGAGAGAGGGTGTTACACCCTCTCCCTTTGGAAATAAGTGTGAAGGGCTGGGGAGGAGTAGCCTCCCCCAGCCTCTGGAAATGCTTTGATGGGCACAGATGGTGCCCATCTCTGCATAAGCCAGTCTACACCTGTTCAGGGATCCCCCAGCCCTGCTCTGGTGCGAAACTGGACAAAGGAAAGGGGAGTGACCACTCCCCTGACCAGTACCGCCCAGGGGAGGTGCCCAGAGCTCCTCCAGTGTGTTCCAGACCTCTGCCATCCTGGATTCAGAGGTGTTGGGGGCACACTGGACTGCTCTGAGTGGCCAGTGCCAGCAGGTGACGTCAGAGACCCCCTCTGATAGGCTCTTACCTCTCTTGGTAGCCAAACCTCCTTTCTTGGTAGCCAAACCTCCCTTTCTGGCTATTTAGGGTCTCTCCTCTGGGCTATTCTTCAGATAATGAATGCAAGACCTCACCAGAGTTCCTCTGCACTTCCCTCTTTGACTTCTGCCAAGGATTGACTGCTGACTGCGCCAGGACGCCTGCAAAACCGCAACAAAGTAGCAAGACGACTACCAGCAACATTGTAGCCCCTCATCCTGATGGCTTTCTCGACTGTTTCCTGGTGGTGCATGCTCTGAGGACTGTCTGCCTTCACCCTGCACTGGAAGCCAAGAAGAAATCTCCTGTGGGTCGACGGAATCTTCTACCTGCTAACGCAGGCACCAAAAGACTGCATCACTAGTCTTCTGGGTCCCCTCTCATCCTGACGAGCGTGGTCCCTGGAACACAGGAGCTGGATCCAAGTGACCCCCACAGTCCAGTGATCCTTCAGTCCAGGTTTTGTGGAGGTAAGTCCTTACCTCCCCATGCCAGACAGCAAACCTGTTTACTGTGTGATTTGCAGCTGCTCCGGCTTCTGTGCACTTCTCCAAGGATTCCTTTGTGCACAGCCTAGCCTGGGTCCCCAGCACTCTGTCCTGCAGTGCTCAACACTCTGAGTTGGACTCCAACATCGTGGGACCCTCCTTTTGTGACTCTGGTTTCACAAATCCTCTAAGTGCCTGCTCTGGTACTTCTGCGGGTGCTGCCTGCTTCTGCGGGGCTCTGTGAGTTGCTGAGTGCCCCCTCTGTCTCCTCCTCCAAGGGGTGACATCCTGGTCCTTCCTGGTCCCCAGCAGCACCCAAAAACCTCTACCGCAACCCTTGCAGCTAGCAAGGCTTGTTTGTGGTATTTCTGCGTGGAAACACTTCTGCAACATCCAGCATGCCGTGGGACATCTTCCATCCAAAGGAGAAGTTCCTAGCCCTTTTTGTTGTTGCAGAATCTTTGGCTTCTTCCACCCGGAGGCATCCCTTTTGCACCTTCATCCGGGGTTTCCTGGGATCCTGCCCCCCCGGACACTATCGCGACTCTTGGACTTAGTCCCCTTGCCTTGCAGGTCCTCACATCCTGGAATCCCTCTTCAGTGTTTTGCTGGTGCTTGTGGTTCTTGCAGAATCCCCCTATCAAGACTATTGTGTCTTTCTGGTGTAGTAGGGTAACTTTACTCCTACTTTTCAGGGTCTTGGGGTGGGGTATCATGGACACCCTGACTGTTTTCTTACAGTCCCAGCGACCCTCTACAAGCTCCCATAGGTCTGGGGTCCATTCGTGATTCACATTCCACTTTTGGAGTATATGGTTTGTGTTGGCCCTAGACCTATGTTCACCTATTGCATCCTATTGTGATTCTACATTGTTTGCATTACTTTTCCTACTGTTACGTACTTGTTTTGGGTTTGTGTACATATAACTTGTGTATATTACTTACCTCCTAAGTGAGGATAATCTCAGAGATACTTTTGGCATATTGTCATAAAAATAAAATCCCTTTATTTTTAGTAACTCTGAGTATTGTGTTTTCTTATGATATTGTGCTATACAATATAAGTGGTATACTAGGGGCTTTGCATGTCTCCTAGTTCAGCCTAAGCTGCTTTGCCATAGCTACCTTCTATCAGCCTAAGCTGCTAGAAACACCTCTATTCTACTAATAAGGGATAACTGGAGCTGGCACAGGGTGTAAGTACCACAAGGTATCCACTATAAGCCAGGCCAGCCTCCTACAGTTGTGTTTATCTTCCTGCAATGGCACAAGCTCCTTTTCTATCTAAATTTTTTAACATGCTAACCTTGATAAAAGTCCATCTTCAGCTAACAGGACCTGCTGACTAGAATATATAGCATGTTAGGATTCATTTACAAGCCCCCTGTGCCACTGTAGCATCATTTTTTAGATGCTATGGTGGCTCAGAACAGTCCCCCACCCGTGTCATATTTACAGAACTGGCGCAGTGGTACCATTGCACAAGTTTGCAAATCATTGCATCACATTATACCTGTGCCAGGTATAATGTATGCAAGGGAATCATTCCCCCGGAAGGAGGCCTGCAGGAATGTCGCACTGAAATCTACAAGAGTTTGCTGCGTCATTATAGCATCATTTTTAATGCCTGCTCAAGGGCAGGCATTAAAGTGATATTAGGCTGTTTTGAATGGGCCTCCCCGACCATTGCTGGACTAGCGTCAACATTTTTGATGCTAGTTCAGCAAAGCACCACAGCTGCTTCCAAAATTCTGACACAGCTGTGCTAACGTATGCCATAGTGTGCTGTATTGTAAATACAGAGCTATCATGGTGTCGTTAGAGGGGTGCAGGGTGGGGCAAGCAAACTGGTGAATCGTGATCAATGCACCAGTTTGTTGTAAATGAAGCCTCATGTATGCTGGATAGTAGTCGCTGAAGGGTGGCCAACATATGTTTCAACATTTGTCATTGATCTAATGCCTCTGGCAGATACTAAGAGTGCTGGACAAGTTCCCAAGAGTACATACTGAAAGTGTTAGCAGGAACCTTATCAACAGAATTTGATAATGGTGCCTGGGTAACCTCTAACCGTGGTTGAGCTTACAGTCCATCTGGCAAAAAAACAATTGCATAGTTGACACTATAAACCCATGAATCACTTTTTGGGTATTTTTGGTCACGTCTACCCCAAAGTGTATGATATCACCAGAAAGGACCTTAAATGACAGACTCATCAGAGAAACAATTAAATTGTAGGTTGTTTATGAAGGTCTAGGAGCAAATTTACAAAAAATTGGCGTGGGGCAGTGCTACACGTCTTTTTGCTGAACTGCCCTATGCCAATTCGAAAGGGCAGGAATGCACCAAATTTATGAGATATGGTACATTTCTGTACTTTTTGCTAGTGCCGGTGCACAATTTGGTGCATAGCACCAATGCAGGCACATTTGCACCATGGTGCAAGCGTGTCTACATTGTTGACAGGATTGTATTTGTGCAGGAATGGGCACCTTACTGCACAAAATAAATCCATGGAGGTTCTTTACTCTTTGTATGTGTGCTGCAGAATATCTGACCACAATGGAGCGCAAGTCGGATGCAAAAAAGGATTGGTGTAGTCGGCACTTCCCTTCAGAATTAGAAGAAATGTTCTGAGAAGGTAGAATTTCAGCGGGGCAAGGAAGTAAGAGGTGTCCAGAAAGGAGGCATCTTTGTTAGGGAGCAGCTGGATAAATTAACAGTGAAGATTTCTGCATTTGGACGTAGTCTTTTTTTGGGGGGAAATCGTAAATCTCCAGTGTGAAAAGGTTGGAGGCTGTAGCTGACTAGAGATTCACAATGCTGGATAACCCTTTGGCAAAGGACCTCTGAACAGGATTTGCTGCTGTGGAGAAGAATGTAGCAAGAGCTGCCCAAAGTCGGGCTGACCGGTGATGCACCTTCTGAGGATAAACAAGTGGGGTGGTCCTAAGTTTTAGTTTTTGTCTATCTGGGCAATGTTAGCACCACTACCAAGGATCCAGGACTGGAAGGCTACCGCTTGGGGGTTAGGACTCACTCAGGCTGGGTCCATCTGTGGAGTTAAGATGGTTGTCCCTGAGACTCTGATAGTCCTGAGTTCAGCAGTTAAACAGGACTCAAACAGTAGGGGAGGTCTCTGGGGGTTCAAGGCAGGCTTCATGAAGCAGAGCAGCCCGTCCAGGTACAGGAAGTCAGTCTTTGAAGTATACAATGGGTCACAGTAGCAGGCAGTCCTCTAAGAGTCCTTCCACAGGACCAGAAACTAAACTGAAGAGTGGGTCTGAGGGTCCTATTTTTATACCTTGTATCTTCTTTGAAGTAGAAGTTTATAGAGAAATCCCTTTGAAGTGCTTAACGTTTCCTTCTTACCCTGACCTGGCACCTGGCTGTCTGTGTGAATAATGCAGGGGTGACAAGTCCTTTGTGTGAAGACAGAGCACAGCCAACATTTTGAAGTTGGGCTATGCCCAGCTTTGCCCCCCATCCTGCCAGTTGTGTCCCATGCAGGCACACCTAATCCCTTTATTGTGTGGCTGTCTGGGAGGTATAAACAAAATCCAGCTGCCAAATACACCCAATCATGTGACACAGGAATAGGCCAACTTTTTAAAAATAGCATTTTCAAATTTGTAATTTAAAATGTGACTTTACCATTAAAGATGATTTTTAATCGAAAGTTCCCAGACACCAAACCTGAAATGTTTGCCTGTTCCCAAACAAAAATTAACACTTATTAAATATAATAAGGCAACACAACCTTATCCTATGGGAGAGCTAGGCCTCACAGTAGTGAAACATGAATTGAGGAGTTTTTAGCTACCACAACATGTAAAACTTAAAAGTACATGCCCAACCTTTTAATCACAATGTTTTCTGCCCTATGGGCTACCTAGGGCCTACCTCAGTGGTGACGTATCTGCAACAAAAGGAAAGTTTAAGGCTTGGCAAGGGTCTTTCTTGCCCAGTCAAACTGGCAGTTTAAAACTGTGTTGAGGCTGGGATGGCAGGCCTGGGAGATGTTCTGAGGGGCTTCTTAATTGGGTTGCACAATAAGTGCTGCAGACTCACTAGTAGCATTTAATTTACAGGCCCCTGGTATATAGTACACTACTTTACTAGGGACATGTAAATAAATTAAATATGTCAATCAGGCGTAAGCCAATTTGACCATTTTTTAGGAAGTGAGCACAAGCACTTTAGCACTGGTTAGCAGTTATAAAGTGTACACGGACCCAAAGCCAACAAAAATGAATTCACCAAAATAGGAGGGTGAAGGTTAAAAGTAAGGGAGACGACCACCTCAAGACTGACAGGTCTAACAGGTGGTCACTTATTTAGTTAAACCAAGTGAATTAAGGCTGTTTAGGTGCCTACCATCCAGAATTTAGAAGGCAGCTTCTACCCACATTTTGAGATCACCCAAGATTAATAGATAAAAAATGATAGACTATGAAGATTTAGTTCAATTGAAAGTCATTGGCCTCAATATAAGGGGAGGCAATAATATAAGATACAGCCAAGTTGTAAGGCAGGTTTTAGATAATTGGAAGCAGGAGCAATTTGGTACCATGGTATTGTACACATGACAGATAATTAATGAAACAGGAATTATGATGAGTTAAACACTTACCTCCTCCTTTCTTACTAGTATGATCTGATCTAAAAAGAATGTAGTAAATGGGAACAAGTTAATTAAGAATAGGGTTGCAGTCTGGGGCACGCCAAGATGCAATATAAATAGCCGGTCTAGCTGCTCATTGGTAATTAATTAATGAATTATTGAACAGTGTTTTATTCTGGAGTGGGTGTTACATAGGCCAGCTTTCAAAGTATTAGGGTGCTTTGCATGCTGGGTCCGGTAGTGCATGGGAAGTATTGGAAGAACAGGATTTAGGATGTATTTTGATTGGGTAAGGCTTGCTTTTCTTTGAATTTGCTGGCATAAAGACAAGCTGAGCGCATACTTCCTGGTGCCCTGCTTGGGCTGATGGCTGCAGACAGTCTGAACTTCTGTACTGCATTTTTGAGGTGGAGCAGGATTAACAAGGCCTTTTGTGGTTTGTTATTTTAGCGAGAAGGAGGAAGAGAAGATATGAAGGTTGTTGTTGGACCTGGCGCTTTCTGCAGGGTCATTCCCAGATTTTTTCCCTTTTCCCCCAACTTTTTGCTGAATTCTTTATTGTTGGCTTTTGGACTTTGGGCACTTTACCACTGCTTACCAGTGCTAAAGTGCACATGCTCTCTGCTTAAAACATGGTCAAATTGACCTATCCACAATTGGCATATTTAATGTGCTTATAAGACTCTTGTAAAGTGCACTACCAGTGTTCAGGACCTGTAAATTAAATACTACTGGTGGGCCAGCATCAATGATTATGTCCCCCAGCTCAGTATCCCTTCAAACATGTATCAGGCCTGCCTTTGCAGAACCTGTGTGTACAGTTTTAAACACTGTGTCGTCCTGCCAGGTTAACCCTCTTGCCAGGCCCAAACCATTCTTTTTAATTTTTATAAGTGACCCATTTGGTAGGCCCTAGACAGCCCAGGGGAAGGGTTCTATGCATTTAAAAAGTAGGACATGTTCTGATGAGTTTCTAGATGTCCTAATAGTGACAGTAGTCACTACTGCAAAGCCCATCTCTCACATAGGATAACATTGGGATTACATTATTACCTTTTATAAGTGTGATTTCCAATTGGAAAGAGATCGGAACCCCGAGTTTGGGGTCTCTGGAATCACAATTTAAAATCACAACTCATGATGAAGTTGGATTTTGGCTTTCTGTCTGTCTCCAATACACGTCTGGGTGGGGTGACAACTGGGCTTGTGCATTCCCTCTAGACAGCCATGCACAAAGGGAGCTTAGGTGTGACTGATGGGCCATCCTGGGCAGGATGGGAGGGAGGAGTTGACCACGGCCTCAGACTAACACCTGAATAGACTGTGTCCTGTCCACACACAATAAGCCTAACGACCCTCTATTGCCACTCCAGCCAGCTTAGAGCCAGGGCAAAGGGATTCCCTGCACTTCAAAGCTACTGTCTAGAAGCTTCTCCCACCTTTCAAAACCAGGGCATCAAATTATAAATACTGGACCTCAGACACCACAACTTCAGTGCACTTCTGGACCTGTGGATACTCTGTCAGGAAGAAGAACTACTGTACTGTGGCAAGGACTGCCACTCTGCTGAGCTGCTACTCTGCTGGACTCCTGCTTTGCTGAGCTGACCTGCTGCCTGCTGCCCTCTAGCCTGTGGAAGGAGAACTGGACCAGCAGCCCTCCATCTAGAAACCAAGACCCCAGAGGGACTAAAAGGGCTAGTCTGCTGGCCTCCTGATCTGCGTTTCAGGGCCATAATAGGCTCTCCACAGCTCCTGGACTCGGCTTCAATGAGAGGAGGCGGGGCCACGGGGGAAGAGCTACATAGCATGCAGGAGTTTCCGGTACGCAGCACACGTTTGGACATTCTCCTGCCCAGAACTTCAGTTATCACAATTCACTGTCCCTGGGAGAAGTCGGGCTGTGTGGGAAGCCCTAAATAGTGTGCAGGTGTTCCCCGCATGCTGGACGTATTTGGACACTCTCCTGCCATGGACTTCAGTTATCACAATCCACTGTCATTGGAAGAATTTAGGGGCCATAGGAGAAGAGGCACACACTGCACAGCAGTTCCCCACATGGAAGATGCTTGTAGGATGCGCCCTTGCACACCCTGGGCAAAGAATGGGCCAAGTGCAGGCCCCACTTAGCCATTTTGAGTAAGGAAGAGGCAGGGCTGGCACTCTAATAAGAATTGTCTGATGCTTAATTTCTACTTGTTGACTAGTAAGAGAACCTCCCACCCTCCTACAGTGATAAGTATAACCTGATAAATTGATCTGAAGTCAGAGAAAAGCACAGGAGAGTCCACAGGGGGTAGCAAAAATAAAAAAAACGTTTTGCACACTGCCGAGAATAGCACCATAGAGGAAATAGATAATCTCATAGATGAAGTCGAATCTATCTTAAGCAAGGGGAAAACAACTGATCATCTTGTTTCAGGCCAAAAAGTCACTGATTTTTTTCATGAAAGGACATAGGTCAGTATTTTATGTAGTTTACCTCTCTCACTCCTAGTGAATCAGGTTGTGAGAAACACACAAAATATCCCAGAATGTAACAAAAGGACAGAGAAACCATTACAACACCCATGGAGAAACATGGTGACGCGGGTACTTTTGATAGGGGAGGAATTATTTGTATTATCATCCCAGTGGTTGCCAGCACACATCGTTTCAGCCCTCTGCCTCACCTGGAACTATAAGTGGTACTTCTAATCTGACAAACCTAAAAGGCCCCTCTGCGCATGTTGCACATGACAAGGGTAAGGCTTGTAACTGTATCATAGACATTAAAACACTTCAAGAAACTATTGCTCATTTGAAAGGAGTAATAGGCCAACTATGCAACCAGGTTGTTTTATTGTTGTCAAATAAAATGGATTGTCTATGGTCATTCCAGCTGGATGGGGGGGAGCCATTCAGGGGTAGGGACTGCTCCAACTTGACCATCAGAGGCAGTGGGTGGGAATGCTGCACACTTTAAAACTGATGTAGGTAAATAGCACACTTCATCTAACCAACCCCAATCAACAAGCCATACATTGATGGACAGAGCCCACAAGCAAAAGGAAACAACACAAATACTTAACTCTCTTACGATACCTGCAAAATATAACTGGGAGACTAGAGAACCCCAGAAGTGGAAACACCAAACTAATTCTCCAACACTCTTACTCCAATCTGCATCAGAATATCAGGGGAGATGGGCTCCAAGAAGAGCATGAGGCCAAGGTGAGATTTGAAACTACCCCAAACACACCTACCCCAACACCAACCACGCTCATCATACAGGACAGAGTTGTCATTTGAAGTAGGTGAGACCCGAAAATTCACTGTAAAAAAGTGTACATAAATAATGGCTTCTAGAGAAAAACGTAATACATTAGATAGGTACCATCAACACTGTTATTCATTGGTTAGATCTGATCTTCTTGTTGAGACCTGATGCTCACTGTGGGACTGGTATGACTGCATACTTCACCCCCTAAGGGCTCCCAGATTCAACTGAAACTAACCCCCTCCACAAAACTATGTATGTCAAGAAAATCCCAGTGATTCCTCAGAGAAACACCCTGGAAGTCTGACGTGTGGAATACTGCACACTCGGTGTCTAATCGATCCATTGATCAACAAAACTGCACACCTGATGGATTAAATTCGTAAAATAAGGTGACCTATCTGGTCACGGAGGAGCGGTGTGGTGAGGGGCCTCACCTGTTTTATTGAGGAACTTTTCCAATGTTGTGTGTGTTTAGCAAGCGCATCTCACATTTGTAATTCCAGGTATAAGGCGCTTGCATGGTTGATTGCCAAAGGCCCTCTGTCATGAGGCATGTGGGTGAACATCATCAGTTTCACAGCCATTTTTAGTTGGGAGCTGCCCGGTTGCTCACATTATGCTCTCTGTTGCATGACAAAAGAATGAGCACGGCCATTGCCTCTGCCATTTTGAATTGAGGTCTGCCATGTTTATTGGATTAAAGTTCAATTATACGAACTTAACGCCATCTTGAATTTGGAAACCTGTGAGTGGATAAATATGAGTTGATAGCTTCACAAGGACAGTGTCGGTGTGTTAGGATTCTTGCACACCAGGTGCTTCAGTGGGAAGCAACTCATCCATTGCATGCAAAACTAGACCATGGAAGGAATATTTCGGCCATCTCAATTTCTAGCAACCCCTGGTTCGCCACCATTAAATTGGTTACAGTGACATAACGCTTTTGAAGCTTGTCATGATGCAATTGATGGGGATACATTCACATATAAGAAAAAGAAGGCATTGTTAATTCACAACTTGAGACCTGAAGGCAGGTCAAAATTCAAAACTTTACCATTAAACATTGTACATATGCATCTAATGGCGATGGTGATGCTGAACCTGTCATTGATGAATATGCATCTATAATACAAACATTAAGCAAGTGATTTTCACTAAAACGAAATGTTGTGCTTGAGAGGCACAGATTCCTGCAGCGAGTACAGCTTCCCGGGGGGACCACTGATGATTTAGTTTCTGCTTTGCACACATTAGCTGTAAATTGTAATTACTGAGATTTGAAAGAAGAAATAATTTGTGACCAAATAATAAAAAAAGACAAACAGAAGGATTCAAGAACGGCTGTTTGGAGTAACCTTTAAATATAGCGGGAAGCGTTGAACAATCTGACATATTCATGAAGAAACCAGTGTAGTCTGACCAGGGGTAGAGTAGAAGAAGGAGAAAGTGATAAAGAACAACAGTGATAAATCGAAGGGTCAACATATTAAAAAGTTTCAGAAACCTGTGGGATCATTTCCCAGTATGGAGAAAGAGTTTTGTTGTTTCCCTTGTGGGTATCAGACACACTTGGGAAATTATTAACAAAGTCCTGCTCTGAATCAAACATGTTTTAGGTGTAACACAAGAGTGCATTTCGTCTGTGTCTTTAGGGCAAATAACTCCAAGAAACAAGCTCTAGCAGCTGTACTTGAAGGCTACAGTGATGCTGATGGATATATTTTGACGATCAAAGAATCAGAGCACGAAGCTACTACGGACTGTGTGGAAATCAAAATAGTGGCAAAAAAGAAGCCCCTTTATTGTAATATTCTAGTTAATTGGCAGAATGGTAAATTTATGGTGGATTCTGGGTCGCCCTTCATATAATTGGGGGAAGAGGAATTCACAATATTTTATTATGAAGTGTTGGAGCAATCAGCAATTGCGTTGTTTGCCTATGGGGTCAAAAAGTTGGAGGCTGTGGGTAAATTTAAAGCTAAACTTGAGTTTTATAACAACAGTGCTCAAATGTAAGTTTTTTTCTGAATAATGGATCCGATATGTTGGGCTGGGATGATCAAGGGGAACTTAATATGGTTCTGGATCCTAATCAATTTGAATTGGTAATAACCAATGACAAGTTATTAGCTTCATGCTTAAATGCTGTTACATGGGAACAGGAAGTGGAAAGAGAAAAATGGATTAGCAAGTATGAGGAGTTATTTTGTGATTGAGCAAATTGCAGGCATTTAAGCACTGTACTGTGTTGAAAAGTGACGCAGTTCTGGTGGTACATTAACCACACAAAGTGCCCTATGTCTTAGGTGAGAATGGAAGGAAGAACTCTTTAAATTGTGTTCCATGCCTATTGTCAAACCCATTGAAGGGTCGGAATGGCCCTCTTCAATTGTTTTAGCATGTAAAGTGGATTAGTTGTGTCTGCACAACCTTCGAAATCATTTGACACCGAGAGTGTTAGTATCTTAATGACTGATGCCAGTAATGTTGGTTTGGGGGCAGTGTTGATGCAGAGGTTAATCAATGGAAGTGAAGAAATCATTGCCTTCACATTGAGAGCACTACGGGGAGCAGAAGCTACTTATTCAGCTATTGATAGAGGGGCTCTGGCTATGTGTTGGGGTGTAGAATATTTCAAAAACTATTAATGGGGAAGGGAATTCATCTTGTGCAATGATCACAAACCGTTAGTGTATTTGTTTTGCACTCATGAAGGTGGAAGAGCTACCCTTCATATTGCCAAGTGCAAGTATCGTATTCAGGAAGTTCAGTATAAATTGAAACATGTTTCAGGGGAAAAGAACTTTGAGGCTAATTGTTTATCAAGGTTGCCTGTGCAGGATGAAGATTCTTGCTGTGGTGGTAAAAGAGGAAGGTTGGGAGATTGCATACATGTTGAACAGTTCGGATAAGGTGTTGGATGGTGAGCTGTGTACGGATGAACGATTGAAATCATTGAAGGAAGATGTCATTTTAATCAGAGTCATGGAACATGTTGTTCAGGGTTGGCCTAAGATAAACGATATTCAACAATAATTTGTTGCAATTGCAAACATTGCTGCGAAACTACTGTGGTTGATTCTATTCTAAGATGCTGTGGATTGCTGGTTGTACCTAAGGGTTTGCATAGTAAGGTGCTTAACCTTGCACATTGTGGTCACCGATGTATCAGGCCATTGAAACCTAGAATAATGGATTATTTCTGGTGGCCAGGTCTGGACAGTGCAACAGAGCACTTTGTTAAGGATTATAATGCTTGTATTATTAGTGACAAGACTCCGGTTATGGTGCCATCTCCTATTATGTCCATGGAACCTCATCCATGCTCTGGAGCAAGCTGTCTCTAGATATCTCTGGGCCATTTGATGTTTTGGGAAGTACTCCAAAATGTGCTTCAGTGCTTATTGATTATTTGTCTAGGTGGCTGAATATAAGAATTGTTGGGAGTGTATCAACCTCTTCTATTTTGGATTTCCTTGATGAGATGTTTTCCAGAGAGGGTTACCTGGAAGAGTTGGTTACTGACAATGGGACATAGGCCCTCATTACAACCCTGGCGGTCGGTGATAAAGCGGTGGTAATACCGCCAACAGGCCGGCGGTAACAAAAATGGAATTATGACCACGGCAGAAAATGCTCAGACAGACAGACACTTTAGCACACCGATTGACACAATGGAATCAACATGTACCACGGCAGTAACCATCAACAGCTAGGCGGAAGACAATGTACCACCCACACTATTATGACCTGCCTATCCACCACCTTTTTCCGGGCGGTACCAATGACATCAAAAGCCTGCCTAAACATACCTCAGAAGTCAAAGGACTCACCTGCGGAGACTCAGGGAACAACCACAACGCCATGGAGCCCGAGCTGCACATATTCCCCAAGACGACCACGGTGAGTACTGCCGCCTAGCACACAGGGAAGGGGAGGAAAAAGAGAGTGACACACACATGCAACACACAACACCTCCACCCCCAACACCATACACACAACTAGATGCAGTAACATTACATATTTACCCCGTAACCCTCAGGAATAATGTAAGGACAAAATGATTTGAAGAAAGTGAGTGTAATACTACAAAATACTATGCATAAGTGCATCAATCCAAACGTATATACATATTTACGAATGTGGGGACACTGCCCAGTCCTCCATGTCCGTGGGCCACAGGGCCACATCACATAGGCCAAGGCCCCACCTCACTCCTGCAAAAACACAGAGAACACTGCAGGGGCATTGGGTCGAAAATACACAGGCACCTCAGGGGGATGGGGAATGGGGGGGCACCTCAGCCGGAAGATGGTACAACACCACTGGTACTGGAGGGGGCTACATGCCCACTGCTTGGTCCTGGGGAGTGCAAGACCACAGCCTCTCAAGTGTGTGGTGTGCCACTGCTTGGTCCTGGGGAGTGCAAGGCCACAGTCTCTCTAGTAGGTGGCTACTTCCACTGGTTCTGGAGGGGGCATTGAGCCCAGTGTGCTTCATCCTGGGAAGGATGGGGTGAGTGGATGGCTTCTTCCACTGCTTCTGGAGGGGGCATTGTAGGAGGCTGGCCTGGCTTATAGTGGGTACCTGATGGTACTTACACACTGTGCCAGGTCCAGTTATCCCTTATTAGTAGATTTGTAGTGTTCTAGCAGCTGAGGCTGATAGAGGTATCTATAGCAGAGCAGCTTAGGCTGAACTAGGAGACATGCAAAGCTCCTACTATACCACTTATATCATTGAGATACTATATTATAAGAAACACAATACTCAAGGTTACTAAAAAATAAAGGTACTTTATTTTAGTGACAGTGTGCCAAAAATATCTCAGAGGATATACTCCCTTAGGAGGTAAGTAAAATACACAAAATATACACACAAACCAAAATCAGGTAAGTAAAACAGTCGGAAAATAGTGCAAACACTGTAGAATACAATAGGTTGCGATAGGCCTAGAGGAAACACTAACCATATACTAAGAAAGTGGAATGAGAACCACGAATGGACCCCTAGGCTAGTGTAGTGTGTAGAGGGTCACAGGGAGTGTAAGAAAACACTAAGGGTGTCCAAGATACCTGTAGGAAAGTACCATCTTGCCTGGCATGTTACCCCCATATTTCACTGTATATATGTTGTTTTAGTGTATGTGTCACTGGGACCCTGCCAGCCAGGGCCCCAGTGCTAATAAGTGTGCCCTGTATGTGTTCCCTGTGTGATGACTAACTGTCTCACTGAGGCCCTGCTAACCAGAACCTCAGTGGTTATGCTCTCTCTGCTTTCTAAATTGTCACTAACAGGCTAGTGACCAATTTCAATAATTCACATTGGCATACTGGAACACCCTTATAATTCCCTAAGTATATGGTACTGAGGTACCCAGGGTATTGGAGTTCCAGGAGATCCCTATGGGCTCCAGCATTTCTTTTGCCACCCATCCGGAGCTCTGACAATTCTTACACAGGCCTGCCACTGCAGCCTGAGTGAAATAACGTCCACGTTATTTCACAGCCAATTACCACTGCACTTAAGTAACTTATAAGTCACCTATATGTCTAACCTTCACCTGGTGAAGGTTGGGTGCTAAGTTACTTAGTGTGTGGGCACCCTGGCACTAGCCAAGGTGCCCCCACATCATTCAGGGCAAATTCCCCGGACTTTGTGAGTGCAGGGACACCATTTCACGCGTGCACTATACATAGGTCACTACCTATGTATAGCGTCACAATGGTAACTCCGATCATGGCCATGTAACATGTCTAAGATCATGGAATTGTCACCCCAATGCCATTCTGGCATTGGGGAGACAATTCCATGATCCCCTGAATCTCTAGCACAGACCCGGGTACTGCCAAACTGCCTTTCCCGGGGTTTCACTGCAGCTGCTGCTGCCAACCCCTCAGACAGGTTTCTGCCCTCCTGGGGTCCAGCCAGGCCTGGCCCAGGAAGGCAGAACAAAGGACTTCCTCAGAGAGAGGGTGTTACACCCTCTCCCTTTGGAAATATGTGTCAGGGCTGGGGAGGAGTAGCCTCCCCCAGCCTCTGGAAATGCTTTGATGGGCACAGATGGTGCCCATCTCTGCATAAGCCAGTCTACACTGGTTCAGGGATCCCCCAGCCCTGCTCTGGCGCGAAACTGGACAAAGGAAAGGGGAGTGACCACTCCCCTGACCTGCACCTCCCAGGGGAGGCGGAGGAGGTGGACAATGAGGAGGAGGAGGACACAGCAGAGGCAGTGGATGTTGGTATGTCTGCATGTGGATGGTGTTATGTGAGTGCCTGTGGGATGATGTGTGGTGCCTGAACCACTCCTGTGTGTTGCCCTGTGTGCATGCTGGTCTGCCTCTGTGCTTGGGATAGGTTGGGATTGAGGATAATGGGATTGGGATTGGGTAGAGGAAGTTGGAGGAGGGAGGCTAGAAACAGGGACAATGGCTACCATCAGGGAGGAGGCCAGAGCCTGGATTGATCTCTGTTGGGCCGCCATGCCAGAGTGGATGCCTTCCAGAAATGCATTTGTCTGTTGCAAATGGGCTGCCAGCCCCTCGATGGCATTCACAATGGTTGACTGCCCAACAGAGATAGATCACAGGAGGTCAATAGTCTCCTCACCCAGGGCAGCAGGGTTAACTGGGGCAGGGCCTGAGGTGCTTGGGGCGAAGGAGAAGCCTGGGTAAGCAGGCATGGGAAACTCGCTGAGGGGCTGCTGGGAGGGTGGTGCTGGTACGGGGGTCGCGGCTGTACCTGTAGTTGGGGGGGGCACAGAGGTGTCCACTACCACGAGGGAGCTTCCATCGGAGGAGATATCACTGTCCGAACTGTTCCCTGCTGTCTCCGCTGTGATGCTCCCCTCATCCTCTGTCCCACCAGTGGATTCGGCCTCCTGGGCCCAGTGGGATGCAGCTCTCCCTGTCGCCGGTGCCTCTGCTCCTCTGCCAGATGATGCTAATGCACATAAGGATACAGTAACAAAACAAAAAGGGGAGGAGAAACAAAGGATACACTTGGTCAATGGCGGCGACAACACCACTGTTGGCGTACACGACACACACACACAGGGAACAGCCCTACGCACTAGGCAATGCACTAACAGCCACAATGTTAGTCACCAGCCCATGGACAGGGACACCTAATGCCAATTGCAGCATACCCGAGACCCACAGAAACCCTGCCCAGAAGTGGGTGCCTACTAGCTTGGTTGGAAGAAGTTTATATCAGAACCTGCCCAACATGGGAACTACCCTGCAATGTCCAACCTGTCCTAGGGGCACCCACAGGCCCACATCCCCCACCCGGATGCCACCCCACCACGTGCAAGGAATGCATTGGGACACTGTACTCACCCCTTGTGGGTCAGGGTTCGACAGGCACCCCATCCTCATTGGGAGGCCATCCGCAGCTGGGCCTCCGCAGTCTTCTGTGCCCAGCGTCTCAGGTCCTCCCACTGTTTCCGACAGTGGGTGCTCTGCCTGCCGGAGACCCTCAAGGTCCGCACATCCTTGGCAATGGCATGCCATATACCCTTTTTCTGATGGGCGCTGACCTGCAGAGAAATACACATAGGAAAAGGTATCACTCAGACTGTCCTGCCTGTTGCACTCATGGCTCCACATAGCCCTCACATCCCCTTACGCACAGACATGGCCCACCATACATGCACCATGCTGCCCAGGGCCCTTCCACCAACTCCCCCCACACGAGGCCTTCACACACACCACTCCATGCATTCATGCCCCATGCATCGTGCTCACAGTGTACTCACCTGTTAGTCTGGAGACCATACAGCATTCAGTAGTGGGGTAGGACCCCATCCACCAGTCTCTCTAACTCCGCTTCGGTGAAGGCAGGGTCCCTTTACCCAGTGACACGAGCCATGTCCGGTTCCAGACACAGGTCACAGCAGCACATGCAGTGTAGGTCCTCTCCTGTTGAAGGTCAGGTAGCAAGTAAGTGAACAGATAGAAAATGGCAGTCACCTCCGCAGTGGTGCGTACCGTCACCGTCGGCGTACATCACCATTGGCCACTGTAACCTATAGGGCCCAATGGTAACCAATGGGGAGTTGCACAGTGGTACTCAACCACCTTCCACAACGGCGCACACCGTCTGCATAATTGCCTCATTTCCACATGTCCCTCCTAACAGGACAGGCGGACGCCATATCGTGGGGGCAGGTCATGGCACCTAACTGCATCACAGTACATATAAGCACCATTTGGGCCTATCCAACAATATACTGTTACAGTCACAACATGCAATGAATTGTAATGTTTGGAAATATGAGACATTGACCAGCTGCTCATCGTTTTGCCCCCTAGATTGCAACCCCTGCAGATGAATAGGAGATGGAGACATCCCCCTGTGTACAAGCCCCTGGTGGACTTGACAACAATGGAGGAGAGACACATTATCCTCACCTATAGACTGGACAGGGCCACAATCACAGAGCTGTGTGCCCAATTGGAGCCTGACCTGATATCTGCTATCCGTCACCCCACCGGGATCCCCTCTCTTGTGTGAGTCCCATCTGTGCTCCATTTCCTGGCAACTGGTTCCTTCCAAGTGACAGTGGGCTTGGCAGCAGGAATGTCACAGCCAATGTTCTCAATAATCCTGACTAGAGTGTTGTCTGCCCTGATTAAACACATGCGCAGCAACATCGTTTTCCCCAGGTGGAGGATTTGGCAACAGTGAAAGCTGATTTCTTTGCAATGGGACATATCCTCAACATTATTGGGCCTATTGATGTTACACATATTGCATTTGTCCTCCCCGTAGAAATGAACCGGTGTTCAGAAATCGAAAGAGCTTTCACTCAATGAATGTGCAGATACTGTGCCTGGCGGACCAGTACATCTCCCATGTCAATGCAGTATACTGGGTCTGTGCATGATGCCTTTCTCCTGAGGAATAGCAGCATCCCATATGTGACGGCTCAACTCCAGAGGCACTGGGTGTGGCTAATGGGTGAGCCCTGATTCCCACCCAGTGGATGTTGGTGTATGGGTATGGTGTGGGCCCTAAGGGTTAGTGTGTGTCTAAAAGTTGTCCCTCGATATTTGCAGGTGGCTCTGGTTATCCCAACATCTCATGGCTACTGACCCTTGTGCAGAATCCTAGGACAAGGGCAGAGGAACTTTACAATGAGGCACATGTGCGAACAAGAAGAATCATAGATAGGACATTCGGCCTCCTAAAGGCTAGGTTTCTTTGCCTCCATCTGACAGGTGGTTCCTTGTGCTACTCACCCAAGAAGGTGTTCCAGATCATCGTGGCATGCTGTTTGTTGCACAACCTTGCATTACGTAGTCAGGTGCCTTTTCTGCAGGAGGATGAGGCTTGAGATGGGCATGTGGCAGCAGTGGACCCTGTGGACAGTGAAGATGAGGAGGCAGAGGATGAGGATTAGGGCAACAGAAGTGCAATAATTTGTCAATACTTCCAATGACACACAGGTAATACAGTGTAACTTCACTTTTAATTGACAGTTTTGTGTTTGACATTGCCACTGGCAGGCTGATTTTCCCACTTCTATGGCCCCTTACTGTACCCTAAGCATCTCTATTTGCAGATATGTGTGCCCCACTATTGCTCCTGGTGTGTTGACTGCAGCCAACTACAGGTCATTCCTATGTATACATTACTGTACAGTTGTATTGCAGTGTTTAAAGCTTGTTAAACAAATCCATAGTTCAATCATTTGACAGACTCCATAGTTGTATTCTATCAAATGGTGCTTATTTAAGTGCTAATAAGTAGAGGGTGATGTGCAATGGGCTGGGGTGATGGTGGAGGAAAGTCCAGGATAGAGTCCAGTCTATGTGGATCAAAGGTGCATTGCTTAAGGGGGCATCAGAAGTGGAGCAATGGCAGTTGAAGGTGGACAGGGTGACAGGGTGGGACACAAGGGTGACAATCAGGAGAGTCTTATTTCCTGGTGGGGGTCTTGGCAATAGTCTCTGGCTTCTGCCTGGATCGCAGGGAACGTTTGTGGGGTGGTTCTCCTTCTGCAGGGGGAGGGGTGCTGGTGGCTTGTTGGTCTTGTGGCAGGGCCTCCTGTCCACTAGTGGCAGCGGAGGTGGAGGGCTGTTCATTGGTTTGGCTAGTGGTAGTGGCCCGGTGGTGTGCCACTGCCTCCCTCATACTGTTGGCCATGTCTGCCAGAACCCCTGCAATGGAGACTAGGGTGGTGTTAATGGACTTCAAGTCCTCCCTGATCCCCCGGTATTGTCCCTCCTGCAGCCGCTGGTTCTCCTGAATCGTCTCCTGGGAATGGTGGTATGCTCCCAGGATGTTGGTGAGTGCCTCCTGGAGAGTCAGTTCCCTGGGCCTGTCCTTCCCCTGTCACACAGCAGTCCTCCCAGCTTCCCCATTGTCCTGTGCCTCTGTCCCCTGAACTGTGTGCCCACTGCCACTGATCCCAGGTCCCTGATCGTCCTGTGTTGATGTGTCCTAGGATAGAGGTATGGGCCTGCTGGGTGGGTACTGTGCTGGTGTTTCCTGAGGGGGGAGGCTCTGTGGTGGTATGGGACTGTGCCTGGGTAACCGACTGTCCGGACATCCCTGATGGGCTAGGTTGGTCATCCAGATCCAGGCGTCCAGAGCTGCTGTCATCACTGTGGGCCTCTTCTGCTGTCGGACTGGCACCCCCTCTCTGGTGACGCTGGCTGGGGGACCTGTGGGGATGTAAATGCAGTGTTATTGTTTCTGCATGTGACATCTTGTGCATGGGTGTGTTGCCCTCTATGGTTGTTATTGCCCTGGTAGCTTTGCCTTGTGTGAGTTGTTATTTGGTGGGATTGCTGTTTCCCTCTAGTATGCATGCTTTAGTGATGGGTGTCCATGCAGGTCTGGGATGGGGTTCCATGCATTGGTGTTGCATGCAGGGCTTGGTTTTGGGAGGGGAGGGTTGTGATGGTGGGTTAGGTGAAAGGTGGTGGAGGGATGGGAGTGAGGGTACCGGTGGGGGTATGTGATGACATGCAGGTAGGGGGATGTTAGCAATAGAGATTTGAGTCACCAGAGTCCTGTCCTCCTCCTACTCCTGCCAGGCCCTCAGGATGCATGATTGCCAAGACTGCTCCTCCCATGTTGTTAGTTGTCGGGAAGGAGGGGGGGGTCCACCGCCAGTCCTCTGTACAGCTAGTTGGTGTCTTGCTGCCACGGAACACACCTTCCCCCGTAGGTCGTTCCACCTCTTCCTGATGTCATCCCTTGTTCTGGGGTGCTGTCCCACAGCGTTGACCCTGTCCACGATTTTCCGCCATAGCTCCATCATCCTAGCAATGGATGTCTGCTGAACCTATGATCCGAATAGCTGTGGCTCTACCCGGATGATTTGCTGCACCATGACCCTTAGCTCCTCCTCTATGAACTTGGGGTGTTGTTGTGGTGCCATGGGTATAGTGTGAGTGGTGTGGTTGAGGGTGTGTGGGGTGATGTGTTGGGGTGTGTGATGTAAGGTGCGTGGATGGTGTATAGGTGATGGTGGTGTGGTCTTGTCTGTGGTCTTGCTATCTCTCTTGTGGCACTTGTTTGTAGTCATGAAGGGTTGTGGGTAACTTGAGTGTGTGTTTTATGTGTGTGTGTATGTATTTTGGGCGCAGTGGTATGTAGTGCCAATGGTTTACCGCCACTGAATGTCCGCCGCAGTGATTCGTGGGTCATAATGTTGTGGGCGTAGTTCTGTTGGCGTAACGGTGTGGGTTTTGCTACTGCCAGTTTATCACTGACCTTTGGGCTGGCGGGCTTGTGTGTGTTGCTGTATAGTGACAAATTACTATGTGTGTGTCATAATATGGGTAGCGGTAATCCACTGCGGTGGCATTATGTTGGTGGCAGTCAGCATGACGATAAGCGGCACTTACCACCAATGTCATAATGAGGGCCATAGTGTCATAGCAAATGAGGAATTTCTTCAAAAGTATGGTATTTGCCCTATTAGAACATCTCACTATCATCCAAGGAGTAATGGTCTGGTGGCAAGGTTCAACTAGGTATTAAAGGCTTTAGTGAATGCCATGAATTGGAAACAGGTGATTAAAGACGTTCTGTGGACTTAAAGACCCTGTATACTATAACTGGGAAGTCATCTTTTACTCTCTTGAGAGGAACGGTTGCTGGCACTGACTTGAACAGGGGATGGATGGATGGATTGGAAAACAGTGACTAGTGGTGTTTTGGGAAAGGCTTTGGATATGAGGAAGACATTGTCTGACAAGGTATAATTCCTGTTCGGAGTACATCTGTGGTGAGTAACAAATTGTGCAAAAGTTACGGGGGCTATGATCGTGGTGTGATCACAGATGAAGTAATTTGAGATGAAGGTATAGTTGCTGATGGTGTTATTGGTGACAAGACCACAACCAAGGATATCTCTACTAGAGTAACAAGACCACCTGTCCTGTATACAAATTATAACATGTGTTAACTTCCAGCCATTGGCATGTTGTCCTTTTGTTTGCTTTTAATACATTGCAATGTGGATATTTGAGTTGCTATGTTATATTTTGTGTACTTCTTCAATCCAATATGGTGTTTAGGTTAGGTGTCTACAGTTTAAGAATGTGGTGGTTGAGTGGGGCGTTCTCTGTGTAGCAGTTGCTGACCAGGATGGAGGCTTAACAAGTGAAAAAAGATGTTGGCTTACCTCTGCTGGCACATTTGTCTTCTTTTTAGGATGCCAGAAAATTTATTACATATGATAATATGTCTAAACAGCAATAAATATGCCCAAGTAAGATGGGGTAGAAAGGGAGTTTTAGCTATATATATATACATATATATATATATATATATATATATATATATATAAGCAGTAATAGAGTCGGAGCTAGGAAGCAACCCTGTTCGGTGCCCCTGTTTATATATATATTTAAACAGGGGCACCAAACAGGGTTGCGTCCTAGCTCCAACTCTATTACTGCTTTACATCAATGGGCTTATTGACCTGCTATTTCACGGCAATGGCGACCCCCCAAAACTATCAATTCAAAGAATCCCTGGCCTACTATTCGTTGATAATAAGCTATTAATCTCAGAAACTCCAATGGGTGTGCGAGACCTTATGAATCGGTTCTCAATCTTGTGCGAAAGAGTACTGCCTAGACATTAATGCCTCCAAAACCAAATCTATGATCTTCGGTCCTCATAGGTCATTGAAAAGAAAAATGAAGGTAGAATCTTGACCTTTTAGAGAAGGTCAAGTATTTGGATTAATAGGGACTAAGAACTGCACTTTCACTATCATGGTCTCTGCAAACCGTGAAAAGCCAGTTAACTCTACAACATACTGGGTAAACAGCCGTGAAGGCATTAAATCAAACTTCTGACCGATTAAACATGCACTGGACATTTATCATGTTAGAGTGCTTGGTGTGAATCTGCATGGAGCGGAATTATGAGGTGTGGAACAAACTAGGAAATTAGAGAAAATAGAACATATATTTCTGCGAGCTGCACATGTGTTGCCACACTGGACTCCACGTATTCTGTTGTGAATATATCTGGGATTAAACAATGTATCACATGTAGTAGCCCTTAAACTGCTGATTTATTGGCTAAGGCAATTGGTAAGTAAGTCCCTGAATCCCCTGCGCCCATCACTTTTAGAGGTAAGTGACCAGCATAACTGTCTCATTACCATTGTTCCGACATATCAAGTTTTGGACGTACAAGCTAGGGCTAAACTTAGCTTGCAATAAGCCTGCGCTGAGCAACAAAGAAATGTTAGCCCAACAAAAGTCAAGATATTGGCAGCACATTGATGACAGCTGCCAGTCCATATTGTATTGTATTGTAGTAGTATTTATATAGCGCTTACTACCCCTTACGAGGCGTCAAAGTGCTTTTCAGCGAGTAGCACGATACTCCGGAACACAAAAGAAATTAGTTGTGGATTAGTATAGGGAAGTACGAGTACAGTTTTAGTATTATTAGGAGATCATTTGAGCCGCGGATATGTGAGTTTGTTAGTTGGATTAACTGGAGTAAGGGAGGGGTGGAAGAGGAAAGAATCCAGAAGTGTTAATTGGGAGTTTATAGTAATAGGATTTAGGCTTGGGAAGAGTAAAGGGGGGATGGAGGAGGGAAGAGTCTATGGAAAGGGTTAGGGAGATCATAGTAGCAGGAGGGGTTTTGGATAAGTTAAAGGAGAGATAAATGAGGGAGAATTTAGTAGGGTTGTTTGGGAGATCATGGTAGTAAACTGAGGTTTGAGTGAGTTAGATGTAGAAGAGGTGAGAAGAGCTTAGGCAGGGTTATTTAGGAGATGAAAGTGGTAGAATGGATTTGGGATGAGTCAGAGTGGGAATGGAGGATAGATTGATAGAGACATGACATATGGTGATGGGTGATGGGTAGACAAAGCTTACAAGAGAGTAAAAATATAGGCCCTCATTACAACCCTGGAGGTCGGTGTTAATGCGGCGGTAAGACCGCCAACAGGCCGGCGGTAAACAAAATGGAATTATGACCGTGGCGGAAATCGCCAACATAGACAGCCACTTTAACACTCCGACCGCCACGGCAGCACAAACAAACAGCATGGCGGTCACCGCCAACAGACAGGCGGAAGACAATGTACCGCCCACACCATTATGAGAGGCTATTCGGCCACCTTTTCCAGGGCAGATTCCAGGGAAAATGCTCACCTCTACACACCCCATGAGGAACCAGGACACCATGGAGTCGGAACTCCAAATTCTACCTGCCATTCTCTTCCTGCTCCTCTACCAGGAGCACGACAGACGGCGGCGGCGACGACCACGGTGAGTACTGCACCTACGACACAGGGGAGGGGGGAGGGAAAAGAGAGTGACACACACACGCAACACGAAACACCCCCACCCCCACCCTCACACACAACAACATACACACAAATACATGTTGAAACATTACATTTACACGCCCCAACCCCCCCCCTGGAAGAACACAAGGACAAAAGGAAGTGATTTGAACAATTGTAATCAGGAAAAATCCATTATTCAAAACTATATATATATACACTATTAACAAATATGTACACCAAGATTTCAAGTCCATGTACTGCACCTACATAGTCCGTGGACCACTGGGCGCAAAATGCATGGGCGAGGCCCACACGAGATACCCGATCCAAACGGAGAGAACACTGCTGGGGCATCAGATCGAAATAAAACAGGCACCTCAGGGGGAAGGGAAGGGGGGGGGCACCTCAGCCAGATGAGTGCACAACTCCAATTCTACGAGGGGGCTCCATGCCCATTGAGGTATCCTGGGGAGCGCAAAGCCATAGTCTCTCAAGTCTCTCCAGTGGGAGGTTTACCCACTGCATTATCCTGGGGAGTACAAAGCCACAGTCTCACAAGTCTCTCCAGTGGGTGGTTTGTCCTCTGCTTCATCCTGGGGAGTGCAAAGCCACAGTCTCTCAAGTGTCTCAAGTGGGTGGTTTGCCCACTGCATTATCCTGGGGAGTGCAAAGCCACAGTCTCACAAGTCTCTCCAGTGGGTGGTTTGCCCACTGCTGCATCCTGGGGAGTGCAAATCTACAGTCTCTCAAGTGTCTGAAGTGGGTGGTTTGCCCACTGCATTATCCTGGGGAGTGCAAAGCCACAGTCTCACAAGTCTCTCCAGTGGGTGGTTTGCCCACTGCTGCATCCTGGGGAGTGCAAAGCCACAGTCTCTCAAGTGTCTCAAGTGGGCGGTTTGCCCACTGCATTATCCTTGGGAGTGCTAAGCCACAGTATCACAAGTCTCTTCAGTGGGTGGTTTGCCCACTGCTGCATCCTGGGGAGTGCAAAGCCACAGTCTCTCAAGTGGATGTCATTCTCCACTGGTTCTGGAGGGGGCTTTGTGCCCAGAGTGCTTCATCCTGCCAAGGACAGAGGTAGTGGATGTCATTTTCCACTGGTTCTGGAGGAGGCTTTGTGCCCAGAGTGCTTCATCCTGCCAAGGACAGAGGTAGTGGATGTCATTCTCCACTGGTTCTGGAGGGGGCTTTGTGCCCAGAGTGCTTCATCCTGCCAAGGACAGAGGTAGTGGATGTCATTCTCCACCAACATGGAAGCTGTCCAGGCCCCTGGAACTGACCACCAGCCATGTATGACTGACCACTGGGAATGGAAGCCATGTCTGCGGTGGTGCCACTGGCACAGGATGTGGCGTGGCCATTGGCGGTGCTGGCGTCGGCCTCAGTGGCGGTGGTGCTTGCGGCGCTCATTGGGCAGTGGTGTTGGTGGTTGGCTCAGTGAGCGTGCTGCTGGCGTCGGTGTCCTGGGCGGCGGTGCCGGTGGCTGGCTCAGTGAGTGTGCTTCTGGTGGCGGTGTCCTGGGCGGCAGTGCTGACGGCTGGCTCTGTGAGCGTGCTGCTGGTGGCGGTGTCCTGAGCGGAGGTGCCCATGGCAGCGGTGCATGTGGTGGTGCATGTGGTGGTGCATGTGGCGGTGCCGGTGGCGGTCTTGTCCGCTGTGCAGGTTGGCAGCAACTTCCCTTTCTTCCTCTGGCCCTTCCCCACCTTGGATGGTGGTGCAGCTGTCTTGCCACTCACAGCAGAAGTCCTGGGAGAGCACTTGATGGCAGGTGTTTTGGCCTTCTCCCTCCGGGCTGTGGCCAACTTCTTTACTTTTTGAGGTGGGGGAATGTCCTTGTGCTGGCTTCTTGGCACACTGGCTGCCCTGCTGCTTGGCACACTCCAGAAGCTGGTTGCTGCTGGCACCACTGATCCCGGTGATGTGTTGGCTGAGGTGCTGGGTTGGGACCTGGACAGGCGGGCCCTAGGGGAGGGAAGGGGTGGGGGAGGTGTAGGGAAGAGGTCAAGGTTTGACAGGAAAAGTTTTTTAGACACACTGGGACGGGTAGATGGAGGGAGTTTGGAAGTGGAGGAAGAGGTAGTGGTTGTAGGAGGTGTACGTTTGCTGACTTTGGGGGAAGGTGCATGGGCTGGAGGCTGTCGTGAGGTGGATGGCTGTTGGGTGGGTGTGTGACTGCGTTTGTGTAGTTTGGGAGGAGGGCTCACAGACACACTGGGAGAGGACACTGGGGATGTGTGAATGGTAGTGGGGGTGGTGAGTGCACGTGAGCGGTGTGTGGTGATGGGTGTGCTGGTGATGGATGTAGTGGCTGAAGATGTAGTGCATGCAGGTGTGAGTGGAGACGTGACAGGGAGGGAGGAGGGAGACGTGGAGGAAGGGGACACAGTGGAGGCAGTGGATGTTGGCATGTCTGCATGGGTATGATGCTTGCGTGAGTGCTCGTGGGATGTGTGGTGCTTATGTTTGCCAGAGCTACCCATGTGTGTTGAGGTGTGTGCATGCTGGTCTGATGGTGTGCTTGGGGTAGGCTGAGGTACTGGGGATTGGGTCTGGGTGGAGGAAGTTGGATACGGGAGGCTGGACACAGGGACAATGGCTGCCATCAGTGCTGAGGCCAGAGGCTGAAAAGCTCGCTGTTGGGCTGCCTGACAGAATGAATGCCCTCCAGGTATGCATTGGTCTGTTGCAACTGCCTCCCTACACCCTGGAAGGCATTCAGAATGGTAGACTGCCCAACAGTGAGGGATTTGAGGAGGTCAATGGCCTCCTCACTGAGGGCAGCAGGGTTGAAAGGGGCAGGGGCTGAGGTGCCTGGGGCGAAGGAGATGCCCACCCTCCTGGGTGAGCGGCCATGGGATACATGCTGAGGGGCTGCTGGGAGGGCGGTGCTGGTAGGGGGGTGGTGGCTGTACCTATAGATGCTGTGGGCACAGAGGGGCCCGCCACCGCAAGGGAGCTCCCATCAGAGGAGGAGTCGGGCTGGTCTCAGCTCCTTTTCCCTCCGGTGGAGCACCCCTCGCCCTCCGTCCCACTGGTGAATTCGGAGTCCGTAGTCTCGCCGACCAGGGCCATGTAGGATGCAGCTCCCTCCTGCTCCGGTGGCACTGCTCCTCCGCGTGATGATGCTAATGCATACAAGAACAGGGAGACCACAAAAAGGGGGGGAAAGAAAGTAGAAAGAAATGTTCAGTGCATGCAATACCGCTACCGTTGGCGGACACTACAGACACAGCAGCCCTCTACACTACGCCATGCAGAGTTTCCTAATTAATCACAGGGCCATGGGGTACAAGGCCTATGCCCGAATGCTGCACACATGGAAGTCACAGGAGCCTGACTAGGGGTAGATGACTCTTACCACTGCTGCGGATGGGGTGCCACTGAGCCTGCCTCACAAAGGGTCCTTGCCTGCAAAACTCGTCCTGGCCTAGTGTAACCCACTGCCCACCTCCCCCACCCAGACACCTCCCATGCGTGCTGAATCAGCTGAATGAGAGTGTACTCACCCCCTTGTGGCTCCTGTGATGTCCTCAGGCACCCATCCAACTCCGGATACACCACCGCCAGGATACGGAACATCAGGGGGCTCATGGTGCGACAGGCACCCCTCCTACGTTGGGAGGCCATCCCCAGCTGGGCCTCCGCCGTCTTCTTGCTCCAGCGGCGAATGTCCTCCCATTTATTATGGCAGTGGGTGCTCCGTCTATGGTGGACCCACAGGGCCCAAATATCCTTCTTCTGGTGGGCGCTGACCTAGAGGAATAATACAGGGGAAAAGGAGAATATATAACCGGCCGGACTGTAATTATCATTGGCCCACGTAACTACCCTTGCGCTGACGCACATACGCTCACCGTCCGCTCATGCAGGCCTCACCCCCCCCATTCTCCCACCCACACCACTCCAAACAGGCATTGCCCATACAGCATGCTCACAGTGTACTCACCTGTTTTTCTAGAGGACCGTAGAGTAGCGTGTACAAGGGAGGACCCCATCCACTAGTTTGTCCAACTCCTCCAAAGTGAAGGCAGGGGCCCTTTCCCCAGACACTGTAGCCATTGTCGCTTCCAGACTGAGGTCACAGCAGCACTTGCAGTGTAGGTGACCGAAGATCAGGTATCAAGTGAGTGAACAGAGAGAAAATGGCGGTCACGGCCGCAGCGGTGTGTACCGTCACCGCCAGTGTACATCGTCATTGGCTCCTGGGACCCATAGGGTCCAATGTTAACCAATGAAGGATTGCGGCACGGTCTTCGACCGCCTACCGCGACGGTGTACAACGCCAGCACAGTTACCTCATTTCCCATTGTCCCACCTTACAGGTCAGGCAGCCGCCATTTCAGGGGGCCACATGGCATTAATTTTAAATGCGTCACACATATCTAAGCCTTGCATACACACTAAGACAGGCACATAGCGGATTGACAATTGTGCGCAATAAAGTTGTGTTTTCATACCTCAGTGTTGGCTGACCCTCTGCTGGCTGTTCTCATCCATAGAGCACGTCCGCTGGGGCAGGTGAGGGGATGGCGGCATCCTCCGGTGTACAGACCGCTGGTGGACCTGTCGACAATGGAAGAGCGACATGTAATTGTCACCTACAGACTTGATCGTGCCACAATCCATGAACTGTGTACCCAGTTGGAGCCAGACCTGATGTCAGCTATCCGCCATCCTACAGGTATCCCCCCTTGTAGGAGACTGGCCTAGCTTATAGTGGGTACCTTGTGGTACTTACACCCTGTGCCAGGTCCAGTTATCCCTTATTAGTGGAATAGAGGTGTTTCTAGCAGCTAAGGCTTATGGAAGGTAACCATGGCAAAGCTTAGGCTGAACTAGGAGACATGCAAAGCTCCTATTATACCACTTACATTATATAGCACAATATCATAAGAAAACACAATAATCAGAGTTACTAAAAATAAAGGTACTTTATTTTTATGACAATATGCCACAAGTATCTCAGTGAGTACCCTCAGTAAGAAGGTAAGTAATATACACAAGTTACATGTACACAAACCCAAAACAGGTGAGTAATAGTAAGAAAAGTAATGCAAACAGTGTAGAATTACAATAAGATGCAATAGGTGAACATAGGTCTAGGGGCAACACAAACCATATACTCCAAAAGTGGAATGCGAATCACGAATGGACCCCAGACCTATGGGAGCTTGTAGAGGGTCGCTGGGACTGTAAGAAAACAATCAGGATGTCCAATATACCCCACCCCAAGACCTTGAAAAGTAGGAGTAAAGTACACCTACTACCCCAATAGGACACAATAGTTGTGATAGGGGGATTCTACAAGAACCACAAACACCAGCAAAGCACTGAAGATGGATTCCTGGACCTGAGGACCTGCAAGGCAAGGGGACCAAGTCCAAGAGTCGCAATAGTGTCCGGGGGGGCAGGAGCCCAGGAAACCCCGGATGAAGGTGCAAGGAAGCTGCCTCCGGATGGAAGAAGCTTAGGATTCTGCAACAACGAAGAGAGCTAGGAACTTCTCCTTTGGATGGACGATGTCCCATGGTGTGCTGAAGGTTTCAGAAGTGTTCCCACGCAGAAATACTGCAAACAAGCCTTGCTACCTGCAAGGGTTGCAGTAGAGGTTTTTGTGTGCTTCTGGGGGAAGGAGACAGAGGGGGTGCTCAGCAACTCAGAGAGCCCCCACAGAAGCAGGCAGCACACACAGAAGTACCAGAACAGACGCTTAGAAGATTTGTGAACTGGAGCTGGTTCAGAGTCACAAAGGAGGGTCCCACAACGTCAGAGTCCAACTCAGAGGGTTGAGCACTGCAGGATGGAGTGCTGGGGACCCAGGCTAGGCTGTGCATAAAGGAATCCTTGGAGAAGTACACAGAAGCCGGAGAAGCTGCAAATCACGCAGTACACAGGTTGGCTAGCAGGATCCCAGTGACACATAACAAACACACTGACAACATAGGGTTTTCACTATGAGCACTGTGCCCTGGCTAGCAGGATCCCAGTGAGACAGTGAAAACATCCTGACATATACTCACAAACAGGCCAAAAGTGGGGGTAACAAGGCTAGAAAGAGGCTACCTTCCTACACCCCTCTAGTACAGATCCTGTCAGTTCTCCATTTCCTGGCAAGTGGGTCTTTTCAAACGGCAGTGGCCATAGCATCAGGGATGTCCCAGCCTATGTTCTCCAACCTGTTGTCCAGAGTGTTGTGTGCCCAGCTGAAACACACACACAGCTACATCGTTTTCCCTCAGGTGGAGGATTTGCCTACAGTGAAAGGTGACTTCTATGCTTTGGGACATATCCCCAACATCATAGGTGCCATTGATGGGATACATGTGGCCTTGGTCCCCCCCGCAGGAGTGAACAGGTGTACAGAAACCGGAAGAGTTGCCATTTGATGAACGTGTAGATGGTGTGTTTGGCCTACCAGCACATCTCCCATGTGAATGCCAAGTTTCCTGGCTCAGTGCATGACGCTTACATTCTGAGGAATAACAGCATCCCTATTGTGATGAGACAACTCCAGAGGCACCGTGTGTGGCCATTAGGTGAGGACATGGACCCTATACAGTGTGAATATTTGTCAGGGTCTGGGGTTGTCCCTAAGGGTTAGTGGGGGTCTAACAGTTGTCCCTCGACATTTGCAGGTGACTGTGGCTACCCCAACCTGGCATGGCTACTGACCCCAGTGAGGAATCCCAGGACAAGGGCAGAGGAACGGTACAATGATGCACATGGGCGAACTAGGAGGGTTATGGAGAGGACCTTCGGCCTCCTGAAGGCCAGGTTCAGGTGCCTCCATATGACAGGTGGTTCCCTATTCTACTCACCAAAGAAGGTGTGCCAGATCATTGTGGCCTGCTGTATGCTGCACAACTTGGCTTTGCGACGACAGGTGCCTTTTTTGCAGGAGGATGGTCCTGAAGGAGGTGTTGTGTCAGCTGTGAAGCCTGTGGACAGTGAAGAAGAGGAGGCAGAAGAAGAGGATATCGACAACAGAAACACTGTGATTCATCAATACTTCCAGTGAGACACAGGTAAGAAGACATCACTGCCTCCTACATCTGAGACACTTGTTCTACCTCTCATCTGTCTGTCACTTTCACCCAGTGTATGGACCCTGATTTGTCACTTTCCCTTTCGATTTCACAGATGTGGGTCCCACTGTGTTACCTCTGCTATGTTTCCTCATGGACTAGAGCTGTGTGACATAGGTTTGTTGACAACAGAATGGACATTGCTATTTCCCTCAGTTATTGCAAATACACATTTGTGAAAGCACAGACTGACTCCAGATAGTTTTGTGATTTAAGGGTGTTTATTTAAGTGCTAAATAGTGGAGGGGGTTGTAAAATGGTCAGGGGTGATGGTGGAGGAATGTCCATGGCAGAGTCCAGTCTTTTAGTCTCACAGGTGCATTGTCCAAAGGGACATAGGAAGTGGAGCTGGGGCAGTTTAAGGATGTACAGGGTGACAAAGTGGGACAGAAGGATGACAATCAGGGTGGTCTCATTTCTTGGCGGGGGTGTTGGAATTGTTCTCTGTCTTTGTCCTGGATCTCAGGGACCGTTTGCGGGGTGGTTCTGCGTCTGCAGGGGGTGGGGTGCTGGTGTGGTGGTCCTGTGGCGGTGCCTCCTGTCTACTAGCGCCGGTGGAGGTGGTGGGCAGTTCATCGTCCAGGCTAGTGTCAGGGGCCCCTTGTTGTGCCACAGTGCCCCTCCTGGTGTTCACGAGTTCCTTTAGCACCCCTACAATGGTGCCCAGGGAGGTACTGATGGATTTGAGTTCCTCCCTGAACCCCAAATACAGTTCCTCCTGCAGCTGCTGGGTCTCCTCAAACTTGGCCAGTACTGTTGCCATCGTCTCCTGATCATCCACGCACAAAACACTACACACCCCTAAACATCACCCCACACATCACAATACACACCACCTCACACATCACCCACAACACCCCATGGCACCGCAAAGACACCCCTGGTTTTCTGAGGAGGAGCTCAGGGTCAGGGTGGAGGAAATCATCCAGGTAGAGCCACAGATATTCGGATCACAGGTGCAGCACACCACCATAGCTAGGAAGATGGAGCTATGGCGCAGAATCGTGGACAGGGTCAACGCAGTGGGACAGCACCCAAGAACACGGGATGACATCAGGAAGAGGTGGATCGACCTACGGGGGAAGGTGCGTTCCTTGGTCTCAAGGCACAACTATCGCGGTTCAGAGGACTGGCGGCGGACCCCCACCTCCTCCCCCACAACTAACAACATGGGAGGAGCAGGTCTTGGCTATACTGCATCCTGAGGGCCTCACAGAAGTAGCAGGAGGAATGGACTCTGGTAAGTCAAATCTTAACTATTACATCCCCCACCCTACCTGCATGCTATCACATACCTCCACCCTCACCCCCATCACTCCAACTCCTCATATATGTCCCACTATCACAAACCACACATTCCAACACCAAGCCCTGCATGCAACCACAAAGCATGGACACCCATCACCAATGCATGGCCACTACACATACCCACACAGACCCCTAAACAATTAGCACACAAGGTCCTACACAGGAATGCAAGCACTGGGGTACAGGGTCACTCACCCATTGCACACCATGGCACAAACAGATGCAATAATCATGCCTTTACACCCCTGCAGGACCCCTACCCAACGTCACCGGACAGGAGGTTCCAGACATGTCCACACAGAAGAGGCCCACAGTGATGACAGCAGCTCTGTCCAACTGGATATAGATGACTAGCCCGGCCCATCTAGGACCTCGGGACAATCGGTTCCCCTCACACTGGCACAAGCCACAACAGAGCCTCCCCCCTCTGGGAACACCAGCACAGCACCCACCCAGCGGCCCATACCTCCGTCCCCAGGACACGTCAATCAGCTGTGTGTCCACCACTACAGGGAACCCAGGATAACCCACCACCCCAACAACAACAGGGACCTGGGGGCAGTGGTAGTGGGCACACAGTCCAGGGGACGGAGGCCCAGGAACACAGGGGAACTGGGAGGGCTGCTGTGCGACAGGGGGTGGACAGGCCAAGGGAACCCACTCTCCACGAGGCCCTCTCCTCCATCATGGGAGCCTACCACCATTCCCAGGAGACGATGGCAACGGTCCTGGCCAAGTTTCAGGAGACCCAGCGCATGCAGGAGGAACAGTATTTGGGGCTCAGGGAGGAACTCAGAACCATCAGCTCCGCCCTGGGCACCATCATAGGGGTGCTGAAGGAAATACTCAACACCAGGAGGGACACTGTGGCACTACAAGGGGCCCCTGACACTAGCATGGACGATGAACTTCCCACCACCTCCGCCGGCGCTAGTGGACAGGAGGCACCGCCACAGGACCACCACACTAGCACCCCACCCCCTGCAGACGGAGAACCACCCCGCAAACGGTCCCTGAGATCCAGCAACAAGACAGAGCATGATGCCAAGACCCCCGCCAAGAAATGAGACCTCCCTGATTGTCTAGCCACTGTCCCACTTTGTCACCCTGTCCATAATAAAACTGCCCCAGCTCCACTTTCTATGCCCATATGGGCAATGCACCTGTGAGACTAATAGACTGGAGTCTGCCATGGACACTCCTCCGCCATCACCGCTCACCATTTCACTTCCCCCTCCAATATTTTGTATATAAATAAACACACCTAAAGCACCAAAAGATCTGGAGTCTGTCTGTGATTTCGAAATAGTGTATTTGCAATTACAGTGACACAATTTTCAGGAATTAGTAATGTCAACATACCTATGTCACACAGCTCTAGTCCATGAGGAATCTAAGCAGATGACACATGTTGGGACCCACACCTCTGAAACCGTAAGGGAAAGTGACAACTCAGTGATGATACACTGGGTGAAATCGACAGACAGGATAGAGGTAGAAGTGTAAAAGTACTTGTAGTAGGCATGAATGTATTCTCATCTGTGTTTCACTGGAAATATTGCTGGATGACTGAGTCCCTGTTGTCAATGTCTTCTTCCTCTGATTCCTCCTCATCACTGTCCACAGGCTCCACAGCTGCCACAACACCGCCATCTGGACCATCCTCCTGCAGAAAAGGCACCTGTCGTCGCAAAGCCAAGTTATGAAGCATACAGCAGGCCACGATGATCTGGCACACCTTCTTTGGTGAGTAGAATAGGGATCCACCTGTCATATGGAGGCACCTAAACCTGGCCTTCAGGAGGCCGAAGGTGCATTCGATCATCCTCCTAGTCCGTCCATGAGCCTCATTGTAGCGTTCCACTGCCCTGGTCCTGGGATTCCTCACTGGAGTCAGTAGCCATGACAGGTTGGGGTAACCAGAGTCACCTAATAGCCACACCCGGTGCCTCTGTAGTTGACCCATCACATAAGGGATGCTGCTATTCCGCATGATGTAGGCGTCATGCACTGAGCCAGGGAACATGGCATTCACATGGGAGATGTACTGGTCTGCCAAACATACCATCTGTACATTCATCGAATGATAACTCTTCCGGTTCCTGTACACCTGTTCACTCCTGTGGAGGGGGACCAAAGCCACATGGGTCCCATCAATGGCACCTATGATGTTGGGGATATGTCCAAAGGCATAGAAGTTACCTTTCACTGTAGGCAAGTCCTCCACCTGAGGGAAAACGATGTAGCTCTGCATGTGTCTCAGCAGGGCAGACAACACTCTGGACAATATGTTGGAAAACATTGGGTGGGACATCCCTGATGCCATGGCCACAGTTGTTTGAAAAGACCCACTTGCAAGGAAATGGAGCACTGATAGCACCTCACTTGAGGGGGGATTCCTCTGGGATGGCGGATTGCTGACATCAGGTCTGGCTCCAACTGGGTACACAGTTCCTGGATTGTGGCACGGTCAAACCTGTAGGTGATGATCAAATTTCTTTCCTCCATTGTCGACAGCTCCACCAGCGGTCAGTACACCGGAGGATTCCGCCATCTCCTCACATGTCCCAGCGGACGGTGCCTATGAAGGACAACAGCGAGCACAGAGTCAAACAACTCAGAGGTATGGGACCACAGTCTACACAGAACAGATTCATACACAAAATCTGGCCTGTATGTGTGTTGAGAGTAGGCCTAGGTATGTATGACGCAGTTGGTAATTAGGCCATGTGTGTCCCTGAAATGGCGGCTGCCTGACCTCTAAAGCGGGACAATGGGATGTGAGGTAACTGCGCTGGCGTTGTACACCGTCGCGGTAGGCGGTCGAAGACCACGGCGCAATGCTGCATTGGTTAACATTGGACCCTATGGGTCCCAGGATCCAATGACGATGTACGCCGGCGGTGATGGTACGGCGGAGGCTCAGCTGGGGATGGCCTCCCAACGTAGGAGGGGTGCCCGTCAAACCATGACCCCCCTGATGTTCCGGGTCCTGGCGGTGGCCTACCCTGAGTTGGATGGGTGCTTGAGGGCATCACAGCAGACACAAGGGGGTGAGTACACTCTCATTCTGCTGACTTTGTGCACAGTGGAGGGGTCTGGGTGGGGGAGGAGGGCTTTGGGTTTCCCTAGGCCAGGGCGAGTTCCGTAGGTTAGGCCCCTTCGTAAGGCATGGCCCTGTGGCCCCCCCCACCCCACCTCTGTAGAGTGCCAAGTACAGCTATTCATGCACCTGTGTCATCTATGTGTGCAGATGTCGTCCGTAGCCTTGTAGGCCATTTCCCAGGAATTGCACTATAGAGCCCAACAGCGCGACGTCTGTCTTGTCCGCTAACGGTAGCGGTAAGCCATGCACTCAACCTGTCTTTCTTCTGTCCCCCCCCCTTTTTTTGCGGTTCCCCTGTTCTTGTATGCATTAGCAACATCAGGCGGAGGAGCAGTGGCACCGGAGCACGAGGGAGCTGCATCCCACATGGGCATGGAAGCCCACACTACGGACTCTGAATACACCAGTGGGACGGAGGGCGAGGGGAGCACCACGGCGGTCACAGGATCTGCAACCAGCGACACGGACTCGTCCTCCGATGGGAGCTCCCTTGTGGTGGTGGCAACATCTTTGCCCCCCCACTTCTACAGGTACAGCCGCCACCCCCTTACCAGCACCGCCCTCCCAGCAGCCCCTCAGCCTTCGCCCCGTGCCCGCTCACCTAGGAGGGTGGGCATCACCTTTGCCCCAGGCACCTCAGCCCCTGCCCCTCCCCCTCTGCTGCCCTCAGTGAGGAGGCCATTGACCTCCTCAGGTCACTCACTGTTGGGCAGTCTACCATTTTGAATGCCATCCAGGGTGTAGAGAGGCAGTTGCAACAAACAAATGCATTCCTGGAGGGCATTCATTCTGGTCAGGCTGCCCTTCATCAAACCTTTCAAACTCTGGCCTCAGCACTGATGGCAGCCATTGTCCCTGTGTCTAGCCTCCCCCCTCCAACTTCCTCCACCCAGACCCAATCCCCTGTACCTCTGACTATCCCAAGCACACCATCAGACCAGCCTGCACACACCTCACCACATAAGGGAAGCTCAGGCAAACATAAGCACCACACATCCCACAGGCACTCACGCAAGCATCACACACATACAGACACACCAACATCCACTGCCTCTACTGTGTCCCCCTCCTCCTCGTCTCCCTCCTCCCTCCCAGTCTCATCTCCACTCACACCTGAATGCACTACCACTACAGCCACTACATCCCGCACCAGCACACCCACCACCACACCCCGCACATGTGCAGTCACCACCCCCACTACCATTTACACGTCCCCTATGTCCTCTCTGTGTGTCTGTGACGCCCCCTCCGAAGATACACAAACGCAGGCACACACCCACCCAACATACACCCACCTCACAACAGTCTCCAGCGCATGCACCCGCACCCAAAGCCACAAAACGTACACCTCCTACAACCACCACCTCTTCCTCCACTCCCAAACCCCCTCCAGCTACCCGTGGCAGTGTCTCCAAACAACTTTTCCTGTCCACCCTTAACCTATTTCACACCACCCACCGTCGAACTCATAGGTCCCGTACTAGCACCTCAGCCACAAAATCTCCGGTACCAGTGGTGCCTGTTGTCACAGGTATGTGGAGTGCACCGGCCACCAGGCCAGCCAGTCTGTCACGGAGCCACAGCACAGCCAGTCCCCCCCCCCCTGTGATGCACCAGAAGTTGGCCAGTGCCCGGCGGGAGAGTGGGAAGACTCCAGCCAGCCAAGCCGCTCACAGGGGTCACGGGGGGAGTGTGGACTCAGCTGTGACTCCTCCCAAGGTGGGGAAGGGGCAGAAGAAACCTACAAAGTCTGGGAGGAGCAGCACGGTGGAGAAGACCGCCATCATCCCCGCTGGCCAGGAGGCCAATGCCAGCCCCATCGTCGCTGCCCAGGAGGCCACCGCCAGCCCCATCGTCGCTGCCCAGGAGGCCCCCACCAGCCACAGTCGCTGCCCAGGAGGCCACCGCCAGCCACAGCCCAGCTGCCCAGGAGGGCTCCGCCAGCCACAGCCCAGCTGCCCAGGAGGGCCCCACCAGCCACAGCCCATCTGACCAATGAAGGACCACCAGCCACAGCCCAACTGGGCAATGACGGACCGCCAGGGCAAGCACCACTGAACAGGGCAAGCACCGCTGAACAGGGCAGAGACCGCCAAGGCAAGCACCGCTGAACAGGGCAAGCACTGCTGAACAGGGCAGAGACCGCCAAGGCAAGCACCGCTAAACAGGGCAAAGACTGCCAAGGCAAGCACCGCTGAACAGGGCAGAGACCGCCAAGGCAAGCACCGCTGAACTGGGCAAGCACCGCTGAACAGGGCAGAGACCGCCAAGGCAAGCACCACTAAACAGGGCAAAGACTGCCAAGGCATGCACCGCTGAACAGGGCAGAGACCGCCAAGGCAAGCACCGCTGAACAGGGCAAGCACCGCTGAACAGGGCAGAGACCGCCAAGGCAAGCACCGCTGAACAGGGCAAAGACCGCCAAGGCAAGCACCGCCGAACAGGGCAAAGACCGCCAAGGCAAGCACCGCTAAACAGGGCAGAGACCACCAAGGCAAGCACCGCTGAACAGGGCAAGCACCGCTGAACCGGGCAAAGACCGCCAAGGCAAGCACCGCTGAACAGGGCAAGCACCGCTAAACAGGGCCAAGACTGCCAAGGCAAGCACCGCTGAACAGGGCAGAGACCGCCAAGGCAAGCACCGCTGAACAGGGCAAGCACCGCTGAACAGGGCAAGGCCCGCCAACTCAAGGACTGCTAGCCCATGAGCGGCAGGGGCAGTGACGCAACTGGGACCGTCACGGGGTGTGCGATGCACTCTGGGCACCAGTCCCCCTCCAGAACCAGTGGAGAACAGCATCCACTACCTCTGTCCCTGGCAGGATGAAGCACTCTGGGCACCATTCCCCCTCCAGAACCAGTGGAGAACAGCATCCACTACCTCTGTCCTTGGCAGGATGAAGCACTCTGGGCACCAGTCCCCCTCCAGAACCAGTGGAGAACAGCATCCACTACCTCTGTCCTGCACAGGATGATGCACTCTGGGCACCAGTCCCCCTCCAGAACCAGTGGAGAACAGCGTCCACTACCTCTGTCCTGCACAGGATGAAGCACTCTGGGCACTAGTCCCCCTCCAGAACCAGTGGAAGAACAGAATCCACTACCTCTGTCCTTGGCAGGATGAACCACTTTGGGCAACAGTCCTCCTCCAGAACCAGTGGAGAACAGCATCCACTACCTCTGTTCTGCACAGGATGAAGCACTCTGGGCACCAGTCCCCCTCCAGAACCAGTGGAGAACAGCATCCACTACCTCTGTCCTGCACAGGATGAAGCACTCTGGGCACCAGTCCCCCTCCAGAACCAGTGGAGAACAGCATCCACTACCTCTGTCCTGCACAGGATGAAGCACTCTGGGCACCAGTCCCCCTCCAGAACCAGTGGAGAACAGCATCCACTACCTCTGTCCTGCACAGGATGAAGCACTCTGGGCACCAGTCCCCCTCCGGAACCTGTGGAGACATGCATCCACTTGAGAAACTGTGGCTTTGCGCTCCCCAGGATGCAGCAGTGGGCAAACCACCCAATGTAGGGACTTCAGAGACTGTGGCTTTGCACTCCCCAGGATTGAACAGTGGGCAAGCCACCCACTTGTGAGACTTGAGAGACTGTGGCTTTGCACTCCCCAGGATGGAACAGTGGGCAACCCACCCACTGTAGGAACTTGAGAGACTGTGGGGGTCATTACGATCCTGGCGGCCGGCGGTAAGGTGGCGGTAACACCGCCAACAGGATGGCGGTGTTCCACCAGCAATTATGACCATGGCGCAATTGCCACGGCCATACCGCCGGCCCCTCCAATATACCGCCAGGATTCCGCCTGGCGGTCATAATCCCCATTCCGCCATTGAAAGGCTGGTGGTAAGGGGACTTGGGGTGCCCCTGGGGGCCCCTGCACTGCCCATGCACTTGGCATGGGCAGTGCAGGGGCCCCCAGGCATAGCCCCGTCGTGCATTTCACTGCCCGAATTTCGGACAGTGAAATGCGCGACGGGTGCTACTGCACCCGCTGCACATCAGCATTGCCGCCGGCTCTATTACGAGTCAGCTGCAATGTTGATGTGACATTTCCGCTGGGCCAGCGGACGGTAACACTGTTACCGTCCGCGTGCCCAGCGGAAATGTCATAATAGGGAGACAGGAATACCGCCGGCAATGGTGGTATTCTGTCTCCCGCGGCCTCGGCGGTCTTTTTCCAAGACCACTGAGGTCGTAATGACCCCCTGTGGCTTTGCACTCCCCCCGATGGAACAGTGGGCAAGCCACCCACTGTAGAGACTTGAGAGTCTGTGGCTTTGCACTCCCCAGGATGGAACAGTGATCAACCCACCCACTGTAGAGACTTGAGAGACTGTGGCTTTGCACTCCCCAGGATGGAACAGTGGGCAACCCACCCACTGTAGAGAATTGAGAGACTGTGGCTTTGCACTCCCCAGGATGGAACAGTGGGCAACCCACCCACTGAAGAGACTTGAGAGACTGTGGCTTTGCACTCCCCAGGATGTAACAGTGGGCAACCCACCCACTGTAGAGACTTGAGAGACTGTGGCTTTGCACTCCCCAGGATGGAACAGTGGGCAAGCCCCCTACTTGTGAGACTTGAGAGAATGTGGCTTTGCACTCCCCAGGATACATCAATGGGCATGGAGCCCCCTCGTGGATCTGGCGTCGTGCACTCATCCGGCTGAGGTGCCCCCCCTTCCCTTCCCCCTGAGGTTCCTGTTGTATTTCTATCTACAATAGAAGATTGCCCCTGCAGTGTTCTCTCCGTCATGTTCGGGTATCTTGTGTGGGCCTCGCCCATGCATTTTGGGCCCAGTGGTCCACGGACTATGAATAGTGCAATACCTGGACTACTAATCGTGGTGTATATTTTGTTAATAGTGTATATATATATATTTTTTTTTTGCTTACTGATTTTTGATATATTACAATAGTTACACTCATTTCCTTTTGTCTTTGCATTCTTCCGGGGGGGTTGAGGGGTGTTAATGTAATGTATAGATATGCATTGGTGTGTGTGTTGTAGTGGGTGAGGGTGGGGGTGGGGGTTGGGGTTGGGGTGTTGCATGTGTGTGTCCCTGTTTTTTCCCTCCCCCCTCCCCTATATTGTAGGTGCAGTACTCACCGTGGTCTTCGCCGCTGGCGTTGGTGCTCCTGGTAGAGAAGAAGGAAGACCAGCGCAGGGAGAATATGAAGTTCCGGTTCCATGGTGTCCTCCTTCCTCGTGGAGTGTGTAGAGGTGAGCGTTTTTCCTTCTAAATGCCTGTTTCCGCCGTGTTTTTATCCACGGTGAATCCGCCCCGGAAAAGGTGGCGGATTGGCCTGTCATAATAGTGTGGGCGGTACATTGTCTCCCGCCTGTCTGTTGCCGGTGACCGCCACGCTGTTTGTACCGCCGTGGCGGTCGGAGTGTTAAAGTGGCTGTCTTTGTTGGCAGTTTCCGCCATGGTCGTAATTCCAATTTTTTTACCGCCTGCCTGTTGGCAGTCTTACCGCCGCTTTAACACCGTCCGCCAGGGTTGTAATGACCACCTTTGTATTTCTTAATTTGATTACAAAGAACATTTAAAAACTTGAATGACTCATTGGAAGAACCTTGACCAAAAGAACATCCCAGGAACAGCTTCCTTATGAGGCAGACACATTAATGCATTTGTATTTTATCAGCATGGAGAAACAATGAAGAGAGATTCTATTTTGATTATTTTTCTAAAATGTAAAAGCACACAGCCACATTTATGGGTTAAACTATGGGAGATGTGCTGTTGGCTGTTATTAGAAATTGGATTGTTGGTTGACTGAGGGTATCAATCAATCAATCAATAAAAAATTTTATTAAGCGCGCTACTCACCCGGTAGAGTCTCAAGGCGCTGTGGAGGCGGGGAAGGAGGGGGAAATGCCGATTACTGCTCAAAAAGCCATGTCTTGAGGTGCTTTCTGAATGTCAGGAGTTCCTGAGTCTTGCGTAGGTTGTTGGGGAGGGAGTTCCAGGTCTTGGAGGCAAGGTAGGAGAAGGATCTGCCTCCGGAGGTGGTGTGTTGGATGCGGGGGCCTGTGGCGAGGGCGAGGTCGGCAGGGCGGAGGAGTCGGGTGGGTGCGTGGAAGTTCACTAGTTCATTGAGGTAGGCTGGTCCAGTGTAGTGGAGGGATTTGTGGGCGTGGATGAGGACTTTGAAGATGATCCTTTTGCTGATGGGCAGCCAGTGAAGGGATCTGACGTGAGCGAAGATGTGTTTTTGTTGTGTGGGCGGTTGAGGATGAGATGTGCGGCTGCGTTCTGGATTCGCTGGAGTTTCTGCTGAAGCTTGGCTGTGGTACCTGCGTAGAGGGCATTTCCGTAGTCTAAGCTGCTGCTGATGAGTGCATGGGTGACGTTTTTTCTGGTTTCTATGGGGATCCATTTGAAGGTCTTCCGTAGCATGCAAAGGGTGTTGAAACAGGAGGAAGATATGGTGTTGATTTGCTGGGCCATGGAGAGAGATGAGTCTAAGATGATGCTGAGGTTGCGTGCATGGGTGGAGGGTGTTGGGGGTGGTCCTAGGGCCGTGGGCCACCAGGAGTCATCCCATACTGTCTTGTTGGGGCCAAAATGATGATTTCTGTTTTGTTGGAGTTGAGTTTGAGGTGCCTTGCAGTCATCCATTTGGCGGTGTTGAGGAGTTCGGCGTGGAGGTTTGTCTTGGCGGTGGAAGGGTTCCTGGTGAGGGAGACGACGAGCTGGGTGTCGTCTGCGTACGAGATGATGGTGATTCCATGGGGGCGGAGGATGTTGGCGAGCGGGGCCATGTATATGTTGAAGAGGGTAGGGCTGAGGGAGGACCCTTGGGGTACCCCGCAGATGATCTAAGTTGCTGGGGACTGGAAGGGAGGGCGGCGGACTTTCTGGGTTCTTTCAGCAAGGAAGGAAGTGAGCCAGTCCAGGGCCTTGTGTCGGATTCCTGTGTCGAAAAGGCGTGCACAGAGGATTTGGTGGCAAACAGTGTCGAAGGCTGCGGAGAGGTCCAGGAGGATGAGTGCGACAGTCTCGCCCTTGTCAACTCTGGTTCTGATGTTGTCAGTGCAGGTGATGAGGGCAGTCTCAGTGCTGTGGTTCTTGCGAAATCCAGACTGGGAGGCGTTGAGTGCGTTGTTTTCCTCTAGGAAGTGAGACAGACGGGCGTTCACTATCTTCTCAGCGAGCTTGGCGGGGAAGGGGAAAAGAGAAATGGGGCAGTAGTTTGTGAGGTCTTCCGGGTTTGCTTTGGGTTTTTTGAGGTGTGCAGTGACTTCGGCGTGCTTCCATGTGTCTTGGAAGGTTGCAGCGTCGAAGGAGCTGTTGATTACAGTGCGGAGCTGGGGAGCGATGATTGGGCTGGCCTTGTTCAAGATGTGGTGGGGGCAGGGGTCTGTGGGGGAGCCTGAGTTGATGGAGATCATGTTTTTTTCGGTTTCTTCATCATCGGTAGGGGTCCAGGTGTGAAGTTGGTTGGTGTGGGCGGGTGTGGTGTTGTTGGTCATGTCGATGGTGTCGGTGTTGGTGATGGTGGGTACGGATGGTGTGAAACTGAGGTGTATGTCTAAGATTTTGAGGTGAAAGTAGTTGGAGATGGAGTTGCAAAGGTTTTGTGTGTGAGGGGGGTCGATGGTGCAGGATTTGGGTTTGGTGAGCTCTTTGATGATGGTAAAGAGTTCCTTGCTGTTATGTGAGTTACTATCTATGCGTTCTTTGTAGTAAGCCCTTTTGGTGGTCCGGGTGAGTTGGTGGTGTTTGCGTATGGTAGTTTTGAGGGTGGGGAAGTTGTTCATGGAGGGCTCTTGGCACCATGCTTTCTCAGTTTTGTGGCATTCCCTCTTGAAGGCTTGGAGTTCAGTGGTGAACCAGGGGACGGTCTTGATGTTGCGGGTGTTGATGTTACTTTCAGTGGGGCGAGGGAGTCTGCGCAGGTTGTTAGCCATTGTGTGAGGTTGTGAGCAGCGGTCTTGGGGTCGTTGGTGAAAGGGGGTGGAGCTTGTGTGTGCTTGGCGTTTAGGTGTTCTATGGGGATCTTGTCCCACATTCGGTAGGGTGTGGTGTGTTGTCGGTAGTGGGTGGGGGGGTTTCGTGAAGGAGAAGTGGACACAGTGGTGGTCGGTCCAGTGGAGTTCGGTGGTGTGTGTGAATGTTATGTGGTTGCTAGAGGTGAAAATTGTGTCCAGCGTGTGTCCTGCTGAGTGAGTGGTTGAGGTGACCAGTTGTTTGAGTCCTAGGTTCGTGAGGTTGTCTAGCAGGGTTGTGGAGTTGTGGTTGTGGGTGAAAGTTGAGGTCACCAAGGAGGATGTAGTCTGTGGATGTGAGGGTGTGGGGGCTGATGGTATCATCGATGGCTTCACAGAAAGGGGGACAGGTTCCTGGTGGTCTGTGAATGAGGGTTGCTCTGAGGGTGGTGTTTGCGTTTATGTGAATTAAGAAGTGTAGGTGTGCTGCGCTGTCTATGGTGTCCTGGGTGTTGGTGGTGATCTTGATGGTGCTTTTGTATATGATGGCGATGCCTCATCCTGGTTTGTTTATGCGGTCTCTACGAGAGATTTTATAGCCTTCTGGGATGGCTACAAGGCCTGATCAAGTAGCGACCACAGTCCTAGTCAGAGTAAAGTCCAGGCAAACCTTAAATTAACCTCGGCTCACCCTCTGGTAGCTTGGCAAAAAACAGTCAAGCTGAACTCAGAGTCAGTGGGCAAAGTGTCTGTGCAGCACTTCAAACTGTAAAATAATGAAAACATCACACAAAAAGATACCACACCAAGTTAGAAGAATAGATCTGACTTAAAAAAAAAATGGCAAAAATCCAATAAGTAGACCTTGAGCTACAGATTTTGAAAGGTTTTAGGTAAAAATAGTGTAAAGAAGCGCATATCGATGAAAGTAGATATGTAGTTGCACTGGTTAGGGACAAAGTCAAAAGTTCAAGCCGGCCGCGATGGAGTGCAGGCCCACTGCAGGGACTCATTTTAGGCCAGCTGAACAAAGTATCTTAATCTGAGGTTGTGGAGCATAGTGTGGATTCAGGGTAAATATGTGTTGCACAGCAGAGGCATTGTGCCTGTTCCGAAATAGGGCAAGGCTTTGGTACTGAAACCTAATACACCGAGGATGTTGTCAATGGGGCTTGTGTTGTGAAGACAGGTGTTAAGGATGCGTAAGCAGCTAAGGTGATGTTTCAGCTCTGGTGATCAGGGAAGCTGAAATGTCATCAAGGCTGCCATTGATGAGGATGCAAGGAGATTGTGCCGGGGAAAAGCATTGGGCAGTGGTGGTTCTGAAATCGATGCATCAGGTCCAATCCACGCAGAAGCTGCAATGTGTCTGTTCTGTTCGAAGATGTACCACTTAGTCAAGGTGATGCGTTGGTTCAGCAGAGGAATTGTCAGTTCCACTGGAACAAACACCTTACTTATACAGAGTTGGACCTTTAAAATGGGGGAGACAGGACTTTGAAGTGCACTGAGGTCCTGTCCTTCATGCCCTGGCTCTAGACTCACTACAGAGTGTTATGCAGCCCTTTGTGTGGGGACAGGACACATCCTGTTCAGGTGTAAGTGAGGCTGTGGGCAGCTCCCCCTTCCCATCATCTCAGGATGGCCCATCAAGTCACACCTAAGCTCCCATTGTGTGTGGCTGTCTAGGGTGAATACACAAATAGTAGATGTCCCCCACCCCGAAAAGTAATCAGAGACAGGCAGCAGGCACTGTAGGAAAGTACCCTCTTTTTGGTATGTTGCCCCCAATTTCTGCCTAATGTCAGTGTCTTTTTGGCTGTGTCACTGGGATCCTGCTAGTCAGGACCCCAGCGCTTATGGTTTATGGCCCGCTTGTCAGTGTGTTTCACTGTTTTCTAAATTGTCACTGGAGTCCTGCTAATCAGAACTCCATTGCTCATGCTCTCTGTTTCTAAATTTGTCACTAGATACTAGTGACTCAGTATTTCACTCCAAATTGGCATACTGGTCCTCCCTTATAACTCCCTAGTATAAGGTAAGTAAGTACCCAGGGCATTGGGGGTCCAGGGGATCCTTATGGGCTGCAGCATCTCTTTTGCCAACCATAAGGAGCCCATACAAAGGCTTCTACAGGACTGCCATTGCAGCTTATGTGAAATAGTGCATTAGGTACCCACTACAAACCAGACCAGCCTCCTACATTGGTGGTGCAGTGGTAGGATAAGTACTTGCAATTGCCATAAGTCTGTCACTGGTGCTTTCCACAGGAAAGTGTACTCTGTACTTGGAGCTATACAAAAAGTATACCTAGAATTTTCAATTGCATTCTAAAATTCTAAAAGTTAGATAAAGTAGGTCTTTCCATTCCTTTCCCTTTACCCCAACTTTTCTATCACTTTGTTTTAAACAAGGCCACCCCTAGGGTTGTAAAAATACCTATGAGCACCTAAACTTTCAAAGTTGGAGGGGGCTTTGCTTAGAGAGAAGCCTAGGGATTGGGAAGATCCCTAACAAGGATTTCCTTTTAAATCTCCTTCTCCAGGATGACTAAGAACAGCCTTCTCACCAGGTAGAGGAGAGAGAAGTAGATTCTAACCCTATGGAATCAGGAGAGGGTCCTGAGTATGCAGGGGAGGGTCCTTCATAAGATCTTTCCCCTGGTAAACCATCTAGTGTAGCTGGCACTGGGAGGGGGTCACACACAAGTAGAACTCCCTTCACACCTAGAGGCCAGGTTACTAGAGTTACACAAACCAGGGAAAGATCTGCCTCTGCTCAGTCCCATGTCAATTCAGTCTCAGAAGTGCCTCACACATCCATCCTGAGGATAACTCCCTAGAAAGGGAACTCAGAAAGCTGAGATTGGAAGAGGCTAGACTGAGGCTGCAACAGCAACAGTTGGCCCTAGATAGGGAAGCCTTAGCTGTGGAAAGGGAAAGACAGATGTTGCGGTTCATTCCCTTATGGTGGCAGCAGCAATAGCAGTTTCAGGAGCTATGGTGTTAGGGAGAAAACATTTGACTGTAGAAACTTGCACAAGATTGTTCCCCCTTACAAGGAGGGGGATGACATCTACAAGTGGTGTGGTGCACTTGAGAGAGCCTGTAAAGTTCAGAGGGTCCCTCAGATGCAGTGGGCTGCTGTTCTGTGGTTGTCCTTCTCTGGCAAGGGGAGAGACAGACTCCTTATTGTCAGAGAAGATGATTCAGATAATTACAATGTTTTGAAGACAGCACTCTTGAATGGATTTGGCTTAACACTCAATTATATAGGATTAAGTACGGAGAAACCAGAAAAGCGTCTTCACAAGATTGGCTAGACTTTGGGGACTATTCAGTGAAGCCTTTAGAAGTTTGGTTACATGGTTGTGTTTCTGACTTGTTGCACCAGTACTTGGTAGACTGCGATATGACCTCTCCCCAAGAATTGGGAAAAAAAGGAGACAAATGGGTCAGGACAAGGGTGAGCAGAAAAGCTCATGCAGAGGGTAACAAGGACAAGAAGAAGGATAGTACGTCTCATGATAAGGATGGTGACACAGACAAAAATTCAGAGTCTTCTTCAGGTCCCCAAACATCTTCTGTGTGTGGGCCCAAATCCTCTTCCAACCAACAGAAAAAGCCTTGGTGTTACCTGTGTAAAATCAAAGGCCATTGGGCAAGTGATACCACTTGTCCCAAGAGGAACACCAAACCTCCCACCACCACAACCCCCTCTGCTTCCAGTAGTGCACCTAGTAATAGCAGAGATGGTGGGAAAGGCACTACTAATAGCAAATCTAAGGGTGTAGCTGGGCTCATTTTTGATAATGTAGTGGAGGTTGGTCTAGTTAGGGAGACCACTGAGGCTGTTTTAGTCTCAGATGGTGGCATTGTCACCTTGGTTGCTTATCCCCTTAATATGGATAAGTACAAGCAACTACCCCTAGTAAATCGTGTTCAGGTTGAGGCCTACAGGGACACAGGTGCCAGTATCACTATGGTGATGGAAAAACTGGTAGCCCCTGAGCACCACCTACTTGGACATCAGTACCTAGTGACTGATGCTCATAACAACACTGTTAGCCACCCCGTGGCTGTTGTGAATCTCAACTGGGGGTGGGTGGTTACTGGTCCAAAGAAAGTTGTGGTATCCACTGACCTACCTGTAAAATGCCTTTTGGGCAATGATTTAGAGACTTCAGCTTGGACTGAAGTTGAATTGGAGGCTCATGAAGCAATGATGGGCATTCCAGGGCACATCTTTGCTCTTACAAGGGCTCAGGCCAAGAAGCAAAGACGACATAGAATCTTGGATCCTGCAACAATGGACCAAGTGCTCCCAATTACTTGGGGTACAAATGGCAAACCCTTGTCCACTATCCCTCCCTATTCAGAAGATTCCCCTTTTGATGAGGAGGAGTGAACTCCGTGTGTAGAACCTACACCAGAGGAGCTTTAGGCTGATACAGCTGAGCTCTTGGGTGCAGGGGGGCCTGCCATGGAGGAACTGAGTGTGGCACAGCAGACCTGTCCCACATTAGAGGGTTTATGATAGCCAGCGGTCAAACAAGAAGCAGGGGATGTCAGTAACTCTCACAGAGTTTACTGGGAGAACAATCTCCTTTATACTGAGGCAAGGGACTCAAAACCTGGTGCTACCAAGAGACTGGGCATTCCCTTGCAGTATAGGAAATTCCTCCTAACACTGGCACATGACATTCCCCTTGCTGGAAATCTGGGGAAAAGCAAAACTTGGGACAGACTGGTCCCTCACTTTCACTGGCCTCACATGTCAGAAGACAAACAAGAGTTTTGTTGCTCTTGTGTCACTTGCCAAGCCAGTGGCAAGACTGGTGGCATTCCAAAGGTCCCTTTAATCCCACTGTCTGTGGTTGGGGTGCCCTTTAAGAGGGTTGGTGTTGACATTGTCAAACCCCTTGACCCTCCAACTGCTTCTGAAAATAAATCATCTTAGTGGTAGTGGACCATGCCACTAGATACCCAGAAGCCATCCCTTTAAGGACCACTACAGCTCCTGCAGTGGCAAAGCCCCCCCCCCCGGGAATATTTTCCAGGGTGGTCTTCCCTAAAGAGGTAATATAAGACAGGGGTAGCAACTTCATGTCTGCATACTTAAAGGCAATGTGGAAGGAATGTGGTGTAACCTATAAATTCATCACACCCTATCATCCACAAACAAATGGATTGTGTTAGACCTGACAGCCTTAGGGTGGTCACCTGTAATTTTTTGCCTGCCTCCCTCCACTTTTCAGATGTTGTTTTTGCTGGTATTAAGATTCTGCACACTTTATCACTTGTAGGAGGCTGGACTGGCTTGTAGTGAGTACCAAGGGGTACTTACACCTTGCACCAGGCCCAGGTATCCCTTATTAGTGTATAGGGTGTCTAGCAGCTTAGGCTGATAGATAATGGTAGCTTAGCAGAGCAGCTTAGGCTGAACTAGGAGACGAGTGAAGCTCCTACAGTACCACTAGTGTCATATGCACAATATCATAAGAAAACACAATACACAGATATACTAAAAATAAAGGTACTTTATTTTTATGACAATATGCCAAAAGTATCTCAGTGAGTACCCTCAGTATGAGGATAGCAAATATACACAAGATATATGTACACAATACCAAAAATATGCAGTATAGTATTAGAAAACAGTGCAAACAATGTATAGTTACAATAGGATGCAATGGGGACACATAGGGATAGGGGCAACACAAACCATATACTCCAAAAGTGGAATGCGAACCACGAATGGACCCCAAACCTATGTGACCTTGTAGAGGGTCGCTGGGACTGTAAGAAAACAGTGAGGGTTAGAAAAATAGCCCACCCCAAGACCCTGAAAAGTGAGTGCAAAGTGCACTAAAGTTCCCCAAAGAGCACAGAAGTCGTGATAGGGGAATTCTGCAGGAAAGACACAAACCAGCAATGCAACAACGATGGATTTCCAAACGAGGGTACCTGTGGAACAAGGGGACCAAGTCCAAAAGTCACAAGCAAGTCGGAGATGGGCAGTTGCCCAGGAGATGCCAGCTGTGGGTGCAAAGAAGCTGCTAGTGGACAGTAGAAGCTGAGGATTCTGCAGGAACAACAAGGGCTAGAAACTTCCCCTTTGGAGGATGGATGCCCCACGCAGTGGAGAGTCGTGCAGAAGTATTTTCCTGAAGAAAGACCGCAAACAAGCCTTGCTAGCTGCAAGTCGTGCGGTTAGGGGTTTTGGATGCTGCTGTGGCCCAGGAGGGACCAGGATGTCGCCAATTGCGTCAGGGGACAGAGGGGTTGCCCAGCAGGACGAGGAGCCCTCTCAGAAGCAGGCAGCACCAGCAGAAGTGCCGGAACAGGCACTACAAAGAGGAGTGAAACGGTGCTCACCCGAAGTTACACAAAGGAGTCCCACGTCGCCGGAGGACAACTCAGGAGGTCGTGCAATGCAGGTTAGAGTGCCGTGGACCCAGGCTTGGCTGTGCACAAAGGATTTCCACCGGAAGTGCACAGAGGCTGGAGTAGCTGCAAAAGACGCGGTTCCCAGCAATGCAGTCTGGCGTGGGGAGGCAAGGACTTACCTCCACCAAACCTGGACTGAAGAGTCACTGGACTGTGGGAGTCACTTGGACAGAGTTGCTGAATTCAAGGGACCTCGCCGTCGCGCTGAGAGGAGACCCAGGGGACCGGTGATGCAGTTCTTTGGTGCCTGCGGTAGCAGGGGGAATATTCCGTCGACCCACAGGAGATTTCTTCGGAGCTTCTAGTGCAGAGAGGAGGCAGACTACCCCCACAGCATGCACCACCAGGAAAACAGTCGAGAAGGCGGCAGGATCAGCGTTACAGAGTTGCAGTAGACGTCTTCGCTACTTTGTTGCAGTTTTGCAGGCTTCCAGCGCGGTCAGCAGTCGATTCCTTGGCAGAAGGTGAAGAGAGAGATGCAGAGGAACTCTGATGAGCTCTTGCATTCGTTATCTAAGGAATTCCCCAAAGCAGAGACCCTAAATAGCCAGAAAAGAGGGTTTGGCTACTTAGGAGAGAAGATAGGCTAGCAACACCTTAAGGAGCCTATCAGAAGGAGTCTCTGACGTCACCTGCTGGCACTGGCCACTCAGAGCAGTCCAGTGTGCCAGCAGCACCTCTGTTTCCAAGATGGCAGAGGTCTGGAGCACACTGGAGGAGCTCTGGGCACCTCCCAGGGGAGGTGCAGGTCAGGGGAGTGGTCACTCCCCTTTCCTTTGTCCAGTTTCGCGCCAGAGCAGGGCTGAGGGGTCCCTGAACCGGTGTAGACGGGTTTATGCAGAAATGGGCACCATGTGTGCCCATGAAAGCATTTCCAGAGTCTGGGGGAGGCTACTCCTCCCCTGCCTTCACACCATTTTCCAAAGGGAGAGGGTGTAACACCCTCTCTCTGAGGAAGTCCTTTGTTCTGCCTTCCTGGGCCAAGCCTGGCTGGACCCCAGGAGGGCAGAAACCTGTCTGAGGGGTTGGCAGCAGCAGCTGCAGTGAAACCCCTGAAAAGGCAGTTTGGCAGTACCCGGGTCTGTGCTACAGACCCGTGGGATCATGGGATTGTACCAACAATGCCAGGATGGCATAGAGGTTGCAATTCCATGATCTTAGACATGTTACATGGCCATATTCGGAGTTACCATTGTGAAGCTACACATAGGTAGTGACCTATATGTAGTGCACACGTGTAATGGTGTCCCGCACTCACAAAGTCCGGGGAATTGGCCCTGAACAATGTGGGGGCACCTTGGCTAGTGCCAGGGTGCCCACACACTAAGTAACTTAGCACCCAACCTTTACCAGGTAAAGGTTAGACATATAGGTGACTTATAAGTTACTTAAGTGCAGTGTAAAATGGCTGTGAAATAACTTGGACGTTATTTCACTCAGGCTGCAGTGGCAGGCCTGTGTAAGAATTCTCAGAGCTCCCTATGGGTGGCAAAAGAAATCCTGCAGCCCATAGGGATCTCCTGGAACCCCAATACCCTGGGTACCTCAGTACCATATACTAGGGAATTATAAGGGTGTTCCAGTATGCCAATGTAAATTGGTAAAATTGGTCACTAGCTTGTTAGTGACAATTTGAAAGAATTGAGAGAGCATAACCACTGAGGTTCTGATTAGCAGAGCCTCAGTGAGACAGTTAGTCATAACACAGGTAACACATACAGGGCACACTTATGAGCACTGGGGCCCTGGCTGGCAGGGTCCCAGTGACACATACAACTAAAACAACATATATACAGTGAAATATGGGGGTAACATGCCAGGCAAGATGGTACTTTCCTACACAACCCCCCCCCAAACGAAGGACAATAAGACTAGCCATGACCTGATGAGTCTTCATTGTCTAAGTGGAAATATCTGGAGAGTCTATCTGCATTGGAGTGGGTACTCCCAGGTCTATGTTCCACTGTATAGTCCATTCCCTGTAGGGATATAGACCACCTCAACAATTTAGTATTTTCACCTTTCATTTGTTTTAGCCAAAGTAGAGGTTTGTGGTCTGTCTGAACAATGAAGTGAGTGCCAAACAGGTATGGCCTCAACCTCTTCAGTGCCCAGACCACAGCAACGGCCTCCCTCTCTATGGCAGACCAATGCTTTTCTCTAGGGGTCAACCTCCTGCTGATAAAAGCAACAGGTTGATCCTGGCCCTCAGAATTAAGTTGTGAAAGGACTGCCCCTACCCCTAATTCAGATGCATTCGTTTGGACAATGAATTTCTTGGAGTAACAGGGGCTTTTCAGGACAGGTGCAGAGCACATGGCCTGCTTCAGCTCCTCAAAAGCTTTCTGACAGCTAGCTGTCCACAATACCTTCTTAGGCATTTTCTTTGAAGTGAGGTCATTAAGAGGGGCTGCAATGGAGCCATAGTTCTTTATGAACCTCCTATAGTACCCAGTGAGGCCTAAAAAGGCTCTCACCTGAGTCTGAGTAGTAGGGGGAACCCAATCTATAATAGTTTGGATTTTCCCCTGAAGTGGTGCAATCTGTTCTCCACCTACCAGGTGTCCCAGATAAACCACCTTCCCCTGCCCTATCTGGCACTTTGAAGCCTTGATAGTGAGGCCTGCCTTTTGCAGGGCCTCCAAAACTTTCCATAGGTGGACCAGGAAATCATCCCAGCTGGAGCTAAAGACAGCTATATCATCTAGATATGCTGCACTAAAAGCTTCCAGCCCTTGCAGGACTGTATTCACCAACCTCTGAAAAGTGGCAGGTGCATTTTTCAATCCAAAAGGCATTACTGTGAATTGGTAATGGCCTCCAATGGTTGAAAATGCAGTTTTTGCTTTTGCATCTTCTGATAATTTGATCTGCCAATACCCTTCAGTCAAGTCAAAAGTGCTTAGATACTTGGCAGATGCCAGTGTATCTATGAGCTCATCTGCCCTGGGTATAGGGTGAGCATCAGTTTTGGTTACTTGGTTGAGACCTCTATAGTCTACACAAAACCGCATTTCCTTCTTTCCATCTTTGGAATGAGGTTTTGGTACAAGTACCACAGGAGAGGCCCATGGACTTTCAGAGTGCTCAACCACTCCTAGTTCTAACATTTTCTGTACCTCTTGTTTTATGCAGTCTCTGACATGGTCAGGCTGCCTATAGATCTTACTTTTGACAGGCAAGCTGTCTCCAGTATCTATAGTGTGCTCACACCAAGAAGTGGTGCCTGGCACAGTAGAAAAGAGTTCAGAAAACTGACCCAGGAGATTTATGCAGTGGTCTTTCTGCTCAGCAGTAAGACAATCTGCCAGTACAACACCTTCCACTAGAGCATCTTGTTCTGTGGAAGAGAAGAGATCAGGGAGAGGGTCACTCTCTTCTTCCTGTCCCTCATCTGTTGCCATGAGCAGGGTGAGATCAGCCCTGTCATAGTAGGGTTTCAGGCGATTGACATGGAGCACCCTAAGGGGACTCCTGGCAGTGCCTAAGTCAACTAAGTAGGTGACTTCACCCTTTTTCTCAACAATTGTGTGGGGTCCACTCCATTTATCTTGGAGTGCTCTTGGGGCCGCAGGCTCCAAGACCCACACTTTCTGCCCTGGTTGGTACTGAACCAAAACAGCCTTCTGGTCATGCCATTGCTTTTGGAGCTCTTGGCTGACCTGAAGGTTTTTACTGGCCTTTTTCATGTACTCAGCCATCCTTGATCTGAGGCCAAGTACATAGTCCACTATGTCTTGCTTTGGAGCTTTTAAAGGTTGTTCCCAACCCTCCTTAACAAGTGGTGTCCAAATAGGAGTTCAAAGGGGCTGAAGCCCACTCCTTTTTGGGGTACCTCCCTGTAAGCAAAAAGGAGGCATGGTAACAGGATATCCCATCTCCTGTGGAGTTTTTCAGGGAGTCCCATAACCATGCCTTTGAGAGGTTTGTTAAATCTCTCTACCAGTCCATTTGTTTGTGGATGATAGGGTGTAGTGAACTTGTATGTAACACCACACTCCTTCCACATGGCCTTTAAGTAAGCAGACATGAAATTGCTTCCTCTGTCTGATATCACCTCTTTTGGGAAGCCCACCCTGGAAAAGATTCCCAGGAGGGCCTTTGCCACTGCAGGAGCTGTAGTGGTCCTTAGAGGAATAGCTTCAGGATATCTGGTGGCATGGTCCACTACCACCAAGATAAACCTATTGCCTGAAGCAGTAGGAGGGTCAAGGGGGCCAACTATGTCAACCCCTACCCTTTCAAAGGGAACCCCAACCACAGGTACTGGAATAAGGGGTGCCTTTGGAGTGCCACCTGTCTTGCCACTGGCTTGACAGGTTTCACAGGACTTACAAAATTCCTTTGTGTCCTCTGACATTCTAGGCCAATGAAACAAGGGAACAAGCCTGTCCCAAGTTTTCATTTGCCCCAAATGTCCAGCTAAGGGAATGTCGTGGGCTAGAGTTAGGAGGAACTTTCTGTACTCCTGAGGAATCACCAATCTCCTGGCAGCTCCAGGTTTTGGATCCCTTGCTTCAGTATACAAGAGGTTGTCCTCCCAGTAAACTCTGTGAGAGTCACTGACATCCCCATTTGCTTGTTTGACAGCTTGCTGCCTTAGACCCTCTAGTGTGGGACAGGTCTGCTGTGCCACACTCAGCTCCTCCCTGGCAGGCCCCCCTTCACCCAAAAGCTCAGCAGTGTCTGTTTCCAGCTCCTCTGGTGTAGGTTCTGCACAGGGTGGAAATTCTTCTTCCTCAGAAGAAGAATCCACTGTAGAGGGAGGGATAGTAGGTAGTGCTTTACTTCTACTAGCCCTAGCTTTAGGGAGCACTTGGTCCATTCTTCCAGGATCCAAGTCACCCTGTCCTTTTTGCTTTTTGGCCTGAGCCCTTGTCAAAGCAAAAATATGCCCTGGAATGCCCAGCATTGCTGCATGGGCCTCCAACTCCACATCTGACCAAGCTGATGTCTCTAAATAATTTCCAAGTAGACAGTCTACAGGTAAATCTGAGGCAACCACAACTTTCTTTGGACCAGTACCCCCCCCAGTTGAGATTTACAACAGCCATGGGGTGGCTAAGTGTGTTGTTGTGAGCATCGGTTACTTGGTACTGGTGACCAAGTAGGTGTTGTTCAGGGTGGACCAGTTTCTCTATTACCATTGTAACACTGGCACCTGTGTCCCTGTAGGCCTGAACCTCAACACCATTTATTAGGGGTAGTTGCTTGTACTTATCCATGTTAAGGGGACAAGCAACTAAGGTGGCTAAATCAATAGCCCCCTCAGAGACTAACACAGCCTCTGTGGTCTCCCTAACAAGACCAACCCCAACTAAGTTACCAAAAGTGAGCCCAGCTACTCCCTTGGATTGGCTATTAGTAGGTTTGCTCCCACCACCACTGCTGTTAGTAGGGACACTAGGTGTAGCAGTAGGGGTTGTAGTGGTAGGAGGCTTGGTGCTTTTCTTTGGACAACTGGAATCTGTTGTCCAATGGCCTTTTATTTTACATAAATAGCACCATGGTTTCTTTTCTTTGTTTTGATTTGAAGAGGATTTGGACCCACCACCCCCACCAGAGTGTTTTTGTGGGCCTGATGAAGACTCATTTTTAGATTTGTCCCCACCCTTGTCAGAAGACTTACCATCCTTCTTCTTGCCATCTTTGTCACCCCCTGTATGAACTTTTCTGTTCACCCTTGTTCTGACCCATTTGTCTGCCTTCTTTCCCAATTCTTGGGGAGAGGTCAGATCAGAGTCCACCAGGTACTGGTGCAACAAATCAGACACACAGTTATTAAGTATATGCTCTCTCAGGATTAAGTTATACAGGCTTTCATAGTCAGAAACTTTACTGCCATGTAACCACCCCTCCAAGGCCTTCACTGAATGGTCAACAAAGTCTACCCAGTCTTGTGAGACTCCTTTTTGGTCTCTCTGAACTTGATCCTGGTACTTTCCTACACCACTGCTAACCAGTGCATATGCCCTCTCCCTTTAAAAATTGTAACATTGGATCATACCCAATTGGATTATTAAATTTAGTTATAAGTGCCTAGTGAAGTGCACTATATGTCCCCAGGGCCTGTATATTAAATGCTACTAGTGGGCCTGCAGCACTGATTGTGCCTCCCACTTAAGTAGCTCCTTAGCCTTGTCTCAGGCCTGCCATTGCAAGGCCTGTGTGTGCAGTTTCACTGCCAATTCGACTTGGCATTAAAAAGTACTTGCCTAGCCTAAAACCCTCCTTTTTCTACAAATAAGGCACCCGTAAGGTATGTCCTAAGTAACCCATAGGTCAGGGAGCTGTGTAGGCAAAAGGCAGGACATGTACCTGTGTAGTTTACATGTCCTGGTAGTGTAGAACTCCTAAATTTGTTTTTACACTGCTGTGAGGCCTGCTCCCTTCATAGGCTAACACTGGGGCTAACCCCGTACATTGTTTGAGTGGTAGCCTCTCATCTGAAAGGAGTGGGAAGGTCATATTTAGTATGGTCAGAATGGTGATACGAAATCCTACTAACTGGTAAAATTGGATTTAATATTACTATTTTAGAAATACCACTTTTAGAAAGAGAGCCTTTCTCGCACTTAAATGCTTCTGTGACTTACAATCCACATCTGGCTGGGTTCAGTTGACAGAACCCTTGTGCATTCACTCAGACACACCCCAAACACAGGATTCTCAGCCTCACTTGCATAGATCTGGATTTTGAATGGGTCTTCCTGGGCTGGGAGGGTGGAGGGCCTGACACTTGCATGTCAAAGGACAATAGCCTGCCCTCACACAAAGACTGCCACACCCCCTACTGGGACCCTGGCAGGCAGGATTAAATTGAAAAGGAACCTTGTGCACTTCTAAGTCACTCTTTGAAGTCTCCCCCACTTCAAAGGCACATTTGGATATTCAAACAGGGCCTCTGCCCCTACCAACTCAGACTCTTCCTGGAGAAGAAAACCCGAACCAGAACCTGCATCCTGCAAAGAAGACCTGCCTGGCTGCCCTGGACTCATCTGACTGCATTAGGTGAAGGACTGCTGCCTTCCTGTTACCCTGCGCGTGGCTGCTCTCTGGCTGTGGTGAGAAGTGCTCTCCAAGGGCTTGGATAGAGCTTGCCTCCTGTTCCCTGAAGCCTCAGGACCAAAAAGACTTCATTGCTACAAGAAGTACTCCTTGTGCGGCGAAATCGAAACACAGCCTGCCAGAAACGACTCAGAGCCTGCATCGCGGTGAAAGATTCACAGCACGCCGAACCGGAACGAAGCAGCCCAACTTCTCAATGAGAAATTCGACCCAGCGCTGGCATAGCGACCGCTAATTCGATGCATGGCACTCTGGATCGACGCACAGCCGAGCTGGAATGACGCAGCCCGACTTACAGAGAGAAATCAACGCAGCGCCTGCCATGCGGTAGAGCTTTCCCCGCATCACCCACCGGATCGACGCAGCCCCTGTAACTTCATCCTGTCAGCGCCGGGAAATCCACGCATTGCCCCTGGGGCGTCGGAGAACCCTGCAACCCGAAGAGGATCCAGGACTGAGTACCGGAAATGGACGCATAGCCGCCCTTGCGTGAAAACTAAATGACACATCGCACACCCCCTTGTTTTCCATGCATCTCCACCCCTGCGGTTCTTTGCAGAGATTTTGAACGCGAACCGGGTACTTTGTGCTTGAAAGAGACATTTATTGCTTTTTTAAGACACTTTATATCGCTTTTACAGTGTTATCTCAACATATACTTATTGCATTTTAATCGTTTTGACCTGCATCTTATCAGATAAATATTATGTATTTTTCTAAACACTGTGTGGTGTATTTTTGTGGTACTATACTGTGTTATTGCATGATTTACTGCACAAATACTTTACACATTGCTTTCTAAGTTAAGCCTGACTGCTCAGTGCCAAGCTACCAGAGGGTGAGCACAGAATAAGTTGGATTGTGTGTGACTTACCCTGACTAGAGTGAGGGTCCTTGCTTGGACAGGGGGTAACCTGAAAGTCAACCAAAGACACCATTTCTATCATTGGTGATCAGCGGTGAGGATAAGACTTGTATTTGTGCAGTCACATACATTAGCTAAGAGTTCACTATCTACCCACAGTTGAAGGTCAACTTGATTTTGTAGGAGGCTGGCCTGGCTTATAGTGGGTACCTTGTGGTACATACACCTTGTGCCAGGTCCAGTTATCCCTTATTAGTAGATTGGAGGTGAAAATATGCCAAAAGTATCTAAGAGGATATACTCCCTTAGGAGGTAAGTAAAATACACAAAATACACACACAATCCAAAAGCAGGTAGGTAAACGGTTAGAAAAGTATTGCAAACACTGTAGAACACAAGAGAATGCAATAGGAGACAATAGGCCCAGGGGCAACACAAACCATATACCCCAAAAGTGGAATGCGAACCACGAATGGACCCCAGGCCTAGTGTAGTGTGTAGAGGGTCACTGGGAGTGTAAGAAAACACTAAGGGTGTCCAAGATACCCCACCCCATGACCCTGAAAAGTAAAGTTACCCTACTACACCAGAAAGACAATAAAGTTGAGATAGGGGATTCTGCAAAGACAACAACTGACTGCAAAGCACTGAAGACGGATTCCTGGACCTGAGGACCTGTAAAGGAAGGGGACCAAGTCCAAGAGTCACGCAAGTGTCCAGGGGGTGCAGGAGCCCACTAAACCCCGGATGAAGGTGCAAAAGGGCTGCCTCCGGGTGGAAGTAGCCGAAGATTCTGCAACAACGGAAGGTGCCAGGAATTTCTCCTTTGGTCAGCAGATGTCCCACCGCATAATGGAGGATGCAGAGTTGTCTCCACGCAGAAAGACTGCAAACAAGCCTTGCTACCTGGTTGAAGGTTTTGAGTGCTGCCAGGGCCCAGGAAGGACCAGGTCCTTGCCCCTTGGAGGAGGAGACAGAAGGGGCGCTCAGCAACACAGAGAGCTCATGCAGAAGCAGGCAGCACCCGCAGAAGCACCTGAACAGGCATTCAGAAGATCTGAGCACGACGATCAACTCAGCACAACAAAAGGGAGTCCCACAAAGTGGGAGTCCGACTCAGCGACATAGTGCTGGGGACCTGGGCTAGGCTGTGCACGAAGGAAGTCTTGCAAAAGTGCACAGAAGCCCGAGCAGCTGCAGTTCACACAGTACACAGGATTACTGTCTGGCGTAGGGAGGCAAGGACTTACCTCCACCAAATTTAGACAGAAGGGCCACTGGACTGTTGGGGACACTTGGATCCAGCTCCTGTGTTCCAGGGACCATGCTCGCCAGGATGAAAGGGGAACCAGAGGACCGGTGATGCAGAAGTTTGGTGCCTGCGTTAGCAGGGGGAAGATTCCGTCGACTCACGGGAGATTTCTTCTTGGCTTCCAGTGCAGGGTGAAGGCAGACAGCCCTCAGAGTATGCACTGCCAGGAAACAGTCGAGAAAGCCGGCAGGATGAGGCACTACAATGTTGCTGGTAGTCTTCTTGCTACTTTGTTGTGGTTTTGCAGGTGTCCTGGAGCAGTCAGCAGTCGATCCTTGGCAGAAGTCGAAGAGGGAAGTGCAGAGGAACTCTGGAGATTTCTTGCATTCGTTATCTGGTGAGATACCCACAGGAGAGTCCCTAAATAGCCCTCAGAGAAGGATTGGCTACAGAGAAAGGTAAGCATCTATCAGGAGGGGTCTCTGACGTCACCTGCTGGCCCTGGCCACTCAGAGCTGTCCATTGTGCCCTCACACCTCTGCATCCAAGATGGCAGAGGTCTGGGACACACTGGAGGAGCTCTGGGCACCTCCCCTTGGGAGGTGCTGGTCAGGGAAGTGGTCACTCCCCTTTCCTTTGTCCAGTTTCGCGCCAGAGCAGGGCTGGGGGATCCCTGAACCAGTGTAGACTGGCTTATGCAAGGAGGGCACAATCTGTGCCCTTTAAAGCATTTCCAAGGGCCAGGAGAGGCTACTCCTTTCAGGCCCGCGACACCCATTTCCAAAGGAAGAGGGTGTAACACCCTCTCTCAGAGGAAATCCTTTGTTCTGCCTTCCTGGGACTGGGCTGCCCAGGCCCCAGAGGTGCAGAAACCTGTCTGAGGGTTTGCAGCAGTGGTAGCTGCAGAGAAAACCCCGGAAAGTTAGTTTGACAGTACCCGGGCTCTATGCTGGAGCCCCAGGGATGCAGGGAATTGTCCCCCCAATACCAGAATGGTATTGGGGTGACAATTCCATGATCCTAGACATGTTACATGGCCATGTTCGGAGTTGCCATTGTTACGCTACATAAAGGTATTGGCCTATATGTGGTGCACGCGTGTAATGGTGTCCCCGCACTCACAAAGTCCAGGGAAATTGTCCTGAACAATATGGGGGCACCTTGGCTAGTGCCAGGGTGCCCTCATACTAAGTATCTTTGCACCTAACCTTCACTAAGTGAGGGTTAGACATATAGGTGACTTATAAGTTACTTAAGTGCAGTGTAAAATGGCTGTGAAAGAACGTGGACGTTATTTCACTCAGGGTGCAGTGGCAGTCCTGTGTAAGAATTGTCTGAGCTCCCTATGGGTGGCAAAAGAAATGCTGCAGCCCATAGGGATCTCCTGGAACCCCAATACCCTGGGTACCTAGGTACCATATACTAGGGAACTATAAGGGTGTTCAAGTGTGCCAATTACAATTGGTAAAATGAGTCACTAGCCTGCAGTGACAATTTTAAAAGCAGAGAGAGCATAAACTCTGCTAACCAGAACCTCAATGATACAGTTAGGAACCACACAGGGAACACATACAGGGCATACTTTATGAGCACTGGGGTCCTGGCTAGCAGGATCCCAGTGACACAGGCAAAAACAAACATACATACAGTAAAAATGGGGGTACACGCCAGGCAAGATGGTACTTTCCTACAGATTTTTTTATCTTTTTCTGCAATTTTGTTATTCTACCTGACAATTGTTTAACTAAAATCCTCATTAAACATGTCTCTGGCTGGGTCTCAAACAGGAGATGAAGAATTTGATCTGGCCATGCTGGAGACCTACACTGTTAAATAGCTGAAGGGGTTCAGGAGGCATATGGGAGTACCTACCCAGAAAGCCTCCAGAAATTTCAAATGTCACTGAGGGCCTAGGCAGAAGCCCATTCTGAGGAGAATGTTGAGGAGGAATGCCCAGAGGATGGCCCCTCAGAAGATTTTTTGCCATCAGTGGATGATGTTACCACTGCAATTGTGCCCCCTGGCAAACCAGGGAGCAGTGTCTCTGATCAGTGCCTGACCGCAGAGGAAAGGAGAGAGGAGAGAGAATTACAATTGTAAATGGCAAGGTTAAAAATTGAAGCTCGACAGGAGGAGAGGAGGGCAGAAAGAGAAGCAAAAGCAGCTGAGAGACCCTTGGCTGAAAATAAACTTTTGTTGGCTCATGAACTGAGACTCAAGGAGCTGGAGATCAAGCCAAGACAGTCTGAGTCCAGGGGTGTTGGTGGCAGTATACATGCAGCACCTGTTGGGGAGAAAAAGGTTTGTTTACCCAAGAATGTGGTGCCAAGTTATGTGGTGGAAGATGATGACATTGATAAGTGGTTCACAGCCTATGACGCTGCACAAAGGGCTCATGGGACCTCTGAGGAGAAATGGGTGCGGCCTTGTGGTTTTATGTACCAGCAGTGGAGAGGGACCCACTTCTTACACTAGATCCACATGATCAGAATGTCCATGCACCCATGAAAGCTGCTTTACTGGCCACGTTTGGGCTGACCCCTGAACAAGAACATCAGAGGTTTTGGGACAGCACCAAACTTTCCACACAGACTTGGGTAGACTGTTTTGATTTCTCCAATAAGGCACTGAAAGGATGGGTGCAGGGCAACAAAGTAAATGATTACAAAGGGGTATATGATTTGATTCTAAGAGAGGATATGCTCAGTATTTCTTTTACAGAGCTGCGCCAGCACTTAGTAGACAGTAAGTTGACTGATCTGTAGGAGGCTGGCCTGGCTTGTAGTGGGTACCAGAGGTACTTACACCTTGTGCCAGGTCCAGTTATCCCTTATTAGTGTAGAAGAGGTGTTTCTAGCAGCTTAGGCTGATAGAAAGATCATATAGCAGAGCAGCTTAGGCTGAACTAGGAGACATGCAAAGCTGCTTCTATACCACTGGTGTCATATGCACAGTATCATAAGAAAACACAATACACAGATATACTAAAAATAAAGGTACTTTATTTTTATGACAATATGCCAAAAGTATCTCAGTGAGTACACTCAGTATGAGGATGCCAAATATACACAAGATATATGTACACAATACCAAAAATGTGCAGTAATAGCAAAAGGAAGTAATGCAAGCAATGTAAAGTTACAGTAGATTGCAATAGGAGCACATAGGTATAGGGGCAACACAAACCATATACTCCAAAAGTGGAATGCGAACCACGAATGGACCCCAAACCTATGTGAGCTTGTAGAGGGTCGCTGGGACTGTAAGAAAACAGTGAGGGTTAGAAAAATAGCCCACCCCAAGACCCTGAAAAAAAGTGCACCTATAACCCCCAGAGAGCACAGAAGTCGTGATAGGGGGTTTCCGCAAGGAAGATCAACACCAGCAAAGCAACAACAGTGGATTTCCGGACCTGAGTACCTGTGAAAAAAGGGGACCAAGTCCAAGAGTTGTGACAATGTCGAGAGTGGGCAGATGCCCACGAAATGCCAGCTGAGGGTGCAAAGAAGCTTCCACTGGATGGGAGAAGCTTTGGTTTCTGCAAGAACGAAGAGGACTAGGAACTTCCCCTTTGGAGGATGGATGTCCCACGTCGTGACGAAGCTTGCAGAGGTGTTCCCACGCAGAAAGACCACAAACCAAGCCTTGCTAGCTGCAAGGGTGGCGGTTAGGGTTTTTGGATGCTGCTGTGGCCCAGGAGGGACCAGGATGTAGCCACTTGGATGAGGAGACAGAGGGGGCGCCCAGCAAGTCAGGGAGCCCTCACAGAAGCAGGCAGCACCCGCAGAAGTACCGGAACAGGCACTTGGGAGAGGAGTGAACCGGAGTCCACCCGAAGTCAGGAAAGGGAGTCCCACGACGCCGGAGGACAACTCAGAAGGTTGTGCACAGCAGGTTAGAGTGTTGGGGACCTAGGCTTGGCTGTGCATGAAGGAAATCCTGGAAGAGTGCACAGGAGCCGGAGCAGCTGCAAATCACGCGGTACCCAGCAATGCAGTCTAGCATGGGAAAGCAAGGACTTACCTCCACCAAACTTGGACTGAAGAGTCACTGGACTGTGGGAGTCACTTGGACAGAGTTGCTGAGTTCCAGGGACCATGCTTGTCATGCTGAGAGGGGACCCAGAGGACCGGTAATGCAGTCTTTTGTTGCCTGCGGTTGCAGGGGGAAGATTCCGTTGACCCACAGGAGATTTCTTCAGAGCTCCTGGTGCAAGAAGGAGGCAGGCTACCCCCAGAGCATGCACCACCAGGAAACAGGCGAGAAAGCCAGCAGGATGAAGCGATACAAGGTTGCAGTAGTCGTCTTTGCTACTTTGTTGCAGTTTTGCAGGCGTCCTGAGCAGTCAGCGGTCGATCCTTTGGCAGAAGGTGAAGAGCGAAGTGCAGAGGAACTCTGGTGAGCTCTTGCATTCGGTATCTGGAGAATTCCCCAAAGCAGAGACCCTAAATAGCCAGAAAAAGGAGGTTTGGCTACCTAGGAAGGAGGATAGGCTAGTAACACAGGTAAGAGCCTATCAGAAGGAGTCTCTGACGTCACCTGCTGGCCCTGGCCACTCAGAGCAGTCCAGTGTGCCAGCACACAGCTGAATCCAAGATGGCAGAGGTCTGGGGCACGCTGGAGGAGCTCTGGACACCTCCCCTGGGAGGTGCAGGTCAGGGGAGTGGTCACTCCCCTTTCCTTTGTCCAGTTTTGCGCAAGAGCAGGGCTGGGGGATCCCTGAACCGATGTAGACTGGCTTATGCAGAGATGGGCACCATCTGTGCCCATCAAAGCATTTCCAGAGGCTGGGGGAGGCTACTCCTCCCCAGCCCTGACACCTTTTTCTAAAGGGAGAGGGTGTAAAACCCTCTCTCTGAGGAAGTCCTTTGTTTTGCCTTCCTGGGCCAGGCCTGGCTGGACCCCAGGAGGGCAGAAACCTGTCTGAGGGGTTGGCAGCAGCAGCAGCTGCAGTGAAACCCCGGGAAAGGCAGTTTGGCAGTACCCGGATCTGTGCTAGAGACTCGGGGGATCATGGAATTGTCTCCCCAATGCCAGAATGGCATTGGGCTGACAATTCCATGATCTTAGACATGTTACATGGCCATGTTCGGAGTTACCATTGTGAAGCTATACATAGGTAGTGACCTATGTATATTGCACGCGTGAAATCGTGTCCCAGCACTCACAAAGTCCGGGGAATTCGCCCTGAACGATGTGGGGGCACCTTGGCTAGTGCCAGGGTGCCCACACACTAAGTAACTTAGCACCCAACCTTCACCAGGTGAGGGTTAGACATATAGGTGACTTATAAGTTACTTAAGTGCAGTGGTAAATGGCTGTGAAATAACGTGGACGTTATTTCACTCAGGCTGCAGTGGCAGGCCTGTGTAAGAATTGTCAGAGCTCCCTATGGGTGGCAAAAGAAATGCTGCAGCCCGCAGGGATCTCCTGGAACCCCAATACCCTGGGTTCCTCAGCGTCATATACTAGGGAATTATAAGGGTGTTCCAGTATGCCAATGTGAATTGGTGAATTTGGTCACTAGCCTGTTAGTGACAATTTAGAAAGCAGAGACAGCATAACCACTGAGGTTCTGGTTAGCAGAGCCTCAGTGAGACAGTTAGTCATCACACAGGGAACACATACAGGGCACGCTTATGAGCACTGGGGCCCTGGCTGGCAGGGTCCGAGTGACACATACACTAAAACAACATATATACAGTGAAATATGGGGGTAACATGCTAGGCAAGATGGTACTTTCCTACATGATCCCAGGAAGTTTGATGAGGAAGCGGACCCCTGGGTTTGCACCAGAGTGTCCGAAAAGGAATCTGGGGGGACACCCACAAAGAGGTGGCTAGGGTGCCCAACAGAAGAAAGAGGGGGGAGAAAAACTTAAGGATAAGGAACTCTCAAAAGGCCCCCAAAACAACTTCCAAGGGGGGGTGGTAACCATTCCTCATCTAAATTTGGGAAGAAACTTGGGTACTTTGATAAAAAGATAGGGAAGTTCATCCCAACATGCTTAGAGTGCTACCAGCATGGACACTCTAAGGGCAACTCCCAGTGTTCCAAGAAAGCACAGCCCACCACTGGAGGGCAGACACCTGGGTTGGCTAGTGTAGCGCTCAGGGGGGAGACTGTCCCAGTTAGCTTTGGGGGGCAGATAGAGGTATCCCTAGTATTCCTGGGAGATAAGGAGATGGTGCAAAAAGCCCACATGCCTGCCAATACTTCCAAGTACAGGCAGTGGATCACCATTGATGGGCAAAGGGTGGAGGCTCTGTGTGACACAGGAGCCACTATGACTACTGTCAAGAGTCAGCTGGTGTCAGCAGAGCAGATAGTCCCTAATACATTCCACTAGGTCATAGTAGCTGTTGGTGGCTCTGGTTCCCTTTGAGTGTGGGGGGTGGTCTCTGGTACTCTAAAAGTAGCTGTGAGTCCTGCCATGCCTGTAGATTGTCTGTTAGGCAATGATCTAGAGCATACTGCCTGGAAAGAGGTAGAGCTCAGATCCCACCTGGAGATGGTAGGTTTGCCTGAGTGGCTTCGCATGACCACAAGGTCCATGGCTGCCCGGGAAGGGAGTCAAGGGCGTCTGGAGCCTGAAACAATGGCCCAAACAGCTGCAAAGAGGAAGGGCAAGAAGCGCGAGAAACCCGTCGCAGATATTCACACAGTGGTGGACGGGGTCCTTGAGGAAGAGGCCCCTGAACCAACAGGAGAGGCTATTGCTGACCTGGGCAACCTGCCTGAACTTGCTGACTGGCAAGTAATGGGTGGGCCAACCAGGGCAGAATTCTGCAAGGTGCAGAAGGAATGCCCCACCCTTGTGGGTCTGAGGCAACAGGCCGCAGCCCAAGCAGCTGGTGAAGCCTCTGGTGATCACTATATCTACTGGGAGAATGATCTCCTTTACAGTGAGCCTAATGCTCTGGCCATTAGGGCAGCACGTGTGCTGGTGGTCCCCCAGTGTTACCGGGCCTTCCTACTGGGTCTGGCTCATGACATCCCCCTGGCAGGGCATTTGGACCAAGACAAGACCTTTTCCCAGGCTTGTCACCCACTTCCTTTGGCCTAGAATGCGGGTAGCCTCAGATAGTTTCTGCAGGGCCTGCCCCACCTGCTAAGCTAGTGGAAAGATAGGGAAAAGGCTTAAGGCCCCCCTGTTCCCACTTCCCGTCATTGGCACCCCTTTTGAAAGGGTGGGCATCGATGTCATTGGTCCCTTGGACCCCAAAACTGCATTGGGCAACAGGTTTGTCCTGATTTTGGTGGACCATGCCACCCGCTATCCAAAGGCAATCCCTCTGGGAGCAGTGACTGCACGGTGGTGACCAGGGGCCTGATGGGAATATTTACCCATGTGGGATTCCCTAAGGAAGTTGTGTCTAACAGAGGCACAAACTTAATGTCTGCGTACATGAAGTCCATGTGGGATGAGTGCGGGTGACCTACCAGTTTACCACTCCTTATCCTCAATCCAATGGGCTTGTTGAGAGATTCAACAAGACCCTCAAAGGCATGATCACTGGCCTACCTGAGGCCATGAGGTGTAAGTGGGACATCCGCTTGCCATGCCTGCTCTTTGCTTATAGGGTGGGGCCCCAGAAAGGGGTGGGGTTCAGCCCCTTTGAGCTTCTCTATGGTCGCCCTGTCAGGGGACCGCCAAGCATACTGAAAGAGGGCTGGGAGAAAGCTCCGAAGACACCTCCCCAGGATGTTGTCAGCTACATGCTGGCCCTCTGCATCCAGACCCAACACTTTTAGAAGCAGGCCAAAAGTAACCTTGAAGCCAGTCAAGAGGTGATGAAGGAGTGGTATAACCGGAAGGCCACTCTGGTCGAGTTCTCAACTGGAGACATGGTTTGGGTAATGGAGTCAGTAGAGGCTAGAGCTCTCCAGGACTGCTGGACTGGTCCATATGAAATCAAGGAGCCGAAGGGGGAGTCCACTTACCTTATTGACCTCAAGAACCCTAGACACACCCAAAGGGTTCTCCACCATAAACAACTCAAGCCTCATTTTGAGAGGTCTGAGGTCAGAATGCTCCTTGTGGCAGATGAGGGCATCGAAGAGGAAAGTGAACCTCTCCCCAAACTCCTTTCTGCCAAAGAAGGTGATAGGTCAGCGGAGGGTGTCAATTTCTCTGACTCCCTGACTCTAGATCAGGTAGGAGACTGCTATGAGTTGTTGGAGCAGCTCTCTTCCCTGTTTTCCCTTACTCCTGGACTCACCCACCTGTGTGTCCATGATATAAGGTGAAAGCCAGCATCAAGGAGGAAGTTACCAAGATGTTGGTCCTAGGGGTTATTGAGAAGTCCATCAGTCCGTGGGCCAGCCCTGTGGTGTTGGTACCCAAGGCTGCTGCACCCGGTGCCAAGCCAGAACTCCGGTTCTGTGTGGATTATCGGGGTCTCAACTCAGTTACACAGACTGACACTCACCTCATCCCCCGAGCTGATGAGCTCGTAGACAGACTAGGCGCTGCCAAATTCCACCCATGTCTTTTTGCCTCTGCTTCCTTTCTTTTTGACCGTGTACTGGATTTTGTTTTTGCTGGTTTTAGTACTCTGGGCACTCTACCACTGCTGACCAGTGTTAAAGCGAAAGTGCTCTCTGTCTAAATTGTAACTATGATTGGTTATCCTTGATTGACATATTTGATTTACTAGTAATTCCCTAGTAAAGTGTACTAGAGGTGCCCAGGTCCTGAAAATCAACTGCTAGTAATGTGCCTTCAGCACTGATTGTGCCACTCACAAAAGTAGCCCATATATATATGTTCCATACCTGCCACTGCAGTGGCTGTGTGGGCAGTTTGAAGCTGCCAGTTCAACTTGGCAAGTGCATCCACTTGCCAGGCCCAAACCTTCCCTTTTATTACATGTGAGTCACCCTTAAGGTAGGCCCAAGGCAGCCCCATGGCCAGGGTGCATTGTATTTAGAAGGTAGGGTATGTACTGATGTGCTTTACATGTCCTGAGAGTGAAATACTGCCAAATGCAGTTTCCACTATTGCATGGCCTATCTTGCCCATAGGTTAACATGGGAATTGTCTTTAAATACCTTTTAAGTGTAATTTCCCAGTGGGAGTAGATAGACATGTGGAGTTTGAGGTCTTTAAACTCACAATATAAAACTAATTTTTTTTTAAAGTTTGTTTTTAGAGTGTCTATTTGAAAATGTCACTTTTAGAAACTGGGCATTTTCTTGCTTAACTATTCTGTGCCTCTGTTTTACTGCTGAATTCACGTCTGGGTCAGACTGTGATACAAAGGGAGCTGAGGTGTGTCTTGCATATCCTGATGAGTCTTCCTGGGCTAGAGTGAGAGGGAGGAGCTTTGACCTCGCACAATACAGTCTCCAACCCCTTAGAGTTAGGCTGGGGCAGGGCAAGAAAGAGTCAGAGTCTTGTGTACTGCAAAGACTTTCCTACTTCAAAGGCAGAAATGAGTATAAGTTTTGGACTGCTGACCCCACAAATTTAGAACACTTCTGGATCAAGAGGAACCTCTGTTAAGGAGAAAAGCTGAAGAGCTGTGAGGAGGAGTACTGCCCTTGTGCTGTGTGTGTTTTGCTGGTTTGGCATGCAGTTGCTGCTTCTGTCTTAGAGAGGACAAAGACTGGACTTTGCTGTGTATCCTGCTTGTGAAGTTTCTCCAGGGGCTTGGAATGAGCTTGCCTGAGACTTCATCTGTCAGCACCTAGGCTCTCTTGCTGAGAACCCTGACTTGCCGAGTTGTGCCACATCCAGTCCATGGGCCCTTTGAAGGAGTGGCTAATAAAACCTGAGAGAAAATCCACGCACCATAGCCGAGCAGCAGACAAATTGGTGTAGCGCCTGCACAGCGGCTGAAAAATTGATGAAGTGCTGGTGAAAAAAGATGCATCACCAGCTCAGAGCAGGTTCATCATTGCTGTGCATCCGGATTTTTCATCCATCGTCCCTGTGCATCAAATATTCAACATCACCTCACAGACCCTTGCTGCCTGTCCTGTAATCAATACATCCCTTCCCTGCGAGGAAAGAATCGATGCGTCGCTTACCTGGTGGAGAAATAATTGATGCATCGCTTGCTTTTCTGAGGCATCCTCACCCCTGAGGCTTTATTGTTGACGATTACCAGGTACTTTGTGCTAAAACAATGCATCCAATAATTCTTATGGATTAAGACTCTTTTTACTCTAAAATTTTATATCTTTACTTGTGTATGTTGGATTTTTGTCGTTTTGGTCTTGTTTGATTTAGATAACTATTGATTACTTTTCTAAAATGGTGTGGAGTCCTTTTGTGGTGTTTTCACTGTGTTAATGTATGTGTTTGTGCAAATACTTTACAGATTGTCTTTCAGATAAGCCTGACTGCTTGTGCCAAGCTACCAATGCGGTGAGCAGTGTTTATCTGAGCTGTCTATCCCCTTTACCCCGAATAGAGTGAGGGTCGCTACTTGGGCAGAGTGTAAACTGACTGCCAACCAGACTCCATTTCTCACAGTAATCCTCCAACCTGGAAACCAGCATAGTGAGGTTTGGTTCCAGGGAGCCCAATTGTTCCTTCAAGATGGCTAAGAATGATTCAACCAATGCCTTAATCTGCTCCAAAAAAATATCCTATGAAAGTATGCAACCCCTGTCATTAGGTACCAGAGAAGGCATACTTTAGGACCCAACTAAGGTCTCATCAGCATCCTTACAATTGCAGATCCCCTACTCATACCAGTCTTTTTATAGGGCCTTCTTGATTTGCGCTTCCTTTTTGGTTGAGGGCTTTTTGTGCTAATTAGCATATTGGTAGAGCAATTAGGCTCTTGCCCTAGCTGGAGATCATCCTGGGTCACGAGAGCAGATCCAGTGGTTGCCAGAGAGTCTACAGCAGCAACAGGTTCCTCAGATGCCCCATTTGACATACAGTTGGCATCATAACATGAAGTATAAAGTTGTTGCTGCTAGCTAAGCTCAAGGGAGAGCCTCCTTCCTACCAGACCAATCTCCTTTCACACCACCCCTACAGCTCTGCCCAAGAAGTAGTCTAGGGTCGTACTAAGAGGCTCCCTCTGTGTCCCTATCTGCTCCTAGCCCCCTTGATGCTTTCTCTTCCCCTTTTGAAGTTCAAAGCGAGACCACCCAAGGAGAGAATAAGAGCGCAAGAGGAGATCGGCATGCCTAAAGACAACGCTACTGATCAGAAACTCAGGCTAAAAAATGAGCAGCCACACAGGCAAAAGTTAGCCCAGTCCCACTCTTCTCATGAGGGAAAGGCTCATTCACCTATGTAACCTGAAGTGGAGAGGAATAAGCCACAAGAGATGGTCCAGCCCAGCCTTGGCCAGCCATGAACTGGTGCAGACGGGCCCGCTCTTGGCCAGTTCTTTACCTGGACAGATGCCCTGACACGTCCATTTGCACCCCACTCAGTGGGAAGCCCTTTAGTGCTTTGTAATGCGGCTGCTCTCTGGCCATGCCTCCAACAGCTGGTAGTCAGATAGGGAGTCTCTTGGGATGCGTAGTCTCAGTAGCAAATAACAAACATCAGGGTCCCCCAGCAGTTGGAAGCCTTTCTGAACTTTGTAGCACAAGTCACCTCTGGCCCTGCCTCTAGCAGCCGGTAGTCAGGTAGGGAGTCTCTTGGGGCATGTAACCCCGGTAGCAAACAGCAGTGTCCCCCAGCAGCGGGAAGCCCTTCTGCACTTCATAGCATGAGTCGCCTCTGGCCCCGTCTCCAGCAACTGGTATTCAGGTAGGAGGTCTCTTAGGATGCATAGTTGGGGTAGCAAACAGTAGCATCCCCCACATGGTAGTTTTCTTGTTTGGAACTTTTGTTTTCCATTTTCCTCCTACAAAAAGACAAAGTAAGAAAAAAATTAAAAGTTTCATACTGCTCAACAAATGTTAACGGATATTCTTCACTATATTCTGTAAACTTTTGTACATCTTTCACCCACAATCACATATCTATAACTAGTGTGCCACTAACTTGTTATTCCTTTCGTCTGAAAAATCCCACACCATCACCCACTGCAATTTTCTCACAAATAAATTATAACATGCCATCCAACCTCATTTCATAAAAGTGTATAAAGTACCACATTCCTCTTGAGACACATTTGCTAACACTGTGCACTGTTTCACTCTAGAAATAGTAATATCATCCCTCATACATCTCATAGGGCTAAAATATATTTACAATGAGGTTTCATAAGAACAGTAGGGTTTGTATTAATATATTCTACATTCTTTGTTTTATAATTTGAGAAACACTGTGTTCCAGACTTAAGAGGGCCTTGTGCCATTCTAACGCCACATTAGCATCATTTATTTTACACTAATGTGGCATTGGAAGACCAAAAATGCAGCACCATATTCATAAAGTGGTTCAATGCTTGCATTGCACCACTTTGTAACACCTTGCGCCACATTATGCCTGGGCCAGGCATAATGCATGCAAGAGGGCGTTCCGGCACTAGTGGGGCCGAAAGAAATGGCACAAAGAAATCTAAGAGAAATTCTGATGCAGCTGTGCTAACAAGTGCCTTGTGCTCTGTATTGTAAATACAGCGCTACCATGGTGTAGTTAGGAGGGCACAGGGCGGTGCATGCAAGCCAGTGCACCATGATCGATTGGCCAGTTTGTTGTAAATGAGGCCCCTAGAATTTTTATTTTTCACCCAAGTTTAGGAAAGGGAAAGGCTAGAAACATGCTTAAAAGTTATTTCCTGCTTAGATTTTAAACTTAATGGTGAGATCAGATTTTGACAATAAACATGTCCTGTAGGCTTTCTGATCTAGATTAACCTTCAGATCACTTCTGTCACACACCACCGTTCCAGAGCTGGGGTACAAGCCCTTTTCATCAAATAGTTAACAACCCTGGGTCAGAGAATAGTGGTCTGCTTTGGAGCCCAGGGAAGGACTATGGGTCTCATTTACAAGTCCCTTGTACTACCATATTGTCATTTGTTTACTCTATGGCAGCACAGAACAGTCCCCAACCCCAAGCCCTATTTACAATCCAATGCAATGGGACCATTGGGCCAGTTTGTAAACCCTTACGCCACATTATAATTTCCCACACTATAATGTATGCAAGCACAGCGTTTCCCCGCTAGGAGGCCGGCAGGAATGGCGCAGTGAAATCTACAAGATTTCACTGCATCATTCTAGAGACCTTTTTTAATGCTTGCTCAAGGGCAGGCGTTAAAGTGGCACTAGGCTGTTTTACATGGGCCTCCCCGAGCTTTGCTGGTCTAGCGATAACATTTATGTTGCTAGTCCAGCAAAACGCCACAACTGCATCAGAAATTCTGACACAGTTGGGCTAAGAAGTGCCATGGTGCACTGTATTGTAAATACAGTGCTAACACGGTGTCATTAGGGGGGTGCAGGGTGGTGCAAGCAAACTGGTGCATTGTGATTGATGCACCAGTTTGATTGAGGCCCTATGTCTGTTACTTATTGTTCATGTAGCAGTAGTTAGCTGTCTGGGAATTGACAGGAGATGCTGGGAGAACAAAGGCCAGCTTTAGCACTACTTTTTGATTTGGATTGGCCAGGAGAGCTTCTCCTATTCATTTCTAGGATCCTCCTAGATGGACAATATCCATCCAACTCAAGAGAGAAAAACAGTTTTGACCCTTTCAGGTAGGGTAGTAGCCAAGCAGCTGATTATAGGACTGCCTTGTAGCAGTTGGGTCCTGCCATTTTGAAACAGGGGATCCTGGGCAATTTTACAGTAAGGCACAGAGAAAGTGCTGCAAAATGAGTGTTGGACTTGGCATCCTTGGCGTGGTCTCCTCTAACCTTTTTGTCTCTGTTTCCCAGGTTGTTGATGTGTGCCGGACTCTGTTTTTGCTGTTTTGCTACCCAGTGCTATAGTGCAAATGCTCCTATGTAAAATATAGGTGTAATTGGATTTCCATGAATGGCATATTTGATTTTCTGGTAAGTCCCTAGTACCGTGCACTAGAGGTGCCCAAGGCCTGTAAATCAAACTCTACTAGTGGGCCTGCAGCCCTGGCTGTGCCACCCACATTAGTAGCCCTGTAAACATGTCTCAGACCTGCCACTGCAGTGTGTGTGTGCAGCTTAAAACTGACCATTCGACTTGGCAAGTGTGCCCACTTGCCAGGCCTAAACCTTCCCTTTTCTTACATGTAAGACACCCTTGAGCTGGGCCCTAGGTAGCCTCATGGGCAGGGAGCAGTGCATGTTAAAGGTGGGACACGTACTTATGTGTTTTATATGTCCTGGCATTGAAATACTGCCAGGTTTGTTTTTCTCTGTTGCAAGGCCTAACCCTCTCATAGGTTAACATGGGGGCTACCTTTAAATATGATTAAAGTGTAGATTCCCTTTGGGAGCAGATGGACATGTGAAGTTTGGTGTCTCTGAACTAAAAAAAATTAAATACATCTTTTAGTAAAGTTGTTTCTGAGATTGTGTGTTTGAAAATGTCACTTTTAGAAAGTAGACATTTTCGTGCTTAAACCATTCTGTGACTCTGCCTGTTTGTGTATTCCCTGTCTGGGTTAGTTTGACAGTTGAGCTGTTTGCAACTCTCTCTAGACAGTGACACAAAGGGAGCTGCGGTGTAGCCTGCATATCCCTAAGAGTGTTCTGTGCTAGGAGGCAGAGGAGGAGCGGTCACTTACTCCTGAAATGGCTGTGCCTCCCCTCACACAATGCAGTCTTCAACCCCCTGGTGTGTGTCTGGGGCATGGTCTGGGCAAGTCAGGATCTCACAAATAAAAGAGATATTCCTTTGATGTAGGCCTACTTCAAAGGCCAAAATGGATATGAGAAGAGCACCCAAACTCCTGAAAAATTAGATCACTTCAGGACATCAAGAGGAACCTCTGCCAAGAAGAAGAGCTGAAGAGCTGAGAAGTGCTACCCTGCCTGTGACTGTGCTTTGTGGAACTATCCTGCAGTTGCTGCTTCTGCCTGTGAAAGTGGACAAAGACTGGACTTTGTTGTGCATTCCTGGTTGTGAAGAAATTGCCAAGGGCTTGACCTGAGCTTGGCTCCTGTTGTTGAAGTCTCAGGGCCATCAAATACTTCCCCTGCCAGCACCTGGACTCTCTGCTGAGACTCCTGCCCTGCCAAGTGGTGCCCTATCCAGTTCCAGGGCCCTTGAAAGGTGAAGCTGGCAGCCAAAGACTGAAAATCCACGCACAGACTGCAGTGCAGGGAAATTTTTGACGCACCGTCCTAGATGCGGCTGAGAAGCGACGCGCCGCTGACTTCACGGCTCAAATCTACACTCCACCGGCATCACGGCAGGAAGATCAATGCAACACGGCTAGAGAAACAACGTGCAACACCCCGTAACGGAGGCTGATAACAACGTGAAGCCCCCGCAGCGCGGTTTTGTGATACTGTGCGCCTGGATTTTCCACGCAACATCGCTGGGCGTGGAAAAACAATGCAAAGCCTGCCCGGACCCGAGGGTGCCTGTCCGGATCGATGCAACGCTCTCCTGTGGAGAGGAAAAACTACGTACACTGACCCGACTGGAGGAGGAATGATGCATTGTCTCGCTTGTGAGTGAGAAATCGATGCTTCGCTGGCCTTTTCCGACGCACACTCCGCCGTACAGTGTTATTTTGACGCAACCCAGGTACTTTTTCACACTAACAGTGTTAGCACTGTTGTCTGAGGATTTAAAACTCTTTTTGCTTTTTTTAACTCGTAACTTGTCTTGTGTATTGTGGATTTTTGTTGTTTTGGTCTTTTTTTGTTTATAGAAATATTACCTATTTTTCTAAACCTGTGTTGTGTCATTTTGAAGTGTTTTCACTTAGTTACTGTGTGTGTTGGTACAAATTCTTTACACCTAGACTCTAAAGTTAAGCCTGCCTGCTTGTGTCAAGCTACCAAGGGGGTGAGCGTGGATTAACTGAGGGTGATTCTCCTTTACCCTGACTAGAGTCAGGTCCTTGCTTGGACTGGGGGGTAACCTGACTGCCAACCAAAGACCTCATTTCTAACATTGGTGATCAGCGGTTGAGATTGGATTTGTATTTGTACTTGACATACAGTGTTTAAGTGTACACTACTGTTTTCAGTGCAGACCACTACGTGACCACATATTACTTGTTTTGTGATTTTTGCTTTTTCTCTTTTGGGACTATTTTTGCTCTACTTCCATATTTTTCTGATCCCATGATTGACTTTTTTTTAACTTAATTTGAGAACTTGTTTTTCTGCCTTTGGAACTTTGCATTCTTAACTCTTCTTCATGTCTCAGTCCGGAGATGCATCAGCCGGAGCTGCTTTTGATTTATAGAAACTAGAGAGCTATACAGTTGCCCAGTTAAAGCAGTTCTGCAAACACCTTGCTTGTCCCATTAAATGCTCCACCAGGAAGGGAGAGCTGCAGAAGGCACTGGGTAACAGCCAAGGAAGCTGAGGGGCACACAGAGGAGGATGAGGAGGATGAGTAGGAGGAGGTACAATCCATTCACAATGGTATAGTAGGTGGGCCTGTTATGTCCAGGGAGAGAGTCTCCAGGGCAGGTAGCGGTTTGTCCTCCAAGGGTCTGACACCTGAGGAGTTACAGGACAGACAGGCAGAGAGGGAATAGCAATTGGAGCTTGAGAATCTCAAGCTCAAGATGGACAGGGAGAGGGAAGAGAAAAAGATGGCCATTGAGGAAAAGAAGATACTACTGGCTCATGAGCTTAGCTTCAGGGAGCTAGATAAGAGGAGCCAGTGTAGTAGAGATGTTGGCAGCAATATCACAGTGCAGCCTAACAGGAGGGTGCACATTCCTAAAGATCTTGTGAAGGATTAGAAAAGGGAGGATGACATATTCATGTGGTTCAAGGGGTATGAATCTGCTCTCAATATGAATCTGGTCCCTGACGCTCATTGGGGGGGGGGGGTGGGCGGGGTCTGTGGAAGCACTTTAAGGTAAAGGGGAGGGATGCTCTGACAGCATAGGAGATCTTCAGGGACTCACCTACTCTATCATGAAGGAAGCCCTACTCACAAGGTATGCTCTCACCCCTGAGCAGTATAAGGAAAAGTTCAGATCCTATAATAGGAAGGAATACCAAACATGGCTGCAATGTGTTAATTCATTCTGCAGGTCACTGGATGGTTGGGTGAAGGGCAGTAAGGTTACAGCGTATGAAGGGCTTTACAATTTGATTGCTTGGGAGCACTTGTACAGTTTATGTTTTCCAGAGCTACGCCAGCACCTAATTGACAGCAAGCTGACAGACCCCAGGAAGCTTGCGGAGGAAGCGGACCGCTGGGAGAGCACCAGGGTCTAGAAGAGGTATGTGGGAGACCATGCCAAGGGTGGGCAGGGACCCTCTCAGAAGAAAGGGGGTAAGGGTAAACAGGGGTAGTTCTCTAAAGGGCCCCAACCTACTTCCCAGGGTAAGGATTCCCAGCCTCCAGTGAAAAGAAGCCATGGTTCTCCAGAGGGCGACCTGTGGAAGAGGGTCCCCCATGTAAGTGTTCAGCATGTTACAGGTGGGTCATGTGAGGGGGGACCCCAAATGCCCCAAGACTACACTGGCACACACTGGTGTGCAGTTCCAGGGTTTGGCTAGTGTAGCGCTTGGGGAGGATTTGGTTCCAGGTGGGTGAGAGCCAGCTGAGATGACCCTTGTCTCACTAGGGACAGTGAGATGGTCCAGAGAAACCTAGTGCCCGAGAACACTAAGAAGTACAGGCAGTAGATGACCATCAATGGACAGAGGGTGGAGGCTCTAAGAGACACAGGAGCTAATGTGGCTACAGTGAGGAGTCACCTGGTGTCTGAAGAGCAGCTAGATCCTCTGGACTTTCACCAAGTAGTTGCAGTGGATAACTGGCGACTGTGCAGAGTAGCGGGTTTTCCCTTTGAATGGGGGGGTCTCAGGGTCCTTGAAGGTAGCCGTGAGTCCATCCATGCCTGTAGATTGTTTGCTTGGCAATGACTTGGAGGATTCCTCTTGGAAGGAGGTGGAAGACAGGTCACACTTGGAGTTGTTGGGTCTGACTGGGTGGGTATGTGTATCCACCAGGTCAATGGCAGCCGGTCAGGGTGGTCAAGAGCCCCTGGAGCCTGAAACAGTGGCCCAGGGGACCATCAAAAAGAGGAAGGGCCGGGGGTGCGGGAAACAGGCCCCAGAAGTTCCCATGGTCCGGGAGGAGGCGGAGCCTGAGGGTGACACCCCAGAGCCTACAGGGGAACAGGTGGCTGAACTGGGGGATGTCCCTGAACCGTCACAGTGGCAGCAGGAAGGGGGATCCACCAGGGAGGAATTCTGTGAGGCACAGAAGACATGCCCTACTCTAGAGGGTTTGCAGTAGCAGGCCGAAGACCAGGCGGCTTGTAAGAAGCCAGGATCTCACCTGATCTACTGGGAGAACGGCCTCCTGTATAGTGAGCCTAAGGTTTCTGAGTCTGGGTCAGCCCGTGTGCTGGTGGTACCCCAGTGCTTCAGAGCCTTCCTACTGGGATTGGCTCATGATGTGCCTTTAGGAGGGCATTTGGGCCAGGACAAGACCTTTGAACGGCTTGTCACCTACTTCTACTGGCCCCTAATGCGCAGGCACTCAGGTGCTCATTGTAGGTCTCGCCAAACTTGTAAGGCAAGCAGCAAGAGTGGGGGAAATGGAAGGATCCCCTCCAACCTGTTCCTGTAGTTAGTACCCCCTTTGAAAGGGTTGGTATTGACATTGTGGGGCCTTTTGATCTCAAGATAGCCATGAGCAACAGGTTCATCCTGGTCTTGGTGGACCATGCCACCAGGGACCCAGAAGACATCCCTCTGAGGTCAACCACTTCCCCTGTGGTGGGTCGTGCATTGATGGGGGGTTTTACCTGCATGGGTGTAGGAGGCTGCCCTGGTTTGTAGTGGGTACCTTGGGTACTTACACCTCATACCAGGTCCAGTTATCCGTCATAAGTGAAGTAGTAGTGTTCTAGCAGCTCAGGCTAATAGAGGTAACTATAGCAGAGCAGCTTAGGCTGAACTAGGAGACATGCAAAGCTCATGCAATACCACTTATAGTTACACAGTACTTCTACACAAATAAAGACAATACTCAGGGTTACCAAAAATAAAGGTATTTATTTGGGTGACACAGTACCAAAAATATCTTAGAGACAATACTCCTTCTGGAGGTAAGTATTATACACAATTTATACACTAGACACTAAAATTAGACAAGCAAATAGTCATAGAACAATGCAAACAGTAGGAAATCCTATAGAATACAATAGGAGGAAATAGGTCAAGGGGCAACACAAACCATATACTAAAAAAGTGGAATGTGAATCACGAATTCCCACCTAGACAAGTGTAGTGTGTGCAGAATCGCTGGGAGAATAAGAATACAGTAAAGGTAAGTAAATTACCCCACCCAAGAGCCCAGAAAAGCAGGAGTAAAGTACTGCAAGTTTCCTTAGGACACACTACACTGCATTTTTGGAATTTTGCAGCAGCCAACCAAGTCTGCAAAGAACAACTGCTGGATTATTGAACCTGAAGGCCTGCAAAGGAAGGGGACCAAGTCCAGAAGTCAAAAGAAATTCAAGGAAGGACAGGAGCCCCTGCCAACCCAGAAGAGGGTGCAAAAGAAGAGACCCTGGTTAGTAGAAGACTGCAGAAATTAACCCTAGGAAGATGCCAGCAGGTTCCTGCGTGATGCAAATGATATCCCACGGCATGAAGATTGTTGCAGATGAGATTTCGTGTTCGAAGGCACCAACAAGCCTTGGCTATGACAAAAGAGTGTTTTTCATCAAAATGGCGCTTGACTCTGTATCAGGAGGAAGAGTGGGCTCTCAGCACTTTAGAGAGGCCTCCGGATGCCAGCCAGCACCCCCAGAAGCCGCAGGATCTGGGTTCAAAGGAGGTGCAAAATGCCGTTGATGCAGCACAACAAAAGAAGGACCCACGCCGCCGGAGAACAACTCAGCGAGTTGAGCATCACAGGGTGGAGTGCTGGGGACATGGGCAAGGCTGTGCATGAAGTAATTGTGCAAAGAGTGCACAGAGGCCTTAGGAGGCGAAGAAGACACAATACACAGGGGTACCGTCGTTCTCGGGGAAGACAAGGTCTTACCTACTCCAGATTGCATCAGCAGGACCTCAGTACAGTCTATGTCAAGGATGTCTACCTTCTGTGTTCTTAGGAGCATGCTCATCACCGTGAGAGGAGTCCCAGGGTACCGGTCATTGCCCTAGAAGGTGCCTGCTTGGAGGAGGGGAGTGACCCCATCACTCCACTGGAGATTTCTTCGGTTCTTCCGGTGCAGGATGAAGACAGGGAGTCCCCAGAGCATGCACACCATGGAAACTGTTGCGGTTGCTGACTTGGAGTTGAGGTTGCTGAAGAAAAATGTCTCTTGTAGACACTTTGTTGCAGTTACAGCGTTTCCTGGAGCAGGCTGCGTTTGATCTGAGGTCATAAGAGTCTCAAGTTGTTGCAGGGGATTCCTGAAGGAAACGTTCAAGCAGAATCTGAAGAGAACCCACAGGAGAGACCCTAAATAGCCCTGAGAGGGGGATAGGTATGGACCTATCAGGAGGGGTCTCTGATGTTACCTGCTGACACTGGCCACTCAGAGCCCTCCAGAGTGCCCCCATACCTTGCAAAGCAAGATGGCTGAAGTCTGTGGCACACTGGAGGAGCTATGGACACAACCTCTGGGGTGGTGATGGACAGGGGAGTGGTCACTCCCCTTTCCTTTGTCCAGTTTCCCGCCAGAGCAGGGGAGAAGGGGTACCTGAACCGGTGTAGACTGGTTTATGCAAGGAGGGCACCATCTTTGCCTTTCAAAGCATTTCCAGAGGCTGGGGGAGGCTACCCCTCCCTAGCCTGTAACACCTATTTCCTAAGGGAGACGGTGTAACACCCTGCTCACAGAGAAAATGCTTTGTTCTGCCTTCCTGGGACTGGGCTGCTCAGACCCCAGGAGGGCAGAACCCTGTCTGTGAGGTGGCAGCAGCTGTAGCTGCAGTGCAAGCCTCAGAGAGCTGGTTTGGCAGTACTGGGGGTCCATAGTGGAGCCCCGAGGATGCATGGAATTGGCTCCCCAATATCAGGTTTGGAATAAGGGACAATTCCATGATCTTAGACATGTTACATGGCCATATTCAGAGTTAATATTGTGAAAGTACATATAGGTATTGACCTATATGTAGTGCACGTGTGTATTGGCATCCCTGCACACACAAAGTCTAGGGAAATGGCCCTGAACTATGTGGGGGCACCTTTGCTAGTGCATGGGTGCCCTCACACTTAGTAATATTGCACCTAACCTTCAGCAAGTGAAGTTTAGACATATAGGTGACTGATATGTTACTTAAGTGCAGTGAAAATGGCTGTGAATTAATGTGTGTGTTATTTCATGCAGGCTGTAATTGCAGGCCTGTGCAAGGGGTTGTCTGAGCTCCCTATGGGATGGCAAAAGAAATGCTGCAGCCCATATGGATCTCCTGGAACCCCAATGCCTTGTGTACCTAGCTACCATACACTAGGGACTTATAAGGGGGGCCCAGTATGCCAATTGAAATTGTTAAATGTAGTCACTGGCCTACAGTGACAAATTTAAAAGCAGAGAGAGCATAAGCACTGATGTACTGATTAGCAGAGCCTCAGTGACACAGTTAGGCACTACACAGGCATACACATTAGGTCACAAACTATGAGCACTGGGGTCCTGGCTAGCAGGATACCAGTGACACAGGCAAACACACACTGACATATAGGTTTTTATCTATGAGGACTGGGGTCCTGGAAAGCAGGATCCCAGTGACACAGTAAAAACACACTGACACACACTCACAAAAAGGCCAACAGTGGGGGTAACCATGCTAGAAAGAGGCTATTTTCCCACGATGGGGTTCCCCAAGGAAGTGGTATCTGATAGGGGTACCAACTTCATATCTACTTATATGAAGTCTCTGTAGAAGGTATGTGGGGTAACATATAAGTTTACCACACTTAACCACCCACAAAGCAATGGTCTGGTTGAGAGATTCAACCGCACCTTGAAGGGGAATGATCGACCAAATGTAGTTCGCTTTATTACAGACTATAATGATGCTTCATTAATTCTAAAGAAGTGCATCAACAAACATTGGGGTTTATTGACTCAAGATGAATCACTGAAAGATATGATACCAGAAAGAATACCAATAGCATATCGGAGAGGCAGAAATTTGAAAAGTATGTTGAGTCCCAGTTTCACTGCTATACCTCCTGTCAAGACATGGTTATCTACAAAAATGGTGGGCTTTTTCAAATGCGGAGGCTGTGGAGTGTGCCGCTGGGCCTGTCATAATATTAAGGAGTTCTCGGATGGTTAAAGACAATTCAGAATCTGTTCATTGATCAATTGTAACACTACATTTGTGGTATACGTTATACGGTGTAAAGGCCTGAAGATCTATGTAGGCAGTACAATTCGTGCACTTAAGATCAGAATTGGTGAACATGTCCGAGCGCTTAATAATCTGGATATAAAATATCCAATAGTAGCACATATAGTGAACTGTAACTCACAAACAAATCATAAGAGTTTTGAATTTTTTGGGCTGTAACATATCCCAAAAGATCTGAGGGGTGGTAATAGAGAACTAGCCCTGCGTCAAAGAGAGGCACTCTGGATCATGAGATTGAGGGCCGTTGAATCAGGTCTCAACTCTGATAGAGAGTTGGAATTCTTCCTTGTTGACTGATGATGTATCTTATATATTCATGACATTGAAGTTGGTAAAGCTATGTGTCATCTGCTTTGTTGTCTGAAAAATATGTTATGTGTGGTGTATATATGTTTACCATATCCAATGGGGACTTAACATTGAGTTATTAATCAAAATCCTTCAACAGTGTCATCAGGGTATATATTGTTTGCTAATTCGGTCTTTAACTTTATACGGATCGGATATTTTGATATCCCTTGAACAAGTTTTTCAACATCTGTAGAATACAAATCCATCATGTTTTGAGTTGAGGGTATCTAGTCAATTAAGAGGGACATATTATGTGTCAGTCCGGTTCATTTAAACCTAGTGGGGCAGCAATCACGCTTTGTAGATTCAGTCCAATTCCCTTTCACATAGTAACTGGGCTTACTTTCATAAGATGTCAAGTTCAGGGTAAAATAGGTAATGGTTTTTCATTTCGTAATCATAGTTCGAAGCTATTGGGGCCCCTGAAATAGCGGTGTATTGTCCATCTTTTATGTACATGGTATGTTGAAAATGGTTTCTGTTTTCCAAGTGGCATCTATTTTTTGCACTGTAGTATTTTGTAATGTTATCCCTGCTTAAAATTACGTCAGTATAGCCATAAAAGAATGGTGCTCCACTAAACCGTAGTTCGGAGTGTTATCGGCATCTGTAACTAATGGTAGTCTGTTTTTTAGTTTCATAGCATTGCATGTTGATTCACCACCGTTACTAGTCGTAGTCCGTTTTTGAGATTCATGGCACTGCGCGTAAGCTTTTAACCGGCCGTCCTCTCAACTTCCAGGTCACAGACGCGGAACATGGGGGTCGCGTACTCGCGTCTCCTCACTCCCCGATATTTGAGCATACAACTAGTTTACCGGTAATACGGTGAGTTTCGGCTTATAGGTGTCTAATGTATTTTTATTTGTGTCAATAACATCGACTCTTGATAGGAGACTCGGTCACGGTCTCCTGCGATTGTGGCTTATCCTCAGCAGCCTCCTAGTCGCCATGTCACGGTATCTTTTGAAACTATGTATAATTATCAGGATACTTTGTTATTTTTGGACCTGGGTTTTGGATGTGGTTTTGGCTTTGATCCATTGGTATTCTTTAACTTTGTGGTCATACTACTGGGGCATGTATGCTAATAAATTGTGTTGGTTCTGTTTGGTTTCACACCAGATCTGGAATGTTCTGGAATGTAAATCGTTGGTTTACCTGATAATCACTGATGAGTGGGTCGATTACTCATCGTGCCTTTAAAGATGTGGACTCTGTGACAAGGTAATTGTAGTATGGTATTGTTGACCCACTTGACGTTGAATAGCCTTTGAGCATTGGGCTACAGTATTTAATATTACTGACTTTATGTACGCTTTCTCTTTTTACGTATTCACGTGCTGTATATAGGAGCTCAGTCTACAATATGCCTATCAGATCAGCTGTTGATGACATATAAAGTTGGTCAATCGTATAAATTAAGAGGTATGACTTTAAATCATAAGTAGCATGTTGATCGGCACAGGGGTGTATTTATTGCATTGATTTCTGAGTTTGTGGGCAGCACACACCAAGAGTGGTTTATCCTTTGAATATGGAGGTTGTCTTTTAACGCATTGCTTTGGTTTCTGAAGTCAGATGAACTTATTTTCTCTTGCTTTGTGGGTCCTATTCCATGCTTTTGCGTGATTCGTAATACAAGGGACACTTTCTGGTAAAATACTTTGGTTATTTTCTCTTGGGTCTAAATTTGAGTTCTTTACTCAACTTTTACTTTATTCATAAATTCAGTGACAAAGTTCTAGTATTTTGGTTTCTAACTCAATGATTACATTTACAATTTTAGCCCTGAAGAAGTCGTTGGGGATTTGAACGAGGATTTCCCATGACGAAACACGTGTTGGCTTGAGTTGTACCACTATGAAGGTGTTCTCAAACATGGCTTGAGTTGTACCATTATTTGAGATGCGTTCAAACATATAAGAAGACTATTCAAAATCACCAAATAAGAATGGACTTTTCTAATGTGTATTAAAAGTGGATATTTTATTTCCTCAAAATCACGTATTGTATTTTTATGTATACAAATAAGTGCCTGTTAGGTGTGCCGCACTCTGTACCTTTGTTTGTTGGGTTGTTTAAACCTGTAAGGGATGGGTGTGTTCCCTTGTGCTGGCACCATTTTTGCCTTTTGCTCCCATTATTGTTTGAATTGAATTTGTGCCATTTATGATCCTGAGCGCCTACACAACCCTAAGTTCTCACCCCACCATTCGCTAGCACATGGCCTTATGGCCCAGGGTGGTCCAGTCAAGTTTGTGGTGGATGCCCACGCAGCCTATAGAACAGACTTTTTTTACTCTTGGGTCACATTTCCAGCAGTTGATGGGAACACAAATACATTTCATACATATGCAGTAGAGAACGCACCTGGGCAATTCAGGGCGTACGCATATTTAGAGATACCTCTATCTTTTCAAGAACATAATAAATGGCTTGATGGCACCCTACCCCATACAATATTACCAGTAAGGTTAGGTCCACTAAGTAATGATGGTCCTACCTGGCCTTTATTGGCCACATATACACCTCATCCTGCGGCTGCAAATATGGCGGTAGCTGAGGTTCGACGCTTATATATTGAGTTAACAGCGATATACAGACGATTAGTACAATTTGTGATGCAGACACTAAATACAAACCCAGCGCGTGCTGCTCCAGCACAACAACATGCAGTAACACCACGTATAAATCCAGTGACTGTACACTCTATTATGGGTAAAGTCCCAGCCAAACGAGAGGAGACTCCGTTTTGGCTAGCACACAAAATGAATACGCTGGAGGCAGTATTTCCCTATACGGGACCTCGGGATAAACATAGAATATTAACTATGTGCTTTCCCTTGGGATGGTTCCTACAGTTGAACACTGTAATACATGGAGCACGGTATTTGCCGCGCTCTATACAACGCCACACGGTTCACCGACGCTAGCCAACCTACCGGAAGTGCTTAAACAAATTCAAGATGAATACAGGGCTGCCCCGGCCCTAGATTTGGGAATGCAACTGATGGGCAACTTTGCCACAGTTTCTTCAATTATCCTAAGTAACCTTAAAGGGGAAGCAGTTGCACTTGCAGTGCGCATGCGGCTCCGTGACGTCCCGCAACAAGATCAGGAGCGAGAACTGCCTAAAATAATAGCGGAAACATATTCCAGTATCAGTCGAGAAAGCCTTGGGGCTAGACCACAAAAACCTCAATTTCAGGGTAAAATTAATAAAGACAATATTAAACAACAACCTGAGGGTAATAAGAAACGCTGGCAGAAAAAACAACAAACACCTAAAAAAGAAAGGGGAGAATCTCCATGAGTGGAGACCCCACAGAATAGATATAATCTCAGGAATAGAGAGAATGTAAAAACGCCTGATAGATATCAACATACTGATACATGCCAACCTCGTTCCTTTCAGGACTCATCGGAAAAGAGAAATGAGAGAGGTGGGCGATCAGAGCGGAGAACAGAGTACGTGAAACCGAGACAGGAATCACAACGCTCTTCGGAGGTTTCTGTTAATCACACTGTTTAGCTTAGTTCAGCCACCCACATTAGTAGCCCTGTAAACATGTCTCAGACCTGTCACTGCAGTGTCTGTGTGTGCAGTTTTAAATGGCCAATTCGGCAAGTGTACCCGCTTGCCAGGCCCACGACTTCCCCTTTCTTACATGTAAGACCCCCTTAAGGTAGGCCCAAGGTAGCCCCATGGGCAGGGTGCAGTGTTGGAGACGGGACATGTACTTATGTGTTTTACATGTCCTGACAGTGAAATGCTGCCAAATTCGTATTTCAGTGTTGCAAGGCCTATCTCTCTCATAGGTTAACATGAGGGCTACCTTTAAATATGATTAAAGTGTAGATTCCCTTTGGGAGCAGATGGCCATATGGAGTTTGGGGTTTCTGAACTCACAATTTAAAAATACTTCTTTTAGTAAAGTTGGTTTTGAGATTGTGTGTTTGAAAATGCCACTTTTAGAAAGTAGGCATTTTCTTACTTAAACCATTCTGTGACTCTGTCTGTTTGTGGATTCCCTGTCTGGGTTAGTTTGACAGTTGGGCTGTTTGCATCTCTCTCTAGACAGTGACACAAAGGGAGCTGGGGTGTAACCTGCATATCCTGATGAGCCATCTGTGCTAGGAGGGAGAGGAGGTGTAGTCACTTACACCTGAAAGGACTGTGCCTCCCCTCAGACAATGCATTCTCCAATCCCCCAGATGCGTGTCTAGGGCCTGGCCTGGGCAAGACACAATCTCACAAACCAGAGCCACTTTCCTTTGAAGTAGGCCTACTTCAAAGGCCAAAATGGGTATAAGAAGAGCACCCACCCCCTGAAAAATTAGATCACTTCTGGACATCAAGAGGAACCTCTGCCAAGGAGAAGAACTGAAGAGCCGAGGAGAAGTGCTGCCCTGCCTGCGACTGTGCTTTGTGCAGCTATCCTGCAGTTGCTGCTTCTGCCTGTAAAAGGGGACAAAGACTAGACTTTGATGTGCCTTCCCGCTTGTGAAAAAATCTCCAAGGGCTTGACCTGAGCTTGCCTCCTGTTGTTGAAGTCTCAGGGCCTTCCCCTGTCAGCCCCTGGACTCTCTAATGAGACTCCTGCCCTGCCAAGTGGTGCCCTATCCAGTTCCTGGGCCCTTGAAAGGTGAAGCTGGCAGCCAAAGACTGAAAATCCATGCACAGACCGCCGTGCGTGGAAAGTTTCGATGCACCTTCTGAGACGTGGCTGAGAAATGACACGCCGCTGGCTTCACAGCTGAAATCTACGCTCCAACTGAATCGCAGTTGGAAGATCGACGCAGCATGGCTGGAGAAACTACGTGTAATACCTGCTAACGGAGGCTGATAACTACGCAAACACTTCACATTGCAATTTTGTGATACCGTGCAACAGGATTTTCGACGCAACATTGCTGGGTGTGGAAAAAAACAACTCAAATCCTTCCCGGACCCAAGGGTGCCTGTCCAGATGAACGCATCGCTCTCCTGCGGAGAGGAAAAACGGCATACGCCGACCCGACTGGAGGAGGAACGATGCACGGTCTCACGTGCGAGTTCAAAATCGGCACACCGCTGGCCTTTTCAATTGCACACTCGCCTGTGTGGTGTTATTTTGACACAACACAGGTGCTTTTTCATGCTAACAGTGTTAGCACTGTTGCCTAAGGATTTAAGACTCTTTTTGTTTTTTTTTAATCCATACCTTGACATGTGTATTGTGAGTTTTTGTCGTTTTGGTCTTCTTTTGTTTACTGTGTGTGTTGGTACAAATACTTTACACCTAGACTCTGAAGTTAAGCCTGCCTGCTTGTGCCAAGCTACCAAGGGGGTGAGCGGAGGTTAACTGAGGGTGATTCTCCTTTACCCTGACTAGAGTGAGGGTTCTTGCTTGAACAGGGGGTAACTTGACTGCCAACCGAAGACCCCATTTCTAACAATGAGGTTTAGGGCTTCAAGAAACAAGGCATGGTTTCACTAAAGCCTGCCTAGTGCACATGATAAATATGACAGCTCAACCACCACTCCTTAGAACATTCCTGGTTCTATGAAGACTACACAAGAAGACGGAGGAATAGAATAATAATCCTTACTTCTGACTCCAGAATGCTGCAGAAAGAAGAGGCCTCAAACAACGGCCACAGGACTCCTGACTCCTGCTGGCAACCAGGGCCTGGAACAGCCCAATAAGAGTCATGTGATTAGCCTATTGTTTACCAGCTTCATGAACACAAAAAGAAAAAGGTCTCCTGACACTAAGACCGCCAGACTGACTAAAGAAGACTAGGCCCTGCAGGCAACTTGGCTGGAGAGAGAGGAGACCTTGTGCTCACAAGCCTGCCCTGAGAAGCTTGGAGCTTCAGGACAGACCAAAATAAGCTGTCCCAGTTGATGGAGACTAAAGATATTGGGAAGCACCTTTCTGGTGTATCCAACTGGCATTCTCTTGTGTTTGTCCTGAAATTGCGCCTGGTTTCCAGACCACCATGATCTGCTGTTTTTCCATAGTGCTTCACTTTTCTAGCTGCTTTTATCCCTAAAATTCTAAAAAAAAATCATGTCTCCGGTTCCCCTTAAACTAGTTTGCTCACTAAATATTTATCTATTTTTCTAAAGTGAGATTGGAATGTTATTGTGTAGCATTCTATACTTCTTTGTTGATATTGCTTGAACTTTGCTCACACTTCTTTGGGGATTGCTTGCTACTTGTGCCATAAATGCCAGGGGTTAAGCAGAGATTCTCTCAGAACCAGTGGCATGTCCAAACCTGAGGGTGGCCACCTGCAAAATTCATGGAGGGGGCTCTCCACACTCCAGACCCAGTCAGGAGCTCTCAGACCTGGGGCCTGACACCCGTGCCTAGTGCTGAGGGGGTCCCCTGGAGCTCAGGGCTCCGCCACACCGCAGGGGCTGAGGGGACTATTGTTATGCCACTGCTCAGAATTCAATTTTGACCTTCCAAGGGTGGGTTTATTGAATCAATAGTTGCCTTCCTTGCAATTTTTTAGCCCAACACTATGTAAATGTCACTTTAAGATTACTTTTTTAAATTAGTGATGTTAACGAAATTAAGAAAAATCAAGTTAAAATGTCATTGGGAGCACCAGTTGACGTACATCAAGATAGACTTTAACCAACAAGTGACTTAGTGGACATTCAAACGAGACCTATGAAATTTACAAATAATTTGAATTACTGTATTTAAATGTTCTGAATTAAAAATGTAATGTAATGGAAGTTATTAATGCAACCTATAGCTGCAACAACACATACCAAACGTTTTAACATGAAGTAACTGAAGAATTACCGTCAAAAAATGAATTTGTCAACATCAAAGCAGCCGTACATTCCATTAAAAGAATACAATATGATGAAAATGAAAATATACAGGTCAAATTTCATCACAACATACTTAAAACGTAATTCAATTAAAAGAATATTCACATTTGAACTTACAATTCTAAAAACTCAATTGTAGCCGTACCGGCCGCCATTCAGAGGCACTGATCCACTGTCAGTCCTGCAGATCTTCCATGGGTAAGGGGTGCTTGTATGACATTTGACTGAGCAGACAATGTCCCTCGTGTCTCTCAGAGACATCCGCTTATAATTTGTTTTGCGCCTGATGCATAATGAATAACTTCTCTGTGACGCCAGCAAGCTCTATGACTAGCCCAGTCATATCCATCATTTATTAACGAAATCGCTAAATTCACACTTCATGCCTACACATCTATGCCTAGGCAGCAATTAATGCTTCTGTTGTTTTAGGGAGCAGCATATACAAAATGGACAATTCATTCCTCCTCTGTCTTTGCATAGGGATTTGAGATTAAAAGGTCGAATTCTGATGACTACGTTAAAGCAGGCCCTGCTGGCTAAAACGCCTGAACATAATTGATAGGGAGTTAGAAAACATTAGACTTTGCAAACAAAACGTTTTTCTTTTGAGCCTCATCCCAAAACTGCCTGGAGAATTTTTTTAAAAAAATGACTGAAATTCACCAGCTGTGGTTAAATAAACTAAACATAACCTGTGTGCCTGTCATGGGCTGCTTGTGACCTCACATACGACATCACTCAAGACATGTGGCATGACATCATTAATGACATCACTGAAGATACTGCAGACATCATCAATGTTTCTGCTGTTGACATTAGTTTTGATTTTTTCTGATCACATGAATATTGAATTTAGGTATTTACACTGTATTTAATCTGTGCACAATCTTTCTTCGTAGTAACATTGTTTTAGATATTTTGCTTTTGTGATATTGTAGAAATAAATACATAAATTCTTCTTCATTGGTTCTGTTTTTTATTTTGCAACAAAAGGGTGAGCCTGTTGTTCTGTAACAATATTCAACTGTTTGTGTAATGATTATATTATATATTTATGTGTTCCACTGCATATGATTATGTGCTGAGGTAAGGGACTGTGGAACTACTTTTGTGGTTTTATTGAAGTATACTTCGCTGTATGTTACACAGTGATAGAGTATAATATGCTATATATGTTCAGACTCGTAGTAAATAACATCGATTAAACATTTTTCATGTATTTATCGGTGGATGTGTGGTCATATGGTACTGGTTGATATTTGTATTTCATCGGAGTGTTCCTAAGTCATATTGGATGTATAGTAGTATAATAGCGAGTGTTATATTTATTACAGCAGTTGCATGTATGATATAGTGTTTGTTGTATTTTGTGATGCTACATATGCGGTAGTGAGATAGTGGGAATTGCCCCGTTGATTTTTTATTGTGGTTTTTGACTTTTGTTATCTGTCCCAATACTGCTGCGTGCGTTTGAAATCAAACTTTTTTTGAATGAGATAGTGGGGGTTTACAGTGTGAAGGAGAGTTAAGTTCGTAATTGAGGTATAACGTTGTTACCTGGTGTATTTACAGTGAAAATACATGGATTAATAGTTCCAGAATGTGTGTATCATTGGTTATGCTGTACTTTAGTGAGCATAGTAATTAATAATGGACTCACTGCTTAATTTGTAAAAGAAAAAGTGTCAGGTCCCAAAGTTTTTCTCACATGCCCGCCGCTGGTGTAGCTGAATGTGTGGAGGTTGCTAAGGCTGGCTAGTTTGATTCCACCTGATTCCTCATGCATTCATCACCAAGCACTCTGCAGTCCTTTCACTTCTGCAGGTTCTTTTTGATACATGCCTTCCCCCCTTGACATTGTTATGTCATCTTTCTCGTTCCGATTTTCTGACTTTCTGCCCTCCTCTTTCTTGATGTGGGTCAAAGTCTGATGAAGAAAAACAAGCCCTCCCACCCAAACATGCGGGCCTCACATAAGCACTGAATGTACTTTAAAATATACTTCAATTGAAATGAGAAGAGTATTTGTAGCACGGGATGATGACATCAGTGATGGCATCATCATGCCACATGAGATGTTATCAATTATGTCAACTGCGGTTACAAGCAATGCATGACGGGGCGTTGTGCGCTGTGGTCAGTTTATCTAACAGGTGATTTTATTTTCAGGTTTGTTTTTGAGCTTATCTTTAACTGTTTTTTCAGTGAATTCATAAGGGTTTGTTTAAGCATGCATTTGGATCTCATAAGCAAACCTAACTGTAGCTTACTTTTCAGTGAATTTTCTAGCTGTTTTTCCATGATATATCACACCCGACTGTGCTTTACCCCACCCTCCTTTTTTACACGAATCCCTACTGTGGACAACCCATGGACATGCGAAGCAGGTAAGAGTGCAGGGCTTGGCCTTTGGTGCTTGCCCCTTTGTGGGTGGGTAACCCCAGCTATGCATGGCCTTCATGTCATAATTCTATATTTACATATATATAAAGTCAATTGAAAATGTGCACACCTTTTCTCCAAGAGATGCACTTGTCAATTTTCGCATCAAGTCTTACCTATATTTAGTCCTTTAGAGCCTCATTCTGTAATTAAAACACACATGTGGTAGGTGGCTCCATATATTGTGTAACATCTCGAGCAAGATCCAGCTTGCATGCTGATTTTTTCAAGACTAGCGTGAGAAAAGGCCTCTTTTGTCATGGTTAATCCCCACTTTTTGCCGGGTATTTGATGTGGTCTCAAAACTGTTAGTGCCCAAGGCCCCTGCTAACCAGGTTCCCTGGGTCATATCTCTTTCACAAAACCGATGTGAGGCATTGGTACAATTGGCAACACCTTTAGTTGCCACTATAAGTCACTAGTGAATGGTACTTAGGTACCCAGGGCATGGGGTACTAAGGGTAGGCCCCTGAGAACAGCAGAACAGATTGTGCCACCCTCTAGGGCCATGCATCCAGATGCACACAGCACTTCCATTGCAGACTGAGGTGGTCATTATGAACATGGCGGTAAACACCGCCGGTGCTGGTGGTAACTACCGCCAACTGGCTGGCAATCTGGGCCACCAAATAATGAAGCACATGAGAAACAAGTGGCGGTCCATCCACACACTGCCATCTTTGTAGTCTCGACGAGGACGGAGTAGGCCACCCACAGGCCGGTGGAAAGGCTCTACCCACCCACCAAATAATGAAACACCAGACCGCCAGCAATTCCGGGGAGGGAACCACCGCCAGGCAAAGCGTGGCAGAAACGAACAATATAATAGGAAACACTCACTGGAGGTACGCAGAACACGCAGATGCAGACATGGAGTGAGAGTTGGAAAAATGCCACTGCTACTCCTTGCCATATTCCTCCAGGACCGTGACCGATGACGAAGACGACAACGGTAAGTACAGCAGCCTAGTACACATGGGAAGAAAGGGCACAGTTACACACCCACCCCATCCACCCTGCAACGCACTCCCAACCCCTCCCACATCCCAAGCCATACATACCATAATTAGATGTACTTATCAGACACAAGGCAAAAAAGACCTGCACCAATGTACACACATGTGCACACCACACCCCCACGGTGAAACGCTGAACAACGTCACAATATTGTGCCAACAGCACTACTGGGCACTTAACTTCTATTTCAAGAAAAAAAAGTAAGGTCCAAATAAGGCCATTGCCCAGTCCATTTCAAAGTCCCTGTAGGGCCAATATATCCTGAACTTGACTCCCACATGTGCGAAGGGTCCTCCACTAGAAAGGGGCATCAATGTGCAGCCAGGCACCTCAGGGAATAGGGGCAGGAGGTGGCGGGTGTGGGGACTTCGGTCTGGAAGGGGGGTCTTGGGCTTAGTTTTGGGAGGTGGAGGGGATTTGGGCTTGCCCTTGGAAAGAGGGGTAGTGGACCTAGACCGGTGGGTGGCAGAGGGACCTGGGGAAACACATGGCCTCTTCCTCCCTGGGGAAGGGGCAGGGGAATGGGAAGGGAAGACTGGGGCAGACTTTGACGAGGAAGGAGTGGACTGGGCAAGGACATGGGTATGTTTAGGGACAAGACAGGGTGGGCCAGTGTAAGAAAGTACCATCTTGCCTGGCATGTTACCCCCATTGTCACTGTATGTATGTTTGTTTTTGCCCATGTGTCACTGGGGTCCTGCCAGGCAGGACCCCAATGATCATAATGTGTGCCCTTTATGTGTTCCCTGTGTGGTTCCTAACTGTATCACTGAAGCTCTGCTAACCAGAACCTCAGTGTTTATACTCTCTCTGCTTTTCACAATTGTCACTGCAGGCTAGTGACTATCTTCACCAAATCTCATTGGCACACAGGAACAGCCTCATAATTCCCTTGTATATGGTACTTAAGTACCCAGGGTATTGGGGTTCCAGGAAATCCCTCTGGGCTGCAGCATTTCTTTTGCCACCCATAGGGAGCTCAGACAATTCTTACACAGGACTGCCACTGCAGCCTGAGTGAAATAACATCCACGTTATTTCAGAGCCATTTTTCACTGCACATAAGTAACTTATAAGTCACCTATATGTCTAACCATCACTTGGTGAAGGTTAGGTGCAAAGTTACTTAGTGTGTGGGCACCCTGGCACTAGCCAAGGTGCCCCCACATTGTTCAGGGCAAATTCCCCAAACTTTGTGAGTTCGGGGACACCATTACACACGTGCACTACATATAGGTCACTACCTATATGTAGCGTCACAATGGTAACTCCGAATGTGGCCATGTAACATGTCTAGGATCATGGAATTGTCACCCCAATACCATTCTGGTATTGGGGGGGGCAATTCCATGCATCCCCGGGTCTCTAGCACAGAACCCGGGTACTGCCAAACTGCCTTTCCGGGGTCTCCACTGCAGCTGCTGCTGCTGCCAACCCCTGAGACAGGATTCTGCCCCCCTGGGGCCTTGGCAGCCCAGTCCCAGGAAGGCACAACAAAGGATTTCCTCTGAGAGAGGGTGTTACACCCTCTCCCTTTGGAAATAGGTGTGAAGGGCTGGCGAGGAGTAGCCTCCCCCAGCCTCTGGAAATGCTTTGATGGTCACAGATGATGCCCATCTCTGCATAAGCCAGTCTACACCGGTTCAGGGATCCCCCAGCTCTTCTCTGGCGCGAAACTGGACAAAGGAAAGGGGAGTGACCACTCCTCTGACCTGCACCTCCCAGGGGAGGTGCCCAGAGCTCCTCCAGTGTGTCCCAGACCTCTGCCATCTTGGATTCAGAGGTGTTGGGGCACAATGGACTGCTCTGAGTGGCCAGTGCCAGCAGGTGACGTCAGAGACCTCTCCTGATAGGTGCTTACCTCTTTCAGTAGCCAAACCTCCTTTTCTGGCTATTTAGGGTCTCTCCTCTGGGCTATTCCTCAGATAACGAATGCAAGAGCTCACCAGAGTTCCTCTGCACTTCCCTCTTTGACTTCTGCCAATGATCGTCCGCTGACTGCTCCAGGACGCCTGCAAAACCGCAACAAAGTAGCAAGAAGACTACCAGCAACATTGTAGCACCTCACCCTGCCGGCTTTCTCAACTGTTTCTTGGTGGTGCATGCTCTGAGGGCTGTCTGCCTTCACCCTGCACTGGAATCCAGTGGGTTCGACTGACTCTTTCCCCTGCCAACACTGGCACCAAACTTCTGCATCACCGGTCCTCTCGGTCCCCTCTCATCCTGATGAGCATGGTCCCTGGAACACAGGAGCTGGGTCCAAGTGTCTCCCACAGTCCAGTGGCCCTTCTGTCCCAAGTTGGCGGAGGTAAGTCCTTGCTTCTCCACACCAGGCGGCAAACCTGTGTACTGTGTGATTTGCAGCTGCTCCGGCTTCTGTGCACTTTTCCAGGACTTCCTTTGTGCACAGCCTAACCTGGGTCCCCAGCACTCTGTTCTGCATTGCCCAACTAACTGTGTTGGACTCCGCTGTCGTGGGACCCTCTTTTGTGACTCTGAGTCGACCGCTGTCCTCAGATCTTCCAAGTGCCTGTTCCGGTACTTCTGCGGGGGCTCTCTGAGTTGCTGAGCTCCCCCTCTGTCTCCTCCTCCAAGGGTCTACATCCGATCCTTCCTGGGCCCCAGCAGCACCAAAAATCCTTAATTGTGACTCTTGCAGCTAGCAAGGCTTGTTTGCGTTATTTCTGCCTGGAAACACTTCTGCATCCTCCAGCACGCTGTGGGACATCTACCATCCAGAGGAGAAGTTCCTAACCCTTTTCGTTGTTGGAGAATCTTCGGCTTCTTCCACCCGGAGGCAGCACTTTTACACATTCATCCGGGGTTTAGTGGGCTCCTGCCCCCCCGGACACTTTCGGGACTCTTGGACTTGGTCCCCTTCCTTTACAGGTCCTCAGGTCCAGGAATCCGCCTTCAGTGTTTTGCTGGTGCTTGTGGTTCTTGCAGAATCCCCTATCACGACTATTCTGTCTTTCTGGGGTAGTAGGGTAACTTTACTCCTACTTTTCAGGGTCTTGGGGTGGGGTATTTTGGACACCCTTACTGTTTTCTCACAGTCCCAGCGACCCTCTACAATCTCCCATAGGCCTGGGGTCCATTCGTGATTCGCATTCCACTTTTGGAGTATATGGTTTGTGTTGCCCCTAGGCCTATGTCTACCTATTGCATCCCATTGTGATTCTACATTGTTTGCAGTACTTTTCTTACCGTTACTTACCTGATTTGGGTTTGTGTACATATAATTTGTGTATATTACTTACCTCCTAAGTTAGGGTATCCTCTGAGATACTTTTGGCATATTGTCACTAAAATAAAGTGCCTTTATTTTTGGTAACTCTGAGTATTGTGTTTTCTTATGATATTGTGCTATATGATATAAGTGGTATAGTAGGAGCTTTGCATGTCTCCTAGTTCAGCCTAAGCTGCTTTTCCATAGCTACCTCTAACAGCCTAAGCTGATAGAAACACCTCTATTCTACTAATAAGGGATAACTGGACCTGGCACAAGGTGTAAGTACCACAAGGTACCCACTATAAGCCAGGCCAGCCTCCTACAGGCAGTAGGTTCAAACAGGCCAACACGGGATAGGATAAGCTTCTTAGGTGCTGTTGGAGGGGATTTGGAGGCAGGTCTGGGAGTGGAGGTTGATGGAGTGCTCGTATCAGGTGTAGGTGTGCTGGAAGTGGATGCAGATGCCTGTATACTATGCTTATGTGTGGTGGATGTGTGTGATGTGGATGTGTGCGAATGTTTCAATGTTTTGGGAAGAGGGGGGTGGTCACAGTGGGAGAAGACAGGCTGCCAGTGTAGATGGATGTTGTCTGGGTGTCTGCAGGTCTGGTGAGTTTTCTGCAAGTGTCTGTAAATGTAGTCGTGGTGAGTGCAAGTGTGGTGTCAGGGGTGCATGTCTGGATGTCAGATGTTGTAGTGACTGCATGAATGGGGGCAGCAGCAGTGACCGAGGGTGCATTGCACGTGGGTGTGCATGGTGAGGCGACAGACAGGGTGGCGGGGGAGGTTGACACACTGGGGGAAGTGGATGTTGTTGTGTGTGCTTTGGTATGTTGGGTGTGTGCCTGCCTGTGGAGGGAAGTGTAGTGCTTGTGTTTGTCTGTGTGCTTCTTGTGTGCTGATCTGTGTGCATGGCTATCTGTATGTGTGCTTGGGATGGGTGAAGGGAGTGGGGTACTGCAAGGGATAGAGGTGGTGGGGGGGGGGATGAAAGGACCAGGGACACTGGCTGCAGTCAAACAGGAGGCCAGAGCCTGACAAGATCTCTGTAGGCCAGACATGGCACAGTGAATGCCTTCCAGGTATGCATTACATTGCTGCATCTGGGATGCTAGTTCCTTGATGGCATTCAGAATGGCTGTCTGCCTTATTGAGTTGGTTTTCGGGAGTTCAATAGCTTCCTCCGTGAGGGCAGCAGGGCTGACTGGGTCAGGGGATGAGGTGCCTGGGGTGAAGGAGACGCCCACCCTCCTGGGTGAGCGGGCACGGGCAACTTGATGAGGAGCAACTTGGAGGGCAGTGATGGTATGGGGGTGGCAGAAGATGACAGAATGGGTGGGCCCAGTATGGTCCGCCTCCAACAGGGAGCTGCCGTCGGAGGAGGTATCAAAGTCACTACCTCCAGTGACAATGCCCGAGACCTTCCATGGCTCAATAGAGAGGGCAGAAACATGCTGGCCATTGACTCTTAGATAGGCGACCCTGTGAGTCCTTGCTCTCACAGAGGTGTCCCAAATTTGTTTTTAACCACACCAACGGTCACCACTATTAAAAGTGTACTTTCACACAGGTGACTGCTTAGGTGTTTTTAAGTATACCCGAGGTTAGCTGGATCCCACAGTTTTCCAGAACAGTGATAATTTACACACTCCCTCCTGTTCCTTTAACAGTGAGGTTGAGTCCGCCCAGGTGGCATTGTCCTACCTGGGTGGGGCTAGGTGGTCATATGATGAAGCATGACACTGTATAGTGTGTGAGACCACCTAGTCTGTAAAGGAAACTTTCCTTCCCCTCCCCCACCTCCGAATCTTGACAACAGAGCTACAATCCATGACCTCTGTGCATTAATGGATCCTGTTCTAAAGCTGGCCAATCAAAATCAGCACGCCATCCCTACAACTGTGCAAGTGCTATCTGTGCTCCATTTCCTGGCTACTGGCTCATTTCAGATGACAGTGGGCATGGCTGCAGGGGTCTCACAGCCAATGTTCAGCCACATCCTGTCCAAATTCCTGGATGCCTTCGTTCAACACTTGTAAACTTATGTCCAGTTTCCCCAAAGGGCTGAACTCCGCGCCATCAAATCTGGATTCTTTGCCTTCACGAATATCCTCCATGTAATAGGTGCCATTGAGGGGACCCTCAAAGCTCTCCCAAGAGTGAATGAACAGCTGTATAGGGATCGTAAGAACTATTACTCCATGAATATAGAATTGGTGTGTACTGCTGGTCAGTACATATCACATGTCAATGCCAGGTTCCCAGGATCAGTTCATGATTCTTTTGTCCTGAGAAAACAGCAGTGTGCCAAACATGATGGGACAACTACAAGGGGACAGAGGTTGGCTCATAGGTAAGTGTGTATGACAATGGATCAGTTTGTTCAAGTCCTCCTTCACCAACTTTTGCAGGTGATTCTGGCTACCCTAACTTGCAATGGCTCCTGACACCTGTGAGGAATCCCAGGACAGATGCAGAGAAGAATTATAATGAGGCCCATGGACGTACTAGTAGGGTGATAGAACGCACTATAGGATTCCTGAAGGCAAGATTTTGTTGTCTCCATCTCTCTGGGGGATCCCTGTGCTATGTCCCTGACAAGGTGTGTAAGATAGTGGTGGCTTGCTGCATGCTGCACAACTTGGCTGTGAGGAAAGCGATCCCACTTTTGGAAGAGGAGGGTGCTGTTCAACCAGCCCTGCAACCTTAGAGAGGGGATGAGAGTGATGGTGAGGAAGAAGAGGGGGAGGATGTCAACTCCAGGACCCAGCTAATCCGGCTATACTTCCATTGACTCTAAGGTACTATTCAATGATGCTGCTGTCTTCACTGCATAGTTACAGTCTGTCTCATGTAATAAGTACTGTAGGGTCTTTTGTCAGTGACAATGCTAACTGATGACTGAAGTGGCATGTGCCAGGGAACCCAATATTAGGTACAGTGTGACATACTTCAGACACTACTGCAATAAAAGTGTGATTATGAAAGTAACTGGCTAATGCATACGCAATCACAATTGATATCTCATATTGATGAGGGGCATACGATTTGAGTGCATAGGTGTATTTATTCAATGGCGATATATACATAAGAGTTGGGACAGTAAAAGGGAGTGGGCACATGCTTCAAAAACATAATCAGGTACACATGCTCAGCTGTTGATAGCACTGGGTTTTGGTCCATGTGGCCATTGAAAGAAGGTGCGATGGCAGTGGCATGTCAACAAGGTAGCTGAGTGGCAGTCAAGGGAGACAGTTCATGGCAGAGTCACTTCCTGGCACTGGGCTTGGTCTTGGCTGGTATTTCAGTGGCATATCTGGGTCTGAGGGCACGTTTGGAAGGTGCAGCTGGGCTGAAGGGATAGGGGTGCTGGTTTCCCGTGTGTCCTCTTGCAGTGCCACAAGTCCGGTGGTTGCTGCTGATGTATAAGGCAGGGCAGTGTCCTGGCTTGTGTTAGGGGCTTGCAGGTGGGTGGAGGACTCAGGCTGGCTGTGGTACTGGTGCTGCAGCACCCCTGCAATGGAGGCCATGGTGGCATTGAACTGTTTCCATTTCTCCATGGCCTCCTGGTTGTGTGCTATCTGCAGCCTCTGATTCTACTCCAGGGTGGCCAGGATCTGGTCCATCCTGTCCTGGGTGTGGTGATATGCTGCAAGGACCTCAAATATCACCTCCTGGGCTGCTTCATCCCTACTTTGGCTACCCCCTGGGCCACTGATGCCCTCCCACTGGCCCTAGCCCCCTGTGCCTGTGTCCCCTGCACAGGTCTGGCAGTCCCACTTGCAGTTGGCCCTTCATCATCCTGCCTGTTGGTGGGTGGAGACTCTGACCTCTGTACATGTGGGCAGCCAGTCCACAGCTGGGAGACACTGGTGTGGGGTTGTTTGGCCAGAGCTGATGATGGTGGCTGAGTGGTAGGGGTGTCAGTGGTATTCTGGGTGGGGCTTCTGGAGGGTGACAGTCCAGGTCTGTGTGATGGGCCAGGGAGTTCCTATGTGTCCAGAAATCCCTCTGCACTCTCCTGAGTGGGGCATCTGTCTTCAGGTGGAGAGCTGGCAGTCCTTGACGTCTCCGTCCGAGTAGTATGGGTGGGGGTGCCTGTGTGTGGGAATAGACATGTGGGTGTCAGGTACATTTTCTGGGATTGATGCACTGGTCTGCATTATTTTATGCTTATATTCCCATGTAGTGGCAGGCAAGGTCCGTTGGTGTACATTTTGTTGCATTTTATGTGGGGAGCGGAGGTACATTGTGGGTGCTGGGATTCCATGTAGGGGTAGGTGACTGTGGACACAGGGCTGGATAGAGATTTGTTTGTTCGATTGTGGGCATGCAGGGAACTTGGATGTGGGTGTTGTGGACTGGGAAGCGGATGGGGTCCTGGTGGTAGTGAGGGGATGGGGTGGTACATACATTACAGTTGTGGTGGATATGAAGAAATTGTAGTTGACTTACCTGAGTCCAGTCCCCCAGTGAGTCCAGTGAGGCCCTCTGGGATGCAGGATAGCAAGGACCTTCTCCTCCCAGTATGTGTATTCAGGGGGAGTAGGTGGGGGACTACCACCAGTCTTCTGTATGGCGATGTTGTGCCTGGATGCCATGGACCAAACCTTCCTGCGCAGGTCATTCCATCTCTTCTGGATGTCATCCATTGTGCCTGGATAGTTTCCCACTCCGTTTACCTTGTTGACCATTCGCTGCCATAGCTCCATCTTCCAGGCCATGGGTGTCTGCTGCACCTGTGCCCTGAATAGTGTGGCTCGACCCTGAGTATTTCGTCCACAATGGTCCTTAGCTCCCTGTCTGTGAAGCAGGGTGCTTAAGGGGTGCCATGGTGTGTGTTGTGGGTGGTGTGTTGTAGATGTATTGATGAGGGTGCTGTTGTGTAGTTGGATGTGTGGCTTGTGATGGTTTTTGGGGTATGTATGGGTTTTGGTGGTGTATATGTGTGTGTGACTTATGTGATGTTGAGTTCAGTGTATGCATGCTGTTTTGTCAATATCACTCGTGCTATTGGCGCTGCAAAGGATTGTGGGGTGTGTAGTTTATAGTGTTGTGGATGTGTGCCAGGTGTGTGGGTTTCAAAGTTGCTAATGTGTGCATTTGTTGTTGGTGGGTCCCATTGCTGGCTGTGAGGTCCATACCGCCAACAGTAGTTTGGCATTCACTGTTCGCCAAGCTGATTAGTGCATCATTATCTGGTGGGCGGAGGATTTGTCTGCATGGCAGTGGCAGGGTGCGGTGTACTGCCTTTCTGCCATTGTTGACCCTGGCGGTAGGTGGAGGTTGCAAGATTTTTGGAGGTTTGTCTTTTTGGCATCATTATTCAGAGGTGTGCAGACTACTGCCACTGGTGGTCTTCTGTTCACCGTCGGCACGGCGGTCGGCGGTGATTACCACCAAGTTCATAATGAGTGCCTGAGTGTCCTGGTGTAATCCTAAAATGAAAACTTGACCCAGCACACACCCTGTAGACACTGTATGCAATATAGTTGAATCACCCCTCTGGTAGGCCTTCCTGCCCTAAAGCAGGGTGCACTATACTGTGTGAGTTGGCGTAGATGCATGAGAAATATGCCCCTACTGTGTCCCTGCCAATTTTAGGACATAGTAAGTGAACACAGCAGTCATTTGAAATGCATGTGCTGGACACGGGTAAGTACGAGTTTCACAGCTACATAATGGCCACTCTGAACCCTGGATTGTTTGGTATCAAACAACACAGAATTATAATCCAAACTGATAACAGTATTGGATTTATTGCAAAATGTACCCAGGAATCGACAATCGCCGCTAAGGGGTTGCTTGGACATTGGACAGACTCTACAAACCCCCTGAAGACCTCTGCACTTCCACAAATCACTGAAGATCTCTCTCCAGAGTGACAGCATCACTCTCCTGCAACAAAGACCCAAAAACAGTGAAGTTCAGTTCATTGACTGGCTACTGACCAAGGATCCAGACATTGCAGCCAAACCAACTTTCTCCCAACTTATATCTAGGATGCAAGCTACCAGTGTGGCAAGTTTGGTGGCACTGTGACCTCCAGTGGCCGAACTGTGCAATAGCCCCAGGTACTGATCACTCCACATTGGACACCCAGAAGGAGAGTCCACTCTGGACTGAAAAAGGACCAGGCAGAAGCCCCAGTTGAGGGACTTAAAAAAACACCAGCATGTCCCCAAAGTGCCCCTGCTAACCTGCAAGCAACCCCACAAAGCAACATCGCTCCTGCTTCCAAAGGCACCTTTGCACACAGCTCCTGGCTCACAGATTCGCTCTACACCCATCCTCCCTGTGCCCTGCACCAAAGGTCCAGCTATATTCTAAGGGTCTCCCGCCCCCTGTGACCTCGACACTCAAGGGGGACCCACCGGACTCAAATTGAAGTCCACCAGTGCAGTGCTTTTCCAAGTGGTCCCCCGAAGTGGCTTTGCACCAGCTCTAGCGACTTTCTGCAGCTCCTCTCGCCAAAACCGGGAGCCGTCCAAACTTCTCCAGCTGGTCCACAGGGACCACTGATGACCTTGACCTATCTGCAAAAAGAAACATTGGAAAACACATTGCCTGATTTTATATGCAGTTTTTAAGTATTTCTCGATTGATTCCTATAAGGCGTAACTATGCACAGAACTGAAACATTTTCTAAACTTTAAAAATTAATAACTTACAAAGTACTTACCCGATTTTGATGATCTTGGTCTTAAAAATCTTTAAAAAGTCTGAAGTATTTTTATGAATTGGTCTTGAATTATTCTTTTGAGTGTGTATCTTGCTTTAATGATTCTGTGAGTACAACAAATGCTTTGCACTTCCCAAAGATTAGCCTAACTGCTTGACCAAGCTACCATACAAATTAGAGCATTAGGTGGTCTAGTTTTCACCTCTGCAAAACAACATGTGTTTGCCTGGACCCTTTACATGGTCTGCCGGGTTTTGCACATTACAAAGATGGCCAGCCTCCTACAACTAGTCCATACATATAAAGAGAAAGAAAAAACTACAAGGTTTAAAATGCATGTTTTAATTTCTAAGTGACCAGGACTGGCTCATCATGCACATGCATTGAAACATTTGTCAGATATAAACAGTAATTGCTGAAATGTATAGGTTTTAGCTCTAGTTTTCTTCAATCTGACCTAAAAACTACTGTCCCATTTCCATTACGTCTGTTAGTTTGATGGAGATGTGAAGGTAAGTAGCACAAACACAGGACCACTGATATGGATAAAAATACAGAGGGGTGTTATTGGGTTCAAGGGGAAATAAACTATTAGTTCCTGAATTTTTTAACCATTATGATATTTACTTTCTCACCTCTCATGTTCACTTAATCAAGAATAGAAATAGGTATATCAATTCGTTTGAATTCTCTTGTGTATTCTTTCAATACTTTATGATTGTTCCAGCTTCTGTGAAGAACACAAAGGGCCTCATTACAAATTTGGCAGTTGAAATTATCTGACTGCCAAAGTCATAGGGAGGATGCTGCCTTCATAGTGGTGGCTTCCGCCAGTCGTATTAAAACGTTTACGCTGGTCAGACTGGTGGAAACAGTTCCATGGCATTGGCCTCGGCTCCCGAGGCCAATGCTGTGGCAACCAGTACCCTCTGAATGCACACTGCCTGCAGGGGGGCCTCTGCACTGCCCATGCATGGTCTATATGTATGACTTTGAAAAAAACACATCTTACCGCCAATTAACCCTTATCAGAATCACATTAAATTATGGCGACGCTACATAGACGACATCTTAATCGTATGGCAGAGATCTTTGACAATGGCAGATAACTTTACAGCCTGGATCAATACTTTTGACCCCTTTTTGAAATTTACTGCCACTGTATCTGCCTCACATTTACCTTTTTTAGACCTGATGATCACCATTAACAATGGTAAATTGTTTACTAGTGTTTACCATAAGCCCACAGATCGTAACTCTCTTTTGCTATACAAGAGTCACCACCTGAAATCTTTGTGGGATAATTTACCCGTTGGCCAGTTCTTACGGCTGAGACGCAACTGTAGCTCATCCCAAGAATTCGAACACCAGGCTGACTCTCTTCAAGAAAAACTCCTTGAACGTCATTACCCCTTAAGAAATGTCAACCAGGCACGTGAAAGAGCTAGGAATAACAATAGGGATTCCTTGTTAGCAACCATGGAAAAGGGGCCTCAAACTAGACTAACATGCGTCTCTACCTAGACTCCCTTATCTAATTCAATTAAGAAATTGATCAGTAAAGATGGCCAATTTTTACGAGTGGGGGCTGTGAAATTTCAAGACCTCTTTTTGCTTTTAAACGTACTGCTAACGTTAAGGACATCGTTGTTCACACACGCCCACAAGTCTCACGTGATACCCCCACTCAAAAGACACTTTGGGGCCTCCCCCCTGTGGAGGGTCATCACCCTTGTGGTAACTGCAACGTGTGTTCTCTCATTAGGCATCTTATGACATTGAATTTAGATCCTATGGGTACCTAGCGTGTTAAGAAACACACCAACTGTAATACCAGGAACTGTATCTACATGATAACATGCCCTTGCGATCTACGATACATTCGTATGACAACCAGACCGGTAAAGATACGCATTAACGAACATAGAAGCAACATCAGATGCAATAGAATTACAACTAAACTGAGTGCGCACTTTTTGGAGACCTCACACTCCCCCGATGACCTTTGGTGGGTGGTAGTAGAAGCACCAAGAATTCGACTTAATGATTCTGGGTCATTGTTCAGGATTGAACAAAGATGGGTGTTTAAACTGGGGACTAGCTCACGAGGTCTGAATTACGACATCCCCTGGACTTCACTTTCATTATAATGCTGAGGACTCAATATATCCCTGATTTAACTGTATTCACTTCCCTTTATAGTTTATGTGAGTTGGACAAATCTTATTTTATGCCTCAGTATATAACTCCCTCTGTGAAACTAGCAAGTTATTTTTATATCATTATCCATTTTGGCTATTTTTATTATCAATGGATTAGATTTTTTCCTCTTTTCCTATTTAGAGGATCTGACCACCCGTTGCCATGCAAACGTGCCCATAATAAAAACAGTCCTCCTGTTACCCTCCCAAACTTTGCTGCGTACACTCAGTTATATTAGGAAGGTAGACCTTCCTTTATTTTTATACCGATGGACTACGTTAGTCCCTTTTCAGTCTCCATAACGCAGACGCGCGCGAACCTGAAGATGCAGCAACTTCCGGGTTCGCGGCGTCTATGAATAACTCTGACGGCGCCCGACTCAATTTGTTTCTGGACGCCGTTTCGGAGGGTAGGTCCATGGCTGTGGACCATTGACTAATATGTGAGTACACACTGCGCTTTCTTCAAACGAGGGTTGCTTAGTTCATTGAGAGGTCCACATTTTTGCCCCCTCTTTCAACAAGGGATTTCTTTGGCCCCATACCTCGCGGTATAACTTTTGTGTAACTAAGTTTTTGCTGACAAATTTTGTGTTATGGCATTGATACATCAATATTGGGTATATTCTCTACAGCACAATTATGCCCATTTCTATTATTCTGAATTTTCCTAGGTTTTTATAAAACCTCACATGTGACAGATGATATCCTTTTCATATCATATATGATTTGTGGTGTAATAGACTGATGTTGTTGATTTCTTATTTACTGTGCACCGTGTCAATTTGAGTCCTTGGAACGTGCCTCCCAAGGAACCTGTTCTCGACTTGGGGATGGTAAGCTTGACTTGTCACACTCTTTCTAGTGACCCATCACATATGTACTTTACTTAAACACCTTTATAACCACATATTGGGTACTTTTGGTGTCTGTATTGTCTATGTTTCTTTCTCCTAGGGCGACCTGACTTAGCCAGTTTACTTAAATGTAAGTGACCGTTTTTTTCTATCCTAATTTAAGGTTGTTCTTTTTTGAAGAAGAGGTGACTTAATTTTTTGTGTTTGGTCCTGATGAAGCGTCAATGGATCCGGCTGGACCGCAAGACGCGAAAAATGTCGACCCTAGCTTAGAGGTACTATAATAGTTAGAGTCCTCTGAGATTTGTCTATTCTTTGAAAGTAATTGAGCATTACAACTCAATCTGTGACTTTCATTTCTGGTTTTCATCTTGGTCTTCATCCTTTTTGTACTGATTAAACTATGATGTAGATTGTGTGATGAATAAGCAATTTTAATAAAAAAAATTATGTCCTCTCTTATGTGTACTGGTGCCTGAATGCAGGCATCTTGGTCTGTAGAGTTGAACTTACCAGCCACTATCAGAGTAGTACGGTTTATAGCCCCCCCTCTCGGGGAGCCCGTCAGGCATTGCAGTGCCGGCCTGGCGAGGAGCATTTCCCGATGATGATGCGAGTCATCCATTGTGATGCTTGAGGGCTCTTGCTCCTGAGATCTTCGGTCTCCTAGGTTGTCAGTCAATTTTGGAACAGTGTACCTTATATATATTCAGTATATGTCCCCTCCTGTGGCCCCCAGCACTGGCTTTCTGCCAGCCTTTTCATAGTGGTGACCCCGCCATAAAAAGGCTGCTGGAAAGAGGACTCGTGATCAGCAGGGCGATGCTGTATTCAGTGCAGCCATGGCTGACCACAACTCCGACCGCTGCCGGGAACCATGTTCCTGGTGGTGATGACGGTCCCTTGGCGGGCTAACAACCAGGGTCGTAATTTGGATGTCGGACTTCCAGGAGTGCTGCATTTTGACTACCGCAGCAAGTCTTAAGACCACCAGACTCGTAATGAGACCCAAAGTACTGTTAAAGTGAGTTAGTGAGTTATCCTCATTGTGTGATTTCATATAGTAGGATGTTGTGTCATTTATTTGGAAACTGTAACAGGGCTTTGTAAATATGAACATTTAAACAGTCAAATGAAATATTGGTAAGTAATCTCACCTGGTTTCCCTTTAAAAATAAAAAGAATTGGCAAAGCCCATAGGTCTCCCCTATGCAAGATATATTCATTTTGTCAATGTTTGTTGGCCACGTTGTACAGTAGTGTAATTGCCCCTAATATGGCTGAAAGTAAAAATAAAAAAGCACAATGATGCGGTCAATGTTGGCCTTGTCATAGCGCTTTCTTTTCACTTTCAGGCATGCTACACAGCAGCAGTGCTGCTGTACAACATGGCTAAAAACGTATAAACCAATAGCTCATGCAGAGGTGAAACATATTGCCTTGTTTTCCTGGCAGGAGGGGATGGGGTAAGCAACAAAGTGGAAGTGAAGTGGAGCCAGCAAGAACACAGGGGCAAGATGGGGGTGAGCACAAACTCGGGGTTGGTGCAAGCGATGTGGGAGGAGGGGAAACAAGGTAAATAACAATGAGGCAAGTGATGATATAGGCAACAACAATGGGCAAGAACGACACAGTAGCAACGATGGGGCAAGAAATGATGGGGCAACAACAATGGGGCAAGAAACAACAATTGGGCAACAATGGACAAACAACGAGGGGTTAACAACGATGTAAGCAACAACAATAGAGCAACTGCAGTGCGGAGTGGAAACACATGCACCCTTATAGAGTGATACATATAAAATTTTAAAAAGTATCTACAAAAAAGGGCAAGCAGTGGAAGGACCCAACAACCCATATCAAAGCAGTACTTGGGTCATGCTTCAGGGGAAAAAACACAAGAAGGAAGTGAAACTGGCCTGTGCTGACCAAGGGGAAACAAGGAAACGAGAGTCACAATTAAACCAACCAATGGTAAGCAATGGGTAGGCTGTAAGCCCCCTGTAAACTAACCAAAGGTCTTGCAAGCGAAAGCAAATGATCTGTCTCAGTCGAGATGTAAGTATTACTCAATTAGTCTCAATAAAGTATCTAAAAACCTCCCTAGACATCTTTGCTCCAAACCCCCATTTCCTGAGACAGGCACTGAAAAGAACGACTAAAAAAGCTAGTGTAAAGTTTGTTGCTGATATACAGAACCTGAGCCAGAGTACTCTCTATGACACAGTATTATGTAATAGGTTAGGGTCCCTAAGATGTAATGTAGTGTGACAGGTTAGGATCCGTTTGATGCAGTGCAGTGTGGTAGGTTAGTTTCCCTAGGCGTCAGTGCAGTGGAATAAGTATTATCTTTTGAAAGCACAGTATTGTTGTGCAATAGGACACATTATTCAAACAAAAGTGCTAGGATCTAATCCCTGCATTTGAGTTCATTGTGTTGAACCAATATACTAATTAATTTTATAATGCTGACTGTTGCGTTATTTACTCAGGATGCAGGCAAAGTGGTGATACAGTGTAGTTAGGAGCAGCACAATAGAATAAATGGCCAGATGTATGACTGTTTTTAGCGGTTGCAAACGGAGATTCGGCCCGCTTGCTACCGCTAAAACGGCCTCTGGCATGTACAAACCCTATTTTGTGAGTCATTAACCTATTACCGACTCGCAAAAGAGGGTTAGCGAGTCGCTATTAGGAATGGGAGTGCCAAGGGTGTCCTTCCTAATAGCGATTTGCAGGGGAATGTATGATTGTTTTGCGGCCAGAATGAGGTCGCAAAACAATTGCAGTTTACCGCCTACTGCAATTAGGTGGCAAGCCAGTCGCGAACGGGAAGGGGTCCCCAGGGAATTTGTGAATAGTAGGGAAATGGTAGCAAAAATGTTTTTTGAGAGTTGGCAGTGTGACGGTGCAGATTCTTTGGGTGAGACTTTCAGAAGTTTTCACAAAGAAAACTTGTAACTTGGCCATGCATTTTGCTAGAATCAAAAACTTAAGCTGTTTCTCCAGCCTCAAACACAATTAGAAGTTTTCAAAGTTTTCCAGAGGCAACACAGTGAAAGGAAGACAAGCACTTCTTCACAAATTTAATTTAAATTTTTCAAACTCCTAGTTTGGAAGTTGGAAATCATATTTTAGTGGCATTCTAAACCCTTAAGCCAACAGTAGCACAGTACAAACAAACAAGTTAGAAACTATATTGTTGGTACAGCATTAGTGAAGCATTCACCTCTGTTAAACCTTACAGGTATTTCCTGTGCAAGTGAGCATTTGGCAAGAGCAGTGTATCTATTTCATGCAAAGAAATTTACTGTTGGCAGCAGAAACAGGAAACATTCCCAGAGCTACTCAAATCACATCTAATAACTAGATTTCCTTCCACCTGCCTTTAACTCATCGAGCTCATTAGATTCATTTTATGATTTAAACTTATAATATTAAGCAGAAACATAGTGGCTTATTTACAAGCCCTTAGCACCAATGAAGTGTCACTTTAAGCGACATTCTGGTGGGGCTGTGCCTATTTCCACATTTACAAGGCGGTGCTAAGCCACTTTGCATGGCTAAATGCCGCCTTGTAAATATATGGCCCCCGATGCAGTTTTCTGCGGTACAGGGGCGTACAATGAGTGTTGCTGTGGGTGTTTCCATACAACACCCATTGCTTTTAACACCTCCCCTGATTTAGGAGAAATTGTAAACCAGAGACAGCGCCAAAAAATAACGTCATCCTAGGGGTGGTGTTAGAGAGGTATAATGAGGAGAAATACTTCTATTTCTCCTTGTTTTTGCTTTTCTATGTGTGCCGCAGAATGCAACACATAAAGCAAAAGCAAAACACCATTAATGATTCTTTATGTGCAGGAAGGTGTCCCCTCCTGCACACAAACAATCATTAAATAATGATGATTTGCTACTTCTATGTGTGCTGTATTCTGCAGCACACATAGAAGTAACAAATTGCCCTCATTGTTTATGTGCTGGAAGGGACATCTTCCTGCACATAAACAATCATGCCCTGCAACTCAGGCACCCTTGCACTATAGTATCCACAGGTAGATGGCACCTGAGCAACTACATTGGTTCACCTGCAAACTCAGCAGTGATATGTGCAAACATGTGCTTTAATATCCCAGTCTCTTCAACTCTTCAATTAAGTTATATACACAGTGACATGAATTAAATTCAGAATTTTGCAAAGGGATATCGGGAATATAGGCATCCCATTTACTAATTACTGCACCCCACCACTGAACAGACAGACGTTTCCAGAAATACTCAATGATCAATGCGACTGGAAGTGGAAATGTCAGTATTTTGACAGATGTAAACAAAGGCATGTAAATCACAGACCCTGAGGGTTTCAGCATGTAGGTGTATATGTGTTGGTTGCCTGGCTGCTAATGGATACTGACTCACAATACAGAACTAGGTGGGGGGACAGAGTTAGAACTTATTTCCGTTGTCCATTTTCCTTCATTTCTAAGTGCTGTATGCAATGAAAAAAAATGCTCTTTGGAAATGGCTGTCTAACTTTTAAATGTAATTTATTAAAGCTAATTAGGGTTCAGCTTTTACTTAACAATGAGTGTCCTATTTTCAATTATAGCTTTTAGTGACTCCATCAGATATTGACGAATTAGGGACCACTGTATGGGTTGAGGCTGCATTAATATTAGGCCATTGCTCCATTTAGGTCACATTTTAGGGCTTATTTCCAAGAAATGACGCACAACTGCGTTTGCGCATTTGTGCCTCAAAATTTTTAACGCCATGCTGCCATTTCTTACAGCCATGCATACGCTATCTTTACAAAACAGCATACCATGGCGATAAGAAAAGGCTTGTGTAAAAAAAATGATGCTCGACTTTGCGACATGTTGGCGCTAGTGCTGCAAAAGTGGCACCAGCCTAATAAGTGGCACATATTTTGACGCTCGTCATTCTAGCATCATTTTGGGCTGAAAAGCATCCTTAAAAATCTGGCAAAAACACCAAACAGAAGCCACAAGGTTCCACAATGGAGAATGCAGGACAAGAGAGACCCCAGAGAGACACCGGTGAATCCAGTACAAGCCTGAATGTCCAGACAGACTCCCTAGCAAAGGGGGAAAAGAAGGGGGAGTATAGTTTCAGTGAGGAGAATAACATCTTGATCACAGAGATGACGGAGCAAAAACACCAGCACTTTGTCACCTCTAAATTTCCAATAGGTAGGAAGGAGGCCAAATGGCAGTCCATGGTTGATAAAGTCAACAATGTGGCAGAGGTTAAGAGGACTGTGATGGACTATAAGAAGTGCTGGCACGATTGCAAGTGCAGAACAAAAGAGAAACTGGCTAGCAATCAAAAGCCAGCACTGCAGACTGGAGGTGGAAGTCCTGCACCCCAGGAGCAGCTGGATGAGCTGGAGGAGATGGTGGCAGCGGTCATCCCTGAGGAGTTGGTGGCAGGAGTCCAGGGACAGGGCACTGCAACATATGTTGACCAACAACAAATACAGGGTAAGTTGCAGCGAGGGCAATGTTGTAACTAACAGATGGCATAAGGGGAGGCACAGTAAACATGTGAAAGGTTTGCATGGGGGTACAGTAATGGCTAAACACATGTAACTATGCACTGCCTCCCCCACTATATACACAGACCACTTCACAACCCTCTCACCACTCCCTTCACTGTAACATCTGTACCATCTGGCCATGTTTAACTCTCATTGGGCATCATGTACTAGGCCTGTTGCGCAGGGTGGGGCAGCAAGGGGTGGGATACTCCTCCCTGCACCACTGAGAAAGGGCACAAATGTAACACACACACACAGTCTATGGGGCATTTCTATCATTACCCTCTGTGCTGGTGCACAATTTGCTGTCATGTGCCTATGGAGGCGCACCTGCACCATGCTACATGGGTGCCTGTGTTTTGGGGGATGATTACTGTTGTGCTCAAAGCACAACTTTCTTCATAACATCAGGCACAAGTAGTGTTTTTGTCTTACTGTCTGTGATGCACAATGCAGCATACATCAAAAAATGAAGTTACTGGGACAAAAAAGATATCACTCCCCCTCTTGTCACTTCTATGCCACCCTTGAGGTGGCGTATGAAACTGCAGCATTTCCAGACGTGAAAATAAGAAATGGCTTCAGATGTTGGGTGGGTTACATTTGTGTTGTGTGGGAACACCCCCAGCAATACACATGAAATACCATCTACATGCGCTCTGTGGTCTGAAATAGGCACATAAATGCCAGGCCATGAAAAGGCACACAAGGTGCCTTCCTTCACCTGGTAAATATGGCCTAACCCACTGCCCCACTGGAGTGTAATATACACATTATGATCTTGTGAGGCAGTGTGCTGTCAATGTCTGGGAAATGTGGCCCATTGCTAACCATGTATGATGAAATGATGCAGTGCAGCATCATCTTGAATGTGCAGGGATGTGTAATTGTCACTAACATGCAGCGCATCTCTGTACTACCCTTGGTTATGGGGCACAATCCACTGCCTAACACTGACAGAGGCACACATTGACCATAATGTAGGGGTGCCTGTATTGCAGGTATGATTGGACATGTGCATGAAGGGACATATCCAACAGTCAGGAATGTTGTCTGCCACTTCCAATGGCTGTCGCATATTGCAAAACACATTGAAAGATGCAAAAATAGGCCCATAACAATGTTAGTCATATATAGCACCACTACAATGCCACCCCTGAGGCACTGTAGCAACCTGATGTATTCACACATTGACAAGTTTGGGAAGGTGTCATGTCCTTATACCACCCAATGTGTGTGTTGTAAGAGTGATGCAAGGGGAGAACTGTCTACATGCATTCCCCTTGTCACCTCTTGCTATGTGTGCTGTATCCTGCACCACCCATAGTAAGATGCAACCAGCTCTTGTGTATTTGTTCATATAGTAAGGTGTCCCTTCATGCACAACAGCACTCAACCCTGCAACACAGGCACCCTTGCACCCATGCTGCAAGGAGGCCTGTGTTGCAAGGATGAGTGCTGTTGCGCAGGAAGAGACAACTTCATGCACAAACACAAATACAAGCAGTAGTTGCATCTTACTATGGGTGGTACAGTATACAGCACAAATAGCAAGAGGATAAATGTGGATAGTTCCTCCCCCCGCATCACTCTTACAACACATGTGGGCTGGCAGAGGAATGTGATACATACCCAAAATTGTAGATCTGGCAATACAACAGATTCCGTACGCTTTCATGGGTGTTGAATGGGAACACCCCAGGCAATACCCATGACGCGCAACTGCCACGCAGTGTAATGAATGAAAGGGGTCCTTATGCAGAAGCCCATGAAAACCAACACAAGATGGTTTTGACTGGACTTGTAAATGTGGACTGGCATAATGCGCCGAAGAAGCGTACCAAAGAATGATGCCCTGGTGGCACAGTGTGCCGCTAGGGGCCCATAAATGATGGATATGATGCATGGCTCTGCAGCATGTAAATCAGGCACAATGATTAACAACCTGATGACTCATGTGAATATCTAGTACAGATCAACATTGCCATAACTCTATCTCATTGCAAAGGATGATGCCATACCTCCCGGCCAGCTGCCTGTCCTGGACTTCTCAGATGATGACGATGATCATCTGCAAAGCATCAATCCTAACAATCTCCAGCAGATCCTGGGTGCCATCCGGAAACAATCTCCAGTCACAGGGAGGACAAAAAAGCACTTTGGAGCCTCCAACTGAGCCACCAACCAGAGAACACACACCACCTGCCATCTTACCCAGAGCCTAGACTCCCAGGACCCAGACATCATTTTCTAAACTACAGCATAGGAGTCCAGTGGCAGCTGGCGCAGCAGGTATGGGTGGGGATGAAGACCATGGCGGTCAGCCTAGCAGGAGTCCATAGATGCCTCAGCCCTAATAAGGACAACTCTGCTGCCATCAGAGGCACCTACTCTCTACTTCGTGGACTCCAGCATTCCCTGGCAAACATTGCTGGTGTCATGAGTCAGAAGCATGAACAAATGCCCTGCCAAAGTTGCACCAGTAATTTTGCCAATGGGCGGGGAGATATCCAAAGTGTCCTGGCATTCATGGAGCGGAAGCAGGACTCCCTTATTGACAACCTGGCTGCCTACCACAGTGACGTAGCTGCTGCGTTGCAAAACCAACAGTACTTCCTTGCTGCAGTGATGCTTTTCATCTTTCCACAGATGACAGCTGCCTGGACCTTGGAATTCACATCTTCAGCCCCTGATGTGTGTGTGTCTCCCTCCACTTCAACACCAGCACCACACCTGGCACGGGAGACACCACGCACATCAGAGGATGAAAATGTAGAAGGAACATCTTTCACCCGCAAAACCGCCCCATAGCTTCAGTCTGTGGCACATGGACAGTTTCTCTTTTGCTCTGTGTTTAAGATCATGCCAGTGTTGCAACAACTATCAACGTACCCTCTTCACTCTCCAACTGTTGACCAATCACACGTGTGAACTGTCATTGTGGCCAATCCTAACTAATGGCAATGTGATCACCTCCTTACTGATGCACTCTTCTCCTACACATGTCTCATGACATGTCCCCAAGGACTTTGTCTGGACATCCAATGGTCATTCTCCTGTGTCCTGTGCACTGTACAATACTACATAATTAATTTTTGCATATGTAATTACATTCACTCAATTCATCATTTGTGTTGAATCTGTGTCTGAGGTAGTAACTGTATGAACTACATGCAGTGTGTGAATATGTGAGAAAGTAGCCTCTTTCTAGCCTTGTTACCCCCCACTTTTGGCCTGTTTGTGAGTATATGTCAGGGTGTTTTCACTGTCTCACTGGGATTCTTCTAGCCAGGGCCCAGTGCTCATAGTGAAAACCCTATGTTGTCAGTATGTTTGTTATGTGTCACTGGGACCCTGCTAGCCATGCTGACATGTCTAAGATCATGGAATTGTCACCCGAATGCCATTCTGGCACTGGGGAGACAATTCCATGATCCCCCGGGTCTCTATCACAGAACCCGGGTACTGCCAAACTGCCTTTACCGGGGTTTCACTGCAGCTGCTGCTGCTGCCAACCCCTCAGAAAGGTTTCTGCTCTCCTGGGGTCCAGCCGGGCCTGGCCCACGAAGGCAGAACAAAGGACTTCCTCAGAGAGTGGGTGTTACACCCTCTCCCTTTGGAATAAGGTGTCAGGGCTGGGGAGGAGTAGCCTCCCCCAGCCTCTGGAAATGCTTTGATGGGCACAGATGGTGCCCATCTCTGCATAAGCCAGTCTACACTGGTTCAGGGATCCCCCAGCCCTGCTCTGGCGCGAAACTGGACAAGGGAAAGGGGAGTGACCACTCCCCTGACGTGCACCTCCCAGGGGAGGTGCCCAGAGCTCCTCCAGTGTGCTCCAGACCTCTGCCATCTTGGAAACAGAGGTGTTGCTGGCACACTGGACTGCTCTGAGTGACCAGTGCCATCAGGTGACGTCAGAGACTCCTGCTGATAGGCTCTTACCTGTCTCACTAGCCTATCCTCCTTTCTAGGTAGCCAAACCTCCTTTTCTGGCTATTTAGGGTCTCTGCTTTGGGGAATTCTTCAGATACCGAATGCAAGAGCTTATCAGAGTTCCTCTGCATCTCTCTCTTCACCTTCTGCCAAAGGATCGACCGCTCACTGCTCAGGACGCCTGCAAAACCGCAACAAAGTAGCAAAGACGACTATTGCAACCTTGAATCGCTGATCCTGCCGCCTTCTCGACTGTTTCCTGGTGGTGCATGCTCTGGGGATAGTCTGCCTCCTTTCTGCACCAGGAGCTCTGAAGAAATCTCCCATTGGGATGACGGAATCCTCCCCCTGCAACCGCAGGCAACAAAAGACTGCATCACCGGTCCTCTGGGTCCCCTCTTAGCACGACGAGCGTGGTCCCTGGAACTCAGCAACTCTGTCCAAGTGACTCCCACAGTCCAGTGACTCTTCAGTCCAAGTTTGGTGGAGGTAAGTCCTTGCCTCCCCACGCTGGACTGCATTGCTGGGTACCGCGTGATTTGCAGCTGCTCCGGCTCCTGTGCAGTCTTCCAGGATTTCCTTTGTGCACAGCCAAGCCTGGGTCCCTGACACTGTAACCTGCAGTGCACAACCTTCTGAGTTGTCCTCCGGCATCGGGGACTACCTTATGTGTCTTCAGGTGGACTCCGGTTCACTCCTCTTCCAAGTGCCTGTTCTGGTACTTCTACGGGTGCTGCCTGCTTCTGTGAGGGCTCCCTGACTTGCTGGGCGCCCCCTCTGTCTCCTCATCCAAGTGGTGACATCCTTGTCCCTCCTGGGCCACAGCAGTATCCACAAAACCCTAACCACAACCCTTGCAGCTAGCAAGGCTTGTTTGCGGTCTTTCTGCATGGGAACACCTCTGAAAGCTTCTTCACGATGTGGGATATCCATCCTCCAAAGGGGAAGTTTCTAGCCCTCTTCGTTCTTGCAGAATCCACAGCTTCTACCATCCAGTGGCAGCTTCTTTGCACCCTCAATTGGCATTTCCTGGGCATCTGCCCACTCTCGACATTGTCGCGACTCTTGGACTTGGTCCCCTTGTTTCACAGGTACTCTGGTCCGGAAATCCACTTTGGTTGCTTTGCTGGTGTTGGTCTTCCTTGCAGAAACCCCCTATGACGACTTCTGTGCTCTCTGGGGGTTATAGGTGCACTTTACACCTACTTTTCAGGGTCTTGGGGTGGGCTATTTTTCTAACCCTCACTGTTTTCTTACAGTCCCAGCGACCCTCTACAAGCTCACATAGGTTTGGGGTCCATTTGTGGTTTGCATTCCATTTTTGGAGTATATGGTTTGTGTTGCCCCTATACCTATGTGCTCCTATTGCAATCTACTGTAACTTTACATTGCTTGCATTACTTACTTTTGCTATTACTGCATATTTTTGGTATTGTGTATATTTGGCATCCTCATACTGAGGGTACTCACTGAGATACTTTTGGCATATTGTCATAAAAATAAATTACCTTTATTTTTAGTATATCTGTGTATTGTGTTTTCTTATGATATTGTGCATATGACACTAGTGGTATAGTAGGAGCTTTGCATGTCTCCTAGTTCAGCCTAAGCTGCTCTGCTATAGCTACCTTCTATCAGCCTAAGCTGCTAGAAACACCTCTTCTACACTAATAAGGGATAACTGGACCTGGTACAGAGTGTAAGTACCCCTTGGTACCCACTACAAGCCAGGCCAGCCTCCTACAGAAGACAATACACCAAGGGGCCTATTTACAAGTAAATGGCGCAGCGCAGTGTCACAAGCAATGTTGCTGCACTGAGCTGCGTTATTTCCAAAAGGCAGGGTTGTGCTGTATGTAAAATAATACAGTGCACCCATGGGTTTTCTCTAGCTCTGGTGCTGAATCAGCTGCCTGGTGCCAATACAGGCACCCTTGCACCTTAGTTCAAGGTTGTCTACATTGCAGGGAATGGTTGTCTATGTGCTGAAAGGTGTCTCTTCCTGCACATAAACAATCACTAATGGCTCCTTGCTCTTTCTATGTGTGCTGCACAATGCACCCCATGAAAAAAGCAAAAACAAAGAGAATTAAAAGTATTTGCCCCTGTTGTGCCATGCCAGCTCCACACCTTGGGGTGGCGTCAGTGTCAATGAGACAGTGCTAAAAGCAATGGGTGTTGTGTGGGTAAGCCCACAGAAACACCCATTGCATGCCCCTCTGCCACAGAAATGGGGGGGCGGCCTATATTTACAATGCTGCATTGAGCCACACGAAGTGGCTTCATGCCACCTTGTAAATGAGTAAAAAGGCACAGTGCCACAAGAGCATCACAAAAAGAGACACAGTGGTGGTGCTAGGGGCTTGTCAATATGCCCCTGAGTACCTGCCTAAGTGATATGTGAGGATTAGTTACAGACACAAAGCTACTGCACTATGATTAAGGTGATGGATAGCTATGAAGACAAGTTAGCTCTATCAGAGGCTGCCAAGCATGGAATGTTACAGTTAACATGCAGGGGGAGAGCAATGACAACAACATAATGACAATGCAAGTCGCATTACTTCACAACTGCTAATCTGCTAACTCTAAGGCTCCTGGCCTTGATGGGGTCCCAATAGATATTTATAAATCTAATGCTACTTTATGGGCCCCTATAAAAATACAAGTTTGTAATGCTGCAGATGGAGGGCTTGAACCTGCCTCTTTGACAGAGAGTATTATTGTAGTAGGGGGACAGAGGAGATGCACGCTGTACCGGTCCAATATCCCTTCTGGACTCTATTGTCAAATTACTTGGTAGGATTCTCTTGGACAGGCTGGAATGTTGGGTGGCGGATAACCACATTCTCACGGATTCAGAATAAAGGTTCAGGAGAGCTATTGGTATGATGGAACAAAGTGTTAATTTGCATCTCTTTATTAGTAAATAGGCAGTAGAAAAAAAGGGGCATATGTTTCTATGTTTTGCAGACTTATCCAGTGCCTTTGCTTTAGTCAGTCATGTCCCAGTATGTGTATTCAGGGGGAGTAGGTGGGGGACTACCACCAGTCTTCTGTATGGCGATGTTGTGCCTGGATGCCATGGACCAAACCTTCCTGCGCAGGTCATTCCATCTCTTCTGGATGTCATCCATTGTGCCTGGATAGTTTCCCACTCCGTTTACCTTGTTGACCATTCGCTGCCATAGCTCCATCTTCCAGGCCATGGGTGTCTGCTGCACCTGTGCCCTGAATAGTGTGGCTCGACCCTGAGTATTTCGTCCACAATGGTCCTTAGCTCCCTGTCTGTGAAGCAGGGTGCTTAAGGGGTGCCATGGTGTGTGTTGTGGGTGGTGTGTTGTAGATGTATTGATGAGGGTGCTGTTGTGTAGTTGGATGTGTGGCTTGTGATGGTTTTTGGGGTATGTATGGGTTTTGGTGGTGTATATGTGTGTGTGACTTATGTGATGTGATGTTGAGTTCAGTGTATGCATGCTGTTTTGTCAATATCACTCGTGCTATTGGCGCTGCAAAGGATTGTGGGGTGTGTAGTTTATAGTGTTGTGGATGTGTGCCAGGTGTGTGGGTTTCAAAGTTGCTAATGTGTGCATTTGTTGTTGGTGGGTCCCATTGCTGGCTGTGAGGTCCATACCGCCAACGGTAGTTTGGCATTCACTGTTCGCCAAGCTGATTAGTGCATCATTATCTGGTGGGCGGAGGATTTGTCTGCATGGCAGTGGCAGGGTGCGGTGTACTGCCTTTCTGCCATTGTTGACCCTGGCGGTAGGTGGAGGTTGCAAGATTTTTGGAGGTTTGTCTTTTTGGCATCATTATTCAGAGGTGTGCAGACTACTGCCACTGGTGGTCTTCTGTTCACCGTCGGCACGGCGGTCGGCGGTGATTACCACCAAGTTCATAATGAGTGCCTGAGTGTCCTGGTGTAATCCTAAAATGAAAACTTGACCCAGCACACACCCTGTAGACACTGTATGCAATATAGTTGAATCACCCCTCTGGTAGGCCTTCCTGCCCTAAAGCAGGGTGCACTATACTGTGTGAGTTGGCGTAGATGCATGAGAAATATGCCCCTACTGTGTCCCTGCCAATTTTAGGACATAGTAAGTGAACACAGCAGTCATTTGAAATGCATGTGCTGGACACGGGTAAGTACGAGTTTCACAGCTACATAATGGCCACTCTGAACCCTGGATTGTTTGGTATCAAACAACACAGAATTATAATCCAAACTGATAACAGTATTGGATTTATTGCAAAATGTACCCAGGAATCGACAATCGCCGCTAAGGGGTTGCTTGGACATTGGACAGACTCTACAAACCCCCTGAAGACCTCTGCACTTCCACAAATCACTGAAGATCTCTCTCCAGAGTGACAGCATCACTCTCCTGCAACAAAGACCCAAAAACAGTGAAGTTCAGTTCATTGACTGGCTACTGACCAAGGATCCAGACATTGCAGCCAAACCAACTTTCTCCCAACTTATATCTAGGATGCAAGCTACCAGTGTGGCAAGTTTGGTGGCACTGTGACCTCCAGTGGCCGAACTGTGCAATAGCCCCAGGTACTGATCACTCCACATTGGACACCCAGAAGGAGAGTCCACTCTGGACTGAAAAAGGACCAGGCAGAAGCCCCAGTTGAGGGACTTAAAAAAACACCAGCATGTCCCCAAAGTGCCCCTGCTAACCTGCAAGCAACCCCACAAAGCAACATCGCTCCTGCTTCCAAAGGCACCTTTGCACACAGCTCCTGGCTCACAGATTCGCTCTACACCCATCCTCCCTGTGCCCTGCACCAAAGGTCCAGCTATATTCTAAGGGTCTCCCGCCCCCTGTGACCTCGACACTCAAGGGGGACCCACCGGACTCAAATTGAAGTCCACCAGTGCAGTGCTTTTCCAAGTGGTCCCCCGAAGTGGCTTTGCACCAGCTCTAGCGACTTTCTGCAGCTCCTCTCGCCAAAACCGGGAGCCGTCCAAACTTCTCCAGCTGGTCCACAGGGACCACTGATGACCTTGACCTATCTGCAAAAAGAAACATTGGAAAACACATTGCCTGATTTTATATGCAGTTTTTAAGTATTTCTCGATTGATTCCTATAAGGCGTAACTATGCACAGAACTGAAACATTTTCTAAACTTTAAAAATTAATAACTTACAAAGTACTTACCCGATTTTGATGATCTTGGTCTTAAAAATCTTTAAAAAGTCTGAAGTATTTTTATGAATTGGTCTTGAATTATTCTTTTGAGTGTGTATCTTGCTTTAATGATTCTGTGAGTACAACAAATGCTTTGCACTTCCCAAAGATTAGCCTAACTGCTTGACCAAGCTACCATACAAATTAGAGCATTAGGTGGTCTAGTTTTCACCTCTGCAAAACAACATGTGTTTGCCTGGACCCTTTACATGGTCTGCCGGGTTTTGCACATTACAAAGATGGCCAGCCTCCTACAACTAGTCCATACATATAAAGAGAAAGAAAAAACTACAAGGTTTAAAATGCATGTTTTAATTTCTAAGTGACCAGGACTGGCTCATCATGCACATGCATTGAAACATTTGTCAGATATAAACAGTAATTGCTGAAATGTATAGGTTTTAGCTCTAGTTTTCTTCAATCTGACCTAAAAACTACTGTCCCATTTCCATTACGTCTGTTAGTTTGATGGAGATGTGAAGGTAAGTAGCACAAACACAGGACCACTGATATGGATAAAAATACAGAGGGGTGTTATTGGGTTCAAGGGGAAATAAACTATTAGTTCCTGAATTTTTTAACCATTATGATATTTACTTTCTCACCTCTCATGTTCACTTAATCAAGAATAGAAATAGGTATATCAATTCGTTTGAATTCTCTTGTGTATTCTTTCAATACTTTATGATTGTTCCAGCTTCTGTGAAGAACACAAAGGGCCTCATTACAAATTTGGCAGTTGAAATTATCTGACTGCCAAAGTCATAGGGAGGATGCTGCCTTCATAGTGGTGGCTTCCGCCAGTCGTATTAAAACGTTTACGCTGGTCAGACTGGTGGAAACAGTTCCATGGCATTGGCCTCGGCTCCCGAGGCCAATGCTGTGGCAACCAGTACCCTCTGAATGCACACTGCCTGCAGGGGGGCCTCTGCACTGCCCATGCATGGTCTATATGTATGACTTTGAAAAAAACACATCTTACCGCCAATTAACCCTTATCAGAATCACATTAAATTATGGCGACGCTACATAGACGACATCTTAATCGTATGGCAGAGATCTTTGACAATGGCAGATAACTTTACAGCCTGGATCAATACTTTTGACCCCTTTTTGAAATTTACTGCCACTGTATCTGCCTCACATTTACCTTTTTTAGACCTGATGATCACCATTAACAATGGTAAATTGTTTACTAGTGTTTACCATAAGCCCACAGATCGTAACTCTCTTTTGCTATACAAGAGTCACCACCTGAAATCTTTGTGGGATAATTTACCCGTTGGCCAGTTCTTACGGCTGAGACGCAACTGTAGCTCATCCCAAGAATTCGAACACCAGGCTGACTCTCTTCAAGAAAAACTCCTTGAACGTCATTACCCCTTAAGAAATGTCAACCAGGCACGTGAAAGAGCTAGGAATAACAATAGGGATTCCTTGTTAGCAACCATGGAAAAGGGGCCTCAAACTAGACTAACATGCGTCTCTACCTAGACTCCCTTATCTAATTCAATTAAGAAATTGATCAGTAAAGATGGCCAATTCTTACGAGTGGGGGCTGTGAAATTTCAAGACCTCTTTTTGCTTTTAAACGTACTGCTAACGTTAAGGACATTGTTGTTCACACACGCCCACAAGTCCCACGTGATACCCCCACTCAAAAGACACTTTGGGGCCTCCCCCCTGTGGAGGGTCATCACCCTTGTGGTAACTGCAACGTGTGTTCTCTCATTAGGCATCTTATGACATTGAATTTAGATCCTATGGGTACCTAGCGTGTTAAGAAACACACCAACTGTAATACCAGGAACTGTATCTACATGATAACATGCCCTTGCGATCTACGATACATTCGTTTGACAACCAGACCGGTAAAGATACGCATTAACGAACATAGAAGCAACATCAGATGCAATAGAATTACAACTAAACTGAGTGCGCTCTTTTTGGAGACCTCACACTCCCCCGATGACCTTTGGTGGGTGGTAGTAGAAGCACCAAGAATTCGACTTAATGATTCTGGGTCATTGTTCAGGATTGAACAAAGATGGGTGTTTAAACTGGGGACTAGCTCACGAGGTCTGAATTACGACATCCCCTGGACTTCACTTTCATTATAATGCTGAGGACTCAATATATCCCTGATTTAACTGTATTCACTTCCCTTTATAGTTTATGTGAGTTGGACAAATCTTATTTTATGCCTCAGTATATAACTCCCTCTGTGAAACTAGCAAGTTATTTTTATATCATTATCCATTTTGGCTATTTTTATTATCAATGGATTAGATTTTTTCCTCTTTTCCTATTTAGAGGATCTGACCACCCGTTGCCATGCAAACGTGCCCATAATAAAAACAGTCCTCCTGTTACCCTCCCAAACTTTGCTGCGTACACTCAGTTATATTAGGAAGGTAGACCTTCCTTTATTTTTATACCGATGGACTACGTTAGTCCCTTTTCAGTCTCCATAACGCAGACGCGCGCGAACCTGAAGATGCAGCAACTTCCGGGTTCGCGGCGTCTATGAATAACTCTGACGGCGCCCGACTCAATTTGTTTCTGGACGCCGTTTCGGAGGGTAGGTCCATGGCTGTGGACCATTGACTAATATGTGAGTACACACTGCGCTTTCTTCAAACGAGGGTTGCTTAGTTCATTGAGAGGTCCACATTTTTGCCCCCTCTTTCAACAAGGGATTTCTTTGGCCCCATACCTCGCGGTATAACTTTTGTGTAACTAAGTTTTTGCTGACAAATTTTGTGTTATGGCATTGATACATCAATATTGGGTATATTCTCTACAGCACAATTATGCCCATTTCTATTATTCTGAATTTTCCTAGGTTTTTATAAAACCTCACATGTGACAGATGATATCCTTTTCATATCATATATGATTTGTGGTGTAATAGACTGATGTTGTTGATTTCTTATTTACTGTGCACCGTGTCAATTTGAGTCCTTGGAACGTGCCTCCCAAGGAACCTGTTCTCGACTTGGGGATGGTAAGCTTGACTTGTCACACTCTTTCTAGTGACCCATCACATATGTACTTTACTTAAACACCTTTATAACCACATATTGGGTACTTTTGGTGTCTGTATTGTCTATGTTTCTTTCTCCTAGGGCGACCTGACTTAGCCAGTTTACTTAAATGTAAGTGACCGTTTTTTTCTATCCTAATTTAAGGTTGTTCTTTTTTGAAGAAGAGGTGACTTAATTTTTTGTGTTTGGTCCTGATGAAGCGTCAATGGATCCGGCTGGACCGCAAGACGCGAAAAATGTCGACCCTAGCTTAGAGGTACTATAATAGTTAGAGTCCTCTGAGATTTGTCTATTCTTTGAAAGTAATTGAGCATTACAACTCAATCTGTGACTTTCATTTCTGGTTTTCATCTTGGTCTTCATCCTTTTTGTACTGATTAAACTATGATGTAGATTGTGTGATGAATAAGCAATTTTAATAAAAAAAATTATGTCCTCTCTTATGTGTACTGGTGCCTGAATGCAGGCATCTTGGTCTGTAGAGTTGAACTTACCAGCCACTATCAGAGTAGTACGGTTTATAGCCCCCCTCTCGGGGAGCCCGTCAGGCATTGCAGTGCCGGCCTGGCGAGGAGCATTTCCCGATGATGATGCGAGTCATCCATTGTGATGCTTGAGGGCTCTTGCTCCTGAGATCTTCGGTCTCCTAGGTTGTCAGTCAATTTTGGAACAGTGTACCTTATATATATTCAGTATACAAGGGAGTGCAGAATTATTAGGCAAATGAGTATTTTGACCACATCATCCTCTTTATGCATGTTGTCTTACTCCAAGCTGTATAGGCTCGAAAGCCTACTACCAATTAAGCATATTAGGTGATGTGCATCTCTGTAATGAGAAGGGGTGTGGTCTAATGACATCAACACCCTATATCAGGTGTGCATAATTATTAGGCAACTTCCTTTCCTTTGGCAAAATGGGTCAAAAGAAGGACTTGACAGGCTCAGAAAAGTCAAAAATAGTGAGATATCTTGCAGAGGGATGCAGCACTCTTAAAATTGCAAAGCTTCTGAAGCGTGATCATCGAACAATCAAGCGTTTCATTCAAAATAGTCAACAGGGTCGCAAGAAGCGTGTGGAAAAACCAAGGCGCAAAATAACTGCCCATGAACTGAGAAAAGTCAAGCGTGCAGCTGCCACGATGCCACTTGCCACCAGTTTGGCCAGATTTCAGAGCTGCAACATCACTGGAGTGCCCAAAAGCACAAGGTGTGCAATACTCAGAGACATGGCCAAGGTAAGAAAGGCTGAAAGACGACCACCACTGAACAAGACACACAAGCTGAAACGTCAAGACTGGGCCAAGAAATATCTCAAGACTGATTTTTCTAAGGTTTTATGGACTGATGAAATGAGAGTGAGTCTTGATGGGCCAGATGGATGGGCCCTTGGCTGGATTGGTAAAGGGCAGAGAGCTCCAGTCCGACTCAGACGCCAGCAAGGTGGAGGTGGAGTACTGGTTTGGGCTGGTATCATCAAAGATGAGCTTGTGGGGCCCTTTCGGGTTGAGGATGGAGTCAAGCTCAACTCCCAGTCCTACTGCCAGTTCCTGGAAGACACCTTCTTCAAGCAGTGGTACAGGAAGAAGTCTGCATCCTTCAAGAAAAACATGGTTTTCATGCAGGACAATGCTCCATCACACGCGTCCAAGTACTCCACAGCGTGGCTGGCAAGAAAGGGTATAAAAGAAGGAAATCTAATGACATGGCCTCCTTGTTCACCTGATCTGAACCCCATTGAGAACCTGTGGTCCATCATCAAATGTGAGATTTACAAGGAGGGAAAACAGTACACCTCTCTGAACAGTGTCTGGGAGGCTGTGGTTGCTGCTGCACGCAATGTTGATGGTGAACAGATCAAAATACTGACAGAATCCATGGATGGCAGGCTTTTGAGTGTCCTTGCAAAGAAAGGTGGCTGTATTGGTCACTGATTTGTTTTTGTTTTGTTTTTGAATGTCAGAAATGTATATTTGTGAATGTTGAGATGTTATATTGGTTTCACTGGTAATAATAAATAATTGAAATGGGTATATATATTTTTTTGTTAAGTTGCCTAATAATTATGCACAGTAATAGTCACCTGCACACACAGATATCCCCCTAGCATAGCTAAAACTAAAAACAAACTAAAAACTACTTCCAAAAATATTCAGCTTTGATATTAATGAGTTTTTTGGGTTCATTGAGAACATGGTTGTTGTTCAATAATAAAATTAATCCTCAAAAATACAACTTGCCTAATAATTCTGCACTCCCTGTATGTCCCCTCCTGTGGCCCCCAGCACTGGCTTTCTGCCAGCCTTTTCATAGTGGTGACCCCGCCATAAAAAGGCTGCTGGAAAGAGGACTCGTGATCAGCAGGGCGATGCTGTATTCAGTGCAGCCATGGCTGACCACAACTCCGACCGCTGCCGGGAACCATGTTCCTGGTGGTGATGACGGTCCCTTGGCGGGCTAACAACCAGGGTCGTAATTTGGATGTCGGACTTCCAGGAGTGCTGCATTTTGACTACCGCAGCAAGTCTTAAGACCACCAGACTCGTAATGAGACCCAAAGTACTGTTAAAGTGAGTTAGTGAGTTATCCTCATTGTGTGATTTCATATAGTAGGATGTTGTGTCATTTATTTGGAAACTGTAACAGGGCTTTGTAAATATGAACATTTAAACAGTCAAATGAAATATTGGTAAGTAATCTCACCTGGTTTCCCTTTAAAAATAAAAAGAATTGGCAAAGCCCATAGGTCTCCCCTATGCAAGATATATTCATTTTGTCAATGTTTGTTGGCCACGTTGTACAGTAGTGTAATTGCCCCTAATATGGCTGAAAGTAAAAATAAAAAAGCACAATGATGCGGTCAATGTTGGCCTTGTCATAGCGCTTTCTTTTCACTTTCAGGCATGCTACACAGCAGCAGTGCTGCTGTACAACATGGCTAAAAACGTATAAACCAATAGCTCATGCAGAGGTGAAACATATTGCCTTGTTTTCCTGGCAGGAGGGGATGGGGTAAGCAACAAAGTGGAAGTGAAGTGGAGCCAGCAAGAACACAGGGGCAAGATGGGGGTGAGCACAAACTCGGGGTTGGTGCAAGCGATGTGGGAGGAGGGGAAACAAGGTAAATAACAATGAGGCAAGTGATGATATAGGCAACAACAATGGGCAAGAACGACACAGTAGCAACGATGGGGCAAGAAATGATGGGGCAACAACAATGGGGCAAGAAACAACAATTGGGCAACAATGGACAAACAACGAGGGGTTAACAACGATGTAAGCAACAACAATAGAGCAACTGCAGTGCGGAGTGGAAACACATGCACCCTTATAGAGTGATACATATAAAATTTTAAAAAGTATCTACAAAAAAGGGCAAGCAGTGGAAGGACCCAACAACCCATATCAAAGCAGTACTTGGGTCATGCTTCAGGGGAAAAAACACAAGAAGGAAGTGAAACTGGCCTGTGCTGACCAAGGGGAAACAAGGAAACGAGAGTCACAATTAAACCAACCAATGGTAAGCAATGGGTAGGCTGTAAGCCCCCTGTAAACTAACCAAAGGTCTTGCAAGCGAAAGCAAATGATCTGTCTCAGTCGAGATGTAAGTATTACTCAATTAGTCTCAATAAAGTATCTAAAAACCTCCCTAGACATCTTTGCTCCAAACCCCCATTTCCTGAGACAGGCACTGAAAAGAACGACTAAAAAAGCTAGTGTAAAGTTTGTTGCTGATATACAGAACCTGAGCCAGAGTACTCTCTATGACACAGTATTATGTAATAGGTTAGGGTCCCTAAGATGTAATGTAGTGTGACAGGTTAGGATCCGTTTGATGCAGTGCAGTGTGGTAGGTTAGTTTCCCTAGGCGTCAGTGCAGTGGAATAAGTATTATCTTTTGAAAGCACAGTATTGTTGTGCAATAGGACACATTATTCAAACAAAAGTGCTAGGATCTAATCCCTGCATTTGAGTTCATTGTGTTGAACCAATATACTAATTAATTTTATAATGCTGACTGTTGCGTTATTTACTCAGGATGCAGGCAAAGTGGTGATACAGTGTAGTTAGGAGCAGCACAATAGAATAAATGGCCAGATGTATGACTGTTTTTAGCGGTTGCAAACGGAGATTCGGCCCGCTTGCTACCGCTAAAACGGCCTCTGGCATGTACAAACCCTATTTTGTGAGTCATTAACCTATTACCGACTCGCAAAAGAGGGTTAGCGAGTCGCTATTAGGAATGGGAGTGCCAAGGGTGTCCTTCCTAATAGCGATTTGCAGGGGAATGTATGATTGTTTTGCGGCCAGAATGAGGTCGCAAAACAATTGCAGTTTACCGCCTACTGCAATTAGGTGGCAAGCCAGTCGCGAACGGGAAGGGGTCCCCAGGGAATTTGTGAATAGTAGGGAAATGGTAGCAAAAATGTTTTTTGAGAGTTGGCAGTGTGACGGTGCAGATTCTTTGGGTGAGACTTTCAGAAGTTTTCACAAAGAAAACTTGTAACTTGGCCATGCATTTTGCTAGAATCAAAAACTTAAGCTGTTTCTCCAGCCTCAAACACAATTAGAAGTTTTCAAAGTTTTCCAGAGGCAACACAGTGAAAGGAAGACAAGCACTTCTTCACAAATTTAATTTAAATTTTTCAAACTCCTAGTTTGGAAGTTGGAAATCATATTTTAGTGGCATTCTAAACCCTTAAGCCAACAGTAGCACAGTACAAACAAACAAGTTAGAAACTATATTGTTGGTACAGCATTAGTGAAGCATTCACCTCTGTTAAACCTTACAGGTATTTCCTGTGCAAGTGAGCATTTGGCAAGAGCAGTGTATCTATTTCATGCAAAGAAATTTACTGTTGGCAGCAGAAACAGGAAACATTCCCAGAGCTACTCAAATCACATCTAATAACTAGATTTCCTTCCACCTGCCTTTAACTCATCGAGCTCATTAGATTCATTTTATGATTTAAACTTATAATATTAAGCAGAAACATAGTGGCTTATTTACAAGCCCTTAGCACCAATGAAGTGTCACTTTAAGCGACATTCTGGTGGGGCTGTGCCTATTTCCACATTTACAAGGCGGTGCTAAGCCACTTTGCATGGCTAAATGCCGCCTTGTAAATATATGGCCCCCGATGCAGTTTTCTGCGGTACAGGGGCGTACAATGAGTGTTGCTGTGGGTGTTTCCATACAACACCCATTGCTTTTAACACCTCCCCTGATTTAGGAGAAATTGTAAACCAGAGACAGCGCCAAAAAATAACGTCATCCTAGGGGTGGTGTTAGAGAGGTATAATGAGGAGAAATACTTCTATTTCTCCTTGTTTTTGCTTTTCTATGTGTGCCGCAGAATGCAACACATAAAGCAAAAGCAAAACACCATTAATAATTCTTTATGTGCAGGAAGGTGTCCCCTCCTGCACACAAACAATCATTAAATAATGATGATTTGCTACTTCTATGTGTGCTGTATTCTGCAGCACACATAGAAGTAACAAATTGCCCTCATTGTTTATGTGCTGGAAGGGACATCTTCCTGCACATAAACAATCATGCCCTGCAACTCAGGCACCCTTGCACTATAGTATCCACAGGTAGATGGCACCTGAGCAACTACATTGGTTCACATGCAAACTCAGCAGTGATATGTGCAAACATGTGCTTTAATATCCCAGTCTCTTCAACTCTTCAATTAAGTTATATACACAGTGACATAAATTAAATTCAGAATTTTGCAAAGGGATATCGGGAATATAGGCATCCCATTTACTAATTACTGCACCCCACCACTGAACAGACAGACGTTTCCAGAAATACTCAATGATCAATGCGACTGGAAGTGGAAATGTCAGTATTTTGACAGATGTAAACAAAGGCATGTAAATCACAGACCCTGAGGGTTTCAGCATGTAGGTGTATATGTGTTGGTTGCCTGGCTGCTAATGGATACTGACTCACAATACAGAACTAGGTGGGGGGACAGAGTTAGAACTTATTTCCGTTGTCCATTTTCCTTCATTTCTAAGTGCTGTATGCAATGAAAAAAAATGCTCTTTGGAAATGGCTGTCTAACTTTTAAATGTAATTTATTAAAGCTAATTAGGGTTCAGCTTTTACTTAACAATGAGTGTCCTATTTTCAATTATAGCTTTTAGTGACTCCATCAGATATTGACGAATTAGGGACCACTGTATGGGTTGAGGCTGCATTAATATTAGGCCATTGCTCCATTTAGGTCACATTTTAGGGCTTATTTCCAAGAAATGACGCACAACTGCGTTTGCGCATTTGTGCCTCAAAATTTTTAACGCCATGCTGCCATTTCTTACAGCCATGCATACGCTATCTTTACAAAACAGCATACCATGGCGATAAGAAAAGGCTTGTGTAAAAAAAATGATGCTCGACTTTGCGACATGTTGGCGCTAGTGCTGCAAAAGTGGCACCAGCCTAATAAGTGGCACATATTTTGACGCTCGTCATTCTAGCATCATTTTGGGCTGAAAAGCATCATTAAAAATCTGGCAAAAACACCAAACAGAAGCCACAAGGTTCCACAATGGAGAATGCAGGACAAGAGAGACCCCAGAGAGACACCGGTGAATCCAGTACAAGCCTGAATGTCCAGACAGACTCCCTAGCAAAGGGGGAAAAGAAGGGGGAGTATAGTTTCAGTGAGGAGAATAACATCTTGATCACAGAGATGACGGAGCAAAAACACCAGCACTTTGTCACCTCTAAATTTCCAATAGGTAGGAAGGAGGCCAAATGGCAGTCCATGGTTGATAAAGTCAACAATGTGGCAGAGGTTAAGAGGACTGTGATGGACTATAAGAAGTGCTGGCACGATTGCAAGTGCAGAACAAAAGAGAAACTGGCTAGCAATCAAAAGCCAGCACTGCAGACTGGAGGTGGAAGTCCTGCACCCCAGGAGCAGCTGGATGAGCTGGAGGAGATGGTGGCAGCGGTCATCCCTGAGGAGTTGGTGGCAGGAGTCCAGGGACAGGGCACTGCAACATATGTTGACCAACAACAAATACAGGGTAAGTTGCAGCGAGGGCAATGTTGTAACTAACAAATGGCATAAGGGGAGGCACAGTAAACATGTGAAAGGTTTGCATGGGGGTACAGTAATGGCTAAACACATGTAACTATGCACTGCCTCCCCCACTATATACACAGACCACTTCACAACCCTCTCACCACTCCCTTCACTGTAACATCTGTACCATCTGGCCATGTTTAACTCTCATTGGGCATCATGTACTAGGCCTGTTGCGCAGGGTGGGGCAGCAAGGGGTGGGATACTCCTCCCTGCACCACTGAGAAAGGGCACAAATGTAACACACACACACAGTCTATGGGGCATTTCTATCATTACCCTCTGTGCTGGTGCACAATTTGCTGTCATGTGCCTATGGAGGCGCACCTGCACCATGCTACATGGGTGCCTGTGTTTTGGGGGATGATTACTGTTGTGCTCAAAGCACAACTTTCTTCACAACATCAGGCACAAGTAGTGTTTTTGTCTTACTGTCTGTGATGCACAATGCAGCATACATCAAAAAATGAAGTTACTGGGACAAAAAAGATATCACTCCCCCTCTTGTCACTTCTATGCCACCCTTGAGGTGGCGTATGAAACTGCAGCATTTCCAGACGTGAAAATAAGAAATGGCTTCAGATGTTGGGTGGGTTACATTTGTGTTGTGTGGGAACACCCCCAGCAATACACATGAAATACCATCTACATGCGCTCTGTGGTCTGAAATAGGCACATAAATGCCAGGCCATGAAAAGGCACACAAGGTGCCTTCCTTCACCTGGTAAATATGGCCTAACCCACTGCCCCACTGGAGTGTAATATACACATTATGATCTTGTGAGGCAGTGTGCTGTCAATGTCTGGGAAATGTGGCCCATTGCTAACCATGTATGATGAAATGATGCAGTGCAGCATCATCTTGAATGTGCAGGGATGTGTAATTGTCACTAACATGCAGCGCATCTCTGTACTACCCTTGGTTATGGGGCACAATCCACTGCCTAACACTGACAGAGGCACACATTGACCATAATGTAGGGGTGCCTGTATTGCAGGTATGATTGGACATGTGCATGAAGGGACATATCCAACAGTCAGGAATGTTGTCTGCCACTTCCAATGGCTGTCGCATATTGCAAAACACATTGAAAGATGCAAAAATAGGCCCATAACAATGTTAGTCATATATAGCACCACTACAATGCCACCCCTGAGGCACTGTAGCAACCTGATGTATTCACACATTGACAAGTTTGGGAAGGTGTCATGTCCTTATACCACCCAATGTGTGTGTTGTAAGAGTGATGCAAGGGGAGAACTGTCTACATGCATTCCCCTTGTCACCTCTTGCTATGTGTGCTGTATCCTGCACCACCCATAGTAAGATGCAACCAGCTCTTGTGTATTTGTTCATATAGTAAGGTGTCCCTTCATGCACAACAGCACTCAACCCTGCAACACAGGCACCCTTGCACCCATGCTGCAAGGAGGCCTGTGTTGCAAGGATGAGTGCTGTTGCGCAGGAAGAGACAACTTCATGCACAAACACAAATACAAGCAGTAGTTGCATCTTACTATGGGTGGTACAGTATACAGCACAAATAGCAAGAGGATAAATGTGGATAGTTCCTCCCCCCGCATCACTCTTACAACACATGTGGGCTGGCAGAGGAATGTGATACATACCCAAAATTGTAGATCTGGCAATACAACAGATTCCGTACGCTTTCATGGGTGTTGAATGGGAACACCCCAGGCAATACCCATGACGCGCAACTGCCACGCAGTGTAATGAATGAAAGGGGTCCTTATGCAGAAGCCCATGAAAAGCAACACAAGATGGTTTTGACTGGACTTGTAAATGTGGACTGGCATAATGTGCCGAAGGAGCGTACCAAAGAATGATGCCCTGGTGGCACAGTGTGCCGCTAGGGGCCCATAAATGATGGATATGATGCATGGCTCTGCAGCATGTAAATCAGGCACAATGATTAACAACCTGATGACTCATGTGAATATCTAGTACAGATCAACATTGCCATAACTGTATCTCATTGCAAAGGATGATGCCATACCTCCCGGCCAGCTGCCTGTCCTGGACTTCTCAGATGATGACGATGATCATCTGCAAAGCATCAATCCTAACAATCTCCAGCAGATCCTGGGTGCCATCCGGAAACAATCTCCAGTCACAGGGAGGACAAAAAAGCACTTTGGAGCCTCCAACTGAGCCACCAACCAGAGAACACACACCACCTGCCATCTTACCCAGAGCCTAGACTCCCAGGACCCAGACATCATTTTCTAAACTACAGCATAGGAGTCCAGTGGCAGCTGGCGCAGCAGGTATGGGTGGGGATGAAGACCATGGCGGTCAGCCTAGCAGGAGTCCATAGATGCCTCAGCCCTAATAAGGACAACTCTGCTGCCATCAGAGGCACCTACTCTCTACTTCGTGGACTCCAGCATTCCCTGGCAAACATTGCTGGTGTCATGAGTCAGAAGCATGAACAAATGCCCTGCCAAAGTTGCACCAGTAATTTTGCCAATGGGCGGGGAGATATCCAAAGTGTCCTGGCATTCATGGAGCGGAAGCAGGACTCCCTTATTGACAACCTGGCTGCCTACCACAGTGACGTAGCTGCTGCGTTGCAAAACCAACAGTACTTCCTTGCTGCAGTGATGCTTTTCATCTTTCCACAGATGACAGCTGCCTGGACCTTGGAATTCACATCTTCAGCCCCTGATGTGTGTGTGTCTCCCTCCACTTCAACACCAGCACCACACCTGGCACGGGAGACACCACGCACATCAGAGGATGAAAATGTAGAAGGAACATCTTTCACCCGCAAAACCGCCCCATAGCTTCAGTCTGTGGCACATGGACAGTTTCTCTTTTGCTCTGTGTTTAAGATCATGCCAGTGTTGCAACAACTATCAACGTACCCTCTTCACTCTCCAACTGTTGACCAATCACACGTGTGAACTGTCATTGTGGCCAATCCTAACTAATGGCAATGTGATCACCTCCTTACTGATGCACTCTTCTCCTACACATGTCTCATGACATGTCCCCAAGGACTTTGTCTGGACATCCAATGGTCATTCTCCTGTGTCCTGTGCACTGTACAATACTACATAATTAATTTTTGCATATGTAATTACATTCACTCAATTCATCATTTGTGTTGAATCTGTGTCTGAGGTAGTAACTGTATGAACTACATGCAGTGTGTGAATATGTGAGAAAGTAGCCTCTTTCTAGCCTTGTTACCCCCCACTTTTGGCCTGTTTGTGAGTATATGTCAGGGTGTTTTCACTGTCTCACTGGGATTCTTCTAGCCAGGGCCCAGTGCTCATAGTGAAAACCCTATGTTGTCAGTATGTTTGTTATATGTCACTGGGACCCTGCTAGCCATGCTGACATGTCTAAGATCATGGAATTGTCACCCGAATGCCATTCTGGCATTGGGGAGACAATTCCATGATCCCTCGGGTCTCTATCACAGAACCCGGGTACTGCCAAACTGCCTTTACCGGGGTTTCACTGCAGCTGCTGCTGCTGCCAACCCCTCAGAAAGGTTTCTGCTCTCCTGGGGTCCAGCCGGGCCTGGCCCACGAAGGCAGAACAAAGGACTTCCTCAGAGAGTGGGTGTTACACCCTCTCCCTTTGGAATAAGGTGTCAGGGCTGGGGAGGAGTAGCCTCCCCCAGCCTCTGGAAATGCTTTGATGGGCACAGATGGTGCCCATCTCTGCATAAGCCAGTCTACACTGGTTCAGGGATCCCCCAGCCCTGCTCTGGCGCGAAACTGGACAAGGGAAAGGGGAGTGACCACTCCCCTGACGTGCACCTCCCAGGGGAGGTGCCCAGAGCTCCTCCAGTGTGCTCCAGACCTCTGCCATCTTGGAAACAGAGGTGTTGCTGGCACACTGGACTGCTCTGAGTAACCAGTGCCATCAGGTGACGTCAGAGACTCCTGCTGATAGGCTCTTACCTGTCTCACTAGCCTATCCTCCTTTCTAGGTAGCCAAACCTCCTTTTCTGGCTATTTAGGGTCTCTGCTTTGGGGAATTCTTCAGATACCGAATGCAAGAGCTTATCAGAGTTCCTCTGCATCTCTCTCTTCACCTTCTGCCAAAGGATCGACCGCTCACTGCTCAGGACGCCTGCAAAACCGCAACAAAGTAGCAAAGACGACTATTGCAACCTTGAATCGCTGATCCTGCCGCCTTCTCGACTGTTTCCTGGTGGTGCATGCTCTGGGGATAGTCTGCCTCCTTTCTGCACCAGGAGCTCTGAAGAAATCTCCCGTTGGGATGACGGAATCCTCCCCCTGCAACCGCAGGCAACAAAAGACTGCATCACCGGTCCTCTGGGTCCCCTCTTAGCACGACGAGCGTGGTCCCTGGAACTCAGCAACTCTGTCCAAGTGACTCCCACAGTCCAGTGACTCTTCAGTCCAAGTTTGGTGGAGGTAAGTCCTTGCCTCCCCACGCTGGACTGCATTGCTGGGTACCGCGTGATTTGCAGCTGCTCCGGCTCCTGTGCAGTCTTCCAGGATTTCCTTTGTGCACAGCCAAGCCTGGGTCCCTGACACTGTAACCTGCAGTGCACAACCTTCTGAGTTGTCCTCCGGCATCGGGGACTACCTTATGTGTCTTCAGGTGGACTCCGGTTCACTCCTCTTCCAAGTGCCTGTTCTGGTACTTCTACGGGTGCTGCCTGCTTCTGTGAGGGCTCCCTGACTTGCTGGGCGCCCCCTCTGTCTCCTCATCCAAGTGGTGACATCCTTGTCCCTCCTGGGCCACAGCAGTATCCACAAAACCCTAACCACAACCCTTGCAGCTAGCAAGGCTTGTTTGCGGTCTTTCTGCATGGGAACACCTCTGAAAGCTTCTTCACGATGTGGGATATCCATCCTCCAAAGGGGAAGTTTCTAGCCCTCTTCGTTCTTGCAGAATCCACAGCTTCTACCATCCGGTGGCAGCTTCTTTGCACCCTCAATTGGCATTTCCTGGGCATCTGCCCACTCTCGACATTGTCGCGACTCTTGGACTTGGTCCCCTTGTTTCACAGGTACTCTGGTCCGGAAATCCACTTTGGTTGCTTTGCTGGTGTTGGTCTTCCTTGCAGAAACCCCCTATGACGACTTCTGTGCTCTCTGGGGGTTATAGGTGCACTTTACACCTACTTTTCAGGGTCTTGGGGTGGGCTATTTTTCTAACCCTCACTGTTTTCTTACAGTCCCAGCGACCCTCTACAAGCTCACATAGGTTTGGGGTCCATTTGTGGTTTGCATTCCATTTTTGGAGTATATGGTTTGTGTTGCCCCTATACCTATGTGCTCCTATTGCAATCTACTGTAACTTTACATTGCTTGCATTACTTACTTTTGCTATTACTGCATATTTTTGGTATTGTGTATATTTGGCATCCTCATACTGAGGGTACTCACTGAGATACTTTTGGCATATTGTCATAAAAATAAATTACCTTTATTTTTAGTATATCTGTGTATTGTGTTTTCTTATGATATTGTGCATATGACACTAGTGGTATAGTAGGAGCTTTGCATGTCTCCTAGTTCAGCCTAAGCTGCTCTGCTATAGCTACCTTCTATCAGCCTAAGCTGCTAGAAACACCTCTTCTACACTAATAAGGGATAACTGGACCTGGTACAGAGTGTAAGTACCCCTTGGTACCCACTACAAGCCAGGCCAGCCTCCTACAGAAGACAATACACCAAGGGGCCTATTTACAAGTAAATGGCGCAGCGCAGTGTCACAAGCAATGTTGCTGCACTGAGCTGCGTTATTTCCAAAAGGCAGGGTTGTGCTGTATGTAAAATAATACAGTGCACCCATGGGTTTTCTCTAGCTCTGGTGCTGAATCAGCTGCCTGGTGCCAATACAGGCACCCTTGCACCTTAGTTCAAGGTTGTCTACATTGCAGGGAATGGTTGTCTATGTGCTGAAAGGTGTCTCTTCCTGCACATAAACAATCACTAATGGCTCCTTGCTCTTTCTATGTGTGCTGCACAATGCACCCCATGAAAAAAGCAAAAACAAAGAGAATTAAAAGTATTTGCCCCCGTTGTGCCATGCCAGCTCCACACCTTGGGGTGGCGTCAGTGTCAATGAGACAGTGCTAAAAGCAATGGGTGTTGTGTGGGTAAGCCCACAGAAACACCCATTGCATGCCCCTCTGCCACAGAAATGGGGGGGCGGCCTATATTTACAATGCTGCATTGAGCCACACGAAGTGGCTTCATGCCACCTTGTAAATGAGTAAAAAGGCACAGTGCCACAAGAGCATCACAAAAAGAGACACAGTGGTGGTGCTAGGGGCTTGTCAATATGCCCCTGAGTACCTGCCTAAGTGATATGTGAGGATTAGTTACAGACACAAAGCTACTGCACTATGATTAAGGTGATTGATAGCTATGAAGACAAGTTAGCTCTATCAGAGGCTTCCAAGCATGGAATGTTACAGTTAACATGCAGGGGGAGAGCAATGACAACAACATAATGACAATGCAAGTCGCATTACTTCACAACTGCTAATCTGCTAACTCTAAGGCTCCTGGCCTTGATGGGGTCCCAATAGATATTTATAAATCTAATGCTACTTTATGGGCCCCTATAAAAATACAAGTTTGTAATGCTGCAGATGGAGGGCTTGAACCTGCCTCTTTGACAGAGAGTATTATTGTAGTAGGGGGACAGAGGAGATGCACGCTGTACCGGTCCAATATCCCTTCTGGACTCTATTGTCAAATTACTTGGTAGGATTCTCTTGGACAGGCTGGAATGTTGGGTGGCGGATAACCACATTCTCACGGATTCAGAATAAAGGTTCAGGAGAGCTATTGGTATGATGGAACAAAGTGTTAATTTGCATCTCTTTATTAGTAAATAGGCAGTAGAAAAAAAGGGGCATATGTTTCTATGTTTTGCAGACTTATCCAGTGCCTTTGCTTTAGTCAGTCATGTCAAGTTGTGGCAGACCCTGACTCAGATGGGGCACCAATTGGAATTATCACATTCCTATCACAAATGTATGATCGTTTAACCGCCTATGTCCAATATGGTTACGGGGGAATGTACATCCCGTTTTAAGGTTATACGTGGAATAAAGCAAAGCTGTGTCCTTGCCCCCCGTTATTTTCCCTGTATATTAATGGGGTGGATTAGATGTTGCAAAGGGTTAAAGCTTGTGCTCTTAGGGTTGCCCAATACATATTCTCCTAAATGCCATTGATGCAGTGTTGATCTCTCAAACTGCCAATGGTCCTCAGTTTTATCACCTATATGGAGAATAAAGATATGAAAAAAATCTAAAGAGAACATGTACAATGGTTTGCGGAAAAGGGAAGGTGAAAAATAGGGCCTGTCATATACATGAGGAGAGTTTAGACGATATAAAAACATTCTTCTATCTTGAAATACAATTTTCCAGTGATGGACATTGAAGTTCTCAATTGTAAGCCAGGAATCTAAAATTCTTAAAATATACAGAAGCTCTTTTCAGATTCCCTGCCAAACTAAGAAGTAAACCAATCACAGAACTTTTGACCTGGTATAAGAGCAAATGTTTATCTAGCATCAGTTATGGGTCCCCTCTGTGAGGATGGGTCAACTGCTCCTCCTTACAGCTAGAGGAATTTTTTTTTGACCAGGCTTCTTGCAGTCCCCAGGACATCCTCTTCTTATATTGCGCTTACGGAACTGGGAATGCAGTTCGTTGACAATTTATTTCAGATAAGCCCTGTTTTAATGTGGCATAGTGTATGGAGTTCACTTCATATAGAATTTATTATAGAATTCATATTAGATTGTTTGCGTCTTGAAGGTAGGGAAAAGATCACTTTGCTGGCCTACATCAATAACCTCCTTATGACAGTGGACGATAGACTGAGCGTTATGGAACCTGCCTATATTTTATGTTATAGCAGGAAGGAATTAAAATTTGCTGTCCTAGGGAAGAGAGAGGCTGACAGGGACAAACATGAGTTTAATAAGTACCCTGTAAGCAGTTATTATTTAGTCCCTGCAAAGGAAGGGATCCAACATTATTTGTTTTATGTTTGCATGCAATATCCAACACAGGTTTTATTTGACAAGACTGGCTAGGCATCTTGCACTTTTTGGTTGCATTTCCCAAAGTGAGAGTCTATTCCAAATTGCTTTCTAGATGTCCCCTAAATCGCTACAGTTAACAATGCACTTTATTTTTTTCAGCAAATTTTATAGGGATTTAAGAAAGCAAAAGTATATGTATTATCAGGATGCTTTTATTTATATTTCCTCCCTTGAGAACATCGACATCTATTTTGCTGTATCTGTGTTTGTTGCGCTGGCCATTAAGGGAAGGAAATGTCTTACATATCTTGAAATGCTAACTGATGAGGCTGAGTTTTAATATTTGATATGATGGAATTACTTGTCCGACATCTTCTTGTGTCTGTTTTCTTTGTATTTTTAATGTTGATGTTAAAATAAGTTATACTAACTAATATAAACATTATGCACTTTGTCTTATAAACCGTTTGTGAATATGGATAAATCAAGAGTTTTTTTTGCGAGCCTTGTGCATGGTTGACAGGATTTTGTTTATTCTATTTTATCTTTTTTTTCATTTAATATTGATAATAATAACAATAGCTACATTTCTAAAGCACATGGCTACTCCATACAGAGTGTCCCAGCGCTAGCCAACAAATAAAAGTAGAAAGTATGTCCTCTCTGAGTCCAGGATGGATACATTACAACTCTATAAAGAACCACGTCTTGAGTTTTTTTTAGAAAGCTGTACCAGAGATCTTTGTACTGCCATCATAGGGCAAGGTGTTCCAGAGCTTGGAGACACAGTAGCTAAAAAAACAACTCCCATGCGAACTCTAGAAACTCTAAGAATGGCAATGTGAAGTGCATTGGTGGATCTCAAATCCCTGTTTGGAGTGTATCTTTTTACCATCCTCTGAAGATATCAGAAGCCTTTCTGATTCAAGATTCTATGGCAAAAACAGAGGGCCTTAAAAGGAACTTTCTTATTGATAGGTAGCCAGTGAACTCATTCAGTGCCGACTCCATTGTCGTCTGCTTCGGAATATTAAGAAGCAGACAAGCTGCTGCATTCTGAATTCTATGTCAGGACCGGAGGCGGGGATTATGCTATCTCTTTCTTTACTGTTCAAAAATAGCAGCAAATCAAATAACCACAAACAAAAAACTATACATCCCATGATGCCAATAATCTAGTATCACATGCTCCAATAACTAAGCATGACCTTTGTCCATAATACGTATGACCCCCAGCGTCACATCCTCTTTCTTTGCTGCTTCGCAGCAGATAAGTGTTATTTCCTTTTTCTCTTGTGTATTTGTATATATTTTTAATGATATTGCATGTATATTTGTATAGGCTTTTAGTGACGCGATTCCGCTCGCTAGCCCTTGTGTTTTCTCTGATTCTCGGCTTCGTTCCGATCTCTGTGCCCTTGTTTGAATTTTGAGTGGAGCGGGAGCAGGAGTTTAAACGCACCTCACACGTTTAGTCTTTTTTCCATTATTGGCACGAAAGGTTTGTGCGAGCGCGATCTCACGAGCCGATTTTGCCTTTCCTTGCATTGTTGGAGATCGGCTCGTGATTTCAAGCGCTGTGTATTGCAGAACTGGTTGCCTCCTGGTTGATGTGCTTTATACTCCCTGACGCCCAACGTTATTAACGTTTGGGTTGTAAAACTAATCCAGGCATTGCCTAGAGTGTTACTGCAGCCAGCTCCCTCCACATCTTATTGGGCCTCACTAAGTTTGGTGCCTGCAAGGGGTTTTTACACTCCCCCTAGAAATCTAATATTTCTGCCTAAGTCCTATTGAAGATTACTCTAATTTGATATGGCTCAATGGAATGAACAAGATACAGGATGTTATCCTGATGATTCTTACAACCAGTTAGAAGTTAATCTGGTTGAAGCACTGGACTCACGGGTTCAGCAGTCTGTTAATGAGGCCCTAGTTCGAGTGTTAGGACCCTTCTCGGGTCAACTTTTTGAATATGCTCAGTCACAGGGCTGGTTGACTGGTCAAACCTCATCTTTCCCCGAAGGGGATAAGTCTAAGGCAAAGGCTGAATCTAAGACTAAATCCAAGAATCTTGAAGGTTCTGATGCCCCTTCGGGGATTTTCATGTGGATATTTTTGAGAAACTCAGCAAGAAACGAGTGGTGGAACATAATTATAATACTAGAGATGCTTCCCCATCCTCTTCAGATAAGAACTCTTGGGACAGTGACTCAGATGATTCAAACAATCCTGGTCCTAGTAAAAAGTCAAAGAAACAACCCTCTACTTTTCAGGTTTTGGACTTTGACCCTTCAGAAATAGTTCACCCTAGATCATCTAATTGGCTTCCATCAGATGAGGTGGCTAAATATATTCATGCTAATCTGAGAAGGGGATTTGATAAAGAGGTTCGCTCTCGTCTGAGGGCAGAATGTCCTAGACCAGACTTGGATTATAAAGTTTCGGACACTCCGAAAATTGATCCTACAATGGTGACCTTCATGAAAAAGTTTGGGAAGGATCCTAAAAAAGGTCTGGATAGATCATGGCGCCTTTGCCAAGACAAGCTTTTAGATTTAACAGGCCCTCTAACTAAACTTTTGGACATGGCCATTCTTGCTAAAGAGTCATGCACCCCGGTAGACACTGAAGTTTTGATGGGATGGGCTCAAAGAGCCATTTGTCATCTGGGTAACACCTATTGCGCTATTTCAACAGAACGCTGGAAATCTGTTCAAATGCGAATTGACCCTAAATTAGTGGATTTAGCTTCTTCCGAAGCAGGTCCAGCAGCAGAAGGACTTCTTTTTGGCTCCTCATTCATCAAAGAAGTAGCAAAATTCTGTTCCACCTTCTCTTCATTAGATAAAGCGCAAATGTCTCTTAAAAAAGTCTTTAAAAGAGGCCTTTTTGTCAGGGCCGGTCATTTTGGTGGACGAATGTCCGGCCGAGGATCCTTTTCTAGTCCCCAAAACTATTATCCTAGAGGACGTGGTAATTGGTATGGAGAACAATCCGACTCTACATTCTATCACACTCGCTCCAGAGGCGGTAGACCCAGATTCCGCAGAGGACATCGCAGGGGTCAGCAAGGAGCAATCCAGAAAGCTGCCTATACAGGTAAACATTATTTCCCATTCTCAAGTTATATTTGGAGGCAGAGTGTGTTTGTTTTTGGACAATTGGAGAAAAATCTCAGGGGATCCTTGGATTCTTCAGATTGTCACAGGTTTTCATCTGGAGTTTATCTGTACTTCAACCAATTTTCTCCTCCGGTTCAAATGCATTTTTCCCTCGCAGATCAGAATTTTATAGATACAGAAGTTCAGGCATTAATAAACAAAGGAGCGGTAGAATTTTCAAGTCATCACCCCTCTGAGTTTTGCAATCCCATTTTTGTAGTAGACAAAAAAGGAGGGGTCATCGGCTAGTATTAAATCTAAAAGATTTAAATTCTTGGATCGTGTACAGACACTTCAAGATGGAGGGGATCCACATGTTGAGGGATATTCTATTAGAAGGAGACTGGATGGTCCGTCTAGACCTAAAGGATGCTTACTTATCGATACCGGTATTTCCCTCCCACAGGAGGTTCCTTCAGTTTCTTTGGAAGGGTCATTGTCTAGAGTTCAAAGGCCTACCGTTCGGCCTGTCTTCAGCACCATGGTGTTTCACGAAACTGCTGAGAACAGTGGTGGAGTGGTTGAGAACCAAGGGTGTACGATTGATCATTTATTTGGACTAAATGTTATTGATGGCGCAGGAACCCTGTTCTCTTCTGATGCACTTGAATTGGACAATCAGTCTCTTACAGGATTTAGGTTTCCTGATCAATGTGCAGAAGTCTTTCTTGAAACCGACTCAAGTGATAGAGTTCTTGGGTTTCAAGATAGACTCGGTCCTCTTTCAACTGATCCTTCCCTCTCTAAAGATTCACAATATCAAGAGGGAATTGAGATCAGACTTAGCCAGCCCGACCATCTCCTTGAGGAACATTGCCAGAATAGTGGGCCTATTGGCCTCGTCTATTCAGGCAATCTTTCCAGCCCCCTTGCACTACCGTGCTCTACAGAGGTTAAAAATCACACACCTACGTCAGGGTCTGAGTTATTAGAAATTGATTCTGTTAACCTCAGAAGTCAAGGAGGAGATTCATTGGTGGCTTCAACACATGGAGGCTTGGAATCGCAGAGCCATCTTTGGGTCTCACCCAGAAGTAGTGATAGAATCAGGCGCCAGTCAGTGGGGATGGGGAGCCCGCTGCGGGTCCCTAGTGACCGGGGACCGCTGGTCTCAGACGGAGATAAACCTGCATATCAATTGTTTGGAACTCCAAGCAGGGTCTTTTGCTACAAAGAACCTTTCTCCCCTGAAGATAGACTGTTGCATTCTTTTGGGAATGGACAACATTTCAGCAGTCCGATATGTCAACAAGCTAGGGGGAATGAAGTCCAGGATTCTAGCAGAGATTGCCAAGGAGTTTTGGCACTATTGTTTGAATCATCGACTAATCGTGATGGCAGAGTACCTTCCGGGAGTCCAGAACACTATTGTAGACTAAAACTCCAGATACTTGACGGATTCCAGTGACTGGAAATTGGATCTGTTGATTTTTCAACAGATCACCAGGGAGTGGGGTCCTTGTGAGGTGGATCTTTTTGCGTCTCAGCTCAATGCCCAGACTCCGAAATTCTTCAGTTGGCGCCCAGACCCTCTGGCTCTAGCGACAGATGCATTCCTGCAGGTCTGGTACCCCTTTCAGGGATATGCTTTCCCTCCTTTTTTGCTGATTCCCAGGGTACTGTCTCAGGTTTGGAGACAGAAATCAGACCTGATTCTGGTGACACCATTTTGGAGGTCACAACCCTGGTTCCCAATTGCTCTTCAATTAGCCTGTGCTCTCCGGCTAATCATTCCCCCTAGTCTGAATCTTTTATTGAATCTGGAGGGCCTTCAACATCCACTGATTTAATAAGGGAAATTGACACTGATGGTATGGAAGGTTTCGGGGCAAGATGGAAAACCCCAGGCCTTTCGCAACAAGCTGCAAAATTTATCAAGCAAGCTTGGGCCCCTGGCACTCACAAAAGATATTCTTCAGCATGGCGCAGATGGGATAGTTGGTGCAACGGAAGGGGTAGTAATCCCATGGAAGCAAGTATTGAAGTGATTGATCATTTTCTGAATGAATTGGCCTCCTCGGGTCTGGCGTATAGATCTATTAATAACTTCAGATCAGCCATTTCTTCTGGTCATGGGCTTATTGATGGCAAGCCGGTGGGTGAGCATCCCCTAGTTTGTAAATTATTGAGAGGTATTCATCTCTCCAATCCTCCTCAACCCAGATATTCAGTCTTATGGGATGTGAACATTATGTTAAAATTGCTATCTTCCTGGCCTAGTAACAAATATTTATCTTGTAAACAGATTTCGGTCAAATTAACTATGTTATTATGCTTAATTTCTTGTAAGAGGGTTTCTGATGTCAAGGCTTTGGACTTATTGGGTAGAGTGTACTCCCCTAATGGTGTTACATTTACCATTACCAGAAGGACAAAGACTAATTGCAGGTCAGTAACTTATCCAATGTATCCGGATAATCCAAAACTCTGTGTTGTGCAATGTTTAAAAGACTATGAGGTGGTTACAGAGGAATTTAAACAGTCTGCTAATGGGTAATTACTAATTTCTTTGCAGAAGCCTTTTAAACCAGTTTCCTCAGCCACTCTGTCAAGATGGATAAAATGGTTAATGAGTGAATCAGGTATAGATACTAGTCATTTTGGAGCTCATTCTGTTAGAGGAGCTATGGCTTCAAAATCTTATGCCTTAGGTTCTAGATTGGAAGATATTATGAAGGCAGCAAACCGGTCTTCTGAAGTTACATTTAGACATTTTTATCATAAACCTGTGGTAGATGTTGCATCTGTTGTAATTAGTCAGCTTTGAACGAGCATAATCGGAGCCTCCGGTCCTGACATAGAATGAAAATGTTTCTAGCTTACGCATCAAGAATTTTCAATTCTATTAAGGACACGGAGGCGAGGATTATCCCTCTCTTAAACACATTATAATGTTTTATATGTATATAAATTCATGATTATTTAAAAATTTGTATTACTACTATGCCCGCCCTGTTTATTGATTACGTATGGTAAATTCTTACTGACTATGTCAGCACTATAAGGTATTACCTTTCATCATTGTTCTTTTAGGTTCAGATCAGAAGAATGCCTGATTGTCTGTTCTAGTGGATATCGTGGAAGATGTTCTTCTTCAGTCATTAGAAGGTTGTCTCGACTTTCATCTCCAAAGAAGACCGGTCATGTTAGGATCATCTTGGAGGAGTCTTGTTTCTACACATGAGAAGGACGTTTCGTATCAGACGTTTCAAGGTTATCTCTTTGGTCAAAGAAAGAGGATGTGTCGTTGGGGGTCATACATATTATGGACAAAGATCATGCTTAGTGATTGGAGCATGTGATACTAGATTATTGGCATCATGGGATGTGTAGTTTTTTGTTTGTGGTTATTTGATTGGCTGCTATTTTTGAACAGTAAAGAAAGAGATAGCATAATCCTCGCCTCCGTGTCCTTAATAGAATTGAAAATTCTTGACGCGTAAGCTAGAAAAGTTTTTATTCTCTGGCGTTTAGCCAAACGGCCTTGAGCAACGCGAAGGTACAGCTAATTACAGTAATCCAACCCTAACATTACTAACCTGAATTACAGATTTCTTGCACTCCAGGGGAAGAAAGGTGATAAATCTTCTCAGGCTTTTGAGGATGCCAAAATATTTTCCTGTTAAGCACAATATTTGGTTTTCAAAAGAGAGCTTGGTATCAAACCAGACCTCACAATTCTTTACTTTTGTCTGGGGGATAGGCCCCTACTGTAGGAAAGTACCATCTTGCCTGGCATGTTACCCCCATTTTTACTATATGTATGTTTGTTTTTGCCTATGTGTCACTGGGATCCTGCTAGTCAGGACCCTAGTGCTCATAAAGTATGCCCTGTATGTGTTCCCTGTGTGGTGCCTAACTGTATCACTGAGGCTCTGCTAACCAGAACCTCAGTGTTTATGCTCTCTCTGCTTTTAAAATTGGTACTGCAGGCTAGTGACTAATTTTACCAATTCTCACTGGCACACTGGAACACCTTTATAATTCCCTTGTATATGGTACCTAGGTACCCAGGGTATTGGGGTTCCAGGAGATCCCTAGGGGCTGCAGCATTTATTTTGCCACCCATAGGGAGCGCAGACATTTCTTACACAGGACTGCCACTGCAGCCTGAGTGAAATAACGTCCACGTTATTTCACAGCCATTTTACACTGCACTTAAGTAAATTATAATTCACCTATATGTCTAACCCTCACTTGGTGAAGGTTAGGTGCAAAGTTAATTATTGTGTGGGCACCCTGGCACTAGCCAAGGTGCCCCAACATTGTTCAGGGCAAATTCCCCGGACTTTGTGAGTGCGAGGACACCATTACACGCATGAACTACATATAGGTCAATACCTATATGTAGCATCACAATGGTAACTCCGAACATGGCCATGTAGCATGTCTAGGATCATGGAATTGTCATCCCAATACCATTCTGGTATTGGGGGATAATTCCATGCATCCCCGGGTCTCCAGCATAGAGCTTGGGTGCTGCCAAACTAACTTTCCGGGGTCTCCACTACAGCTACCGCTGCTGCCAACCCCTCAGACAGGTTTCCGCCCCCTGGGGCCTGCGCAGCCTGGTCCAAGGAAGGCAGAACAAAGGATTTACTCTGAGAGAGGGTGTTACACCCTCTCCCTTTGGAAATAGGTGTGAAGGGCCTGGGGAGGAGTAGCCTCTCCTGGCCTCTGAAAATGCTTTGAAGGGCACAGATGGTGCCCTCCTTGCATAAGCCAGTCTACACCGGTTCAGGGATCCCCCCAGCCCTACTCTGGCGCGAAACTGGACAAAGGAAAGGGGAGTGACCACTCCCCTGACCAGCACCTCCCAGAGCTCCTCTACTGTGTGCCAGACCTCTGCCATCTTGGAATGCAGAGATCTTAGGGCACAATGGACAGCTCTGAGTGGCCAGTGCCAGCAGGTGATGTCAGAGACCCCTACTGATAGGTGCTTACCTTTCTCAGTAGCCAATCCTCCTCTGAGGGCTATTTAGGGTATCTCCTGTGGGCATCTCACCAGATAACGAATGCAAGAGCTCACCAGAGTTCCTCTGCACGTCCCTCTTCGACTTCTGCCAAGGATCGACCGCTGACTGCTCCAGGACGCCTGCATAACCGCAACAAAGTAGGAAGAAGACTACCAGCAAAATTGTAGCGCCTCATCCTGATGGCTTTCTAAATTGTTTCCTGGAGGTGCATGCTCTAAGGGCTGTCTGCCTTCACCCTGCACTGGAAGCCAAGAAGAAATCTCCTGTGGGTCAACGGAATCTCCCCCCTGCTAACGCAGGCACCAAACTTCTGCATCACCGGTCCTCTGGGTCCCCTCTCATCCTGACGAGCGTGGTCCCTGGAACACAGGAGCTGGATCCAAGTGCCTTTGACAGTCCAGTGGCCCTTCTGTCCAAATTTGGTGGAGGTAAGTCCTTGCCTCCCCACGCCAGACAGTAATCCTGTGTATTGCATGAACTGCAGGTGCTTGGGCTTCTGTGCACTTTTTGCAAGATTTCCTTTGTGCACAGCCTGGCCCAGGTCCCCAGCACTCTGTCCTGCATTGCCCAACTCACTGAGTTCGACTCCGATGTCGTGGGACCCTCTTTTGTGACTCTGAGTTGACCGTTGTCCTCAGATCTTCTAAGTGCCTGTTCAGGTGCTTCTGCTGGTGCTGCCTGCTTCTCCATGGGCTCTCTTCATTGCTGTGTACCCCCTCTGTCTCCTCTTCCAAGGGGCGACCTCCTGGTCCTTCCTGGGCCCTAGCAGCACCCAAAATCCTCAACCGCGACTCTTGCAGCTAGCAAGGCTTGTTTGAGGTCTTTCTGCATGGAAACAACTGTGCATCCTCCAGCACTCCGTGGGACATCTTCTGACCAAAGGAAAAGTTCCTGCCACTTTTCATTGTTGCAGAATCTTTGGCTTCTTCCACCCGGAGGCAGCCCTTTTGCACCTTCAGCCGGGGTTTAGTGGGCTCCTGCCCCCCCTGGACACTTGCGTGACTCTTTGACTTGGTCCCCTTCCTTTACAGATTTTCAGGTCCAGGAATCCGTATTCAGTGTTTTGCAGTCAGTTGTTGTCCTTGCAGAATCCCCTATCTCAACTTTACTGTCTTTCTGGGGTAGTAGGGTAACTTTACTCCTACTTTTCATGGTCTTGGGGTGGGGTATCTTGGACACCCTTAGTGTTTCTTACACTCCCAGCGACCCTCTACACACTACACTAGGCCTGGGGTCCATTCGTGGTTCGCATTCCACTTTTGGAGTATATGGTTTGTGTTGCCCCTAGGCCTATTTCTCCTTATTGCATTCTATTGTGTTCTACACTGTTTGCACTACTTTTCTAACTGTTACTACCTGATTTGGGTTTGTGTATATATATTTGGTGTGTATTACTTACCTCCTGGGGGAGTATATCCTCTGAGATACTTTTGGCATATTGTCACTAAAATCAAGTACCTTTATTTTTAGTAACTCTGAGTATTGATATAAGTGGTATGGTAGGAGCTTTGCATGTCTCCTAGTTCAGCCTAAGCTGCTCTGCTATAGCTACCTCTATCAGCCTAAGCTGCTAGAACACCTCTAATCTACTAATAAGGGATAACTGGACCTGGCACAGAGTGTAAGTACCCCAAGGTACCCACTATAAGCCAGGCCAGCCTCCTACACCTACCACAAGTCCTTTGGCCACCACGCAGAAGTCCAAATCGAAGGTTGCTTCCCATCTACCTGGACCTCCAGTTTTCCCCCATTAAATTTGAGGCAGCTATGAGGAATCCACTCTGCAAGACCAAACAAGCAGGATTTAAACTGAGTTTCAAATGAACCTCCATCCTGCAGTAATATATTGATGAGCTGTGTGTCATCTGCTTATGAGACATGAATTATTATCGGAATAAAGATTTGTTTGATGGGGTCCCTGGAGCCAAAATCAGCCTAGGAACAGGGTTTATGTTGTCCTCCATCTCTTTAGAAAAGAAGTATTAGTTCAAGGAGAGGTGGTGATCCCTGGGGCCCAGGGGGTCCTTGCAGCAGCTTTTATAAATATTTTTTTTAATTAGCCCCAGGAAAATGGTGGTCCCTGGAGCCTGGGGGGTCTGTATGCCCACCCCACATACTAATAAAAAATATAGCTCCAGGAAGGTGGTGGTCCTGTGGACCAGGGTGTTCCGTGCGCCCCCCTTATATTTTTTAAATGTTGTCCCATGGAGGTGGTTGTCCCTCTAAGGTTTTTTTAATATGAAGCCGGAGTGGGGTCCCTCTGGTCCGGGGTGGGGGTGAGACTCCCATATATTTTTTAATGCTGGCCCGGTGAAGGTGGTGGTCTGTGTGGCCCCCCTACGTTTTTTTAATATGTAACCTCAACAGGTTGTGGTCCCTGGGGCCCAGCGGGGGGCAGGGCAGACCCCTTAATATATATTTAAAGTTGTCCCTTTAAGCATCAAACCACTTGGACATGTGTGGCACAGGGTTTGGAGCTTAAAGGAGGCTGACCACAGGGCTTGACCACAAGGTAGGCACGTGGCTGATCCTCAGTATGCACAACCAAAGGCTTTATGTGGCATGAGGCTTCATGGTTGTGGGGGGTCGGCATCAGGGCTTGGCCATAAGGCCAGGCCCTGGTGCCAACCCCCGCTGTGCATGGCCAAAGGCCATGCGTGGCACTGAGTTGGGTGGTTAAAGGGGGGCTTGACCGCTGGGCCTGACCTTGAAGTGTCTTGGCCATAAGGCCAGGCCCTGGTGCCAACCCTTGCTGTGCATGGCCAAAGGCCATGCGTGGCACTGAGTTGGGTGGTTAAAGGGGGGCTTGGCCGCTGGGCCTGACCTTGAAGTGGTTAAGTGGAGGACAAAACAGACCTATATATATATATATATATATATATATATATATATATATAACCTGGTTGTGATTGCCAGAGGTATCTCAAGTAACTATAACTCCTGCCCTAAGGTAACTATAACTCACACCCTCGCCATGAACTGCTAATTACCCCACAAATTACATCACTCATGACATCTTTGATAACATCACTGATAATATCAATGTGAAATTTGCAGGACATTTCTTTATGAAAAAAACTGTGCATGGCAGGGGCGTGAGTTATAGTTACCTTAGGGCACGGGTTATGTTTACTTGAGATAACTATGACTATAACAGTTGAATTTCTATGGTTTTGTACATTAATAATTTAACATGTCTATAACATCAGTGTAACCTTTGTTTATTAAGTGAAATTAAAAAAAAAATATATATATGTATGTATGTATATATATATATATATATATATATATTTCAACACAAAACAGTCTTTGAAGCAAGGCACTCTGGCTGCTGGTGCCGGTGTGAGGGTTAAGACCACGACCCTCATTATATTATCAACAAGGAAAGAGACACAGCACTCCTGAAGAATTTCACTAGCAAGTTGATTTAATGATAGGCAGCAATGCTCAGGCAACATAAGTCAGACTCCATGACGCGTTTCAACATCTCGTCTTTTTCAAATGGTTTTCAGTCTCTCTCCATGCTGTTATCAGTTACCTGCCTTTTCAGGGCACAGAGGCATTCTGGGATTTAAACCTTTGTGTCCCACACCTGGGAACTGAAGCATTCTGTGAACATTTTGAAATACATAACAGGTGGCACGAATCACGTCAGTGCAGTGACAAATGATTATATAGATTGTATTGTTAATACTCACGATGCCAGTAGGAATGTTAATTATTTCAATAGCTAAACTCACAGCAATCAAACGTTTGTGCATATAATACGAAGCCTGCAATGTTCATCACAGTAATCCATTTCGTGTTTTACTTAGCCTCTGTGCACAATAACTGTTGACATTGAAGTACTGAATCTCCGGACCCTATATATACTTAAAAGGGTCACATTGGTGCTGTGAAGTATATACTGAAGGGATTACTGTGATGAACATTGCAGGCATCATATTATATGCACGAACGTTTGATTGCGGTGAGTTTAACTATTGAAATAATTAACATTCCTACTGGCATCGTGAGGATTAACAATACAATCTATATAATCATTTGTCACTGCACTGACGTGATTCGTGCCACCTGTTTTGTATTTCAAAATGTTCACAGAATGCTTCAGTTCCCAGGTGTGGGACACAAAGGTATAAATCCCAGAATGCCTCTGTGCCCTGAAAAGGCAGGTAACTTATAACAGCATGGAGAGAGACTGAAAACCATTTGAAAAAGACGAGATGTTGAAACGCGTCATGGAGTCTGACTTATGTTGCCTGAGCATTGCTGCCTATCATTAAATCAACTTGCTAGTGAAATTCTTCACGAGTGCTGTGTCTCTTTCCTTGTTGATAATATATATATATATATATGTAGTGCTTAAGTAGAGAACAAAGCAGACCTTTTCTTAGCCAAATATCATCAACCTTATATCAGTCACAGAATTGACATTCGTTGTGTGTGAGATCCTATTAAGTTCAGTTGCAAATGTTTGGTGTCAAGTGTCCAATGTGCATATAGTCATCAAAAGGGAAATGTAAGATTTGAATTTTCCCAAGAGCCAATGTTTTGGATGCACAGGAGGGAGGTATTTGTGCCTCTTGGTGGTGATTTTGTTGTTATCATCTGCCACTGGTCCTGATGAAGGTCCCCTCCTCAGAATAAATGGCGGGTCAACAGTTGCAGGGTTTCTAGGGATAGCAGGGGTGGCAGGAATTTCCTGGGTTTGGAGGGACTCTCACTGTATGGAAGGAGGTGGTGTGTGGTCCACTGTTGGTCTGTCTCCATAGACAGGTGTAGTGCTGTCACGCATAGCCCTACATATGTCCCTGAATCTATCCTGTACTACCCCAGAAAAGGATCCCATTACAGATTTATGTCTCTCAAGAAGGTAATTGTGCTCCCTCTGACACTGCTTTATGTCACTCAGTACATCATTTTTGAGGAGCTTTAAAGCCTGGCTCATCTGCTATTCATGCTAGGAAGCAGCTCTAATGCTATTCTGGCCCACAGTTTCCCTGCAGCTGTGAGCATAAGTGGCCTCACTCTGTTGTGTTGATGTTGCTACCCCCCTACCAACACTGCCCCGTGGCCTTAAGCATGTTGGCAACATACCATTGGGTCCTGGGTCACCTGTAGATGTAGTTGCACCAGTGGTCAATGGCAAAACAGGGGCCAAGACTTGGGTGCATACTGACAATGCTGAGGTTGCAGATTTGCCACAGGAAGCAGTCAATACTAACTAATCTTGCTGGGAGAGACACAACAATAGTTGTAGATGGTGTGGTAGGCAGAGTGAAGCTCTCCACAGCTGCCTCTCCAGCTACACCTGATGGCTCAGGCTGCTCCACATTTAGATAAGGACCAGCAGGATTTACATTCTCACTGAAGACTTGTGCAGGAGTTGTTCCTGTGGTAGTAGTTAGTTGAGTGTTTCAAAATCTTCTGATTTTGGAACTACTCCTAAAATAGGAAATTACATGATCATTGTTAGTATATCTGTGTGTAATGATATGATATTGTTGCTACATATCAGTTTGTAATATCATTAAGGCTCACAGACAAACTCCTATTTTTCACCAGAACTATGCTGGACATGAAAATTAGTTCAATATTATAGTTATGAGATTACACTTCTAAATTCATCCACAGACTCACAAATTAACAGCAAGTATGAAGTAGTGGCATGTTTTTTTTTAATAACATCATGAGTGTCTGTTATGCACTGTTGGAAAGTGGATTATAGGTAAGGGTAGTTAAGTACCTACACCTAGCAATAGGCTATTAACCCCCACTTAGGACCGTTTAGGTCTCAATAAATTAAACCCAGTTCAACCCTTGGTAGCTTGCCAACGAGTGACAAGGCTTAACTTAGGAGACAAGTGTGTAAAGCATTTAAAAATCGCAAAACAGTAAATAAGTAAAATACAAAACACAAACAAAATCCAACACTAATGTATAAAGATAGATTATAGTTTTATCTTTAAAATGACACCAAATGATTAAAATAGAATAAGGGAACAGGATATAAGAGTTTTCAAAGGGTTAAAAAAGGTCACACGGGACAGGGATAAAGTCCAGAGTTCAGGCCACCCACGAGGTAACACTGTCACACTTACTTTCAGAAGTGTTTCTCGATTCAGGAAAGTGGTCCACAGCACCAACCAAAGGTTCAGAGGCTCTGGGTTGCCTCTTGGGGTCTGGGACTACAACTCCCACAATGCACCTTTTCAACTTATGGAGTTGCTCCAAACGTTTCCAAACTTCTGGATCTTCTCCTACAGGTCCCTTTTTTGGGCCCTTGAAGTGTCCAAAACTTGATCCAAGGTTCCAGAAGCTCTGAGTTGCTCCTTGGGAGTTGTCACTACAATTCCCAGAATGCACCTGGTCAGAATCCTCAAATGGCTACTGGATGCTGATAAGCTGGGCTGTGCTCGCAGGACTTCATGCAGGGGACTCTAGACAGCTCCTTTGTACCTGTAGCAAACAGGGAGTCCCTTCTTGAAGCAGTAGAAGACAGGCAAAGTCCTTTTAGTGGTAAGGCCTAAGTGTGCAGCTGGTGCAGTCCTTAAAAGTGCAGTGTCCATGTGCAGGTCAGGTGTCCAGCAGGGCAGTCCTTCTTCTTCTCTGTCTTGTCCCTTGTAGGGATCTCAGGTGTGGGTACAGGCTCCTTCCCCCTTTGACGACCACTTCCTGGCAAGTGTGGCAAAAATCAATCCCAGGGAGCAACATTCCTCAAAACTCCAACATGGCTGAAAGTGATTTTTGGAGGTTATTTCTAGATGAGCCCAGCCACTGGTGAGGCTAGAAATCCTAAACACACCTCTCTCCTGCCTTCTCCTATTCTAATCAAGAGAGCACCTAATTGTCTGGGGTTGCAGGATGTGAGAGAGGTGCTGGGCTGCTCCAAATGTCCTGCCTTTGAAGACCAATTTGGCTGCTCTCCCCCCTTCCTGCTTCCCCATCTGCTGGGGCAGATCTCCTCCCCTAAGCACATCCTTTGTGTTCAGCCAAAGCCACTTCACACCTCATCAAGCCTGGCTGCCAGAATTTGGCCAGTCAGAGAAGGGCACTACAGAACTGAAGTTGGCAACTTTCAGGTAGAGTTTTAAAACTCTTTACCTGAACTAGTTATTGTAAATCCAACAGTTGTAAGTTTTTGGATTTATTATAACAAATAATGTGATACAAAACCCAAGGTATCTGACACATAAGGGGACTTTATTAATTAAAATTAAGTCTCCCCATTTTAGCCCATGGAGACCATTCACTACAGTGAGGGAAAAACGAATTTGGCTATTTTACCTCACCAATGCTTATAAAACTATTTTATATGGTCCCTACTTTTAGTTACATGGCACCCAACCCTAGTGGCACACAAAGCACACCTTAGGGGTATCTTATATGTGAACATAAGGTAGTTTCAAATTTTGGAAGTACTTTTAATTCCAAAGTCGAATTTGCATATAACTTTAGCTTAAAAGCAGCCAGCAAGGCAGGCCTGCCTTTAAAATGACACTGGGTACCTCAGCAGTGCACCTTTGGGAACACTACCTATGCTGGGGTCCCTAAACCTACGTGCCCTACCATATTCTAGGTTACTTATAGATAGTTTGACATAGCCAATTATAAATAGCTTAATTTGCATACTAATTATAATCAGAGCACAGGACCTGGGACTGGTTAGCAGTACCTAGGCACCATCAGAGCCAGGAAACACCAGCAAAAAGTGAAAAATGGGGGCAAAAAGTTAGGGAGCCTCTGTAATCATCTGTGTTTTCTCACATGCCCAATGAGTAGTATGGGGAGCATTCAAGTTTTGAGAGCACTTACTGCAACAAAATTTGCAATTTTTGTACTATGATGTCTATCATGCAGGTGCCTCATCGTCCTTTTAGAAGGCATGTGACCACATTTGCACAGTAAATTAAATAATTTTACATGGTTGTAAAGTTATATGCACTATAGGCCCACTGATAGCCATAAAGTTGATAGAGCTAACATTTTCTGAGTGACACCATAGAGAAAAGTTACCCACCAGAACGTTTCTATGCTGCACAGTATGGACATTAATTATTTCAAGATACGACCTTTTTGTTTTATATGAGTTGAAGTTTGATGATAGTGAGACATGACATGAAGTTATCATAGCTCTTACAATGCTTAATGGGATATATGAACAAAATATTGGCAAAATATTGTTGTATAAAATAAAATATAGTGTCAAGATTATCCAGATGTCAAAAATATTGCCAACAGGAATATCAAAGGTATAAGTGTTGTTTTAATAGCTCTGTGAAATATATTGATTTAGAAAATATTGTTGTATGTAATATAGTTTAAAGTGTTAATTAGTATGCAATTTGTGTGTGTTTGTGTTTTATATGTTTATAATTTTTTTAGTGAGATACTTTATGAGTTTTGAAATTGTTGACATTTGTATTTTTAATTGAATTAATGTTTATAAATAATGGTTTCAGAATTATTTTTAGCGGTGGGATATTGAATTTTTAGGGGGTAAGGATAGAGAGATTTAAAAAAAGTATATTTTAAAGTAAATTTTATGTCAATTATCTTGAAGCTATGAAAATTACTACTTTACACGAAGTGTATTTTGTAACATTAACATTTTTCAATACATTTAATGTATCTTTATTTAAAATAAATGTTAATTGTATTAAATGAAATGTTTAATATTTATATTGTAAAAATATTTTGAAAATAAAAATGCATAAATGTGTTTTATTAAAAGAAAATAATTACAAAAAATTATATAAAAGTTTTACATCTTACATTTATTTCAAAAATACATTTAAAAATAGACGTATTTTTTCAAAAAGTATAATAATATATAAACATATATTTTTTTAATTTTTTGTTTTCTATTTTTGTTTTATGATTGTTAACTTTTGATTATTAATATGTTTGTATTTTATGGTGTAAAGTATTAGAATGGTAGTTCATTTTAAAAAAAGATATTAATTAGTTATAGTAATAAACTTTTTTTATGTTAATGTTTAAATGTGAATATGTAGGTTTGTAGTTTTGGTTACTGTGTTTTTAGATTACATTTTAGTTTCTTTTATAGTTAAACATTTTTGTGTGAGTATGGAGTTTTGATTGTGTATGTACAATTTTCAAATTGTATTACCTGTTATAAAATATTTTATACTGCAGTGGATTTCATCTCTTCAGCTTCTAACAACTTCTTCAAATGTGGTTGGATTTTAGTTGGTATAGTTATTGTCATCCCTTTAGTGTGCAACACCTTCCTCCAATATGGTTAGATTGGAGTGCGAATAGTAAATGTCACCACTTTACCGTCCAACACCTTCAACCAAAATGGTTAAATCGTAGTGGGAGTACTAGATTTAATTTTACAGTTTCCAACACATTTCCCCAATATTTTTAGATGGAGAAAATGTCACTTCTTTAGTGCCTAACATCTTCTTCAAACTTGTGTAGATTGGAGTGGAAATAATAAATGTTACCATTTTACTGTCCAACGCCTCCCCAAATTGGTATAGGGTGGAGTGGGACTAGTAAATGAAACATGTTTGGTGTCCAATACTTTCCCCAAATTAGTTTAAATTGAAGTGAGAATAGTACATGTCATTCCTTTACTTATTGAAGACAGTCCCCAAATTGTTTTGGATTGGAGTGGGAATAGTATTTTTCACCACTTTAGTGTACAACAGCTTTTCCCCATTGGTATAGTTTGGAGTGAGAACAATAAATTACACCCTTTTAGTGTTCAACACTGTTAGAAATGGGGTTTCCGGTTGGCTAGGGTATGCACCTCAGCCGGGCAGAACCCACCCAGTCTAGTCAGGGCAAGGGAGTTACACATCCAAGATAACTCCTGCTCACCCCCTTGGTAGCTTGGCACGAGCAGTCAGGCCTAACTCGGAGGCAATGTGTAAAGCATTTGCACAACACACACAACACACGTGATGCAAAATGTACACCACAAAGTAAACACAACACTGAGCTATGTAAAAAGAAACTGTATTTCACAAAACATAATTAGACCAACACTACACGTTAGTAGTACCCTGTTACCTTGGCAGTTGTCAGAACGTTACACAAGTTACTGATACTCAGCAAGAATATGTAGTTGTCACTTTAGAACACGTAAGCACTCACGATTCTGCAACATAAGCAGTAGTCAGGAATTATAGTAAAGAAATCTATGCACTTGTCATGAATACCTCATAACTACCCATACAAGGAACATTAGAGAACATATCACAAGTCATAAAAGTACATATCAGAATGTCATGCCCATAAAAGGAACATCTATGCATAAACAATTGGTCAAAATGCTGAGGTAGATTACTAAATTTTCTCACAAGAAGAGTGACAAATACTCTCTTGGGGACATTTTTTCTTTGTCATCTATAATTATATAGGACAAAGAGAATCATAAACTAAACAAACTGTCATAATGAAATTAAACAATTGCACTGGGACTAACATTTACACAACAATATCAATTACTTACATATAAGTAAACATACACATATCAAAAAATAAACATAAAACCATCTGGAAATTGTCCCAACTCAGTCTCCTCCATTGGAGGTAGTGGTACATAGAGTACTTAAAGACGTATTCCACTTAAACGCGGTGGTTGTGGTTAGTTATGACGACGAATACTGAACCCAGATCAATTACTTCCTGGGGTTTCTTGCACTGTCCAGTATCCTTCTGGAAAATCAATTGTGCTTTCTACCCAACCCTGTGGCAATCCACGAGATGTCGACGCATTTTGGCCCTTTCTATTCTGGACCTCATCAGGACTACAATGGGACAACTTAACCTATAATTTGGTGCTGTCACAAGAAACTTCGGTACGTTAAATCTGTACAAGAAGATTCTGAAACTGTCACGCGTGTAGAATTAGCGTGAAATCCTGCCCGTTGTTTATATTAAGAATTCTATTAATTGGGGACCAAGAGGAGAATCATAAATCGCCCGTTTGTTGGTAGTTCGTTCATCCGAGCTCAGAGCCTCAGCGTCTTTTGCAGATATCACAAGTCATAAAAGTACATATCAGAATGTCATGCCCATAAAAGGAACATCAGCACATATATGTTGCGTAATAAAAGCAGGTAGGAAACATATAAAAACCCCAAGGACCATACTAGTCTCACTGAGCCAATATATCCCTAAAAGTACCTGATTTTATAGAGAATAGGGTCCATAAAAGAGAGTCCGCAGGGTCGGGCTGCCTATCTGAAAGCACAGCTCCTTTCTTCTTGGTCAGGCCGGGCTGCGGTGGTGAGGCACCAGAAACAGGTGCGGGTGTGTGCCCCGGGGGCGCTCCTGAGAGCGTGTTTCACCCCGGGGGCACAGGAGGAACGCACTTGCTCCGGGTTACGAATCCAAGGTGCTCCGCGGGTCACAGGGGTGGTGCGACACTCGCACTTCAAGGAATTCAGCCTCCTGGGCTGCAGCAGTAAAGTATCACTAAGATGCTCTTTCCACAGCACGAGGGGCCATCCAAACCCCGGCTCGCAGCGGTGATGTCGGAGCAGAAAGAGCGCTTCAAAAAGCATGAGGGGCACCACTCTGATCCCGGGCTGCGAAGGTGATTTTGGGCAGCCAGGAAGTGCTTTGAAAAGTGCACAAAGGTCACGCAGGAGAGCTCTCAAAGCGCTAAGCAGTCAAAGCAACACTCCTCGTGCTGAAGTGAGTGACAGAGGTCAGGGGCCACAGCACCCTGCCTCTGGAGACAAAAAATGAAGAATGGGAAACAGGGCTGGCGAACACAGCAGCAGGCCAGTGCAACAAGTGGGTGCAAGCAGTGGCAGTTCCTCTTAGTGACCAGGCAGGTCACAGGTCAGCACAACAGCAGCAGTCCGAGGTGGGTCCTAGTGAGTTCATTCAGCAGCATCCAGTGTTCAGTATCAGATAAGCTTCTTCAAGGTTCTAAAATGTCTAATTTGTGGGGAAAATTCCCCTGTAATTATACTAAGTTTACAGTGTGTCTTACAATGGGGAGCAGATGGGGTTCCAACCAGTTACAACTGATTCTGGGAGTGCTCTTTCTCTCCTCCAGGACAGGCTCCAAACATCAGTGGGGGGTAAATGATCCTATTGTGCAAGGCCAGGGCACAGCCTTCACAAATGCAGGTGTGCCCTGCTTCTCCCTTCTCTCAGCCCAGGAAGACTATACAACATGTACATGCACCTCTGTGACACCTCAACCCTTCCTGTGTACAGGCTGTCTGAAAAGTATGTACAAAGCCCCAACTGTCAGTCTTCCCAGACGTGGATTGGAGGCAAGGTGCAAAACATCAAAGTCTTAAGCACAGATAAATGTGCACTTTCCAGAAGTGGCATTTCTGTAATAGTGATAAAAAAATACACCTACACCAGTAAGCAGTATTTCTTATCACTAACACAACCATAACAAACACACCTACGCTACCCCTCATAAATCAGACAATACCCCTTACACATAAGGCAGGGCGTTTCTAATGCAATCCTATGAGAAGGCAGCACTCACAGCAGTGAGACACCAAGTTAGGATGTTTGTCACTACCAGGACAGGCCACGCAACCTGGCACATGTCCTGTCTTCTACATACATGGCACCCTGCCCATGGGGCGTACCTCAGGGATGACTTACATGCAGTGAAAGGGGAGTTCTGGGCCTGGCAAGTAAATTTAGATGCCAGGTCCCTGTGGCAGAAAACTGTACACACAGGCCCTGCGCTAGCAGGCCTGAGATAGGTTTGACAGTGTACTTCAATGGGTGGCACAAGCAGCGCTGCAGGCCCTCTAGTAGCATTTAATTTACAGGCCCTGGGTATAGAGATACAACTTTACAAGGGACTTATAGATAAATTAAATATGCCAATTAAGTATAAGCCAATCATACCAATTTTACAAGGGGGAGAACATGCACTTTAGCACTGGATAGCAGTGAAAAAGTGCTCAGAGTCATAACGTTGGCCAACAAAGGTCAGAAAAAAAAGGAGGCAAAAGGCAAAAAGTCTGGGGGATGACCCTGTAAAAGGGCTAGGTCCAACAAACACCTTCCATAAACAAGGGTACATTAGAGTGGAAATAGTAAATAACAGCCTTTTAGTGCCCTACATTTTCCCCAAATTGGTTTAAATTGGAATGGGAATAGATAATTGGTTTACATTGGAGTGGATCAGTATTTTACACCCCTTAGTGTCCAACAGCTTCTTCAAATTGATGTACATTGGAGCAGGAATAGTAAATATAACTCTTTTAATGGCCAACACCTTTTCCTGATTGGTATAGATATAGGCTGGTGTGGTAATAGTAGATGATACCCTTTTAGTGTCCAACACTTTCCACAAATTTGTTCATATTGGAGTGGGAATAGTAAATGTCAACCCTTAAAATGGTTTAAGTTGAAGTTTGATTATTTAATTTTATAACTTTAGTCTGAAATCCTTTTGAATTGATGGTGTTTGGAAATGTAATAAAAAAGTAGTTGTATGTTTGTAAGGAACAATGAAATAATTGCATTTTTTATAGAATAAAGATGTCCTCATTTTGTGTTTTCAAGTTGTATATAATGTATATTTTTACATTTTTAAACATACACATTTCAACCCAAAAATATTTATTTATTAAGTTAAATTAATAAAACCTTTGAATTATTTTTATAAAAAATGTAAACTATATTTCAATCCTATTGGATGTTGTACAATTTTCATGTTTTTCCACTGTTTAACACGTTTAAATATTTCGTAAAATGTCTCATGTACATATTTTCAACATCATTTTCACATATGTTCTTTAAGTATATATTAAATAATTTTATATTGTATATTATTATTTAATTTATACTTTACAATTTCTTTCAAATTTTTACAACTTTTCTTGACATGTTTTACATGTGTAAATTTTTCATATATTTTTTAAACATATTTACATTTTCCAATTCCTTTCTATGGGGCGATAGTCTATTTTTAGTTTCATTTAGCAGCCGTTTTTTGTTACCGCTTCCTTCTATTTTGTAATCGTTTTGTGTTGTTCTTTAGGCCTGGGTAGAACCTGCGGACTATAACTCTGTGGAATTCTGTGGAGTTACAAAAAAAACTCTGTGACATTCTGAGGAATTCTGCGAACAGGAAGAAATAGGCACATCACTCTGCTTTTTCTGTAATTTAGCATCCGGAGCTCATTCCATGCAGAAAAACCAGCGCAAATGACACTACACAGCATGCCAGATGGCCCGGCCTCTCAAGTTGGTTTTGCTGCCACTCGAGTAGATTTTCTATCTGAGTGGTATCTTCCTGACTGTGAATGGTCACCACCTCCTAAGACCACTCAAGTTGGATAAATCTCACTGGGTGCCCTCCTAGTGACTGAAAATCACGCTAGGGGTTGCCAAATCTTGCGTGCTCTCGCCAACTTACCATTGATGAGGTGCATGTGAGAAAAAACTCTGCTAAGGGATGGTTGATGGAGTTTGGCCAGAACTCATGTGGAGTGGCCAAACTTCACCAAATCCACTGGTGGCGCACAATATATTTCCCACTCCTAGTTTTTTTAAGTCTATTTCCCCAGAACCTGGTTGCAGTAAGGTGATTCTGTTCATCACAATAGGTAAGTTATTTTTTAAGGGTTTTGAGGGTAGGCCAGCTTTAGAGGGGAAGTCTAGAAGATAGTTATAGTGTTGTTTGTGGTGTTTTGTATATTTAAATGCATTAATAGTAATGGTTTCCACTAGTTTGTTGTCTGGGGTTTTCGTATGTTCTTCAAATCGGCATGTTCTTTTACACTGTGTTATATTACTTACATTTTGATAATTAAGTGTGATGTACATGTTTTTAGGGATTGTACTGTGTTTTGTGGGTTGTTTTTTTTATTTTCATGTTTTTGTCTATGAACGTGTCCTATCAGCATTGGGAGTTTCAGTTTTTTTTTTAAAGGAAATAACTTTTGGTTTATAATAAACAAATGTTTATTTACTTTGATTTCCCTTTTGTTGGGTTTCCTAGAGTGTTTCTTTTTTTAAACACTTTTTCAGGTTTGTTAAGGTTCCTAGATCATTTGTATTGCTTGCTGTACTTGTTTAATTTTTTGCATATTTGGTGACTTTTTGGATAATATTTCTCCCATTTTCCCAAGCCACCTTGCTGTGCTACTCTACGCCAAAGTTAAAGGGCAGGAATGCACTGCATTTATGCAATGTGGTTCATTCCTGTCCTTTCTGCCTCTGCTTGCGAGATTTCTGCAGCCTAGTGCCAATACAGGCACCTTTGAACCAGGGTACAAGTGAGCCTGTGTTGTAGACAGGATTGTTTTTATGCAGGAAAGGACACCTTCCTGCACAAAAACAATATTCTGAGGCATTTTCCTCCTATGTGTGTTGCAGAATGGAGTACACATTGAAAGAGGAAGTAACAAGGAGAAATATGGATATTTCTATTTATCACGCCTCATCTCAGGATGTGTAAGGTTTTTGCCCATCCTCAGCTTTACATGCCTTTGTAAATCTTGGGAAGCGTCAAAATCTATGGGTATTGAGTGGGAACACTGTAGGAGGCTGGCCTGGTTTGTAATGGGCACCTAAGGTACTTACACCTTATACCAGGTCCAGTTATCCCTTATTAGTGAAATGTAGGCAGTGTTCTAGCAGCTTAGGCTGTTTAGAGGTAGCTGTAGCAGAGCAACCACGGCTGAACTAGGAGATATGCAAAGCTCCTGCAATACCACTATAGTTACACAGTACTTAGAAAATAAAATAAAAGAAAATACTCAGTGTTACAAAAAATAAAGGTACTTTATTTTAGTGACACAAGGCCAAAAATGTCTTAGAGGCAATACTCCTTCTGGAGGTAAGTATTTTACACAATATGTACACTAGTAACCAAAAACAGGTAAGTACACAGTAAGAAAACAGTACAAACAGTGAAAAACAATAGATTGCAATATGCCTGTGGGTAACACAAACCATATACTAAAATAGTGCAATGCGAATAACGAATTCCCCCTATAGGCAAAATGCAGTGGGTAGAGGGGCACTGGGAGTGTAAGAAAACACAAAAGGTAAGTAAAATATCCCACCCCAGAGCCCAGGAAAACTGGAGTAAAGTACAGAAAATTTCCTTAGGACACACTACAAGTCGTGATTAAGAATTATGCAAGAACCAAGCGAGACTGCAAGCAATCAACGATGGATTCCTGGACCTGAAGATCTGTGGCGAGAGGAGACCAAGTCTAGAACTGGAGGAAGAGTTCAGAAAGAACAGGAGCTGCTGCCAACCTGGAAGAAGGTGCAAAAGTGGATCTCCGGTTGGAAGAAAAGTACAGTTCCTGCTTGGTACAGGAGATGCCCCACATCGAGTTGTTGGATGCAGGCTGTTTGTGTCACTGGGTTCCACCAACAAGCCTTGGTTCAAGCAAATACTCAGTTTGCATCAAAGAGGAACTGCCCGGACCCAGGAGGGACCAGGGGGTCTCAACTCAGACTGAGGAGACAAAGGGGGCTCTCAGCACTTCAGAGAGCCCTCAGAAGACCAGGCAGCACCCACGGGAGTCACAGAACACTGGGACAAAGAAGATGCAAAATGCGGTCGTCACAGCACTACAGTTGAGGATCCCACGCCACTGGAGAACAACTTAGGGAGCTGAGCGCCACAGAATAGAGTGCTGGAGATCTGGGCTATGCTGTACACAAAGGACTTTCAGAAGAAGTGCACAGAAGCCCAAGAACCTGCCGAAGGCATGGTGAACAGGGGTACTGTCGTAGCACAGGGTGGCAAGCTGTTACCTCAACCAAATTTGGACAGCTAGAACTTTGGACACTCTGGGTCACTTCAGTCCACCACCTGTGTTCCAGGAATCATGCTCGTCACCAGGAGAGGAGACCCAGAGTACAGGTTGTCATCACAGAAAGGTGCCTGCTGAAGCAGGGAAGTGACTCCGTCACTCCACAGGAGATTCCTTTGTTTCTTCTGGTGCAGGATGAAGACAGGCAGTCCTCAGAGCGTGCACACCTTGAGACTGTTGCTGGCTGGAGCTGAAATTTACAGGTCACAGTAGCCTTCCTGGATACTTTGTTGCAGTTACAGCAGTTCCTGGAGCAGTCTGAGGTTCATCCGACGGTCAGAAGCTGAAGCAGAGGATGCAGAGGAGTCCTGGAGGAGTCTTGCAAACCGAATCTGAGGAAACAATCAGAAGAGAGACCCTAAATAGCCCTGAGAGGGGGATTGGCTACCTACCCAGGGACGCACCTATCATGAGGGGTCTCTGACATCACCTGCAGGCACAGGCCACTCAGAGGTCTTGTAGGAAAGTAGCCTCTTTCTAGCCTTGTTACCCCCACTTTTGGCCTGTTTGTGAGTATATGTCAGGGTGTTTTCACTGTCTCACTGGGATCCTGCTAGCCAGGGCCCAGTCCTCATAGTGAAAACCCTATGTTGTCAGTGTGGTTGTTATGTGTCACTGGGATCCTGCTAGTCAGGACCTCAGTGCTCATAGGTGTGTGGCCTATATGTGTTCCCTGTGTGGTGCCTAACTGTCTCACTGAGTCTCTGCTAACCAGAGCGTTGGTTATGCTCTCTCTGCTTTCTAAATTTGTCACTAACAGGCTAGTGACTAAATTTACCAATTCACATTGGCATACTGGTACACCCATATAATTCCCTCGTATATGGTACTGAGGTACCCAGGGTATTGGGGTTCCAGGAGATCCCTATGGGCTGCAGCATTTCTTTTGCCACCCATAGGGAGCTCTGACAATTCTTACACAGGCCTGCCAGTGCAGCCTCCGTGAAATAACGTCCACGTTATTTCACAGCCATTTACCAGGGAACCCCAAAGCCCTGGGTACCTAGGCACCATATACTAGGGACTTTTAAGGGGGGTCCAGTATGCCAGTCAGAATTGGAATATGGAGTCACTAAACTGTAGTGACAAATTTGGTAAGTAGAGAGAGCATAAGCACTGGAGTTCTGGTTAGCAGAACTTCAGTGACACAGTCAAGCATACTGACAACACATATAGGCCACAAACTATAAGCACTGCAGTTCTGGCTAGCAGGATCCCAGGAAGACAGGCCACACATGGGGGTAACCATGCCAGAAAGAGGCTACTTTCTCACAGAACCCCCCTAAACAAAGGACAATAAGGCTAGCCTTGCCCATTTGAGACTTTATTGTCTAAGTGGTGATAAGTGGAGAGTAGATTTATCATCCACTATATGGTTACTTCCCTGTGGGGATGTAACCAAACTGTTTGGATATTTTTATTTAGTAAACATTGCAAGTGTAAATTCTCAGCGTCTCTATTTGTAAGTTTGAAAGTTGGGCAATGGGATTGTTCTACTGAGCCTATATGAAGATAGGGTTGCTGTCCTATGGAAGAGAACGCCAGACAGGGATACTGTTTCAGTAAGGCCATAGCTGGGCAAAAAGCTTGTCCATATGGCTGAAAGAGAGGACATGGTTGCTGTTTCTCTTGGGTTGGAGTAGGGCAGGGCTGCTGTCCTATAAGCTCCACACTAGGACAGGGCTTCTCTCCTAAGTGTTCAGAGGTAGTGCAGGGCTGCTGAACTAAAGTTTCTCTGGGAGGGTTGGAGGGTTGCTTCAAATTTACTAAAACAGTGCAAATTTGCACATCTGGTTTAGTGGTTCCACAGAGAGGTACTTTTACCTCTGGGAGTTCAGCTGTGGTAGCTGTGGGGTCTCTTGGTACAGGTTCCACCCCACAAAAGGTTTCTCCCACCACAGAAATGGTATCCTTAGTGAAAGGGTGGGTAAGGGATACTTTGTTACCCTTTTTACCTGTTGGTGGAGAGGGATCCTGAGATTTCAGGCCTTTTTCCCTCTTTTGCTTTTTCATTTCACCTAAAATGAGAGGAAGCAATTCCTCAGGGATACCCAGCATGGATGCATGGGTCCTAAACTCTTTTCAGCCCAACCTGAGGCCTCTAGGTCATTCCCTAAGAGACAGTCTACAGGTAAGCTAGGTGATACCACCACATGCTTTGGGCCAGTAACTCCACCCCAACTAAATTGCACTACAGCTAAGGGGGAAGACTGGGTGGAGTTATTGACATCGGTAACCTGGTACTTCTGTCCAAGGAGGTGCTGTGCAGGTGACACCACGTTTTCAGTCACCAAAGTGATACTGGCACCTGTGTCCCTGTAGGCCTGGGCCTCAACACTATTTATTACAATTGACTGCTTGTACTTGTCCATGTTAAGGGGACAAGCAGCCAAGGTGGCATGGCCAGTGCCACCAGGTGTGACAGAAACTGTCTTGGGAGTGTGTAGCCCAGTTTCTATGATGGACCCAAAAGTGAGCCCAACTACACCCTTTGCTTGACTATTGCCAGTAGTCCCGTACTATTACCACTACTGCTACGGGCACTAGAGCTTGATGTATAGGTGGTGGTAGGCTCATGGGCTTTACCTGGGCAGGACTTATCCCCTGGCCTATGGCCTTTGCCTGTGCACACATAGCACCAGGGCTTTTTATTGTGTGTAGAGTGAGAAGAAGAGGAAAATGATTTATCCCCACCTCCAGAGGAGTGTTTTGGACCTGAAGAAGCATCTTTGTGCTTACTTTTATCCACATGCTTCTCCTGAGATTTTTCCACCAACTTTCTTCTTTTCTTTGTCACTCCCTGTAGGAGGCTGGCCTGACTTACAGTGGGTACCTTGTGCTACTTACACCTTGTGCCAAGTCCTGTTATCCCTTATTAGTAGATTAGTAGTGTTCTAGCAGCTTAGGCTAATAGAGGTAGCTATAGCAGAGAAGCTTAGGCTGAACTAGGAGACATGCAAAGCTCATACTATAACCCATATATCATATAGCGCTATATCATAAGAAAACACAATACTCAGAGTTACTAAATATAAAGGTACTTTATTTTAGTGACAATATGCCAAAAGCATCTCAGAGGATATGCTCCCTTAGGAGGTAAGTAATATACACAAAATATACACACAAACCAAAATCAGGTGAGTAAAACACTTAGAAAAGTAGTGCAAACACTGCAGAACACAATAGAATGCAATAGGAGACAATAGGCTTAGGGGCAACACAAACCATATACTCGAAAAGTGGAATGCGAACCAGGAATGGACCCCAGGCCTAGTGTAGTGTATAGAGGGTCGCTGGGAGTGTAAGAAAACACTAAGGGTGTCCAAGATACCCCACCCCAAGACCCTGAAAAGTAGGAGTAAAGTTACCCTGCTACCCCAGAAAGACAGTAAAGTCGAGATTGGGGAGTCTGCAAAGGCAACAACTGACTGCCATGCACTGAAGACAGATTCCTGGACCTGAGGACCTGCAAAGGAAGGGGACCAAGTCCAAGAGTCATGCAAGTGTCCCAGGGGGCAGGAGCCCCCTAAACCCCGGATGAAGGTGCAAAAGGTCTGCCTTTGGGTGGAAGAAGCCGAAGATTCTGCAACAACGGAAGGTGCCAGAAACTTCTCCTTTGGTCAGAAGATGTCCACGGCATGCTGGAGGATGCAGAGTTGTTTTCATGCAGAAAGACCGCAAACAAGCCTTGCTAGCTGTAAGAGTCATGGTTGAGGATTTTGGGTGCAGCCAGGGCCCAGGAAGGACCAGGAGGTTGCCCCTTGGAGGAGGAGACAGGGGGTGCACTCAGCAATACAGAGAGCCAATGCAGAAGCAGGCAGCACCTGCAGAAGCACCTGAACAGGCGTTCAGAAGATCTGAGCACAGCGGTCGTCTCAGTACAACAAAAGAGGGTTCCACGAAGCCGGAGTGCAACTCAGCGAGTTGGGCAATGCAGGACGGAGTGCTGGGGGTTTGGGCTGTGCTGTTCACGAAGGAAGTCTTGCAAAGGTGCACAGAAGCCCTAGCAGCTGAAGTTCACGCAGTATACAGGATTACTGTCTGGCGTGGGAGGCAAGGACTTACCTCCACCAAATTTGGAAAGAAGGGCCAATGGACTGTCAGGGACACTTGGATCCAGCTCCTGTGTTCCAGGGACCATGCTCGTCATGATGAGAGGGGACCCAGAAGACCGGTGATGCAGAAGTTTGGTGCCTGCGTTAGCAGGGAGAAGATTCCGTCCACCCACAGGAGATTTCTTCTTGGCTTGCAGGGTGAAGGCAGGCTACCCCCAGAGCATGCACCACCTGGAAACAGTTGAGAAAGCCGGCAGGATTAGGCGCTACAATGTTACTGGTAGTCGTCTTGCTACTTTGTTGCGGTTTTGCAGGCGTCCTGGAGCAGTCAGCGGTCGATCCTTGGCAGAAGTCGAAGAGGGAAGTGCAAAGGAACTCTGGTGAGCTCTTGCATTTGTTATCTGAAGAGAAACCCACAGGAGAGACCCTAAATAGCCCTCAGAGGAAGATTGGCTACCCAACCAGGTAAGAGCCTATCAGGAGGGGTCTCTGATGTCACCTGCTGGCACTGGCCACTCAGAGGTCTCCATTGTGACCTCATACATCTGCATTCAAGATGGCAGAGGTCTGGGACACACTGGAGGAGCTCTGGGCACCACCCCTGGGGTGGTGAAGGACAGGGGAGTGGTCACTCCCCTTTCCTTTGTCCAGTTTCGCTCCAGAGCAGGGGCTGGGGGACCCCTGAACCGGTATAGACTGGTTTATGCAAGGAGGGCACCATCTGTGCCCTTTAAAGCATTTTCAGAGGCCAGGAGAGGCTACTACTCTCAGGCCCTTAACACCTATTTCCAAAGGGAGAAGGTGTAACACCAGGAAATCCTTTGTTCTGCCTTCCTGGCACTGGGCTGTCCAGGCCCCAGGGGGGCAGAAACCTGTCTGAGGGTTGGTAGCAGCGGTAGCTGTAGAGTAAACCCCAGAGAGCTTGTCTGGTAGTACCCGGGGTCCATGCTGGAGCCCCGGGGATGCATGGAATTGTTCCCCCAATACCAGAATGGTATTGGGGTGACAATTCCATGATCCTAGACAAGTTACATGGCCATGTGCAGAGTTACCATTGTGACGCTACACATAGGTATTGACCTATATGTAGTTCACACGTGTAATGGTGTCCCCACACTCACAAAGCCTGGGGAAATGGCCCTGAACAATGTGGGGGCACCTTGGCTAGTGCCAGGGTGCCCTCATGTAGGAGGCTGGGCTGGCTTGTAGTGGGTACCAGAGGTACTTACACCTTGTGCCAGGTCCAGTTATCCCTTATTAGTGTAGAAGAGGTGTTTCTAGCAGCTTAGACTGATAGAAGGTAGCTATGACAAAGCAGCTTAGGCTGAACTAGGAGACATGCAAAGCTCCTACTATACCACTTATATCATATGCACAATATCATAATAAAACACAATACACAGAGTTACTAAAAATGAAAGTACTTTATTTTTATGACAATATGCCAAAAGTATCTCAGTGAGTACCTTCAGTAAGAAGGTAAGTACTATACACAAGTTATACTGTATGTACACAAACCAAAATTAGGTAAGTAAGAGTAAGAAAAGTAATGCAAACAGTGAAGAATGAAAATAGGTTGCAATAGGGGCACATGGGTATAGGGGCAACACAAACCATATACTCCAAAAGTGGAATGCGAACCACGAATGGACCCCAGACCTATGTGAGCTTGTAGAGGGTCGCTGGGACTGTAAGAAAACAGTGAGGGTTAGAAAAATACCCCACCCCAAGACCCTGAAAAGTAGGAGTAAAGTACACCTACTACCCCCAGAGAGCACAATATTCGTGATAGGGGGATTCTGCAGGAAGAAGACACACCTGCAGTGCACTGACAATGGATTTCCAGACCTGAGGACCTGCAAGGCAAGGGGACCAAGTCCAATAGTTGTGACAGTGTCCAGGGGGGCAGGAGCCCAGGAAACCCCGGAAGAAGGTGCAAGGAAGCTGCCTCCGGATGGAAGAAGCTTGGAGTTCTGCAAGAAAGAAGAGGACTAGGAACCTCTCCTTTGGAAGACTGATGTCCCATGTTGCGATGAAGCTTGCAGACGTATTCCCATGCAGAAAGACCACAAACAAGCCTTGCTAGCTGCAAGTGTCGCAGTAGAGGTTTTTAGGTGCTGCTGAGGATCAGGAAGGACCAGGATGTTGTCTTTTGGAGGAGGAGACAGAGGGGGCTCCCAGCAACTCAGAGAGCCCTCACAGAAGCAGGCAGCACCCACAGAAGTACCCCAACAGGCACTTAGAAGAAGAGTAAACCAGAGTCCACGCAAAGTTACAAAAGGGGGTCCAACGACGTCGGAGGATAACTCAAGGTTGTGCACTGCAGGACGGAGTTCTGGGGACCTAGGCTTGGCTGTGCACAAAGGAAATCCTGGAAGAGTGCACAGGAGCCGGAGCAGCTGCAAATCACGCGGTACACAGCTTTGCGGTCTAGCGTGGGGAGGCAAGGACTTACCTCAACCAAACTTGGACTGAAGAGTCACTTGACTGTGGGAGTCACTTGGACAGAGTTGCTGTGTTCCAGGGACCACACTCGTCAGGATGAGAGGGGACCCAGAGGACCAGTGATGCAGTCTTTTGGTGCCTGCGTTAGCAGGGGGAAGATTCCGTTGACCCACGGGAGATTTCTTCGTAGCTTCTGGTGCAGAGTGAAGGCAGGCTACCCCCAGAGCATGCACCACCTGGAAACAGTCGAGAAAGCCTGCAGGATTAGGCGCTACAATGTTGCTGGTAGTCATCTTGCTACTTTGTTGCGGTTTTGCAGGCATCCTGGAGCAGTCAGCGGTTGATCCTTGGTAGAAGGTGAAGAGGGAGATGCAGAGGAACTCTGGTGAGCTCTTGCATTCGTTATCTGAAGAATTCCCCAAAGCAGAGACCCCAAATAGCCAGAAAAGGCGGTTTGGCTACCAAGTTAGGAGTAATGGCTACCTATCAGAAGGAGCCTCTGACGTCACCTGCTGACACTGGCCACTCAGAGCAGTCCAGTGTGCCCCCAACACCTCTGTTTCCAAGATGCCAGAGGTCTGGGACACACTGGAGGAGCTCTGGGCACCTCCCCTGGGAGGTACTGGTCAGGGGAGTAGTCACTCCCCTTTCCTTTGTCCAGTTTCGCGCCAGAGCAGGGCTGAGTGATCCCAGAACCAGTGTAGACTGGCATATGCAGAGATGGGCACCATTTGTGCCCATCAAAGTATTTCCAGAGGCTGGGGGAGGCTACTCTTCCCCAGCCCTTCACACCTATTTCCAAAGGGAGAGGGTGTAACACCCTCTCTCAGAGGAAATCCTTTGTTCTGCCTTCCTGGGCCAGGGCCGCCTGGACCCCAGGAGGGCAGAAACCTGTCTGAGGTGTTGGCAGCAGCAGCAGCTGCAGTGGAGACCCCGGAAAGGCAGTTTGGCAGTACCCGGGTACTGTGCTAGAGACCCGGGGGATCATGGAATTGTCGCCCCAATACCAGAACGGTATTGGGGTGACAATTCCATGATCTTAGACATGTTACATGGCCATGTTCGGAGTTACCATTGTGACGCTATACATAGGTATACCTATGTATAGTGCACACGTGTAATGGTGTCCCCGCACTTACAAAGTCTGGGGAATTTGCCTTGAACAATGTGGGGGCCCCTTGGCGAGTGGCAGGGTGCCCACACACTAAGTAACTTTGCACCCAACCTTCACCAGGTGAAGGATAGATATATAGGTGACTTATAAGTTACTTATGTGCAGTGGTAAATGGCTGTGAAATAACGTGGACTTCACGCAGGCTGCACTGGCAGGCCTGTGTAAGAATTGTCAGAGCTCCCTATGGGTGGCAAAATAAATGCTGCAGCCCATAGGGATCTCCTGGAGCCCCAATACCCTGGGTACCTCAGTACCATATACAAGGGAATTATATGGGTGTACCAGTATGCCTATGTGAATTGGTAAATTTAGTCACTAGCCTGTTAGTGACAAATTTGGAAAGCAGAGAGAGCATAACCACTGAGGTTCTGGTTAGCAGAGCCTCAGTGAGACAGTTAGGCATCACACAGGGAACACATACAGGGCACATACTTATGAACACTGGGGCCCTGCCTGGCAGGGTCCCAGTGACACATAGACTAAAACAACATATATACAAGTAAAAATGGGGGTAACATGCCAGGCAAGATGGTACTTTCCTACACCTCACACTTAGTAACTTTGCACCTAACCTTCACTAAGTGAGGGTTAGACATATAGGTGACGTATAAGTTACTTAAGTGCAGTGTAAAATGACTGTGAAATAACGTGGACATTATTTCACTCAGTCTGCAGTGGCAGTCCTGTGTAAGAATTGTCTGAGCTCCCTATGGTGGCAAAAGAAATGCTGCAGCCCATTGGGATCTCCTGGAACCCCAATAACCTGGGTACCTAGGTACCATATACTAGGGAATTATAAGGGTGTTCCACTATGCTAATCAGAATTGGTAAAATTAGTCACTAGCCTGCAGTGACAATTTTAAAAGCAGAGAGAGCATAAACACTGAGGTTCTGGTTAGCAGAGCCTCAGTAATACGGTTAGGCACCACAAAGGGAACACAAACAGGACACACTTAATGCCACTGGGGTCCTGGCTAGCAGGGTCCCAGTGACATAGGCAAAAACAACCATATATACAAGTAAAAATGGGGGTAACATGCCAGGCAAGATGGTAATTTCCTCCACCCCCTGTATGAACATTTTGTGCTCACCCTTGTTCTAACCCATTTGTCTGCCTTTTTTCCCAATTCTTGGGGAGAGGTCAGATCTGAGTCTACAAGATACTGGTGTAACAAGTCAGACACACAACTATTCAATATGTGCTCTCCCAAAATCAGATTATACAGGCCCTGGTAATCAGACACTTTACTGCCATGTAACCAACCCTCTAAAGCTTGCACAGAACAGTCCACAAAGTCAACTTAATCTTGTGAAGATTCTTTCTTGGTTTCCATAAACTTGATTCTGTATTGCTCTGTGTTTAGGTCAAAACCATCAATGATTGCATTCTTTAAAATGTTGTAGTTGTCTGCATCCTCCTCCCTAACAATGAGGAGTCTGTCCCTCCCTTTGTCAGAGAAAGACAACCAAATTATAGCAGCCCACTGCTTTTGAGGGACCCTTTGAACCTTATAGACCTTCTCAAGTGCAGCAAACCACTTTTGAATATCATCTTCCTCCTTGTATGAGGGATCAATTCTGTGTACGTTTCTGGAACTAATGTTGTCCTCCCTGACCTCATGAGCCTTGACACTTTCAATGCTGCTGCCATCATGGAGAACTAACCCCAACCTCTGCTTTTCCCTTTCTATAGCTAAGGCTTCCCTATCTAGGGCCAGCTGTTGCAGTTTCAGCCTCAGTCTTGCCTCCTCTAATCTCAGCTTTGTGAGGTCCATATCTAGGGAGTTATACTCATGATTACATGTGTGAGACCCTTCAGAGACTGAGGTGAGGTGAGAATGAGCAGAAATGGATCTCTGCCTAAGTGGTGTAACCTTAGTGACCTGGCCTCTAGGTGTGAAGGGTGCCCTACTTGTGTGAGACCCCTTCCCACTACCAGCTACACTATGTGGTTTGTTAAGGGAAAGATCTGCGGAAGGACCCTCCCCTGGATCTTCAGGACCTTCTCCTGAATCTACCTGGTCAGGATCCGCCTCTACCAACTCTGTACATGACCTTCAGGATGCTCCTGGTAACTTTGTAAGAGGAGATTCAAGAGGAAATCCTTGTTAGGGTTCTTCCCAATCCGTAGTCTTCTTTCTAAACAGAGACCACTCAGACTTTTGAAAGTAAGGTTTTCATAAATGGTCTGGACAACCCTGGGGTAGCCTCCACAGAAGACATAGGGGGTCATTACATAATTGGCGGTAAAAGCCGCTTACCGCCAGCACACCGCCGCGGAATTCCGCCACGGTCATTATGACCCACAGCTCGGAATCCGCCAAAATCCAGACACCCACGCAAGTCCGCCATACCAAAGGTCAGTGATAAACTGGAGATAACAAAACCTCCACCATCACGCCAATAGGAATACGCCCACTCTATCACGACCCACGAATCCACGTGTCGGTCTTTCAACCGCGGTATTCCATTGGCGGTACACACCGCTGCGCTCAAAATACACAAACATTTACAAAACACTACCACATTGGACAATTCCAAATACAAACACCTGATACACATGCACACACCACTTCCACACACCCAATACAATATAAAACACACACGCACATCACCCACAAACCCTTATGTCAACAATTGCGACTGAAGGCCAGAGAGAGACACCACCATCTACAAACTAGCATTCACAGGCACTCAACACCATCACTCACACAACATCCAAGCACCTCACACAACACACCTCTAAATATCACCCCACACATCACAACACACACCACCCCATACATCACCCACACCACCCCATGGCCCCGCAAAGACACAAGGGGGTGAGTACACTCTCATTCTGCTGATTCAACACGCATTGGAGGTGTCTGGGTGGGGGAGGTGGGCTGTGGGTTCCCCTAGGCCAGGTCGAGTTTAGTAGGCAAGATCCCTTCTTAAGGTAGGCTCTGTGGCACCCCATCCCACCTGTGTACAGTGCCAACTACACCTAGTCAGGCTCCTGTGACATCCATGTATGCAGCAATCGACATAGCCTTGTAACCCATGTCCCTGGGATTGATTAGGGAACTCCAAGTGCACGACGTAGTGCAGGGCACTTCTGTGTCTGTAGTGTCCGCCAACGGTAGCAGTATTGTATGCACTGAACATGTCTTTCTTCTGTCTTGCCCCCCTTTTTGTGGTCTCGATCTTCTTGTGTGTATTAGCATCATCAGGCGGAGGAGCAGTGGCACCGGAGCAGGAGGGAGCTGCATCCCACATGGCCCTGGAGGGCGACACAACGGAGTCTGAATTCACCAGTGGGATGGAGGGCGAGGGGAGCTCCACGGCGGGGACAGGAGCTGAGACCAGCGATACGGACTCCTCCTCTGATGGGAGCTCTCCTGCGGTGGTGGGCCCATCTGTGCCCCCCGCATCTACAGGTACAGCTGCCACCCCCCTACCAGCACTGCCCTCCCGTGCCGGCTCACCCAGGAGGGTGGGCATCTCCTTCGCCCCAGGCACCTCAGCCCCTTCACCCCTGCTGCCCTCAGTGAGGAGGCCATTGACCTCCTCAGGTCCCTCACTGTTGGGCAGTCTTCTATTTTGAATGCCATCCAGGGTGTCGAGAGGCAGTTGCAACAAACCAATGCATTCCTGGAGGGCTTTCATTCTGGTCAGGCAGCCCATCAGCGAACTTTTCAGACTCTGGCCTCAGCACTGATGACAGCCATTGTCCCTGTCTCTAGCCTCCACCCTCCAACTTCCTCCACCCAGACCCAAACCCCTGTACCTCAGCCTATCCCAAGCACACCATCAGACCAGCATGCACACACCTCAACACACAAGGGAAGCTCTGAGAAACATAAGCACCACACATCCCACAGGCACTCACGCAAGTATCATACACATGCAGACACACCAACATCCACTGCCTCCACAGTGTCCCCCTCCTCCTCGTCTCCCTCCTCCCTCCCTGTCTCGTCTCCACTCACACCTGCATGCACTACATCCGCAGCCACTACTTCCATCACCAGCACACCCACCACCACACCCCGCTCATGTGCAGTCACCACCCCTACTACAATTCACACATCCCCTGTGTCCTCTACCAGTGTGTCTGTGAGCCCACCTCCCAAGGTACACAAACACAGCCACACACCCGCCCAACAGCCATCCACTTCACGACAGCCTTCAGCCCATGCACCTTCACCCAAAGTCACCAAACGTACACCTCCTACAACCAATACCTCTTCCTTCACTCCCAAACCCCCTCCATTTACCCCTCCCAGTGTTCCCCAAAAACTTTTTGTGTCCAACCTTGACCTCTTCCCCTCACCTCCCCCACCCCTTCAGTCTCCTAGGGCCCACCTTTCCACGTCCTAACCCAGCACCTCAGCCACAACATCTGCGGGACCAGTGCTTCCAGTAGTAACCGGCTTCTGGAGTGCGCCAGGCAGCAGGGCAGCCAGTGTGGCAAGGAGCCAGTGCACGGACAGTTCCCCACCTGTAAAGCACAAAAAGTTGGCCAGTGCCCGGCGGGAGAGAAGAAAGAAATCACCCATGACTTTTGGGCCCAGTGGTCCACGGACTATGATAGTGGAATACCTTGGACTTGTATTCTTGGTGTATATATTTGTTTATAGTGTACATATCATTTATATATGTATATATTTTTGATTACTGTATTTGAATATATTACAATCATTCAAATCATTTCCATTTGTCCGTGCATTCTTCCAGGGGGGGTGGGGGTGTAACTGTAATGTATCATGATGTATTAGTGTGTGTGTTGTAGTGGGTGAGGGTGGGGTTGGGGGTTTTGCGTGTTGAGATGTGTGTCACTGTTTTTTCCCTGCCACCTCCCCTGTGTCGTAGGTGCAGTACTCACCGTCGTCTTCGCCGCCGGTGTTCGTGCTCCTGGTAGAGGAGCAGGAAGGTAAAGGCTGGAAGAATCTGGAGCTCGGGTTCCATGGCGTCCTGGTTCTTCGTGGGGTGTGTAGAGGTGAGCGCTTTCCCTTCCAAGTCCTGTTTCCGCCGTGTTTGTGTTTGTGGTGAATCCACCCCGGAAAAGGTGGTGGATTGGACTGTTGTAATTCTGTGGGCGGTACATTGTCCTCCGCCTGTCTGTTGGCGGTTACCGCCGCGGTGTTTGTTTGTACCGCCTTGGCGGTCGTAATGTGTTAAAGTGTCTGTCCATGCTGGCGGTTTCTGCCACGGTCGTAATTCCATTTTTGTTTTCGCCGGCCTGTTGGCGGTTTTACCGCCGCTTTAACACCAACCGCCAGGGTTGTAATGACCACCATAGTGATAGAAAAGGTAGAGAGAAGCGTGAGAAGTTAGCAAACAATTTCACCTAACTTTTTTAGAGGAAAAGAAGAACTTTTCAGAACTTTGTAAAACTTTTCAAAAAGTTTGGAAAACTTTTTGGAAGTGAAAAAATGACTACTAGGTATAATCGTATATAGCTCTAAGTATTGGAGTACACTTTTCTTGTGAAAAGCGCCAGTAAAAAAGTGATAAAGCAATGGCAAGTACTTACCCCACTGCTGCACCACCAATGTAGGAGGCTGGCCTGGTTTGTAGTGTGTACGTAAGGTATTTATACCTTATTGCAGGTCCAGTTATCTCATATTAGTGAAATGTAGGTAGTGTTCTAGCAGCATAGGCTGTCTAGAGGTAGCTATAGCAAAGCAGCCAAGGCTGAACTAGGAGGTATGAAAAGTTCCTGCAATACCACTATAGTTACACAGTAATTATACACATTAAAAGACAATACTCATTGTTACCAAAAATAAAGGTACTTTAGTTTAGTGACACAAGACCAAAAATATCTTATGGGCAATACTCCTTTTGGAGGTAAGTATTATACACAATATATACACTAGTAACCAAAATCAGGTAAGTACACAATAAGAAAATAGTGCAAACAGTGAAAAATAATAGATTGCAATATGCCTGGGGGCAACACAAACCATATACTAAAATAGTGCTATGCGAATAATGAATTGCCCCTAGGTAAAATGTAGTGTATAGAGAAGCACTAGGAGTGTAAGAAAACACCAAAGGTAAGTAAAATACCCCACCCCAGAGCCCAGGAAAACAGGAGTAAAGTACAGCAAGTTTCCTTAGGACACACTACAAGTCGTGATGAAGAATTATGCAAGAACCAAGCAAGACTGCTATCAATTAACGATGGATTCCTGGACCTGAAGAGCTGTGAAGACAGGAGACCAAGTCCAGAAGTCGACGGAGAGTCCAGGGAGAACAGGAGCCCCTGCCAACCTGGAAGAAGGTGCATAAGTGGATTCTCCGGTTGGAAGAAAAGTACAGAAATGCACCAAAGAAGATATCTGCGGGTTTCTGCTTGGTGCAGGAGATGTCCCATGTCGAGTTGTTGAATGTAGACTGTTTGCATCACTGGATTCCGCCAACAAGCCTTATATGCAGTTTGTATCAAAGAGGAACTGCTCGGACCCAGGAAGGACCTGGGGGTCTCAACTCAGACTGAGGAGACAGAGGGGGCTCTTAGCACTTCAGAGAACCCTCAAAAGACCAAAGCAGGATCCAGTATGCCAATCAGAATTAGAATATGCTGTCACTAAACTGTAGTGACAAATTCGGTAAGCAGAAAGAGCATAAGCACTGGAGTTCTGCTTAGCAGAACTTCAGTGACACAGTCAAGCATACTGACAACATATATAGGCCACAGACTATGAGCACTGGAGTCCTGGCTAGCAGGATCCCAGTGAGACAGGCAAAACACACTGACAAATAGCTTTTCAACTATGAGAACTGGGGTCCTGGCTAGCAGGATCCCAGTGAGACAGTAAAAACACACCGACAAACACTCACAAACATGCAAAAAATGGGGGTAACAATGCTATAAAGAGGCTACTTTCTCACAAACACCCATCGCCACGCCCACAGAATGCCTCCTAAATGCAGAGTACAGCAACATTGTCTTGCCTTACTCCATATCTATGAGGCATTTCAAAGCCACACAAAGTAATATGATCTTGTAGTTTTAACCACCTGAGCATAACAAAAAGTGATGCTCTAGCATCGCTAGGGGCTCATGAATATGCCTCTAAATGTTTTAATAAGATAATTTTGGCTATTATTTCTAAGTAATCTACTCATTTGTTATTTATAATGAGTTTGACTTTAAATTGTAGCATCTCTTGTATTCTTTGGGTATGTTTGGCTAACAGATTTCTCCATTTAGAGTTGTTGGTAACTTGGCTCTTTGTGTAACCTTTCTATACATTTTTAGAGTGTGGGTTGGGTTCTGTCTACTGTGTATTGGAAGGCATTGTGATATCCTTTCCTGCATAGTTTGCTTTGTCTTCCTGCTCAAGGTGCTCTCATAGTATATTTATGAGAGGCATGAGCCACTGTTGTGCCAAAACGTTCGACACAATAGTGGGGCAAGCACTACTCCAAATCTATGAGACAACGCATTAGCCCAAATGAGACATTTTATAAGGCTTGCATCAGGCAAAAGCTGTGCCAAAACCAGCTGTGCGATGCACAAATTAAAATATGCAGCAAACTAGTCACTTCCCTGCCAAATCTCATGCAATACCAAAGCAGTGATATTTATTGTTTGGAAATGTGCATCGTTGGGCTCTGATGTGAAAAGCCTGAAACACGTCGAAAATCTATGCATTTGTAACCCAGAAGTAGGAAATAATACTGTGGGTGTGGTATAAAAACCTGAACATCTAAAAACTACTCAAGGTCAACTAACGCATGGAGGTTGTGATCCTGCCGCTCAGAGTCACAAGGAGACCACCTCATCCCTGTAGGCAGCGAAGGAGAAGGGAGCTTGTGTTCCAGCAGCTCATCTCCCTCATCAACCTCAAGGAAGATGAGGTCATTAAATTCTATAGACTCAGGAGGGAGCCTATCTTAGAATTACTCTACAAGACTGGGCCAAGTCTCCTGCCACCAACTGCCAGGTCCACTAACATTCCTCAGCGGGTTAAACTAATGGCTTTGCTTTACATGCTTGCTTCTATTCCCTTTCAGGTCACAACAGTAAAAATGGCAGGAATATCACAGGCATTATGTTCTGCGTTCCTACCTCCTGGATGCCATCATCTGGCTCACACCCCGGTACCTCCTCTTTCATAAGACCCATCAAAAATAGCTGGAAACCAAGCAATGAGTCTATGCCATTGCAGGATTTCCCCATGTGTTAGGTGCCATGGATTGCATACATGTGCAATTGGTCCCCCCTGCATAAACACCACACCTTTACAGGAACTAAAAGCACACTTACTCCATCAATGTCCAGAAAATTGTGGACCATCTGGGGATGTTCAGTAATGTGTTGGCCAAATATCCTGGAAGTGTGCATGATGGCTACATTGTCCAGCACAGTATCACCAACAAGCCTTTCCAGAATGACCGAAATGGAAATGGCCTACTAGTTGGTAAGCATACTATAAACCAACATACTGGTATATATGTATGACATATTAGCTATCTCTGTGCCTGTTGATGGAGGAAGGTGCATATGTATGAGTGGTGTGCCTCATACTTGCAACATGCATTAAGGTACATGTGTGACAAAAACTCCTAACTAAGATATTTGAGAACATGCCAAGCCACTTTGCGTGGCTTAGAGTGGCGTCCAAAAACTGAAGTAATGCAACACAGCACCAAATGGTGTAAAGGAGGGGTTGTGTGAGTGTTTCCATGAAACTCCCATGGTTGATGTCACATGTCAGGTATACCAAACATGGTAAACCTGGGAACGCGTAAAATAAATATGCCTTCCTAGGTGATGTGTTACAAGGAAAAATTATTAAAGTTCTCCAAGTCACCCCCGCTTCCTATGTATGCTGCACTATGTAGCACACATAGATAGAGAAATATGTCTGTAAGAATTGTTTATGTGCCAGATGGTGCACCTTCCTACACTAACAAAAATCTAGCATGAAAAGCAGGCACACTTGTGCCATGGTGCAGGGGTGCCAATATATGTGCTAGGCAGACCAGTGTGTGCCACTGCAGGGTGAAAGGAGAGGAGTGTACTATATGGCTTAAATGTTGTGCATTCCTACCCTTTTCCAGTGATATAGTGCAGCACAGCAAAGTCACTTGCGTGCTGCACTGTGCCACTTTGTCAAATATCAGGCACAGAGTGTCACATGCACATAGTGGGAAGAACCTACTGCAATGTGTAGACAATGATTCCCCATTCTGTCATGTCCTCACTAATCCTATAATGAAAGTAGCATCAGAAAATATATGCATATTGTCTCATCTCACAATGACTTAACAAAGCAAGATAATAATTTGGTCGTCCAGAAGACAACTTAATATTAGTACAAAGTGCACATGATATCTAAGTGTGGTAAGAGTTTTTCTTCAATGGTGTACCTTGCCTCGTTATCAGTTAAACTTCAAAAATGTTCCATGGTGTATGAGCTAATGATTTTTACATAAGTAAGTGTGTCACAAATGGCTGAATACTTGTATGTAGATCTTAGTTTTTGTAGCAACTCTGCAAGAAGTACTTGTAAGTTCCATTTGTGCCCTGCAATTTAAGCGTGGGCCCAAGTCATGTGTAAATTCAATTTAGTGTACCAATTTAAGATCCAACATTACAAAACACATAAATGTCTCAGCCATACTGACGGTCAAATTGCACACATATACACATGTATCAAGCCACAGTGACATATATAACCAATGGGATAAATCACCAGTATTGCTTTATAACCAGGCCATATCCCACTACCTGAAGACTTCAATGTTAAACTCACAAACTCAAACACAATGCTGTCAAACATGTCACACACGAGTAACTAACATAGAATGGACTTAAACCAGGACAAACTCTTGAATCTGAGGAATAGGAGGTCCAAACCTCAACCAGTAATGCAACACCCTAAACAGTATGGGTATTATGAAACAGGTGGACCTGTTTCATAATACCCAGGTCCACCTTGGAGTGAAGCACTTTAATCTAGCGGATAGTGCATTAACTTCCCAGGATTCTGGCCTCTGGGGTTTAGGTCAGCCATGGCTACCCACCCAAGGACAAATAAGATCAGTGGGAGTGTGTGCAATTGCATCACCAGAAGATGTTTGGGGTGCATTGAACTGGCATCAAGATTAAATACCAATGGGTTGATGTGTTGCCACGAGACGCTGTTCGCGTTGAATTCCTTGGACTGGAGGCTGATGGACCAGTAGGTATGCATGAACATTCCATCTGCATGTAGTGATGTAGCTCTATCAGAAATGCCAAACATAAACATGGTCTGTACATCATTTGTTTAGTTGTTTTTAGCACTACAATATGCAAGATGAATATAAAAATAAATTCATGCAAGGAAATGAAGCTAAGGGTACTTTGTTTGCCTCACAGTGGCTATATTGAGCAAGCACAGTGGCAATCACTCCATTGCCATACCCTGGCACACGGGGCTGTTGAATGGTTAGTGGTTGACAGTTTTCAATGAAAATGCATGGAATTAGGAGCATTCTCTTATGTAACATATATGAGTGACCAGGAGACAATTCCAAATTGCCAGTGCACCACTGTTGAAGACTAAGCAGGCAGTCTAAATTCCATTTATGTTTAATCTCCAATGTGTCCTGCATTGTGCTACATATTTACACAGATGAATATGCTTTCTAAATATCTACATGTGCAGAACTGTGTTTTTTCAAGGAAACAGCAAAACATAAAACCTTCTGACAAGTCATGCATCCATGCACAAAGTTAGAAGGTACAAAGATTTACTACTAGTCAGCTCTCTGTGCACCTGTGCCAGTAAACCTTTATATGACTGTTAGGATGTCACTTCAGGTATATATCTGTCCTTTTTCATCAAAGCACTACTTAGTTCTTCTGAGTGACAATCGTGTCACCCATGTGCCATGGCACAATGGAGTTTGACATGATGCCGGCCAGCTTTACTAAATACATCACACGCCTGAGGCATGCTACAAGCATCTGATGATGTATACCTCTGAATTGCATCATTCAACAAGCTCAGGCCTGCAAGCAGACTAGCTGCATCTGATAATCTTGTCATTGATAGATATGTGTCTCAAAGCTGGTGAGTAGATCTGAAATTCTGGGCTAGCATAGTTTGTAAGATATGAATTTAAGGATTTGTGAAAGCACAATTTACAATGCAATGTCCAAATTCTTGCCTTCTTTCTTGGCATGTTACCACCAATTTTACCTGTATGTCAGTATGTTTTTGCCTGGTCTCACTGGGATCCTGCTGGTCAGGACCCAAGTGCTCATAGTTTATGGCCTAAAGTGTGTCTGTATAGTGCTTAACTGTGTCACTGAGGCTCTGCTAATCAGAATGTCAGTGCTTATGCTCTCTCTGCTTTTAAATTTGTCACTGTACGCTAGTGACTTCATTTAGCAATTTCAATTGGCACACTAGTCACCCCTTATAAGTCCCTACTATATAGTACCTAGGTACCCAGGGCATTGGGGTTCTAGGAGATCATTATGGGCTGCAGCATTTCTTTTGCCACCCATAAGGAGCTTCACAGGACTGCCACTGCAGCCTGCATGAAATAACACACACATATTTTGCAGCTATTTTCACTGCACTCAAGTAACTTTTAAGTCACCTATATGTCTAACCTTCACTTGCTGAAGGTTCGGTGCAAAGTTACCAAGTGCGAGGGCACCCTTGCACTAGCAAAGGTGCCCCCACATAGTTCAGGGCCATTTCCTGGGACTTTGTGAGTGCAGGGACGCCATTGCACGTGTGCACTACATAAAGGTCAATACCTATATGTAGCTTCACAATGGTAACTCCGAATATGGCCATGTAAGGTGTCTAAGATCATGGAATTGTCCATTCCAAATCTGGTGTTGTGGAGCCAATTCCATGCATCATGGGGGCTCCACCATGGACCCCCAGTACTGCCAAACCAGTTCTCTGAGGCTTGCACTGCAGCTACAGCTGCTGCCACCTCACAGACAGGGTTCTGCCCTCCTGGGGTCTGAGCAGCTCAGTCCCATGAAGGCAGAACAAAGCATTTCCTCTGGGAGCAGGGTGTTACACCCTCTCCTTTTGGAATTAGGTGTTACAGGCTGGGGAGGGGTAGCCTTACCCAGCTTCTGGAAATGCTTTGAAGGGCACAGATGGTGCCCTCCTAAAGCCAGTCTACACCGGTTCAGGGACCCCTTGTCCCCTGCTCTGGCGTGAAACTGGACAAAGGAAAGGGGAGTGACCACTCCCCTGTCCATCACCACCCCAGGGGTGGTGCCAGAGCTCCTCCACTATGTCCCAGAATTCAGATAAGGTAGCCAATCCCTCTCTCAGGGCTATTTAGGGTCTCTCCTGGGGTTATCTTCAGATTCTACTTGCAAGTTTCCAGCAAGAATCCTCTGCAACTACTACTTCATCCTCTGACCTCGGATTAACCGCAGCCTGCTCCAGGAACCACTGTAACAACGACAAAGTATCCACAAGGGATACTTTTCTTTTGCAACTTCAGCTCCAGCCAGGAACTGCAAAGGTTTCCATGGTGTGCACGCTCTGAGGACTCCATGTCTTCACCCTGCACTAGAAGGACTGAAGAAATCTCGCATGGGGTGACGGAGTCACTCCACTTCTTATGCAGGCACTTTCCAAGTCGACGACCGTTACTCCTGGGCTCCTCTCACAATGACGAGAGTGCTCCTGGAACCACAGAGGGTGGACCCCATGAACACAGACTGTCCTGAGGTCCTGCTGACACAATTTGGAGGAGGTGAGACCTTGCCTTCCCTGAGAGTGACAGTATCCCTGTGCACTGCATCTTCTTCAGCTCCTGAGGACCCTGTGCACTATTTGCTAAATTCCTGTATGCATAGCCTGGCCTAGGTCCCAGAACTCCATCCTGTGATGCTCAAGTCACTGAATTGGCTTCCGGTGGTGTGGGACCCTTCTTTGTAGTGCTGCACCAACCGCGTTTTGCACCTCCTTTGTCCCCATGTCCCGGGACTCCAGTGGGTGCTGAATAACATCCTGAGGGCTCTCTGAAGTGCTGAGAACCACCTCTTCCTCCTCACACAGAGTTGAGGACCGCAGAACCTCTCCTGGGTCCAGCCAGCGCCATTCTGATGCAAAACGCAACTTTGTCGTAACCAAGGCTTGTTGGTGACTTCCAACATGAAATCATGTCTGCAACCATCTTCACATCATGGGAGATCCGTTGCATCATGCAGGAACCCGCTGGGCTCTTCTTAGGGTGCATTTCTGCAGTCTTCGTTCAACCGGGGACTCTTTTTTTGCACCCTCTTCTGGGTTGGCAGTGGCTCCTGTCCTTCCTAGAACTTCTTTTGACTTCCGGACTTGGTCCCCTTCTTTTGCAGGTATTCAGGTCCAGGAATCCAGCAGTTGTTGTTTGCACACTTGGTTGATTACTGCAATAATCCATATCACAAGTACTTTACTCCTGCTTTTCTGGGCTCTGGGGTGGAGTAATTTACTTACCTTTACTGTATTCTTACACTCCCAGTGATTCTACACACAGTACACTTGTCTAGGGAGGAGTTCGGGATTCGCATTTCACTTTCTTAGTATATGGTTTGGGTTGCCCTTAGACCTATTTTCTCACATTGCATTCTACATCATGTCCTATTGTTTGCACTATCCTATGTCTAATTACTTGCCTTATTTTGGTGTCTGGTGTATACATTGTGTATAATACTTACCTCCAGAAGGAGTATTGCCTCTAAGATATTTTTGGTACTGTGTCACCCAAATAAACGACCTTTATTTTTCGTAACACTGACTATTGTCTTTACTTGTGTATTAGTACTGTGTAACTATAAGTTATATTGTATGAGCTTTGCATGTCTCCTAGTTCAGCCTAAGCTGCTCTGCTATAGCTACCTCTATCAGCCTAAGCTGCTAGAACACTACTGCTTCACTAATAAAGGATACTGGACCTGGTATACGGTTTAAGTACCCGAGGTACCCACTACAAACCAGGCCAGCTTCCTACAACATCTCCCATTCACATGTGCTGTGGTAGACACTTTCCAGGACCCCACGTCTATCAGTAAGTGTCATAAGTACATGTAACTAGCATTTTGACATCTGTGTGTGATCTATGTGAAATGTGACGTTGTGATGTGGTCTGGAAGGTAAGAATCACCTACTATCTATGTGCTGCCAGTGTGCTAAGCATGACTGAACCTGCCCACAGATTCATTTTGAATGAACAAGGAGAAATTTCATTATGAATGTAGGGTCTATGTAAGCAGGCTCACAGGACCTAAGCATCTTTACATTTGTGTTTATGTTCCCACACTATAGTCTTCCTGCTTTTGGCACACTAACCATCACCTGGTGCATGTGTTCAACAGAAACACATTAGGATGGCACAAACCAAAAGAATCATGTTTCAACGTATGTTGCAGCACAGTGAAATGTGTGTTGCTAAGCATGTCTGGGCAGGGTTCTGTTGCATATGTGCAAAGGAGTGTAGGGTACAGGTGCAGATGATGTGCAATATTAATGCACAGATACAGTTAGCAAGTATGAACAGGTAGGTATCATGGAATCAGAGCCACACATTGTGTGATTATGTCACATATGTTCCATCAACATTCAGCATAATTTGCTTAGTTGAGCTGCATACTTTGAGGTCTACTGCAACACCATTTCAGCGTGACTGACCATAGGTATTACCAAACATATCTGCTGTGTTACACCTAATTGGTTTGGAGACAACATATCTGTCCCTGTAGCAGTATCTCAAAGCAGAAGCCAAATTGTGGAAACATGTATGACAGTGTCAGACAGATAGCCATCACAATCTAAGCAATTTTGAATATGATAGATGCAACATATGTTTTTGTGATGGGCCATGATAGACAACAAAAGACATTGCAATGTGTGTGCTTGTTTGTGAGTTTATTCATTAATATACGGACATCTATATCTTCAATTTCTTACTACCATGTGTTATGGTTGTTGTAATCCAGCCTCAGGGGTACTTGAGCCTCCGTCAGAGTCAGGGTACAAGGGTTCTTGCTTTATCTGCAACAAAGTTATTGGTCACACTTCTGAGATGTATTGCGTAATTTATGTGTGAAGACAAATGCAGGCTTAGAATGATGTGTGCACAGAAACATGTTTAGGTAAGACTCACCATGTTTGTGGCTACAAGTGTGAACCAGAAGCTACATGTCACATATCAGTATATTTGCCTGCGGGTAGATTATTGTAATGTACCTCAAGTAACGGTTTGCAAGGGATAAATGACACCCCCCTGTCTATGTATTGGCTATCTGACACTAACGGAAGCCAGCAATGTGTGCTGCTTTGTGACTCCAGATGGGGAATGCAGCGCAGAGACATACTACCTGGACTGGATAACCTTAACCACTTTCACTTATGTGGATGAGCAAGGATCAGCCCATTTGCATGATACATTCCCAATACCCTCATTTTCAATTTCTGGGCCATGTGTCTAATTTAAACTCTGGTCATCATCATGAGTGTGAATCATTGTTCTGTATGATAGGGTTGTAATCTCATTGTGAATACATTTCCACATTGTGCACTTACCCAGATGGTACCTGACTCAGTTTTCCTTGCTCAAGTAGGTGATGTCTATGCAGTGACAGTATATGGTCCATAAATCCTGACAGTATATGGTCCATAAGTCCATCTCTATTTCTGGAGTTGGTCTGTTCAGGCACATATGATTGTGTTACAATGTCAGCCTATTTTCACACACATCATGCACATGTACACACTTGCACTAAAGCTGTTTTTGCATTACAACCCTAGTTAACACAACAACTGAAGAGCCCAAGACATTCAAGATGTGGCTATTTTTAGTGCCACATAGGAAATGTTAGTAAGGCCTACTGGAAGATAGGCAAGCTTTACATGCATGCAAAGTCTGTGGGGTCCGGAATGCCCATTGGACAACACAATCTTTTGCCTCTCCATCTGCCACAACCCAAGCCATAGGTCGACCAAGCCAACAGCAGTCACCCCAATCCCAGCTGCTCTCACTGCAACCACACAGCCCACATCCACACAGTCCAGGAGGCACAGAAGAAGCTGGAAGTCTTTTTATTATGCAAGTTGCACAAAATTACAAAAAGGCTGGATGAGATACAGAAGGGACAGACATGTAGCCTGTGTGAACATGTGGAGACAATGGTGGAGTCCCTGGTGGAGATGTCCTAACACTTGTAAACCCTGCTTTGGACAACATTGTTGGTTTTTTACCTTTCTTGTTTGGACTTTTAGTAATTATACATTGAGTGAGTAAGTAATTAGGATATGTTTAGTATAGTTTTTTTAGCTTTTAGATATTTTTATAGGCAATTGTTTTTATAGCTATTTTTCTGAGTTTGAGGTTTTTAGTGAGTGGGGGTTGATGTGTAGAATTTGTTTAAACAATATAAAAATAAAATGCAAAAAAACAAATATTTGTTTAGGTTTACATGTGTAGTTAGTATATGTTTATGTGTAGTTTCTACTTGTAGTGTACCAATCTATGTGTATTAAGGAGGTGGAGGGGTTGATGATTTACAAGCTATTTGTGTTTAGTCTTTAAGACAGGTTAGGATAAGTTAAGTTAGTGTTGGGTAGTGTTAAGTTTAGTTAGTGTAGGATAGGTAGATATAGTTAGGTTAGGATAAGTTTAGATAGTATAAGGTAGTGTTTAGGTTAGTTAGTGTAGGATAGGTAGTTGTAGTTTGCTTAATTAGATTTTGTAATATTAACATTTTTCTACTTTAACAACACCATTAGCATAGCATCCTGAAGAGTTTTTTTTATAATTGAGTAGGTTGAGTTGAGTACATTATGTAGCTATTGCCTTGTAGTCTTTGAAGGTATATGTTAATTGTTCCATGGCCTATGGTCAAGAGTTAGTGTACCTCACATTCGAGTCATTTTAAGACTCTTTAACATTTTTAATGGACTGTAAGTGGTGAACTTAGTGTGATATGGCACACAGCTCAACACATATAGTCACCCACTGTAGCACTCTGTGTGAAAGTCATACAGCATTTTTTTTATTGTTTTATCACTACAAATTATAGATTCCTGGCTGTGCTGGGAAACACACTGGTGCCTGCCACTAACACACAAAACCTTTGCATCATTGTGCAAATAGGTCTTTGCTGATAGCTACTTCCAAATCACGAAAGTGCCCCATCCGTCTGTAGAACCTCAATCATCCTAGGCATTGATTCCTTGCTAATTATGGCACTACATGCATCCAAGTTTCTGCAACTACTTGCAAAGTTTGAAAAACATAAGTTTCCCACTTCCTCTTACCCTGGGCAGGTGTTGCTTTGTTCCTGCTTCTGTGCTCTGGCTCTTATGTAGTAATATGTGTATACATTGTACAACTGGTGTCATGAGTGGTTATACTCACACTCAATACATTGGAGGACTCTCTGGAGCAGAGGAACACATTTTCCCAGTTGACAGAGGACCCCCAAAAAACGAACTTGCATTAAATGCATGCTGACATCCAATGTATTGGACTGCCCTCGTGCATCCATGTGTAGCACAGGTGTGATGCAAATTCAGGAGGAGTCTGGGCATGAGCATCTGCATATTATCAGTGCAAGCATCAGGATTTGTGCACTTTAGGATCTCTTCAGTGTGAGCATTGAGGCTATCATATGTGCTTTATCATGCTACCCTGTTCACTGCGCTAGCCATATGTGGATAAGTGAAAAAATGTTATTGGCTCACATGCTTCACAGGCCCCATTTTAGCAGGCAGACATTTGTGTGTTTTGTGAGGGTTTTTACATGTGGGCCAGGCAAGTAACTGAAGCCTATTGTCACACCATGACGTACAACTGGGAGACAAGACATTCCACGTAATGCCACTGCAGTGGATGTACTCGAATTTGGTGCATATACACAGAGCAAGTGATAGTGACTTTAGCTTTCTCTCCTTGAGATGCTAAGAGGTGTGTTTTGTAGATACACACCCACCATGGTATAAGTAGCCCTTTCTTCAACAGACATACAACACTCTGCTTTATATTACAATTTGTCCAGTCACTTGTCCAGTGAATTTATTTACAAATGTGGGTTGGTCAGCATCAGTATGTTTGCAGTGTTTGGGGCAACAACACCAACATTGATTGAGAACAAATGATGTCCAGACCAGAATCTGTTTGGGTACATGTCTTGCAACGTGTAGAGGTGAGTAGAAATTCACTGAGTAGGTACACATTCCCTTTAGGGAACGTAGGCCCATTCAACAGTCCACAAGTGGATAATATTAACAGGCACACATAAAGGTACAGCAGTACTGTGCAACAAAGAAGTTGGCATGATGTTAGACACAGGACCACTGGGGAACTGGCAAAGGGGCACATGCAAATGTTACCTTGCAGTTCTACAATGGAAACTGGGGAAGTCCACATCTTCCTCCTCTGATTGGTGTTGTGCCTCCCCTGCCATTGATGGTGTTTGTGTGGGAGGCATCTAAGGCACACACTTATCAAGGACCAAAGATGTGGCTCTCCTGTCCCCACCACCATTTGTCTGTGCCACCAATTAAGGCAGCACAACACTGACAAGGGTCTGATGGCTTCTCAACAATGTGACAAAGGACCAGATGTAGGTAAGTTTGGTTTTGAGACTCACAAATTGCGAGTTAGAGCGACTCGCAATTTGCGAGTCGCAAAACCCTATGCACAACAGTGTCCCTGACACTGTTTGCGACCCGCAAGGGGGTCGCAAATGCCCACCTCATGAATATTCATGAGGGTCACTCCCCTTTCCTTTGTCCAGTTTCACGCCAGAGCAGGGCTGGGAGGATCTAGCTTATGCAAGAAGGTCACCATCTGTGCCCTTCAAAGCATTTCTAGAGGCCAGGAGAGGCTACTCCTCTCAGGCCCTTAACACCTATTTCCAAAGGGAGAGGGTGTAACACCATCTCTCAGAGGAAATCCTTTGTTCTGCCTTCCTGGGACTGGGCTGCCCAGGCCCCAGGGGGGCCAAAACCTGTCTGAGGGGTGGCAGCAGCGGTAGCTGCAGAGAAAACCCTGGAGAGTTAGTTTGGCAGTACCCAGGCTCTTTGCTGGAGCTCCGGGGATGCATGGAATTATCCCCCAATACCAGAACGGTATTGGGGTGACAATTCCATAATCCTAGACATGTTACATGGCCATGTTCGGCGTTACCATTGTGATGCTACATATAGGTATTGACCTATATGTGGTGCACACCTGTAATGGTGTCCCCGCACTCACCAAGTCCATGGAAATTGCCCTGAACAATGTGGGGGCACCTTGGCTAGTGCCAGGGTGCCCTCACACTAAGTAACTTTGCACCTAACCTTCACTAAGTGAGGGTTAGACATATACGTGACTTATAAGTCACTTAAGTGCAGTGTAAAATGGCTGTGAAATAACGTGTACGTTATTTCACTCAGGCTGCAGTGGCAGTCCTATGTAAGAATTGTCTGAGCTCCCTATGGGTGGCAAAAGAAATGCTGCAGCCCATAGGGATCTACTGGAACACCAATATCCTGGGTACCTAGGTACCATAGACTAGGGAATTATAAGGGTGTTCCAGTGTGCCAATTAGAATTGGTAAAATTGGTCACTAGCCTGCAGTGACAATGTTAAAAGCAGACAGAGCATAAACACTGAGGTTCTGGTTAGCAGAGCCTCAGTGATACAGTTAGGCACCACACAGGGAACACGTACAGGGCACACTTTATGAGCACTAGGGTCCTGGCTAGCAGGATCCCAGTGACACAGGCAAAAACAAACATACATGAAAGTAAAAATGTGGGTAACATGCCAGAGAAGATGGTACTTTCCTACACAAAGCAATCTGGCATTGCATTGCGACTCGCAATTAGGAAGGGGACTCCCCTTCCTAATTGTGAATCGCAAACCCGTTTTGCGATTCGGTAACCAGGTTACCGAATCGCAAAATGGGTTTTGTGCATTGCATAGTGCAGTTTGCAACTGTTTCCTACATCTGGCCCCAAGTCTCTATGGAGGGTATCTGTTCTTGTTATGCAGGAGTCCTACTTGCAGTCCATAGATGCAATGATGTTAATGATGCTCTCCAGCTTGATGGTAGCCTCCTTGGTGCCAGATGTTGAGGCTGGTTGTTCTTGTGTCTGCCTCATGACACCAGCAATGCTGGCTAGCGGCTCAGCCATATTGTGGCGGCAAGTGTAGGTGCCTTTAATTGCCTTATAAATATTATTTTTGGGACTGAGGCAATTATGGACTCCTTCTAGGGTGCCGGCTATAGCTTCCATCCCCGCCAGTACGTCATCAACCATCTGCAGCTGGACTCCTGCCTCTCGCCATTGGAAGAGAACTTGGTAGTCCTTGGAGTCCGCAGCTGGTCTTGTCTGGCAGATGGGACATGTTCCTCTGGAGACCCTGCAATGCTGCCATCCCTTGCCATATCAGAGAAGGAGAATCTATAAAGTCCAGGAGTTGCTGGAGGGTATCATCGTCCATGGGGGCAGGATGTCATCACCAAAAGGTTGGTCATCCAGGACAGGCTGCTGGAAAGGTGTTTTTTTCCCTCTGCAATAAAATTGGAATATGTTAATGATGAACTGTGATAGATGTTGACAATAGTAATGTTGACGACAAGCAGACTTTATTATCATGAACTTTATGTTACACATGCATGTGTTTAACATGTTAATAACAGTAAATGAGGGCAAGTTATACTCTTTTTGCTTTGCACTTGCCAATATCTGCACATTGTTTACACAACCACTGTGTGACAAGAGGGTCATTTTTGTGTCATACTGCAATTGCAAGGCAGTGATGTAGCTAGCTGGCTTGCTCTGGCTAAAAGGGTAAGTGAAGATAAGGGCCCCATTTACCATGCTGTGTGTCTTATTTTCATACTATGGCTGTACTGATGTAAGGCTCACTTACTGGACCTACTACTGAGAACATATCACCATGTTGCCAGGGTGCTTGCATTCCCTCTAGCCATTACTTAGCTCATAGCTCATGACAAAGTGATGTTAGTTTGGTCATATATTAGTTCTGGTCCGTCACTCTGCCCTTCACATAGTACACCATGCCAATCTGCCTTGAAGTGCTATATAGCATGTAATTTGTGTATTCATTTGGCCAAGGGCTCACGTTTAACACACATCCACACAGCTCTACACATCAAGCAGTCTTGCTACACTGCAGGAATGCGTAAGGGCATTAACTTACCATGGTGTTCTTATTTGTGAATATTCCTATGATTTCTTAGCACACACAGTCATCTCCAGAGTCCACAGCATTAGATACTGCGAACCATCCCTGATGGGGATAGGCATCATCACAATATGCAGCCACTGAAGTTCATCCAATTTCAATGTTACCCATGTTTGTCCTCTGCAGAGTATCCCTAATCTCACCGTTCAGCCCTGCTACCATGTACCTGTACATGACTGAACATGACCCCTTTGTCAATCCTCATTTGGGCCCAAGGCCAGGACTTGCTCTCATACACTGATGACACCCAGATCATACATTGACTCTCGGGAGACACCTACACCATCCAAAATGTTTTACAATATGCAATTGGACAACATGCCTACCTGTATTTATGAGAGCTATGGCACATTGTAAACCTCAGAAGAGAGTAGTGATGATATTCTGTAACATGTACCTACACTGATTGCCAAATGACCAGGCCCAGACACCTTACCCTCCAACCATCCCCAGAACTTGCCCATCATCCTGGACACCAAGCTCATCATGTCACTTAACAATTTCCTGCTTTGACATATGTAGTACAGTCTGACTTTTCTTCTTATGCCTCCTTCCTAATGCCTACTACACCTTCTGCAAGGCCCACATCACATTTCAAGTGTAGTGCACTACTGCCCTCTTCAATGCCATCCCTTCACAACTACTACACCAATGTAACACTATCAAACACAGCGGTACATGACTATCAATCAGGCTACCTTGCGGCAAAAACATTACACATCACCCCCTTGAGATCGAATGGCTCCCCATTCAGACACACTGCCATTTCAATGTGCTTAGCCACACCTACATGGCACTACACTACCATGGACCCACCAAGCTCACACACCATCTATCCTTAAGAAAAACACTCATGGACCTCTGGTATGCATCACTTGCATTCACAACCCCAAATAGTAATTTGTACAAGACAGAAGGTAGTGTGGCTTTTAACATGGCAGGCAACACCTGTGAGATCTCACCCGCCACATCAGGACAGTTGGGTTGTTGGAAAGTGGGTTATTGGTTATGGCAGGTAAGTACCTACACCTAGTACTAGACCACCAGCCCCCACCTAGGTCCAGTTAGATCTCAATTAATTAAACCCAGCTCAACCCTTGGTAGCTTGGCAACGAGTGACAGGGCTTAACTTAGGTAGTGTGTAAAGCATTTAAAAATCACAAAACAGTAAATACGTAAAAAACACAAAACACAATAAAAATACAATACTGATTTATAATAATAGATTATATTTTTAGCTTTAAAATGACACCAAAATGATTAAAATCAGATAAGGGGAACCGGAGATTTGATTTTTTAAAGAATTAATGTTTTCTAGCGCATAGAAGCAACTAACTCTCAAACGGTTAAAGGGGTCACATTTGACAAGGACACAGTCCAGAGTTCAGGCCACCCACATGGTAACACTGTTACACTTACTTTCAGAAGTGTTTCTTGATTCAGGAAAGTGGCCCACAGCACCAGCCAAGGGTTCAAAGGCTCTGGTTTGCTCCTTGGGGCCTGGGACTACAACTCCCACAACGCACCTCTTCAACTTATGGTGTTGCTCCAAACATTTTCAAATTCTGGATCTTCTTCATGAGATCCATTTTGGGTCCTTGAAGTGTCCAAATCTTGATCCAAGGTTCCAGAAGTTCTGAGTTGCTCTTTGGGAGTTGGGACTACAATTCCCGGAATGGATCTGGTCAGAATCCTCAAGTGGCCGCAGGACACTGGTCAGCTAGGCTCTGCTTGCAGGACTTGATGCTGGGGACTCACTCCGGGCATCTCCTTTGTGTCTGTAGCAAACAGGGAGTCCCTTTTTTGAAGCAGTAGAAGACAGGCAAAGTCCTTTTAGTGGTGAAGCCGAAGTGTGCAGCTGGTGCAGTCTTTCAGAGTGCAGTTTTGTGGTACCATGGCAGGGGTCCAGCAGGGCATTCCTTCTTCTTCTTTTCTTGTTCCTTGTAGGGATCTGAGGTGTGGGTGCAGCTCTGCCATATTTATCCTTGCTCCTGAGGTGGAAACCAGGGGGGCTGACTGTCCAATCCCAGGGAGCAACATTCTTTAAAAAATCTAACATGGCTGAAACTGATTTTTGGCTGAGCCTACCCACTGGTGTGGCTACAAATCCTAATCACACCACTCTCCTGCCCTCTTATAATCTAATCAAGAGGGCACCTAATTGTCTGGGATTGCAGGAAATGGGGGAGGTCCTGAGCTGCTCCAAATATCCTTCCCTGCCTTTGAAGATGAGTTTGGCTGCTCTCCCCCCATCCTATCTCCACCTGCTTAGGCACATTTTTTGTGTTCAGCCCAGGCCATTTCATACCTCACCAAGGCAGCCTGACCAGGCTGCCAGAGGCTGGCCAATCAGAGAAAGGCACTACAGAGCTGAAGTTGGCAACTTTCAGGTAGTGTTTTACCGGAACTAGTTATATTAAATCCAACAATGGCAAGTTGTGGGATTTATTATAACAATTATTTGATACCAAACTCAAGGGATCTGCCTCTTAGGGGAATTTGTTAATTAGAATAATGTCTCCCCATTTTAGCCTATGGAGGTCATTCACTACACTGAGGGAAAAACGAATTTGGCTATATTACCTCACCAGGGCTTATAAAACAATTGTAGAAGGTCCCTCCTTAAAGTTACATGGCACCCAAATCTAAGGGCACATAGGGCACACCTTAGGGGTGACATACATGTAAAAATAGGGTAGTTTAAGACTTTGGAAGTTTGTTTAATCCCAAAGTCGAATTTGCATGTAACTTTAGTTTAAAAGCAGCTAGCAAGGCAGGCTTGCCTATACAATGAAGGTACTGGGCACCTCAGCAGTGCACCTATGGGTGCACTACCTATGCCGGGGTCCCTGATCCTATATGCCCTACCATTTACTAGGTACCTATAGGTAGGTTGACATAGCTAATTATAATTAGCCTAATTTGCATACTGATTGTACACAGAGTACAGGCCCTGAGACTGTTTAGCAGTACCCAGGGCACCATCAGAGTTAGAAAACACTAGTATTAGCTAAATGGGGGGAAAAAGTGAGGGGGCTTCTGCAATCAGCCTAGTTTTCCCACTGACCCTAAGTCCTAAAGTCCTGTAATTGCTACCTGCAACATTGCTATTCATGTTGCAGTCAGCCAAACAGAGTGCTCACCATGAGAGAGCAAATTGACCTAAGGGAAAAAAGCCCCTGGGCCGATCAGAACACTCTGGCCCACATTTAAGAGGGCCTAGCACCTTTCTAACTACACATTATCGTAATTGTTTTATGCTAATGTGGCGTTAGATGGGCAAAAACGGCATGCACATTTACAACTGGGTGCTCTGCATGCATTGCACACTTTGCGCTACATTAAGCCTGCGCTAGGCATAATGTATGCAAATAGGGCGTTCCACCGTTAGGGGGGCTGAAAAAAGCACACAAGAAATCTAAGACATTTCTTTATGTCATTTTCTTCTGCACTTTTAACGCCTGCTCTGAGCAGACATTTAAAGGAGGCTCCCATTGGTTACAATGGGCCTATGGGTGCTTTGCAGGATTAGCATCATAAATGTTGACGCTAATCCTGTAAAGTGCTGAACTAGCGTAAAAAATTCCGATGCTAATTTTCTAACTACTACCATGGTGTGGCGCACACATGGTGGCGTTAGGGGGGCACTAAGCGGCGCCAGAAAAGTGGAGCTGCACTAGGTGCAGCACCACTTTTCGTAAATATGACCCTCTATTTTTTAAAGATGGGTTTGTTGGATTCTCGTGGAGGTCCCTTGACCATCCAGACCTACAAATATTTTTGATCCTTAATTTCTAAAACAAACTACTGAACAGATTTACATCAAATCAAAACTCACTCTTTCTGGACCAAGATCTAGCCTCCTGACAGATTTGGTGTAATTACATGCAGCACTTTTTGGGGTAGCGCTGTTTAAAACTGTCTATGGGGATTTTGCGTTTTGGGATCCTACCTTTTTCTATACCCTTGCTTGACAGATCGTTCAGAAACTTTCCATGAAGAAACTAGTCAAAAACAGAGACTGAAAAAAAAGAGATTTTCAACGATTTGTAAAACAGTACCAAAGTTATTATCAAAAACACATTTTGTATGGAAATGCTGACCTCACTATAACTACCCAGTTACCCAGGTGCGACTCTATCTATCTATCTATCTATCTATCTATCTATCTATACACACACACACACACATATATATATATATACACACACACACACACACACATATATACACATATGTATGTGCGGTTTATAGTGAGGTTCAGATTTTACACACATAAAACCAAAAAATGCCTTAAAGTAACGATAACTCAGACCTCCAACATACACAGTTTTCTCATCAATAATTTGTTGCCAATGTTGCAGTGATATTATCAATGATGTCATAGAAAATGTCATGAGTGATGTAAAATGTGAGGTAATTAGCAGTTCATGGCGAGGGTGGGAGTTCTAGCTAATAACTGCTGAATTTCTAAGGTTTTATGTGTGTAAAGTCTCACCCTATCAATTACATCCCTGTAACCTTTGTATTTTTAGTGAATTTCTAAGTTTTTTAAAATTCTTTTTCCTAACTATAACATCCTTGTATCCTTTGTTTTTTTCTCTGAATTTCTAGGGTTTTTTGGAATGAAGTTAATCCAATCACCAAGTCCTAAATTGGTTGCCATCACTTTCTGGAGGGCAGCCAATCACAGCATTGCTGTTGTCAGTGGCACATGGATTACCTGATTCACTGCAGTGGATCCACATATATTAGAAATACATAAATATTTTTGCTTTAATAACTCTACAGCTACTTGACAGATTTACACCAAACTACAAAAACCAAGCTTTCTGCCACATATGGAGTAATTTCATTTAGGGGTTGGGGCAGTAGTTGTGTTTAAAATTCCTATGGGAAATTGCATGGGGAAGAAGCTTTTTTGGACACCCCTTGTTCTCGGCCCCCGCTTGATGAATCACCACAGAACTTTCCAAACAGCAGCTGCATTTATTGTCAAACTAGTTTTGAAACGTTCATGAAGATTCATCAAACGGCGCTGAAGTTATTAGCAAAATAAAAATGCTTTTCCTATGGAAACTAGGTCCTAAACATAACTACCTGCTGGTGACCACCAGTCGGTAATGTACAAATGTATGCATACATAAATATTTAGGGCCATATTTATACTTTTTGACGCAAAACTGCGCTAACGCAGTTTTGCGCCCAAAAAATTAGCGCCGGCTAACGCCATTCTGAAGCGCCATGCGGGCGCCGTATTTATTCAATGACGTTAGCCGGCGTTAGCCGCCAGCGCTGTCTGGTGTGCGTTAAAAAAAACGACGTACACCAGGCAGCGCCGGCGTAGGGGGAAAATGGCGTATGGGCGTCCACAAATGGTGCAAGTCAGGCTGAGGCAAAAAAATCACCTCAACCCGATTTGCGCAATTTTTTTACGACGCCCAACCCCCATTGAAATGACTCCTGTCTTAGCAAAGACAGGAGTCATGCCCCCTTGCCCAATGGCCATGCCCAGGGGACTTCTGTCCCCTGGGCATGGTCATTGGGCATAGTGGCATGTAGGGGGGCACAAATCAGGCCCCCCTATGCCACAATTTTTTTAAAAAAAAAATACTTACCTGAACTTACCTTAATGTCCCTGGGGTGGGTCCCTCCATCCTTGGGTGTCCTCCTGGGGTGGGCAAGGGTGGCAGGGGGTGTCCCTGGGGGCAGGGGAGGGCACCTCTGGGCTCATTCTGAGCCCACAGGTCCCTTAACGCCTGCCCTGACCCAGGCGCTAAAATCCGGCGCTAATGCAGGTTTTTTAGACCCGCCCACTCCCGGGCGTCATTTTTGCACGGGAGTATAAATACGACGCATATGCATCGGAGTAATTTTTTACGACGGGAACGCCTACCTTGGATATCATTAACGCAAGGAAGGTGTTCACGCAAAAAAATGACGCTAACTCCATGAACTTTGGCGCTAGACGCGTCTAACGCCAAAGTATAAATATGGAGTTAGTTTTGCGTCGAATTTGCGTCGAAAAAAACGACGCAAATGCGGCGCAAACGGAGTATAAATATGCCCCTTAGTTCAATGAAGCTTAATACAAATGTTGCAGTAATGTTATAAATCATGTCATGCATGAGAGTTGTATATTAGGTAGGGACGTAAATTATACTTACCAAAAGAGCATCTTTTGAAAAGATTTGGAAAGATTTGTCAAATGGTGCCAAAGTTATTAGTAAAACAAAGAAGGCATGTCCTGTGGAAATTGTGACCTGACTATAACTACCCCACTAGAGACCATCAGTGGGTAATTTACATTTATGGTGCTGCTTCCATGCACTGCTAATTACTCCACAAATTATGGCACTCATGACATCTTTGATAATATCCTTGATAATATCAATGTAGTATTTGCAGTGTAGTAAAGTACCCTCTTTTTCGCATGTTACCCCCAATTTCTGCCTGATGTCTGTGTGCTTGACTGTGTCACTGTAGTCCTGCTAACTAGGACCCCAGTGCTTATGCTCTCTCTCCTCTCAAATTTGTCACTACATGCTGGAAACAAAGTATTTTGTCCTAAATTGGCATACTGATGCCCCCTTATGGGTTTCAGGGGATCCCTATGGGCTGCATTATTACTTTTGCCACCCATAGGGAGCTCATGCAAAGGCTTCTGCAGGACTGCCATTGCAGCATGCATGAAATGGTGCATGCACCATTTCACAGCCATTTACACTGCACCAGGTCACTTATAAGTCACCTATATGTCAGGCCTTCCAACCCTGAAGGCTAGATGCAAAGTACCTGTGTGTAAGGGAACCCCAGTACTAGCAGAGGTGCCCCCACATCATCCAGGACCATTTCCCCATACTTTGTGAGTGCGGGGAAACCATTATATGCGTGCACTCGACATAGGTCAATACTATGTCCAGCTTCACAATGTTAACTTTGAATATGGCCATGTAAGGTGTCTAACATCAGGGAATTTTTCCCAAATACTGATTCTAGTATTGGTTTTACAGTTCCATGCACTCTGGGGGCTCCACAGAGGACCCCCAGTCCTGCCATATCAGCCTTCTGAGGTTTTCCAGGCAGCCCCAGCTGCTGCCACCTCACAGACAGGTTTCTGCCCTCCTGTTGCTTGAGCAGCTCAAGTCCAGAAAGGCAAAACAAAGCATTTCATTTGGGAGACGGGTGTTATACCCTCTCTCTTTGGAAATAGGAGTTACAGGCATGGGAGGGGTAGCCTCCCAGAGCCTCTGGAAATACTTTGAAGGGCACAGGTGGTGCCCTTCTTTCATAATCCAGTCTACACCGGTTCAGAGACCCCCAGTCCCTGCGCTGGTGGGAAACTGGACAAAAGAAAGGGGAGTGACCATTCCCCTGTCCATCACCCATCCAGGGGTGGTGCCCAGAACTCCTCCAGAGTGTCCCTTGGTTTTGCTATCTTGGATTCCAAAGTGGGGGGGCACCCTGGGAGCATCTGAGTGGCCAGTGCCAGCAGGTGACGTCAGAGCCCTCCCCTGATAGGTGCTTACCTGTTTAGCAACCAATCCCCCTCTCAGGGCTATTTAGGGTCTCTCCTCTGGGTATTTCTTCAGATTCTGACTGCAAGACTCCAGCAGGAATCCTCTACATCCTTTACTTCATCTTCAACTGACAGAACTGCATCTGGACCCTCCAGGAACTCTACAAACTGCAACAAAGAAGCAAAGACAACTTCTGCAACATTATATCTTCAGGTCCTGCCAGCAACTGCAACTGTTTCCTGGTCATGCATCCTCCTAGGACTGCTTGTCTTCAGCCTCCACCAGGAGAACAAAAGGAATCTCCCTTGAAGTGAAGAAGTCACTTCCCTGCTTCACCCCTCTGCAGTGATGACGGGTGGCGTGGGTCCCCTCTCCTGATGAAGTGGGTGGAATCAGCAACACAAGTGATGTACTGAAGTTGTCCTGACGGTCCTAAGGTCCAGCTGTCCAAATTTGGTTGAGGTAAGAGCTTGTCTCCCCATGCAAGAAAGTATCCCTGTACACCGTGTAATTTGCAGTTGCCAAGGCTTGTGTGCAACCTTCCACGAAGTTCTTCATGCACTGCACATCTCCGGCCCCCAGCACTCCTTCCTGTGACACAAAGGTTCCAGAGTGGTTCTCCAGCAGCATGGGATCCCTTTGTGTTGTGCTGTCTGGGCCTCCAGTTGCACCTTCTTTGTCCCCGTGCTGTGGGACTCCTGTGCATGCTGCCTGGTCTTCTGAGGGCTCTCTGAGTTGCTGAGAGCCCTCACTGTCGCCTCCTTCTGGGTAGAGGCCACCACGTCCCTCCTGGTCCCGGGCAGCGCCAACTTCAGCTAACTGCAAGCTTTGCGTGTTCCAAGGCTTGTTGGTGGAATCCTGCGACGCAAACCAGACTGCAATCATCCATCCAGCGTGGAACATCTTCTGCACCAACCAGGAACCTGCATCTGTCTTCTTGGGTGCATAACTGACTTTGTCTTCTCACCGGTGGTTCTTCTTTTGCACCATTGTTTGGTTTAGCAGGGACTCCTGCTCTTCCTGGCCTCTTCAGTGCTTCTTGGACATGGTCTCCTTCTTCCACAGGTCTTCAGGTCCAGGAATCCATAATTGGTGTCTTGCAGTCTCTTCTAGTTCTTGCATAATCTTCTTTTTTGTGTTCTTGTATGTTCTAGGAAAGTTACTGTGATTTACTCCTACTTTTCTGGGCGCTGGGTTGGGTTCTATTACTTACCTTTGGTGTATTCTAATACTCCCAGTGCCCCTCTACACACCACACTTTCCTAGGTGGGAAAACAACTTTTGCATTCCACTTTCTTAGTATATGGTTTGTGTTCCCCCTAGGCCCATTTCTAACTATTGTGACTTTCACTATTCACACTGTTTTCTAACTGTTTTTACAGCTATTTCTGCATACTAGTGTATATAATTTGTGTATTACTTACCTCCTAAGGGAGTTTAGTCTCTTTTTGGCGCCCTCACAGGGATGGTGGCCTGCTGGAGACAGCAGACCACCATGTCTGTGACTGCTTTTAAATAAAGCAGTTTCTTTTTTTAGTGCAGCCCGTTTTCCTTAAAGGAACATGAGATCCCTTTCAAAATCAAAAATGAAAAGTATTCTATTCATTTTTTCAGAGCAGGCAGTGGTCCGTGGGACCACTGTCTGTTCTAAAAAAATATTTTCGCTACCATTCACAAAGGGGAAGGGATCCCATGAGGACCCCTTCCCATTTGCGAATGGGTTAGCACCCGTTTGAAACTGGTGCTAACTGCGATTGTTTTGTGACCGCATTTGCGGTCACAATCATACATACCATCTGGATTCGGTATTAGGAAGGGACGCCCATGTCATGCCCCTTCCTAATACCGAATTGCAAAACCCAAACTGCGATTCGGTAACAAGTTACCGAATCGCAATTTTGGCTTTGTACATCCCAAATAGCATTTTTGAAGTCGCAAATGGTCGATTCGCCGTTTGCGACTTGAAAACTGCTTCGTACATCTGGCCCATAATGAACTATGAGAAATTACAAGAGAATCCTATAAATGATTTAGCTGTACAACTTAAATTCAGGCCTTAGATTTAGAATCTTTAAGCATTTGTCATTTTATAGCTCGGCAAGGATGACAATGTGTCAATCCTATGCTTAAAGATTTTGCTGTACAAATGACAAAAGACTTTGTCCCTATCTAGCTTGCGTGGGTAGCACTGTGCTGACCATATTCTTAAAAACTTAACAGACATTTGAGATGAGCAGAACTAGAGTGTCGCTAGTGTTGTAGAGTGCTCTTTACTGGAGCTGCTCTCCACCTAAATTTGGGAACTACCCAGAGTTCTCTCTTATGTTTTGCATAATTGGTGCGTCACTCAACCCTGAAAGGGTCTTGTTTTGATATATATAAACACACAAACTTCTTTTAGCTTAATCCCAGCCGCTTGATAGGCGCGAGCTCACGGCAGGGTAGCTATCCATTTAAACATCCAACAAACAACGTCTCCTCAAAGCGAAAGTGTAGACCTATATTAACTTTTGTGCCAAAAATTGTAAATGGACCAATTGATACATTTCAGAAACATTATTAAGGAATTTCATAAAATTGATAAGAAAATGAAATATAGTCAGAAAAATTGAAGGAAGGAACATCTTGAAGCTATTAGTGAATTAAAAGCAAACAAGAACATTGTCATAAACAAATCTGATAAAGGAGGAAATTTAGTAATTTGGACATTAGATGCTTATTTATGAGAAGGGCTCAGACAATTAAGTGATACCAGTCAATATGAGGTTACTCCCAGACATACATTTTTTAGAGCAAACTATGAGTATTTAGAGAAATTGAATAGTTGGAAAAATCGAGGTCTTATAAAATGGGATGAGTGCCAATTTCTTAAATGTGATTTCCCCAAATTACCTGAGTTGTATCTCCAATCAAAATTGCACAAAGATTTTGGGAATCCACCGGAGAGACCAATTGTGTCCTCAAGAGGAAGCATGTTAGAAAACACTTTGAAATATACTGACTATTTCCTGAGACCTTTTGTACAGTCTTTACCATCTTTCATTACAGATACAGGAGATTTTTTTAGAAGAATTGATGGCATTATATGGGAGGAACAGTATATGTTATTATGCCTAGATGTATAGAGTTTATATACCCGCATCCCTCATGACCTAGGTATAGAAGCAAGCAAACACTTTTTAAGAGCTAGGTCATTCTCATTTTTATACTGCACAGAGATGCTCTAACAAAAGATGCATCCATGTTTGACCAGTAACTTGTTCATCCTTGATAAGGACATTTATAGGCAGACCAAAGGAGTGGCAATGGAAGCCTGCTTTGCCCCCAGCTGTGCAGATTTGTACTTGGGCTGGTGGGAGGAGCAGGTAGTGTATACCATCCGTCAGTTTCACAAACACGTCATCCTTTGGGTACACTATGTAGATGATATTTTTTACATTTGGAAAGGTAACATGAATGAGGCCCTTGAATTTGTAAAAAAATGTAATAACAATTAATTAAATCTTACATTTACTAGTCACATGAATGCAACAACAATTGAGTTTCTGAGACAACAGTTGATGGGAGTATAATCTGAAAGTGATTTTTCAGTTGTTGGAGTCCCATCTGACGACTTATCTTTCAGCAATTCTGAGGGACATGATGATGGCAGTCGTGCTATTCTTTCGCAAGCACAGTCTGTGCAGCAGGACAACTGTAGCAGGTTAGAGCACCCCAGAGACTAGGCACATGTGGTGGCAAGAGCTGATGGAGAGCTCTCTTGACCGCTGTAGGTCAGCCATAAATTCCATGTTTCACTGGCGACACTGGATGTAAGGTTGATATTGCCACCTTTTGCCAATTGACTACCTCCATCTTTTTTTGGATGTTGGCTTCCTTGAGCAAATTTTGCAGCAAACAAATTTGTGTGCCGTTTTCTAGGACAGGGGAGTGAACTCCCACTTCGTTCGAGGAATTGAAGATATTTGTAGGCCTTATTCTCAAAATGGAGTTGGTGCAGAAACAAACCTTTCAGTCCTACTGTTCTGCTCACACAGTTTGGGTAACCCCCATCTTCGCATCATACTTTAGCCAAGATTGCTTTTTGCTATTGCAGTGCATATTGCATTTCAGTGACAATTCTGCTGCATTGCCTCTGGACCATCCAGACCATGGAAGGTTGTTCAAAATGTGGCTTGTTGTGGAACATTTTTAAGCCAGATTTCCAGAGATTTATACTCCTGGAAAGAATATAGCCATCAATGAGTGCTTGATCCATTCTGTACAAAGGGTGACTGCTGTTCATGAAGTGCATTGTGTGCAAAAGAGTTCGCTATGGCATCGAGTTGTACATGCTGTGTGAAAAGCCTTCTGGCTATGTGCAAATCTTGAGATTGTACAGAGGGAAGGACTCCACTCTAAACCCTGGAGGTTGTCCTCTCATGCTAGGAATCACAGGAAAGATTGAATGGGAGGTTGTCAAGCCACTTCTTCACAAAGGCTATAACCTTTATGTGGACAATTTCTACACAGGAGTAGAGCTGTTCAATGATCTATGCAAAGCAGGCCCTGTGGCCTGCAGTGTAGTTCAATGTCACCACAAAGGATTTCCACTGGAGCTTGTTTGTAAGAAGCTGCAGAAATCCTAGAGCAATGCGTTGCATTTCAACAAATGGCTCACAGTCAAGTTCTCTGTCAGGATTGATGTATACATGCTTACCACAATTCATGCTGAGAGCACTTGCCCCATTATGGTTTGGGGTCAGATGGACAAAGTTCACAAGCCCAATTGTATACTTGATTACAACAAGTACATGGGTGGAGAGGATAAGAACAACCAGGTTCTTCAGCCATACAATGCGAGTCATAAAAATGGTACTTGGTACAAGAAACTGTTTACCCACCTGATCCAGATGACAGCATACAATGCATATGTTTTTGTGGGAAAACAGGGTTGATTGCAAAGCCCCTCCTAACTTTTTGCCCCCATTTTTCACTTTTTGCTGGTGTTTTCCTGTCTCTGATGGTGCCCTGGGTACTGCTAACCAGTCCCAGGGCCTGTGCTCTGTGTGAAATCAGTATGCAAATGAGGCTACTTATAATTGGCCACGTCAACCTTCCTATAAGTTCCTAGTATATGGTAGGGCATGTAGGTTCAGGGACCCCAGCATAGATAGTGCACCCGTAGGTCCACTGCTGAGGCGCCCTGTGTCATTTTAAAGGCAGGCCTGCCTTCCTGGCTGCTTTTAAATTACAGTTACATGCAAATTCGACTTTGGAATTAAAAGTACTTCCAAAGTCTTAAGCTACTTTATTTTTACACATAGGTCACCCCTACGGAGTGCCCTATGTGCCCCTAGGGTTTGGTGTCATGTAACTATAAGCAGGGACCTCATAAGAATAGTTGCATAAGCCCTGGTGAGGTAAAACAGCCAAATTTGTTTTCCCTCATTGTAGTGAATGGCCTCCATAGGTTAACATGGGGAGACTTTATTTTAATTTACAAAGTCCCCTTAAGTGTCAGATACCTCAAGTTTGGTATAAAATGAATTGTTATAATACATCCTACAGCTTACAATTGTTGGATTTAATATCACTTGTTTCAGGTAAAGAGTTTTAAACTGTACAAAAAAATGTGCCAACTTCAGCCCTGTAGTGCTCTGCTCTGATTGGCCAGCATCTGGCCACCTGGCCAGGCTGCCTTGATGAGGTGTGAAGTAGCCTGGGCTGAACACAAAGAGATGTGCCCGGGGTGGAGAACTCCCTTCAGCAGATGGGGAAGGGAGAAGGGGGGCTGCCAAACTGGTCTTCAAAGGCAGGGAAGGACATTTGGAGCAACCCAGCACCTCCTTCACATCCTGCAAACCCAGGCAATTAGGTGCCCCCTTGATTAGATTAGGAGAGGGCAGGAGAAGGGTGTGTTTAAGATTTTTAGCCACACCAGTGGGTGGGCTCAGCCAGATGTAACCTCCAAATACCAGTTTCAGCCATGTTGGATTTTTGAGGAATATTGCTCCCTGGGATTGATTTTTGACACACTTCCCAGGAAGTGGTCATCACAGGGGGAAAAACCGTGCACCTGATTGGAGAACCAGGACCCCCCTGTTTTTCACCCAGGAGCAAGGAGAAATATGGCAGAGCTGCACCCACACCTCAGATCCCTACCAGATCCCTACAAGGAAGAACATCAGAAGAAGAATGACTGCCCTGCTGGACCCCTGACCTGCACCTGGACACTGCACTCTGAAGGACTGCACCAGCTGCACACCTGGTCTTCACCACAAAAAGGACTTTGCCTGTCTTCTACTGCTCAAGGAGGGACTTCCTGTTTGCTACAGGTACAAAGGAGCTGCCCAGAGTCCCCTGCATCAAGTCCTGCAAGCAGAGCCCAGCTGACCAGCATCCCCTGTCCATTTGAGGATTCTGACCAGGTACATTTTGGGAATTGTAGTCCCAACTCCCAAGGGGCAACTCAGAGCTTCTGGAACCTTGGATCAAGTTGTAGGCACTTCAGGGACCCAAAAAGGACCTCGTGAAGATGATCCAGAAGTTTGGAAACCTTTGGAGCAACTCCATAAGTTGAAGAGGTGCATTGTGGGAGTTGTAGTCCCAGGCCCCAGGAGGCAAACCAGAGCCTCTGAACCCTTGGCTGGTGCTGTGGACCACTTTCCTGAATCAAAAAACACTTCTGAAAGTAAGTGTGACAGTGTTACCTCATGGGTGGCCTGAACTCTGGACTTAGGGCCAGATGTAGCAAGCAGTTTTGCCCATTCTGTCTTCATGGGAAAATGTATTCGTACATATGGCCCTTCGTCCCTTTCCAAAGTGACCTTTTTTTAACGCTTTGAAAATTGGTGTTGGATTTTTATTGTGTTTTACTTATTTACTCTTTTGTGATTTTTAAATGCTTTACACATTAGTCTCCTATGTTAAGCCTTGTCGTTTGTTGCCAAGCTACCAAGGGTTGAGCTGGGCTTAATTTATTGAGACCTTACTGGACCTAAGTGGAGGTTAGTGTCTATTGCTAGGTGTAGGTACTACTCTGCCCTTACCAATAACCCATTTTCCAACAGTTTTCCATCACTGGAAGTCTTACTGCTACGGAAGCAGCAGCCTCCATTCAAATGTTCTGGAGGATGTGGCAAGGCTGCAGGAGCTTACACATTGCTGAACGCATTCCTGAAACACCGAAAAAAGTTCAATAATTTTGTCATTGTGAATTCTGCTGTAAGCAGTGAAAGAGGCAGGAGAGTTGTGTTTACTGTCCCCAGTGCCCATCTCAGCCAACCCTGTGTTTTTCTACTTGTTTTATGTTGTATCATACAAATGTGAAGTTCTGAGAAATTGACTGAGGTGAAGCTGTTATTATATAAACCTATCAATGGCTGTGTATGGATACATAACTTTCATGTGCACTACTTCGCTAGGCAAACAGCAGGAGAATTTTAGTTAATCAACTTGAGGAAATCTTGAACTTCCTTATGGCCTTCTCAACACATTTATCTGCCACCAGAATGTGGTAGTTGTTCTGTTTGATGACTGACAAGTGCATTATAGTGCCCACCCTGCACATAATGGTGGACAGAACCTATGCCACATTGTAATGTCCCCTGTGTTGTAATATATTAAAGGTTTGACTAGATTTTGAAGTGCTTTTTAGGGAACTTATACTACACAAGTACCACCATGATTGTCCACCAGTACCAGAGAAGGTGTTGAGTCAGCAAATGTCCTATGGAACATATTCACCAACATTTTTACTTGCTTTAAAAGTGTGCAAACCCAAATAGTATCTTTCATCATAAACAATGTTATTGAAAAGGGGTACAGGAAACAATGGGCCAGATGTAGCAAAATGCAAAATTGCGACTTGCAATTTGCGAGTCCATCCGACTCGCAAATTGCAAGTCGCAATTTGCTATGCAGTACGGTGTCTCAGACACTGACTGCGACTCGCAATGGGGTCGCAATGACCCACCTCATCAATATTCATGAGGTGGGTCGCAAATTGCGGCCCCATTGCGAGTATAAGCACTCGCAAACATGGAGGCCTGCTGTGGTCAGCAGACCCCCGTGTTCGTGACTGCTTTAAATAAAGCAGTTTTTTTTTTTTAAGTGTAGCCCGTTTTCCTTAAAGGAAAACGAGCTGCACTTAAAAAAAAAAAAAAAAAACTTTAGTTTCGGTATTTTTTCAGGGCAGGGAGTGGTCCCTTGGACCACTCCCTGCCCTGAAAAAATATTTTTGGATCCATTCACAAAGTGGAAGGGGTCCCATGGGGACCCCTTCCAATTTGCGAGTGGGTTAACTGCGAGTCCATTTGGGACCGCGTACGCGGTCGCAAATGGAATTGCATCCCACTGCGAGTCGCAAATAGGAAGGGAACACCCCTTCCTACTTGCGAGTCGGAAATGCATTTTGCGAGTCGGAGCTGACTCGCAAAATGCATTTCTGAATAGCAAAGTGGCTTTTGCGCCTCGCAAACGGCGATTTTCGCCGTTTGCGAGGCGCAAACACTTTGCTACATCTGGCCCATAATCTTGTATGATGATTGTTTTCACATCTTTAGTATAAGAAAACAATCATCATTAAAGATATTGTGTCATGTACCCTTTTCCCATCAAATTGGGTATGGTACATGTTTGTAATTGATCTTTCATATTTACAAAGCAAAAATAAAAGTCTCAGGGAAGCAGACTCACAGGACATTTGTTTGACTTATTACATTAGAGAACTTAGGCAACATTCCCTAGCATGTTTGCCTTGGATTCAGTCGTAGATTTGCTAGCTCAGTTTGAAGAATGAAGCCACTGAGGCATACTCGGACACCCCCAACGTCTGTCCACAAACTGGAAGGCATTGGACTTAGCACAGTAAGTACGCTGATGGTGTGTGCAAGACATATCTTCCTGAGCCTCATGTGGCTGTCATGGGAGCCATTAATAAAGGTTCATTAGGCATGCGTTCAGTAATGTTCAGAAAGAAGGAGGCGGTTACTTGACAGGTGGGAAAATGTAGCCAAAATGATTACATCCTGTGCTGTATGAATGTGACGGGCCGTTGCATGGCAGTGGCATGTTGCTGTGAGTGCACTGCTTGATTGGATAGGACAAGTGGCCAGCAATATGAAAGACGTGTGTGCACTGCGTGAATGGTGTGTGAATAGACCATAAAGTGGTTGGTGCCTTGACGTGGCTTTATGACTCACCTTCAGAAGTCTTGGTTTCAATATTCACACACTTTGTGCTTTGAAGTTATCATTTCTGGAGGTGCTAAAACCAACCACTGTAAGTGGTGGATTAACTTTAGAAAATTAGTACCAGATATATATCTGTGGCACTAAGAAGGCTCTTACTAAGAACTTTTTTCTCTTAATGGGTATCTGCAGATTGTGGGCCCTAGATCAGCCTGCCCCAAGGCAAACCTGCACATTTTGTTAAAACTAGACAACCAGAGGATTCTGCGATAGTATGGCTTGCATGGATCCCCATGCAGTTTTCTTGCCCATAATGCTCTACAAACCTCAAACTATGATGAAATCACACAGTTACCTTCCATGTCTGTGATGGAAAGTTCAGAAATCCCCAGGAATCCACAACATTCCAACCTCTTTGCACTACCCCACTTGTGGTAATCGCATGCTGCCCAACTGGAGTGGCTGAGCATAGTGCCCGCTACAGAAATGGCTCAAACCAACGTCAATGGAAGCCCTCGCCAGGGAACTTTCGTTGACCTTGGCTTGATCCATTTCTGTCATGAGCACTAGGCCCAGAAACACAAGTGAGGTACCATTTTTATCGGGAGACTTGTGGGAATGCCGGGCATAAGGAAGTTTGTAGCTCCCCACAGACTCCAGAATTTTCTCTCACAGAAATGTGAGGAAAATGTGTTTTTTAGTCAAAGTTTGAGGTTTGATAGGGATTCTGGGTCAAAAACCCTGGTAAGGCCCAAGCCTCGGTCCACCCTGGATACCCCTAGTTCTCTAGTTTTCACAAACTTTCAGGTTGTCTAAGTTTCCATATTTGCCAGCTGAGCTAGGGTCCAAAATACAGAACTATCAACATTGGGAAAAAAGGTCAGTTTTTGGTGGAAAAATATGATGGGGCCATGTTGCGTTTTGGGCCATTTCTTGTCGCGGCTAATAGGCCTAGTCACACAAGTGAGGAACCATTTTTATAGGGCGACTTGAGGTACTGCAAAATGGTTTCAGAACTTCCCATCACAGAAATGTGAGGAAAATGTTTTTTTTTTGTTAAAGTTTGAGATTTGGAAGGGATTCTAGGTAACAAACCTGGGAGACCCAGACAAGACAGCCCATCCTAGATATCCTTAGGTGTATAGTTTTCAAAAATGTAAAGACTGGCTAGATTTCCATAGGTGCCGATAGAGCTAGGGTCTAAAAACCAGAGCTACCTACATTGGAAAAAAGGGTCAGTTTTCGATGGAAAAATACAATGGGTCTATGTTGTGTTTTAGGCCATTCCTTTTGTGGCTACTAGGCCTACCCATTCAAGTGAGGTACCATTTGTATCAGGAGAGTTGGGGGAATGCTGGTGGACAGAATTCTGTGGCTCCCCACAGATTCTTGAACTTTCCGTCACTGAAATGTGAGGAAAATGTGTTTTTTAGTCAAAGTTTAGGTTTGCGAGGGATTCTGGCTAAAAACACCTGGTGAGACCCACACAAGTCAGCCCATCCTGGATACCCCTAGGTGTCTAATTTAAAAAATGTACAGGTTGGCTAGGTTTCCCTAGGTGCTGGCAGAGCTAAGGCCAAAAATCTAAAACTAACCGTATTGTTAAAAAAGGGTCAGCTTCCAGTGGAAAATTGTGATGCATCCATGTTGCATTTTGGGCTTATTTCTTGTTGCAGGCATTAGGTCTAATCATACAAGTGAGGTATAATTTTTATAGGAAGACTTAGGGGAATGCTGAGCAGACAGAGGTATCTGGCTCACAGCAGATTCCAGAACGTTCTATCACAGAAATAACTGTTTTTTAGTCAAAGTTTGAGATTTGCAAGGGATTCTGGGTAAAAATGCCTGGTGAGAGTCATAAACGTCAGCCCCCCAATGGATACACCTAGGGGTCTAGTTTTATAAAGTGTGTGGGTTGGCTAGGTTTCTGGAGTTGTCGGCTGAGTTAAGGTCCACACCCTAGAGCAAATCACATTAAAAAAGGGGCCAGTTTTCGATTTAAAAATGTGATGAGTCCATATTTCGTTTTGGGCCATTTCCTGTCACAGGCACTAGGTATATTCACACAAGTGAGGTACCATTTTTATTGCTAGACTTGGAGGAATGCCGTTTGGAAGAATGTATGTGGCTCCCCACAGACTCCAGAACTTTCTATCACAGAAATGGGAGGAAAATGTGTATTTTCAGTCAAAATTTGAAGTTTCCAAGGGATTCCAGGCAAAGAAAAACCTGCTAAGAGCCATGCAAGTCAGGCCAACCTAGATACCGGTAGGTGTCTAGGTTTAAAAAATGTGCAGGTTGGCTAGGATTCCTCCGGTGCCAGCTGTGCTAGGGTCCAAAATCTATAGCTACCCACATTGGAAAAAAGGGTCCGTTTTCAGTGCAAATATTTGATGCGTCCATGTTGTGTTTTGGGCCTTTTTCTGTCACAAGCACTAGGCCTACCCACACAAGTGAGGTACCATTGTTATTGGGAAATTAGGGTAAATGCTGAGTGTATGGAGGTTTGTGACATCCAGCAGATTCCAGAACTTTCCTTCACAGAAATGTTAAGAAAACATGTTTTTAGTCAATGTTTGAGGTTTGCAAGGGATTCTGGGTAAAAAAAAAAACCTGTTCAAACCCAGGCATGTCAGATCACCCTGGCTTCCCCTATCAATCTAGTTTAAAAAAAACATGTTGGCTAGGTTTCCCTAAGAGCCTGGTGAGCTAAAGTTCAAAACCTAGAGCTGCCCACACTGGGAAAAGGGATTAGTTTCAGGTGGAAAAATGGGATGCATCCATGTTGCATTTTGAGCTGTTTTCAGTTGCAGGCACCTGCCGTATCCTCACAAGTGAGGTGGACAGAAGTCTGTGGCTCCCCGCAGATTCCTGACCTTTCAATCACAGAAATATCAATAAATGTGTTTTTTTTCTGTCAATATTTGAGGTTTGTAATGAGCTTTGGGTAAAAAAAAACCTGGTGAGACCCATGCAAGACAGCCTAACCTGGATACATACGGGGTCTAATTTTCAAGAAATTACAGGTTGGCTACAAACCCTATATATCCCCATAACTAGAAGGGTCTAGCGGACTTAATGGTATATTGCTATTGTAAATCAGCTGTTGTGTCAGTAAGGTACAGATGGATATGTTGTCAGAAAAGTCTATTTTTCCAACTTGTTTTCAAAATTTCTTTATTTCAACAGCTATTTTCCTTGGGAAAACCTTGAGGGATCTACACATATGACCTTTTACTGACTTATGAATTTTGCCTACTTTTCAGAAATCTATAGCTTTTCAGGATCTCCATGGTTTTCACACCGGTTTCCATCACAAACTGAAAGCAGGTTGAGAGCACAAAAAACATACGTAAAATAGGATACCTCTTAGAAAAATGCCAAAACTGTGGTACAAGATTAGGTTTTTTGATTCATCTCTGCATGTTCCTGAAAGCCGCAAGATGGTGACATTAGTACAGCAAACCATTAATGCATGCCATTTTTAGGAAATAACAACAGACAATTTAATCTAGAGTAGGTTTTCCTTATCTTTCTAAAAAAACACATAGGGGGTCTTTACAATATCGGCGGTAAAAGCAGATTTCCGCCATGCAGAAGACCGGCAACACACCGCTGCGGCTGCGGAATTCCGCCACAGCTATTACGACCCACTGTTCGTAATCCGCCGAAATTCAGACACCCACACAAGTCCGCCACACCAAAGGTCAGTGATAAACAGGCGAAAACAAATCCTCCACCATCACGCCAACAGAAACACGCCCATGCTATTACGACCCACGAATCCACGCAGCGGTCTTTCAACAGTGGTATTCCATTGGCGGTACACACCGCCGCGCTCAAAATACACACACATCTCCAAAACACCGCCACTTTGGACAATTCCAAATACACACACCTGATACACATACACACACCAGTCCCACACAATCAATACAATATAAAACACACACCCACATCACCCACAAACCCCTACGACCAAAAACTATAGACGAAGGCGACAGACAGAGAGCACAGCAATAGACAACCCCACCACACAGAGGCACACAACACCATCACCCATACAACATCCACGCACAAAACACCCCACACCACTACACATCACCACACTCATCAACACATACACCACCCCACACATCACCTACACCACCCCATGGCATGCCAAAGACACCCCAGGTTTTCCGAGGAGGAGCTCAGGGTTATGGTGGAGGAAATCGTACCGGTAGAGCCACAGCTATTTGGATCACAGGTGCAGCACACCTCCATAGCCAGGAAGATGGAGCTATGGTGAAGAATCGTGGACAGGGTCAACGCTGTGGGACAGCATCCAAGAAATTGGGAGGACATCAGGAAGAGGTGGAATGACCTACGGGGGAAGGTGCGTTCAGTGGTCTCCAGGCACAACATCGCGATTCAGCGGACTGGCGGCGGACCCGTACCTCCTCCCCCACAACTAACAACATGGGAGGAGCAGGTCTTGACCATCATGCATCCAGAGGGCCTCGGAGGAGTCGGTGGAGGAATGGTCACTGGTAAGTCAAATCTTATCTATCGTATCCCCCACCCTACCTGCATGCTATCATACCCCCCCACCCTCACCACCCCCCTATCACTCCAACTCCTCACTAATGTACTAATAACACAAACCACCCATCCCAACACCAAGCCCTGCATGACACAACAAAGTATGGACACTCATCACTAAAGCATGCCCACTGCACATACCCATAACACCCCCCCAACCATCATCACACAAGCGCCCACACAGGAATGCTTGCACTGGGGTACACGCACATCCACCCATTGCACACCATGACACACACACATGCAATAATCATGCTTTTATACCCCTGTAGGACCACTACCTAAAGTCACCAGACAGGAGGGTCCAGACATCTCCACTCCACCCACAGAAGAGGCCCACAGTGCTGACAGCAGCTCTGGCCAACTGGATCCAGATGACCAGCCCGGACTGTTGTGGGCCTCGGGACAGTCGGTTCCCCTTGCACAGGCACAGCCCAACACTGACCTTCCACCCTCTGGTAACACCAGCACAGCACCCACCCAGCGGGCCCATATCTCCGTACCCAGGACACGTTAATCAGCTGTGTGTCCACCACTACAGGGAACCCAGGATAACCCACCACCCCAACAACAACAGGGACCTGGGGGAAGTGGTAGTGGGCACACGGTCCAGGGGACGGAGGCACAGGAACACAGGGGAACTGGGAGGACTGCTGTGCGACAGGGGGCAGACAGGCCAAGGGAACCCACTCTCCACGAGGCCCTCTCCTCCATCATGGGGGCATACCACCACTCCCAGGAGACGATGGCTACGGTACTGGCCAAGTTTCAGGAGACCCAGCGCCTGCAGGAGGAGCAGTATTTGGGCTTCAGGGAGGAGCTCAGAACCATCAGCTCCGCCCTGGGCACCATCTTAGGGGTGCTGAAGGACATACAAAAGACCATGAGGGACACTTTGGCACTCAAAGGGGCCCCTGACACTAGCCTGGACGATGAACTGCCCACCACTTCCACCGGCGCTAGTGGACAGGACACCCTGCCACAGGACCACCACACCAGCACCCCACCCCCCGCAGATGGAGAACCACCCCGCAAGCGGTCCCTGAGATCCAGGAGCAGGACAGAGCAAGATGGCAAGACCCCCGCCAGGAAATGAGACCACTCTGATTGCCTTCCTACTGTCCCACTTTGTTACCCTGTCCAGATTGCAACTGCCCCAGCTCCTCTTCCTATGCCCATATGGGCAAAGCATCTGTGAGACTAATAGACTGGACTCTGCCATGGACATTCCTCCACCATCACCCATGACCATTTTACCACCCCCTCCAATAATTAGCACTTCAATAAACACCCTTGAACCACAAAACAATCTGGAGTCAGTCTGTGATTTTGAAAATGTGTATTAGCTATGACAATGACAAAATCCGTTTGAAAATGTAATGTCAACATACCTATGTCACACATCACAAGTCCATGAAGGATGCAAGCAGATGACACACGTTGGTAACCACACCTGCGAAACCATAATGGAAATGTATCACTCAGTTAGCAAATACTACTTCAAACTGACAGACAGGATAGAGGTAGAAGTGTGAAAGTACTTGTAGTAGGCAGTAATGTGTTCTCACCTGTGTGTCACTGGAAATATTGCTGGATGACTGACTCCCTGTTGTCAATGTCTTCTTCCTCTGCTTCCTCCTCATCACTGTCCACAGGCTCCACAGCTGCCACAACACCGTCATCTGGACCATCCTCCTGCAGAAAAGGCACCTGGCGTCGCAAAGGTAAGTTGTGAAGCATAGAGCAGGCGATGATGATCTGGCACACCTTCCTTGGTGAGTAGAATAGGGATCCACCTGTCATATGGAGGCACCTGAACCTGGCCTTCAGGAGGCCGAAGGTGCATTCGATCACCCTCCTAGTCCGCCCATCGGCCTCATTGTAGCGTTCCTCTGCCCTGGTCCTGGGATTCCTCACTGGGGTCAGTAGCCATGACAGGTTGGGGTAACCAGAGTCCCCTAATAGCCACACCCAGTGCCTCTGGAGTTGACCCATCACATACGGGATGCTGCTATTCCGCAGGATGTAGGCGTCATGCACTGAGCCAGGGAACATAGTATTTACCTGCGAGATGTACTGGTCTGCCAAACATACCATCTGTACATTCATCGAATGATAGCTCTTCCGGTTCCTGTACACCTGTTCACTCCTGCGGGGGGGACCAGAGCTACATGGGTGCCATCAATAGCACCTATGATGTTAGGGATATGTCCCAGGGCATAGAATTCACCTTTAACTGTAGCCAAATCCTCCACCTGAGGGAAAACGATGTAGCTCCTCACGTGTTTCAGCAGGGCAGACAACACTCTGGACAACGCGTTGGAAAACATAGGCTGGGACATCCCTGATGCCATGGCCACTGTTGTTTGAAATGAACCACTTGCAAGGAAATGGAGCATTGATAGCACCTGCACTTCAGGGGGGATTCCTGTGGGATGGCGGATTGCTGACATCAGGTCTGGCTCCAACTGGGTACACAGTTCCTGGATTGTGGCACGGTCAAACCTGTAGGTGATGATCAAATGTCGCTCCTCCATTGTTAACAGGTCCACCAGCGGCCGGTACACCGGAGGATTCCGCCATCTCCTCAAATGTCCCAGCTGACAGTGCCTAACAAGGACAACAGTGACCACAGAGTCAACAAATTCTCAGGTATGTACCCACAGCTACACAGAACACAACACTAAATACAAAATTCTTCCGGTATGTGTGTTGAGTGTAGGCCTAGGTATGTGTAACGCAGTAGTAAATGAAGCCATGTGGGCCCCTGAAATGGCGGCTGCCTGACCTCTAAACTGGGACAACGGGATGTGAGGTAACTGCGCTGCCGTTGTACACCTTCACGGTAGGCGGTCGTAGACCGCGGCGCAATGCTGCATTGGTTAACATTGGACCCTATGGGTCCCAGGAACCAATGATGAAGTGCGACGGCGGTGATGATACGCACCGCTGTGGACGTCACCGCCGCGGACGTGACCGCCGTTTTCTATCTGGTCAATCACTCGATACCTGATCTTCAACAGAAGGGACCTACACTGCAAGTGCTGCTGTGACCTAGGTCTGGAAGAGACAATGGCTGGTGCGCCTGGGGAAAGGGCCCCTGCCTTCCCTGCACAGGAGTTGGAGAAGCTCGTGGACGGGGTCCTCCCCTAGTACACGCTACTCTACGGTCCTCCAGACCAACAGGTAAGTGCACAGGGAGCACGTTGTATGGGCTATGCCTGGGTGGAGAGGGCTGGATGTCAGTAGGAAGGGGGCAGAGTTCTGCGAGCATGAAGGACTGTGAATGCATGTGCCACATGGCAAGGGTAGGGATGGGGGCCACTCACTTTGACGGTGCAGTTGGTAATGACTTCTCTTCTTCCCCTGTACATGTCATGTAGGTCAGCGCCCACCAGAAGACGTATATTTGGTGTGCCATCGCCAAGGACGTCCGGACCCTGGGGGTCCACCAGAGACGGAGCACCCACTGCCGTAAAAGATGGGAGGACATTCGCCGCTGGAGCAAGAAGACGGTGGAGGCTCAGCTTGGGATGGCCTCCCAATGATGGAGGGGTGCCCGTCGCACCATGACCCCCCTGATGTTCCGGATCCTGGCGGTGGCCTACCCTGAGTTGGATGGGCGCATGAGGGCATCACATCAGACACAAGGAGGTGAGTACACTCACATTCTGATGACTTTGCGCGCAGTGGAGGGATCTGGGTGGGGGAGGAGGGCTGTGGGTTCCCCTAGGCCAGGGTGAGTTACGTAGGCTACGCCCCTCCAGAATGCAGGCAATGTGCCAATCCACCCCACCTCTGTAGAGTGCCAAGTACAGGTATACATGCCCCTGTGTCATCTATGTGGACAAATGACACTCATAGCCATGTAGGACATATCCCAGGAACTGCATCTGTAGAGGCCAAGAGCACGGCGTAGTGCAGGGGGCTGCTGTGTCTGTATTGTTCGCCAACAGTAGTGGTAAGCCATGCACTCAACCTGTCTTACTTTTGTTTCCCCACCCCTTTTTGTGTTCTCCCTGTTCTTGTGTGCATCAGCATCATCAGGCGGAGGTACAGTGGCACCGGAGCACAAGGGAGCTGCATCCAACATGGCCATGGAGGGCCACACCACGGACTCAGAATACACCAGTGGGACGGAGGGCGAGGGGAGCTTCACGTCGGTCACCGGATCAGCAAACAGCGACACGGACTCGTCCTCCGATGGGAGCTCCCTTGTGGTGGCGGCACCATCTGTGCCCCCCACTTCTACAGGTACAGCCGCCACCCCCCCTACCAGCACCGCCCTCCCAGCAGCCCCTCAGCCTTCGCTCCGTGCCCACTCACCCAGGAGGGTGGGCATCACCTTCGCCCCAGGCACCTCAGCCCCTGCCCCTGTCACCCCTGCTGCCCTCAGTGAGGAGGCCATTGACCTCCTCAGGTCACTCACTGTTGGGCAGTCCACCATTGTGTATGCCACCCAGGGTGTAGAAAGGGAGTTGCAACACACTAATGCATTCCTGGAGGGCATTCATTATGGTCAGGCTGCCCATTATCGAACCCTGCAATCTCTGGCCTCAGCACTGATGGCAGCCACTGTCCCTTTGTCTAGCCTCCCCCCTCCAACTTCCTCCACCCAGACCCAATCCCCTGTACCCCAGCCTATCCCAACCACACCATCAGACAAGCATGCACACACCTCAACACACAAAAGTAGCTCAGGCAAACATAGGCACCACACATCCCACAGGTACTCACACAAGCATCACCCACATACAGACACAGCAACATCTACTGCCTCCACTGTGTCCTCCTCCTCGTTGTCTCCCTCATCCCTCCCAGTGTCCTCTACACTCTCACCTGCATGCACTACATCTACAGGCACTAGGACTCGCACCAGAACACCCAGCACCACAGCCCGCTCACTTGCACTCACCACCCCCACTACCATTTACACGTCCCCTGTGTCCTCTCCCAGTGTGTCTGTGACGCCCCCTCCCAAAGTACATAAACGCGGGCACCCACACACCCAACATCCATCCACCTCATGACAGCCTCCAGTACCTGCACCTGCACCCAAATCATCTAAAGTTACACCTCCTTCAACCACCTCCTCTTCCTCCACTCAAAGACCCCCTCCTGCTACCCATACCAGTGTTTGTCAGAAACTTTTCCTGAGCAACCTTGACCTCTGTCCCACCACCCCCACCCCACCAATTCATAGGTCCCGTACTAGCACCTCAGCCAAAAAAAGTCCGGTACCAGTGGTGCGTGTTAGAGGTCTGTGGAGTGCACCGGCCACCAGGGCAGCCAGTGTGACACGGAGCCAAAGCACTGCCAGTCCACCCCCTGTAAAGCACCTTAAGTTGGACAGTGCCCGACGGGAGAGGGTGAAGTCTCCTGCCGACAAAACAGCTCACAAGGGTCCTGGGGGGAGTGCCGAGTCAGCTTTGATCCCTCCCAAGGTGGTGAAGGGGCAGAAGAAGTCTCCAAAGTCTGGTAAGAGCAGCACGGCGGAGAAGGCCGCCATCCTCCCCGCTGGCCGGGACGCCACCGCCAGCACTATCGTCACTGGTCCGGAGACCACCGCCAGAGTCAGTGCCCTGGAGGGCAGCACTATCGTCACTGGTCCGGAGACCACCGCCAGAGTCAGTGCCCTGGAGGGCAGCACTATCGTCACTGGTCCGGAGACCACCACCAGCGTCAGTGCCCTGGAGGGCCCTGGCAGCCACAGCCCCGCTGGGCACTGAGGGACCGTCATGCCACACACCGCTGACAGCCCAAAGTCAAGCACCGCTGAACAGGGCAAAAACCGCCATGGCAAGCACCGCTGAACAGGTCAAAAACTGCGAAGTCAAGCACCGCTGAACAGGGCAAAGACCGCCATGGCAAGCACCACTGCACAGGGCAAAGACCGCCATGGCAAGCACTGCTGCACAGGTCAGAAACTGCAAAGTCAAGCACCGCTGAACAGGGCAAAGACCGCCATGGCAAGCACCGCTGAACAGGTCAGAAACTGCAAAGTCAAGCACCGCTGAACAGGGCAAGCGCCACTGAACAGGGCAAAGACCGCTGAACAGGGCAAAGACCGCCAACTGAAGCATCGGTAGCCCATGTGCAGCTGGGACAGTGACAGAACTGGGACCGTCACGGGGAGCGTGATGCACTCTGGGCACCAGTCCCCCTCCAGAACCAGTGGAGAACTGCATCCACTACCTGAATCCTTCACAGGATGAAGCACTCTGGGCAACAGTCCCCCTCCAGAACCAGTGGAGAACTGCATCCACTACCTGAATCCTTCACAGTATGAAGCACTCTGGGCACCAGTCCCCCTCCAGAACCAGTGGAGACTGTTATCCACTTGAGAGACTGTGGCTTTGCACTCCCCAGGATATGGCAGTGGGCAAACCACCCACTGTAGAGACTTGAGAGACTGTGGCTTTGCACTCCCCAGGATGGTACAGTGGGCAAGCCACCCACTGTAGAGACTTGAGAGACTGTGGCTTTGTACCCCCCAAGATATGGCAGTGGGCAATCCACCCACTGTAGAGACTTGAGAGACTGTGGCTTTGCACTCCCCAGGATCGTACAGTGGGCAACCCACCCACTGTAGAGACTTGAGAGACTGTGACTTTGCACTCCCCAGGATACATCAATGGGCATGGAGCCCCGTCATGGATCTGGCGTGGTGATGTAATCCGGCAGAGGTGCCCCCCCTTCCCTTCCCCCTGAGGTGCCTGTTGTATTTCTATCTGATGCCCCAGCAGTGTTCTCTCCGTTTGTGGACAGGTATCTAGTGTGGGCCTCGCCCATGCTTTGTGGGCCCAGTGGTCCACGGACATTGAAATGTGCATACCTGCAATACTAATCGTGATGTATATATTTGGAATGTGTATATATTTCTGTATATATGAGCTTACTGTATTTGGATACATTACAATGGTTCAACTAATTTGATTTTGTCTTTGCATTCTTCCGGGGGGGTTGTGGGTTGTTACTGAGATGTTTGGAAATGCATTGGTGTGTGTGTTGTAGTGTGCGTGGGTCGGGTTGGGGGTGGGGGTGTTTCGTGTGTGTCCCCCTGACTTTTGCCTCCCTCCTCCCCTATGTCGTAGGTGCTGTACTCACCGTTGTCTTCGGCGCCGCCGTTGCTGGTGTTCGTAGAGGAGCAGGAAGACAAGCGCAGGGAGTATGAAATGTGCATACCTGGGAGCAACATGGTTGCCGTGTGATTGCGAGGCTTCCTGCCCCGCCCACTTGGGATCCCGAAGCCGCTGCAGTTGGTGCCGCGCTTGCGGCCGGGCAGGATCGGGAGCGGAGAAGAATCGCCGGCGTCCCAAAGGATTCTGTCGCGGAGGAGAGAGTTGCGGCAGAGACAGAGGCGGCGGTTTTCAAATAACGGCATTCGCAGGTAACAGCGCGAATTAATGAGCCGTTACGGAGCAGGGCGACTCAAGCCTGATCGCGGGCTGAAATTTCACTAACCCATGGCCGGGCTCAACAATGAAGACACAACATTCAATAAGGTGAAGGCGCAAAATGCAAGGTATACAGCTTGTGTTTACTGGAGCTTCGCGCCGTGTCTGACTGCTGTTGTAGCTGCAGTATACATCAAGATAGCTACAAGTAGCGCTGACTGTATCCCCTCCGGACACCAGCGTTTCAGTGACAATTGTCTGTTATTCATTAAGCAGTCGCGCTTTCTCTCGCCGCAATAGCCACCATTAAGGACTCTGCGCATACCTGCACCAGTTTTTGCTGCCATTTATGTCATAACATGACAACGATTAAGGACGTGGAAGGAAAATAGAGGAGAAATGATCTGGCAAAAGTGTTGAGAGACTCTATTTTTAGGGGAGGGAAGAAGAAGAACCCTAGGAAGTGTCAATGCGACCGACTACGCACAGTAATATATTATGGTTTATGTCTACCCCCGCAGGGCCATTAAGGAGCGTGATTAAACAAACAATAACAGAGGTGTTGGCGGCAGCGGTGGGCATAACAAGACTTATTCGATCACTATCTCAGACTATAACAATAAATATGGCACCCAAAGTCAATAGGTATCTGGGGAATAAAAGCGAGGGCGCTAAGATCGTACGCTCTGGCAGGGGAAAAGGAGAGTCTGCAGGAGTAAATAAACGTTTAATGTCTACAACCGGTAAAGTGGGGGGGGAAAATACTTCTACCTCAGGATTGATGAAAGACTCCAAGATGAGTGCTAAGATAAGCAACAGCCCTATCTCCCTGTTCGAAAACAAATTGAAAGATAAAAATCAATCAACTATAATGGCTTTTCTGGCCAGTGGAGTACAAGATGCCCCTGCTGCAAATGCAACCCCCCCCCCCGAAAAATAACTGGCCAGGAATAGGATCAACCCCTCCAGACTCAAGCGTGGGAAATCAAGATCAATGTGACAAATCTATAATAAGCCTATCAGGCAATCAAGACAACAGCCGGGCAGCAATCGGAAAAGTGCTCAGTCCCCCCGGAAATGAACAGCTACAAACCCAACAAATGGTGCAAGGCGAACAGCTGGATCTTCAGAACGAGGGGAGGATTGGAAGTCCATCAGGATACACAGTGGAGGAGAACAATTATACTAACCCCTTAGGCAGCCCTAAAAAACGGGATAACATCTTGGGGGGGAAAAATCCCCAATTAACTGACTGGGGCAGAGAAAGCAGTGACAAGTTTTACTCTCTGACAGAGGAGTCTGATCTTGGCAGCGCCGACTGCAGTTTTAGTGAAACTGATGAGAGTGAGACCTCTGAAACGGGCAACAAATCTCCAAGTGGGGAACATACAGTGCGTAAGGCTCGTCAACGGAAATCTGTTAAATCACGTTCTGGTTTACAAGAGGGCTCAAAAACTACGGTACCTATGAGTGGTAGGACTTTAAGGTGGGACTACTCGGGGATAAGCCTGGCAGATACTTTTACCGGTGGCAACAAAACCCCCACCAAAGATAAAACTGATCCAGAAGCCGCAGCCGGGAGTATTGGTAATTCTGGTGATGCTCACGCGATGGGCACCGAGACGGGGATCCTACAGTCAATTTACAGTTCAATCAAAGAGCTACAAACGGAGACTAGGATTGGAAGCCGTCGGGCTAGGGTCGCCACAAAGCGGCTGCAAGGATCTGTACGTAAGGTAGTGAAATCATGCATGGAAATTGAAGCCAAGTTATGCTCTATGGAAGATCGGATAGTGGCAGTCGAGGATGACATTGATACTCTCAAAGAGCAGAACACTGCCCGAGAAGGACAACTGACGGATGTGATGTGGAAGATAGAAGATTTGGAAAACAGACAAAGAAGGAACAATCTACGATTTCTGGGTATACCAGAAGGACTAGAAGGGGACAATATACAGGCATATATGGTTGTTCTGTTGCGTGGGGCCTTTCCAGAACTGGGAAATTGGGATTGGGACAATGAGGTGCAGAGGGCTCACAGGTTCCCGATAAACCATCGGGAGGGGGGACATCGGGCAGACTCTAAATACCCAAGAGCGATTCTGGTTTATTTCGTGAGCTATTTGGTACGTCAAGAGGTAGCCGATAAGACTCCTCCCAATACCCCACGCTCCTGCAATGGGGTTAACTTCTTTACCCGCCCCGACTTCTGTCACGCTACAGTGGAGCGGAGATGGCGGCTTCGGCAGCTCATCAAACCGTTCTGTGAGAAAGGAGGGGAGGCTTATCTGTTGGCCCCTGCTAGGCTAAAAACAATAATGAGTGGAAAAGTAAGATTCTTTACATCAGAAATTAAGGCAAAAGAATACTTGATGGGGGTAAATGTATAGCGTATAGAAGAACTAGTGAAGACATAGGCACTCGGGGCACCGGTGGGTGGGGTAGGTCGATGCATGCACGACACCAACATTCAGGCCATTCGGGGTCTGATTGCTCAACAGAATGGGGGGCCAGTATCAGGAGGGGAGGGAGGGGATCAGGGAGGGGGTAAGGGGCGACTGGCCCTGGGGGAGGGAAGGGGGGGTGGGAAGGGGAAGGGGAAAGTAGGAGGGGTTGGGGGAGGAGCGATAGGGGTAAATCAGGGGGAGAAAATGGAAAGGAAACGATCAATGGAGGTGAGAGATAGGGGGCAAAGAAGTGGAAAAGGAAGGAAAGGGAACTCAAGAGATGGTGTAGTCAGAAATGGTAACTTGAGGGATTTCAAAGGGAAAGGTTTTGAATTTACAAAAAGGAAGGGGTATGGCTAGACTCAGAATTGTTTCAATCAATATATGTGGACTGAACGATCCTCATAAAAGAAGGAGAGTGGCCGAAGAACTTAAAACTTTTAAGGCAGATATTTTCTGCCTGCAAGAAACACACGTGGAATATAAAAACTCTGGGATCCTAGGCTCACTTGGTTTGAAGGCAATTGCCTGGTCTAAACAAGAAGCTAGAACTAAAGGAGTGGCGATTTTAGACCAGACTGGTAAATTAAAATTTACTCGGCAAAAGGCCGATACCGGTGGAAGATGGGTAATAATAGAATGTAGCTATGGCCATAATAGCTTTACATTATGTTCCATATATGGGGTAGTTACGGATGACCCGATTGTAATTGACACCCTCGCTATCGAGCTCACAGGATGGGCCCCTCCCTATATCATTTGTGGTGATTTTAACTTTAATGGCTCGTGGGAGGGACTACAGGATTTATTAGCACCCACAACTGAGAAGTATAAAGGGCGTAAACCTCGGGTGTACAAGGCAATGGGTGCTATTCAGCAAGAATTAGGGCTGGTGGATGCTTGGGTTAAGCTGCGCAAACCTGATCCCGGATATACTTATTACTCGGCTCCACATGTGAAATTAGCACGGCTTGATTATTTTCTAATCTCCCCTGTATTCTTAAAACAAGCCAGGATTGAGTTATACTCACGGATGGTGTCAGATCATAACCCTTTAGTACTTGATGTGGAACTGGATGGGTTAGAACCAAAAGTCAGCAGATGGACATTTGAAAGGGGACTTTTAAAAAATCCAGAATATTGTGAGCATATGAGTAAGTGGATAACTGAATTTTTGGGGTTCAATCAGGGGTCAGCCCCAGTAGAGATTGTCTGGGATACTCTGAAAGCTGGTATTCGTGGAGAAACATTAAGCTTTAGTATTAAAAGACAGAAGGAGGCTCAAGGGAAAATAATAGAGTCTCAAGCAAAGCTGCGGTCTGCAGAAAGACAGTTGGCTATAGCTATAGAAACCGGAGTAGATATAAAGAAAGCACAGGAAGAGGTTGCCATAATAAAAGCAACAGCAAATGAGGTTATAGCCCAAAAAATAGCAGAGAAATATTTAACGCAGCGCGCGCAAGGGTTTGAGTTTGGAGAAAAAGTCGGACGGCTGCTAGCGATTCGGGCAACCCAGAAAACAGCGGAAGGGGTAATTAGGGAGATCACAGATCGGCAAGGAGGGGTAACATCAGAAGTGGGCGGGATCAGAAAGGTGTTCCACGGATATTATCAGGAACTTTATGATGAAACATCAGTATATTCGGATGAAGATGCTTTAGAATTCTGGTACCCCATTAAGTTGGGAAAGCTAGATAAGGAAGACAAGGCACGCCTTGGAGAACAGATAGATGTCTCAGTAATAGAAACGGCAATAAACAATCTGCCCACAGCGAAGGCTACTGGTCCTGATCTGATCCCTCTAGAATTTTATAAAGTTTTCAAACTACCTCTGCTTCCGGTTATGTTGGAGTTGTATACTCAGGTACAAAATGGAGGGAAAATCCCCCCATCTTGGGATCTAGCTAATATAGTTATATTTCATAAGAAGGGAAAACCCCCGTTAGATCCAGCCTCATATCGCCCGATCACATTAATAAATAGTGATGCCAAGATATATTCAAAGATTTTGGCAGTCCGATTGGCATTGGTGATTAAAAAACTGGTTTCTCCACGGCAACATGGGTTTATCCCAGGAAGAGATACAACCAATCATATCCAGAGAGTTCTAGCACTCTTCGATTCTACGGAAGTAGCAAAAGAGCCTATGGCGGCTGTTTTTTTGGATGCAGAGAAGGCATTCGATCGGGTGAATTGGAAGTATTTATGGCACGTTATGGAATATTATGGGCTAGGGAAGAAATTTATTACAGCAGTAAGGGCTCTATATAGATCCCCGACTGCGCAAATACAACTAATGGGAGGACAATCTGAGACTATACTAATTAGGAGAGGCACCAGGCAGGGGTGCCCTTGCTCTCCTCTTCTGTTTGCTTTGTATATAGATCCTCTGCTGAGACAATTGGAAGAAAATAGTAAGATTCCACCAATCCATAGGCAGGGATGGGATACCAAAGTCTTAGCATATGCAGATGATATAGCCATACTAACACCCTCTCCTGATTCAGCACTGAGAGAGATTGAAGTGGTGACGAAAAAATTCGGAAGGTTTTCCGGGTATCTGTTAAATGGAGCCAAGACACAGCTGTTGGCTAATCAATACACAAATATCAAAGATCCACGGAGGGTGGACCATGCAGTATATTTAGGTATTAATATTACACCAAATGTAGATGAAGTCGTAAACCTAAATTTAGATCCTATACTCGCCAAATTTAGAGATGATACATGCAGATGGAATAATCTACATTTAACCATTGTAGGGCGATGTAATATGATAAAGATGATCTTCCTCCCAAAGTTGTTGTATCTATTTCGTGCTATACCATTGAACTTTGCTAACGTAAAATTTAAAGAGATTGATAGAATAATTATGAGATTTATATGGGCGTATGGCAAGTGTAGGAGATCGAGTAAATTTTTGTCTCTTCCCCGTGAAAGGGGTGGGTGGTCCCTGCCGAATGTAAAACTATATCAAATGGCAGCAGCCTTTCAGCATATGCGTCCGCTACTGGGATCTGACACAGAAGGCGCTATAAAGGCAGATAGCCCCAATATATATGAGCTGCAGATAGGAGCTGCAGCCAATGGGTGTTTGGTAACATTCCATGAGCCTGGATATTATAAGAAAACTAGGTATAAAGTCCTAGGAGCGGCTCACAAGTGCTGGCGATTATGGTATAAAAAGAAAGGATTCGGTAGATACAACTATTATACCATGATCGAGAAGAATCCATTACTTCCTGAAATATTTCATGATAGATATATGGCTAAGTGGTGTACATCAGGTATTACCAGGCTAGGAAACTTTTTCGACAACTCGGGGGTCAAGACGTTTCGAGATCTACAGGAGCAATATGGTCTACAGAAAAGGGACTTCTTCAAATATCTACAGATAAGGAACTTTTTAGCGAAAAAAACAGGGGGGGTCCAGGGATTTAAAAGTAATCAACTGTTGAACGATATTCTGGCTAAGCCCAGCATAACTATTAGGTCAATTTACCCTATTTTAATGGTAGAAGAAGCAGATGATTTAGAAAAGAACAAGGAGAGGTGGAGTAAGAAGCTGGCGGATGGTAGTAATAATTTTTTGAGATCACTGGAATTGGGATATACTATTCTATTATCATCTTCCCTACAAGCACAGCATTCCAAGACTTTGTTTGATCTGTATCATACACCAGCCCATCTTGCCAAATGGGGATGTGTGTCAGGAACAAACTGTCCAAGATGTGGGATGCATGGTGCAGATATTATACATATGATGGCCACATGTGGGGAGTTAAAAGCCTCAAGGGAAGGTGTTCAATCTGTGTTGAAGGAGGTAGTGGGCTATGATCTTGTCCTCACGCCTGAGATAATGGTCTTTGGGACTGATGGCGAAATCGCTGGACCTCACAGAGCGTTTATCTTTGTAGCTATGGCGGTGTTTCGAATCTGTTTATCAACAGCATGGCTGGATCTACGACCCCCGTCCTGGCAACAATGGCTGGCTAGGCTGCTGTCTGTATATCACTTGGAGATGTCATTGTATGAACGGAAGGGGAGACAAGCCAGGAGGAAAGGGAAGATAATATGGGGTCTGTTTCAGGCTTGGATACAGGCCCACAATGATCGGGCCACTCCCTTTTGAATAAATCAATGGGTACCACTTCTAGATAGAGCTTGAGGGGTGGCTAGGTTTTGTGTTTTGTAGTACGTATGATATAACTTGGTAATATTTTTTTTTTTTTTTTTTTAAGCCTTCAGTGTATAATGACATAAGAATATATGTGTTATGTGTTTCCTTCCAATAAAAAACAAAAAAACAAAATGAAATGTGCATACCTGCAATACTAATCGTGATGTATATATTTGGAATGTGTATATATTTCTGTATATATGAGCTTACTGTATTTGGATACATTACAATGGTTCAACTAATTTGATTTTGTCTTTGCATTCTTCCGGGGGGGTTGTGGGTTGTTACTGAGATGTTTGGAAATGCATTGGTGTGTGTGTTGTAGTGTGCGTGGGTCGGGTTGGGGGTGGGGGTGTTTCGTGTGTGTCCCCCTGACTTTTGCCTCCCTCCTCCCCTATGTCGTAGGTGCTGTACTCACCGTTGTCTTCGGCGCCGCCGTTGCTGGTGTTCGTAGAGGAGCAGGAAGACAAGCGCAGGGAGTATTTGGAGTTCCGGCTCCATGGTGGCCTCCTTCCTCGTGGAGTGTGTGAAGGTGAGCGTTTTCCCATTGCAAAAGCTGTTTCCGCCGTGTTTTTATCCACGGTGAATTCCGCCCCGGAAAAGGTGGCGGATTGGTGGGTTGTAATTGTGTGGGCGGTACATTGTCTTTCGCCTGTCTGTTGGCGGTGACCGCCGCGCTGCTTGTCTGTACCGCCGTGGCGGTCGGAGTGTTAAAGTGGCTGTCTCTATTGGCGGTTTCCGCCACGGTCATAATTCTCTTTTTTTGTCCGCCGGCCGGTTTGCGGTATTACCGCAGCTTTAACACCGTCCGCCAGGGTTGTAATGACCACCATAATTTTTCTATTATTTGCCTATTTTCTTAGTCCCCTGCAGGGCAATCCACAAACCCTGGGTACCTTTAAAATACCCAGGATGTTAGAAAAAAAAGACAAAAGGTTTGCATGGACCCCTTATCTTGAGCCGTAACTACCCCAAATAGCCAAGAAAGTGCTTAGCACTGGGGGGGGGGGGGGGAGGAAGACCCAGCAGCTAAGGGGTTAATGATGAGCAACAAAACGAGGAAGAAAAAACTGAAAGAGGAGGGCAATCTAGGTGCACAGTCCGAAGCAACTATTGAAAGTGATCCCAGTAGTGAGTTTTTGGAAGACCTCCTAGCTTGCCTACCTCCTCCTATAATGTAGCTCAGACAGCTGAAAAAAATCAAACAGTTGTTGCCCAAAATGCAACTGCACCTACCAACCAGGTTCAAACTCACACAGGAGGAGTACCTCCTGTTGTTCCAGCTACAACAGGAACCAATTTTGAGTTCATAAGGACTGTATAGATTCCAAGTACGCAACAGGTGCTACTACACCTAATCTAATTGTAGTATTCTCCACGTCTAGTACGCCAGGTTTTACCAGATTTGGGAGCACGGCCCCAGTCTGAGGGAACAGCCAGTGCAGTTGAACTACAGGGATGATTAGTGATAGTCCCATACCACAAGCTTCCCCAAGACCCATAGATATTGTCAGGTTAAATGTATGTAGAATTGGATGAGTTTATCAAAGGAAACAAGGATGTGAGATTTGTAGATGGAGCTGAGAAGGAACTTCTTTTCCTCTGCAAAGAAGTCACCCAATGTGATATTGAAGTATGTGCCATGTTAGAAGGGGCCGCTGCTGAGTTTAACATTGATTTATCTAAAAGCCATACTCTGCAAAAGAATTTCAAGGTACACACAAAAGATGACACACTAAACAATATGAGAACTGCAACTTAAGACCACTTTTGTCCTATTTAAGGATCATCACCCAGTTATAGCTTGGTTCCAATGACATAGCCCTAGGTTGCATGTGTTCTGGTTCAGGGACGACTTGCCTGGCAGTTCAGGCTGGACTGTTACTATTAGAGCAGGGTCAAAGCTGTTTGCATATGGCTGGGTCAAAACCGAGGTGTCATAGTATGCAAAATAACGATGGCCTGGGGTGAGGTCCAATAATTAACAGTGGCTGAGATTAATTTAAGCATTCCAGCCATCACTTTTTATAAACATTAGTGTGTTGCCCTTAGTGGAACAGGTATGCCCAGATGTGGGTCCTATGCCCAGTTTCATTGGAACCAAATTGTACACGGCAGATGAGCCCTAACTAGGGTGAAAACAGTCATAGTTCTAGGATGCTTGTATGGAAGTTCAGTGAGAACCTCAACTAGTAGTTCAGGCTGGACTATTCTGACTGGAGCAGGGCCATGACTGGCATGCATATGGCTGGGTTCAAACGGAGGTGACAGAGTGTGCAAAATAACGATGAACTGGGATATGGTCCTGAGTAATTACCAGCGGCTGAGATTAACTCAAGCATTCCATCCATCATTTTTGTATACTTTACTTTGAAAAAGTTGGCATATTTTGTCTGAACTATTTGGAGCCTGATGCCTGTATCCTGGTCACATGGCTATGTGTAATTTCCTTTGTATATTTCTCCTAGACAGTAACACAAAGGAAAAAAATGTGTTGGCAGGATGGGCCATCTAGGCAGAATGGGAAGGGTGGAGCTGTGCACAGCTCAAGTTATATTTCAAAGGAGCTGCTTAAGCACACACACAAAGAGTTTCACACTAGTATTTTGTGACCTTAGGCCCTGTTGAGATTGGGCAGGGAGGCAGAATTTCCAGGCCCATCTGTGGGGGAAAAACTCTAGAAGTTTCTCCCACTTCACAGCTGGTACCAGGTTTAAAAATACAACCCTCAGACTCACTCCTCAGTTCACTTCCGGCCCTGTGAAGGACTTTCAGGTGACTGCCTTGCTGCCTGAGGCTTGTTGTGTACATCAGAGAACTGCAATGATACTCCAAGAGAACTGCACTGCTGCCCACAGCCAGTTCTGTGCCCTCAGAGGACTGAATTACTGCTTGAGACCTGCTATGTGCTTGAACCCAGGACTACCAGATTGACTTCAAGGACAGATTTGCTGGCCTCCTTTTCAGAGCTACAGGGACACAAAAAGGTCTAACATCTTGCAAAGGATATCTGGACCCAGCCTGAAGTGATTCTGATGCTCCAAGGAATGACCCCAAGTCCCAAACCCTTGGAAGGGTACTAGAGGTACCGAGCCAGCCAAACAGGGCTGGACTAGGAACCCACAGCAGGCTTGGAAAATTTTGACAGAGCAGCCCCCAAAGGGTACATATAAATGGACACAATTGACACATATTATGCATTATACAACACGTTTCATTAAATATTCAATTGTATTAGCTTTTAAAGTATAGTAAATGATGGCCTTACAGAGCACCTGGATGCAACAATCTTTATTGGGGCTCATCAATGTTTCTCTCACCATCACGCTTTAAAAGTGCCTCTCACCTATCCATGGGCCCTCTCTCGCATATATTTCATTTGTTCTATAGCGTCCTTCTTAACAGTGTAGGGTGTTGGAGTACTATCATCACACATACATACATAGATAATGAATCATACATGTGTAAATCAGTGTATTTAAAATGTTATATAAGACAAAGGGGACTACAAGGTGTAGAATTCCTATGTCATCCATACTGGTAGGCATATTTTAAGAGTGTTTGGTCTGTGAAAGCAAATATTCTGGATTCTGAACGTAACACAACAGTTAGGGTTGGCTTAACTAGAAGCAAAAATATTCTATTCAAACAAACACCTTTTAGCAAAATTAGCCTACTCAAAGACTGGGATACAACACAACATTGTAACCTGTACCATGCAGTTTGCATGCACCTCTTTGCTGACAGTCAATAGCTCACTGTACTAAATTATGATGGTAACTCATGAACTGCACAGTTACAAAAGGATCTGTGTAATCTGCATAGTACACATTTTTTGCAACAGGCATATAAACCCTCCGGGCTGCCTTAGATTCAAAACTGCCACTAGACAAAACTCCAATCTCTCTAAAGCAGGTGTATTAACCACCAGAGTTATCTTGTCACTTTAATGTTCCCTAAAAACTGTTAGATGTACAAGGAATATACAGTACTTTAAAATGCTGCACAGCTATAAAACCAGCTCACTAGTAATAAAAGCACCCCCTCCCTCCAAAATGTTCTGCCAAATAGTGCTCTGATAACCAAGAGGAGCCCAGGGTCTACCTGCTTGCCTATCCGCTCAACGTGCATTGGCGGTCAGCCTGAGTTCGCGCAGGCTCCACTTGTTCTTCTCCACAGCAACAAATCCTGTTCAGCGGCTCCTCTATGGAAGCACATCGGCCCTCTAGAACCCTTGTTAGATACAACTGGGAGCTCCGACTTGCTGGTGATATTCAACTTCCAAGAAAGAGACTAAATCCAAACGTGAAAATCTTCACTGAGACTTTGACCATTGGGTCCCTGATGAAAATTACTCCTCCTTGGACACCTTCAACTATCCCCTCTCAGCCATTTTTCCTTGAATTTTCTGAAGGTAAGCAGACACTGTTACCATGTTATTTTGAAAAAGAACATTTTTGCCACATATTTAATTGCCTTCTAAAATGTACACATTTGTAATCATTCATATGAACATAGGGGGTCATTCCAACCCTGGCGGTCGGTGTTAAAGCGGCGGCCAACCCGCCAACAGGCTGGCGGTCCAAAAAATTGAATTCTGACCCTGGCGGGAACCGCCAACACAGCCCGCCAACTTAACACTCCGACCGCCACGGCGGGACAGACAAACAGCGCGGCGGTCACCACCAACAGGCAGGCGCCAGACAATGTACCGCCCACCCTATCACAACTCACCAATCCGCCACCTTTTCCGGGGCGGGAGCCCCGCCGATAAAAACACGGCGGAAACAGACTATGAACGGGAAAACGCTCACCTCTATGCACTCCACGAGGGCAGAGAACAGCATGGAACCCGAATTAAACATCCTACCAGCTATTGTCTACCTGCTCATCTACCACGAGTACGAACTCCGACGCAGAAGACAACGGTGAGTACTGCACCTAAGACACAGGGGAGGGGGGAGGAGGAAAGGTTACGGGCACACACATATGCGACCCCCCCCCAAACTATCTACACACCAATGCAGAGCACCAAGTCACAGTGACACCACCCAAACCAACCGGAATAATGCAAAGACATAATTAAAGTGAGAAACATAATTTATCTATAAAATAGGTTCTTTGAAGCCATGGCAAAATAGCAAAAAGAAATGTAAAAAAATCAAGTAAGAACATTGCGAAACCGATAAATATAGGCAATAAGTCCTGCACAGTCACGTAAATTTCCACTGTCCGTGGGCCAAAGTGTATCAACACACGGGCAAAGCCCACACAGGAGACCTGAGTCCGTTGGAGAGAACACTGCTGGGGCATCAGATGACAAAACTACAGGCACCTCAGGGGGAAGGGAAAGGGGGTCACCTCAGCCACATGAGTCCACGACGCCAGATCCACGAAGGGTCCACCATGCCCACTGTTCCATCCTGGGGAGTGCAAAGCCACAGTCTTACAAGTCTCTACAGTGGGTGGGCTGCCCACTGTTCCATCCTGGGGAGTGCAAAGCCACAGTCTCACAAGTCTCTACAGTGGGTGGGCTGCCCACTGTGCCATCCTGGGGAGTACAAAGCCACAGTCTCTCAAGTCTCTACAGTGGGTGGGCTGCCCACTGTTCCATCCTGGGGAGTGCAAAGCCACAGTCTCACAAGTCTCTACAGTGGGTGGGCTGCCCACTGTGCCATCCTGGGGAGTACAAAGCCACAGTCTCTCAAGTCTCTATAGTGGGTGGGCTGCCCACTGTGCCATCCTGGGGAGTGGAAAGCCACAGTCTCACAAGTCTCTACAGTGGGTGGGCTGCCCACTGTGCCATCCTGGGGAGTGCAAAGCCACAGTCTCACAAGTCTCTACAGTGGGTGGGCTGCCCACTCTGCCATCCTGGGGAGTGCAGACACATAGGCCATCAGGTGGATTACAGACTCCACAGGTATTGGAGGAGGCATCGTGCCCAGAGTGCAGCGTGAACACTAGCTCAACACCGAACCGGCACTGTCAATGGGCCAGCGGTGCTTGACAGGAAGGGCCCAGCGGAGCGGTGCTTGAGACGGCAGGGCCCAGCGGAGCGGTGCTTGAGACGGCAGGGCTCAGCGGAGCGGTGCTTGAGACGGCGGGCCCAGTGGAGCGGTGCTTGAGACGGCAGGGCCCAGCGGAGCGGTGCTTCACAGGAAGGGCCCAGCAGAGCGGTGCTTGACAGGAAGGGCCCAGCAGAGCAGTGCTTGACAGGAAGGGCCCAGCGGAGCGGTGCTTGACAGGAAGGGCCCAGCGGAGCGGTGCTTGACAGGAAGGGCTCAGCGGAGCGGTGCTTGAGACGGCGGGGCCCAGCGGAGCGGTGCTTGAGACGGCGGGGCCCAGCGGAGCGGTGCTTGACAGGAAGGGCCCAGCGGAGCGGTGCTTGAGACGGCAGGGCCCAGCGGAACGGTGCTTGACAGGAAGGGCCCAGCGGAGCGGTGCTTGACAGGAAGGGCCCAGCGGAGCGGTGCTTGACAGGAAGGGCCCAGCGGAGCGGTGCTTGAGACGGCAGGGCCCAGCGGAGCGGTGCTTCACAGGAAGGGCCCAGCAGAGCGGTGCTTGACAGGAAGGGCCCAGCAGAGCAGTGCTTGACAGGAAGGGCCCAGCGGAGCGGTGCTTGACAGGAATGGCCCAGCGGAGCGGTGCTTGACAGGAAGGGCTCAGCGGAGCGGTGCTTGAGACGGCCGGGCCCAGCGGAGCGGTGCTTGAGACGGCAGGGCCCAGCGGAGCGGTGCTTGACAGGAAGGGCCCAGCGGAGCGGTGCTTGACAGGAAGGGCCCAGCGGAGCGGTGCTTGACAGGAAGGGCCCAGCGGAGCGGTGCTTGAGACGGCAGGGCCCAGCGGAGCGGTGCTTGACAGGAAGGGCCCAGCGGAGCGGTGCTTGAGACGGCGGGGCCCAGCGGAGCGGTGCTTGAGACGGCAGGGCCCAGCGGAGCGGTGCTTGAGACGGCAGGGCTCAGCGGAGCGGTGCTTGAGACGGCGGGCCCAGCGGAGCGGTGCTTGAGACTGCAGGGCCCAGCGGAGCGGTGCTTGACAGGAAGGGCCCAGCGGAGCGGTGCTTGAGATGGCAGGGCCCAGCGGAGCGATGCTTGACAGGAAGGGCCCAGCGGAGCGGTGCTTGACAGGAAGGGCCCAGCGGAGCGGTGCTTGAGACGGCGGGGCCCAGTGGAGCGGTGCTTGAGACGGCAGGGCCCAGCGGAGCGGTGCTTGAGACGGCAGGGCTCAGCGGAGCGGAGCTTGAGACGGCGGGGCCCAGCGGAGCGGTGCTTGAGACGGCAGGGCCCAGCGGAGCGGTGCTTGACAGGAAGGGCCCAGCGGAGCGGTGCTTGACAGGAAGGGCCCAGCGGAGCGGTGCTTGAGACGGCGGGGCCCAGCGGAGCAGTGCTTGAGACGGCAGGGCCCAGCGGAGCGGTGCTTGAGACGGCAGGGCTCAGCGGAGCGGCGCTTGAGACGGCGGGGCCCAGCGGAGCGGTGCTTGAGACGGCGGGGCCCAGCGGAGCGGTGCTTGACAGGAAGGGTCCAGCGGAGCGGTGCTTGACAGGAAGGGTCCAGCGGAGCGGTGCTTGAGACGGCGGGGCCCAGCGGAGCGGTGCTTGAGATGACGGGGCCCAGTGGAGCGGTGCTTGAGACGGCGGGGCCCAGCAGAGCGGTGCTTGAGACGGCAGGGCCCAGCGGAGCGGTGCTTGAGACGGCGGGGCCCTGTTCAGCGGTGCCTATCTTCACGGCGGGGCCCTCTTCAGCGGTGCCTATCTTCACGGCGGGCCCTCTTCAGCGGTGCCTATCTTCACGGCGGGGCCCTCTTCAGCGGTGCCTATCTTCACGGCGGGGCCCTGTTCAGCGGTGCCTATCTTCACGGCGGGGCCCTGTTCAGCGGTGCCTATCTTCACGGCGGGGCCCTGTTCAGCGGTGCCTATCTTCACGGCGGGGCCCTGTTCAGCGGTGCCTATCTTCATGGCGGGGCCCTCTTCAGCGGTGCCCTTCTGCGCGGCGGGGCCCTGTTCAGCGGTGCTTGTCGTGTCTTTCAAGGGAGCCAGACCTGGCCAGGACTCCCTGCTTAGTCGCCCTCCGACCGTGCAGTTGCTGGCCCTTCTGTGACGGAGTCCTGGGCCCGTGGGTGTCCTCCGTCACACCCGGGATGGGGCTTGTGGGGCCCTCCTGGTCAGCGCCCCTACTGGCTGACTTCTCCGCCCTGCTGCCCTTGCCCTCCTTAGATGAGGCTCTCTGGCCCTTGCCTCCCCTGGATGTTGTGGCAGGTGACGGCCCAGGACTTTGCTCCTTGGGGGCAACCGTGTCAGCCTTCTCACGGCGGCCCTTGACTTTACGGGTCCTCTTACCAGGGGGGGGGCTGGCTGCCCCCTTGCTGCTGGCCGATGTGTCAGTGCTGGGAATGGGTGGACTCCAAAACCCATGCACAATGTTGAGACTTGAAGCAGGGCTGGTGGTGGCTGAGGTGCTCTTGGGACTCTTCCCAGATGGAGGGGGTGGGTCAGGTGGGGCAAAGAGGTTAACTGTGGAGAGGTAAAGTTTTTTAGGACCAAGGTAAAGGGTAGGTTTAGTGGTTATGGGAGTGGAGGAAGAGGATGTGGTTGTAGGAGAGTCAGGTGTGCTGTCTGTGGGTGCAGGTGCTTGTGACGTAGGCTGTGGTGAGGTGGTTGGCTGTTGGGTGGGTGGCTGCCTGCGTTTGTGTGTCTTGGAAGAGGGGGTGACAGACACAGTGAGAGAGGACACAGGGGACGTGTAAATGGCAGTGGGGTGGTGACTGCACGTGTGCGGACTGTACTGGAGGGTGTGCTGGTGGTGGAAGTACTGGCTGATGGTGGTGTGCATGCAGGTGTGAGTGGAGACGTCACAGGGAGGGAGGACGGAGAGGAGGAGGAGGGGGACACAGAGGTGGTAGTGACTGTTGCCATGTCTGCATCTGGGTGTTGCTTGGGTGAATGCTTGTGGGATCTGTGGTGCTTATGTCTGGATGAGCTGCCCTTGGGTGTTGAGGTGTGTGCAGGCTGGTCAGATGGTGTGGATGGGATAGGCTGAGGAACAGGAGACAGAGACAGGGTGGAGGCAGTTAGTAGAGGGAGGCTGGAAACGGGGACAATGGCTGCCGTCAGTGCTGAGGCCAGAGCACTGAACGATCGTTGATGGGCAGCCTGACCCGAATGAATGCCCTCCAGGTATGCATTGCTCCGATGCACCTCCCTCTCTACCCCCTGGATGGCATTCAAAAGGGTAGACTGCCCAACAATGATGGTCTGTAGGAGGTCAATGACCTCCTCACTGAGGGCAGCAGGGGTAACAGGGGCAGGGCCTGAGGTGCCTGGGGCGAAGGAGATGCCCGCCTTCTTGGGCGAGCGGGCACGGAGCGAAGGCTGAGGGGCTGCTGGGAGGGCGGAGCTGGTGCGCTGGGTGGCGGCTGTACCTGTTGAGGCGGGGGGCCCGGATTTTGCCGCCACCGCTAGGGAGCTCCCATCCGAGGACGTGTTGGTGTCGCTGGTGTCACCACGGGTCCCCGTTGTGAAGCTCCCCTCGCCCTCCGTATCATTGGTGACCTCGGTGTCTGTAGCATTGCCCACCGGGACCTTTTGAGTTGCAGCTCCCTCGTGCTCCGATGCCAATTCTCCTCCGCCTGATGATGCTAATGCACACATGCACAAGAAGATAAAGAAAAAGGGTGGGGGGAGACATAAAGACAGGTTGAGTGCATGCATAGTCAACACCGTTGGCGGAGAGGACAGATACAGTAGCCTCATGCACTACGCCGCGCAATCGGGGTACACTACTCAGTACTTGTGACTAGGCCAACAGGTCAATGGACAACAAATACGCACATGGGTAATGCTGGACCATCGATTGCTGTACTTGGCACCCTACAGAGGTTGGGGACGGGGGCACAGGGCCATGCCTAAAGGAGGGGACTAGCCTACAGAAAGCGCCCTGGCCTTGAGTTACCCACAGCCCTCCTCCCCCACCCAGACACCTCCACTGCGTGTAAAGATAGCTGAATGTACTGGTACTCACCCCCTTGAGTCTGCTGTGATGTCCTCACGCGCCCATCCAAATCGGGGTAGGCCACCGCCAGGATCCGGGACATCAAGGGGGTCAATTGTCTGCTGGCACCCTTCCTACGTTGGGAGGCCATCCCCAGCAGAGACTCGGCAGTCTTCCTGGTCCCGCGGCGGATGTCCTCCCACCTCTTTCGGCAGTGGGTGCCCCCTCTGTCGTGGACCCCCTGGGCCCGGACGTCCTTGGCGATGGCACGCCAAATGGCGACTTTCTGATGGGCGCTGACCTATTTGACATGTACAGGGTGGAAAAGTAAATATCATTAATTCTCTGCATGTTAGATGTGATTGCCCCCCCCCCAACCTTGCCATGTGGCACATGCTCTCATCTGTCGTGCCTTGCACTCCTCATTCTCTCCCCACCCCACCATCTTACATCCACCATACAAAACCCAGGCATAGCCCATTCAACGTGCACACAGTGTACTTACCTGTTGGTCTGGAGGACCGTAGAGTAGTGCATACTGGGGCAGGACCCCATCCACAAGTTTCTCCAACTCTTCTGAAGTGAAGGCAGGGGCCCTTTCCCCAGTCGCAGCAGCCATTGTCTCTTCCAGACCGAGTTCACAGCAGCACTTGCAGTATAGTTCCTCTCCTGTGGAAGATCAGGTCTCGAGTGATTAATCAGATAGAAAATGGCGGTCACGCCCGCGGCGGTGCGTACCGCGACCGCCGGCGCGTACCGTGACCGCCGGCGCACCTCGTCATTGGCTCCTGAAACCCATAGGGTTCAATGTTAACCAATGTGGTTTTGCGCCGCGGTCTTCGACCGCCTACCGCCACGGTGTGCCACGCCAACGCATTGACCTCACATCCCACTGTCACACTTCTCAGGTCAGGCAGCCGCCATTTCAAGGGCACACATGGCTTAATTTCTACTGCGTCACACAGGCCTAGGCCTTGCATTGCCACTCATACAAGCCATTCAATGCATAGCGATTCGTGTACTGTGCAAGCTGTGGTTACGTACCTGTGGGTTGCTTGACTCTGTACTCCATGTTGTCCTTCCTAGGCACCGTCCGCTGGGACTTGCGAGGAGAAGGAGGAATCCTCCTGTGTACCGACCGCTGGTGGACCTGTCGACAATGGAGGAACGTCATATAATACTGCGATACCGACTTGACAGAGCCACTATACATGAACTGTGTGCCCAGCTGGAGCCAGCCCTGATGTCCCCCATCCGCCAACCCACAGGGATTCCCCCTCTGGTGCAGGTTCTGTCAGTGCTCCATTTTTTGGCAAGTGGGTCTTTTCAGACAACAGTGGCCATGTCATCAGGGATGTCTCAGCCAATGTTTTCCAAGATTTTGTCCAGAGTGTTGTCTGCCCTGATGAAATACATGCGGAGCTACATTGTTTTCCCTGAGGAGGGTGATTTGGCCACTGTGAAGGGTGATTTCCATGCCCTTGGACATATCCCCAACATCATTGGTGCCATTGATGGGACCCATGTGGCCTTAGTACCCCCAAAAGACGATGAGCAGGTGTACAGAAACAGAAAAAATTACCATTCTATGAATGTGCAGGTGGTCTCTTTGGCTGACCAGTACATCTCCCATGTAAATGCCAAGTTCCCTGGGTCAGTGCATGACGCGTATGTTATGCGAAATAGCAGCATCCCCTATATGATGGAACAGCTACAGTGACAACGTGTGTGGCTAATAGGTGACTCTGTTTACCCCAACCTGCCTTGGCTATTGACCCCAGTGAGAAATCCCCGGACCAGGGCAGAGGAACGGTACAATGAGGCCCATGGGCGATCTAGGAGGATCATAGAAAGGACCTTCGGCCTCCTGAAGGCCAGGTTTAGGTGCCTGCATATGACAGGTGGATCCCTAATGTACTCACCAAAGAAGGTGTGCCAGATCATCGTGGCCTGCTGTATGCTTCACAATCTTGCATTGCGACGCCAGGTGCCTTTCCTGCAGGAGGATGGTCCAGATGGTGGTGTTGTAGCAGCTGCGGAGCCTGTGGAGAGTGAAGAGGAGGAAGACGACGGGGACGACACGGACAACAGGGACACAGTCATACAACAGTATTTTCAGTAGCACACAGGTAAGAATCCCCCACGCCATTTTACATTTACTTCAGGCCTCCTGCATCTCTACTTTCTGTGTTTCCCCCCAGTTCCTTTAAACTGAATTGTGACTTTCCCTTCCCTTTTCAGAGCTGTATGACCCACTGCGTGACTTCTGCTTTGTTTGCCCATGGAGTAAAGCACATTGACATTGGTATGTTGTCATCACAATGTAACTGAACATTTTTGAACCGTTATGTGTAATACATTTGTTAAGAAAACAAGCAGACTCCTGAGTTTTTTAAGTGCAATTAGTGATTTATTTTAAGTGCTACATATAGGTCCATGATAGTAACGCGGTGAGGGGTGGGGGTGGAGTAATGTCCATGGCAGAGTCCAGTTCTCAGTCGCACAGGTGCATTGTCCATATGCCTGTGGAAGGATGGAGCAGGGGCAGTTCAAGGTTGGACAGGGTGACAATGTGGGACAGTGGAATGACATCAGGGGGTATCTTATGCTGGCGGGGGTCTTGGCATCCTACTCTGTCTTCCTTTGTGATCTCAGGTTCCTCTTGCGGGGTGGTTGATCTTCAGCAGGAGATGGGGTTCTGGTGGCCTGTCGTTGTGTGGGGGCCTCCTGTCCACTAGCGCCGGCGGAGGTGGTAGGCTGTTCCTGGTCCAGGCTGGTGACAGGGGCCCTTTGGGGTGCCACATGGTCCCGCAATGTGGTGACTAATTGGTTGAGGGCCAGGACGATGTTCCTGAGTTCGTCTCTGAACCCCATGTACCGTTCCTCCTGCTGTGCCTGGATCTCCTGGAACCTGGCCAGTACCGTCGCCATCGTCTCCTGGGAGTGGTGATATGCTCCCATGATGGTGGTGAGGGCCTCTTGGAGAGTGGGTTCCCTGGGCCTGTCCTCCCCCCCCTGTCGCACTGCAGCCCTCTCAGTTGCCCTGTTTCCCCGGGCCTCTGTCCCCTGGATGGTGTGCCCACTACCACTGCCCCCAGGTCCTGTTGTTGTTGGGGTGTTGGGTCAGCCTGGGTGCCCTGTAGTGGCGGACACACCGCTGATTGATGCATCCTGGAGACAGAGGCATGGGCCCGCTGGGTGGGAGCTGCGCTGATATTCGCAGAGGGGGTTAGGTCTGCTGTGGCCTGTGTCTGTGTGTGGGGAACCGACTGTCCAGAGGTCCCCGATGGTCCGGGCTGGTCATCAGGTTCCAGGTCGACAGAGCTGCTGTCCTCACTGGGGGCCTGTTCTGGGGGTGGGATGGACAAATCTGGACCCTCCTGGCCGGTGTGTTGACGTTCGGGCCCTGCAGGGGTAAAAGAGTATGGTTATTGCTTCTGTGTGTTCCATGGCGTGCGATTTGTGGGTGCCCTTGTCCCCCAGTGCTGGCATTCCCTTGTGGGAGGAGTTGTGAGGGTGGTTTGTGGGGGGGGATGGGTATGTGCAGTGGTCATGCATAGGTGATGGGTGTCCGTGGTTTGTGTTGGCATTCAGGGTTTGGTTTTGGGTTGGGTGGGTTGTGCTGGTGAGACATTGGCAGGGAGGATGTGTGCTGGGGGGTTGGGGGTGAGGGTGGGGGTGTGGGTTGGCATGCTGGTGGTTGGGGGGGGGGAAGTAGTTGAGATTAGACTTACCAGAGTCCATTCCTCCGCCTACTCCAGCGAGGCCCGCAGGATGCAGGATGTTCAAGACCTCTTGCTCCCATGCTGTGAATTCGGGTGGAGTGGGTGGGGGTCCGCCGCCAGTCTTCTGCACAGCGATGTTGTGTCTTGAGACCATCGACCGTACCTTCCCCCGTAGGTCGTTCCAGCGCTTTCGGATGTCTTCCCGGTTTCTGGGATGCTGTCCCACAGCGTTGACCCTGTCAACGATCCTTTGCCATAGCTCCGCCTTCCTGGCTATTGTGGTGTGCTGCACCTGTGTGCCGAAGAGCTGGGGCTCTACCCTTATTATTTCCTCCACCATGACCCTGAGTTCTTGGTCCGAAAACCTGGGGTGTCTTTGGGGTGCCATGGGGTGGTGTGGATGAGGTGTGGGGTGGTGTTTGTGGTGATGTGAGTGGTGGTGTGTGGTGATGTGTGCGTAGATGTGGTGTGGTTGATGATGTTGGGTTCCTGTGTGTGTTGTGGTTTGCGTTCCCTGTGCTCTCTATCTGTGTCTTGCGCCTTCTCTCAGAATTTCGATTTGTGGGGGTTTGTGGGTGATGTGGGTGTGTGTTTTATATTGTCTCGGGTGTATGGGAGTGTTGTTTGTTTGTGTATCAGGTGTGTGTATTTTGAATTGTCCAATGTGGCTGTGTTTTGTAAAGGTGTGTGTATTTTGAGCGCGGCGGTGTGTACCGCCAATGGAATACCGCGGTTGAAAGACCGCTGCGTGGATTCGTGGGTCGTAATGGCATGGGCGTGTTTGTGTTGGCGTGGCGGTGGAGGTTTGGTCATCTCCAGTTTATCGCTGCCCGCTGATGAGGCGGCCTTCCGTGGATGTCGGGTTTTTGGCGGTTTGGCAGTTGGAGGTCAGAATGACCGTGGCGGTTTACCGCGGCCGCGGCGGTATGATGGCGGTCTTCTGACCGGCGGTAAAGGCCTTTTACCGCCGAGATCAGAATGACCCCCATAGTGTTTCCATGTGATTCTGGAATGTAATATGTTTATTTTTGTCAGAATCTGTGTCTTTTAGTGTATTTATTTTATTATATGCTCTTTACAGCTCTGAGGAAGTCCAGTGTGGGGGACAAAATGGATTGGCTAGGCTGACATGGAGTGTTTCAAGTCTATATTTGTGACCTACTGTACACCGGGAGGCTGTTGAGATTCAAACACATGATGAAGATGTACACTTTAACTGACCGAACGGAACAATCATTGGGTTATTTTCCATGATGATCTTTGACAATTTGACTCGTGATCTGAGAGATTCTGTAAACCCGTAGTCTCAGAACCCCTCAATCTTCAACCAGATCTTATAAAAGAATCTGGAGACCCTGAAGTTACAGTGCAATTCATTCTTTGTTCAACACATTGATGATCTGTTAGTGGCATCATTGTCAAGAGAAGCATGGAAGCAAGATACTACTGTTTGATGAATCAAGGTGGCTGAGAACGGGCACTGTTCCCAAGCAAGTTACATATTGTCAGGAGGAAGCCCTGTTTTCAGGACATCATATTGAGAAAGTAGCATAGAAGATATTTCAGGAAAGAATATCTGCCATTTTAAAAATGAACCCTCCAACTACGCAGCGAGAATTCATGATGTTTTTGGGAAGCATGGACCAAATTGTTTGCTAGCAGGGAAGCCTCTACTTTGACTTACACACAAACGTCTTTCTGATCCACTACCATGGAGTAAAGAAAGCATAACTGCCTCCCCTGAGCTGCAGGAAAGTCTCTGTCACCCCCAGGCTCCAGAAAATGCCAGATTACAGTAAAGAGTTAATTCTGTTTTGCAGTGAGACAGAATGGTGGTCTCTCTCAGTGCTTACACAAACACATGGCTTTTAAGGGAGACCTGTAGTTTATTGTACAGCCACTCTTAACCGAGTAGCTGCAGGGTTGACCTGTTGCCTAGAGGCTGTGACATTTGTTGTCAACATTTACCAAAGTTAAGGCATCTTTATGGGATACCCTCTTATGGTGGTGGTCTCCTACTCGAGGGATGTCCTTTCGATGCATACTAAGACACAGCACATGACCATTAGTCACCTCACTCAAAATAAGCAAGTCATACTGGCAGTAGGCAATATTTCTTTGAAGTGGCACTCAATCTTTAAGCCTGCCACATTGTTACTGTTGCAAGAAGCTGAACTGGATGGGGGGAGAGGGGGTTGAGTTGACTGTGACTGCCTCAATGTAATTGAGTTGTGCAGCAAATCAAGGTCTTGCGTCAGAGATTACCCCCTGCTGAGCCAGATAATGGAAGGTTCATGGATTGCTCTTGTTTAAGAGCTGATAGAAGGAATCTGAGAAATGCTTATGCTATTTGCACCTTGAAGGGCATAATGGGAGCCTCCTGGTTTCTTGAGATAACCTCTGCACAGGTGGCTGAATTGGTCACTTGAGTGGCTGAGATCCTTTGCTATCAGTGTATGACTTGTCAAAAGTTGAATGTATGAAGGGACACAGCACTGAGCCATATAGAGAGATTAGAAGTCCCTTCAATCACATGCGGATGGATTTTATCAAGATGCCTCTGTGCAATGGTATGCAATACATTTAGTTGTGGTATGCATCTTTTCTCCCTGGGTGGAGGCATACCAAACTAGGAGAAATTACAGTCTTACTGTAGCCAAACTGTCATTGCATGTGTTAATTCCACATTTCAGGTTCCCGGTTTCTCTTGAATCCCAGCGTGGAAACTCATTTTGATAACGAGGTCCTGAAAATACTGTGTGTAGCCTTACAGGTGGACCAAAGACTACATTGTAGCATTGTTGTTATCATTTTGGAGCATAAGGTGTTGTTGAACAGATCATTCTTGCACTGAGGCCCTGATTTAAGAAAAGTGGCGCTTCACACTGTGAAGCCCCACTTTTCTTGCGCCCCCTGCTCCCCCCCCAACGCTAACATGTGTGCACCATATTTAAGATAGAGCGCACCATGGCGGTATTAAGAACAATCGCGTCAACATTTCTGGCACTATTGTGGCACTTTGCTCCACTAGCGTCAAAAATGTGGACGCTAGTGGAACAAAGTGCAAGGAGGCTCATTGATTCCAATGTGTGCGTCCTATTAACACCTGCTTTCAGCAGGCTTTAAAAATGATGCTAAGAATTGTGCACTTAAATCTTGTACATTTCATTGTGCCATTTTTGCGGGCCTACTTGCGCCCGAATGCCGCCTTTGCATACATTATGCACGGCGCACAAATGATGTAGGGTGAAGAGTCACAAAGTGGCACAATGCATAGATTGCGCCACTTTGTAAATATGGCGAGGCGATTTTGCAAGTGTATTGTAACATTAGCGTAAGAAAAATGAAGCTAATGGGGTGCTAGGCCTTCTTACCCTTGGGCCTGAATCTCATATTGCCAAAGTGGACGCGTCTACATCCCATAAGTGCCCGGAGGTCTTACCTCTAGTGTTGATGAGCCTTATTGAAAGACAGGACTGACAACCCATGAGGACCTAATGGGGTAAGCCATGAGGCAGCCTGTAGTGCCTGCTAATGCATTTCTGTATATTTCATATAATATGGTTCTCTATAACTGAAAAGGATTGGCTGATGTGTTGCATTGTGTCTCTCACCATGTTGAGTCTTGGTAAAGAAGCACGTCAGAAAATCTTGACTGGAACCCCATTGGCATACCACCTTCCAGTTTATCCTAGTTACCAACACCACAGTCAAGCTTGGCAGACTGTTTAACTGGGTAAATGCACATCATACTCAACAAATAAGGCATTGTGATGAAGAAGTGGTGACCCTAACCACTGATTTTGTGGGATCTAATTCCTGACTACTCTGAAGGAGCTGAGGAGGGAAAATAGTGCACCCAAGTGTCTCAAAGTCAAGAAGAGCCTCAAAGCCAAGAAGTATCTCAGAGTTCAGCTAAACAAATGCTAAGTTTTGGGTGAATAAGTGAAGAGTAACCACGGTAAACCAATCAAGTGAAGTTCTGAATGATCATTTAGAACTAGCCTGAGCAATGTGACCAGTGGTGATCACAGAAGAGAAGGGTGGCTTAGAAGATGTGACACTGAGAAGTGAATCTTCAGAATGCATCCCACAGGCTGTCAATGAAGAAACTGAGCCAAGTGAACAAAATGACAGTAAGGATGAACAGCCAGTAGTCAGAAAATATAAGAGAACGAGGGTGCCTAGTCTAAGATAGTTAGCTCCTGAGGGGATATACTTTGCTGAAAGTGAACTTCATCTGATTTTTTTAAAAATACATTATTATATTGGCATTTTACTCACATTCACAATGTTCATCACAGTAACTTTACACTGTCCTGAAAAGCAAAACGCAATAAAGCTTTGTGCCCTCCCATCTAGATAATAGGGAAGCAGCAGAACAAAGAGAGGTACATCTACCATCCTGTTTGGATGACCATCCCGTCACTACCCCCACTCCATAGGTAACCTCCTCCTCTGCCTTATAGTGATCAACCAGCCTTCCAAGTCCCCAGTCCAATGAGACCTCTATGTAATCCTGTGGTTGCAGTCCCAGTCCCCCAAACCATCCCATGAGTCTGAGATTATCCCCTGGCTGCATGAATTGGCCTTTTGAGGGTCACACATCCATCAAGACCTGCCTTTCACTCCTCTACCAATGAGACAGCCTCTGACGTCCAGACCCAACTATATTGAGTTTGGAAACCACAAACTTTCTCCACAAGAAGGCCCATCTATATCTATTGCAGTCAATGTTGTCTGAAATGTGTAGCAGCGTACGTTTAGGGTTGTGGGCAATGGCCAACCTAGGATCCTGCCTAAACATGTTAAAACTCTCCCCCAAATGAATCAAGGGCTTTGCAACTCCAGACTGTATAAAACATTCCATGGTGTGCAGAGCAATGCAAGCACTGAGGCAATGTGATCACCCCCATCTGCCAGAGTCTGGAGAGTTTGAGGTATACCCCATGTAGGCATTTAAATTGTATGAAATTAAATTGCGCAGCAACAGCTACCTCTCTAGGGCAACATGGGGCTTCTTGCCAGTCATTATCATCATTCGGGTCGAGGTTTCTCACCCAGGTAGCTTTCAGGTCAGGGAAGGAATCTAGTGCATGTATAACCAGTGACCAGTGACATATATAAAGGAAAGTTTGTAATGGATGAAAGTAGTTAGCAACACCTCTGACTCCACATGGCTGAATTCCAGAAGCCCCTCTAGTTTAGATGTACAAGGCAAGAGTGCATGAATAAGTTGCAGATACCAGAAAAATGTGGTTTTATGGAGTTCAAATTCCATCTGCAACCTGAAGAAAGAGTTAATGATTGTTCCTGTCATGATGTCCCCCAGAGTGGCTATACCAATGAGAACCCACTATTTAAATCAATCCAAGCCTGCCACATGTGGCAGCCAACACACATTCCACAACACCGTTGACCCAGTGAGGTGCTTGTGCCAACCCAGTTCACTGAGTGCATCTCTACAGACTTGGAAGACCGCTTGCATCACCATGGGGAGCGTGAAGGGGAGTACGCCCCATAAAGTTAGCAGGTAATCATGATTTCCTGAATGGCCCACCTCTCCCAGGGGGTCTCCACAACCAAACTACCATTCATTCAGCACCACCAGATGTGCCTGTCTTTAGTATGAAAGAATATCAGGTGTAGCCAAGTCACCATCAAATGGTGACTTGCAGCACTTAGTGAGTGCAATTCTAGAAGGACATTTATTCACAAGGAAGCACCTTAGCACCATATTTAAGCTTGTAAAGAAAGTCTTGGGTGCAGGATAGGGGTGATTTTGTAGTTGGTAGAATAAGTGGAGGAGTCCAACCGTTTAATAAATCACTGATCTCCCCATCGGAAATTTCGGAAGCATGGACCAAACGTTGAGGTTCTTATGTAATTTATGAAGGAGTGGTTGTACATCTTCCATCCAAGAGTTCTCACTATCCTCTGCAATATATACTCCCATGTAACAGAATTCTTCTGCTTGTATTTATAGGTGTTTGCTCCCTGTTAGTGGCCTGGGTCGACTACCCCTTCAGGTACAAAGAGGATTTAGCTCTTTTGATTTGTAGTCCAGAGTATTTTCCAAAACTCTGCAGACTCTAGAGAGCACGCTGACCCGAATGGGGTGGGTCAGATAGGTAAATGAGCACATCATCTGGACAGAGGGAAATGTTGTGCAATGTACCTAGGCCCCACTCAGGGCTTTGCATCTGTGCATCAACTCAGTTTCACTCTGCCAAGTGCCCAATAGCTAATGCAAACAGAAGCAGGTAGATGGGCCATCCCTGCTGCATATCCCAGTGCATGGGTAAGGTGGGTGATGTTGACCCCCTCACTCTGACTCTAGCCATAAGGTTTGTATAGAGTAATTTAACTAGGCTGATGTATCTTGGTCCAAAGTTCATTTTGGTGAGGAGAGCAAAACAGTAGTGCCACTCCATGGAATTGAAGATTTCTGATGGACACAATTACCTGTGGATTCCTCACCTAAAGAATTTTCCCCACGCGCCAGCTTTCGATGGAAATTTTCTTCTAGCTCTGCACATCGACAATGATGTCACAATTGCCCGACTCCCACGCAACGCCATATGACGTCATCCAGGCAATAGGAGGTCCTCGTCGACGTGCAGACATCAGCTCCCTTTTTTCCGTGCCTTCGAGTAACGTTTTTTTCTTAGAGGCTACCAGGGAGCTACGGTTTCACTTCGGTGTAACAATGTCGCAGCCAAGGAAGTCGGGTTTTATACCCTGTAGGGAGTGCGGAGGTCGGATGTCGGTCACAGATCCACAGGAAAATTGTTTGTGGTGTCTCAGTTCTGACCATGAAGTCGAGGCATGTGGTTGATGTCAGCGCATGAATCCAAAGGCCCTAAAGGAGCGGGAGGCCAAGAAGAAGGAGAAGCATCATCGCTGTGAATCTTCTTCTAAGTCCTCGAGATCTCACCGGCGTCATCGAGACTCCCGGCGCCAGCATGGATTGCGGCGCCGGTCAAGTAAGGACCGCTCCCGTTCGAGGTCACCATCGGCTCGTTGTCGACCGACTTGGGAGGTCAGTCCAACAGTTACACCTCCGACGACTCCAGCTTCACCAACGTCTCCACTGTCGGTCTTTGAAGTTGATCCGCATCAGGAGCCGAGGGCTTAGGGGGTTTGAGCGTGGCTCTTCCTTTCGAGGCAGGCTCCTGGCAGCAGGACAGCAATCTTCATGAGCTCACCCTTATAGATCTTTAAGGGGCAGGGGTAGAGTTTACACTAGAGGGGCTGCCCAGCAGCGCTCTGCCTTTTCCTCTTCCTCCGGAGGGGTGCAGCAAGGAAAGCAGCCTCAGTTCTCCATCACTCCCTTTACATGCATCTGCTGTAGGGGGAGACTGTCTCAATTTCTTCACATGTGGGAGTCAATAACATCGGACTCCTGGGTCACCAACATTGTGGGGAAAGGTAATACTCTTCCCTTTTGGGAGTTTCCCCCTCCCATCCCTCCCCACCCATCCTTCTGTTTGGAAGACCATCTTCTGTTACTACAACAGGAAGTGCTAATCATTTTGTCGAAAGTCGCAGTGGAGTTGGTTCCAGAGCAGGAGAGGGGACAGGGCTGCTATTCAAGATACTTCCTGATCCCCAAAAAGGATGGTCGGTTGAGGCCAATCCTGGACCTGAGGATTTTGAATTGGTTCCTCAAGCAGGAAAAGTTCAAGATGCTGACCATGCCACAGGTTCTTTTGGTATTGAATGAAGGAGATTGGATGGTGTCTGTCGACTTGCAGGATGCTTACTTCCATATCCCGATCCTCAAGTCGCACAGGAAGTATCTCCGGTTTGTGGTGGGGTCGCAACACTATCAGTTTGCAGTCCTTCTGTTTGGTCTTACTTCGGCACCTCGAGTCTTCACAAAAGTGATGGCAGATGGTTGCAGCAGAGCTCAGAAGAAGGGGGCTAGCAGTATTTCCTTATCTGGATGATTGGTTGAACAAAGCCAAGTCTCCGGAGTTCTTGCGGCATCACCTGCAGTCGACAACTCAGTTGTTGTTTGATCTGGGCTTTTCGGTGAACGTGCCCAAATCTCACCTAGAGCCACTCAGCGCCTCCTGTTCATAGGGGCAGTACTGGACACAACATTGAATCAGGCCTTTCCTCCGCCGTAGTGGATTCAGGACATTCAGGCGCTGATTCCAATGTTTCAGAATGGAGCGGTCGTTCCAGTCCTCAGGTCCTTCGTCTGCTCGGTCTGTTCGCTTCTTGCATTCTGTTGGTCACTCCTGCACGCTGGCACATGAGGGCTCTTCAGTGGTGCATCCACAGGCAGTGGTTTCAACACAAAGGAGATCTTGAGGAATCAATAAGGATCTCCAGAGACGCTGCAGTGGATCTTCGATGGTGGACTGCGGTCGGCAACCTTTCTCAAGGAAGGCTGTTCTCGCTGCCTCCTCCAGTGGTCACAGTGATAACGGATGCTTCCACCCTGGCGTGGGGAGCTCATCTGGAGGTCAAAGGTCGTTGGTCTCCAGTGGAACAGAGGTTTCACATCAATCTGTTGGAATTGTGGGCAATACGTCTGGCTCTCAAGGCCTTCCTCCCTTCCCTTCGCGGTCAGTCGGTTCAAGTCCTGACAGACAACACTACCGCGATGTGGTATATAAACAAGCAGGGAGGAGTGGGGTCATACCTTCTCTGCAGAGAAGCTCTTTGGCTCTGGTCCTGGGTTCAGGACCATTGGATTTGCTTGGTAGCAAACCATTTGGCCGGAGTTCTGAACGTGCGTGCGGACGATCTCGGTAGGCGCATTTTGACCGATCACGAGTGGCGTCTTCATCCAGATCTGGTCCTTTACATCTTCCAGAGACGGGGATATCCACAAATAGATCTGTTTGCCACTCGGGAGAAAGCGCACTGCCCGTCATTCTGCAGCCACCAGTATCCGATGCAAGGAGCTTTAGGGGATGCGTTTCAGATGTCCTGGAAGGGCCAGTTGCTTTACACGTTTCCCCCCATACCCTTAATTTCTTGGGTTGTGAGGAAGATCCGCCAAGACTGGGCCCAAGTCATCTTAATAGCACCTGATTGGCCAAGTAGGGTGTGGTATTCAGGCCTTCTCCAACTCTCACTGTGCCCTCCGCTTTGTCTCACTCACAGGGCAGACCTCTTCTCACAGTCGCAGGGGCAGGTTCTACACCCCCACCTCCAGAGCCTGAACCTTCATGCCTGGAGATTGAACAGGGCAATCTGAGTTCCTTTTCTCTCCCACTTGAGGTGGTGGAAGTTATATTATCGGCCAGGCAACACTCCACCAAATCTATCTATGCAGGCAGGTGGGCTAGATTTGTGAGTTGGTGTGGAGAGAATCAAATTGATCCCTTGAGTGCCCACTTATCTGATATACTGTTGTTTGCTTTATCCGTGGCACAGAGGGGTTGTGCAGTTGCCACTGTTAAGGGTTATTTATCCATGCTGTCGGCTTTTCTGTGCCTTCCAGACCAACCCTCTTTGTTTAAGTCGCCTATTGTTTTAAGGTTCATTAAGGGTCTCACTAATAAGTTTCTGCCAACTCCATTTGTTATGCCACAGTGGGATCTTAACTTAGTATTGACCTTTCTTATGGGTTCACCGTTTGAACCAATGCATTCTTGTCCATTGAGACTTTTGGTTTTGAAGACTGTTTTTCTGGTTGCCATTACATCGGCTAGAAGGGTGAGTGAGCTCCAGGCTCTTAGTGTAGAACCCCCATATACTTCCTTTTACAGGGACAAAGTGGTGTTAAGGACCAAGGCGGCTTTCCTTCCGAAGGTTGTTACACCCTTTCATTTAGGACAGTCCATCACTCTCTCTTACTTCTATCCTCCACCTCATCCATCCAAGGAGGAACAGAGGCTCCACCGACTTGATCCAAGAAGAGCGTTGAGCTTCTTCGTCGACAGGATGAGGGAGTTCAGACAAGATGATCAGCTCTTCGTCGGTTACGTGGGGAAGAGGAGAGGCAAAGCTGTCCCCAAGAGAACGCTTTCCAGGTGGGTCATTCTTTGCATCAAGTTATGTTATTCTTTAGCAAAGAAGGAACCTCCTGTGGGGCTATGTGCCCATTCCACTAGGGCTAAGGTGGCTTCATCGGCCTTAGCTAGAGGTGTTCCTGTGGTTGACATCTGCAAGGCGGCAACTTGGGCATCCCTCCACACTTTTGCCAAGCATTATTGTTTGGACTCTGAAGTTAGGAGGGATGGCCATTTTGCATGCTCAGTGCAGCAGGACTTCTTGGTTTGACCATTCAGGCACCCACCTGCGGGGGCGGTACTGATTGGGACTCTATTCTTTAGGTGAGGAATCCACAGGTAGTTGTACCCATCAGAAGAACAAGTTACTTACCTTCGGTAACGCCTTTTCTGGTGGATCCACTAGCTACCTGTGGATTCCTCACGGTCCCATCCGCCTCCCCGTTGCCTGACTGTTCTTAGGACGAATTTCTTGGGTGAGTGTCCGTATATTGCACATATGTATATACTGATGCAATGATTTATATATGTGTATATAGTTGTTTCTGTATATATATTTTTCATTTTTTTTAAAAAGAGAGAAGATGTGTGTATATGTATATATTTATGCATATATTTTGTATTGTTTATTTCTATTGGTTATGTTTCATATTAGTGAAATAAATGTTGGTATATAAGTTTGATTGAAGTGTTCACATCACATTTGTAGTGTCAATGTTCTCCTGTTCACCTCAAAGGCAGGTAAAAAATGGTGATAACTGATGTCTGCATGTCAACGAGGACCTCTTATTGCCTGGATGACGTCATATGGCGTTGCATGGGAGTCGGGCAATTGTGACGTCATCGTCGACGTACAGAGCTAGAAGAAAATTTCCGTTGAAAGCTGGTGCGTGGGGAAAATTCTTTAGGTGAGAAATCCACAGGTAGCTAGTGTATCCACCAGAAAAGGCGTTACCGAAGGTAAGTAGCTTGTTCATTTTGGAAATCAACTAGAAGCACCCAGTATCCTAGCTGCCAAGGCCAGCACATTTTGTACTCTGTGGATGTTCTGTCAAGTATTCTGGCCAGGCATTAAACCGGATTGGTCCAGATGGACCAGGGATCCCACCACTGTCAGAAGTCAGTTGACCAGCAAATTCAGCTTTTCACTTCACAGTAAGGAGTGAAATAGGGCATAGGAAGAACAGTTGGTTGCTAAGCAGTCTGGTTTAAGAATCACACAATGTCACCATGCACAGATTAGGCAGAGGCTGACCAGCTTTGAGTGCCTCATGAATTTCTCTGCCAGCACTGGGCCAGTTGGGTTGAGTAAGCCTTAGAAATTCCACTGGGAACCCATTGGGGCCTGGAATTATGCCTGGTTAAAATTGGGCCAGGACCGCATTGAATTCCACTAGGGTGATTACATCGTCTATTAAGTTCTGCGCCTTGGGGGTGAGTCAGCGGGTTGGTAAGTCCACCAAAAAGGATACTATGGGGGTAATCACAAGTTCTGCGTTTTTTTTTTACAGTCTGCCAAACTTCCAACGGGGAGGTTGCCACCACACAGGCTACCTCCCCGCCAGCCACATTAAGAGTTTTCTGCTATCAGCCTAGCTGGAAATAGGCTACAGCATTGTCACTGGCTCAAAATCGAACCGGCAGCAATGCTGCACCCTGCAGGGTGCACCAGCACCCTTGCAATGTTCACTGGCTGCAAAGCAGACAGTGAACATTGTGATGGTACTGCCAGGAGGGCCTTTGCACTGCCATTGCCAAGTGCATGGGCAGTGCAGGGGCCCCCTGGGGCCCCATGCACCTGTTCTCCACCAGCCTTTTCTAGGTGGTGCTACTGCCATGAAAAGTCTGGCGTAGAATGATCTCTGAACCTGGTAGAGCTGGCGGTTCCCTGGGGACCTGACCGCCAGGGTTGTAATCGACGAGTATGGCAGTCTATTGACCGCCAGACTCATAATTAGTCCCTATATCTAGAGAAAGGGGTCCCTTTGCTCTGCAGTAGAGCTTAGCCTAATAATCAGCAAATGCAACCACTATTAGAGGTTCATCAGTAATGTAAATGCCTGTGTCATCTATCAAGCTGCTCACTTGTACATACTTGGTAGCCACCCAGCAGAGATTGTAATGAGTTTTGCCATTCTTATTCCCTCATTGGAAGAGGTGGTGCTGAATCGTAAGCAATACCAATCTCGATTCTTCAACAAGTGTCTGGCATATGAGTGATTGGGCATATATTAGGTTTCTGAGGAAAGTCATGTCTGGTGCATCCACGTAGAGCCTCTTCATCTCTACTAGCTGGGCTTCCTGTTCTGCAACCTCCTTACAAGCTTGTCATTTTGCCCCAGTTTGCTAACTTAAAATAACTCCTCTCAGCATGTCCTTGAATGCTTACCACAGTTTTCCCAGAGAGGAAACGGAACATCTATTACATGTTGTATAGTATTGTATTTCTGCTCGAAGGTGATACCTCACACATGGGTCTTTGAGAAACGCGCCACCCTGTGCCAGTCTTTCATGGGCCAAGTCATGTGATTAGCTTGAACAGGGAGTGACCAGAGACAAGTCTGGTAGGATTTTTACCTCTGCTATCCGTGAGAATTCAGAGGTGAGGAGTATAAAGTAGTCAAGGCGAGAGAGTACTTTGTGAGCCCCAGAATCTTAGTATAGCCCTGTGTACCCTGGTGATGAAGATGCCATGTATATGTCAGTTGCATGTTATCTATGAAAGTATCCAGTCGAGTAGCTCGGGTTGGAGGTGTGGCTGAGATTCTGGATCTATCTAGGAGGAGGTCAACCACCGCATTGAGATCACCACTGGTACCCATGGCCCATGATGGAGCTGCATCAGGATCTCTCCCAAAGTATGCAGAAATGCTGCAGTTAACAGGGTGGAGCATATCTACTGAGAAAGGAGCTAGGTAGGCCATATAACAGGCTAGTGACTAACACTTATCTCCCCATTTGTCCTGCCCAACTTGTGAATTTTAGAAGGGAATGTTAAAACTGATAAGGTTGGCTTCAGCTCATGAACTCCAAGTAAAGCCTGCATGGAAGACCTAGGAGAAGTCTAATCTGGTGAGAAAGGAACAGAGATTGCCCACCAAGTGGGTCTCTTGAAATAAGAGTACATCAGTGTTAAGTTGTCTTGCTGCCTTCAAGACCACTCCGTTTTGATTTTATCAATAATACCATTCACAGTCCAGGTCCTGAAAGGGACCAGAACTCACTCCTGAGAGGGTTTTCTGTAGGCTGACATGGGGGGTCCCATGCAAGCAGGGTTGTCCCTCCTAGAGTGGCTGTAGTCTGCTTTGGCATGATGTGAAGGCCCTAAGGGCTCCATCCAGATAATGCAAATGAACCGTACAGTGTACAAAAATGCTTCCCTCCCAATACTTTAAAAACTAGAAGTATTTGTCATGGAAAACAGTAGAGACAACTGCCAACTGGCATTACAATATTGAACTTGTTCCTACACTCCAACTCCAATGTAACTCACCCTTGCAACAAACCCTCAACAACTCGCAAGTGCCGTTAAGATAACTGATACCTGTCCACCGAATTTTAGGTTAACATAGAGAGCCGGGACAAGCAACCTGCAAGTGAATTCTTCAGAACTGACATGGCCGGAGGAGTAGCAGATCATCCATGCCTCAGTTACAGTCTATTATTTCTGTAGTTGGCTCTGCGGTCCCAGATGGTGACCTCCATTGCTCAAGTCTACCTTTTGCCACCGACCAATGGAGTCTCTATGTTCTCCAACTCCTGCTTGACAGCTATGTATAAGGTCTCAATCTGTCACCAAGCACAGGGCGCTCCTCCTTGTCCACCTCCCACCTCCTTCAGTTTGGACATTCTTCAATCCATTGCCATGTGCTATCTGGGGTATTAATAAAGAGAGTCTTTCCAGCAAAAATAACTTTTAGAAGAGCAACATGTAAGTCACCTGCATAGCCTGAATTTCTGTTTGACACTAAGGAATGAACAGTGTTGTTGCTGCACTTGCTGGGTGTAGTTTGGGAACAACATAATCTTTGCAGAGTCACAGAGGAGATTTTCTTTTGCACAAGCAGCCCAGAGATTTCCATCCCTGTCTGCAAAATTGAAAACATGGGTGATTATTGGTCTCAGAGAGGCCCTCATAGCCTGTGGACCTGTTGCACCAGGAAACACAGTGACAGGTCAATGTTTGGTACCCAGGACTGGAGCCACTGCATGATGAAATGCATGGGGTTTGGATCCCTCTACCTCCTCTGGGAAGCAACCCATTCAAATGATATTACTCTGGGAGAGGCTCTCGTCGTCCTTCACCCAGTTTTCAACTGCATGGATCTTTTTTTTTCCGCTGTGTGACTGTGCTCTGTAGCATACCAATTGTGCCTTACATTTTTTATATGTACATTTCACTTTCCTAACTTCAATCCTGCTATGTCAATGTATCAGTATGAGATATTGGGTTTAGAAGGAAGTATAGGGAAGGTTAAGAGTTGGGAGAAATTTAGAATCACACAATTCAGTGATTTTCTTTTCTTCTGGATAGTGAGATCATGGTAGAAGCTGTTAGAAATTAAACCAGCAATCCCAACCACTCTCTTTTATTTCTATCTCCAAATTCGCTACTTATTGCAATCAGTTCCTCCACTCGAGGACAATCTCGCCACTGCTATTCCCCATGCTATTTTTGCAAAAAGATTATTAGGTATTGGCAATTGGTATTGCTTACTTTTGCAGCAGCTACTATCAAAGCTAGTCCCTAGCATACTGGCAAGGCTAGAAGAAGTTACAGGAAGCAAGCTAGAGCACGCTCTCTGGAGACAGTATAATATATGGGCATATAAGGAAATTAGAGAATGATTTTCTTTTTTTGAGTGGATTCTTTACTATATCCCAACAAAATTAAATAAAATGTTCCCTTCTGTCACATACATTTGCTTCAAATGCAGGTCCTCCAAGGGAGATTGGTTACACACCAGCTTCACCTGCCCCGAGTTGGCAGAGTTCTGGGGAAAGATTTTTAAGTGTTTAAGTGAAAAAACATGTTCCTTGGAGCTCTCTTTGGAATTAGTGCTCAAAGCAACTTAACGATACAGCAATGACAATGCTTTTTCATTGCATCCTTAGTAGCAAAATCATTGATTATACAACAAGTGAAAAACACCCTCTTTTTAAAAAAGCTGACTATGATGGCCTACACAAATTCACTTGGCATTTCACAACCATTTAATATGTCATTAAACAATGTGACAAGAAACTCCCCCAGCGAGTCAACTAACAGCTTATAGAGCTCTGCTGGTAAGCCATCACTCCCACAGGCTTTCCCATTCAGGGAATTAGAAATTGCACTAGTAACATCAACCAACATAATGGGGGCCTCTGCTAGCGCCCTTTATCTTTAGTGACTGTGGGCAACTGAACTAATCTCAGATATGCCTCAGTACTGGTGGGATCTACCCCTGAAGCAGAGGTGTACAAGTTCTTATAGTGAGTCAGAAAAACGTTATTGATGTTGGCCGGTTGGTTGACCACCCGATTTTTGGCTTTGACTGATTATTGACTTGATCACCATTTTATTGCAGCTTTTCTTAACAGACCATGCCAATAGCCACCCAGCATGTTCACTCGCCTCAGAATATTTTTGAAAGCATGCATTCTGGTGCTAGATTTCATTGGTTGTGAAAAAATCCTTTAGCTTTGCTTTAGCTACCTCTAGACGCTACTCAGAGGCAGGGGATCCCTCCATTACATAAGTCAGCATCGCAGAGTCCAATTCTTGCTGCACATATTGTATTTCTTCCTTCTTTATTTTTAAAGTACGGGCCTGATAGGCAGCAGCCTCTCCCCTTATAATTGCCTTACAGGCCCTCCAGTTGGAAAAGGTTGTTGTGGTACCCTTATTCCTAGGTAGAAACTCTGAGACTCCCGCCTGGAGAGTGATTTCTTCCTTGACCATGCATAAGAGATCAGAAAGTAGTCAGTCCTAGATGCAGTATTAAACTGTCTTGAAAAATATGTGAATTCCAAGCTGGAAGGGTGAGCTGATCTCCATGGATCGATAAAAGCAAAATCCTGGATCATTCTGGTTACAGCAAAAAAAGACCTAGGCTTGTTATGAGATCTATTCTTACGAGTCGTATCTAACCTTATATCTGGAATAATGTTAAAATCACCTGCTATGACAAAGTTTCCTGTTAACGATGTAAGAACCCTATGTAAACCTTCCATTTTCAGAATACATCAAATGTACCCGCCCACCACCTTACATTCTAGATTACTCAAATCATATTGTTAATTCATACGCAGTTACTAATTTTGTGGTGGTTCATTCGAGGGCCTGATGGGGGGGGATTCCTCAGTCCTATTAATTCAGTGCATAGTGGGCCCACCGAGCACCTTTGATTGACTGAAGACAGTCTTTTACCGCGGCCACTGAGTGAAAAATATGTGCTTGCCCATTAAGAATTACTTTAATCTCTCATTGTTGGGTAATTCCCACTGGGGCCCCTTGGCTTTAAAGTCGTTGATTAGTTCCTGGAACTTCTTCCGACTGTGAGCTGCCGTGATAATAAGTCTGAGAATACCCGAAAAGAAACGTTTTTCTCCAAACAATTGTACAGTTTGATTTTAAAGGCATGGTAAAGAATTTGTTCCTTTATTCGGAAGTCTCCCAAATTAAACAAAATGGTACGGCGGAATCTGGCATTGGGGGATCTGACCGCAGGAACCCGGTGAACATGCATGATTGTTAAAACACAATTTTTGGGTGATTTTTCTGGAAGCATATATTGAAAGACCAAGTCGCAGATGACATAGGTTTCTGTGGTTCCCCTTTCAAAATCCTCAGGAATTCCCAGAAATCTCAAATTCGAGTGGCTGGACATTTTTATATGTCATTCATCTTAATATGGAGCTCCTCAAGCTCGGACTGGAGTCTATGTATAGTCATTTCTTGACTGTTCGTTAAGTCCTGCAGATCTTATACTCTTTTTTCAACCAGGGTCACTCTGCTCAGCATGAGTCCCTCAGGAAGTGAGGTGCTGGATGCTAGTGCTTATTTCACCCAGCTTCTGATTCGTCTTCCCTTGGATCTCTTCCTGTGAAATTTTAAAAACCCAAATTTCCTTCAGAATCTGGTTCAGAATCATCTCCACTGTTGGCTTCTCTAACATCGGTTCAGGTGAAGGTGTGGAGACTGACACTGTCGCCATTGCAGATACCATAGACATTGATTCGGAGCTGACAATTTGCATTTATAGTAGGGGATCTAAAGGTGGATTTGAAATTGATCTTATTCTCTGCTCTCCTAGTTGGGAGGACTGCTCTGGCACCCCATTTTCCTTTGTGGCATTTTTAGAATAGCTCACTGTAAACAAAGGATATGCCTGTACTCTCTGAATGTCTGCAGAGCTCAAGAGGTCTTGATCAACTTTGCGCATCTTCTTAAGGCTGACTTGCTGTATCTCTGTCCCAAATATTGGCTGAGATATATGCTGGTGATTAACTGGCCTCAGCTTAGATTGGGCTAGATACTGCTTTTGAGGCTTCTCCATTGGGGGTGCTCTTAACATAACTGGATGGCCCAAATTGCCAAGGGAATCTTCAGATTGGACACTCATTCGTGCGAAGGGCTTTGCTCCTTGGGAGGGTGAAGAGAATTTCTGGCTTCTATTTTTTGAGGCTTTACTTATAGAACGCAGTTTGGGAGATTCATCCCGAGCTAAGCATTTCATTTGGGTTGGCATCACTCTTCGTCACCGGGGGATGCTCGATGATTCGCCAGAGAGCTGCAAGTCGCACCTGCATTAGGCAGGCAGCTACTGCTATACCTCAGGGACTCCTCACCCTGTATGGAAGCCTAATGCCTGCTTACAGGGTGCTTCCACCCCTGCCAGCTTTCTGTTCAATCCGACATGTAGCAGTCAACACTTCAAAGCATAAGATTGTGCCAGTATGCAGCTTATCCTGATGTGCTGTGATGGAAAGTGGCAGCTCATGATCCTTAATAGAGTGGAAGCAGGGAGTAATCTGTGGGCCTGTTATGCTGGTCTAAAACCTTAATTGGGCTCTTGTTGGGTTCTTGCTATGGTCCTGCTGGGGGTGAGCCTTGATCCCATAGTTTTAAGGTAGAGTTCACTTTGTCAGCAGGGGGTAGGAGGGAGACCTAGCACACATAATACATTAGATGTTTCTCCTAATGAAACTACGGGCTGAGCTGGTGCTTTCTATTATTTGTATACTTATGTATATTCATGGATAAAGTCAGTCTTTCTCGCCTTCTCCCTCTGAGATCTGACACCACCAAAAAACAATGCATAAGGTGTCCAAGTTAAATCTGTATGCTAGGTGAAGTTCACAATTAATTCATCTAGGTTCCTCCTCACTGCTCTCCTCATGAACCTCTCTTCCCTGGAGTGGCACTGCTTACCGCTTACCGCTTTCCGCCAGGTTTTGCACCAGATATGTGCACCAACTATCCATGCGCCACCACCTCCAAAGCCACTTATAAGTTTTATGTTGAGTTCTGCTATGAAGTTCTTCCTGTCTTGTTTAAAAGACTCATAGCAGCCAGGGAGTCACTTAAGCGCTTCACACGCGCCACTTCATCCGTTCGGAGATCCGAAGAGGTGTTGCAGTGAGTCCTGCTCTCCCCAATGTAGGAAAGTACCATCTTGCCTGGCATGTTACCCCCATTTTCACTGTATGTAGGTTTGTGTTTGCCCTAGTGTCACCGGGATCCTGCAAGGCAGGACCCCAGTGTTCATAGTGTATGCCCTGTATGTGTTCCCTGTGTGGTGCCTAACTGTATCACTGAGGCTCTGCGAGCCAGAACCTCAGTGTTTATGCTCTCTCTGCTTTCTAAAATTGTCACTGCAGGCTGGTGACTAATTTTACCAATTCTCATTGGAACACTGGTACACCCATATATATTCCCTAGTATATGGTACTTAGGTACTTAGGTACCCAGGGTATTGGGTGCTGCAGCATTTCTTTTGCCACCCATAGGGAGCTCAGACAATTCTTACACAGGCCTGCCACTGCAACTTGAGTGAAATAACGTTCACGTTATTTCACAGCCATTTTTCACTGCATATAAGTAACTTTTAAGTCACCTATATGTCTAACCCTCACTTGGTAAAGGTTAGGTGGCAAGTAACATAGGGCCAGATGTAGCAACTTCCGCATTTGCGATTCGGAAATTGTGAGTCTGTGCGACTCGCAATTTCCGAATCGCAAATGCGGATGCAGAACAGTGTCTCAGACACCGGCTGCGACTCGCTATGGGGTCGCAAAGACCCACCTCATAAATATTAATGAGGTGGGTCGCATTTTGCGACCCCATAGTGAGTCCCTGCACTCACAGGGAAGGTGGCCTGCTGAAGTCAGCAGACCTTCATGTCTGTGACTGCTTTTTAAATGGAGCAGTTTTTTTTTTTTTTTGCAGCCCATTTTCCTTAAAGGAAAATGAGTTGCAAAATAAAAAAAAATAACAAAACCATTTGGTTTCATTTTTTCAGAGTAGGCAGTGGTCCATTGGACAGTGTGACACTGGTGGTAACTGCAAATTGCTTTGTGACCGCATTCGCGGTCACAAAGCAATTCTGCATTGCAATGCGAGTCGCTAATGGGAAAGGAACACCCCTTCCTATTTGCGAGTCGCATTCACAATTTGCGAGTGTCCATCGCAGATGGCTGCACCATGCAAACAGCTTACTACATCTGGCCCTTAGTTTGTTGGCACCCTGGCACTAGGCAAGGTGCCCCCACATCGTTCAGGGCAAATTCCCCGAACTTTGTGAGTGCGGGGACACCATTACACGCGTGCACTGCACATAGGTCACTACCTATGTGTAGCGTCACAATGGTAACTCTGAACATGGCCATTAAACATGTCTAAGATAATGGAATTGTCACCCCATTACCATTCTGGTACTGGGGGGACAATTCCATGACCCCCCGGGTCTCTAGCACAGAACCCGGTTACTGCCAAACTGCCTTTCCGGGGTTTCCACTGCAGCTGCTGCCAACCCCTCAGACAGGATTCTGCCCTCCTGCGGTCTGGGCAGCCCGGCCCAGGAAGGCCGAACAAAGGATTTCCTCTGAGAGAGGTTGTTACACCCTCTCCCTTTGGAAATAGGTGTGAGGGGCTGGGGAGGAGTAGCCTCCCCCAGCCTCTGGAAATGCTTTGATGGGCACATATGGCACCCATCTCTGCATAAGCCAGTCTACACCGGTTCAGGGATCCCCCAGCCCTGCTCTGGTGCGAAACTGGACAAAGGAAAGGGAAGTGACCACTCCTCTGACCAGTACCTCCCAGGGGAGGTGCCCAGAGCTCCTCCAGTGTGTCCCAGACCTCTGCCATCTTGGATTCAGAAGTGTTGGGGGCACACTGGACTGCTCTGAGTAGCCAGTGCCAGCAGGTGACATCAGAGACCCCTTCTAATAGGCTCTTACCTCTCTTGGTAGCCAAACCTCCTTTCTTGGTAGCCAAACCTCCTTTTCTGGCTATTTAGGGTCTCTCCTCTGGGGTATTCTTCAGATAACGAATGCAAGAGCTCACCAGAGTTCCTCTGCACTTCCCTCTTCGACTTCTGCCAAGGATTGACCGCTGACTGCTCCAGGACGCCTGCAAAACCGCAACAAAGTAGCAAGATGACTACCAGCAACATTGTAGCGCCTCATCCTGCTGGCTTTCTCGACTGTTTCCTGGTGGTGCATGCTCTGAGGGCTGTCTGCCTTCACCCTGCACTGGAAGGCAAGAAGAAATCTCCGTGGGTCGAAGGAATCTTTCCCCTGGTAACGCAGGCACCAAAAGACTGCATCACCGGTCCTCTGGGTCCCATCTCATCCTGACGAGCGTGGTCCCTGGAACACAGGAGCTGGATCCAAGTGACCCCCACAGTCCAGTGATCCTTCAGTCCAAGTTTGGTGGAGGTTGGTCCTTGCCTACCCACACCAGACAGCAAACATGTGTACTGCGTGATTTGCAGCTGCTCCGGCTTCTGTGCACTTCTCCAAGGATTCCTTTGTGCACAGCCTAGCCTGGGTCCCCAGCACTCCGTCCTGCAGTGCTCAATCCTCTGAGTTGGACTCTGATGTCGTGGGACCCTCCTTTTGTGACTCTGGTTTCACAAATCTTCTAAGTGCCTGCTACGGTACTTCTGTGGGTGCTGCCTGCTTCTGCGGGGGCTCTCTGAGTTGCTGAGTGCCCCCTCTGTATCCTCCTGCAAGGGGCGACATCCTGGTCCTTTCTGGTCCACAGCAGCACCCAAAAACCTCTACTGTGACCCTTGCAGCTAGCAAGGCTTGTGTGCAGTATTTCTGCATGGAAACACTTCTGTATCATCCAGCACGCCGTGGGACATCTTCTATCCAAAGGAGAAGTTCCTAGCCCTTTTTGTTGTTGCAGAATCTTTGGCTTCTTCCACCCAGAGGCAGCCCTTTTGCACCTTCATCCGGGGTTTCCTGGGCTCCTGGCCCCCCGGACACTATCGCGACTCTTGGACTTGGTCCCCTTGCCTTGCAGGTCCTCACGTCCAGGAATCCATCTTCAGTGTTTTGCTGGTGCTTGTGGTTCTTGCAGAATTCCCCTATCACAACTATTGTGTCTTTCTAGGATAGTAGGGTAACTTTACTCCTACTTTCTAGGGTCTTTGGGTGGGGTATTTTGGATACCCTTACTGTTTTCATACAGTCCCAGCGACCCTCTACAAGCTCCCATAGGTCTGGGGTCCATTCGTGATTCATATTCCACTTTTAGAGTATATGGTTTGTGTTGCCCCTAGAACTATGTTCACCTATTGCATCCTATTGTGATTCTACATTGTTTGCACTACTTTTCTTACTGTTACTTACCTGTTTTGGGTTTGCGTACATATATCTTGTGTATATTACTTACCTCCTAATTAAGGGTATTCTCTGAGATACTTTTGGCATATTGTCATAAAAATAAAGTACCTTTAGTTTTTTGTAACTCTGAGTATTGTGTTTTCTTATGATATTGTGCTATATGATATAAGTGGTATAGTAGGAGCTTTGCATGTCTCCTAGTTCAGCCTAAGCTGCTTTGCCATAGCTACCTTCTATCAGACTAAGCTGCTAGAAACACCTCTATTCTACTAATAAGGGATAACTGGACCTGGCACAGGGTGTAAGTACCACAAGGTACCCACTATAAGCCAGGCCAGCCTCCTACACCCAGGCTGTCACATATTCCATACAGAGCAGTTGCAGTGCTCCGCCAGCACCGACTAAGCACCATCCTAAACACCAGACCTCTCCACCATGCATCTGAGTGGCGTGTTGAGACGTTTATTCTGATCCCCTTGCTGCTGTGCTGTCGCCGGACTGCTGAGCCCTCTCCGTGTTCTGAGTCATCATGTTGCTGCTCCCTCTCATGTAGGCTCAACTACAAAGCATGACTGGTGTTAACTCACATCCCCCCAACCTTGATTGTGTGCGCAATTTGCTTTCCTGCACCGAGCAGACCACCCCTCCAGGAGCCGCTTGCTGCGTCACGAGGTGGCTCCTCAAAGCAACAGTCTGTGGCTCTCCATGCACCAAGGTCTCTGGGTTCTTCCCTCCTTGCGGCCAACCCTCTTCAATTCTGTGATTTAGTGCCAACACGATGAGGTGACCAATGCACTCTCAGAGCTCACCAGCAAGGGCTGGTCACATCACCTCAGCCTCCCTTGCGCCCACTATGCAACTCCTGCCCTAAGGTTATGGCTGCAAAACCAGATGGCTAGCCGCCATTCGCCACGTGCACTTGGCAGGCCACTGGAGATGGCTTTTCTGTGGAATGGATGCCTCACCCTTGGCCGTGATTATCTTAGTCAGCCTCCAGATCATGTTGGATTCATGGGGGGGCAGCCAATGAGCTCAGAATCTCAAGTCCACCATCTTAGACATTCAGACCTCACCCAGATCTGATCTTTTGTTATGAACCAGGTGATGAATTGACAGTACCTGTAAAATCACTGTGAATAAAGATACCACAGTAAGCATTGATTGATTTTCGATTTTCCTGACTGTCACTAAAGGTGAACTGCACTAACGAACTGAGCTATATTAAATCGTAAAACTCCTTAGGGCCAAAGTTCCTGCAGAAGAGTCTGGTTCACATTTTAGAACATGATTAAGTAGGGTTGAGAATGACTCACGGATACAACTGTATGTAAGAATATTTATCTGAAAGACAAAGTTTTTCAAAAGTAGAAATGACAAGTAATAATCATTCTTTTGTTTTCAGATGTACCATGTTTAAGGTCTGACTGTAGAGAAACAATACTGATATTTTCGAAAAAAACAACATAGGTTAATGTTGGCTCTAGTGATGATTGTCATTATAATTTTACAATGATTATACTACTGACAGGTTTAAGCTTCCCTGTAGAAACTAGTCCTATCAAGCCTCTCCCAAAACCCATTCCCACTGCTTGACACTATAAGGAGCAGCAAAGTTTTGATCTGATGTTTCTGTGTATGTATGCTTTAGAAGGAATTTTCCTCAGGTGTATTATTCAATCTGGTACATGAGTACACTAATTTAAAGCAAGTCAAGGACTGCTATGTATGCACTTGTTTATTTGCACCTGTCGCGGAAGGCATGATCTACCCCCATATTGCCCTTACATATGATATTTTGCGTAGCATAATCCATAGTAGGCTGTACCATTAAGGCAATTTTTAATTCTATTTTGTTTTTCAAATTATGATTTGCTCCTGTCTAAAGTACCTATATGTAAACATTTTAATCCTTATTCTCACACAAAGGATATGGATACTGTATGGCATTTCTAATGGTCCCCAGTTAGGCTTAACACTGCCTGTGCCCATAGACAAAATGTAACTTGTCTGTTAAGTCCAGTTGAGAAGATGTTCATTGATGACCTTGAAGATAGGAGAACAGAGATTAAGAAGAGGACAAAGAGCGAGAGAGATATTGGGAAAGATACTTGGGGAAAGGAAGAGGAGAAATGCTAAATGCTAAAATGAATTTAGACTGATAACACAAAGGGAACTTGTGTTTTACTATGAAAGATATTAATGTTCAGAATTTTCTAAGAAGTGGATTGAGTCAATGTCCTCACAAGTCTGAAGCTCTGGGATACATGGATTAGATATTTGCAGGGAATTATTCTCTCATTCCTGGAGTTAACTTTGTGTGTGGAGAGAATGCTTACTTTAAACTACATTCCAATTGGTTGGAAGTTGCTATTTAGCACTAGCATTTCCTAACCTATTTCTTATAGAATTATGAACTATCAAGAAGTTAGATTTCATGGTAGAGCTAAGCATAGTAGTGCCTCACAGATAGTGGGAGTCATCTTTGGTGCTATGATTCCTTCGGTAGGCATTTTCTTGAATGATTTGAAGATAAGAAAGCTTTTTACCTTAGTTGATGAACTTGCAACCAGCACTTATTGAGCTTTGTTAGTGTCAGGATACTTCAATTCGATTTCCTCAGAAGCAGAAGATAACTCCTCAGTCCCGATCCGAGCTACTCACAACGAATATTAATCCTTTGTGCTGAGTACCCCGGAGGGGGAAAGGGGAATGGGATGGTAGAGAGACTGCCACAGAGATGATGAACGCCAGTACTCAGTCTGCCTCTTCACATCTAAGATTGGATACAGCACCTGCAAGAGTCACAGTCGCAATTACTAGGGACATACAACATCAGTTTTTCACTTTCTACTCTCAACACTTAATTCTCTTTAATTCTATTATTTCTTCACTCAACCTGAGTTCTCTGTAGCCTTGCTTCTCTCTATAAATGATAGCTCTTCTTAAAAAAATGCTTATTACTGATTCTGGAAGAACTTCTCAACCTTTGTTAGAGATTGGTTTTATGTTGCTATATATATATATATAGTTGGTGATAATGCGTTCTTCAAATCAGCTGATGTTATTTAATTTCTCCTGTCTTATTGTGACTTCTGTCAATACTTGTATTTGTAAATGCTTGTTTATTAAAGTTCGTTTCTCCTTTCTTACTTCGACATTTGTTGATAACTTGTATTTGTAAATGCTTGTTTATTACAGTTAGTTTCTCCTTCCTTACTTCGACATCTGTCGATAACTTGTAGTTGTAAATGCTTGTTTATTTAAGTTCGTTTCTCTTTTAAACTCTATTTTGGTTTATTACCATTGAATTTGTAAATGTTTATTTGTTAACAGTTCGTTTCTCCTTTAAACTTGGCCTTTGTTTATAACCTTGACATTTGTAGATGCTTGCTCTTTTAAAATTCGTTTTTTCTTTGACTTTAATATCTTAAACAAGAACCTTGTAAACATAAGGTTAATTCATACATTAACTCTGTAGCCTTGCCGACTTCCACGGGAACGGTCTACTATCAAACTCTTCGAATAAACCTTGACAAAATGTATCCGTTTTCTGTAATATAATCTTCAAATGTAATTTTACCTCACAGGAGTTTCTGTTCTGAAGCGCGCTCTCTCTCCACACAGCTGATTCCTGTCAGACCTCAGTTGAAGTGCAAGGCTTCCAGCTGGAGAGCTCGTAACCTAGCAACCAACCGATTGCAAGACTAGAACTGTAACTAACCTTCAGGACTCACAGCGGCCATCTTGGATCTTCTCTTCTTGATTCTTCCTTTGAAATAAGCGCAAGATTACTCTGCAAACCTTCTTCCAGTTTGGGCTTTGCTGTCTCCACTGAGGATATCTCTTTGCTTTTCTCATGCACTTCTTTGATTTGACTTGGCAAGTTTGTGTGGTCATGACAGTACTCCCCCTCAAGGAACAGTTCTCCAATTTAGGTTTGCTTGGGTAGGTTCTATGAAAGTTTCTCACTAATCTTGAAGCATGTACATACTTGTGCGGCTCCCAGGATCGTTCCTCTGGACCATAACCTTTCCAATCAATTAGATAATAAAGCTGGCCATTACGGATTTTGGAATCTAAGATTTGATTGACCTCATACTCTTCTGCAGAGCTAATCTGGATAGGAATTGGAGGGGAGTTTTGACGTAAATTTGGAGGACTGTTCTTTAACAAGGAGACATGGAAAACAGGATGTATCTTTAGATGAGCTGGCAACTGCAATTTAACTGCCACTGGATTGATCATCTTGTCAATTTTGAATGGGCCTATAAATCGTGGCTGAAATTTGCGATTTCCTTTGAGACGTAAATGACGAGTGGATAACCAAACTTTGTCTCCTTTCGAATAAATGGGGCTCTCTCTTCTTTTTCTATCAGCCTGAGTCTTATATGAGTCTTTTGCTTGAATGATTTTTTTTCTAGCCCTAACTAACGTGGTCTGCAAATCCCTCACCATCTCTTCTACTGCAGGCACTGAATCATCTTCTTTACCCAACATTACATTAGGATGTCTACCATGGTTCAGATAAAAGGGGGTGAACCCAGTGGTGGAATTAACAGCATTATTGTAAGCAAATTCAGCTGCCCACATCAACTCGGGCCATTCCTTCTCTTTATCGAATAAATTGAGTCTTAAATACTGTTCTAACTCTTGATTCACTCTCTCTGATTGCCCATCGGTTTCAGGATGGTAACTGGTAGAGTAACGAGAATCAATTCCTAATCTTTTACTAAAGGCCTTCCAAAAGCGAGAAACAAATTGGGACCCCCTGTCTGAAACTAGAATTTTTGGGATACCATGGGCGCGTACTATGTGTTGTGTAAACAACTGTGCAACCTGTGGGGCTCGAGGGATTTCTTTCAAAGGAATCAAATGCGCCATTTTAGTGAAAGTGTCTACAAAAACTAGGATAGTGTTAAAACCTTGGCTGCTAGGGAGGTCCACTATAAGATCCATAGTAACAGTATGCCAGGCATGGGGTGCAGTGGGCAAAGGTCTTAACAGACCTTGTGAAGCTGTTCTATTTGATTTCCCTCTTTGACATTTGTCACAAGTTGACACATATTGTCTTATCTGAGTTTTCCTTTTTGGCCACCAAAATTCTCATTGTATTAGATTTTGAGTCTTTTGAATTCCTTTGTGTCCAGCCAATTGATGGTCATGATAAGCCTGAAGATTTGTTTTCTTGCAGCTCCACAGTCGGAACATACAGTGCACCTTTAAAGTATGGCAAACCTTTTTTGATTTCTCTTCCTTGGCCTTCTTTGGACCACTTCAGCATTCCTTCGAATGTTAAGTTTTCTTAAATTTCTTTGGTTAAATTTTCATACAATATGGCAGATATGAACTTCTCTTGTGGAATAATCAATTATTTTTCTGGAGGCTCTTTAACTGCACCGGTATCAATTCGAGATAGAGCATCTGCCTTCCCATTTACTTTTCCTGGTCTGAAAGTGATAACAAAATCAAAGTCTGCAAAATATAGGTACCAATACAGTTGTCTAGCTGTTAGAGTTCGAGCTGATTTTAAAAACTGTAAATTTCGGTGGTCCGTGTAAACGGTCACTTTATGCTTAGCTCCCAAAATGTAATGCCTCCACTCACGAAAAGTTTATTTGACTGCCAATAGCTCCTTATCCGCAATTGAATAATTTATCTCTGGTGGTGTTAATTTTCGAGAGAAATAGGCCACTGGATGTAATTGACCTGTATCTTTATGACACTGGGAAAGGATACCTCCTATGGCAACATCTGAAGCATTTGCCTCCACATAATATGGCTCATCTGGATTGGGGTGGAGCAAGATTGGAGCTGAGCCGAAGGAATTCTTCAAAAAATTAAAAGCATTTTCAGCTTCTTTTGTCCACTCAAACTTCACTCCTTTCTTCAACAATCGAGTAATGGGTGTAACTGTTTGAGAAAAATTGGATATGAATCTTCGATAAAAATTAGCGAACCCCAAGAAACTTTGGATCTCTTTGACATTGCAAGTAGAAGGCCAATGTTGCACTGTCTTTATCTTGGCAGGATCCATACTAACTCCTTCTGGTGACAAAATGAATCCTAATAACTCAACTCGTTCCACATGAAATGCACACTTCTCCAATTTTACATAGAGATGGTTTTCTTGCAACCTTGTGAGGATGGATCGAACATGGGAAATGTGCTCCTGTAGATTGTCGGAAAAGATTAAAATGTCATCTATCTAAACCACGGCAATCCAGTCGAGGAATTCTCGTAATATATCATTAACGAAATGCTGGAAGGCAGTGGGAGCATTACATAACCCATAAGGCATCACTTGATATTCAAATAATCCGTATCGAGTCCGAAAAGCGGTTTTCCATTCATCCCCTGAAGCCACTCGGATCAAATGATATGCTCCTCGCAGCTCCAATTTGGTGTATATTCTAGCATTCTTTACTTGATCTAATAAAACTGACACTAAAGGCAGTGGGTATCGATTTTTGATGGTAACCTGATTGAGGGCTCGATAATAAATGAAAGTACGAAGACTCCCATCCTTCTTTGGTATGAAAAATAGTGGGGATGACACTGGAGATTCAGAAGGACGAATAAAACCATTAGCAAGATATTGATCCAAATACTCCTTTAAATGTTGATTCTCTGCTTCAGTCAATGCGTATATTCTGCTACATGGCAATATCGCACCTGGCTCCAGTTCAATTTTGCAGTCGTAGGGTCGATGTGGTGGCAATTTCTCAGCCTCCTTTTCATCAAAAACGGTGACTAAATCCTCATATTCTTTTGGGATTTCTGCTGTCTTTAGTGCACAGATCATTGAAGAGTGTGGTGATAAACAGGCCGCTTGGGACTTGGTGGACACTTCCACTCCATCATGAAAGCAATTCTCTTTGCAGTAAGAGGAATTCATCTTGATCGTTCTTTTGCTCCAATCAATTTGTGGATTATGTTCTGTAAGCCAGGGCAGACCCAAAATGAGTTGAAATTGTGGAGCATCTATCAAATTAAAGATTATCTGCTCCTGATGTCCACCAAAACCTTGCTTCTGAGTTGGTTCGGTCTCATGGGAAATGGGTCCTGAAGAAAGATTGGTTCCATCCACAGCTCTTACTACTTCCAAAGTAGATTTCTTTATAAATCGAATACCCATTTTACGAGCGTATTTGATATCACAGAAGTTGCCCGTAGCTCCAGAGTCTATCATAACTGAGATCCCTTGAATTTCCTTCTCAAGGGTCTTAACTGATACTGTTTGTACCAAATGTGGCGCTGCGGTTTGTAAGGTATTCGCCACTCGTTGATCTAAAGGAGTTGTCTTGGGTTCTGCTTTCATCAGGGCAACTCCCTCTACTGATGAAGTTGGCCTTTTCCCGACTGAAGAGCTTTGGGTTTCTTGGGACAGTTTTTAACAAAATGCCCAGATGCACCGCAATATAAACATAGTTGATTCACTCTTCTTTTCTCTTTTTCTTCCTTAGATAAAGGACCTCGGATGGAACCAATTTGCGTTGATTCTTCTATCGCTATCCCTTCTCCGGCTCTCGTATGATCATTTCTTACACGATCAATTCTCAGGGGAAATGGTCGATACTCTCTTCTCTTTTCTGCTCTTTGTTCAGTTAACCGGTGGTCAATCTGTAACACAAGATCAATTAACTCCGAAATTTCGGTGGGTCTATTTGGAACTTGTGCTAAGGCATCTTTCAATTCATCTCTCAGTCCACGATTAAATATGGCGGCTCTTTTTGACTCCGGCCAGGCAGTCTCTACAATGAGTTTATTGAAATGAGCCAGATAGGCTACTAGATCTTTATTACCTTGCCTGATTTCCAGTAGTTCATTGTCAGTGGCTTGAGCTGCAGTTCGCCGATCAAATATTCTTAAGAACTCTTCCTTGAAATTTTTGAAATTATATAAAACAGGATCATTTCTGGAAATTATTGGCATGGACCATGCGGCCGCATCTCCTGTCAGATAAGACAATATAAATGCCACTTTGGACTGGTCTTCGGAAAAAATGACTGGTCTACATAAAAAATGCAATGAGCATTGGGTCAGAAAAATCTGCGCCTTATTTGGATCCCCACCGAAGCGCTCGGGTTGAGCCAAAGGAATAATAGGGGAAACCGCATGAATTACTTGAGTGGATATACCTGCAGACTGTGAAGGGCTAGGGATTTGTGAAAACACAGATTCATTTGATTTAGCGGTGTTCCCTAACTCATTTATTCGCTGTTTTATTTGGACTGTTTCTTCTATGGTGTTATTTAATTGTTTCTGTAACCCTTCCAAAACGGTGGCTAATGCTTTTATATCAATTCCTTCTGACATTCTGCTCAGGAGGAAATCAGTTTTTTCCCTAAAATTAGGGTGATGGCACTTCAATCTGTCAGGATACTTCAATTCGATTTCCTCAGAAGCAGAAGATAACTCCTCAGTCCCGACCCGAGCTACTCACAACTAATATTAATCCTTCGTGCTGAGTACCCCGGAGGGGGAAAGGGGAATGGGATGGTAGAGAGACTGCCACAGAGATGATGAACGCCAGTACTCAGTCTGCCTCTTCACATCTAAGATTGGATACAGCACCTGCAAGAGTCACAGTCGCACTTACTAGGGACATACAACATCAGTTTTTCACTTTCTACTCTCAACACTTAATTCTCTTTAATTCTATTATTTCTTCACTCACCCTGAGTTCTCTGTAGCCTTGCTTCTCTCTATAAATGATAGCTCTTCTTAAAAAAATGCTTATTACTGATTCTGGAAGAACTTCTCAACCTTTGTTAGAGATTGGTTTTATGTTGCTATATATATATATATATATAGTTGGTGATAATGCGTTCTTCAAATCAGCTGATGTTATTTAATTTCTCCTGTCTTATTGTGACTTCTGTCAATACTTGTATTTGTAAATGCTTGTTTATTAAAGTTTGTTTCTCCTTTCTTACTTCGACATTTGTTGATAACTTGTATTTGTAAATGCTTGTTTATTACAGTTAGTTTCCCCTTCCTTACTTCGACATCTGTTGATAACTTGTAGTTGTAAAGGCTTGTTTATTTAAGTTTGTTTCTCTTTTAAACTCTATTTTGGTTTATTACCATTGAATTTGTAAATGCTTATTTGTTAACAGTTCGTTTCTCCTTTAAACTTGGCCTTTGTTTATAACCTTGACATTTGTAGATGTTTGCTCTTTTAAAATTCGTTTTTTCTTTGACTTTAATATCTTAAACAAGAACCTTGTAAACATAAGGTTAATTCATACATTAACTCTGTAGCCTTGCCGACTTCCACGGGAACGGTCTACTATCAAACTCTTCGAATAAACCTTGACAATGGCAGAAATCCAGCTGTGGCCATGCTGGCGGATGGCGGTAAGGTGGCGCTGTCACAAGCAGCGCCACACCAGTAGACACTGTACTACTGCAATACCTCACTAACTTTATGTTAGCAATCAGTATTTTTTATGGAAAGTATCAGTTTGGGAGATTTGTTGACATTTTAAAATCCAGGTAGTCAAGTCAACAAAAGCCTTTTACTCCTAATGAAGAGATAACCAAGGCTGGGGAATGCAAAGGACATTTGATATGAGTTGGTAATGTCATCTCATTCTTGCCACGCTGCTCTGATACGGAAACTGCTAGTCAAAGGGGGTCCATGACCAGGACCACTCTATCTTTGCTCTAGTACTTTTTGACTTTTTGATCAAGAAAGCCTTCTCAACCAACATGTTTGGGGAGTAGAACACCTGGGTCTGTGATCTGTTCTCTTAATAGTACCACCAAAGACATGTAAAAGAGGGATGAGGGAAAGCTTACTAAAAAAGGGGCCAAAGAAAGCTACAGGTAGGAGGATGTCAGCTGCAGAAACAGGAAAAATAAAAAAGTCAGGGAAATGTAGGTATAACAAACATTAGATGGGGAGGTGGCATTTCATTGGACAGCTGAGACAGTCTCGGACTGTGTAACTTTTTAAATACTACTATTTTGCACACAGGGGAACTGGATTTTTTAAAAAAAGGGTTTTAATAAGCTTTTTCTTAACCTGCATTTTAAAAATGTTTGCACTTGAATTCAATGTGGTACAGTGCCCTATGGCTTGACTAAGGAAGTAGAGACAGGGAGCTGCATTATTATCTTCATGATGTGCTTTGGGGGCAAATGTGCGTAGCTATTTTCTGAGAACAGGGCTATTTGCAACCAGAAAATAGCATTTTGGTATGTATCAATGCTATTTTGAGATTCAGTAATCTATTTACTGAATCGCAAAATAGGTCTGCGAGTTGCTATTTGGAAGGGGCGTGCTGAGGGCGTCCGTTCCAAATAGTGAGTCGCAATGGCATGTATGATTGTTTTGGGACCATGAATGCATTCACAAAACAATTGTAGTTACCACCAACTTCAAGTTGGTGGTAACCCATTCACAAATGGGAAGGGGTCCACAAGGGATCCCTTCTCCTTTGTGAATGGTGGCACAATACTTTTTCAGACCAGGAAGTTGTCTCACAGGCCACTGCTTACTCTGAAAAAATGAAAAGGAAACTTTTTATTTTTTTGTTTGTAATGCATCCCATAAGGAAAATGGGCTGCATTAAAAAAAAACCTGCTCTATTTAAAAAGCAGTCACGGACATCGTGGTCTGCTATCCCCAGCAGGCCACCATCCCTATGAGTATCTCCATTCCCAATGGGGTCACATATTATGACCTACCTCATGAATATTAATGAGGTAGGTAATTTGCGACCCCATTGGGAATCTCTAAATGTGTCTGAGACACATTTGTACATTTAATTTTGCAAGTCGCTAATTGATTCAAAATGAATCACAATTAGAGACTCACAAACTGAAATGGTCGTACATCTGGCCCCTAGCGTCAGGGATAAGTAGACAAGCCCCTCCTATATTTAGCACAGATGCACAGCAGACGCCAGCCCCAGGTGCACCAAAGGCAAGCCTGTCTTCACCCATCTGCAACCCGACCAAGGTCAGTGCCAGACATTATGCTGGTTTGCATTCAGAAGGATGCCCTGGGATTATTTACACTGCAACTGAGCTGCAAGGGTTGAGGTTGAGGGACATGAGCACATGCAACCCTTTTTTATTAAACTATGATGGTCCAGCATCCTGCTTGTACTGAAAATACTCTTTACGACTGGTAAACAGAAGGGGTTAGCAAACACAGTTTTTAGACAGGACAATTTCAAAGCAACCTTAATTAATACACAATCAATACATAAACATGACATATACAGCCTGTTAGTGGGCAATCTGCTAGATGCCCTATTCCTCACAGAAATTTGAATGGAAGAGGATTCTTATCTAGATTTGCAACTGCCATTCCCTGAAAATTAAATGTGTGTTCATGTAGATAGGGTGGGCAAATATGGGGGAGGAGTAGCCATTGTGTTTAGGAAAACTTTTAAATGCAACACTGTCCAGATGGACTAGCTAAAAGGGGTGGCTTATCCCTCTATGCCAAATGTTCCTTCTGCGGTGCTTTAGTGTACCACCCTCCAGGCTCCTATTAGTATTAGCTATGCCAACTTCACAGTGCTCAGCAAATTTAACATCCAACTGGACAACATGGACAACCCACTGACCAACTGCTTTTCAGATAAACTAGCTGCCCTTAACCTTGCTAGGTCAGACACTGGCCGAATGCATAGTGCAGGACATGCTATACATGGAATAATATCTAACATACCAGTCCAGTGGGACAGTCGAGGATTAGTAGTTTCGTCCGATCATTTCCTACTTCCTTTTTCCTCTCCATCTAGGGAAAACAGAGTAGACCTCCAGATCTCAGGTGGAGGACCATGGAAAAAAGTGATAATCTCAGATCGTCACTAGATTTTGAGTTCACCTAAATCAGAACACTCATGTGTAGTCACATTGGATGATATAGCAATTTATAAATGGCTCATGGAGGCAGCTGATGCATTGTGGGGTTGTTCCTCTCCTCTGGAAGAGGGCTAATGTAGTCTTACCTTTAAAGGAAGCTAACGCTGACCCTAAAGTTCTTGCTCATGCTGACCAGTTTCTTTGGTCACCGCCACTGCTAAGACTCTAGAAAAGTCAGTGAACCTCTAGCTATTGACTTTTCTGACATAAGACAACCTTTTGCACCAATCTCAATCTTGGTTCCAGGCACCCCATAGCACTGAAATGACACTATTGGAGATTTCAGAATCTTATACGTCAAGCCTTGACTTAGGGCTCAATGTGGCCTTAGTGTTGTTAGATTTGTCAGCAGCATTCAACACAGTGAATCATGCAATCCTATTACAGAGGCTGGAAACCATGGGGGGTAGCTGGAACAGCATTGAGCTTAATAGGTTCCTTCTTGGAACACAGAGAACAAGTGGCCTGACGGAAGACCTTCTCCACTATGGTGAAAGCGTTAAAATTGGGGGGAGGGTCCACGGGGCTCCTCCTTGAGCCCCATTCTCTTTAATATTTATAGAGTCATTTGGCATTAAGGTCATAACGTAAGCTGATGACACACAGCTATTACCTACATATGAAGGTGATTCAGATAGGGCAAAATTAATGTTTACACTTTGCATGTAATCATCATTGGGCTGGCTTAGATCGCATCACTTACAATGCAATCCGGACAAAACAGAGATCCTGTTGTTTGGCTCTGATCCCCTGCTGGGTTTGATGGGGGCCTGGCCTAATTGCAATACTCTGCCACCCCCACACAACTGAGGTGGTGTAAATTTGGGTATACTGTTTGACTCTAAGCTCTCCTTCAAAGCACGGATTGAGGTGATGGTAAAATCCTGCACCTTGATTGTAAGAATGCTTAAGAAATTCCTGGACTTTCTTCCAAGACACCTGTAGATAACAGTGATCAGGATGCTGATTCTCTCTAGGCTTGATTATATCAATGTATTGAACTTGGGAAATCTAGATTATCTATTGCACCGTCTCCAGGTGATATAGAACATGGCTATTAGCCTTCTGTACAAGCTGCCTAAACATGTTTTAATTTCTCAATTTCATGATGAGTTACATTGGCAGCCAGTCTGTAAGAGAATTATGTTTAAGTCTTCAACAATAACTTATCAAACCCTTTACAACACCTTACTCTGGTGATCCTGGGCTCAAGCTGCAGGCCCAGTCCTTCATACTCAGGCAGCAGGGCAGCAGAGTAGCTGGGAGTCTGTCTTGCAGCAGAGTAGCAGGGTAGCAGAGTAGTCTTTCTTTTTAGTCTTTCACAGGTCAAGAAGTGATCTAAAGAGTGGTTCTGGGGGCGTAATATTTATACCTGATGCCCACTTTGAAGTAGGAGAAGCTTCTGTAGTTTCCCCATACAGTGGTGTGTAGAATTTCTTGCTCTGGCCCAAGTCTGCCTCGGGGCACAATAGGCTAGTTTGAAGTCCTTTGTGTGTGAGCTGAGCCAGTGCCTTTGAAGTAAAAGTTTGGTAAGTGACAGCTCCACCCTCCCTGTCAAGTCAGAGATGGCCCATCCTGCCAACACCCAGACCATCTATTGTGCTGTTGTCTAGGAGGAATATAGAAAGGCCAACTGCCAACTACACCTAGTCATGTGACACAGGAACAAACTACGAGCACCAAATGGTTAGGACAAGTAAATGTCAACTTTCTAAAAGTGGCATTTTCAGAATTGTTGCTTAAATTATTATAATTCCTCAGACACCAAACTTAACTTTCCCCCCTGTTCCCAATCAAAAGTCAGCACTTGTTAAATATAATAGGGTAACCCAATGCTATCCTAAGAGAAAGGTAGGTCTCACAGAAGTGAAAACATTTTTTTAATCTTTTTTTAACTACCAAGACAAGTAGAACTTAACAGTATATGTTCGACTTTTTTATTGCAAGGCACCCTGCCTATGGAATATTTAGGGTCAACCTTAGGGGTGATATACTTATTAAAAAAAGAGTTTTAAGCTTGGCAAAGGGGTTACTTTGCAAAATCAAATTGGCAGTTTAGCACTGTGGGCAGAGACTCAACAGCAGGCTTGAGACATGTTTTACAGGACTAACTAAGGGTTGGCACAATAAGCACTTCAGGATCATTAGTAGCATTTAATATACAGCCACTGGGTATTTGGTGTACCACTTCACTAGGGACTTATAAGTAAATAAAAAATGCCAATCAGATGTAAGCCAAGCATTTGGGAGTGAGCACGAGCATTTTAGCACTGGTTAGCAGTGGTAAAATGCACAGAGTCCTAAGGCCAATAAAAAGGAATTCAGCAAAAATAGGAAGGGCGAAGGCAAAAAGTTTGGTGGAAGACCAATCTAAAGCCAACAGGTATAACAAATTGCCTAATATGCTTACTGTTTTTGTAGCAGGGATAGATGACAAGTATAAGGCAACATAACACTCATAATCCAAGCATCGAATGGTGCCAATTAAGAATGGTGTCAATGTTCAAAATAACACTCTGAGTCTATGCTCACCAATACTGGATACGTTAGCATCCCTCCTATCAATTATAAATGGCCTCTTGGCTGAAATGAAACAAAGTAAAACCCTGTTTGAAATTACAAAATCCTCAGATGCCTGAAGCAAAGTATAAAACAGACACAAAACCTCTCAAAAACTGCTCATGAACCAAGACCAATCAAGCCCCACAAAATTCTGTATAAATAAGGTATGTGTTACCATGGAAGTGCATCAAGCTAGGGACCCAGACAACATCACACAATCACAAACAATTTTGATGGACAAATCAACAACAAATATCTAGGGCCAGCAGCCAGAAAATAAACTGCTATGATCAAGAAAGCACAGAAGGAAAACTGGCAGGGGAAGGGGCAACAAATTGCCAAGGTAGACAGACACTCCTATTAGGCTCCTGCTCCGGGAGATCACCACACAAAACCCATGGGGACAGTTGAAAAGGGGGCATCTCGTTTGCTTAAAAATAAGAGGAAGAATCTGCACAAAGGCTGAAATAGAGAATTTGTATTATCAAACAGGCAGAACAATGAAAAGGTGTACCTAATCTTCAATAAACATAAGAAAATACTGACTAAGACACAAAGGCCCTCATTATGACCTTGGCGGTCTTTTCTGAAGACCGCCGTAGTGACAGCCGCCAACAGACAACCACTGAGATGGCAATTCGCCCGCCAGATTATGACACACAAACACAAAACCAATGGAAATCAGCCACAACAACCATTCCGCCAGACCCAAGGGAGGCGAAAAACACTCTGACCCACCACTCTCCCCGCTATGCCTGCAACACACTGCCCTCCAAATTATGAACAACGAATCATTACAGTGGACACTCAACGGCGGTCAGCCATTGGCGGTGCAGAACATCGAGGTCGATTTGGCCACTCCACACCATCAGAAGACAACATTGGCCAGATTGCAAAAACCCGCACCTGACACATATACACACATCATACACACCCACCAATAGCACTATAAAACACATCCCCACAAAACCCAGAAGTCTTTGCAAACTCGACAATTCTACTACACGTAGCCAGCACATACATTGACAGAACTGCACACACACCACAACCACCTATACACCCATCATACATCACATACCACACACCATACCTCAACACCTAGCACCCTCTGCACAACAGACATATTACACAATAGGCATGCCCCCACAAAAGAACCCCCATTTCACTGATGAGGAGTTGTGGGTGATGGTGGAAGAAATCATCAGGGTAGAGCCACAGCTGTTCGGTGCACAGGTCCAGCAGATATACATTGCCAGGAAGATGGAGTTATGGTGGAAGATCGTGGACAAGAAGAACTCCATGGGAACCTATCCACACACAAGGGAGGACATTAGAAAGGGGTTGAATGACCTTCCGGGGAAGGTGCGTGCAGTGGCCTTCAGGAACCACGTTGCCATGATGAAGACTGGCAGTGGACCCCCAACTCCTCCCCCACAGTTGACAGCACGGGAGGCGAAAGTCTTGGCTATCCTGCATCCAGAGGGCCTCACTGGACTCACTGGAGGCCGCCACCCCTGTACCAGCACTACCCCCCGTAGCTCCCACCCAGTTGCCTGTGCCCGCTCACCCACGAGGATGGGTGTCTCCTTCACCCCGGCACCTCAGGCCCTGCCCCAGTCAGCCCTGCTACCCTCACTGAGGAGGCTATTGACCTCCTGAGATTCATCTCTGTAGGGCAGTCAACCATAGTGAATGCCATCCAGCGGCTGGCATCCCAGATGCAGCAATGCAATCCCTACCTGAAGGGCATTCACGGTGGCTTGGCTGCCTTACAGAGATACTTTCCTAGTCTGGCCTCCTCATTGATGGCAGCCAGTGTCCCAGGATCTTCCGTCCCCCCTCCACCTACCTGTTCCCAGTCCCAAAGCCCTCTCCCCCCACCCACCCAAGCACACACAGCATGCACCCAAGACAACAGATAGGACTTGCAAACACAAGCACAGGCACCACAGATCACACTACAAGCATACACACAGCCAACACACAGATGCACACACAAGTGCCACTCCCTTCACTGTCTTCCCCTCCATCTTCTTCCTCACAGTCACATCAGCACTCACACCTGCAAGCACTGTATCCTCAGTCCCAGATCCTGCCACCTGTACAGCCTTGCCCACAGTCCCCAGAACAGCAGACATGCAGTCTAGCACCCCATTTACTACATGTGCAGTCACTACCATCACAAGACATGCAGCTCACCCACCGCACTTGCAGACACAACCACAACATACATGCACATGACCTGTTTGTCCTCTCCCACCCTGTCTCCCTACCCCCCTCCATAACACATAAACACTCCCATTCAGACACTCAACAGCCATCCTCCTCACACACGCACACTGTAGATGCACCTGCAATTCAGTCCAGCACACCTACTCCTCCTACTACCACTCCCTGTACCTCCACTCCCAAATGTGCTCCCACAGCCCGCCCCATTGTACCTAAGAAACTTTTCCTTGCCTGCCTTGACCTATTCACTCATCTTCTCCCACCCCCGTCTTGTCCATTCGAGGAAGGTCTCCCAGCCCAGTACCTCCAGCTCACAGACCTCTCATGGTCCCCCTGGTGTTGCCCATGTCCCCCCCTGCAACAAAAGCTTCCACTAAGGGGCACAAGACTCCCACCTCGGCCCCCCACTCCAAGCCTACTCCTTTGCCCCTAAACAGAAGAGTATAGGCCCACCCCCTCCCAAACCCAAACCTATGGACCCCCTCCCAAGAAACCCAGACCCCCACCCCGACTCCCCCTTCCCCCTGAGGTGCCTGCCTTTCATTATAATGTCCCTGCCCAGGGGAGTGACTTGGGCTGTCAGGAGTCAAGTTGGGCCTTGTTCGATGACCTGTGGGTGGTATCTGACACTGGACTGGCCAATAGCCCTTTGTATACGTTTGCCTCATTTCTTGTGGGCGCTATTCCCACCCAAATACAGTGGTTGGACCAAAGGTATTTGTTCTGGCTTTCTTTACTGCTGGCTTATGTTGCTGTTGGATTTATCAGCGATTGTTCTAGGTGTGTTGTATGTGTGTATGGTGTGTGTTGTGCGTGTGGGTGTGTCACTCTCCCCTCCCTCCCTTGTGTGCTAGGGGGCTGTACTCACCGTCATCGTCGGCATTGCTGCTCCTGGACTGCATCGCGTGGTACAGCATCAGCAGGGCTTCCAGTTCAGGTTCCATGTCGGCTGCAGATTCCTCTGTGTCTCTGGAGGTGAGTGTCTCCTTTTATATGATTCGTTCCCGCCAGGCTTTACGTGGCAGTGGTCCCGCCCCGGAAATTCTGGCTGTCTGCTATGTCGTAATATGGTTGGCGGGGAATGGTGTTCCACCAGCTTGAAGATGGCAAAGGGCGTGGTCTGTGGCTGGACTACACTGGCGGTTCAGGTGGTATATTGGCAGTATATTGGAGGGATCACTGCTGAGGTCATAATTTGGCAGTCTTCACTGCCAGCCTGGCGACGGTACTACCGCCATCGCCAGCGTGGTGGTCAGCTGACCACCAATGTCATAATGAGGACAAAGTTTGCCCTCAGACAAAATACACCCATCAGACGAAAACTCTTCGGTCAGGCAGCTGATGATTAGCCCACTGGGACTCAAAGCACATGAGAAAAACAGCAGTGGCATCAGCCTCAAACAGGGTGTCATAGTCAAGATTCTGCCTGAGAAGGTAATGCCAATAGCTGCTGTGGTGCCCTAAACTGCTTGGGAGAATCGAGAATTACCCACTCACCTTGATGAAAAGCACACTGAGACCAGTCCTAGGCATCCATCAAACCAAATGAGTCATGAATGAATGGCATTATTGATTTCTCTAAAATCATTTAGCAGCAACCAGTCAAAGCTGCAGCCACAAGCAAATCATGTTCAAAACGCAACATCAACTGATTATTGGCTGGCCACCAAAGGTCAGGTCCTCTGATGTAATAGGCCACTGCTTCAGAGAGGGAATTTTATCCAGGTTTAAAAATGGACAATCAAACAAGAATTACTATCAAGGTGCACACCTTAATGCCTCCTGAAGCTCTAGCATAGCAGCGTAAAGAGAAAACTGGACTAACAGTGGAATGCAGAAATAATTGTGACCAGTACTCAGTCCTTTGGCAAAATAAAGTACTATGGCCTCCAGAATATCAAACAAGGGGTAAACATGATGGCCCTCATTACAACGTTGGCGGTAAATCCCGCTTACTGCCGAGCAGAAGACCGCCAACACACCGCCGCGGAAATCCGCTACAGCTATTAAGACCCACAGCTCCGAATCCACCAAAATCCAGACACCCACACAAGTCCACCACACCAAAGGTCAGTGATAAACTGGCGATAACAAAACCTCCACTGTCACGCCAACAGGAATACGCTCACACTATCATGACCCACGAATCCACGCGGCGGTCTTTCAACCACGGTAAACCATTGGCGGTACACACCGCCGTGCTCAAAATACACACACATTTACAAAACACAACCACATTGGACAATTCCAAATACACACACCTGATACACATACACACACCACTCCCACACACCCAATACAATATAAAACACACACCCACATTACCCACAAACCCTTACAATGAACAATTTGGAAGAAGCAGAGAGACAGAAAAGCAAAGACCACATCAGAATACAGAGGCACACAACACCATCACTCATACACATCCACACACAAAACACCACACACCCCAAAACATCACTCCACACATCACAACAGACACTACCTCACACATCACCCACACCACCCAATGGCACCGCAAAGACACCCCAGGTTTTCTGAGGAGGAGCTCAGGGTCATGGTGGAGAAAATCATCCGGGTAGAGCCACAGCTATTCGGATCACAGGTGCAGCACACCTCCATACCTAGGAAAATGGAGCTATGGCGCAGAATCGTGGACATGGTCAACGCAGTAGGACAGCATCCAAGAACAAGGGATGACATCAGGAAGCGGTGGAATGGCCTACGGGGGAAGGTGCGTTCTGTGGCCTCAAGACACCACATTGCAGTGCAGAGGACTGGAGGCGGACCCCCACCTCCTACCCCACAACTAACAACATGGGAGGAGCAAGTCTTGGCTATACTGCATCCTGAGGGCCTCGCAGGAGTAGCAGGAGGAATGGACTCTGGTAAGTCAATTCTTTAACTACCATATCCCCCACCCTACCTGCATGCCAACACATACCCCCACCCTCGCCCTCACCCCCATCACTCCAACTCCTCACATATGTCCTATTATCACTAACCACACATGCCAACACCAAGCCCTGCATGCAACACCAAAGCATGGACACCCATCACCAAAGCATGTCCACTACACATACCCACACAGACCCCAAAACAGTTTTCACACAAGGTCCTACACATGAATGTAAGCACTGGGGTACAGGGTCACCCACCCATTGCACACCATGGCACACACAGATGCAATAATCATGCCTTTACACCCCTGAAGGACCCCTACCAAACGTCACCGGACAGGAGGTTCCAGACATGTCCACCCCCCCCCCAGAAGAGGCCCACAGTGATGACAGCAGCTCTGTCCAACTGGATCTAGATTACCAGTCCGGCCCATCTGGGACCTCGGGACAGTCGGTTCCCCTCACACTGGCACAAGCCACCACAGAGCCTCCCCCCTCAGGAAACGCCAGCACAGCACCCACCCAGCGGGACCATACCTCTGTCTCCAGGACATGTCAAGCAGCAGTGTGACCACCACTACAGGGAACCCAGGCAAACCCACAAATCCAAGAACAGCAGGGACCTGGGGGCAGTGGCAGTGGGCACACGGTTCAGGGGACAGAGGCACAGGAAAACCGGGGAACTGGGAGGTCTGCTGTGCGACAGGGGGAGGACAGGCCCAGGGTACCGACCCTCCACGAGGCCCTCTCCAACATCATGGGAGCCTACCATCATTCCCAGGAGACGATGGCAATGGTACTGGCCAAGTTAGGAGACCCAGCAGCTGCAGGAGGAACAGTATTTGGGGTTCAGGGAAGAACTCAAGTCCATCAATACCACCCTGGGCACCATTGTAGGGGTGCTGAAGGACCTTATGAACACCAGAAGGGACACTGTGGCACAACAAGGGGCCCCTGACACTAGCCTGGATGATGAACTGCCCACCACCTCTGCCGGCGCTAGTGGACAGAAGGCACCACCACAGGACCACGACACCAGCACCCCACCCCCTGCAGATGGAGAACCATCCCGCAACCGGTCACTGAGATCCAGGACAAAGACAGAGAACAATGCCAAGACCCCCGCCAAGAAATTAGACCACCCTGAATGTCATCCTTCTGTCTCACTTTGTCACCCTGTCCATCCTTAAACTGCCCTAGCTCCAATTCCTATGCCCCTTTGGACAATGCACCTGTGAGACTAATAACTGGGCTCTGCCATGGACATTCCTCCACCATCACCCCTGACCAATTTACAACCCCCTCCACTATTTGGGACTTAAATAGACACCCTTGAATCACAAAACAATCTGGAGTCAGTCTGTGCTTCCACAAATGTGTATTTGCAATAACTGAGGAAAATAGCAATGTCCATTCTATTGTCAACATACCTATGTCACACAGCTCTAGTCCATGAGGTAACATAGCAGAGGTCACACAGTGGGAGCCACATCTGTGAAAATGGAAAAGCAAAGTGAGAATTCAGGGTCCATACACTGGGTGAAAGTGACAGACAGATGATAGGTCTAACAATTTTATCAGATGTAGGAGGCAGTGATGTCTTCTTACCTGTGTCTCACTGGAAGTATTGCTGTATCACGTTGTTTCTGTTGTCGATATCCTCTTCTTCTGCCTCCTCTTCTTCACTGTCCACAGGCTCCACAGCAGCCACAAGACCTCCTTCTGGACCATCCTCCTGCAGAAAAGGCACCTGTCGTTGCAAGGGCATCACAGCAGCCACAAGGGGGTGAGTACACTCTCATTCAGCTGACTCCGCACGCATTGGAGGTGTCTGGGTGGGGGAGGTGGGCAGTGGGTTCCCCTAGGCTAGAGCGAGCTTTTTAGGCAAGGACCCTATGTGAGGCAGGCTAAGTGGCACCCCGTCCCCACCAGTGGTAGGAGCCATCTACACCTAGTCAGGCTCCTGTGACTTCCATGTGTGCAGCAGTCGGGCATAGGCCATGTACCCCATGTCCCTGTGATTAATTAGGGAACTCTAAGTGCATGGCGTAGTGCAGAGGGCTGCTGTGTCTGTAGTGTCCGCCGACTGTAGCAGTATTGTACGCACTGAACATGTCTTTCTTTTTTCTCCCCCCCCTTTTTGTGGTCTCCCTGTTAATGTGTGCATTTTCATCATCAGGCGGAGGAGCTGTGCCACCGGAGCAGGAGGGAGCTGCTTCCCACATGGCCCTGGAGGGACAGACAACTGAGTCTGAATTCACCAGTGGGACGGAGGGCGAGGGGAGCTCCACGGACGGGGACAGGAGCTGAGACCGGCGACACCGATTCCTCCTCTGATGGGAGCTCCCTTGCGGTGGCGGGCCCCTCTATGCCCACCGCATCTACAGGTACAGCCGCCACCCCCCTACCAGCACCGCCCTCCCAGCAGCCACTCAGCGTGTGTTCCGTGGTCGCTCACCCAGGAGGGTGGGCATCTCCTTCTCCCCAGGCACCTCAGGCCGTGCCCCAGTCAGCCCTGCTGCCCTCAGTGAGGAGGCTATTGAGCTCCTGAGATCCCTCACTGTTGGGCAGTCTACCATTCTGAATGCCATCCAGGGTGTAGAGAGGCAGTTGCAACAGACAAATGCATACCTGGAGGGCATTCATTCTGGCCAGGCAGCCCAACAGCCAGCATTTCAGGCTCTGGCCTCTGCACTAATGGCAGCCATTGTCCCTGTGTCCAGCCTCCCCCCTTCAACTTCCTCCATCCAGACCCAATCCCCAGTACCTCAGCCTATCCCAAGCACACCATCAGACCAGCAAGCACACACCTCAACACACAAGGGTGGCTCTGGCAAAAATAAGCACCACACATCCCACAAGCACTCACACAAGCATACCCATGCACACATACCAACATCCACTGCCTCCACTGTGTCCCCCTCCTGCACGTCTCCCTCCTCCCCCGTCACGTCTCCACTCACACCTGCATTCACTACATCTTCAGCCACTACCTCCATCACCAGCACGCCCATCACCACACACTGCTCACGTGCAGTCACCACCCCCACTACCATTCACACATCCCCTGTGTCCTCTACCAGTGTGTCTGTGAGCCCTCCTCCCAAAGTACACAAACGCAGTCACACACCCACCCAACAGCCATCCACCTCACGACAGCCTCCAGCCCATGCACCTTCACCCAAAGTCAGCAAACGAACACCTCCTACAACCACTACCTCTTCCTCCACTCCCAAACCCCCTCCATCTACCCGTCCCAGTATGTCTAAAAAACTTTTCCTCTTAAATTTTGACCTCTTCCCTACACCCCCCGTCCGTCCCCTAGGGCCCGCCTTTCCAAGTCCCAACCTAGCATCTCAGCCACCACATCACCGGGCACAGTAGTGCCAGCAATACCCGGATTTTGGAGTACGCCAAGCAACAGGGCTGCCAGTGTCCCAAGGAGCTAGGCCAAGGACATTCCCCCACCTCCAAAACAGAAAAAGTTGCCCACATCCCGGAGAGAGAAGGCCAAAACACCTGCCACCAAGGGCTCATGCAAGACAATTGTGGGGAGTGGCAAGACAGCTGCGCCACCATCCAAGGTGGGGGAGGGCCTGAAGAATAAAGGCAAGTCAACGTCACCACCAACATGCACGGCGGACAAGACCGGCACCGCCACATGCACCGCTGCCACGGACACCGCCACCAGCAGCCCAGATACTGAGCCCAGCACCACAGACACTGTGCCCTTCACCAGCACCGCAGTCAGTGAGCCCACCACCAGCACCGCCGCTACTGACACCGCCGCCAGCACCACAGTCAGTGAGCCCGCCACCAGCACCGCTGCTACTGACACCGCCGCCAGCGCCGCGGTCAGTGAGCCAGCCACCAGCACGGCAGTCAGTGAGCCAGCCACCAGCACGCCAGTCAGTGAGCCAGCCACGAGCACCGCAGTTAGTGAGGCCACCATCAGCACCGCCGCAACAATGACCGCCGCAAGCACCGCCACTAATGAAACCACCGCCAGCCCCGCCAGTGGACCCACGACAACCTGAGCCAGTGGCACCACCGCAGACATGGCTACCATCCCCAGCAGTCATTCGTACGTGGCTGGTGGTCAGTTCCAGGGGCCTGGGCAGCTTCCATGTTGCCCCACTGTCAGTGGACTGTCACATCCACTACCTCAGTCCTTGGCAGGATGAAGAACTCTGGGCACAAAGCCCCCTCCAGAACCAGTGGAGAATCTAATCCACTACCTCAGTCCTTGGCAGGATGAAGCACTCTGGGCACAAAACCCCCTCCAGAACCAGTGGAGACTCTTATAAACTTGAGAGACTGTGGCTTTGCACTCCCCAGGATAAAGCAGTGGGCAACCCACCCACTGGAGAGACTGTGGCTTTGCACTCCCCAGGATAAAGCAGTGGGCAACCCACCCACTGGAGAGACTTGAGAGCCTGTGGCTTTGCACTCCCCAAGATAAAGCAGTGGGCAAACCACCCACTGGAGAGACTTGAGAGACTGTGGCTTTGCATCACCCAGGATACATCAATGGGCATGGAGCCCCCTCGTGGAGCTGGCGTTGTGCACTCGTCCGGCTGAGGTGCCCCCTCTTCACTTCCCCCTGAGGTGCCTGTTTTATTTCGATGCGATGCCCCTGCAGTGTTCTCTCCGTTTCGATCGGGTATCTTGTGTGGGCCTCACCCATGCATTTTGGGCCCAGTGGTCTACGGACTATATAGGTGCAGTACCTGGACTTTAATTCTTGGTGTACATATTTGTTTATAGTGTATATACATTTTGGACGAATGGATGTTTATTGAATACAAGGGTTACAATCAATTCCTTTCATCATTGCGTTCTTCCGGAGGGGTTGGGGGGTGTAAATGTAATGTTTCAGCATGTATTGTTGTGTGTGTTGCTGTGGGTGAGGGTGGGGGTGGGGGTGTTGCGTGTTGCGTATGTGTGTCACTCTCTTTTCCCTCCCCCTCCCCTGTGTTGTAGGTGAAGTACTCACTTTGGTCGTTGCCGCCGTCGGTCGTGCTTCTGGTAGAGGAGCAGGAAGACTATTGCAGGGAGTATTTGGAGTTCAGGCTCCATGGTTTCCTGGTTCCTCGTGGGGTGTGTAGAGGTGAGTGTTTTCCCTTCCAAGTCCTGTTTCCGCCGTGTTTTTCTTTGTGTTGAATCTGCCCCAGAAAAGGTGGCGGATTGGCCTGTCATAATAGTGTGGGCGGTACATTGTCTTCCGCCTGTCTGTTGGCGGTGACTGCCATGCTGTTTGTTTGTACCACCGTGGTGGTCGTAGTGTTAAAGTGGCTGTCTATGTTGGTAGTTTCTGCCATGGTCATAATTCAATTTTTTTTTACCGCCGGCCTGATGGTGGTTTTACCACCGCTTTACCACCGACCGCCAGGTTTGTAATGAGGGCCGATGTGTTAAACCGCAGTAACATTCCTAAATTGATAGCATAGATTTCAGGATTAGCACACATTAGGACTACAGATATTATTGCTGTTGAGGTTAACCCTCTACATGGAACACAGTCAACAGAGCTCTCTGCTGTTATTTTTGCCACACAATTCACCAAGCTGGTACTCTCATGGAAATCCACAGAAAGGAATTGGGGCATTAAAATCACCCATTATAATGAGGATGTTCATCACCTCCAACCCTCGCCCATCCAGACAGGAGTCACCTCTACAGGGAAGGTCCTTCAATTTTGAGAAGTGCAGTCAGGCCATCATCAGTGCAGTCAAGTACCTTCAACCACTCTGCCTCTTTGTCATCCAGTTCATATAAGCAAGCGAATGGATACAAAGCTTTGCAATCAAACCATAACCTTTCAGAGTGAAGTTGGCTCGCAGATGCACTCACAATGAAGTCCAGGAGTGATTGAATTACAATGAACCCCATACAAGGAGCCAAATATCTGCTTGTTGAACCTTGGGTATATTAATGAATATAATTCATATAAGAGAGTGAATGAAGTAAACAATTGGAACCAAGAACAAAAATAGTAATATGAACAAGCAACAAAATGATACATAGTAAGTTATTGATAATTGCATCCATTTTAAAGAAAGCAAACAATCTGAGAAATATAATAAAGAATATGCTATATTTGGTAATGTTTCCTTTTTTAATGGGCTTGGGGGGAATAATTACTAATGGGTGATTGAAATCATTATATAATTGTATTTCAAAATAAAAATAAGAGGACCATATAAAAAGAGTACATATAATAAAAGATAATTACCTTAGCGAAAGTATAACAATGTATTGCTGGATATTAGCAAAGGAGATTTAAAAATGTAAAGAGGTTTAAAAGTAGCAGGATCAGAAGTAAAATCAGTAGCAGAGATAGCACTGTGTTGAAATATATGGTGATAGATTGCCAAATAAGGTCTCTATTGTGGGTTTCAAGGGTGGAGATTGTATAGTCTCTATCTAGTCTATAATGATAGCAAACAGCATACTACCATGCTTTAATCAAAATTTTTGATGCATTTTTCAAATTGGTAGTAATTTGTTGGTAAGCAGTAGCGAGCACAAGGTCAAGCAACTTTTGGTCATAGCGAGAGAGATAACAAAAATCATCTAAAGAGCCTAAAGAGGGCAGGAGAACAACATGCGTTTAAGATGACTATGTGAACCAGGAGATGGCCAACACAAGATGTCAGAAATGAGGGAGAAACTGGAGATACAGAGCGGGGTAAAGTGGAGTCATAATTTGAACATAATTTGTTCCAAAGGGAGGGAGGCTATGAGCAGCCTAATGCAAGCTTCCCAAAAAAGTTCTATATGCGATTCAGATCAAGAGGGAGGTACCACAATTAAGGATTTATAAATGAGTGTTGTTTTTTGTAACATAGATAAAAGCTGAAGTACTGGATGTTCTGTAAAAACAACAGAAGTGATATTAGATAAAGTGATAACAATATCCAATAAAATGCTGAAGGGAAGGGAGAATTTGAGACCAAAGGGGGAACAACAATGACATTTTTGTTGAAACTGAGGTAAAGAGATTTGATTATTATGAAGGAATAAATCTCCAACCTAGATAATACACTCAATCCTCTATGCTATCCAAACAATAGGTTTGATTCTGAAATTTAATAAGGTTATTGCACCAGATGGACACATGAAAAAACTATTATGAGGAAGTATAGGTGAGGAAAGAGAGTGAGTCAATAAACGAGAAATTTGTTTACAAATTGGAGTGGACATATATGCAGGAGTGGAAGAATAAGAGAGATATTCTTTTTTTTTTTTTTGTCCTCATCCCACAACACTCGCTTTGGTAAGAGAAAAAACCTTTGGTCTATGCGTACAAGAGTAGGCCACACAATACCAATGGGCCACACCACTTGTCTTACACGTGCCAAGTTTCCCACGTATGCCATTGGCCACACCTTACCGTTCTACTCAGGCTGTGGTCATACCAAAGCGACACCCATTAGGTAGAGGAATTTTTAATCATTGGACTTAATTTTGGAAAAAAGAAGAAAAATTAACGCCTAACACACTCCAACCATGTTTAACACTAGTAAACATTTTCCCAAACCACCCAAAAATCATCTCTTCTACTAAGAGGACCAGATTGTTCCATATTACATAACCGTATTACTGATGATTGCCAGTCCTGAGCGATGGGAGGTAGCGAGTTCACCCATTTACAACATATTTCCCGTCTAGCCAAAAGCATTAATACGAACAACAAATACTCTTGCTGCACAGAAACTTTCTGGCCTATAAATTCTGGATCACATACCCCAAACATTACCATTAAACGATTTATTCTTAAATTGTCACCAAAAATTGCCTTAAGGATACTTCCTATATCCTCCCAGTATTTAATCAGACTTGGACATTGGCAGAACATATGGATATCATCCGCATTGACATCCCCACATCGCGGGCAATTTTTTGTTAGATTTCCCAATGGCCGTTAATCTAGCTGATGACCAATATACCCTATGCAAAGTAAACAAATGTTTTTTCCTCATTGCCGCCAATTTAGTAGTAAACCAAAACCTAGAACATGACTTTTTCCATAGAGAAATAATATCTAAAGTAGGAAAAATCTTCCCCCATTTCAACACAGGGAGAGACAACACATCTTCTGCTGCATCTAGCAGCGCATGATACCAAAAAGCAACCTCCTTATTAATGGATGTCTATTTAATTTTCCCTCCCAAGAACTCCTCTCAATTTCTCCTACATGACGGGACTTAACCCAGCTAGATAATTAGTAATATTTAAACTTGGAAATTGTCTCGCCTGTACTGTCCTGAAATGCAGACTAAGATATTAATTCAGAGTCTTCTATAATCTATAAGAGAGGTATTCTTGAAAAGACAAATGAACAATGAAAGATTTTTCTAATGTTGACCAAAGAGGTGAAGAAAAGGGTTCTGTTTTTAATAACCCAAAGGCAGTCTGTCAGAGACCAAATATTTTGCGGTATTGTTTGAAGTTAGGACAAGGAACACCCCCTTCAGTTTTGAACGTTTTAAGAATGGATAAGGAGATGAAGAATTTTTTTCTTGTTCCATAAAACATTTGATAGTAGAGAATCCATTTTCTTGAGATGAAATTAGGGGATATGCACAGGAATCATGGATTAGGTATACATAATTATGGGAGAAATTATCATTTTGATTGAATCAAGTCATTCCAACCAAGAAACAAAGAGGTGACCAAGAAGTGAGTACGATTTCAATTTTGAAAATGTCCTTAAGATTTAGGGACACAGGACACAGAGGAGGTATTAGAAGATGGGAACCATATTCCTATATATTTAATTTTAAAAGAATCCCAAGTGAAACCAGAGGAGGAGAATGAGTATTTTGTAACCTGGGAGAAAGTAAGAATATCTTGAGAGAGAGCTGGTTCTGAGGTTTCAGGGTTGGAGATAAAAAGAAGAATATCATCAGCATATGCTGCAGCTTTTAAATGACGTGCATAGTATTGAAAATCAGAGATTTAACTATTTAGTAAAAAATTGTTCTAAGGCTAGAAGGAATAATAAAGTTGATGAGGGGCATTCTTGCTGTACGCCTCTATGAAGAGGAATTATATTGAAGATTTACCATTAACTAATACTGAGGCTAACCGAGAATCATAAAAAGTACAGCTTAAAGAAAGGATAGTTGGGTTAAAACATGCCATTGTAGGGCTTTAAACATAAAGGGCCAATTTAGTCTGTCAAAAGCCTTTTCGGCTTCAATTGTAATGGCTACAAGAAGATAATCTTAGTGTGGCACTTTATTTAAAATGTCAAAAATACTCTGTCATTATTTGAGCCCATGGGGCCTTTGATGAAGTCTACTTCTTCTGGTCCAATTAGCTGAGGTAGGAATGACTTTTTACATAAAGCATGAAGTCTGGCAAAGATCTTATAATCAATATTGGCAAAAGAAATTGGTCAAATATTTTGCATAGGGTGTGGACTTTACCCAGTTTTAGGGACAAGACAAATTATAGCAGAAAGGGCTAGGATTAGGGTGAGCAATTTTGGTACTATAATGAAGGAACAATTAGAGTAAAAGTCAGCAGAAAAATCTTTAGGACCATGTTTTTTACCTTTTTGTAATGAAGATAAAGCTGTACTAGTTTCTAGAAGATAAATATCCTGATCTAAACTAGAGAAATCTAGGTTACTAATAGGGTGTTTGGGAAGTAAAGAAAATAAATAATCAATTGCAGATTTATCTGGGTCAGTCTCAGGAGTATAAAGTGAGTGGTAAAAGTTTACAAACTCATCAAGGATGTCTGAATCTTGATAGATTGAGGTACTTGTGGGACCTTTAAAAAACTAATTTTCTGATGCACTTTCCTAACTTTAACATAGTTAGCCAGAAGCTTGCACATTTTATCACAACCTCCATAATATCTAGAACTGCATTTTAATAAATAATTAGAGACATTATCAGAAGAGATTTTATTAAAATGAATTTTGGCTGCTATTAAATTTTGCAAAATATCCTTAGATTGTGAAAAGTAGAATTGCTGTGCCAATTTCTTAACATATGATAACAAGGTGATATGTTGGGCAGGGAGGTTTTTTTTCCTTAGCAACATAATCAATAATAATGAAGTGTTTTGCTTTGACTTTAAAGGAATCCCAAAGGAGTTGTGGGTACACAGGAGGATTTTGAAGTCTGTAGAAAAAATGCTGGTAAAAGTTATAAATGAGGACGAAAAGTGTGTATCTGAGAGTGAAGAGTTGTTAAACTTCTAGCAACTGGGAGATGGTTTTGGGGGTAATAAATGAAAATCTGCTATAACTAGTTCATGATCTGAGTAAAATAAGTTAAATCTCTACTTTAATAAGAGTACATTTATTATGCTCTTGGTCTGAGCACAAAGCTATTTTGTTCTCAATATGAATATATGAATCCTAGACTCCATATGTATGTATTTTTTTTTTTTGTACAGACAAATCAACCAATATTAAATGCATTCTTGTTTGATTGAACAGAATTTGGACACCCATATGATTCCTATCTGTTTGTTTTAATTTTCTTCATATTGACTACTGTTCTTTGAAATGTGTTTCCCTAAATGGTCCCTCTAGGTGCTGCTTTGGAGTCTCTTATACAGATATGGTGAGTGCTCCACTATTATTCTATTCTTAAAAGTCAGAAGTCAGACCTGCTTTGGACCACTGACCTTATTGAGAGATTTATTTACAATCCCCTGTGCACTGCTGGAACATCACTTTTAGTGATGATCCAGCGGCGCACACTGCACTGCCATATCTACAAGGCCACGTAAAGCCACCTTGTGTGGGTTTTCATGGCCTTGTAGATATGGTCTGAAGCAATGCAGCACAAGTAACTGTGTTGCCTTACCCTGCGATAGGGAGGCGTGACATGGGCATGACAGTAGATGTTCCAATGTAACACCCATTGCATTTGACACATTCCTAGATTTACAAGATTTCATTAACATGGGAATGGGTCAAAAACACACGCCTCTGTAGGGGAGGTGCAAGGCAGGCACAATGAAGAGAAATACCTTTCTCCTAATTTTTCCTTTTTCCATGTGTGCTGCTTCAGCAAACATAGAAAGAGGAAAACGCCTCTCATGATTGCTTTTGTGCAGGAAGGTGTTCCTTCCTGCATAAAAACAATCATACCTGCAACGCAGACACTCTTGCACCCTGGTACAAGGGTGCCCACAGTGGCACAAGGTAGCCCATTGTGCACCAGTGCAGGGGAGAAGGATATACATATGGTGCATTCCTTCTCTTTCCTTTTGATGAAGGTCAGTGCAGCAAGAATCCTGGAGATACTGCCCGGCTTCAAAACCTTGCAAATGAAGCCCTGAGTTTACAATGGTTTTGACTCTACTATGAACGAGGGACACACTGACCAGAAATCAAACTCACAAGACGATAGTACTAGTGTAGTAATAGACTGCACCAGTGTGAACATCCAAAAGATAACCCCAACTGTGTGCCTGGTTCTAATGGGAAACCCCAGACTTTGTTTAAATAGAATAAGTCACTATTAGCCATAGGCTCTTAATGTTCTATAGGCAAGTCCTTCAAAGTGAAGAACTTCCTGATTCTTGGACGGGAGCAATAATTAAATTTGCTCAATATATAATGTTGGGGACTCAACTCAGCTCAGCAAACAACTGTCTGATAGCCCTTATAGGCAACAAAGTAAACTACTTTGCAGCCTTACTGTTGGAAGATCTCAAGAGCTGGGACAATCATCAAGGATTATTCCCCTGAATCAAAAAGGATTTTGGAAAAAGCAAGGCTAATTATCCAATCTCATGGCAATCACCATGCTCATGGAGCCATCCATCCAAATTCACTCACTCGTGTACAAGTGCTTTGTTAACTCAAATGCAGCTTTTGGCCAGGATCTGAGGTAAATACTCTAGAGAAAGCTCTGCACATGGAGAATTCCTTCAAAGCTTTTGAGAGCTATAAACCTCTTGTGCACAGATACCTGGGTAACAATAAAACTGGCCAATGGAAGTTCCCTCTTCAGGAATATCAAAACTACAGTTGGTCTAAAATAAGAATGCGTTTTGGTGCCTCTGCTTTTCAGTATATCTCACAGGGACAGTGGACTTGGTAAATGCAAATCCCCCGAAGCTAGGAAGGAACAGCTATCTAATCTACTGTACACAGACGAACTGGCAATGCTGGGCCAAATGAGAGTGGGCCTGCCGAGACTTATTACCAAACTTAATGAATACATCAAGCTAAAAAAACTGGAGGTTAACTGAGCAAAAAAAAAAACATCAATTGCGGAAAAAGGATTAATATGCCTGCCACATGGCAGATGGATGGCACTTGCATAGAAAAAGTTAAGGAATACAAATACCTAGGCATCTGACTAAATTTAAGAGATTATTTTTTGCAGGAAAAAGAATGAATGAAAAACAAAGCAAGACACTTTTATAGCCTCATCAAAAAGTCTATTTGGCACCAGCCTGATCTCTTTCAGGTTATGTAAACAAAACCGAGCTCAACTCTCACATATGGAAGTAAAATAATGCTGGGCACAGATTCAAACCTGCTGAGTGACAATAGTGTATAAATCCATCTTCCAACTACCAATAATGGCCTACTGATTCAGGTCCATATTGAGTTTGGCTTTTGTAAACAATCTGTGGCCAGGCAGTACATGTTTCTTTAGCTCTGCCACAAACTAAGGCCCATACTTATGGGCTTTTGGTGCAGGGCAGAGCAGCAAGTCACCTTGCTGTGCTGCCCTGTGTCAAAGGATGGGGCTGGAACGTGACACATCTATGGCATCTGACATATTCCTGTCCTCCCACCCTGCCCTGGCACTGTTTCGGCACCTTCCTGCTCATAAGCAATCCTGGGAGAATTTGACTCTATACATGTTCAAAAAACAAGGAGAAATACAGATATTTCTCCACATTGCGCCTTATCTGGGAGCTGTAAGGTTTTGGGGCATCTGCAGGTTTACATGATCTTGTGCATCTGGGGGTGCATCAAAACCGATGAGTTTTGAGTGAGAACACCCACAGCAAGGCCCATGAAACTCCTCCCTAACGCAGGGTAAGGCAATGCAGCAATTTGCGCTGCCTCGTCTTACCTCATATCTATGAGGACATTCAAAGCCATGCAAAGTGGCTTTGCATGGCCTCATAGATATGATTTCAAAGTGACTCAACAGCAATGCCTGGGGCTCATAAATATGCCCCTAAGAGTATCAGATCCTAACATGTTAGATAGCACTATAAGGAACGTTTCAAGAAGCTCCAGGGGAAATCCGGCTCATGCCTGCCACCTAGAAGAAAGTTTGGAGAACCTGCATGCAAGGAACCGGAATTGGCAGCTAGACAGAATTTTTTTTAAAATGGTATCAGTCCCCAATTTCTGCACAGAGTACTGGATAAAAACACAATGACATAGTGTTCCCACGGATAGATTGTTCTAAATTCATGCAACACCTTAGGGCCACAGCAGTCCCTGGGAATCAATTACTCAAGGCACACAAAAAGCAAGTCCATGGCCCTCAGGTTCTGGGTACTGCCATCACTGGACTTTATCACGAAGTGGCAAAAGCAATCAAAAGAGGACAAACGCAGATTACGTAAACATGAAACTGAATTAATTACGCATTCTATGTGTTTGTGTCCTGCGCTCTTAGAAGCTCAAAGACCTTTGCTACGGAAGCCTTTCAGTGCCATGGACGTCCAGACATGCAGGCAGGCCGTCATGGCGGCTCCAAATTCCCCAAATACAATTTTGAAGATCCGATGTGTTACATTTATCTCCATATATTTGCATACGCTCCGCCTACAAGAAAACCAGGACCGAAATGTGGTTCATTAACCCAGGATGCACACTAGAGTCTTTAAAGACGTGTCCGCGGTTAGGACATTAGCTTGCACAGAAAAGTGCCATTAATCTATTGGAACTCAAATCCTTTCAGCCATATTTTTGCATGCATTTATCCGACTAATCCATCATATTATGGTACTCAAGTGTGATCTTAACGATACTTTTTAAATGGATAGCTGTATTTTTAGTGTTATCATTATAGTGTTTTTTTTAATCATATATGTTTTTTTTATCAAATGGAGCATGAGAAATACATTTCCAGATTTCACTGGGGTACTCAGCCATAGCTGTGCCTGGGCTCGTATATGGCCTTAGATACTCTACTTCCAACCAATAATAAATTAAAACGGTCCTAACTTTCAAAAGAAATAGAAGAGATGAGCACTGCTTTAATCAATCAATAAACCACTGGAGTTGCTGGAAATTGTCCAGGATCCTCAACTTGTTTAGGGTTTTAGATTGTCTCGTAATTAATTATAATTACGAGTGCTGGGATATTAATTGGCAGAGCTTGGAACATAAGGGACTGGCTAATTTGGATTCTAGTTGCTGAGGGGTACAGATTGCACTCATTGTCTGGCAAGTTCAAATTGGGGATTTTCAGTCCTTTGAAAAGAACATTTTGTGCCACAGTAGAGATGGTGAATTATATCCAGAATGAAAAGAACTTTATAAAGTATTGTAGCAGAGCAGTGAGTATTTTCAGCAGCAGACGAGAAACATGTCACTAATTAATAGTTAAAAGCTGCATTTAACTGCTTTGTATTCTAATAAATATGAGTTATTTTTGTTTCTTATGTTGTCTTGCTTGGTATTTGTACACCACCGCATTTCCCAATTATCTGGCCTATAGGCACAGGGCTTAATTTGTAATAAAATGAGTGCTGCTGCCCAAAACTCTGCTCTGAAACCCGCTGCCAGTGCAATTAAACATTGGTGCACTGAATATTCTGTGTCTCTATCTCATTCTAATAGGTGCATGCTTTCTCTCCTTCATGGACATTTAGGGTTCACTCAGGGGTCGCAACTGTGACCCTGGTACTGCCTTTGCAACCCTTGGCCTCAGAGGTGGCAAACTTAGTTCCACATTCTTTACTGTTTGCCTGTTTTTCATTGTACTAAAAGTAAATAATGTTCTTATATTCTATGTTAGTGTAGTTAGAAATACAGCACACTTAGGACCTATGGTGGAAGCTGTGATAAGTAAAAATGGATTTAAATCTATTTTCCATGTGTGCTAGCGGGTGAGAGTATGTTTAAATGAGAGAGGGTGTGCGTATGTGTGAGAAAATGTTTCTATATGTACAAGCATAAGTGTCTGAGTGAAAGTGAATGAGAGTCAAGTGACAGGTAGTGAGTGAGATAGTGTGAGATTGAGGACCAGATGTAATATTCTTTGATGCAAGGTAACACTGCACCATAGTTGCTCTGCTGCCTTGAGTCAGAGGGGGAGAGAACAAAATGCATCACAGCTTATAAGATATGGCACATATTTTCTCTCCCAGTGCTGTGGCATGCTTTGGTAGACATGCACCGATGCACATATCCATGTGCTGGAGTGCAAGGTGTGTGCATTCAGTCAAGCAAATTACTTGTACCGGGAGAGGTCCATTCCAGTACAAAACTATGCTTTAAGGCATTCCCCACTTTGTATGTGTGCTGCTCAGTACAGCACATATGCAAATTTGGGAAAAACAAGAATAAATGAAACACAAATCTCCTTGTTATGCCTGCCTCAAGGAGGCATAGCATTTTGGCACAAATTCCTGTCTACCAATGTTTATAGATTGGGATTTGCATCCAAACCATTGGGTGGTTGCATCGAAACCCACATTCACCATCCATAGAACTACCCCTTGATGCACAATATTGCAAAGCAGTGCAAAGCACAACTTTTCCTTACTTTGTGATTCTATCCAACACAAATCTGTAATTGTTGTGGTTAGGTCATGTGACATGTCATCCTGAAAAAAAAATCAGACAGGGGTCATATGATGTCACTTCTGTGATGTCACTGAGGTCAAAGAGTATGTGATGTCACTTCTGCTACCCCGGGAATTTTGATGAATCTGCGTCCAGGTACCAATATGACATATTTTCACTCTGTTCTTACATCTTTCTGCTTTGTTTTTTTTTCTGTCTCTTGCCCAAAAATATGTTGGCCTCCAAAAAAGTGCTGGGGACCTTCACTTGCAAACTAGTTCAAATTAAGTGCTGCACTTGGGGATTTTCACTATATATATATATATATATATATATATATATATATATACACACACACACACACACACATATATATATATATATATATATATATATATATACACATATATAATTGTTCAATGAAAAAAAAGGTTACCAGGATGCTATAGTAGGTTCAGATTTTACACACACTAAACCATAGAAATCCAGCAGTTATAGTTATAGTTATCTCAAGTAGCATTAACACATCCCCTAAGGTAACTATAACTTGCGCTTCCATCATACACAGTTTTCTCACAGTTTTTTCATCAATAATTTTACTGCAAAGGTTGCAGTGATATTATCAATGATGTCATAAAAGATGTCATGAGTGATGTAGTATGTGGGGTAGTTGGCAGTGCATGGTGTAATGCGTGAGCGCTGAAGAGGGAGCTCATATGGCCCTCAGGAGTGGTGCCCATGCTCCTTTTCCTGTATTTTTTGTAGATATTGGCATGCCTCCTTACCTGGTCCACCCAGGGGCTTTTTTCATGCTTGTTTTTTTTTGTTTTGTTTTTGCTGTGAGTTCTGGGCAAAAAAATTAAAAAAAACTTTTTTGTCCTAGAGTGGTCCCAGGGGGGGAAAGGAGGGGGTTGTTAAGAAAACTGAGTTTCTCATTTAATTCCCATAGGGAGTTTGGTCATGACTATAGTGCTAACCACTGGACAGAACTATACCAAATTTGTCAGCAAGCTAGCTTTTGGTCCAGAAAGCAATCTTTTCTGATATCTGTTCAGCAGTTTTAGAAATAATAAACAAAAAAGAAATAAAGATATATAGGCACACAGATCCTCCATTGATCCAACCGTCTCTGTGCTGATATTTGATGAGGTGCCAACACTTTAAACAGGAAGTGTGGGCAGCCATTTTGGGGCTTGGCTTGAGTCCCAAAAGAAAACATAAAAAAAGAAAAGGGGGGTATCTGACCCTCCACAAATTTTACTGTAAATTCAAAATAAAAAGTCAAGCGTTGTCTCCTGTGCTTGTTTAAAATGTAGCACCTAGGTGGGCCAGGTCCCTGGGGCATGAGGTAATATAACATATAAAGGAGGGTGCACACGGGGCCTCCCTCCTAGGTCTCATTTGAGCCCCAGGAATGGCACTTTCCCAGAACTTTAGTTAAGTAGTGGAGAGGGCCATGTAGACCTCCCTCGTGGGGCTTGTGCATGGCCCAGGTACCACCAACTCGCTGGGGCCAAAGATGTAATAAAAGATGGGAGGGGGCTGCTCGGCCCCCGTCCAAAGCCATGTTTGGCCCTGGGAACCACCACCTCCCCAGGACTGGACCATACCAATTAGAGGAGAGGGGCCCTCTGGCCCCCTCTCTGAGCCATTAATAGCCGTGGGGACTGCCACCCCCCAGGGCAGCCTCCTGCTAACTCCTGAGGTGTCCACCTTTGATGGATAGCTTGTGCTTGGTGGGAGGTGTCACAGCTAACCCAAGCAAAAGCAAACACAAACTCTGCTCCCAGCAAGCAGAAGCAAGAAAATTGCTCCTGCTTGCTGGGAGGAGAGTTTTCATCTGTTTGCCTGCCCACTGACATGCGGGCAGGAAAATAGGTGAACTATTGCTCCCTCATGCGGTGTGATGCATATTTAGAAGCTTCCAGCATGCAGGAGCACTGCCGGCTCCCGCAGGACGAGGCGGCAGCTGGGACCACTGGGACCTTGAGGCTCCCCCTACAGTCGCATCTAATGAAGAAACTCAAGGAACAAATCACATTGGTAAAGTTATAGACACACAAGGTCACAGGAGATATTAACATGGAGTCCTTTATGCAGCTGTAGTGTTAGAGATGTACTAACCATTTACCCTACAAGGTAGCACTTACTAATTAGCCATAGAAAGTAGTCCAGTAAAGTAGACATTTTGCACAAAATGGTGGCCTCTTCTTGGATAAATATGCAGGGTGGGATTCATTCTGGCATGATGGTTATTTCAGAGAAATTAAACCTCAACAGGAAGTACTTACAGATCTAAACAAAGCAGGTGTTCCAGTTGAAGGTCCACTTTTGTAAAGTACTAATCATCCTAACTTCTTGCGCATGGCCAAGGCAAAGCAAGTGAGTTTTCTCTGCATCTACACCTTGAAAAGTTATCAGTAATCCTTGTTGGGGGTGTGTAGGAGGCTGGACTGGCTTGTAGTGAGTACCAAGGGGTACTTGCACCTTGCACCAGGCCCAGTTATCCCTTATTAGTGTATAGGGTGTCTAGCAGCTTAGGCTGATAGATAATGGTAGCTTAGCAGAGCAGCTTAGGCTGAACTAGGAGACGTGTGAAGCCACTACAGTACCACTTAGTGTCATATGCACAATATCATAAGAAAACACAATACACAGTTATACTAAAAATAAAGGTACTTTATTTTTATGACAATATGCCAAAGTATCTTAGAGTGTACCCTCAGTGAGAGGATAGGAAATATACACAAGATATATATACACAATAGCAAAAATATGCAGTATAGTCTTAGAAAACAGTGCAAACAATGTATAGTTACAATAGGATGCAATGGGGAAACATAGGGATAGGGGCAACACAAACCATATACTCCAAAAGTGGAATGCGAACCACGAATGGACCCCAAACCTATGTGACCTTGTAGAGGGTCGCTGGGACTATTAGAAAATAGTGAGAGTTAGAAAAATAACCCTCCCCAAGACCCTGAAAAGTGAGTGCAAAGTGCACTAAAGTTCCCCTAAGGACAAAAGAGTCGTGTTAGAGGAATAATGCAGGAAAGACACAAACCAGCAATGCAACAACTGTGGATTTCCAATCTAGGGTACCTGTGGAACAAGGGGACCAAGTCCAAAAGTCACAAGCAAGTCGGAGATGGGCAGATGCCCAGGAAATGCCAGCTGCGGGTGCAAAGAAGCTTCGACTGGACAGAAGAAGCTGAGGTTTCTGCAGGAACGAAAAGGGCTAGAGACTTCCCCTTTGGTGGACGAATCCCTCTCGCTTTGGAGAGTCGTGCAGAAGTGTTTTCCCGCCGGAAGGACGCCAACAAGCCTTGCTACACGCAAATCGTGCGTTTGGCGTTTTTGGACGCTGCTGGGGCCCAGGAGGGACCAGGAGGTCGCAAATTGGACCTGCAGAGAGAGGGGACGTCGAGAAAGACAAGGAGCCCTCACTGAAGCAGGTAGCACCCGGAGAAGTGCCAGAAACAGGCACTACGAGGATGCGTGAAACGGTGCTCGCCGAAGTTGCACAAAGGAGTCCCACGTCGCCGGAGACCAACTTAGAAAGTCGTGCAATGCAGGTTAGAGTGCCGTGGACCCAGGCTTGGCTGTGCACAAAGGATTTCCGCCGGAAGTGCACAGGGGCCGGAGTAGCTGCAAAGTCGCGGTTCCCAGCAATGCAGCCCAGCGAGGTGAGGCAAGGACTTACCTCCACCAAACTCGGGCTGAAGAGTCACTGGACTGTGGATTCGAGGGACCTCGCTCGTCGTGCTGAGAGGAGACCCAAGGGACCGGTAATGCAGCTTTTTGGTGCCTGTGGTTGCAGGGGGAAGATTCCGTCGACCCACGGGAGATTTCTTCGGAGCTTCTGGTGCAGAGAGGAGGCAGGCTACCCCCACAGCATGCACAAGCAGGAAAACAGTCGAGAAGGCGGCAGGATCAGCGTTACAGAGTTGCAGTAGTCGTCTTTGCTACTATGTTGCAGGTTTGCAGGCTTCCAGCGCAGTCAGCGGTCGTTTCCTTATCAGAAGGTGAAGAGAGAGATGCAGAGGAACTCGGCTGAGCTCTTGCATTCGTTATCTAAAGTTTCCCCAGAGACAGAGACCCTAAATAGCCAGAAAAGAGGGTTTGGCTACCTAGGAGAGAGGAAAGGCTACTAACACCTGAAGGAGCCTATCAGCAGGAGTCTCTGACGTCACCTGGTGGCACTGGCCACTCAGAGCAGTCCAGTGTGCCAGCAGCACCTCTGTTTCCAAGATGGCAGAGGTCTGGAGCACACTGGAGGAGCTCTGGACACCTCCCAGGGGAGGTGCAGGTCAGGGGAGTGGTCACTCCCCTTTCCTTTGTCCAGTTTCGCGCCAGAGCAGGGGCTAAGGGGTCCCTGAACCGGTGTAGACTGGCTTATGCAGAATTGGGCACATCTGTGCCCAACAAAGCATTTCCAGAGGCTGGGGGAGGCTACTCCTCCCCTGCCTTCACACCATTTTCCAAAGGGAGAGGGTGTCACACCCTCTCTCAGAGGAAGTTCTTTGTTCTGCCATCCTGGGCCAGGCCTGGCTGGACCCCAGGAGGGCAGCTGCCTGTCTGAGGGGTTGGCAGCAGCAGCAGCTGCAGTGAAACCCCAGGAAGGGCAGTTTGGCAGTACCAGGGTCTGTGCTACAGACCACTGGGATCATGGAATTGTACCAACAATGCCAGGATGGCATAGAGGGGGCAATTCCATGATCATAGACATGTTACATGGCCATATTCGGAGTTACCATGGTGAAGCTACATATAGGTAGTGACCTATATGTAGTGCACGCGTGTAATGGTGTCCCCGCACTCACAAAGTTCAGTGAATTGGCTCTGAACAATGTGGGGGCACCTTGGCTAGTGCCAGGGTGCCCTCACACTAAGTAACTTTGCACCCAACCTTTACCAGGTAAAGGTTAGACATATAGGTGACTTATAAGTTACTTAAGTGCAGTGTAAAATGGCTGTGAAATAACGTGGACGTTATTTCACTCAGGCTGCAGTGGCAGGCCTGTGTAAGAATTGTCAGAGCTCCCTATGGGTGGCAAAAGAAATGCTGCAGCCCATAGGGATCTCCTGGAACCCCAATACCCTGGGTACCTCAGTACCATATACTAGGGAATTATAAGGATGTTCCAGTAAGCCAATGTAAATTGGTAAAAATAGTCACTAGCCTGTTAGTGACAATTTGAAAGTAATGAGAGAGCATAACCACTGAGGTTCTGGTTAGCAGAGCCTCAGTGAGACAGTTAGGCACCACACAGGGAACACATACATGCACACCTATGAGCACTGGGGCCCTGTGTGACAGGGTCCCAGTGACACATACATATAGGCCACAAACCTATGAGCACTGGGGTCCTGACCAGCAGGATCCCAGTGACACATAACAAACATACTGAAAACATAGTGTTTTCACTATGAGCACTGAGGCCTGGCTATCAGGATCCCAGTGAGACAGTGAAAACAGTGACAAACACCCTGACATACACTCACAAACAGGCCAAAAGTGGGGGTAACAAGGCTAGAAAGAGGCTACCTTCTCACACAACCCCCCCCCCAAACGAAGGACAATAAGGCTAACCTTGGCCAGTTGAGACTTTATTGTCTAAGTGGTGATAAGTAGAGAGTAGCTCTGCCATAGACTGGTTACTCCCTTCATCATCCTCTATATGGTTACTTCCCTGTGGGGATGTAAACCACCCTGTTTGAAGTTTTTTAGCTAAGCAACAATGTGAAGATGTATTTTCAGAGTTTCTATCAGTAAGTTTTAGTTTAGAGCAGTGGGAATTGTCCACTGAACCTATTTGTAGTGATGGAAATGCCAGACAGGGATGCTGTCTCAGAAAAGCCATAGCTGGGCAAAAACTTTGTCCATATGGCTGGAAGAGAGAACAGGGATGCTGTTTCTCTTGGGTTGGAGCAGGGCAGGGATGCTGTCCTATCAGCTCCACACTAGGGCAGGGATGCTGTCCTAAGTGTTGTGAGGCAGTGCAGAGTTTCTGCACTAAAGTTTCTCTGGGAGGGTTGGAGGGATGCTCCATGTTAACTAAAATGGTGCTCTTTTTCTCACCAATGTTAGTTATCCCACAGAGAGGTACTTCCACCTCAGGGAGTACAGTTTTGCCAACTGATGATTCCCTTGGAACAGGTGCCACCCCAGGAGAGGTTTCTCCCACCACAGGAATAGTATCCTGAATGGTAGGGTGGTTAGGGGATACTGTGATACCCTTTTTACCTGTTGATGGAGAGGGATCCTGAGTTTTCAGGCCTTCTCTCCTTTGCTTTTTCATTTCACTTGAAATGAGAGGGAACAATTCCTCAGGGATGCCCAGCATGGCTGCATGGGCATAAAACTCTACATCAGCCCAACCTGAGGTCTCTAGGTCATTACCTAAGAGACAGTCTACAGGTAAGCTAGGTGATACCACCACCTGCTTAGGGCCAGTAACTCCACCCCAACTAAACTGAATTATAGCTAAGGGAAGAAACTTAGTGGAGTTATGGACATCAATAATCTTATACTGTTGTCCAATGATGTGTTGATCCGGGTGCACTAGGTTTTCAGTCACCAAAGTGAAACTGGCACCTGTGTCCCTGTAGGCCAAGGCCTCAACACCATTTATTGAAACTGTCTGCCTGTACTTATCCATTGTAAGGGGACAAGCAGCCAGTGTGGCAAGGCCAATGCCACTAGGTGTGACAGAAACTGTCTTGGGACTGATTACATCAGTTTCCACTATGGACCCATAAGTGAACCCAACTACACCCTTTGCTTGACTGTTGCCAGCAGTCCCACCACTAGTACCACTACTGCTAGGGGCACTAGAGCTTGATGTATTAGTGGTGGTAGGCTCAGGGGGTTTACCTGGACAGGACTTATCCCCTGGCCTATGGCCTCTATTTTTACACACAAAGCACCAAGGCTTTTTAATGTGTGCAGGTTGGGAAGAAGAGGAAGAATTTGTTTTATCCCCACCCTCTGAAGAGTGTTTAAGATTTGAAGTGGGATCTTTGGTTTTACCCTTATCCCCATGCTTATCTTGAGATTTTTCACCATCTTTCTTCTTATTGCCATCTTTGTCACCCCCTGTATGAACTTTTCTGTTCACCCTTGTTCTGACCCATTTGTCTGCCTTCTTTCCCAATTCTTGGGGAGAGGTCAGATCAGAGTCTACCAGGTACTGGTGCAACAAATCAGACACACAATTATTAAGTATATGCTCTCTCAGGAATGTGTTATACAGGCTTTCATAATCAGTAACTTTACTGCCATGTAACCACCCCTCCAAGGCCTTCACTGAATGGTCAATGAAATCAACCCAGTCTTGTGAAGACTCCTTTTTGGTCTCTCTGAACTTTATCCTGTACTGTTCAGTGATTAAGCCATAACCATCCAGGAGTGCATTCTTAAGAACTGTAAAATTATTGGCATCATTTTCTTTCACAGTAAGGAGCCTATCCCTACCTTTTCCACTAAATGATAGCCATAGGATAGCAGCCCACTGCCTTTGAGGGACATCCTGTACAACACAGGCCCTCTCAAGTGCAGCAAACCACTTGTTAATGTCATCCCCCTCCTTATAAGGGGGAACTATCTTGTGCAGATTCCTGGAATCATGCTCTTTTGCAGGATGACTATGGGGAATACTGCTGCTGCCACCATGGGTATCTAAACCCAACTTCTGTCTTTCCTTCTCTAATTCTAAAGACTGTCTATCCAAATCCAGCTGTTGCTTCTTGAGCTTCAGTCTGGTTTGTTCCACTCTCAATCTATTGAGCTCCCTTTCTAACAATCTGTCATCAGGGTGGGTGGGAGGGACATTTCTAGATACAGAGGTATGATGGGAATGAACAGAAGGAGACCTGTCCCTTACAGAGGGCACCCTAACAGCTTGGCTACCAGCATAATGTGAGAGCACACCATCAGTATGGTGTGATTCAACCTCTGTACCAACTATGCTAGACTGTCTAGTAATGGGCAGGCTGAGAGGTTTCTTTCCTGAACCTTTTCCTGGGGGAGTCCCTGGATCAGATTGAGAACTATTAGCTACTTTTTCTACAGATTGGGCACTTATGGCCTTATCCTGTACTCTAAGCATGTTAATTAACAGTTCTAAGGAAGGATTCTTCCCTACACTCAAACCTCTCTCTATGCAGAGACTCCTTGCTCCTTTCCAGCTAAGGTGATCATATGCAAGTTTGGTCAGTTCAACATTTTTGCCTGTGCCAGACATTTTTTAGAGAGAGTTAAAGTGATAGAAAAAGAAAAAAAAGTTTTCAGAACTTTTTGGAAAGACAGAAAAAAACTTTTTAAACTTTTAAGAACTTTTTGAAAGTTTTAGAAGTACTTTTCAGCACTTAGAAAAGAGTGAAAAGAGGAAATGCAAAACTTTTTGGCTATGTGTATATACACTGACCTTGTTTTGTATATTTTTCTCTTATGAAAAGTACAATGACAAGAGTGGTAAGTAGTCTCAAGCACTTATCCCACCACTGCACAACCAATGTAGGAGGCTGGACTGGCTTGTAGTGAGTACCAAGGGGTACTTGCACCTTGCACCAGGCCCAGTTATCCCTTATTAGTGTATAGGGTGTCTAGCAGCTTAGGCTGATAGATAATGGTAGCTTAGCAGAGCAGCTTAGGCTGAACTAGGAGACGTGTGAAGCCACTACAGTACCACTTAGTGTCAAATGCACAATATCATAAGAAAACACAATACACAGTTATACTAAAAATAAAGGTACTTTATTTTTATGACAATATGCCAAAGTATCTTAGAGTGTACCCTCAGTGAGAGGATAGGAAATATACACAAGATATATATACACAATAGCAAAAATATGCAGTATAGTCTTAGAAAACAGTGCAAACAATGTATAGTTACAATAGGATGCAATGGGGAAACATAGGGATAGGGGCAACACAAACCATATACTCCAAAAGAGGAATGCGAACCACGAATGGACCCCAAACCTATGTGACCTTGTAGAGGGTCGCTGGGACTATTAGAAAATAGTGAGAGTTAGAAAAATAACCCTCCCCAAGACCCTGAAAAGTGAGTGCAAAGTGCACTAAAGTTCCCCTAAGGACAAAAGAGTCGTGTTAGAGGAATAATGCAGGAAAGACACAAACCAGCAATGCAACAACTGTGGATTTCCAATCTAGGGTACCTGTGGAACAAGGGGACCAAGTCCAAAAGTCACAAGCAAGTCGGAGATGGGCAGATGCCCAGGAAATGCCAGCTGCGGGTGCAAAGAAGCTTCGACTGGACAAAAGAAGCTGAGGTTTCTGCAGGAACGAAAAGGACTAGAGACTTCCCCTTTGGTGGACGGATCCCTCTCGCCTTGGAGAGTCGTGCAGAAGTGTTTTCCCGCCGGAAGGACGCCAACAAGCCTTGCTACACGCAAATCGTGCGTTTGGCGTTTTTGGACGCTGCTGGGGCCCAGGAGGGACCAGGAGGTCGCAAATTGGACCTGCAGAGAGAGGGGACGTCGAGCAAGACAAGGAGCCCTCACTGAAGCAGGTAGCACCCGGAGAAGTGCCAGAAACAGGCACTACGAGGATGCGTAAAACGGTGCTTGCCGAAGTTGCACAAAGGAGTCCCACGTCGCCGGAGACCAACTTAGAAAGTCGTGCAATGCAGGTTAGAGTGCCGTGGACCCAGGCTTGGCTGTGCACAAAGGATTTCCGCCGGAAGTGCACAGGGGCCGGAGTAGCTGCAAAGTCGCGGTTCCCAGCAATGCAGCCCAGCGAGGTGAGGTAAGGACTTACCTCCACCAAACTCGGGCTGAAGAGTCACTGGACTGTGGGGGGTCACTTGGACAGAGTCGCTGGATTCGAGGGACCTCGCTCGTTGTGCTGAGAGGAGACCCAAGGGACCGGTAATGCAGCTTTTTGGTGCCTGCGGTTGCAGGGGGAAGATTCCGTCGACCCACGGGAGATTTCTTCGGAGCTTCTGGTGCAGAGAGGAGGCAGGCTACCCCCACAGCATGCACAAGCAGGAAAACAGTCGAGAAGGCGGCAGGATCAGCGTTACAGAGTTGCAGTAGTCGTCTTTGCTACTATGTTGCAGGTTTGCAGGCTTCCAGCGCAGTCAGCGGTCGTTTCCTTATCAGAAGGTGAAGAGAGAGATGCAGAGGAACTCGGCTGAGCTCTTGCATTCGTTATCTAAAGTTTCCCCAGAGACAGAGACCCTAAATAGCCAGAAAAGAGGGTTTGGCTACCTAGGAGAGAGGAAAGGCTACTAACACCTGAAGGAGCCTATCAGCAGGAGTCTCTGACGTCACCTGGTGGCACTGGCCACTCAGAGCAGTCCAGTGTGCCAGCAGCACCTCTGTTTCCAAGATGGCAGAGGTCTGGAGCACACTGGAGGAGCTCTGGACACCTCCCAGGGGAGGTGCAGGTCAGGGGAGTGGTCACTCCCCTTTCCTTTGTCCAGTTTCGCGCCAGAGCAGGGGCTAAGGGGTCCCTGAACCGGTGTAGACTGGCTTATGCAGAATTGGGCACATCTGTGCCCAACAAAGCATTTCCAGAGGCTGGGGGAGGCTACTCCTCCCCTGCCTTCACACCATTTTCCAAAGGGAGAGGGTGTCACACCCTCTCTCAGAGGAAGTTCTTTGTTCTGCCATCCTGGGCCAGGCCTGGCTGGACCCCAGGAGGGCAGCTGCCTGTCTGAGGGGTTGGCAGCAGCAGCAGCTGCAGTGAAACCCCAGGAAGGGCAGTTTGGCAGTACCAGGGTCTGTGCTACAGACCACTGGGATCATGGAATTGTACCAACAATGCCAGGATGGCATAGAGGGGGCAATTCCATGATCATAGACATGTTACATGGCCATATTCGGAGTTACCATGGTGAAGCTACATATAGGTAGTGACCTATATGTAGTGCACGCGTGTAATGGTGTCTCGCACTCACAAAGTTCAGTGAATTGGCTCTGAACAATGTGGGGGCACCTTGGCTAGTGCCAGGGTGCCCTCACACTAAGTAACTTTGCACCCAACCTTTACCAGGTAAAGGTTAGACATATAGGTGACTTATAAGTTACTTAAGTGCAGTGTAAAATGGCTGTGAAATAACGTGGACGTTATTTCACTCAGGCTGCAGTGGCAGGCCTGTGTAAGAATTGTCAGAGCTCCCTATGGGTGGCAAAAGAAATGCTGCAGCCCATAGGGATCTCCTGGAACCCCAATACCCTGGGTACCTCAGTACCATATACTAGGGAATTATAAGGGTGTTCCAGTAAGGCAATGTAAATTGGTAAAAATAGTCACTAGCCTGTTAGTGACAATTTGAAAGTAATGAGAGAGCATAACCACTGAGGTTCTGGTTAGCAGAGCCTCAGTGAGACAGTTAGGCACCACACAGGGAACATATACATGCACACCTATGAGCACTGGGGCCCTGTGTGACAGGGTCCCAGTGACACATACATATAGGCCACAAACCTATGAGCACTGGGGTCCTGACCAGCAGGATCCCAGTGACACATAACAAACATACTGAAAACATAGTGTTTTCACTATGAGCACTGAGGCCTGGCTATCAGGATCCCAGTGAGACAGTGAAAACAGTGACAAACACCCTGACATACACTCACAAACAGGCCAAAAGTGGGGGTAACAAGGCTAGAAAGAGGCTACCTTCTCACACAACCCCCCCCCCAAACGAAGGACAATAAGGCTAACCTTGGCCAGTTGAGACTTTATTGTCTAAGTGGTGATAAGTAGAGAGTAGCTCTGCCATAGACTGGTTACTCCCTTTATCATCCACTATATGGTTACTTCCCTGTGGGGATGTAAACCACCCTGTTTGAAGTTTTTTAGCTAAGCAACAATGTGAAGATGTATTTTCAGAGTTTCTATCAGTAAGTTTTAGTTTAGAGCAGTGGGAATTGTCCACTGAACCTATTTGTAGTGATGGAAATGCCAGACAGGGATGCTGTCTCAGAAAAGCCATAGCTGGGCAAAAACTTTGTCCATATGGCTGGAAGAGAGAACAGGGATGCTGTTTCTCTTGGGTTGGAGCAGGGCAGGGATGCTGTCCTATCAGCTCCACACTAGGGCAGGGATGCTGTCCTAAGTGTTGTGAGGCAGTGCAGAGTTTCTGCACTAAAGTTTCTCTGGGAGGGTTGGAGGGATGCTCCATGTTAACTAAAATGGTGCTCTTTTTCTCACCAATGTTAGTTATCCCACAGAGAGGTACTTCCACCTCAGGGAGTACAGTTTTGCCAACTGATGATTCCCTTGGAACAGGTGCCACCCCAGGAGAGGTTTCTCCCACCACAGGAATAGTATCCTGAATGGTAGGGTGGTTAGGGGATACTGTGATACCCTTTTTACCTGTTGATGGAGAGGGATCCTGAGTTTTCAGGCCTTCTCTCCTTTGCTTTTTCATTTAATTTGAAATGAGAGGGAACAATTCCTCAGGGATGCCCAGCATGGCTGCATGGGCATAAAACTCTACATCAGCCCAACCTGAGGTCTCTAGGTCATTACCTAAGAGACAGTCTACAGGTAAGCTAGGTGATACCACCACCTGCTTAGGGCCAGTAACTCCACCCCAACTAAACTGAATTATAGCTAAGGGAAGAAACTTAGTGGAGTTATGGACATCAATAATCTTATACTGTTGTCCAATGATGTGTTGATCCGGGTGCACTAGGTTTTCAGTCACCAAAGTGAAACTGGCACCTGTGTCCCTGTAGGCCAAGGCCTCAACACCATTTATTGAAACTGTCTGCCTGTACTTATCCATTGTAAGGGGACAAGCAGCCAGTGTGGCAAGGCCAATGCCACTAGGTGTGACAGAAACTGTCTTGGGACTGATTACATCAGTTTCCACTATGGACCCATAAGTGAACCCAACTACACCCTTTGCTTGACTGTTGCCAGCAGTCCCACCACTAGTACCACTACTGCTAGGGGCACTAGAGCTTGATGTATTAGTGGTGGTAGGCTCAGTGGGTTTACCTGGACAGGACTTATCCCCTGGCCTATGGCCTCTATTTTTACACACAAAGTACCAAGGCTTTTTAATGTGTGCAGGTTGGGAAGAAGAGGAAGAATTTGTTTTATCCCCACCCTCTGAAGAGTGTTTAAGATTTGAAGTGGGATCTTTGGTTTTACCCTTATCCCCATGCTTATCTTGAGATTTTTCACCATCTTTCTTCTTATTGCCATCTTTGTCACCCCCTGTATGAACTTTTCTGTTCACCCTTGTTCTGACCCATTTGTCTGCCTTCTTTCCCAATTCTTGGGGAGAGGTCAGATCAGAGTCTACCAGGTACTGGTGCAACAAATCAGACACACAATTATTAAGTATATGCTCTCTCAGGATTGTGTTATACAGGCTTTCATAATCAGTAACTTTACTGCCATGTAACCACCCCTCCAAGGCCTTCACTGAATGGTCAATGAAATCAACCCAGTCTTGTGAAGACTCCTTTTTGGTCTCTCTGAACTTTATCCTGTACTGTTCAGTGGTTAAGCCATAACCATCCAGGAGTGCATTCTTAAGAACTGTAAAATTATTGGCATCATTTTCTTTCACAGTAAGGAGCCTATCCCTACCTTTTCCACTAAATGATAGCCATAGGATAGCAGCCCACTGCCTTTGAGGGACATCCTGTACAACACAGGCCCTCTCAAGTGCAGCAAACCACTTGTTAATGTCATCCCCCTCCTTATAAGGGGGAACTATCTTGTGCAGATTCCTGGAATCATGCTCTTTTGCAGGATGACTATGGGGAATACTGCTGCTGCCACCATGGGTATCTAAACCCAACTTCTGTCTTTCCTTCTCTAATTCTAAAGACTGTCTATCCAAATCCAGCTGTTGCTTCTTGAGCTTCAGTCTGGTTTGTTCCACTCTCAATCTATTGAGCTCCCTTTCTAACAATCTGTCATCAGGGTGGGTGGGAGGGACATTTCTAGATACAGAGGTATGATGGGAATGAACAGAAGGATACCTGTCCCTTACAGAGGGCACCCTAACAGCTTGGCTACCAGCATAATGTGAGAGCACACCATCAGTATGGTGTGATTCAACCTCTGTACCAACTATGCTAGACTGTCTAGTAATGGGCAGGCTGAGAAGTTTCTTTCCTGAACCTTTTCCTGGGGGAGTCCCTGGATCAGATTGAGAACTATTAGCTACTTTTTCTACAGATTGGGCACTTATGGCCTTATCCTGTACTCTAAGCATATTAATTAACAGTTCTAAGGAAGGATTCTTCCCTACACTCAAACCTCTCTCTATGCAGAGACTCCTTGCTCCTTTCCAGCTAAGGTGATCATATGCAAGTTTGGTCAGTTCAACATTTTTGCCTGTGCCAGACATTTTTTAGAGAGAGTTAAAGTGATAGAAAAAGAAAAAAAAGTTTCCAGAACTTTTTGGAAAGACAGAAAAAAACTTTTTAAACTTTTAAGAACTTTTTGAAAGTTTTAGAAGTACTTTTCAGCACTTAGAAAAGAGTGAAAAGAGGAAATGCAAAACTTTTTGGCTATGTGTATATACACTGACCTTGTTTTGTATATTTTTCTCTTATGAAAAGTACAATGACAAGAGTGGTAAGTAGTCTCAAGCACTTATCCCACCACTGCACAACCAATGTAGGAGGCTGGACTGGCTTGTAGTGAGTACCAAGGGGTACTTGCACCTTGCACCAGGCCCAGTTATCCCTTATTAGTGTATAGGGTGTCTAGCAGCTTAGGCTGATAGATAATGGTAGCTTAGCAGAGCAGCTTAGGCTGAACTAGGAGACGTGTGAAGCCACTACAGTACCACTTAGTGTCAAATGCACAATATCATAAGAAAACACAATACACAGTTATACTAAAAATAAAGGTACTTTATTTTTATGACAATATGCCAAAGTATCTTAGAGTGTACCCTCAGTGAGAGGATAGGAAATATACACAAGATATATATACACAATAGCAAAAATATGCAGTATAGTCTTAGAAAACAGTGCAAACAATGTATAGTTACAATAGGATGCAATGGGGAAACATAGGGATAGGGGCAACACAAACCATATACTCCAAAAGTGGAATGCGAACCACGAATGGACCCCAAACCTATGTGACCTTGTAGAGGGTCGCTGGGACTATTAGAAAATAGTGAGAGTTAGAAAAATAACCCTCCCCAAGACCCTGAAAAGTGAGTGCAAAGTGCACTAAAGTTCCCCTAAGGACAAAAGAGTCGTGTTAGAGGAATAATGCAGGAAAGACACAAACCAGCAATGCAACAACTGTGGATTTCCAATCTAGGGTACCTGTGGAACAAGGGGACCAAGTCCAAAAGTCACAAGCAAGTCGGAGATGGGCAGATGCCCAGGAAATGCCAGCTGTGGGTGCAAAGAAGCTTCGACTGGACAGAAGAAGCTGAGGTTTCTGCAGGAACGAAAAGGGCTAGAGACTTCCCCTTTGGTGGACGGATCCCTCTCGCCTTGGAGAGTCGTGCAGAAGTGTTTTCCCGCCGGAAGGACGCCAACAAGCCTTGATACACGCAAATCGTGCGTTTGGCGTTTTTGGACGCTGCTGGGGCCCAGGAGGAACCAGGAGGTCGCAAATTGGACATGCAGAGAGAAGAGACGTCGAGCAAGACAAGGAGCCCTCACTGAAGCAGGTAGCACCCAGAGAAGTGCCAGAAACAGGCACTACGAGGATGCGTGAAACGGTACTCGCCGAAGTTGCACAAAGGAGTCCCACGTCGCCGGAGACCAACTTAGAAAGTCGTGCAATGCAGGTTAGAGTGCCGTGGACCCAGGCTTGGCTGTGCACAAAGGATTTCTGCCGGAAGTGCACAGGGGCCGGAGTAGCTGCAAAGTCGCGGTTCACCGCAATGCAGCCCAGCGAGGTGAGGCAAGGACTTACCTCCACCAAACTCGGGCTGAAGAGTCACTGGACTGTGGGGGTCACTTGGACAGAGTCGCTGGATTCGAGGGACCTCGCTCGTCGTGCTGAGAGGAGACCCAAGGGACCGGTAATGCAGCTTTTTGGTGCCTGCGGTTGCAGGGGGAAGATTCCGTCGACCCACGGGAGATTTCTTCGGAGCTTCTGGTGCAGAGAGGAGGCAGGCTACCCCCACAGCATGCACAAGCAGGAAAACAGTCGAGAAGGCGGCAGGATCAGCGTTACAGAGTTGCAGTAGTCGTCTTTGCTACTATGTTGCAGGTTTGCAGGCTTCCAGCGCGGTCAGCGGTCGTTTCCTTATCAGAAGGTGAAGAGAGAGATGCAGAGGAACTCGGCTGAGCTCTTGCATTCATTATCTAAAGTTTCCCCAGAGACAGAGACCCTAAATAGCCAGAAAAGAGGGTTTGGCTACCTAGGAGAGAGGAAAGGCTACTAACACCTGAAGGAGCCTATCAGCAGGAGTCTCTGACGTCACCTGGTGGCACTGGCCACTCAGAGCAGTCCAGTGTGCCAGCAGCACCTCTGTTTCCAAGATGGCAGAGGTCTGGAGCACACTGGAGGAGCTCTGGACACCTCCCAGGGGAGGTGCAGGTCAGGGGAGTGGTCACTCCCCTTTCCTTTGTCCAGTTTCGCGCCAGAGCAGGGGCTAAGGGGTCCCTGAACCGGTGTAGACTGGCTTATGCAGAATTGGGCACATCTGTGCCCAACAAAGCATTTCCAGAGGCTGGGGGAGGCTACTCCTCCCCTGCCTTCACACCATTTTCCAAAGGGAGAGGGTGTCACACCCTCTCTCAGAGGAAGTTCTTTGTTCTCCCATCCTGGGCCAGGCCTGGCTGGACCCCAGGAGGGCAGCTGCCTGTCTGAGGGGTTGGCAGCAGCAGCAGCTGCAGTGAAACCCCAGGAAGGGCAGTTTGGCAGTACCAGGGTCTGTGCTACAGACCACTGGGATCATGGAATTGTACCAACAATGCCAGGATGGCATAGAGGGGGCAATTCCATGATCATAGACATGTTACATGGCCATATTCGGAGTTACCATGGTGAAGCTACATATAGGTAGTGACCTATATGTAGTGCACGCGTGTAATGGTGTCCCCGCACTCACAAAGTTCAGTGAATTGGCTCTGAACAATGTGGGGGCACCTTTGCTAGTGCCAGGGTGCCCTCACACTAAGTAACTTTGCACCCAACCTTTACCAGGTAAAGGTTAGACATATAGGTGACTTATAAGTTACTTAAGTGCAGTGTAAAATGGCTGTGAAATAACGTGGACGTTATTTCACTCAGGCTGCAGTGGCAGGCCTGTGTAAGAATTGTCAGAGCTCCCTATGGGTGGCAAAAGAAATGCTGCAGCCCATAGGGATCTCCTGGAACCCCAATACCCTGGGTACCTCAGTACCATATACTAGGGAATTATAAGGGTGTTCCAGTAAGCCAATGTAAATTGGTAAAAATAGTCACTAGCCTGTTAGTGACAATTTGAAAGTAATGAGAGAGCATAACCACTGAGGTTCTGGTTAGCAGAGCCTCAGTGAGACAGTTAGGCACCACACAGGCAACATATACATGCACACCTATGAGCACTGGGGCCCTGTGTGACAGGGTCCCAGTGACACATACATATAGGCCACAAACCTATGAGCACTGGGGTCCTGACCAGCAGGATCCCAGTGACACATAACAAACATACTGAAAACATAGTGTTTTCACTATGAGCACTGAGGCCTGGCTATCAGGATCCCAGTGAGACAGTGAAAACAGTGACAAACACCCTGACATACACTCACAAACAGGCCAAAAGTGGGGGTAACAAGGCTAGAAAGAGGCTACCTTCTCACAGGGTGTTTGCATCCTTGCTCTTTCGAGCGCAATAGGTCATGTAGTGACTGCGATTAGTGGGTTCTTTCTTGTCATCTGCTGCTGAAACCAGAGTGTTATTTCTTTTAAGAACTGCCTGTATGTAAAAAGGCCTAGAAGTCTTCCTGTTTGGCTCCACCCCCTATAAATTTCTGGAATGCAATGTCTTCCTGTCCTTTTCCTAGGATGATGGACAGGTTACTAAAAGGCCCACCGAGCGCGTTTCCTGCTGATTTTGGAGACGTGTTCTTGATGCACAGGAATATGATCATATTTTCATCAAACAAAGACAGGGGGTAGGCCGCAGGTCTTGGCCACAGGCCAGGCTCTGGGTCCAAATCCTGCCTTGCACAGCTGACGGCCCTGCTTGGCACAGGGTTGGGTGTCGATAGGGTGTTGGCTGCCGGGCCTGGCAGCAGGCCAGGCCCTGCAGCCAATCCCCACCATGCATGGCCAAAGGCTGTGCATGGCAAGGGGTTTGGTGCTTATCGGTGGTTGGCCGCAGGGCCTGGTCACAGGCTGTGTTTAGATTAACATAAAGTAATTAAAATTACTTAACATTAAAGAAGCATAGCAATTCAATGAAAAAAAAACAAGGTTACAGGGACATTATAGTTAGATAATAGAATAAAAAAAAAGAAAATTGACTTGAAAAGCAAAGGTTACATGGACGTTATAGCTAGGCTCACATTTCAAACATGCAAAACCATAGAAATTCAGCTGTTATATGCACAGTTATTTTAAGTAACTATAACTAGTTTCCTAAGGTAATTAACTTGGCCCTCGCCATGCACTGCTAATTTCCCATATAGAAAATCAGTCATGACATCTTCTTTGTCATTATTTAAATTATCACTGCAACATTTGCAATTAAATTATTGATGAGGTAACTCTGCATGGCAGGGTGCGAGTTATAGTTAGTTACCTTAGGGCACGAGTTGTAGTACTTCAAATAACTCTATAACACCTGGGTCACATACAATATGATCCATTTTGCGGGCAGTGGGAGAACCCCAATGTACCCACGGCCCCAGCTGTCTCTGCTGCCAGCACCATATTGTGTGCTGGCAGGAGACAGCTCCATTACTTTGCTCAAGCCCATGTGGGACCAGCATTTTTCTCTGCTTCCACCTTGGTTGAGGTCCTCCTGGCCTCTTTAATGTTTTGGGAGGGGGGCACTGCCCCCCTCCCCATTATACAAATACAAGCCTCTGAGGTTGGGACACCAGAATTGTTATTACTAAATTACTAGGGAAGCCCTTGTTTTGCAAACCATTCCTTTCAACCTCTAGACCAACTGGGATAACTTCCCTGGAAGAAGGGTTCCTGAAGACTACACAGGGGAAGTAATTAGAGGAAGAATCCAGTCAATTTTCCCTGCCATTGATTTTTAACAGAAAGAAACTTGTCCTTCTGGCCCAAAATGAAAACACCAGTATCAACTCTCTGTCCGCTCTCTCCAGTCTGTCTTACAACCTATAAATTAGAGTAAATTGGGAAATGATGAGAGAAGCATCCAATGGCAAAGTAACCTCACCTGTTGGTAGGGGAGGCGGGAGCCATTGTCAAGGAAGCATTATTAGTATGCATACGCAAACTAACCAGCTGTGTATTCTGCTCACACTACATAAGCACTGTGCACTGCACATGTGCATTTAGCTGTTGCACTGTAGAAGAAAGAATCACTGGCACACTGACATTAGAGAGAAGTAGAGTGCATGACTATGCACTGTTTGCTTCAATACTCAAGTACACCTTCATGCTTTTGCAGAGTAAGTGTAAAGCAAGCAGTTGAAGACAAAGGACATGATTTGGATCTTGGCGGTAAGGGTCCTGCCATTGATTTTTCATTGGATTTCCCGTCCGTCAACTTGGCAGTCTGCCTGCCCAATTTAGATGTTGGCGAGTCCATTGATGAAAGGCTGCTGACGAACTGCCGTCACTGCCAAGAATCACCACCTGCGTTGACGGCACCATAGGCAAAAGCGATGGAACTGCAGTCACTTTTCCTGCCAAGCCACTCATGATGTGCATTCCCTTCAACCTATCTGTGGGGGTCAAACCTCCACACCTGAGTTGACTGATTGGGAGGATTATAGGCACAAAACTCAGCTTTCTTTCATTTTTCCCATTTCCTGTCACCATGAATCTGATCATAGAAGTACTACTTTTGCTGCTGCTACTGCTGGTCCAAGATGAAAATCAATCCTGTTGTCACTGGAACAGAAGGTAAGTCACTGTTTTTACCTGCCATACTCAGAACTGTCACTCTACATTAGCACTGGACTTCAGCATGGGTAGCAAAGGTTTGCAACCAATGCTACAAAAATGTACAATGCATATATCTGTTATGTGTTTGAAAACACACCTCAAGATATTACTAGTGCCCACTAATCTGGTACTGACTGCCTCTATGGCAATGGACACCTAGACCAAAAGTCACAGCAATCCCAAAGAAAAATGTGGCCATACAGGTGTGTGCAATAATGTCCACTAAAATACCACATCATATACATGAACAATATAACCAATAAAAACTACTCAAATCCATGAATCTGTAGCTTTTGCACTACAAAATGCGACAAGGGTGTGTGCACAGAATGTGCAACCAATCTTACCTCTAAACTGCAAACATGTCAGAGATCTATGATTGTCACATGTCCCCTTGGTGTCTGCAATATATGACAAACATTAGATGTAATTTAATTCTAAAGTGGCAGGTTCCCTGTGAAATGCATAAGTGCATATTATTGACACATCATGTCAAAAGAAACACACAGGCATATTCCAGTCACAGTAACAGAAAGACATTTAGGGGGTCATTCTAACTCTGGCGGGCGGCGGAGGCCGCCCGCCAGAGTTCCCCCCTCCGAAATACCGCACCGCGGTCAGTAGACCGCGGAGGGTATTCTGAGTTTTTCCCTGGGCTGGCGGGCGGTCGCCAAAAGACCGCCCGCCAGCCCAGGGAAAAACTCCCTTCCCACGAGGATGCCGGCTCGTAATCGAGCCGGCGGAGTGGGAAGGTGCGACGGGTGCTGTTGCACCCGTCGCGTATTTCACTGTCTGCCAAGCAGACAGTGAAATACTTGTAGGGGCCCTCTTACGGGGGCCCCTGCAGTGCCCATGCCAGTGGCATGGGCACTGCAGGGGCCCCCAGGGGCCCCGCGACCCCCCCTACCGCCATCCGGTTCCCGGCGGGCGGACCGCCGGGAACTGGATGGCGGTAGGGGGGGTCGGAATCCCCTGCGCCGCCTTAGAGGATTCCAAAGGGCGGCGGTACACTGGCGGGAGACCGCCAATGTTGCCGGTCCGACCGCGGCTTTACCGCCGCGGTCGGAATGCCCTTCGGAGCACCGCCGGCCTGTCGGCGGTGCTCCCGCCGACCCTGGCCCCGGCGGTCTTAGACCGCCGGGGTCAGAATGACCCCCTTAATATTGGTGTAAGTGTTCAGTAACATGAAGAATGCTTGCACCAAAATTAACATGTCCATCACAAGTGTACAACAACAACATATGCCTTTTAAAAAATATCTAAACAACCTCTGCTTGTCACCGTCACAAATGAGATTACGCACATGGCACTCAATAGCAGGAATAACATCATCAGAAAAAAAATAGTAACAATCAAAATATAAGGCCAGGACACAGGTAGTTTCAAGGAAAATATGTTTTATATTTTCATGAGATGAGGGTTTGGATTTGGAAGGGGTGGGTTGAGGTGTGAAAGTGTTACAAGATGTTGGGTGGGATGGTCTTAGGTTTAGGAGGGGTGTTCTGGGATGAGGAAGGGGTCACAGCCATGAAAACATGAGGTCCTATTTTGGAATAAAGGGTGTCTGGGAGGGAGTTGGGGTTTTGAAGTAGAGGGAGTGTCAATGGATGTTGTGCATTTATCTATTTATGGTGTGGGTGCAAGAGGGTCTGGTGTATGTGGTGTATGTTTTGCTCTGTGATTTGTACCAAGTGTCTGTTGTGTGGGTGAGTGTGGGCATTTGTTTACAATTTGTGTGTGTGAATGTGTCTTTTGTGTGGGTGGTGTGTGATTGTGGTGTCTGTGTGTGTTGTTGCATGTGTGTGGTGTGGTGGGTGTGGTGACTGTGGGTGTGGTTCTGGTGTGTGTGAGTGTGTTGTAGTGGGTGTGGTGAGTCTGGATGTTTGTGTTGTGGTAGGGTTTGTGTCTGCAGGTGTGCTGGTGGTAAGTGTGAATGTCTGTGACATAGTGGGAATGGTTTCTGTGGGTATGCTTGTGGTGGTGGTAGGGTGTGTGGTGTCTGTATGTGTGTGTCTGCGTTTCTTTTTGTGTTCACGTGTATGTTAGATTGTGCTGCTTGTGTGTGTTTGGGTGCATGTAAAGGTGTGCATATGCTCTGAGTAGGGCTGGGTAGAGGGATTTTGGATGAGGTAGGGGCAGTAGTTGGGGCACAAGGTTGGGATGAGTGGGACGCTGCGGTCAATTAGAAGGACAGACCCTGGAATGACCACTGTAGACCAGAGAGGGCACTGTGAATGCCGTCCAGGTAAGCTAGCATCTGGGTGTTCTGAACACTAAGACCCTGAATGGCATCTAGTAGTGCAGTGAGGCCTACAGAGATAGTCTGCAAAAGATCAACGGCCTCCTCACTGAACACAGCCTGGGAGATCGGGCAGTGAGGAGGTGCCTGCATCCAAGGTGATGCCACCCATTTTAGGGGAGCAGCTACGGCCAACTGGTGGGGAGCAAAAGGGGGGTGGAGATTGAAACATGTGTTGCAGACGATGATGCCCCCTCACCCTCTGTGGCACAGGCTCCCTCTGTGTCTGTGGTGTCTGCACCAGGGCCACAGTGCCCAGTTCCTTCCCCGCCGACATGGCTACTGTCACCTTCATCTTGCCCAGATGATGTTGTAAAAACAGATACAACAGTTTGAGGGTATCTGCTTAAACAGAGTTTAACAAGAACTTTGCTCAGAAAGCATTTGCCAAGTCTACATATTACACCAGCAACAAGGCACTCAAGCTTGGCTTCTTTATCCTCAGTATCTCATGCATGTGGGAAGAATTTAAAAAACCATTTGCTCACAGTCTGAAATCTCCCATGCTAGCTCCCATATCATATATGTATTTTGCCTCTTATCCACTTTTATTTCCCTACATGACAAATGGCTTTGACTGCATTAGTAAATGCATAGGGCTGGATACATCCCTAAATCACGCCAGTACAGAGCAAAATAATTTCTTTATTTCCAAAAGAGACATGATTTGGGCCTGATAATGACTTATCAGGATGGGATACTCCAACATCTATGTGATGTAACCTTCCAGCTGCAATTGCCCTTTTACGTATCACTTTTCATAATATCATTCATTCTCCTATCCGGACATAACTGAGGACACTTACATTTCTTTTGGGGTACATGTATCTCTGTCACCAATGTGGACACATTTCTGCTGTCTCAGTCAATACAGTCTGGCATGCAAATTGATGTTGGTAGACACATACTGGCTTGCATGCTCATTTGGGAAGGACTGAGGCTTCCTGACAATCTTCTACTGTCTACATGACATGATTTGAAGTATGCTATTAAAACATATTTCTAACATATTTCCGATACGGAACGATGCCATTGTACACGTTTTCAGTCCTTTTGGTGCAGATGTTCATGATCATATTGTCATTGTACCAACTTACCAATGTAAAGTCTGAAACATCAACTGTTTCACAAATGCTTACTATGCCATGTCACTAGTGATAGGGTCTACATTGCCCACTCACATCTGAGAAGGAGCATCACACCTGACCCAATCCTCAAATGGGGCATGTTTGGTACAAATATCCTCCATAACATGGAGAAAATACAGGCATCCCTTTAGTCGCTTGCAGCCATGTGTCTGCTCTAAACATGACTTGCCTTGTGATGAGCAATCCAGGTACAACCTTTAGCACGAAACAATACACCAAACACAGCATCAGACACTATCTGAAAAACTTGCAACTCCAGAAATCCTCATGTGCGTTGGATGTGTGCCACCCATCATGCTGATGCCAAACAACATTGCTGTAAACAAAATAGGTTAAACAACAAGATTAGCTACATACAATAACTCAATCCCTTGATACTGCTATAGGACCCTCAACTGCCCATCAAGCTCCAGGTAGGCCCCCCTAAGGATGCCAGCCATATTGGGTGTCATCATGAGGCACAAATTCTTCTCTCATTGGGAGCCTGGCCATGCTGGACTCCTGCTGACTTCCTGGTACAGCATCAGAGGTCCTCCCACCTCTTCCTGCAATGCAGGCTGCGACGCTTAAAGACCCCCAAAGGCTACACCTTCTTTGCATTGGCCTTCCACAAATCATGCTTCTGATGGGCGTTGACTTGCATGGATTAGAAAAAATAACAACAAAAGAGGTTTTGAGTGATTGTGTTGGTCTGTAGTGCAGTGACACAATGTAGTTGCATCTCTCACATGCAGAACCTAAAGAGTCAGTACAGATAATTTACAAACATTTCAAGGATCCAAAGAAATACTAATTTTCAGTGATTTGTCAAGTAACCTCAACATTCTTTCCCCTCATGTTACCAATACAGGACTCAAACATCATCCAAGCCAAGGATAGGAAACTTTTCATGTAGTGAGGCCCACTCCAGATTAGTTCACCTCATTGTGAGCTATTAGGGGTGAAACAGACTGTACATTATTTGCACATCACCACATGCACAGCTCCATTTTCTTTATGCCTAACCTTCTAAGAGTCAGATACTATGCTTTGCACCTCATACAGGGACTAAAGGCAGGAAGGGAGGGCTGCCATGTGTCAGTGAGAGCATGGTTTTGGGTGATGTATGAACAAGTGTGCGTAGTAATGGTGCATTCTTATATGGCTGATTTATGGCCTGTGTATTTTAGACTGGCAGCACAGGAAACTGTTTGCTCCATATGTGGCACCATGACATGTTTAGAACAGAAAGATATTCCTAATCAAAAAATGGGCTGTACATTCACTTGACAGAGAGCATTAGAAAACTCCATAACTTTAAAGATTCTACTTTATATTTCTCTCATTTCCAGCTAGGCTGTATGTTTCCACGTAAACTAGTGGTACAATGCCTACTAGCCACTGGAAGCACGGTACCTGCAGTTTGTCCAATTAAACCCAGAATTGTGAGTCACATGCACTGAAAAGTCAGATAATTCTTACATCAGACTTTTGGTGTCAATGCACAGATATTTCCAACATCCTCAAACAACACCCTGTACCCAGCTAAATCATTCAGGCCACTAACCTACAATCACAACACTTCACTCATGAACAAAAAGGAATCAAATAGCCTGTGGAAAAAGAGGGAACAAGTTGCTTTGTCAAACGTTTCCCACTCAAATATGTACCTGTTCCTCTGGGATTCCAAACAGCTGGATGTATAGGGACAGGACCTCCCTGGTGAGGAACTCCAGCTCCTCAGGGGAAAAGGCAGGGGCCCTGTCCCCTGCTTTGCCTGGCATCCTGGCTGCCAGAGATTGGTAACACCAACAAAAAACGAGGTGGTCTTGTAATCTGCAGTATTAGGAGGCAACTGAGCTTTTTGCAATACGCCCTGTACAAGTACATGGAATACGCGAATCATGGTGGAGACGGACATAGCCATTGTCTTTCATGCATAGCCGGCACACTAGTTAGCCTATGGCAGGGTCCATCGTGGAGTGTTCCACCTTCTACGCTGTCAACTTCGTCCAACTCCCATCAGCTTCCCAATGTCCGAACTGCAAGATCAGACAACCACCATTTTAGGGTGTGAAGCTGTGTATTTTTCAATTGTTAGTGTGTCACCCGCACTCATAATGGAGGCTACGGTATATAAAAATGTCAGATACAAAAAACACTGTTTTTGTCAGGATATGACACGTTAAAAAAGAACTGTGACTGTGTTTGACACGGATAGTGCTGCAGGGGGAATTAATACCTCCATTGGCAGTATTTATAAAAAAACAGAAAGCAAAATTTAATAAAAAAAGTAATTAGACATGCAAAAAAGTGAGTTTTACAGTTAAAACAATTTTTAACATTATGTGTACATATATGACACTTTGAGATTCCTAATGTTACCAAGACATAAGGTGTGTGTTGATCATCAGACTATGGTGTGACCATTTAAGCCGTTATTTTTTCTCTACATGCAGACATTTGAACCCAGGCATGGGCAGAAGACAACAGCCACAAAAAGACATAAGATGTGTGTTGATCATCAAACTATGGTGTGACCATTTAAGCTGATATTTTTTCCATCCATGCAGACATTTGAACCCAGGCATGGGAAGAAGACCACAGCCTCACGTTTTCAGACCATTTCCAGACCTTGCCACCATGGATGAAAGGAATGCTAACAGGAAGTTCAGGTTAAATAGTCAAACTATCCTGGATCTGTGTCAGGAGATGGAGCCTAATCTCCTGCCTCACAATAGCAATACAACAGCAATAACATCAATAGTGAAACTCACAGCAGTACTTCATTTTGTGGCCACAGGATCTTTCCAAAACACTGTGGCAGTATCTAAAGGCGTGTCCCATTACCTTTTAGTGGTGTGCTGAAGAAGTCCTTTTTTTTAGCATACCACATGTGGTTGAAGCAATAGATGGCACGCATATTTCCTTGGTCCCACCCCCACCACACACAAGTGAACAGGTCTACTGCAATCAAAAGAACTTCCATTCCATAAATGTGCAAGTCGTCTGTTTAGATGATTTGTACATCTCAATTGTGCGTGCCCGCTTTCCAGGGTCAATACATGATTCCTTTTACTACGGAACAGCACCATACCCCTGCAAATGTCACAACTTGGAGCTGAGAGGGCCTGGCATGTTGGTAAGTACATTATGACTTGAGGATCATTTGTTAGTTTAGGAAGGTACAATGTCTTGATATGATATTAAGCTATTGATATATTGCTTCATGTAGTCTCTGCTTGTCCTAACAGGTCATGGTCGTTAGCACCATGGTCTGGAGAACACCAGGGGCAGTCTGCTTCAATGAGGCTCATGAAAGAACACAGAGGACAGTGGAGTGGACTTTTGGGCTCCTGAAAGCCAGGTTTAGGTGCCTGGACAAGACCGGTGGAGCCTTTCTCTACTCACCCGATAAGATGTGCTAAATCACAGTTGCCTGCTGCATGTTGCACAACATCGTCCTGCGATGGGACATCCCAATCATCACAGAGGATGGAGACCGTGAAGAGTCACTGGGTGAGGATGTTGAAATGCCCAGTGAAGGTGACAGTAGTGAAGAAGAAGGAATGGACCTATGTCAAGATGTGATTGACTTCTTCTCCATGTGAGTGTAAGTGTACTCTACATATTTTACCCTCTAATATCAGTACACCTTGTGACATAGTGATCATATCAACCTGTGATGCAAATGTTGTGGTAATGGTCAGTTCAGGAAAGTCAAATGCAAAAGTGTTTCTTGATCAAAGTTTCCATACATTGACTACTGTGTTTATTAACAGAGATTTTCTTTACTTATGCTAAGAATATGTGTCCTCAAAACTTATCACTTGGATCAATATTCTCATGTGGAATAATTCATTTTGCCTTATTATTCTGTGTTAGGATCTTCTACCATGTCATCTTCTTTTGGCCATTTTAGAGTTGTGACATATGCAGTTATATTTTCTTGCTGGAAAGTTCAAAGGAATTATGGGCTGATCCAGGGACACGCCCACTTTGATTGTTCTGATCTTGTACAGAGACAACGTGCACAGTGACTGAATGGAAGTTCTTGAGATTGTGTCCGACCTGGTTTCTGTTGGCTCTTGCCTCCGAGGCTATATATGCTGCTTAATGTGGACTAACCACATGTATATGTCAAGTGATAGCATTGCAATCTCCCTTCACATTTGCTCATTTTTTAATTTGTGTTCAGTGTATGAAGCTGTTGGTGTGTCTCATCATAATTGCAAGACTTTTTTGTAGCACACAACTTAACGGTTGCTGTGACATGCCTCCAGAACCTGCCACAATGTACTGCAATAGTCCGGTGGCCTCAAATTTGTTAGCTGCCATGATGTAATCTATTGGTGCTATTGATGTGGAGTTCCGGTTGTGAGGGCAGGGTGTCTGGCTCCAGCTGATGCCAAGTATTAATGATAATTTGCTTATATATATTTTAATTTTATTAAAGATGCCATGTCTCCCATGGTGTCAAGGTTGTGGAGTGTCAACCTCTAAATGGCACAGACAATTGGGGTTGTGCATGGTTTGTGAAAATCAGCTCAGAGTTTGACAAAGGCTTATGTACAATCCATTGTGATTATGATTTTGTATGCTTGAATGAAATGTGACACATGTCCTCTTTGTCATGTCTATTTTCCTTTGCAACCTATTGTTCAATAGATTTGACAAAATGATGGTGGAAGAAAGACATGAAATATGACATACCCAATACATACAACAACAGTCTTGAAATATGTGTAATTGTCATTTATTTACATGAAACAAAAGGAAATGTAAAGTGTTTCAAACAATAAAGCAATGCAGCAAACTAAAAAAGAAAAAAAAAAGTGTCTATGATGGTTAATGAAAGTATAGCAGTAGAGCCAAACATGTTTGTAGTCCAATGTACAAAGTACAAATGTCCTCAAAAAAGGTATAATGTCTCCCAGAAATAATCCACAGAGTGAATGCTATACACACACTGGAGGTAATTAGAGTTGACGTCTCTTGAAAGTGGTGGTGGAGGTCTTGCCATCCTCTGCTGGTGTTTTGGATGACCGTCACCATTGGTGGGGGTGGGGGGTAGAGATGTCGGGGACTGGGGTGGGGGGATTAGGGTCCTTATGTGACAGGACCTCCTGTCTGTGGCTTATGTTGGTGTAGAAGGACCACAGACAGGGATGGATGAGTCCAGAAAGGCCCTGCATATGTGATGATAGATATCAAAGAGCAACTCAGTCAGGGAGCTCATTTTGTCATTATGATTGCGTATTTCTAACATGAGCCCCCTCTGTACCTCCTTGATCTGCTGGAACTCGGTTATGACCTGGCCCATCACTTCTGGGACCGTTGTACTGCTCCCAAGACTCGGTTGATGGTGGTCTGGGTCAGAGTGATGCCAATGGCCTCACTCTCCTGGCACACAGATTCCCTCCCACAACCTCTACTCCTACTACCCTATGGCCTAGAGGCAGAGTGTCCCATCCCACTGGGTCCTGGCACAGCTGAAGGCAGTGTTGGTCGTGCCTCAACAGCAGCCAGGACTGGGGACACAAGATTGGTGTTGGGTTCTTCTGGACACAGGACGTGGAGGTATCCATAAGCTGAGGTGTTTTTTCAGCTGGTGTGGTAGGTGTGGATGTTGACATAGTGTTACTCACTGGAGGTGTCTGCCCAGACAGACCAGATGGACCAGGCTGCTCCAGATCATCCGGACTTGCAGGAATGGAGTGTTCACTAAAAGCTTGGTCCTTGTCTGGAGTGGAGGTATCATGAATGGTAGACTGTGGTCCACTGGCCCAGGGTGTTGGACCTGAAAAGAAGGCAGAAATATTCCATTTAAATCTGGTTTGTACCTCAAATATGTATTTAGCTACAAATGAGGCAACCTAAAAAAGAAAATTCAAAATGATAGAATGATTAGGTCTTGGTGTGATTTTCATCATTTTACACATGCTGGCTGATTTACACAGATGCCAACTCTAGCGATGATGTTGTAGGGATGTCCTGAAATGCACAATGTTATTTGTGATGTCTACATTACATGTACCTGACCTTCTACTCAACACAGTAGTGAGTAGATTTGAGTACTACCCATTCCAAGGCCTAGCAATCTAAAAGACATTAGACAAATTATCATTCAAGTTAATAGTAAAACTGGCATTGGTCATCCTATGGATAGTGCTAAGTAAATTGTATGTGGATACTACTCCTATTTGGCATGCCACATAACATGGCAGCAAATCTTGGATTCCGCGGACTATGAATTACGTGAGCAAATACTCCGGTTGGAGCACAGACTTCATCCAAAAACTGTGCTAGCCCCACCACCAGAGCGGAGTTCACCCGGTGCGCACAACAGCCCAGTTATGAGCTGTACAGCGCAAGCGCAGACAGTCTAACTGGGCTGCAGTGCGCACTAGAGCCCGGAAGCAGGGAGCAGAGGCCAGAGGGTGGCAGCCGATGCGGACTCGTCCTGGCCTAGGATGACAAGGAGAGGAGGACCCCCTGGAAGACCCAGGTAAGTACACATCTATTATTTTTTGTTGTTTGTGAACACTGGTGCACAAACAAGGACTGAAACTGCAGCTTTCTCCACCTATGGCCCTGGCCTGCATTCAAGCTAGGGCCATACGCAGTGAAAACTGCCATTTCAGACCTCTTGTGCACTGGCTTGTCCTGTGTACACTGGGCAGGCCAGTGCACAACAATCCAGGCAGCTATTGCTGCCTACAGCCCTGCACTGCACATGGGATAGGCTGGTGCACAAGAGTCCTGGCAGCTTTCCCTGCCTATGGCCCTGGCCTGAATTCAGGCCAGGGCCATAGGCATCGAAAGAAACCTGATGTTTCAGGCCTTTTGTGCACCGGCCTGCCCCATGTGCACTGCACACAGGACGGGCCAGTGCACAAGAGGCCTGAAACGGCAGCTTTCACTGCCTACAGCCCGACCCTGCTTAACACTTCCATGATCTGGCACATTCAGGACTCCGTGAGTCACAGAACTCCACCTCCACGGAATCCCACAGAGTTTTTAATCAACTCCACAGAATTCCACAGAGTCAAACTCTGTGAACGCCACCCAGGCCTAATTACATTGTATATCTACTTTAAAAACTTTAGTGGAGCTGAACGCACACTTGCAACATGTAAACACGTGTATGATGGGAATTGGTGAAACTATCACTTAAAGCACTATATCTTCATGTGCAGATTGATGGAGTTTTTTACCTGTTTTTTAGAGAACAACAGCATACATTGAGGGAAAGCAAAGGACTAAGCAAATCAAGGGACGTGTCATGGTAAACAACAGGGAATCTGAGTAAACATATTGCTCATTGTACATGAGAAAGATAGACCCATGATGCTAGTAATTGGGATGATACAAGATATTTTGTGGAGTCTAGTTCAGATATGTATGGTTTGATATGGGTGATAAAACGTTCTAACAAGCTAATTTAAGGACAGGAACTCCATTTGTGATTGTTGGGACATTGCTAAGTGCAACTCACTAGTCTCCACTACACCAAGGATTCCAGGTCAAGCCTTCAAGATGTAGAATCTGCAAGACATTCTCCACTTAGGGAAATAATTGAAAGGGGGTGCAGGAAGAACCACCACCAGTCCTCTGGGCCTCCAGGTGACGCTTGGAAGCCAGGGAATGCACTCTCACTCGCATGTTGTTCCACCTCTTCCTAATTTCCCAATGTGTGCGCAGATTGCTAGCTACAGCATTCACTCTATCCTCTATTCTGGTCCACGTTTGCTATTTCCTGAGATATGGTTGTATTTTATACTTTAACTACAAACAATTCTACTCGAATAGTTTGTACACCATGACAGACATCTCATTCTGTAAAACATGAATTCCTCCTCCCTGCCATAGTGAATAATTGTATAACAAAACCTACAGCCCAAAGGGATGAATAATAATAAAAAAAAGTGGAAGTAAAAAAACACTGCGGGAGAGAAACACAAAAAAAACTCCTGCCTCCTGTGTGGCAATTCCTGCATCCAAATGTTGTTCTGCAGTGTAGTGGCAAAGGATCATGGTCTGAAATGTATTTTGTTTTATAGTGTGTACTGAAGGTGTTCACAATTGTCCAATGTACAACAGGTGTGGACTGCTAGCATCTGACCAATAACCAGAGGTATAGTACCGTACTGAACTGGTTCCGCAATGGACTACTGTCCTCATGAGACCGCCACTTAAACACTGTGCTATCTGAATAGGGCCGGTGGGACAAAGTGCTAATCGCCAACACTGGAGTCTGTGCCATCAACTGTGGGCTGCAGCTGGCGTGACAGAATACACTCCCTAGACTCGAATGACAGCAGACCACCCATATATCTAAATGGGGCAGGCGGGCCTGTCAGTTTGATGGAGTACTTGGGATCGCCATGCCAGCGGATTAGCAGTAAAACCATCAAGATCTAAATAAGACCCTTAGATGCTGAGTACGTATTGATGGCGTTTGGTTAATGCTGTCTTCATCAAACTCTCATGTACTAATCAGAACAGAGGACACAAGAGTCTGAAAGATGCAGTCTCCCTGCGTGCTTTGCAACCACTTTGCAAGCACCTTGATTGGGAAAACGACATCTGGTGAAGGGATGGCAGTGTGCATGCAAAGTGAATATTGCAAAGCGAGCTCTCTGCTTTTAAGGAGGTACATTAGGCACTCTGGACATCATAGTGATATAGTAGGTGTGAACTAGAATTTTAACTCTGGTCATTCGAGAAGTTCTACTCGACAGTGCACTCTTGCCAGCATGTATGAAGATGTATTGTGAGCTCTTTGCAGCATGCAGATACTTCTGTAGTCTTGACATCATTGGAAGAGCAGTAATGTTAATTCCGAGCAGCTTTGAGGAAATGCACTGAGGAGAACTCAGGGAGGCTAGATGTACTAATTTGTGCGCTGTTGAAGGCGTCATAGAGAAAGGGGAACTGCTTTCTGTTTTAAGTCCCAGTTTTGAGCTTGGCATTCCGGACATGTTTCAGAGAGGTGACTTGCATGGATTAAGTGGGATGAAAGATGCAAGGGGTGCCTAAAAGTGATATGTCCACAGAAACATAACTTTAAAAGACGTGTGGCCAAAGTGCCTAAGGACTTAGCCAGTAAAAGTGAACTAGTGAGTACCCTCTATTTGACACACTAATGACGTCTTACTCAACAAAGAAAAACTGAAACTAGCAAGCAACAAGGTTTTCATTAATTTTTATAAATCATAAACAAGGCACATATACAATTGCCCGGAGAAAGAGACGGCCGCTTCAGATACACAACGCAGTAGCATGACCTGAGGCTTCCATATCCTCTTTCACTAAACTTCATCTGCACAAATTTGCAAACAACAAACATGTTTGGTCAAATGGGTCAACGAGACAGTGTACAACTTGTTTCTCAGCGGCATACCTCCCAACCTCAGTAGCAGGACTGGGCATATGTGGTATCTCAGTGCAGTTCTGTTATGCACGTAAATGTATTATCTACCTGAACTATGTCAGCTGAGCAGAAGTGCAGCGTGTGTATTTCTTTTGTGTGAGTATTTTTCTTTTTCTTTTTTTTTACAAGGCGGCGGTGAGCGGCGCTCCTCAGCACGTGTGTTGGCAGTACACAGCATTAGAAGCCCTTGTGCTTCTAAGTCTGGGTCCTACACAACAGTCGTGTTGCACAGTCTAGCCCACCAGCTACTTGAAGGAAAACGTTCAGTGCTGATGTTTAAGCAACTCAGACCAGGCCACTGCCTCGTTGCAGAATTTACCTTTGCTGCGATGAGCCTTTTTTTGCTTGTACATTACTGACATGAATATAGGGCCTTTTAGGGACCTGTCTGAATGGACATTTTTTACTGCAGGTGTTGACCACCTGCAAGGCCGGCCCCACATGAATCTCTGGTCAATAGTGCATTTTGAAAAGCATACTGGGTAGTTGTACAGTACTTTCTTAGTATAACACTCAGGGAGGCACAGAGCATTGTATTTAGACTTAGCTCTGTGCTACTTGGCTCTACCCCCTCTCTCCACTATTCTTTGTGTGGCCCTTTCGGTGCCTGAGGTCCCACTGCTCTGCAGAATGTGTCTGTATATGTACATGTTTTTAAACTGCCATAGACAATGCTTTCCTTCTGCATTTATCTATTGCTTTTGTTTGGTAGAAGGGAAGTTAACCCAGAGAATACTCCAGAGTGCCTAGCTGTCAAGCGGCGTTGAACTGCGCCACAATCCCTTGCCTCACAAACAGTTTAGGATACTACACAGCCACAGAGGGCACACCTGGACACATGCATCTTAACGACAATAGTCAGTTTGTGGCTAGAAGCTGTTTAAGAAACTCGACGAGGTGATATTCATTACTTGGATACTAGCAGCACAGAGTAGCGTTCTTTGCATCTGGCTCTCTGCTATTTCACCTATGCTTGAGTCAGCTGCATGCACGTTTACACGTCGGGCCGGACTCTGAATATATGGTATCCTTTTTCCATCAACGCACAAACATCTTAGTCCTGAAGATGGTCTCTTGGATTACGACCTCGTAAAACCGAAAAATCGATGGACAACTGTAGGAAAGTACCATCTTGCCTGGCATGTTACCCCCATTTTTCACTGAATATATGTTGTTTTAGTTGTATGTGTCACTGGGACCCTGGTAACCCAGGGCCCCAGTGCTCATAAGTGTGCCTGAATGTGTTACCTGTGTAGTGACTAACTGTCTCACTGAGGCTCTGCTAATCAGAACCTCAGTGGTTATGCTCTCTCATTTCTTTCTAAATTGTCACTGACAGGCTAGTGACTATTTTTACCAATTTACATTGGCTTACTGGAACACCCTTATAATTCCCTAGTATATGGTACTGAGGTACCCAGGGTATTGGGGTTCCAGGAGATCCCTAGGGGCTGCAGCATTTCTTTTGCCACCCATAGGGAGCTCTGACAATTCTTACACAGGCCTGCCACTGCAGCCTGAGTGAAATAACGTCCACGTTATTTCACAGCCATTTTACACTGCACTTAAGTAACTTATAAGTCACCTATATGTCTAACCTTTACCTGGTAAAGGTTAGGTGCAAAGTTACTTAGTGTGAGGGCACCCTGGCACTAGCCAAGGTGCCCCCACATTGTTCAGAGCCAATTCACTGAACTTTGTGAGTGCGGGGACACCATTACACGCGTGCACTACATATAGGTCACTACCTATATGTAGCTTCACCATGGTAACTCCGAATATGGCCATGTAACATGTCTATGATCATGGAATTGCCCCCTCTATGCCATCCTGGCATTGTTGGTACAATTCCATGATCCCAGTGGTCTGTAGCACAGACCCTGGTACTGCCAGACTGCCCTTCCTGGGGTTTCTCTGCAGCTGCTGCTGCTGCCAACCCCTCAGACAGGCAGCTGCCCTCCTGGGGTCCAGCCAGGCCTGGCCCAGGATGGCAGAACAAAGAACTTCCTCTGAGAGAGGGTGTGACACCCTCTCCCTTTGGAAAATGGTGTGAAGGCAGGGGAGGAGTAGCCTCCCCCAGCCTCTGGAAATGCTTTGTTGGGCACAGATGTGCCCAATTCTGCATAAGCCAGTCTACACCGGTTCAGGGACCCCTTAGCCCCTGCTCTGGCGCGAAACTGGACAAAGGAAAGGGGAGTGACCACTCCCCTGACCTGCACCTCCCCTGGGAGGTGTCCAGAGCTCCTCCAGTGTGCTCCAGACCTCTGCCATCTTGGAAACAGAGGTGCTGCTGGCACACTGGACTGCTCTGAGTGGCCAGTGCCACCAGGTGACGTCAGAGACTCCTTGTGATAGGCTCCTTCAGGTGTTAGTAGCCTTTCCTCTCTCCTAGGTAGCCAAACCCTCTTTTCTGGCTATTTAGGGTCTCTGTCTCTGGGGAAACTGAAGATAACGAATGCATGAGCTCAGCCGAGTTCCTCTGCATCTCCCTCTTCACCTTCTGATAAGGAATCGACCGCTGACCGCGCTGGAAGCCTGCAAACCTGCAACATAGTAGCAAAGACGACTACTGCAACTCTGTAACGCTGATCCTGCCGCCTTCTCGACTGTTTTCCTGCTTGTGCATGCTGTGGGGGTAGTCTGCCTCCTCTCTGCACCAGAAGCTCCGAAGAAATCTCCCGTGGGTCGACGGAATCTTCCCCCTGCAACCGCAGGCACCAAAAAGCTGCATTACCGGTCCCTTGGGTCTCCTCTCAGCACGACGAGCGAGGTCCCTCGAATCCAGCAACACCGTCCAAGTGACCCACACAGTCCAGTGACTCTTCAGCCCAAGTTTGGTGGAGGTAAGTCCTTGCCTCACCTCGCTGGGCTGCATTGCTGGGAACCGCGACTTTGCAAGCTACCCCGGCCCCTGTGCACTTCCAGCGGAAATCCTTCGTGCACAGCCAAGCCTGGGTCCACAGCACTCTAACCTGCATTGCACGACTTTCTAAGTTGGTCTCCGGCGACGTGGGACTCCTTTGTGCAACTTCGGCGAGCACCGTTTCACGCATCCTCGTAGTGACTGTTTCTGGCACTTCTCCGGGTGCTACCTGCTTCAGTGAGGGCTCTTTGTCTTGCTCGACGTTCCCTCTCTCTGCAGGTCCAATTTGCGACCTCCTGGTCCCTCCTGGGCCCCAGCAGCGTCCAAAAACGCCAAACGCACGATTTGCGTGTAGCAAGGCTTGTTGGCGTCCATCTGGCGGGAAAACACTTCTGCACAACTTTCCAAGGCGTGGGGGATCCATCCTCCAAAGGGGAAGTCTCTAGCCCTTGTCGTTCCTGCAGTATTCACAGTTCTTCAGCCTAGTAAGAGCTTCTTTGCACCAACCGCTGGCATTTCTTGGGCATCTGCCCATCTCCGAGCTGCTTGTGACTTTTGGACTTGGCCCCCTTGTTCCACAGGTACCCTCAGTCAGGAATCCATCGTTGTTGCATTGCTGATTTGTGTTTTCCTTGCATTTTCCCTCTAACACGACTATTTTGTCCTTAGGGGAACTTTGGTGCACTTTGCACTCACTTTTCAGGGTCTTGGGGAGGGTTATTTTTCTAACTCTCACTATTTTCTAATAGTCCCAGCGACCCTCTACAAGGTCACATAGGTTTGGGGTCCATTCGTGGTTCACATTCCACTTTTGGAGTATATGGTTTGTGTTGCCCCTATCCCTATGTTTCCCCATTGCATCCTATTGTAACTATACATTGTTTGCACTGTTTTCTAAGACTATACTGCATATTTTTGCTATTGTGTATATATATCTTGTGTATATTTCCTATCATCTCACTGAGGGTACACTCTAAGATACTTTGGCATATTGTCATAAAAATAAAGTACCTTTATTTTTAGTATAACTGTGTATTGTGTTTTCTTATGATATTGTGCATATGACACTAAGTGGTACTGTAGTAGCTTCACACGTCTCCTAGTTCAGCCTAAGCTGCTCTGCTAAGCTACCATTATCTATCAGCCTAAGCTGCTAGACACCCTATACACTAATAAGGGATAACTGGGCCTGGTGCAAGGTGCAAGTACCCCTTGGTACTCACTACAAGCCAGTCCAGCCTCCTACATTGGTTGTGCAGTGGTGGGATAAGTGCTTGAGACTACTTACCACTCCTGTCATTGTACTTTTCATAAGAGAAAAATATACAAAACAAGGTCAGTGTATATACACATAGCCAAAAAGTTTTGCATTTCCTCTTTTCACTCTTTTCTAAGTGCTGAAAAGTACTTCTAAACTTTCAAAAAGTTCTTAAAAGTTTAAAAAGTTTTTTTTCTGTCTTTCCAAAAAGTTCTGAAAACTTTTTTCTCTTTTTCTATCACTTCAACTCTCTCTAAAAATGTCTGGCACAGGCCAAAATGTTGAACTGTCCAAACTTGCATATGATCACCTTAGCTGGAAAGGAGCAAGGAGTCTCTGCATAGAGAGAGGTTTGAGTGTAGGGAAGAATCCTTCTTTAGAACTGTTAATTAATATGCTTAGAGTACAGGATAAGGCCATAAGTGCCCAATCTGTAGAAAAAGTAGCTAATGGTTCTCAATCTGATCCAGGGACTCCCCCAGGAAAAGGTTCAGGAAAGAAACTTCTCAGCCTGCCCATTACTCGACAGTCTAGCATAGTTGGTACAGAGGTTGAATCACATCATACTGATGATGTGCTCTCACATTATGCTGGTAGCCAAGCTGTTAGGGTGCCCTCTGTAAGGGACAGGTCTCCTTCTGTTCATTCCCATCATACCTCTGTATCTAGAAATGTCCCTCCCACCCACCCTGATGACAGATTGTTAGAAAGGGAGCTCAATAGATTGAGAGTGGAGCAAACCAGACTGAAGCTCAAGAAGCAACAGCTGGATTTGGATAGACAGTCTTTAGAAATAGAGAGGGAAAGACAGAAGATGGGTTTAGATACCCATGGTGGCAGCAGCAGTATTCCCCATAGTCATCCTGCAAAAGAGCATGATTCCAGGAATCTGCACAAGATAGTTCCCCCTTATAAGGAGGGGGATGACATTAACAAGTGGTTTGCTGCACTTGAGAGGGCCTGTGCTGTACAGGATGTCCCTCAAAAGCAGTGGGCTGCTATCCTATGGCTATCATTCACTGGAAAAGGTAGGGATAGGCTCCTTACTGTAAAAGAAAATGATGCTAATAATTTCCAAGTTCTTAAGAATGCACTCCTGGATGGTTATGGCTTAACCACTGAACAGTACAGGATAAAGTTCAGAGATACCAAAAAGGAGTCTTCACAAGACTGGGTTGATTTCATTGACCAGGCAGTGAAGGCCTTGGAGGGGTGGTTACATGGCAGTAAAGTTACTGATTATGACAGCCTGTATAACTTGATCCTGAGAGAGCATATTCTTAATAATTGTGTGTCTGATTTGTTGCACCAGTACTTGGTGGACTCTGATCTGACCTCTCCCCAAGAATTGGGAAAGAAGGCAGACAAATGGGTCAGAACAAGAGTGAACAGAAAAGTTCATACAGGGGGTGACAAAGATGGCAACAAAAAGAAGGATGGTAAGTCTTCTGACAAGGGTGGGGACAAATCTAAAAATGAGTCTTCATCAGGCCCACAAAAACACTCTGGTGGGGGTGGTGGGTCCAAATCCTCCTTTAATCTGAACAAGGAAAAGAAACCATGGTGCTATTTATGTAAAATAAAAGGCCATTGGACAACAGATCCCAGTTGTCCAAAGAAAGGCACCACAGCTCCTACCACTACAACCCCTACTGCTACACCTAGTGTCCCTACTAATAGCAGTGGTGGTGGGAGCAAACCTACTAATAGCCAATCCAAGGGAGTAGCTGGGCTCACTTTTGGTAATTTAGTTGGGGTTGGTCTGATTAGGGAGACCACAGAGGCTACTTTAGTCTCTGAAGGGGCTATTGATTTAGCCACTTTGGTTGCTTGCCCCCATAACTTGGAGAAGTACAAGCAACTAACCCTAATAAATGGTGTTGAGGTCCAGGCCTACAGGGACACAGGTGCCAGTGTCACAATGGTGATTGAGAAACTGGTGCACCCTGAACAACACATACTTGGACACCAGTACCAAGTAACCGATGCTCACAACATAACACAAAGCCACCCCATGGCTGTTGTAAATCTCAACTGGGGGGGGGTATCTGGTCCAAAGAAAGTTGTGGTAGCTTCAGATTTACCTGTAGACTGTCTATTAGGGAATGATTTGGAGACATCAGCTTGGTCAGATATTGAGTTGGAGGCCCATGCAGCAATGCTGGGCATCCCAGGGCATATTTTTGCTTTGACAAGGGCTCAGGCCAAAAAGCAAAAAGGACAGGGAAGCTTGGATCCTGGAACAATGGACCAAGTGCTCCCTAAAGCTAGGGTTAGTAGAAGCAAACCACTTCCTACTATCCCTCCCTCTACAGTGGATTCTAATTCTGAGGAAGAAGAATTCCCTCCCTGTGCAGAACCTACACCAGAGGAGCTGGAAGCAGACACTGCTGAGCTTTTGGGTGAAGGGGGGCCTGCCAGGGAGGAGCTGAGTGTGGCACAGCAAACCTGTCCCACATTAGAGGGTCTCAGACAGCAAGCTGTCAAACAGGCTAATGGGGATGTCAGTGACTCACACAGAGTTTACTGGGAGGACAACCTCTTGTACACTGAGCATAGGGATCCTAAACCTGGAGCTGCCAGGAGATTAGTGATTCCTCAGGAGTACAGAAAGTTCCTCCTAACACTGGCACATGACATTCCCTTAGCTGGGCACCTGGGTCAAATGAAAACTTGGGACAGATTGGTACCATTGTTTCATTGGCCTAGGATGTCTGAGGACACAAAAGAATTTTGTAAGTCCTGTGAAACCTGTCAAGCCAGTGGCAAGACAGGTGGCACCCCAAAGGCACCCCTTATCCCACTGCCTGTGGTTGGGGTTCCCTTTGAAAGGGTAGGGGTTGACATAGTTGGCCCCCTTGACCCTCCTACTGCTTCAGGCAATAGGTTTATCTTGGTGGTAGTGGACCATGCCACAAGATATCCTGAAGCTATTCCTTTAAGGACCACTACAGCTCCTGCAGTGGCAAAGGCCCTCCTGGGAATATTTTCCAGAGTGGGATTCCCAAAGGAAGTAGTATCAGACAGGTGAAGCAATTTCATGTCTGCATACTTAAAGGCCATGTGGAAGGAGTGTGGTGTAACTTACAAGTTCACAACACCCTATCATCCACAAACAAATGGACTGGTGGAGAGATTTAATAAAACTCTCAAAGGCATGATTATGGGACTCCCTGAAAAACTCCGCAGGAGATGGGATATCCTTCTACCATGCCTCCTTTTTGCCTACAGGGAGGTACCCCAGAAAGGAGTGGGCTTCAGCCCCTTTGAACTTCTTTTTGGACACCCTGTTAGGGGTCCACTCACACTTGTAAAGGAGGGCAGGGAACAACCTTTAAAAGCTCCTAAGCAGGATATTGTGGATTATGTACTTGGCCTCAGATCAAGGATGGCTGAGTACATGAAAAAGGCCAGTAAAAACCTTCAGGCCAGCCAAGAGCTCCAGAAGCAATGGCATGATCAGAAGGCTGTTTTGGTTCAGTACCAACCAGGGCAGAAAGTGTGGGTCTTGGAGCCTGTGGCCCCAAGAGCACTCCAAGATAAATGGAGTGGACCCCACACAATTGTTGAAAAGAAGGGTGAAGTCACCTACTTGGTAGACTTAGGCACTGCCAGGAGTCCCCTTAGGGTGCTCCATGTCAACCGCCTGAAACCCTACTATGACAGGGCTGATCTCACCCTGCTCATGGCAACAGATGAGGGACAGGAAGAAGACAGTGATCCTCTACCTGATCTCTTCTCTTCCACAGAACAAGATGCTCTTGTGGAAGGTGTAGTTTTGGCTGATTGTCTTACTGCTGAGCAGAAAGATAATTGCATAAATCTCCTAGGACAATTTTCAGAACTCTTCTCCATTGTGCCAGGCACCACTTCTTGGTGTGAGCACACTATAGATACTGGAGACAGTTTACCTGTCAAAAGTAAGATCTATAGGCAGCCTGACCATGTCAGGGACTGCATAAAGCAAGAAGTTCAGAAAATGTTGGAACTAGGAGTAGTTGAGCACTCTGACAGTCCATGGGCTTCTCCTGTGGTACTGGTACCAAAGCCCAATTCTAAAGATGGAAAGAAGGAAATGAGGTTTTGTGTAGACTATAGAGGTCTCAACTTGGTAACCAAAACTGATGCTCACCCTATACCCAGGGCAGATGAGCTCATAGATACACTGGCATCTGCCAAGTATCTAAGCACTTTTGATTTGACTGCAGGGTATTGGCAGATCAAATTGTCAGAAGATGCTAAACCTAAGACTGCATTTTCTACCATTGGAGGACATTACCAGTTTACTGTAATGCCTTTTGGTTTGAAAAATGCACCTGCCACTTTTCAGAGGTTGGTGAACACAGTCCTGCAAGGGCTGGAAGCTTTCAGTGCAGCATATTTGGACGATATAGCTGTCTTTAGCTCCAGCTGGGATGATCACCTGGTCCACCTGTGGAAAGTTTTGGAGGCTCTGCAAAAGGCAGGCCTCACTATCAAGGCTTCAAAGTGCCAGATAGGGCAGGGTAAGGTGGTTTATCTGGGACACCTTGTTGGTGGGGAACAGATTGCACCACTTCAGGGGAAAATCCAAACTATTATTGATTGGGTTCCCCCTACCACTCAGACTCAGGTGAGAGCCTTCCTAGGCCTCACTGGGTATTACAGGAGGTTCATTAAGAACTATGGCTCCATTGCAGCCCCTCTTAATGACCTCACATCCAAGAAAATGCCTAAAAAGTTATTATGGACAGCAAACTGTCAGAAAGCTTTTGAGGAGCTGAAGCAGGCCATGTGCTCTGCACCTGTCCTGAAAAGCCCTTGTTACTCTAAAAAATTCTATGTCCAAGCTGATGCATCTGAATTAGGAGTAGGGGCAGTCCTATCACAACTTAATTCTGAGGGCCAGGATCAACCTGTTGCTTTTATTAGTAGAAGGTTGACCCCTAGAGAAAAGCGTTGGTCTGCCATTGAGAGGGAGGCCTTTGCTGTGGTCTGGGCTCTGAAGAAGTTGAGGCCATACCTGTTTGGCACTCACTTCATTGTTCAGACAGACCACAAACCTCTACTTTGGCTAAAACAAATGAAAGGTGAAAATCCTAAATTGTTGAGGTGGTCCATATCCCTACAGGGAATGGACTATACAGTGGAACATAGACCTGGGAGTAGCCACTCCAATGCAGATGGACTCTCCAGATATTTCCACTTAGACAATGAAGACTCATCAGGTAATGGCTAGTCTTATTGTCCTTCGTTTGGGGGGGGGGTTGTGTAGGAAAGTACCATCTTGCCTGGCATGTTACCCCCATTTTTCACTGTATATATGTTGTTTTAGTTGTATGTGTCACTGGGACCCTGGTAACCCAGGGCCCCAGTGCTCATAAGTGTGCCTGAATGTGTTACCTGTGTAGTGACTAACTGTCTCACTGAGGCTCTGCTAATCAGAACCTCAGTGGTTATGCTCTCTCATTTCTTTCTAAATTGTCACTGACAGGCTAGTGACTATTTTTACCAATTTACATTGGCTTACTGGAACACCCTTATAATTCCCTTATATATGGTACTGAGGTACCCAGGGTATTGGGGTTCCAGGAGATCCCTAGGGGCTGCAGCATTTCTTTTGCCACCCATAGGGAGCTCTGACAATTCTTACACAGGCCTGCCACTGCAGCCTGAGTGAAATAACGTCCACGTTATTTCACAGCCATTTTACACTGCACTTAAGTAACTTATAAGTCACCTATATGTCTAACCTTTACCTGGTAAAGGTTAGGTGCAAAGTTACTTAGTGTGAGGGCACCCTGGCACTAGCCAAGGTGCCCCCACATTGTTCAGAGCCAATTCACTGAACTTTGTGAGTGCGGGGACACCATTACACGCGTGCACTACATATAGGTCACTACCTATATGTAGCTTCACCATGGTAACTCCGAATATGGCCATGTAACATGTCTATGATCATGGAATTGCCCCCTCTATGCCATCCTGGCATTGTTGGTACAATTCCATGATCCCAGTGGTCTGTAGCACAGACCCTGGTACTGCCAGACTGCCCTTCCTGGGGTTTCTCTGCAGCTGCTGCTGCTGCCAACCCCTCAGACAGGCAGCTGCCCTCCTGGGGTCCAGCCAGGCCTGGCCCAGGATGGCAGAACAAAGAACTTCCTCTGAGAGAGGGTGTGACACCCTCTCCCTTTGGAAAATGGTGTGAAGGCAGGGGAGGAGTAGCCTCCCCCAGCCTCTGGAAATGCTTTGTTGGGCACAGATGTGCCCAATTCTGCATAAGCCAGTCTACACCGGTTCAGGGACCCCTTAGCCCCTGCTCTGGTGCGAAACTGGACAAAGGAAAGGGGAGTGACCACTCCCCTGACCTGCACCTCCCCTGGGAGGTATCCAGAGCTCCTCCAGTGTGCTCCAGACCTCTGCCATCTTGGAAACAGAGGTGCTGCTGGCACACTGGACTGCTCTGAGTGGCCAGTGCCACCAGGTGACGTCAGAGACTCCTTGTGATAGGCTCCTTCAGGTGTTAGTAGCCTTTCCTCTCTCCTAGGTAGCCAAACCCTCTTTTCTGGCTATTTAGGGTCTCTGTCTCTGGGGAAACTGAAGATAACAAATGCATGAGCTCAGCTGAGTTCCTCTGCATCTCCCTCTTCACCTTCTGATAAGGAATCGACCGCTGACCGCGCTGGAAGCCTGCAAACCTGCAACATAGTAGCAAAGACGACTACTGCAACTCTGTAACGCTGATCCTGCCGCCTTCTCGACTGTTTTCCTGCTTGTGCATGCTGTGGGGGTAGTCTGCCTCCTCTCTGCACCAGAAGCTCCGAAGAAATCTCCCGTGGGTCGACGGAATCTTCCCCCTGCAACCGCAGGCACCAAAAAGCTGCATTACCGGTCCCTTGGGTCTCCTCTCAGCACGACGAGCGAGGTCCCTCGAATCCAGCGACTCCGTCCAAGTGACCCACACAGTCCAGTGACTCTTCAGCCCAAGTTTGGTGGAGGTAAGTCCTTGCCTCACCTCGCTGGGCTGCATTGCTGGGAACCGCGACTTTGCAAGCTACCCCGGCCCCTGTGCACTTCCGGCGGAAATCCTTCGTGCACAACCAAGCCTGGGTCCACGGCACTCTAACCTGCATTGCACGACTTTCTAAGTTGGTCTCCGGCGATGTGGGACTCCTTTGTGCAACTTCGGCGAGCACCGTTTCACGCATCCTCGTAGTGCCTGTTTCTGGCACTTCTCCGGGTGCTACCTGCTTCAGTGAGGGCTCTTTGTCTTGCTCGACGTTCCCTCTCTCTGCAGGTCCAATTTGCGACCTCCTGGTCCCTCCTGGGCCCCAGCAGCGTCCAAAAACGCTAAACGCACGATTTGCGTGTAGCAAGGCTTGTTGGCATCCATCCGGCGGGAAAACACTTCTGCACGACTCTCCAAGGCGTGGGGGATCCATCCTCCAAAGGCGAAGTCACTAGCCCTTGTCGTTCCTGCAGTATTCACAGTTCTTCAGCCTAGTAAGAGCTTCTTTGCACCAACCGCTGGCATTTCTTGGGCATCTGCCCATCTCCGAGCTGCTTGTGACTTTTGGACTTGGTCCCCTTGTTCCACAGGTACCCTCAGTCAGGAATCCATCGTTGTTGCATTGCTGATTTGTGTTTTCCTTGCATTTTCCCTCTAACACAACTATTTTGTCCTTAGGGGAACTTTGGTGCACTTTGCACTCACTTTTCAGGGTCTTGGGGAGGGTTATTTTTCTAACTCTCACTATTTTCTAATAGTCCCAGCGACCCTCTACAAGGTCACATAGGTTTGGGGTCCATTCGTGGTTCGCATTCCACTTTTGGAGTATATGGTTTGTGTTGCCCCTATCCCTATGTTTCCCCATTGCATCCTATTGTAACTATACATTGTTTGCACTGTTTTCTAAGACTATACTGCATATTTTTGCTATTGTGTATATATATCTTGTGTATATTTCCTATCCTCTCACTGAGGGTACACTCTAAGATACTTTGGCATATTGTCATAAAAATAAAGTACCTTTATTTTTAGTATAACTGTGTATTGTGTTTTCTTATGATATTGTGCATATGACACTAAGTGGTACTGTAGTAGCTTCACACGTCTCCTAGTTCAGCCTAAGCTGCTCTGCTAAGCTACCATTATCTATCAGCCTAAGCTGCTAGACACCCTATACACTAATAAGGGATAACTGGGCCTGGTGCAAGGTGCAAGTACCCCTTGGTACTCACTACAAGCCAGTCCAGCCTCCTACATTGGTTGTGCAGTGGTGGGATAAGTGCTTGAGACTACTTACCACTCCTGTCATTGTACTTTTCATAAGAGAAAAATATACAAAACAAGGTCAGTGTATATACACATAGCCAAAAAGTTTTGCATTTCCTCTTTTCACTCTTTTCTAAGTGCTGAAAAGTACTTCTAAACTTTCAAAAAGTTCTTAAAAGTTTAAAAAGTTTTTTTTCTGTCTTTCCAAAAAGTTCTGAAAACTTTGTTCTCTTTTTCTATCACTTCAACTCTCTCTAAAAATGTCTGGCACAGGCCAAAATGTTGAACTGTCCAAACTTGCATATGATCACCTTAGCTGGAAAGGAGCAAGGAGTCTCTGCATAGAGAGAGGTTTGAGTGTAGGGAAGAATCCTTCTTTAGAACTGTTAATTAATATGCTTAGAGTACAGGATAAGGCCATAAGTGCCCAATCTGTAGAAAAAGTAGCTAATGGTTCTCAATCTGATCCAGGGACTCCCCCAGGAAAAGGTTCAGGAAAGAAACTTCTCAGCCTGCCCATTACTAGACAGTCTAGCATAGTTGGTACAGAGGTTGAATCACATCATACTGATGATGTGCTCTCACATTATGCTGGTAGCCAAGCTGTTAGGGTGCCCTCTGTAAGGGACAGGTCTCCTTCTGTTCATTCCCATCATACCTCTGTATCTAGAAATGTCCCTCCCACCCACCCTGATGACAGATTGTTAGAAAGGGAGCTCAATAGATTGGGAGTGGAGCAAACCAGACTGAAGCTCAAGAAGCAACAGCTGGATTTGGATAGACAGTCTTTAGAAATAGAGAGGGAAAGACAGAAGATGGGTTTAGATACCCATGGTGGCAGCAGCAGTATTCCCCATAGTCATCCTGCAAAAGAGCATGATTCCAGGAATCTGCACAAGATAGTTCCCCCTTATAAGGAGGGGGATGACATTAACAAGTGGTTTGCTGCACTTGAGAGGGCCTGTGCTGTACAGGATGTCCCTCAAAAGCAGTGGGCTGCTATCCTATGGCTATCATTCACTGGAAAAGGTAGGGATAGGCTCCTTACTGTAAAAGAAAATGATGCTAATAATTTCCAAGTTCTTAAGAATGCACTCCTGGATGGTTATGGCTTAACCACTGAACAGTACAGGATAAAGTTCAGAGATACCAAAAAGGAGTCTTCACAAGACTGGGTTGATTTCATTGACCAGGCAGTGAAGGCCTTGGAGGGTGGTTACATGGCAGTAAAGTTACTGATTATGACAGCCTGTATAACTTGATCCTGAGAGAGCATATTCTTAATAATTGTGTGTCTGATTTGTTGCACCAGTACTTGGTGGACTCTGATCTGACCTCTCCCCAAGAATTGGGAAAGAAGGCAGACAAATGGGTCAGAACAAGAGTGAACAGAAAAGTTCATACAGGGGGTGACAAAGATGGCAACAAAAAGAAGGATGGTAAGTCTTCTGACAAGGGTGGGGACAAATCTAAAAATGAGTCTTCATCAGGCCCACAAAAACACTCTGGTGGGGGTGGTGGGTCCAAATCCTCCTTTAATCAGAACAAGGAAAAGAAACCATGGTGCTATTTATGTAAAATAAAGGGCCATTGGACAACAGATCACAGTTGTCCAAAGAAAGGCACCACAGCTCCTACCACTACAACCCCTACTGCTACACCTAGTGTCCCTACTAATAGCAGTGGTGGTGGGAGCAAACCTACTAATAGCCAATCCAAGGGAGTAGCTGGGCTCACTTTTGGTAATTTAGTTGGGGTTGGTCTGATTAGGGAGACCACAGAGGCTACTTTAGTCTCTGAAGGGGCTATTGATTTAGCCACTTTGGTTGCTTGCCCCCATAACTTGGAGAAGTACAAGCAACTAACCCTAATAAATGGTGTTGAGGTCCAGGCCTACAGGGACACAGGTGCCAGTGTCACAATGGTGATTGAGAAACTGGTGCACCCTGAACAACACATACTTGGACACCAGTACCAAGTAACCGATGCTCACAACATAACACAAAGCCACCCCATGGCTGTTGTAAATCTCAACTGGGGGGGGGGTATCTGGTCCAAAGAAAGTTGTGGTAGCTTCAGATTTACCTGTAGACTGTCTATTAGGGAATGATTTGGAGACATCAGCTTGGTCAGATGTTGAGTTGGAGGCCCATGCAGCAATGCTGGGCATCCCAGGGCATATTTTTGCTTTGACAAGGGCTCAGGCCAAAAAGCAAAAAGGACAGGGAAGCTTGGATCCTGGAACAATGGACCAAGTGCTCCCTAAAGCTAGGGTTAGTAGAAGCAAACCACTTCCTACTATCCCTCCCTCTACAGTGGATTCTAATTCTGAGGAAGAAGAATTCCCTCCCTGTGCAGAACCTACACCAGAGGAGCTGGAAGCAGACACTGCTGAGCTTTTGGGTGAAGGGGGGCCTGCCAGGGAGGAGCTGAGTGTGGCACAGCAAACCTGTCCCACATTAGAGGGTCTCAGACAGCAAGCTGTCAAACAGGCTAATGGGGATGTCAGTGACTCACACAGAGTTTACTGGGAGGACAACCTCTTGTACACTGAGCATAGGGATCCTAAACCTGGAGCTGCCAGGAGATTAGTGATTCCTCAAGAGTACAGAAAGTTCCTCCTAACACTGGCACATGACATTCCCTTAGCTGGGCACCTGGGTCAAATGAAAACTTGGGACAGATTGGTACCATTGTTTCATTGGCCTAGGATGTCTGAGGACACAAAAGAATTTTGTAAGTCCTGTGAAACCTGTCAAGCCAGTGGCAAGACAGGTGGCACCCCAAAGGCACCCCTTATCCCACTGCCTGTGGTTGGGGTTCCCTTTGAAAGGGTAGGGGTTGACATAGTTGCCCCCCTTGACCCTCCTACTGCTTCAGGCAATAGGTTTATCTTGGTGGTAGTGGACCATGCCACAAGATATCCTGAAGCTATTCCTTTAAGGACCACTACAGCTCCTGCAGTGGCAAAGGCCCTCCTGGGAATATTTTCCAGAGTGGGCTTCCCAAAGGAAGTAGTATCAGACAGGTGAAGCAATTTAATGTCTGCATACTTAAAGGCCATGTGGAAGGAGTGTGGTGTAACTTACAAGTTCACAACACCCTATCATCCACAAACAAATGGACTGGTGGAGAGATTTAATAAAACTCTCAAAGGCATGATTATGGGACTCCCTGAAAAACTCCGCAGGAGATGGGATATCCTTCTACCATGCCTCCTTTTTGCCTACAGGGAGGTACCCCAGAAAGGAGTGGGCTTCAGCCCCTTTGAACTTCTTTTTGGACACCCTGTTAGGGGTCCACTCACACTTGTAAAGGAGGGTTGGGAACAACCTTTAAAAGCTCCTAAGCAGGATATTGTGGATTATGTACTTGGCCTCAGATCAAGGATGGCTGAGTACATGAAAAAGGCCAGTAAAAACCTTTAGGCCAGCCAAGAGCTCCAGAAGCAATGGCATGATCAGAAGGCTGTTTTGGTTCAGTACCAACCAGGGCAGAAAGTGTGGGTCTTGGAGCCTGTGGCCCCAAGAGCACTCCAAGATAAATGGAGTGGACCCCACACAATTGTTGAAAAGAAGGGTGAAGTCACCTACTTGGTAGACTTAGGCACTGCCAGGAGTCCCCTTAGGGTGCTCCATGTCAACCGCCTGAAACCCTACTATGACAGGGCTGATCTCACCCTGCTCATGGCAACAGATGAGGGACAGGAAGAAGACAGTGATCCTCTACCTGATCTCTTCTCTTCCACAGAACAAGATGCTCTTGTGGAAGGTGTAGTTTTGGCTGATTGTCTTACTGCTGAGCAGAAAGATAATTGCATAAATCTCCTAGGACAATTTTCAGAACTCTTCTCCATTGTGCCAGGCACCACTTCTTGGTGTGAGCACACTATAGATACTGGAGACAGTTTACCTGTCAAAAGTAAGATCTATAGGCAGCCTGACCATGTCAGGGACTGCATAAAGCAAGAAGTTCAGAAAATGTTGGAACTAGGAGTAGTTGAGCACTCTGACAGTCCATGGACTTCTCCTGTGGTACTGGTACCAAAGCCCAATTCTAAAGATGGAAAGAAGGAAATGAGGTTTTGTGTAGACTATAGAGGTCTCAACTTGGTAACCAAAACTGATGCTCACCCTATACCCAGGGCAGATGAGCTCATAGATACACTGGCATCTGCCAAGTATCTCAGCACTTTTGATTTGACTGCAGGGTATTGGCAGATCAAATTGTCAGAAGATGCTAAACCTAAGACTGCATTTTCTACCATTGGAGGACATTACCAGTTTACTGTAATGCCTTTTGGTTTGAAAAATGCACCTGCCACTTTTCAGAGGTTGGTGAACACAGTCCTGCAAGGGCTGGAAGCTTTCAGTGCAGCATATTTGGACGATATAGCTGTCTTTAGCTCCAGCTGGGATGATCACCTGGTCCACCTGTGGAAAGTTTTGGAGGCTCTGCAAAAGGCAGGCCTCACTATCAAGGCTTCAAAGTGCCAGATAGGGCAGGGTAAGGTGGTTTATCTGGGACACCTTGTTGGTGGGGAACAGATTGCACCACTTCAGGGGAAAATCCAAACTATTATTGATTGGGTTCCCCCTACCACTCAGACTCAGGTGAGAGCCTTCCTAGGCCTCACTGGGTATTACAGGAGGTTCATTAAGAACTATGGCTCCATTGCAGCCCCTCTTAATGACCTCACATCCAAGAAAATGCCTAAAAAGTTATTATGGACAGCAAACTGTCAGAAAGCTTTTGAGGAGCTGAAGCAGGCCATGTGCTCTGCACCTGTCCTGAAAAGCCCTTGTTACTCTAAAAAATTCTATGTCCAAGCTGATGCATCTGAATTAGGAGTAGGGGCAGTCCTATCACAACTTAATTCTGAGGGCCAGGATCAACCTGTTGCTTTTATTAGTAGAAGGTTGACCCCTAGAGAAAAGCGTTGGTCTGCCATTGAGAGGGAGGCCTTTGCTGTGGTCTGGGCTCTGAAGAAGTTGAGGCCATACCTGTTTGGCACTCACTTCATTGTTCAGACAGACCACAAACCTCTACTTTGGCTAAAACAAATGAAAGGTGAAAATCCTAAATTGTTGAGGTGGTCCATATCCCTACAGGGAATGGACTATACAGTGGAACATAGACCTGGGAGTAGCCACTCCAATGCAGATGGACTCTCCAGATATTTCCACTTAGACAATGAAGACTCATGAGGTAATGGCTAGTCTTATTGTCCTTCGTTTGGGGGGGGTTGTGTAGGAAAGTACCATCTTGCCTGGCATGTTACCCCCATTTTTCACTGTATATATGTTGTTTTAGTTGTATGTGTCACTGGGACCCTGGTAACCCAGGGCCCCAGTGCTCATAAGTGTGCCTGAATGTGTTACCTGTGTAGTGACTAACTGTCTCACTGAGGCTCTGCTAATCAGAACCTCAGTGGTTATGCTCTCTCATTTCTTTCTAAATTGTCACTGACAGGCTAGTGACTATTTTTACCAATTTACATTGGCTTACTGGAACACCCTTATAATTCCCTAGTATATGGTACTTAGGTACCCAGGGTATTGGGGTTCCAGGAGATCCCTAGGGGCTGCAGCATTTCTTTTGCCACCCATAGGGAGCTCTGACAATTCTTACACAGGCCTGCCACTGCAGCCTGAGTGAAATAACGTCCACGTTATTTCACAGCCATTTTACACTGCACTTAAGTAACTTATAAGTCACCTATATGTCTAACCTTTACCTGGTAAAGGTTAGGTGCAAAGTTACTTAGTGTGAGGGCACCCTGGCACTAGCCAAGGTGCCCCCACATTGTTCAGAGCCAATTCACTGAACTTTGTGAGTGCGGGGACACCATTACACGCGTGCACTACATATAGGTCACTACCTATATGTAGCTTCACCATGGTAACTCCGAATATGGCCATGTAACATGTCTATGATCATGGAATTGCCCCCTCTATGCCATCCTGGCATTGTTGGTACAATTCCATGATCCCAGTGGTCTGTAGCACAGACCCTGGTACTGCCAGACTGCCCTTCCTGGGGTTTCTCTGCAGCTGCTGCTGCTGCCAACCCCTCAGACAGGCAGCTGCCCTCCTGGGGTCCAGCCAGGCCTGGCCCAGGATGGCAGAACAAAGAACTTCCTCTGAGAGAGGGTGTGACACCCTCTCCCTTTGGAAAATGGTGTGAAGGCAGGGGAGGAGTAGCCTCCCCCAGCCTCTGGAAATGCTTTGTTGGGCACAGATGTGCCCAATTCTGCATAAGCCAGTCTACACCGGTTCAGGGACCCCTTAGCCCCTGCTCTGGCGCGAAACTGGACAAAGGAAAGGGGAGTGACCACTCCCCTGACCTGCACCTCCCCTGGGAGGTGTCCAGAGCTCCTCCAGTGTGCTCCAGACCTCTGCCATCTTGGAAACAGAGGTGCTGCTGGCACACTGGACTGCTCTGAGTGGCCAGTGCCACCAGGTGACGTCAGAGACTCCTTGTGATAGGCTCCTTCAGGTGTTAGTAGCCTTTCCTCTCTCCTAGGTAGCCAAACCCTCTTTTCTGGCTATTTAGGGTCTCTGTCTCTGGGGAAACTGAAGATAACGAATGCATGAGCTCAGCCGAGTTCCTCTGCATCTCCCTCTTCACCTTCTGATAAGGAATCGACCGCTGACCGCGCTGGAAGCCTGCAAACCTGCAACATAGTAGCAAAGACGACTACTGCAACTCTGTAACGCTGATCCTGCCGCCTTCTCGACTGTTTTCCTGCTTGTGCATGCTGTGGGGGTAGTCTGCCTCCTCTCTGCACCAGAAGCTCCGAAGAAATCTCCCGTGGGTCGACGGAATCTTCCCCCTGCAACCGCAGGCACCAAAAAGCTGCATTACCGGTCCCTTGGGTCTCCTCTCAGCACGACGAGCGAGGTCCCTCGAATCCAGCGACACCGTCCAAGTGACCCACACAGTCCAGTGACTCTTCAGCCCAAGTTTGGTGGAGGTAAGTCCTTGCCTCACCTCGCTGGGCTGCATTGCTGGGAACCGCGACTTTGCAAGCTACCCCGGCCCCTGTGCACTTCCAGCAGAAATCCTTCGTGCACAGCCAAGCCTGGGTCCACGGCACTCTAACCTGCATTGCACGACTTTCTAAGTTGGTCTCCGGCGACGTGGGACTCCTTTGTGCAACTTCGGCGAGCACCGTTTCACGCATCCTCGTAGTGCCTGTTTCTGGCACTTCTCCAGGTGCTACCTGCTTCAGTGAGGGCTTTTTGTCTTGCTCGACGTTCCCTCTCTCTGCAGGTCCAATTTGCGACCTCCTGGTCCCTCCTGGGCCCCAGCAGCGTCCAAAAACGCCAAACGCACGATTTGCGTGTAGCAAGGCTTGTTGGCATCCATCCGGCGGGAAAACACTTCTGCACGACTCTCCAAGGCGTGGGGCATCCATCCTCCAAAGGGGAAGTCACTAGCCCTTGTCGTTCCTGCAGTATTCACAGTTCTTCAGCCTAGTAAGAGCTTCTTTGCACCAACCGCTGGCATTTCTTGGGCATCTGCCCATCTCCGAGCTGCTTGTGACTTTTGGACTTGGTCCCCTTGTTCCACAGGTACCCTCAGTCAGGAATCCATCGTTGTTGCATTGCTGATTTGTGTTTTCCTTGCATTTTCCCTCTAACACGACTATTTTGTCCTTAGGGGAACTTTGGTGCACTTTGCACTCACTTTTCAGGGTCTTGGGGAGGGTTATTTTTCTAACTCTCACTATTTTCTAATAGTCCCAGCGACCCTCTACAAGGTCACATAGGTTTGGGGTCCATTCGTGGTTCGCATTCCACTTTTGGAGTATATGGTTTGTGTTGCCCCTATCCCTATGTTTCCCCATTGCATCCTATTGTAACTATACATTGTTTGCACTGTTTTCTAAGACTATACTGCATATTTTTGCTATTGTGTATATATATCTTGTGTATATTTCCTATCCTCTCACTGAGGGTACACTCTAAGATACTTTGGCATATTGTCATAAAAATAAAGTACCTTTATTTTTAGTATAACTGTGTATTGTGTTTTCTTATGATATTGTGCATATGACACTAAGTGGTACTGTAGTAGCTTCACACGTCTCCTAGTTCAGCCTAAGCTGCTCTGCTAAGCTACCATTATCTATCAGCCTAAGCTGCTAGACACCCTATACACTAATAAGGGATAACTGGGCCTGGTGCAAGGTGCAAGTACCCCTTGGTACTCACTACAAGCCAGTCCAGCCTCCTACAACAACTCATCTTGCTTCCGAATTACTGACCTCACTACAGTACATCTTGCTCTGTACTAAGAGGGGCATTATTTTGTTGCACGTGGACTTTGAGTAATTTGTCAAATGTCAAATGTCACAGAAAATTCTGACTTTTATTGTGCCGTAGACAACACATTGTCAACGTACCACGTGTTTTTTCATGTATGTAAAACCCCTTCAATTTGTATTCATTTGACTTTCAATACAATTTTGTAAGAAGCATATACACCTGCCATTGGAATTCACTCATCATGCTCGCAAAACTTTATGTTCTTTGTATACAGTATGACCAGTTGAATTGAGATGCTTCTGTTGGACATCATCGAATAATTAATTACACGAACATTTTAATCGTATACCTAAATGAATCCCTTTTTAGTCCTTTTGATCACTCTTAGTGTAGTTATCCAAGACCACAAGGGAATACGGGTGCCCTTTTTGTAATACATATCTATATAATATGGAAAGTGGCAGCTTGGACATGCGGAGAAGTGGCCCCTGAATTTCCTGGGACCCCTACCTCCTAATCCTGACTGTCAACACAGGAGGTTGGTGAAGAGAGGACTGCCAGGGCCTCGCAGCTGGCAGCTCGGATACCAGTGTACCAGTGGGCAGTGTCGACCCCCTCACCCCACAAGGCTGGCTGTGGCATGGCTGTGAGGTGGCAATCTTTATACACACGACCCCCCCGGATCTGCTGTTGGCGCTGGGGTGAGAATCCTATCCTGTGCTATGGGGTGGTGTTCCGGCTGCACCTAAGTCATGGAGTTGGCCGGAGGAGTGGGGATGGGCCTCCCCACTCTAAAGGCATGAATCAGCCGTGTGGCCTGCGGGTAAGTGGGACGCTGGACAAAGAAGAACAAGCGGTGCAGCCTCGCGGGTGCACGCTGGGTGGCTTGAGAGGTGCTGTCGCAATTTGCGATAAGTCAACCGTGGTGCCTAAATGCATGGGATGAAAAGGTTGGAGCCACTTCTGAACAGTGCATAGTGAGTACCTTGTGGCCGCTGCGGAATCCGCGTGATGTGGTGCAAGTCTATGATGCTATCCGCTGCTACTCCTGTGACTTTTCAACCCTTTGTGAGCCACTGCTGCCGTGCCTGCTCTAGCTGGATGTTGTTCTGGGGCCGGGCCCGACCTATTTTGCAGCAGACCAAATGCATAACACATATAGGTGGTCATTACAACCCTGGCAGTCGGTGTTAAAGCAGCGGTAAGACCGCCAACAGGCCGGCGGAAAAAAATGGATTTATGACTGTGGCAGAAACCCCCAACATAGACAGCCACTTTAACACTCCGACCGCCACGGCGGTGCGAACAAACAGAGCGGCGGTCACCGCCAACAGACAGGCGGGAGACAATGTTCCGCCTACAGTATCACAACCTACCAATCCGCCACCTTTTCCGGGGCGGATTCACGCGACCAAAAACACAGCGGAAATAGGACTTCGAAGGGAAAACACTCACCTCTGCACACCCCACGAGGAACTAGGACGCCATATGGAACCAGAGCTCCACATTTTACCAGCCATTATCTTCTTGCTCCTCTACCAGGAGCACGAACGCCGGCGGCGAAGACCACGGTGAGTACTGCACCTACGACACAGGGGAGGGGGCAGGGAAAAAACAGGGACACACACGCAACACCCCCACCCCCACCCTCACCCACTACAACACACACACTAATACATATTGATACATTACAGTTACACCCCTCAATCCCCCCGGAAGAATGCAAAGACAAAAGGAAATGAGGTGAATGACTGTAATATATTAAAATTCAGTAGTCACATAATATACACACACTATTTACAAATATATACACCAAGAATATTAGTCCAGGGTATTCCACCCTTAAAGTCCGTGGACCACTGGGCCCACACTGCATGGGCGAGGCCCACACAAGATACCCAAACATGACGGAGAGAACACTGCAGGGGCATCAGATAGAAATAAAACAGGCACCTCAGGGGGAAGGGAAAGGGGGGGCACCTCAGCCGGTTGAGTGCACGACGCCAAATCCACGAGGGGGCCCCATGCCCACTGTTCAATCCTGGGGAGTGCAAAGCCACAGTCTCACAAGTCTCTACAGTGGGTGGTGTGCCCACTGTTCAATCCTGGGGAGTGCAAAGCCACAGTCTCACAAGTCTCTGCAGTGGGTGGTTTGCCCACTGTTCAATCCTGGGGAGTGCAAAGCCACAGTCTCTCAAGTGGATAACAGTCTCCACTGGTTCTGGAGGGGGCTTGGTGCCCAGAGTGCTTCATCCTGCCAAGGACAAAGGTAGTGGATGTAAATCTCCACTGGTTCTGGAGGGGGCCTTGTGCCCAGAGTGCTTCATCCTGCCAAGGACAGAGGTAGTGGATGTAAATCACCACTGGTTCTGGAGGGGGCCTTGTGCCCAGAGTACTTCATCCTGCCAAGGACAGAGGTAGTGGATGTAAATCACCACTGGTTCTGGAGGGGGCCTTGTGCCCAGAGTGCTTCATCCTGCTCGTGGCGGCCTCAGTAGCCTCAGTGCTTTTGGCGCTCATGGGCCTGCGGTGCTTGTGGCGGCAGTGTCTTTGGCAGCGGTGCTTGTGGCGGCGGTCTCCTTGGCAGGGGTGCATGTGGCGGTCCTGTCTTGGGCAGCGATTCAGTTGCTGGCGGTCCTGTCTTTGGCAGCAGTGCTTGTGGTGGTTCTGTCTTGGGCAGCGCTTCAGCTGCTGGCGGTCCTGTCTTTGGCAGCGGTGCTTGTGGCGGTCCTGTCTTGGGCAGCACTTCAGCTGCTAGCGGGCCAGTCTTTGGCAGCGGGGCTGATGCTGGCGGTCCTGTCTGGGCCAGCGGGGCTGCTGGCGGTCGCCTCCTGGGCAGCAGGGCTGCTACTGGCGCTGGCGATCCTGTATGGGCCAGCGGGGCTGCCGGCGGGCGCCTCCTGAGTAGTGGGGGACTGTCCGTGCTGTGGCTCCTTGCCACACTGGCTGCCCTGCTGCCTGGTGCACTCCAGAATCCAGGGACTACAGGCACCACTGGTCCCGCCGATGTTGTGGCTGAGGAGCTAGGTTGGGACCTGGAGAGTCGGGCCCTAGGAGAGTGAAGGGGTGGGGGAGGTGAGGGAAAGAGGTCAAGGGTGGACAGGAAAAGTTTCTTAGGGAACACTGGGACGGGTAGCTGGAGGGGTTTTGGGAGTGGAGGAAGAGGTTGTGGTCGTAGGAGGTGTACGTTTGGTGACTTTGGGTGAAGGTGCATGCGCTGGAGGCTGTCGTGAGGTGGATGGCTGTTGGGTGGGTGTGTGCCTGCGTTTGTGTACCTTGGGAGGTGGCGTCACAGACACACTGAGAGAGGACACATGGGATGTGTGAATGGTAGTGGGGGTGGGGACTGCACGTGAGTGGGGTGTGGTGGTGGGTGTGCTGGTGATGGAAGTAGTGGCTGTAGATGTAGTGCATGCAGGTGTGAGTGGAGATGAGACTGGGAGGGAGGAGGGAGACGAGGAGGAGGGAGACACAGTGGAGGCAGTGGATGTTGCTATGTCTGCATGTGTGTGATGCTTGCGTGAGTGCCTGTGGGATGTGTGGTGCTTATGTTTGCCTGAACTTCCTTTGTGTGTTGAGGTGTGTGCATGCTGGTCTGATCGTGTGCTTGGGGTAGGCTGAGGTACAGGGGATTGGGTCTGGGTGGAGGAAGTTGGAGGGGGAGGCTAGAGACAGGGACAATGGCTGCCATCATTGCTGATGTCAGAGTCTGAAAAGCTCACTGAAGGGCTGCCTGACCAGAATGAATGCCCTCCAGGAATGCATTGGTTTGTTGCAACTGCCTCGCTACACCCTGATGGCATTCAAAATAGTAGACTGCCCAACAGTGAGGGACCTGAGGAGGTCAATGGCCTCCTCACTGAGGGCAACAGGGGTGACAGGGGCAGGGCCTGAGGTGCCTGGGGCGAAGGAGATGCCCACCCTCCTGGGTGAGCGGGCACAGGGCAAAGGCTCAGGGGCTGCTGGGAGGGCAGTGCTGGAGGGGGGGTGGCGGCTGTACCTGTAGATGCGGGGGGCACAGATGGGGCCGCCACCACAAGGGAGCTCCCATCAGAGGACGAGTCCGTATCACTGGTGTCAGCTCCTGTCCCCGCCGTGGAGCTCCCCTCGCCCTCCGTCCCCCTGGTGAAATCAGACTCCGTAGTGTCGCCCTCCAGGGCCATCTGGGATGCAGCTCCCTCCTGCTCCGGTGCCACTGCTCCTCCGCCTGATGATGCTAAAGCACACATGTACAGGGAGACCACAAAAAGGGGGGGAAGACAGAAGAAAGACATGTTCAGTGCATGCAACACCGCTACCGTTGGCGGACACGACAGACACAGAAGCCCCCGGCACTACGCCGCACACTTGGGGTCCACTATTCAATCCCTGGGACATGGCCTACAAGGCTATGGCCGATATCTGCACACATGGATGTCACAGGAGCCTGACTAGGTGTAGTTGGCACTGTACCCAGGTGGGGTGGGGTGCCACAGGGTCTGCCTGAAAAAGGGGACTGCACTAGCACACTCGCCCTGACCTAGGGAAACCCACAGCCCACCTCCCCCACCCAGACGCCTCCACTGCGCGCTGAATCAGCAGAATGAGTGTGTACTCACCCCCTTGTTGCTGCTGTGATGCCCTCATGGGCCCATCCAACTCCGGGTACGCCACCGCCAGGATCCTGAACATCAGGGGGGTCATGGTGCGACGGGCACCCCTCCTACGTTGGGAGGCAATCCCCAGCTGGGCCTCCGCCATCTTCTTGCTCCAGCGGCGAATGTCCTCCCATCTCTTCCGGCAGTGGGTGCTCCGTCTGTGATAGACCCCCAGGGTCTGGACGTCCTTGGCGATGGCACGCCAAATATCCTTCTTCTGGTGGGCGCTGACCTACATGAATTGTACAGGGGAAAAAGAGAAGTTATTACCAACTGCACCGTCACAGTCATTGGCCCGCATCCCTATCCTTGCCATATGGCATATGCTCTCAATGTTGTTTCATGCACTTCTCATTCTCCCCCCCCAACTTTCATCCACACCACTCCACACAGGCATTGCCCATACAGCATGCTCCCAGTGTACTTACATGTTTGTCTGGAGGACCGTAGAGTAGCGTGTACTGGGGGAGGATCCCATCCATGAGTTTCTCCAACTCCTCCATGCTGAAGGCAGGGGCCCTTTCCCCAGAAGCACAAGCCATTGTCTCTTCCAGACTGAGGTCACAGCAGCACTTGCAGTGTAGGTCCTCTCCTGTAGAAGATCAGGTATCGAGTGATTTAACTGATAGAAAATGGCGGTCACGTCCGCGGCAGTGAGTACCGTCACCGCCGGCGTACACCGTCATTGGCTCCTGGGACCCATAGGGTCCAATGTTAACCAATGCAGCATTGCGCCGCGGTCTCTGACCGCCTACCGCGACGGTGTACAACGCCAGCACAGTTACCTCACATCCCATTGTCCCACTTTACAGGTCAGGCAGCCGCCATTTCAGGGGCCCACATGGCTTTATTTTTAACTGCGTCACACATACCTAGGCCTTGCCTCAACACTCATACAGGCAAAATTGGGGTTATGAATGGTTTTCAGAGTAAGCTGTGTTTACATACCTCTGAGTTGGTTGACTCTGTGCTCACTGTACTCCTCCATAGGCACCGTCCGCTGGGGCATGTGAGGAGATGGCGGCATCCTCCGGTGTACAGACCACTGGTGGACCTGTCGACAATGGAGGAAAGACATGTAATCATCACACACAGGCTTGATCGTGCAACAATCCAGGAACTGTGTGCCCAGTTGGAGCCAGACCTGATGTCAGCTATCCGCCATCCCACAGGAATCCCCCCTCAAGTGCAGGTGCTGTCAGTACTCCATTTCCTGGCAAGTGGGTCTTTTCAAACAACAGTGGCCATAGCATCAGGGATGTCCCAGCCTATGTTTTCCAACGTGCTGTTCAGAGTGTTGTCTGCCCTGCTGAAACACATGCGGAGCTACATCGTTTTCCCTCAGTTGGAGAATTTGCCTACAGTGAAAGATGATTTCTATGCCCTGGGACATATCCCCAACATCATAGGTGCCATTGATGGGATACATGTGGCCTTGGCCCCCCCCGCAGGAGTGAACAGGTGTACAGAAACAGGAAGAGTTACCATTCGATGAATGTGCAGATGGTGTGTTTGGCAGACCAGTACATCTCCCATGTTAATGCCAAATTCCCTGGCTCAGTGCATGACGCTTACATCCTGCGGAATAGCAGCATCCCTTATGTGATGGGGCAACTCCAGAGGCACCGTGTGTGGCTATTAGGTGAGGACATGGACCCTATACAGTGTGGATAGTTGTCTGGGTCTGGGGTTGTCCCTAAGGGTTAGTGTCTGTCTAACAGTTGTCCCTCGCCATTTGCAGGTGACTCTGGCTACCCCAACCTGTCATGGCTACTGATCCCAGTGAGGAATCCCAGGACAAGGGCAGAGGAACGCTACAATGAGGTCTATGGGCCAACTAGGAGGATTATAGAGCAGACCTTCGGCCTCCTGAAGGCCAGGTTCCGGTGCCTCCACCTGACAGGTGGTTCCCTATTCTACTCACCAAAGAAGGTGTGCCAGATCATCGTGGCCTGCTGTATGCTTCACAACTTAGCTTTGCGACAACAAGTGCCTTTTCTGCAGGAGGATGGTCCAGATGGAGGTGTTGTGGCAGCTGTGGAGCCTGTGGACAGCGAAGACAAGGAAGCAGAAGAAGAGGACATCGACAACAGGAACTCTGTGATCCTGCAATACTTCCAGTGAGACACAGGTAAGAAGACAAACCTGCCTACTAAATGTACTTTAATACTACTACCTCTCTACTGTCTGTCCTTTTCGCCCAGTGTATGGTCACTGAGTTGTCACTTTCCCTTACGATTTCACAGATGTGGGTCCCACTGTGTGACATCTGGTTTGTTTCCTCATGGACTAGAGCTGTGTGACATAGGTATGTTGACATTACAATTGAAAGAGCATTTTTTCACTGTAATTGCTAATACACTATTTCGAAATCACAGACTGACTCCAGATTGTTTTGTGCTTTAGGGGTGTTTATTTAAGTGCTCAATATTGGAGGGGGTTATAAAATGGTGAGGGGTGATGGTGGAGGAATGTCCATGGCAGAGTCCAGTCTATGAGTCTCACAGGTGCATTGTCCAAAGGGGCATAGGAAGTGGAGCTGGGGCAGTTTGAGGATGGACAGGGTGACAAGGTGGGACAAAAGGATGACATTCAGGGTGGTCTCATTTCTTGGCGGAGGTCTTGGCATTATTCTCTGTCTTTGTCCTGGATCACAGGGACCGTTTGCGGGGTGGTTCTCCATCTGCAGGGGGTGGGGTGCTGGTGTGGTGGTCCTGTGGCGGTGCCTCCTGTCCAGTAGCGCCGGCGGAGGTGGTGGGCAGTTCATCGTCCAGGCTAGTGTCAGGGGCCCCTTGTTGTGCCACAGTGTCCCTCCTGGTGTTGAGGACTTCCTTCAGCACCCATACGATGGTGCCCAGGGTGGAATTGATGGATCTGAGTTCCTCCCTGAAGCCCAAATACTGTTCCTCCTGCAGTCGCTGTGTCTCCTGAAACTTGGCCAGTACTGTTGCCATTGTCTCCTGGGAATTATGGTACGCTCCCATGATGTAGGAGAGGGCCTCGTGGAGAGTGGGTTCCCTGGGCCTGTTCTCCCCCTGTCGCACAGCAGTCCTCCCAGTTCCCCTGTTTCTCTGGGCATCTGTCCCCTAAATGGTGTGCCCACTGCCACTGCCCCCAGGTCCTTGTTGTTGTTGGGGTGGTGGGTTAGCCTGGGTTCCCTGTAGTGGTGGACAAACTGTTGATTGACGTGTCCTGGGGACAGAGGTATGGGCCCGCTGGGTGGGTGCTGTGCTGGTGTTTCTAGAGGGGGCAAGCTCTGTAGAGGCCTATGCCAGTGTGAGGGGAACCGACTGTCCCGAGGTCCCAGATGGGCCGGGCTGGTCGTCTAGATCCAGTTGGACAGAGCTGCTGTCATCACTGTGGGCTTCTTCTGTTGGTGGTGTGGACCCTCCTGTGTGGTGACGCTGGGTAGGGGTCCTGCAGGGGTGTAAAAGCATGATTATTGCATCTGTGTGTACCATGGTGTGCAATGGGTCGGTGACCGTGTACCCCAGTGCTTGCATTCCTGTGTGGGACCTTGTGTGATGATGGTTTAGGGGGGTGTATGGGTATGTGCAGTGGCCAGGCATTGGTGATGGGTGTCCATGCTTTGTTGTTCCATGCAGGGCTTGGTGTTGGGATGTATGGTTTGTGATATTGGGACATTTGTGAGGAGTAGGAGTGATGGGGGTGAGGGCGAGGGTGGGGGTGGGGGTATGAGAGGGCATGCAGGTAGGGTGGGGGATAAGGTAGTTAAGGTTAGTCCGTTCCTCCAGCTACTCCTTCGTGGCCCTCAGGATGCAGAATAGCCAAGACTTGCTCCTCCCATGTTGTTAGTTGTGGGGGAGGAGGTGGGGGTCCGCTGCCAGTCCTCTGTACCGCAAGGTGGTGTCTGGAGACCACGGAACGCACCTTCCCCCATAGGTCGTTCCACCTCTTCCTGATGTCATCCCTATTTCTTGGGTGCTGTCCCACTGCGTTGACCCTGTCCACTATTCTTCGCCATAGCTCCATCTTCCTAGCTATGGAGGTGTGCTGCACCTGTGATCCGAATAGCTGTGGCTCTACCGGATGATTTCCTCCACCATGACCCTGAGCTCCTCCTCGGAGAACGTGGGGTGTCTTTGCTGTGCCATGGGGTATTGTGGGTGATGTGTGGGTTGGTGTGTGTTGTGATATGTGGGGTGATATTTAGTGGTGTGTTGTGTGAGGTGCGTGGATGTTATGTGGGTGATGGTATTGTGTGCCTGTGGATGCTTGGTTGTATATTGTAGTGTCTCTCTGTGGCCTTCAGTTGCAATTGTGGTCGTAAGGGTTTGTGGGTGATGTGTGTGTGTGTTTTATATTGTATTGGGTGTGTGGGAGTGGTGTGTGTATGTGTATCAGGTGTGTGTATTTCGAATTGTCCAATGTGGCCGTGTTTTGGAGATGTGTGAGTGTACTTTGAGCGCGGCGGTGTGTACCGCCAATGGAATACTGCGGTTGAAAGACCGCTGCGTGGATTTGTGGGTCGTGATAGTGTGGGCGTATTTCTGTTGGCATGACGGTGGAGGTTTTGTTTTCGCCAGTTTATCACTGACCTTTGGTGTGGCGGACTTCTGTGGGTGTCTAAATTTTGGTGGATTCTGAGCTGTGGGTCATAATGACCGTGGCGGAATTCCTCGGCCGCGGCGGTGTGTTGGTGGTCTTCTGCACAGCTGTAAGCAGCTTTTACCACCAATGTTGTAATGACCCTCCATAATCTATATGTTAGAAATAGGGTCTGTAGTTGGCAGAGGTATGCACCTTGTTCAAGTAGGGACCACAGTCTAGTTAGGGTAGTCAGATACACACACTAAATGAACCTCTGCTCACCCTCTGGTACCTGCCACAGAGCAGTCAGACTTAACTTAAGAGACAATATGTGAAGCATTTATGCAACACAAACAGACTCAGTAACACAATGAAAACACTACATAAAGACTCCACACAGGGTTAGAAAAATAGAGAATATTTATCTGAGTAACATGTGTGCAAAATGACAACAATCCAAACAGTAGAAGTCGAGATACGATTTTTTAAAGAATAAACTAAAAATAGTGCTTAGAAGTCAATAGTGCTAAAAGGTTATTTGAAGTCACGATAGACCAGGGCACATCCAAAGTTCAGGCCAACCATGATGTAGCGCTGGTCAGATACAGCTTCAGTTAAGGACCATTGGTAGTTTGGTGTGAAGTGTCCGTTTATGGGTGTGCAGAGCCGGCAGGTATGATGATCAACGGGCTTGAGCCTTGCAGTCATGAACAGTAATGCTGCTGTGCATGCGAAGAGATTAAATATATTCCTGCTCATGCTCATTCTTTTTGCAAGCAATGTGGTTCTGGTGCTAACTGGCTCATTCACAAAGAGACCAGAAGCTTGATTTGAAGACCAAAAAGAGCAGAAATACCACTTGTAAGGGCCAAGGACTGGAGAGGCAGCCCTTAGGGGTCAGGAATTGATTGAAGATGTATCCAGGAGCTGTAGCAGGTGAGTTTGGAAGAAATCTTTTGTGTCCCTGACACTTCAGAGAAGAGCAGACAAGCCAACAAGCCCTTGGAGTCACTCTGGGTTCAAGTGAGATGGGTCCAGACCTTGTCCTCAGCAGAGCAGAGATATCAGCAGGCTGCAGGCGCAGCTCAGCACAGTAGTAAAGCAGTTCCTCATGGCAGTCAGTCAAGCAGAGTGGCAATCCTTGTAGCTAGAGTTAAAAGGTTACTTGAGTTTGTGCTAGACCTGGATAAATCGAAGTTCAGGCCGACCGTGAAGAAGCGCTGGTCAGAAATAGTTCCATGTAAGTCCCACTGAAGCTTTACCTTCTCAGGTTGGTGCGAAGAGTCTAGTCGCGGGTGCAAAGAGCTGCCCGACATCACGGACAGAACAGGGTGGAGCCTCGGGGTCATGAGCAGCGATGTTGCTATGCGAAGAGACAAAATTGAGGTCCACTCCCTTTCTCCGAGAGATGCAGGCCTGGTGTGAACGGGCACATTTGAGTTTATAAAAAGCCCAAAAGCTTGATTTGAAGAGCAATGAAAGCATAAAGACCCCTTCCAAGGGGCCAGGACTGGAAAAGGCCTCCCTTGTGGTTCAGGAGCTGTATCAGGTGAGTTGGAAAGATGTATTTTGTGCCCCTGAGACTTCTGAAAACAGGAGGCACGCCAGCAAGCCTGCTAAGTCACTCTGGGTTCAAGTCAGATGTTTCCAGTTCTTGTTCTCAGCAGGGCAGAGATCAGCAGGCCTCAGGGACAGCTCAGCAAAGCAGTGAAGCAGTTCCTCAGGACAGTCAGTCAAGCAGAGTGGCAAACGTTGTAGCACAGCAATCCTTACTCCAACAAAGTTCTTCCCAGGTCCAGTAGTGTACTGATTTGGTAGAGTCAGAGCCCCAGTTCTTACACCCAACTGTGCCTTCGAAGAGAAGGTGACTTCAAAGAAGGGTCTTTGAAGTGCACATAGTTCTTTCTTCCTAGCTCTGTCTTGAGACAACCAGTAGGGGATAATAAGCCCTTTTTGTGGGGAGAGGCAGTTCCCTGTTCAAGTGTGTCAGCTCCTCTCCACCTTTCCTGTCCTGCAAGGCCTGTCAGAATGGAGATGAATGCAGATGAGTGCTCAAACACACCAAATCTTTCTATGTTTATGGCTAACTAGAGGGAATGTACAAAGTGCAGCTGTCACCTACCCCAGATGTGTTTTGGAAATAGACTGCAAGGCACACAGAGCAGTAAGAAATGCCAATTTTCTAAATTTGATTAAAGGAACAAGGGTCCCTAAACAGTAAGTATGAATTCAATACTCTGCAGAAAAAGATTTAGTTCCCAGGAATTGTCCAATCAATAATAAAGAGAATTATTTATTTTCAAAATTAAAATTAAAAGACAATTTCAGAACTGTACCGCCGCCGGGGAAGTCCAGAACAAGTTTAAAAAAAAGAAGAAACACAAAAACGTTCAGGCAAAGACTATAAAGTGACCAACAACCACATACAAAATTAAGGTCACTATAACAGCACATTAGTGCACCAAAAATAATTCATACAAAATCTAGGGTGTCAGAGTGTAAGTCAATGATGTTTTCATCCCTTGACAATGTGAGATCACCATCAGGACAAGTCATAGTTTGCCTGGATCCATAAATCAATAATACAATGATTATTATTAACACCTGGGGCTTATTGAGGAAGGTCAAAAGCGACAGCCAACCAGAGGCAGGAACCTAAAGGTAGGCAATAACTTGTGTGGACCATCTAATGCTGGTAGTGATGGGTCTCTATAATATCCAGTAATTAGTTCAGCCGTAGTCCACTGCCACTGTGAAATCACAATCCAAAGCCATATCCAGTGATATTTATAGGTCGGCATGCCAGTCCGCAATGAGAATACTGCTGGTTTAGTGGTCTGACCACGGCCCTGTGGTACCACTTGTAGAAGTGAAAGTAATGCCAAGCTACACATACAACCCTTGGTCCCTAATGATCTCTGATTTTCCCTAGTGTCTATGTAACAACCTTCTAAAAGTGGCATTTGTAAAATAGTGATGTTAAATCTGATTTTTCCATTAACAAGGATTTATCATTACCATTCCAATTATATGAAACATGATATAGCTACTCCTTTCTGATCAGGAATTACAGCTTAATAGTGTATTAAGGAATTCCTAATGCTGGCCTATGAAAGAAGTAGGCTTCCCACTAGTGAAAAATGACTTTAGGAGTTCTTCACTACCAGAACATGTAAAAGTTTGAAGTACATGTCCTGCTTTTTACTTCCATAGCACTCTGCCCTATGGGTTACCTAGGGCCTACCTTAGGGGTGACCTATGTGTAATAAATGGAGAGTTCAAGGCTTGACAAGAGGTTTTCAAATGTCAAGTTGCAGTGGCAGTGACACTGCACATAGAGGCTCTGCAGTGGCAGGCCTGAGACCTGTTTAAAGGGCTCCTTAAGTGAATGGCACAGTCAGTGCTGCAGACCTACCAGTAGCATTTAACTTAGAGGCCATGGATATATGGTATACAACTTTACAAGGGACTTATAAGTAAATTAAATATGCCAGTTGTGCATACACCGATGTTGCCATGTTTAGGGGAGAAGAACATGCACTTTAGCACTGGACAGCAGTGACAAAGTGCTCTGAGTATTAAAGTCAACCAAAAGATTCAGCAAAAAGTGGAGGGAAAAGGGTAAAATGTTTGTGGGTGACCCTGAAAAAAGGGACATTTCCAACACCATATTAAGCCTACACCTCTTGTTACATACACAGAGACCCCCCCACCTACCAGGGGTGAATAACGTTTGAGGCTACTCCCTGCTTCCACCGTATTTACGGCTGTGGTTCCAGCGTGACATTCAACCTTAATCCTAGCAGCTCTCACTGGTTGGCAGTATATTTGGTGACCCTCATGTGTCTGCTCCCCAAGATTGGCTGTACTAACCCTGCTAAAACTGTACCACCACTGGGCCTCAGCACTTCCCAGCCCACTCAGTCAGACAGATCCTTTGTATTAACTGCAGAGGACTATTTCCCTCCCAAAAAGGATGTCCCCGATCAACAAATTGGATATTATCTTACAAGAAAACAGTGTCTCTGGGGTGGCTATTGAACACCTAATTGGTCTAATTGCCGTAGAGTTAGGCCACTCTTAGAGATGACCATTGTAAACTGTCAGATAAAGTCACAACTAACAAAGCAACTGTGTCCTCTTGGGCCACTTAGCAAGCAGAGCATTCCACCCTCATCGGCAATCTCTGCAAGAAGGTTGCTCCATTACATGAACGAGTAGAAAATGCTGAAGGGTGAGCATGCTGTAATATTGTATGCATTATAAGAATGCCTGAGAATGCAAAAAATGGCACACACTATTTAGAAACCTGGCTGAAAGCCAAAGTGGCACCAAAGGGACTAACAGCATTGTTTACCATAGAGCAGTCACACTGGGTTCCTGCATGCTGTCCACCTCCTGGAGCTCCACCCCAAGCCTATAGTGGCCTATATCCTGAACTTTAGAGACCATGATACAATAACCCAAAGAGCCCATAACTGTGGAGAACATGCCTGTTTCACTCTTTTCAGATTACACATTGGCAGTCGAACATCTGCGCTCTTCTTTTCAAGATACCAAAAAACAACTGCATGTGGTAGGGCAAACCTAAGCACTTATGTTCCCAGCCAAGTTGAAAGTCATCCAAAATCAACCTGCCTTCTTCTTTGAAATACCAGAAGCCAATTGGGACTGGTGGGAACAACAATTCCTGCATACTGGAAGGCTGCCTCCTCCTGGACTGCAGTCACACAAGAATCAACAACTTCTCTGACAGTGCTGCTGGGAGGGGGTCCACTGGGCAGTATCTTGAGTAATACCACCACCACAGCCGCTGCTGGAGGGCAGGCAGGCTGTGCTTGTGTCAGCGTTACCCCTCAGAGCACAACAATTGATACTCAACTCCAGCTCCTCAGAGGAAAATGCCACTGATTCTAGCTTCAACACCAGTGTGGCTCTGCTGCCCTCAGTGATGCCACAAACAACTGATAGCATTCTCTGGTGCTGCCAGTGCTTTAGTCCCAACATGACAGTATCTGGGCATTCCAATACTGGGGCTGACATGAGGCCCCTCTTTGCTGAACTACTGTAAAAATGTGGGGTCTCTCCGAAATGCCTAGTGAAGGACACAGCACATATGTTATGGTGAGCATGGGAGGGGTTGATTTACAGGGCTTGAGACCACTTATGCACCACCACATGGGATGTATAACACGCTCGTTTGTTTCACTCACCAGATGTCATCCACGGAAGTAAGCTATAACAGTGTTCTCCATGGGAACTAGGACTCCTTTAGTGGGCAAGGCTGCTCCAGGATGGGATTACTGTGTGTTTTTAATCTGAACCACAGTATCCTATTCACATCTACACTCACAGGTCCATATTATGCATCATAACATTGTTTCCAGGGCCACTAAAGTCGGGATGCATTAACATCTCTGTTTCTTTTATCACCCTGTTGCTTTAGGGTCCTAGTTTGTTTACTCCTATCACAATTGCACACAACATTAACCTATTTGATGATATTACACTTTTGGTAGAACAATCATTTTTTACTGGACCTAGTATTGGGGAAATGTTTATGTTTGTGTCATCATAAACTATTAACTGTCCCATCTCGATTATCAAATATAATAAGTGGGCCATAGAAATATAACACATCCTATTGAGTCTTTTGTCAGATGTCAAATATAGTTATAATGTACTAACATGGGATACCAGGGCCATGGGGTAGGGGAGTACCCTCTTTTTGCCATAGTTACCACCCTTTTCTGCCTGATGTCAGTGTGCTTGACTGTGTTCACTGGGATCATGCTAACCAGGACCCCAGTGATTATGCTCTCTCTCTCTCTAAATTTGGTTGTTGCATACTGGTAACCCAGTATTTCACCCACAATTGGCATTCTGATGCCCACTTATAAGTCCCTAGTATATGGTACCTGGGTACCCAGGGCATTGGGGTTTCAGGGGATCCCTATGGGCTGCAGCATATCTTTTGCCACCCATAAGGAGCACATGTAAATGCTTCTGCAAGACTGCCATTGCAGCCTGCTTGAAAAGATGCATGCACCATTTCACTGCCATTTACACCGCACCACGTCACTTATAAGCCACCCCTATAGCAGGCCCTTTACCCCTGAGGGCAGGGTGCAAAGTACCTGTGTGTGAGGGCACCTCTGCACCAGCAGAGGTGCCCCCATGACCTCCAGGACCACTTACCCAGACTTCATGAGTGCGGGGACGCCATTTTACGCATGTACTGGACATAGGTCACTACCATTGTCCAGCTACATAATGGTAACTCCAACTATGAGCATGTTTGGTATCAAACATGTTGGAACCATACCCTAAGGCTTTTGCAGGCATTCGTTATATGATTCCATGCAATCTAGGAGCTGCTCAGAGGACCCCCAGTATTGCCATTACAGCCTTCTTAGCTTTTCCAGAAAGCCCCAGCAGCTGCCACCTCACAAACAGGTTTCTGCCCTCCTGTTGCTTGAAAAGCACACAACCAGGAAGGCAGAACAAAGGACTTCCTTTGGGAGAGGGGTGTTACACGTCCTCCCTTTGGAAATAGGTGTTACAGGCTTGGGAGGGATAGCCCACCCAAGCCACTGGAAATGCTTTGAAAAGCACATTTGGTGCCCTCCTTGCATAATCCAGTCTTCACCAGTTCAGGGACCCTCAGTCCCTGCTCTGGTGTGAAACTGGACAAAGGAAAGGAGAGTGACCACTCCTGTGTCCATCATCACCCCCTGGGTGGTGCTCAGAGCTCCTCCAGAGGGTCCCTGGGTTTTGCCATCTTGGATTCCAAGTTGGAAGGGCACTGTGGAAGCATCTGAGTGGCCAGGGCTAGCAGATGACATCAGAGCTCTCCCCTGATAGGTGCTTACCTAGTTAGGTGACCAATCCCCTTTCAGGGCTATTTAGGTTCTCTCCTTTGGGTGGTTCTTCAGATTCAGATTGCAAGACTCCAGAAGGAATCCTCTGCATCCTCAACTTCAAATTCTCACCGAAGAAACTGCACCTGGACCCTTCAGGAACTCTACAACCTGCAACAAAGAAGCAAGACGCTGTCTGCAACATTGTATCTTCAGCTCCTGCCAGCAACTGCAACTGTTTCCCAGTCAAGCATCCTCTGACAACAGCCTGTCTTCAGCCTGCACCAGAAGAGCGAAGGAATCTCCCTTGGGGTGAAGGAGTCACTCCGCTGCTTCAGCAGGTACCTACTGCAACGACGACTGGCTGCGTGGATCCCCTTTCCTGCTGAGCTGCATGGATCCTGCATCGCAGGTGGTAGACTGAAGTGGTCCTGACGGTCCTGCCGTCCAACTCTGCAACTTTGGTGGAGGTAAGAGCTTGCCTCCCCGCGCAAGACAGTACCCCCATGCACCATGTGTTTTGCGGTTGCCAAGACTTGTTGGCATCCTTCCACAAAGTTCTTTGTGCATCTTGCAACTCCAGCGCCCAGCACTCTATCATGTAACACACATCTTCCTTAGTGGTTCTCCAGCGGCATGGGAGCCTTTGTCATAGTGTTGCATTGGCCCCTCCTTGCACCTCCTTTGTCCCTGTGCATGCTGTCTGGTCTTCTGTGGGCTCTCTGGGTTGCTCAGAGCCTTCTCTGACTTTCACTCCTGGGTAGAGTCCACCAGGTCCCTCCTGGTTCCGGGCAGTGCCATTTTCCACTAACCGTGAGCTTTGCGTAAGCCATGGCTTGTTGGTGGACTCCAGCGATGCAAACCAGACTGCAATCCTCCATCCGGCGTGGGACAACACTTGCACCAACCATGAGCCCTACTCTGTCTTCTTGGGTGCAATACTGACTGTTCTTGGTCACCTGTGGTTCTTCTTTTGCATCTTCATCCGGGTTAGCAGGGGCTCCTGTACTCCCTGGACTCTTCTGTGCTTCGTGGACTTGGTCCCCTTCTTCCACAGGCCTTCAGGTCCAGGAATCCACTGTTGGTGTCTTGCAGTTTCTTTTGGTTCTTAAATAATCTTCTTTCTTGTTCCTGTATGTGTTCTGGGAAAGCTACTGTGTTTTAATTCTGCTTTTCTGGGCACTAGGGTGTGTTCTAGTGCTTACCGTTGGTGTTTTCTAGTACTCCCAGTGCCCCTCCACACACTACACTTGTCTAAGTGGAAAACCAACATTCACATTCCACTTTCTTATTCTATGGCTTGTGTTCCCCCAGGCCCATTTCAAACTATTTTGATTTTCACTAATTGCACTGTTTTCTAACTGTTTGTATGCATATTTTTGCATACTAGTGTGTATAATTTGTGTATTACTTACCTCCTAAGGGAGTATAGTATCCATGGTATTTTTGGTAATTGTGTCATCAAAATAAAGTACCTTTATTTTTGTAACACTGAGTGTTTCTTTCATGTGTGTGAGTACTGTGTGACTACAGTGGTATTTGCATGAGCTTTGCAAGTCTCCTAGATAAGCTTTGGCTGCTCAGCTACAGCTACCTCTAGAGAGCCTGGCTTCTAGACACTGCCTACATTTCACTAATAAGGGATAACTGGACTAGGTATGAGGTGTAAGTACCATAGGTACCCATTACAAACCAGGCCAGCCTCCTACACATGGGGTCGATTAAAAAATGGCACAAAATTGTAGATTAACGTAATCACTGCAGGGCGAGTATAGTTTATTTGCAAGAAGTTCACCTTCTGCCACTGAAGCTGTTAAACTACACAGGAAATTGAAAGGGCAAATGTTTACTGCATCATACTCAGTCTTTGCAAGGGAGGGGCCACTTGGTTACGAGCAGGGTTTCCCTTTGAAGCCTAAGACATGAAAACTGATCAGAATGGTCACTATGTCTTTGTCAGGGGCATGCTGGACGGCAAACAAGAGGTGCTCGGCAGTATCTATGCCCCTAATACTGAGCAAGATATGTTTTTGGCACAGTTATCCACTGTGCATGCACCTTTGCTCTGCTGGTCACTACACCAGGTCACTAGAAGTCAGCCCTATGGTAGGCCCTTTCAGCCCAAAGGGCAGGGTGCAGGTCCCTGTGTGTGTGGGCAACCATGCATTAGCAGTGGTGCCCTATGAACTCCAGTTCCAATTCCCAGGATAAGTGCAGGGAAGCAATTGTAGCTATGTGCTGGCCACTGGTCACTCACCACCTGTGGTCCAGCTACATAACAGTAACTCCAAACCTCGGCATGTTTGGTATCAAACACGGAGGAATCATACCCCAATACTGATTCTGGTATTGGCGGCATGATTTCATGCACTCTGGGGGTTCTTTAGAGGATCCCCCAGTTCTGCTCCTACCAGGCTCTCAGGGTCTGCAGGCAGCCCTCACTGCTGCAGCCCCCAGACACAATTCTGCCCTCCTGCTGCTTGACAAACTCAAGCAGGAGACAGCAAGATTTCCTGTAGGAGAGGGGTGCAATCTCCTCTCCTTTGGAAATAGGTGTTACTGGGCTAGGAAGGGGTAGCCTCCCAGCACCAGCAGACTGGTTTGAAGGGCGCATTTCGTGTCTTCCTTGCATAATCAAGTTTGCACCACTCCAGGGACCACTGATCCCTGCTCTGGCACAAAACACACATAGGAAAAGGAAGTGTCCACTCACCTGTCCTGCTCCACCCCTAGTGTGGGGCCCAGAGCTCCTCCAGGTTGTCCCTATGTTCTGCCATCTTGAAACCAAGATGGGCAGAGGCCTCTACGAGCATCTGACTGTGTAGGCCAGGTAGATGACGTCAGTACCCCTCCTGATATCTGGTCACCCCAGAGAGTGACCAATCCCCCTTTTGGGCTATTTAGGGACTCCATTGAGGGTGGGTTCCTAAATTCATCTTTCAATACTCCACCAGAACCTCTCTGCAAAGATATCTTCTGCTCCTGGTCTCCAGAACTGCTGCTGGGCTGCACAGGAACCGAACAAGACTGCATTACCTGAGAAGACTTCTCCTTGTAACATTGTTTCTGCGGCTCCTGTCAGCATTCTGCAACATTTCCATGGCTGTACATTCTCTGGGGTCAGCAAGACTTCAGTTGCACCAAGAAGCAAGAAAGAATCTCCGTTGGAGTGAAGGAGTTACCCCCCTGCATCCGCAGTCACCTAAGGCAACAACGTCCTGTTGGTGGGCTCTTCTATCCTCCGGATCTGTGAAGGTTCCCCAACACAGGTTGTCGTTCAGATGGATCCCATGGGTCCTCTCTGCCTTCCGTCCAATGTGGGAGACAGTGAGCCCTTGCCTCTGCCAGAATCCATATGCACGAAGACTGTTGAACCAACCAAGGCTTGTTGACCACTGCTCTGAGGCATCTTCAGGTCCCAAGTAGCCCAAACCTCCAGCACTCTACCTCTATAAAGATAGTCTATTCTCTGCTTCTCCAGCGATGTGGGACTACTCTTCAGGGGTGCTGACTTTGCTTCACTACAATTTACTGTGCGTAATGCCAGGGGGTTGCTTGTGGGTGCTCTAACTGCTTCTGCTGGCTCTCTTGTCTTCTGAAGGTCAGCCTGGATTCGCATCCAAGGGTTGAGACCCCAAATATCTGCTGGTCCTCCACAGATCTACAAAACCTCTGACAGCTTCTTTAGCATTTGCCTGTGCTTGTTGGTGGTCCTCCTGATCACAGACCCATCTGTTATCCAGCAACCATCGAGGGACAGCTTGTAGGTGACTTCAGGGTCTCCTCTGCAGCTCCTGGACCCCACATCTGGACTTAAACCATCATCGTTGATCCAGATCTTCAGCTACAGAAGGGTGGGCATTGGCGCCTGCCCCACCTTAACAATCCTGCATGGACTGGACTCTGTCTCCTTCTTTTACAGGTCCTCTTTGCCTAGAATTCACTCTTGGGTTCCACTAGTCTGGTCCTGGTACTGCATTCTCCAACCACTATGCCCCCATGTTCGCAGCTGGTGATCTTCTGGGTACTCACCTTTTGGGGTTCCACTCTTCCCCAGGCCTTGTCTAACTACTCCATGCACTCTGGTGGGTAGACATCAGTTTGCATTCAATTTGTTGTAGTATATGGTTTGGCCCCCCAATAGGGCCCTTGCTAATTTATGCTTTTCCTGAGTACTTACCTGTGCTTGTCCTGTGTGTTCATACCACCAGAGGGAGGTATACCAATAGTAGTCTAGTTTGGTTGGCCTATAATAAAGTACCTTTATTTTTGCAACACTGTGTGGCTCCTTTCGTGTGTGATAGGTTACTGTGTGATTACTGTGGTACTGCAATTGCTTCACATGCCTTTTAGATAAGTCTTGGCTGCTCACCACAGCTACCCTAGAGAGCCCTGGCTGTCTAGACACTGTAACACTAATGGATAGGTTTTTGCTTGGACCCAGTATAAGGTGAAACACCATAGGTGTCCACCACACTCTGGGCCAGCTTTCTACACCCAGGATGTCTGCACAGGATAGGGAGAGATTGGGTGCTCCATTCACACTGGTTGAATCATGTCAGGCTATTGACAAGTTCACCTGTAATAAGAGGCCTGGCTCGGATGGGTTACCTATTGAATGTTATGCCACGTTTGCCTCACAACTGGTACTGCAATTAAAGCTGTTCTGTAAATCGTTGTTTGAAATAGGCTCCTTACCATTCACCATCAGTCAAACCCTTCCACCTCTCTAATAAAACTGGGCAGTGGCCTCTAGGCCTTTGCCTTCACTAAACTCTGACTACAAAGTGCTGAGTAATAGTCTTGGTGAGAGACTTACTTCCTCTGCTCCCACAATTAGTACATGTGTATCAATGTGGATTTGTCCCCGATGTAATATTCATTAAATATACAACACCTGTACCATGTCATGAATGAGGCATGTGAACAGCAGCAAGCAGCCTCTCCCTGAATCTAAAACAGGTGCTGACACACTGGGGTGGGAATATATGTTTTCTGCCCTGGCAAAGTTTAATATTCACCCTACCTATGTGTAATGGGTTAGACTACTGTACCCTGATAAAACTGCACGAGCAAAGACAAGGTCACACATGTCATCTCAATACCCAGTGTCCCATGGCACCAGACAAGGATGCCCGCTACCGCCCTTTTTGTATTAGTAATGGAACCCTTAGTGCAACACATTAAGCAGTCCCCCCTAGACTAGGTGATCCCTGAGGGGCCCCCAATACATGCCATCTCCATATATGCTGACAATATGATCTTATACATCTGCAACCTTGACTGCGATCTCACACCTATCTCCAGCTTACTCTAGTTGTTTGGGGACTTGTCAGGCTTTCAAGTAAATCACTGCAAGTCTTATGCCTTCTCATTTACAAACAGCACTGAGAGGACTATTCTGCCCTTTGGTCCATACAAAATACAAGTGGCTCCTCAGACATTTCATTACTTAGGCATACAGGTCTATAGGGACACCAAAGACTTGCTGGATGGTAATCTCACGAGGACCATCACATCTTTGAAATCGCAAATTGGGTTCTGGGTAACTTTGCCCCTGTCGTTGTGGAACGGATAACTCTGGCCAAAATAGCCATGTTGCTCTGCTTAATGTACTTAATGTACTACTTTTTCAATCTACCTGTAGTTGTCCTCGCATCGATATTTATTAATTAATCTGATGTGGGGCCATGGGAGACACAGGGTTGGACTTTCTAAAATGAAGCTACCACAAGGGGAAGGAGGTATGCATGCGCCTAACTTTAAGGCTTATTGTCTAGCAGAGCAGCTGTAATGGTTGTCCTATTGGCTGTTTTGCCACGACCTGGTCGAAATCGGATAGACACTGAGCATGCTTGGGCAAGGCAAACTGCATTGATTGCTTCTACCAGGGGTGACACTATCTACTCAGATTCTCCTATTGCTCCATATTGGGCTTGCTTCCTGGAACTGTGCTCTCCACTGCACCAATCTACCCCCTAACTATGACCCGTTTATTCCCCTGAGAAGTTTACCCACCTCCCTGAATGCACTCACAGCAGGTAGATTGTTGTCACAGGAGCAAGCCGGCATAAAGACAGTGGGCGACCTCTTTTTGGACAAAACATGAATGATGCATCAATAATTTGCTCAACTTCATGTTATAAAGGAATCTCCTTACCTGACACATGGTAGCATTATTAGATATACCCGCAAACACTGTGCCCCTATATGCTACAAACCTACCACTCATGCATTTATTCATGCATTACATATGGTGCCATGGCAGATGGTTACTCAAATGGCTAGATCAAGGTTTATGTGCACATCTAAATACGATCCTGGAGGCCCTGCATGTTAAGTGGGAAGAAGAGCTGTCCTGGGCTCTACATGATAAAGAATGGTGCTTTATTCTTGACTAGCCAAGCAGGATCTCCAATAATTCACGCTTTAAATGTATACAATTCTCAATCCTACACAGACCATACCGCACACCCCGGAAACTTCAGTCAATATTCCCTGCTGCCTCACGTAGCTGCCCCAATACAATGCAGAGGTCACATACTAACTGCACATATTATGGGCTTGTTATTGCCTTGCCTCATTGAAATCTTACTGGTAGGATATATGGACCACTCTGACCGCACTCACCGGATCCACCCAATGGAATAGTGTTGAACACTGTCTGTTGGGTTTATATCCTAGACCTAAAAGTTTCAGAGTTGTGGCACGATTTGCTGAGTTGGCACTCATATTAGCGAAGGAACTGTTAACAAGATGCTGGAAGTCCTCTATGGTGCCCCTGTGCCTCGGTGGTGGGAAGAGGTACAACACTGGGGCACGGCACAGAGCTGTGCCTTGCGCAGGGAGGAATAGTGCAGCCTGCGTAAGCGCCCCTTTGCCCTGATTTGGGATATAAGCTATAAAGCTTTAGATTCCAAGTGGTGAATGTGTTGTAGACTCCTTTTCCATACCTCAATACAAAACATTTTTCCACTTTTCAAGGGAATACTACTCAGGGCCTGCCCTACCTCTCCTATTAGGACACACCCACGTGTTTATGACCTCATGACACTCACGGACGTTCACCGTACTTCTTTACTACACGCTATTGTTCTCAGTGTGTTCATATGCAGCATAATTCAATCGGATGTACTGTTTCCATCACAGATTCGTGTACAAGTTGTACTCACACACAAACTTTCCACTTAGGTGTAACATAGCCCTAAGAGGCAGAAAGCCGAGATGACAGTTTATAGTTAGGGCAGAGGATTCGGGGTTCAATAAGGGGTTCCTTTACTTTTTGTTCCATTCGTTGTTACCAATAAGTTCAAGTACGGTAACCATCCGATACGTGGGCTCCAAACACCCACAAATAATACGTCCGTAGGTGATCGGAACACTGTGGTGTGTTAAACATTTTATATGCCTTGGAATATACAAGTTGCCATTTAATTACCGCTTCACCTTTGCATGCTATACGAAACGTGTCCATATACTTCCGTCATGAATGTTATAATATTCACCCACTAAAATGCAATATATGTTTTAAAAAAACAGCATCCCAACATTGAAGGAGATGACCCTAGTAAGAAGTATCACAGATGAAAACCCTGTTCACAGACTGGCTCAGAAAACAGTGGCATGAAATCCGAGGAATCCAAGGACAATTTGCAGCAAACAAGGAGAGAACCACTGTGGTTTGACTCACTCAGGTCAAAGTAAAAGGGTCCCTGGCTTACTTTGGAATAAAACTGATTAAGGGCTATGAAAAGGACCAGGTCGAGGCCTTTTCCCAAATACTAAAAGGCATTCCACAATATTATCATTTTTCAAAAAAGTGTATTGTGATTCGGTGATTGATCTCGACAACAGGAAAATTGACTTTGCATATGTACAGAGGAAGTGATACAGCTTCCTCACATACCACAATGCCTCCTCGGGCATGAATCGAAGGAGGGGGAGTGCCCAGTTATCGCTTGCCTACTGGAACAAAAGGCCCTGATACCCAATGTTAGCATTTGCAATAATCTTAAATTGCCCTCCCAAAGCCTATTAAGGATTCTTATTGTTTTGTCCAAAACTTTAGAGCTATTGATGATGTTAGGTTACCCAGCTTTAGTGTAGTGCCACATCAAGCTTTCATGTTTTTCTGCTATAAATTATGAGTCCGTTACTTTTTGCGTTTTTATTTCCTGCTCTCAAATGCACGGGTATGGCCATCACGGCGGATGCCATGCCACAAGCACTTTAACAGTACACACGTTGTTCTTTCCATGTGGTTCTAATCCTATGTTGATGACCAATCGGAGATTTCTGATTTTGTGGACCAACGCAAACATGACTCACTATACCTGCTTACCAAGCTAGCAAAGAGAAAACTGCAATTCTGTTAACCCTAAGTCTGACATTTGAGTCTTAGGCGGTCATTCTGACCGCCGCCCGCCATGCGGTCACCGCCGAATGGCCGCTCCCCGGTCAAAAGACCGCAGCGGCCATTCTGGCATTCCCGCTGGGCCGGCGGGCGACCGCCAAAAGGCCGCCCGCCGGCCCAGCGGGAAAGCCCCTGCAACGAGGAAGCCGGCTCCGAATGGAGCCGGCGGAGTTGCAGGGGTGCGACGGGTGCAGTGGCACCCGTCGCGATTTTCACTGTCTGCAAAGCAGACAGTGAAAATCTTTATGGGGCCCTGTTAGGGGGCCCCTGCACTGCCCATGCCAGTGGCATGGGCAGTGCAGGGGCCCACAGGGGCCCCACGACACCCGTTCCCGCCATCCTGGTTCTGGCGGTGGAAACCGCCAGAAACAGGCTGGCGGGAAGGGGGTCGGAATCCCCATGGCGGCATGGAGGATTCCCTGGGCCAGGGGAAAACCGGCGGGAAACCGCCGGTTCCCCTTTTCTGACCGCGGCTTTACCGCCGCGGTCAGAATAGCCCTGGAAGCACCGCCAGCCTGTTGGCGGTGCTTCCGCTGCCCTCCGCCCTGGCGGTCAGAGACCGCCAGGGTTGGAATGAGGGCCTTAATGTCTATGTAGAAGCAAGAGACGTATCTGCTGATTCTATTCAAGCTTTTCTTAATACAATGGATTTCTGGTTATGGAAATATTGTAAAATCTCTTTAGGATCTTGTTAAGAAAGATGACAAACCCTTGTTAGGGTCTACAGAAACAGAAAACGCTAGTGTTTCTCTGAAAAAATGCCAAATCCTCTGCCACTGCTCTTGGTCTACCTGGTTACTCAGAAACGTATTCTGTTCTGCAATGACAGGGGTAATTTTGCCGCAAATGTTTCTAAGCAAAAATAAACGAATTACTTATTATTTCTCTGCCCTTTATGGTGTTGTGTCTGGGTTGCCTACGTGCATGCAAGCGCTGGTAGATGTTGCTCACCTTGCTGAAGTATCTAAAAATATTGGAGCATATTTACGAGAAATTGGTGCAGGGCAGCGCCCCAAGTATTTTTGCTGCGCTTCCCAACGCCAATTTGAAAGGGCATTTCTGCCCATTCCCCTGAGCTGGCACACAATTTGCTGTCTAGCTCGCATAAAGGGGTGCAAGGTTGTCTGAGTTGCATGCAAGATTGTTTTTGTGAAGGAAGGTACAACTTCCTGCACAAAAACAATCCATGGAGACGTTTTCCTTTTTCTATGTATGCTGCAGAATGCAGCACACATTGTGGAAAAATTAGGAGAAATAAAGATGTTTGTCCTTATTGCTCCTCCCAGGTTACACTGCCTTGTAAATCTAGGAATGCAATAAGACCCATGTATGTTGCACAACACCCATGGATTGCCCTGACGCAGTGTAAGGCAACGCAGTGACTGCACAACACCCTAAGCTCAGGTGCAGTGAGAGTGGGTAGGCCAGCCAGATCAAGCTCCATGGTCTCCCTAAAGTTTTTGTTCAATTGAAAAACATTGGTGTAGGAAAGTAGCCTCTTTCTAGCATGGTTACCCCCACTTTTGGCCTGTTTGTGAGTGTGTGTCAGTGTGTTTTTACTGTGTCACTGGGATCCTGCTAGCCAGGACCCCAGTGCTCATAGTTTGTGGCCCAGTGTGTATGCCTGTGTAGTGCCTAACTGTGTCACTGAGGCTCTGCTAACCAGAACCTCAGTGCTTATGCTCTCTCTGCTTTTAAATTTGTCACTGTAAGCCAGTGACCTCATTTACCAATTTCAATTGGCATACTGGACCCCCCTTATAAGTCCCTAGTATATAGTACCTAGGTAACCATGGCATTGGGGTTCCAGGAGATCCATATGGGCTGCAGCATTTCTTTTGCCGCTCATAGGGAGCTCAGACAAACCTTTTCACAGGATTGCCATGGCAGCCTGCGTGAAATAGTGCACGCACTATTTCACCGCCATTTTCACTGCATTGAAGTAACTTATAAGTCACCTATATGTGTAACCTTCACTTGCTGAAGGTTAGGTGCAAAGTTACTAAGTGTGAGGGCACCCTTGCACTAGCAAAGGTGCCGCCACATAGTTCAGGGCCATTTCCCCGGACATTGTGAGTGCGGGGGCACCATTACACATGTGCACTACATATAGGTCAATACCTATATGTAACTTCACAATCGTAACTCCAAATATGGCCCTGTAACATGTTTAAGATCATGGAATTGTCCCCCATTCCAAATCTGGTATTGGGGAGCCAATTCCATGCATCATGGGGGCTCCACCATGGACCCCCAGTACTGCCAAACCAGCTCTCTGAATCTTGCACTGCGGCTACAGCTGCTGCCACCTCACAGACAGGGTTCTGCCCCCCCGGGGTCTGGGCAGCACAGTCACAGGAAGGCAGAACAAAGCATTTCCTCTGAGAGCAGGGTGTTCCACCCTCTCCCTTTGGAAATAGGTGTTACCAGCTGGGGAGGGGTAGCCTCCTCCAGCCTCTGGAAATGCTTTGAAGGGCACAGATGGTGCCCTCCTTGCATAAATATGTCTACACCGGTTCAGGGACTCCTTCACCCCTGCTTTGGCAGGAAACTGGACAAAGAAAAGGGGCGTGACCACTCCCTTGTCCATCACCACCCCTGGGGTGGTGCCCGGAGCTCCTCCAGTGTGTCACAGACTTCAGCCATCTTGCTTTGCAAGGTGTGGGGGCACTCTGGAGGGTTCTGAGTGGCCAGTGCCAGCAGGTGACGTCAGAGACCCTCCTGATAGGGCCATACCTGATTAGGTAGCCAATCCCCCTCTCAGGGCTATTTAGGGTCTCTCCTCTGAGTTCTCTTCAGGTTCTGCTTGCAAGTTTCTTTCAGGAATCCTCTGTAACAACTTCAGACTCTTCTGACCTTTTCCAAGAAACGCTGTAACTGCAACAAAGTGTCTCCAAGAGACACTTTTCTTCAGCAACCTCAGCTCCAAGTCAGCAACTGCAACAGTTTCCATGGCGTGCACCATCTGGGGATTCCCTGTCTTCATCCTGCACCAGAAGAACCAAAGAAATCTCCTGTGAAGTAACAGAATCACTCCCCTCATCCAAGAATGCACCTTCCAAGATGACGGCCCGTACCCTGGGACTCCTCTCACAATGACTAGCATGGTCCTAAGGACACAGAGGGTGGACATCATCCACATAAACTGTCCTGAGGTCCTGCTGACACAATTTGGAGGAGGTAAGACCTTGCCTTCCCGAGGACGATGGTACCCCTGTGTACTGAGTCTTCTTCACCTCCTGGCACCTTTGTGCACTCTTTGCAAAATTCCTTTGTGCACAGCCTGGCCAAGGTCCCCAGCACTCCATCCTGGGATGCTCAATTTGCTAAGTGGTTCTCCGGCGGTGTGGGACCTTCTTTTGTTGTGCTGCATCAACTGTGTTTTGCACCTCCTTTGAACCTGGATCCTGCAGCTTCTGGGGGTGCTGGCTGGCATCCTGAGGGCTCTCTAAAGTGCTGAGAACCCCCTCTTCCTCCTCACAGAGAGTTGAGGCCCCCAGATTTCTCCTGGGTCCACCCAGTGCCCTTTTGATGAAAAACACACTTTTGCCGCAGCCAAGGCTTGTTGGCACCTTCCAACACGAAATCTCATCTGCAACAATCTTCACACCGTGGGACATGCAGAAACCCGCTGGCATCTTCCTAGGGTGCATTTCTGCAGTCTTCAACTAACTGGGGACTCTTCTTTTGCACCCTATTCTGGGTTGGCAGGGACTCCTTGTAGGAAAGTACCATCTTGCCTGGCATGTTACCCCCATTTTTACTTGTATGTCAGGTTTTTTTGCCTGTCTCACCGGGATCCTGCTAGTCAGGGCCCCAGTGCTCTTAGTTTGTGGCCTGAATGTGTTCCCTGTGTGGTGCCTAACTTTGTCAATGAGGCTCTGCTAACCAGAACCTCAGTGCTTATGCTCTCTCTGCTTTTCAAATTGTCACTGCAGACTAGTGACAATGTTTACCACTTCTGATTGGCACACTGGAACACCCTTATAATTCCCTAGTATATGGTACCTAGGTACCCAAGGTATTGGGGTTCCAGGAGATCCCTGTGGGCTGCAGCATTTCTTTTGCCACCCATAGGGAGCTCATGCAATTCTTACACAGTTGAAACAAATTGGCCACAGCACATAGAATATATTGTCCAATAATGTGGTGGGGATAGGGGATCCCTGGTGGTACGTTGAGGGTTTTGAAGAAGTATGAGGTAAAGAGAAAATCTTGAGTCTTGTTGTTAGATGGTGTCTTTAATTGTAGAAATTAGAAATCATGATGTCATCAGAGATATACAGCCAACACGTGTTTCGTCACACAAGTGACTTCATCAAGGCTTGTTGAAATGGTAAAACTAAAAGTAATCGTGCTGCCAGAGCAGCGACAGGAAAGTTGAATGTTGAGCGCGTGGGTTGAGGTAAGTATATGAAGCCCTGATAAGCCTCGAGATAAACCTGGACTGCGTCGGTTGTAGAGATAAGATCGGTTGTCTGAGAGCGTCTAATTCTTACACAGGACTGCCACTGCAGCCTGATTGAAATAACGTCCACGTTATTTCACAACCATTTTACACTGCACTTAAGTAACTTATAAGTCACCTATATGTCTAACCCTCACTTACTGAAGGATAGGTGCAAAGTTACTAAGTTTGAGGGCACCCTGGCACGAGCCAAAGTGCCCCCACATAGTTCAGGGCAATTTCCCCAGACTTTGTGAGTGCGGGGACACCATTACACGTGTGCCCTACATATAGGTCAATACCTATATGTAGCTTCACAATGGTAACTCTGAATATGGCCATGTAACATGTCTAAGATCATGGAATTGTCCCCCCATGCCAAATCTAGTATTGGGGTGCCACTCCCATGCATACCCGGGGCTCCAGCATGGACCCCGGGTACTGCCAAACTAGCTCTCTGGGGTTTTTACTGCAGTTACCGCTGCTGACAACCCACAGACAGGCGTCTGCCCTCCTGGGGTCTGGGCAGCCCAGTCCCAGGGAGGCAGCACAAAGGATTTCCTCTGAGAGAGGATGTTACACCCTCTCCCTTTGGAAATAGGTGTTAAGGGCCTGAGAGGAGTAGCCTCTCCTGGCCTGTGGGAATGCTTTGAAGGGCACAGATGGTGCCCTCCTTGCATAAACCAGTCTACACCGGTTCAGGGATCCCCCAGCCCCAGCTCTGGTGTGAAACTGGACAAAGGAGGAGGGAGTGACCACTCCCCTATCCATCACCACCATAGGGGTGGTGCTCAGAGCTCCTCCAGTGTGCCCCAGACCTCTGCCATCTTGAATGCAGAGGTGTGAGGGCACAATGGAAGCCTCTTAGTGGCCAGTGCCAGCAGGTGACGTCAGAGAACTGTCCTGATAGGTGCTTACGAATGCAAGAGCTCACCAGAGTTCCTTTGCATCTCCCTCTTTGACTTCTGCCAAAGGATCGACCGCTGACTGCTCCAGGATGCCTGCAAAACCACAACAAAGTAGCAAGATGAATACCAGCAACATTGTAGCACCTAATCATGCCGGCTTTCTCGACTGATTCCTGGTGGTGCATGATCTGAGGGTTGTCCGCCTTCACCCTGTACTGGAAGCCAAGAATAAATCTCCTGTGGGTCGACGGAACCATCCCCCTGCTATCGCAGGCACCAAATTTCTGCATCACCGGTCCTCTGGGTCCCCTCTTATCTTGATGAGCATGGTTCCTGGAACACAGGACTGGATCCAAGTGACCCCGACAGTCCAGTGGTCCATCTGTCCAAATTTTGGTGGAGGTAAGTCCTTGCCTCCCCACGCCAGACAATAATCCTGTGTACTGTGTGAACCTGCAGCTGCTAGGGCTTCTGTGCATTTTTGCAATGTATCCTTCGTGCACAGCATAGCCCAGGTCCCCAGCACTCCATCCTGCATTGCTCAACTCGCTGAGTTGACCACTGGCTTCGTGGGACCCTCCTTTGTAATGTTGAGATGACTGCCATGCTCAGATTTCTTGAACCCCTGTTCAAGTGCCTCTGTGGGTGCTACCTGCTTCTGCATGGGCTCTCTGTACTGCTGAGCGCCCCCTCTGTATCCTCCTCCAAGGGGCGACTTTCTGGTCCTTCTTGGGCTCGGGCAGCACCCATTTTTTTCAACCGCAATCTTTGCAGCTGGCAAGGCTTGTTTGCAGTCTTTCTGCATGGAAACAACTCTGCATCCTCCAACACACCGTGGGACGTCTTTTGTGCAAAGGACAAGATCCTGGTGTCTTCCGGTGTTGCAGAATCTTCAGCTTCTTCCACCCAGAGGCAGCCATTTTGCACCTTCATTCGGGGTTTAGTGGGCTCCTGCCCCCACTGGACACTTGGGTGACTCTTGGACTTGGTCCCCTTCCTTTGCAGGTCCTCAGGTCCAGGAATCTGTCTTCACTGCTTTGCAGTTAGTTGTTGTATTTGCAGAATCTCCTATCACAACTTTAGTGTGTTTCTGGGGAAGTAGGGTGACTTTACCCCTACTTTTCAGGGTCTTGGGGTGGGGTATCTTTGACACCCTTAGTGTTTTCTAGCACTCCCAGCGACCCTCTACACACTACACTAGGCCTGGGGTCCCTAAGTGGTTCGCCTTCCACTTTCTTAGTATATGGTTTGGGTTGCCCCTAGGCCTATTGCATCCTATGGTATTCTACAGTTTGCACTACTTTTCTACCTGATTTTGGTTTGTGTGTATATATTGTGTATTTTTCTTACCACTTAAGGGAGTATATCCTCTGAGATATTTTTGGCACATTGTCACTAAAATAAAGTACCTTTATTCTTAGTAACTCTGAGTATTGTGATTCTTATGATATATTGCCTATATGATATAAGTGGTATAGTAGGAGCTTTTCATGTCTCCTAGTTCAGCCTAAGCTGCTCTGCTATAGCTACCTCTATCAGCCTAAGCTGCTAGAACACTACTAATCTACTAATAAGGCATAACTGGACCTGGCTCAAGGTGTAAGTACCATCAGGTACCCACTTTAAGCCAGGCCAGCCTCCTACATTGGTGGTGCAGCGGTGGGATAACTACTTGTAACTGCTTTACCACTTTGTCATTGGTGCTTTTCATAAGAAAAACATATACCAAATACTTAAATATATACACAGTTAACCTGAACAGTTTAACTTTCTTTCTACAAACTTCCTAAAAAGTTTCTGAAAAGTTTTCATAAGTTTTGAAAAGTTTGAAAACGTTTTTTCTCTTTTCTCTACAAGTTTCTAATTTTTTTTATCTCTGTCCTAAACCCTTTCTAACAATCATGTCTGCAGTAGAACTTACTCCCACAGTTGTCCATGCAACCTATGGTAGTTTAAACTTTAAAAGACTGATGGGTCTCTGCATAGAAAGAGGTTTAAGCATTGGTGAGAACCCTACCAAAGATCTTCTCCTTAGCCTTCTCCTAGAAAGTGACCAGAACCAGTCTGTCCCATCCCAGGATCAGGAGGTAGAGGAGAGGGGGTACCCAGCAAGACTCAGGGGAGTCCCCTGAGGATGCTGGGGAGAGTTCATCCAAAAGACCTGCCAGCTAACAGGCCATCTAGTGACACTCGTAGTGGGAGCGGGATCACACACTAGTAGGGCACCTTTCACTCCAAAAGGCCAGTTACTAGAGTCCAGCCAGTAAGAGACAGGTCCACTTCTGCCAATTCCCACATTTCTTCTGTGTCTCAGAATTCCCAAACCTACCACCCTGAGGATAACACTATGGAAAGGGAACTCAGAAAGCTGGGGTTGGAAGAGGCCAGGCTGAAGCTAAGACAGCAGCAGCTGGCCTTAGATAGGTAATCTCTAGATGTAGAGAGGGAAAGGCAGAGGTTGGGGTTAGTTCCCCATGGTGGCCGCAGCAGTGTTTTTGATAGCAATCCTGTAAGAGAGCAAGATTCCAGAAACCTGCATAAGATAGTCCCCCCTTACAAGGAGGGGGATGACATTAACAAGTGGTTTGCTGCACTTGAGAGGGCTTGTATGGTACAGTGGGTCCCTCAAAGGCAGTGGGCTGCTATCTTGTGGCTATCTTTCACTGGTAAGGGTAGGGATAGGCTCCTTACTGTCAGAGAAAGTGATGCTAATAATTACAAAGTTTTGAAGGATGCACCCTTAGATGGATTTGGCTTAACCACTGAACAATACAGGATGAAGTTCACAGATACCAGAAAAGAGTCATCTCAAGACTGGACAGACTTTGTAGACTGTTCAGTGAAGGCCTTGGAGGGTTGGTTACATGGCAGTAAGGTGACTGACTATGAAAGCCTATATAAACTAATCCTGAGAGAGCATATTTTGAACATTTGTGTGTCTGATTTGTTGCACCAGTACTTGGTAGACTCAGATCTGACCTCTCACCAAGAATTTGGAAAGAAGGCAGACAAATGGGTCAGAACAAGAGTGAACAGACAAGTTCATACAGGGGGTGACAAGGATGGCAAGAAGAAGGATGGTAAGTCTTCTGACAAGGGTGGGGACAAAGCTAAAAAACATTCAAAGTCTTCATCAGGCCCACAAAAATCCTCTGGGGTGGTGGGTCCAAATCCTCTTCCCACAATCAAAAGAAGCCATGGTGTTATTTATGTAAAAGTAAAGGCCATTGGGCAAGTGATTCCACCTGCCCAAAGAAAACCACCAAGGCTCCCATTACCACAACCCCAACTGTGTCCTCTAGTGCCCCTAGTAATAGCAGTGATGGTGGGAAGTCTACAAAAAAATAGCCAATCAAGGGGTGTAGCTGGGCTCACCATTGGTAATGTAGTTGGGGCTGGCCGTGTTAGGGAGACCACAGAGGTTACTTTGATCTCTGATGGTGGTATTGACTTTGCCACCTTGGTTGCTTGTCCCCTTAATATGGGTAAGTATAAGCAACTTCCCCTAATAAATGGTGTTGAGATTGAGGCCTACAGGGATACAGGAGCCAATGTCACTATGGTGATTGAGAAACTGGTTCACCCTGATCAATACCTACTTGGTCAGCAGTACCAAGTGACTGATTCTCATAAAAACACTCTTAGCCACCCCATGGCTGTTGTGCATCTCTACTGGGGGGGGGGGGGTACTGTTCCAAAGAAAGCTGTGGAAGCCACTGATTTACCTGTAGGTAGCTTGCTAGGCAATGATTTGGAGACATCAGCTTGGGCTGAAGTGGAGTGGAGGCTTATGCAGCAATGCTTGGAATTCCTGGGCATATCTTTGCTTTGACAAGGGCCCAGACCAAAAAGCGAAGAGGACAGGGAAACTTGGATCCTGGAACAATGGACCAAGTGCTCCCAAAAGCTAGGAGTAGAAAGAGCTAATCCTTGCCCACTATCCCTCCCTCTCCAGAAGATTCCCCTTTTGAGGAAGAGGAATCCTCTCCCTGTGCAGAACCCACAACAGATGAGCTGGCAGCAGGCACTGCTGAGCTTTTGGGTGCAGGGGGGCCTGCTAGGTAAGAGCTGAGTGTGGCACACCAGACCTGTCCCACACTAGAGGGTTTGAGACAGCAAGTTGTCAAGCAGAAGAATGGGGATGTCACTGATAGCCATAAGGTGTATTGGGAAGAAAACCTCCTTTATACTGAGTCAAGAGACCCTAAACCTGGAGCTGCCAGGAGATTGGTTATCCCTTTGCAGTATAGGGAGTTTCTTCTAATCGTGGCACATGACATTCCTTTGGCTGGGCATTTGGGCCAGAGTAAAACTTGGGACAGGCTTGTTCCATTGTTTCACTGGCCTCATATGTCAGAGGACACTAAAGAGTTTTGTCGCTCTTGTGTGACCTGCCAAGCCAGTGGCAAGACTGGTGGCACACCTAAGGCCCCCTAATTCCACTACCTGTGCTTGGGATGGCCTTTGAAAGGGTAGGGGTTGACATAGTTGCCCCACTCGACCCTTCAACAGCTTCAGGCAAAAGATTCATCCTTGTGATAGTGGACCATGCCACTAGGTATCCTGAAGCAATTTGCTTAAGGACCACTACAGCTCCTGCAGTGGCAAAGGCCCTCCTAGGAATCTTTTCCATAGTGGGCTTCCCTAAGGAAGTGGTGTCAGACAGAGGTAGTAACTTCATGTCTGCATACCTCAAATCTATGTGGAAGGAGTGTGGTGTGACTTATAAGTTCTCTACTCGTTATCATCCACAGACAAATAGTCTGGTTGAGAGGTTTAATAAAACTCTCAAAGGTATGATTATATGACTCCAAAAGGAGTGGGCTTTAGCCGCTTTGAACTCCTCTTTGGGCATCCTGTGAGAGGTCCCCTTGCACTTGTGAAGGAGGGTTCGGAACAACCTTTAAAAGCTCCAAAACAAGACATTGTGGACTATGTACTTGGCCTAAGATCCACAATGGCTGAATACATAAAAAAGGCAAGTAAAAACCTTCATGCCAGCCGAGAGCTCCAGAAGCAACGGCATGACCAGAAGGCTGTCTTCACCCAGTACCACTGAGGATAGAAGGTGTGGGTATTGGAGCCTGTGGCCCCAAGAGCACTCCAAGACAAATGGAGTGGACCCCATCTCATTGCTGAGAAAAAGAGTGAGGTTACCTACTTGGTAGACCTTGGCACTGCCAGAAGTCTCCTTATGGTGCTCCATGTCAATCGCCTAAAACCCTACTATGACAAGGCTGACTTAACCCTGCTCATGGCAACTGATGAGGGACAGGAAGAAGAGACTGGCCCTCTCTCTGATCTCTTCTCCACCACTGAAGCTAATGGCTTAGTTGAGGGAGTGGTGCTTGCAGATTGCCTTACTGCTGAGCAGAAGGACAACTGTATAAATGTCCTAGGTCAATTTTCTGACCTCTTCTCACTGATACCAGGTACCACAACCTAGTGTGAGCACACAATCAACACTGGAGACAGTTTGCCTGTCAAAAGTAAGATTTATAGGCAGCCTGACCATGTCATAGATTGCATAAAACAAGAGGTTCACAAAAATACTGGGCTTAGGAGTGATTGAGCCTTCAGAAAGTCCACTGTCTAGCCCAGTGGTGCTTGTCCCAAAACCTCACAGTAAAGATGGTAAAAGAGAAATTAGGTTTTGTGTTGACTACAGAGGTCTCAATCAAGTAACCAAAACTGATGTTCACCCTATACTCAGGGCAGATGAGCTAATTGATACACTGGCTTCTTCCAAGTATCTAAGCACTTTTATTTTAACTGCAGGGCATTGGAAGGTTAAGTTATCAGAAGATGCTAAACTTAAAACTGCATTTTCCGTCATTGGAGGGCACTATCAGTTCACTGTGATACCCTTTGGCTTGAGGAATGCACCTGACACTTTTCAAAGGTTGGTGAACACAGTCCTGCAAGGTTTGGAAGCTTTTAGTGCAGCATGTCTAGATGATATAGCTGTCTTTAGCTCCACCTAGGATGAGCATCTGGTCCACCTATGGAAAGTTTTGGAGGCCCTGCAAAAGGCAGGGCTCACTATCAAGGCTTCAAAGTGCCAGATACGGCAGGGGAAAGTGGTTTATCTGGGCCACCTGAAGGTGGGGAACAGATTGCACCACTGCAGGGGAAGATCCAAACCATTATAGAATGGTCTCTACCTACAACTCAAACCCAGTTGAGAGCCTTCTTAGGCCTCACAGGGTACTAGAGGAGGTTCATTAAGAACTATGGCTCAATTGCAGCTCCTCTTAATGACCTCACTAGTAAGAAGATGCCTAAAAAGGTATTGTGGACAGATAGCTGTCAAAAGGCTTTTGATTAGCTCAAACAGGCCATGTGCTCTGCACCAGTCCTAAAAAGCCTGTGTTACTCCAAGAAGTTAATAGTACAGACTGATGCTTCTGAATTAGGGGGGGGGGGTAGTGCAATCACAGCTTAAAACTGAGGGCCAGGATCAACCTGTTGCTTTTATCAGCAGAAGGTTGACCCCTAGCGAAAAGTGTTTGTCTGCCATAGAGAGGGAGGCCTTTGCTGTGGTCTGGGCACTGAAAAAGCTGAGTCCATACCTGTTTGGTACTCACTTTATTGTTCAGAAAGACCACAAACCTCTATTATGGCTTAAACAAATGAAAGGTGAAAACCCTAAATTGTTGAGGTGGTCCATCTCCCTACAGGGAATTGACTATACAGTGGAACATAGATCTGGAAGTACCCACTTCAATGCAGATGGACTCTCCAGATATTTCCACTTAGACAATGAAGACTCATCTGGGCAAGGTTAGCCTTATTGTCCCTCGTTTAGGGGGGGGTTGTGTAGGAAAGTACCATCTTGCTTGGCATGTTACCCCCATTTTTACTTGTATGTCAGTTTGTTTTTGCCTGTCTCGCTGGGATCCTGCCAGCCAGGACCCCAGTGCTCATAGTTTGTGGCCTGAATGTGTTCCCTGTGTGGTGCCTAACTGTGTCAATGAGGCTCTGCTAACCAGAACCTCAGTGCTTAAGCTCTCTCTGATTTTAAAATCGTCACTGCAGGCTAGTGACCATTTTTACAATTTCTGGTTGGCACACTGGAACACCCTTATAATTCCCTTGGATATGGTACCTAGGTACCCAGGGTATTGGGGTTCCATGAGATCCCTATGGGCTGCAGCATTTCTTTTGCCACCCATAGAGAACTCAGACAATTCTTACACAGGACTGCCACTGCAGCCTGGGTGAAATAATGTCCATGTTATTTCACAGCCATTTTACACTGCACTTAAGTAACTTATAAGTCACCTATATGTCTAACCCTCACTTAGGGAAGGTTAGATGCAAAGTTACTAATTGTGAGGGCACCCTGGAACTAGCCAAAGTGCCCCCACATAGTTCAGGGCAATTTCCCCGGACTTTGTGAGTGTGGGGACACCATTACACGCGTGCACTACATATAGGTCAATACCTATATGTAGCTTCACAATGGTAACTCCGAATATGGCCACGTAAGATGTCTAAGATCATGGAATTGTCCTGCCATGCCAAATCTAGTATTGGGGTGCCAATCCCATGCATCCCCAGGGCTCCAGCATGGACCCCGGGTACTGCAAAACTAGCTCTCTGGGGTTTTTACTGCAGTTACAGCTGCTGCCAAACCTACAGACAGGCTTGTGCCCTCCTGGGGTCTGGCCAGCCCAGTCCCAGGAAGGCAGAACAAAGGATTATCTCTGAGAGAGGGTGTTACACCATCTCCCTTTGGAAGTAGGTGTTAAGAGTCTGAGAGGTGTAGCCTCTGGGAATGCTTTGAAGGGTACAGTCTACACCGGTTCAGGGATCCCCCATCCCCTGCTCTGGTGCGAAACTGGACAAAGGAGGGGGGAGTGACCACTCCCCTGTCCATCACCACCCCAGGGGTGGTGCTCAGAGCTCCTCCAGTGTTTCCCAGACCTCTGCCATTTTGAATGCAGAGGTGTGAGAGCACAATGGAGGCCTCTGAGTGGCCAGTGCCAGCAGGTGACGTCAGAGACTCCCCCTAATAGGTGCTTACCTGGTTAGGTGGCCAATCATTCTCTGAGGGCTATTTAGGGTCTCTCCTGTGGGTTTCTCGTCAGATAACTAATGCAAGAGCTCACCAGAGGTCCTCTGCATCTCCCTCTTCGACTTCTGCCAAGAATCTACCGCTGACTGCTCCAGGATGCCTGCAAAACCACAACAAAGTAGCAAGACGAATACCAGCAACATTGTAGCGCCTAATCCTGCCAGCTTTCTCGACTGTTTCCTGGTGGTGCATGCTCTGAGGCCTGCCCGCCTTCACCCTGCACTGGAAGCCAAGTATAAATCTCCCGTGGGTCGACGGAATCTTCCCCCTGCTAATGAAGGCACCAAATTTCTGCATCAACCGTCCTCTGGGTCCCTTCTCATCTTGACGAGCGTGGTCGCTGGAACACAGGAGCTGGATCCAAGTGACCCCGACAGTCCAGTGGTCCATCTGTCCAAATTTTTGTGGAGGTAAGTCCTTGCCTCCCCACACCAGACAGTAATCCTGTGTACTGTGTGCACTGCAGCTGCTAGGGCTTCTGTGCACTTTTGCAAGAAATCCTTTGTGCACAGCATAGCCCAGGTCCCCAGCACTCTGTCCTGCATTGCTCAACTCGCTGAGTTGACCACTGGCTTCGTGGGACCCTCCTTTGTAATGTAGAGATGACTGCCATGCTCAGATTTCTTGAACCCCTGTTCAAGTGCCTCTGCGGGTGCTACCTGCTTCTGTATGGGCTCTCTGTGCTGCTGAGCGCCCCCTCTGTATCCTCCTCCAAGGGGCGACTTTCTGGTCCTTCTTGGGCTCGGGCAGCACCATTTTCTTCAACAGCAATCTTTGCAGCTGGCAAGGCTTGTTTGCAGTCTTCTGCGTGGAAACAACTCTGCATCCTCCAGCACACCGTGGGACATCTTTTGTGCAAAGGCGAAGTTCCTGGTATCTTCCGATGTAGCAGAATCTTCAGCTTCTTCCACCCAGAGGCAGCTATTTTGCACCTTCATCCGGGGTTTAGTTGGCTCCTGACCCCCCTGGACACTTTTGTGAATCTTGGCCTTGGTCCCCTTCCTTTGCAGGTCCTCAGGTCCAAGAATCCATCTTCAGTGCTTTGCAGTCAGTTGTTGTGTTTGCAGAATCTCCTATCATGTCTTTAGTGTGTTTCTGGGGAAGTAGGGTAACTTAACTCCTACTTTTCAGGGTCTTGGGGTGGGGTATCTTGGACACCCTTAGTGTTTTCTAGCACTCCCAGCGACCCTCTACACACTACACTTGGCCTGGGGTCCCTAAGTGGTTCGCATTCCACTTTCTTAGTAGATGGTTTGTGTTACTCCTAGGCCTATTGCATCCTATTGTATTCTACAGTGTTTGCACTACTTTTGTAACTGTTTACTTACCTGATTTTGGTTTGTGTGCATATTTTGTGTATTTTACTTACCTCCTAAAGGAGTATATCCTCTGAGTTATTTTTGGCACATTGTCACTAAAACAAAGTACCTTTATTTTTAGTAACTCTGAGTATTTTGATTCTTATGATATAGTGCTATGTGATATAAGTGGTATAGTAGGAGCTTTGTATGTCCCCTAGTTCAGCCTAAACTGCTCTGCTATAGCTACCTCTATCAGCCTAAGCCGCTAGAACACTACTAATCTACTAATAAGGGATAACTGGACCTGGCACAAGGTGTAAGTACCATCAGGTACCCACTATAAGCCAGGCCAGCCTACTACACTCCTGTCCTTCCTGGAACTTCATTCGACTTCTGGACTTAGTTCCCTTCGTTTGCAGGTCTTCCGGTCCAATAATCTAGCAGTTGTTCTTTGCAGACTTGGTTGGCTGCTGCAAAATCCCAAAAGCAAGGTGTAATGTGTCCTAAGGAAACTTGCAGTACTTTACTCCTGCTTTTCTGGGCTCTGGGGTGGGGTAATTTACTTACTTTTACTGTATTCTTACTATCCCAATGATTCTGCACACACTATACTTGTCGAGGGGGGAATTTGTGATTCACATTCCACTTTTTTAGTATATGTTTGTGTTGACCCTAGACCTATTTTCTCCCATTGCATTCTAGAGGATTTCCTACTGTTTGCATTGTTCTGACTATTTACTTGTCTAATTGTGGTGTCTAGTGTATATATTTTGTATAATACTTACATCCAGAAGGAGTATTGTCTCTAAGATATTTTTGGTACTGTGTCACCCAAATAAAATACCTTTATTTTTGGTAACACTGAGTATTGTCTTTACTTGTATATAAGTACTGTGTAACTATGGTATTGCATGAGCCTTGCATGTCTCCTAGTTCAGCCTAAGCTGTCCTGCTATAGCTTCCTCTAACAGCCTAAGCTGCTAGAACACTACTACTTCACTAATAAGGGATAACTGGACCTGGTATAAGGTGTAAGTACCCAAGGTACCCACTACAAACCAGGCCGGCCTCCTACATTGGCAGGAGCAATGGGATAAAAACCCACGACTCCGAAGAGAATGGAGGGGGGGATAAAACTTCTTCATCTTCTTCAAACTCTTCTCACAATCAGAAAAAGCCTTGGTGCTATGTGTGTAGAAATAAAGGCCATTGGCTAGGGGATAAGTCCTGCACAGGTAAAGCCCTTGAGCATACCACCACTAAGACATCAGACTCTAGTGCCTCTAGCAGTAGTGGTAATAGTGGACTACTGGCAATAGTCAAACTAAAGGTGTAGTTGGGTTCACTTTTAGGACCATTATAGAAACTGGGGTAGACAGTCCCAAGACAGTTTCTGTCACACCTGGTGGCATTGGCCTTGCCACCTTGGCTCCGTGTCCCCTTAACATGGATAAGTACAGGCAGTCAATTTTAATAAATGGTGTTGAAGCCCAGGCCCAAAGGGACACAGGTGACAGTATCACTTTGGTGACTGAAATCCTAGTGTCACCTGCACAACACCCCCTTGGACAGGAGTACCAAGTTACTGATGTCAATAACTCCATTCAGACTCTCCCCTTAGCTGTAGTTCAACTTAGTTGGGGTGGAGTTACTGGCCCTAAGCAGGTGGTGGTATCACCTAGCTTACATGTAGATTGTCTCTTAGGGAATGACCTAGAGGCCTCAGGTTGGGCTGAGGTAGAGTTTAGTACCCATGCACCCATGCTGGGTATCCCTGAGGAATTGCTTCCTCTCATTTCTGGTGAAATGAAAAAGCAAAGACGAGAAACAGGCCTAAAATCTCAGGATCCCTCTCCTCCAGCAGGTAAGAAGGGTATCAAAGTATCCCTTTCCCACCCTGCCACTAAGAATACCATTCCTGTGGTGGGAGAAACCTCTCCTGGGGTGGAACCTGTAACAAGGGAGCCCTCAGCTACCACAGCTTGAGTCCCAGAGGTAAAAATACCTCTCTGTGGAACTACTCGGCCAGATGTGCAGAATTGCACCATTTTAGTACATATGGAGCATCCCTTCACCCCTCTCAGAGAAACTTTAGTGCAGCAGCCCTGCACTACCTCTAAACACCTAGGACAGCATCCCTGTCCTGGTGTAGAGCTTATAGGACAACAGCCCTGCCCTGCTCCAACTCAAGAGAAACAGCAACCCTGTTCTCTCTTACAGCCATATGGACAACGTTTTTGCCCAGCTATGGCTTTATTGAGGCAGCATACCTGTCTAGCATTTCCTGCATTTGACATAGGCCCAGTGGACCAATCCCACTGCCCAACTTTAAAACATACTAATCGGAACTCTGAGAATTTACACTCACACTGTTGCTTAGGCAAAAATCCTCAAACAGGGTGGTTTACATCCCCACAGGGAAGTAACCATATAGTGGATGATAAAGGGAGTAACCACTCTATTGCAGATCTACTCTCCACTTATCACCACTTAGACAATAAAGTCTCAACTGGCCAAGGTTAGCCTTATTGTCCTTCGTTTGGGTGTGGACGGGGGAGTGTGTTTCTAGCATGGTTACCCCCACTTTCGGCCTGTTTGTGAGTGTGTGTCAGTGTGTTTTTACTGTGTCACTGGGATCCTGCTAGCCAGGACCCCAGTGCTCACAGATAAAAACCTATATGTCAGTGTGTTTTGCCTGTCTCACTGGGATCCTGCTAGCCAGGACCCCAGTGCTCATAGTTTGTGGCTTAGGGCCAGATGTAGGAAACGTTTGCGAGTCGCAAATGGCCCGAATCGCAATTTGGGACCCCGCAAAATCAGAAATGGGATGCAAAAATCCCATTTCCGACTCGCAAAATGCGTCGCAAGCCATTACCGACTCGCAAAAATAGCGACCCCATTTTGCGAGTCGCAAATACGAAGTCGCAATTTGCGAGTCGCAACCCAAATGCAATAGCCACTCGCAAATTGCAACTAGTCGCAAAAAGCCCATTTTGCACTTCCAATTTACCACTAACTCAGAGCAGGTGGTAACCATTACCAAAGTATAAAAAGAGACCCAGAAGGCATCTGGGTTACTCAAGATGGCGGAGATATATGTGATAGGAATGAGGAGGAGAGCCCACGCCGCACAGCAGAGGAGGAGGAGGAGCCAGAGACAGGAGAAGATATACAGAATCAGGCAGACACTCTTCCAACAAACTGAGGAGGAGATTTATGATAAATATAGACTCAGCAGTGCAGCTATACTAGATTTAATAGAATTACTCAAACCACAGCTACAACGCCAGACTGTACGCGGCTGCGCCATCCCTCCACATGTGCAAGTCCTTTGCTCACTGCACCTCTTGGCCTCGGGTAGCTATCAGGGGTCATTGCTGTGGCAGGTGGGGTATCCCAAAGTTCACTCTCGTGGTTCTTCGGGGCATTCCTAGATGCCTTACTCACACACATGTGCAGATACATAAACCTACCCAGGAATGAGGCAGAAATCAACAGCACCAAGTTGGAATTCTTCAGGATTGCCAACTTCCCCCATGTCATAGGGTGTGTAGACGGGACACATATACAAATCTGCCCTCCTGCAAACCTGGAATATCTGTTCCGCAACCGGAAGTGTACCCACTCACTCAACATCCAGGTGGTATGTGACGCCCATTATGTTATCACTGACATGGTTGCCAAATTTCCAGGGAGTACTCATGACTCCTACATTTTTAGGCACAGTGGGATACACCAACGCCTAGAATGTGGGGAGTTTGGAGACGGATACCTCCTAGGTATAGCTGAATACACCTTACAGACATACACACAGGTCAATGTGGAAACCATCTATGCCCAGCTAACATTGTACATTTTTGCCAAACAGGTGACAGTGCATATGCACTTCGACCATGGATACTTACCCCATACTTAACACCCAGCAATGAGACAGAGAGGCAATACAACAGTGCACATAAGAGTACCAGAAATATCATTGAACGGACCTTAGGACTGCTGAAAGCAAGATTCAGATGCCTCCACAGAAGTGGAGGTGCCCTCCAGTATACCCCAATAACAGCTTTCAAGATTGTTGTCGCATGCGCTATACTGCACAACATTGCCACCAGACGTGGGCTACCTCTCACCCTTGAAGACCCTGATTCGGAGGATGAAGAGCAAGAGCTACCACATCGCCATCAAGGGGATAGAAGCATCGCAAATCAAGGCAGACTGAGACGGGAACACATTGCAAACCAATACTTTGGAAGGTACATGCTAACTGTCACCACACTCACTAATGTCACACACAAAGAGTCCAGGTGTTAAGTGGAAAGAACAAGTGATTTAATTTGTGCAACCAAAAAAATTATATACATTGTCAACAGTTCAGGGGCTGTAAAAGTCCACCTGGCATGGGACACATTGACTTCATGTGCCCCAACCCCAGGACAGTGTGGAGCTCAAACCCTACGTCGGCCTCGGCCAGCATGGCTGGTACCTGGGGTGTCAGCAGTGCCCTGCCTTGCGCTTCCACTGCGCAACACCCTGGTGTCATTGGCAGAGACACCGCTGACGGTGGAGCCCTCCACGCTATCTTGCGGCGTGTCGGCCGTGCCCCTGGCTGAGACGGCCCAGTCCACGTGCCACGTCACTGGCAAAGTGGCCCATGTCAACTTGGAGGCTGACCGTGCGCCTAGAAAGGTCAGTAGTGTTCACCGCCAGCCTGACTATGGATGCAGACATGCGGTCCAGCCGGTTCAGTAGCTGCCTGTCACGACGTCTTGCACCCTCTGTCTGCGTTAGGAGTCCAGCCACAAGTTGTCGCATGGAGAGTGCAAGGTCGCCCATATGTGTGTTAATTTGTTGCAACTCTGTATGCACAAGCTGCATGCTACTGCCTTGATTTCGCTCCATGTGCCGCAATGCCCCTGTAATTCTCCTAATCTCCTGTGTTTGCAGGTGCTGACCCCATAGGAGTGCGACCTCAGCACGTGACATGGAGGCGTCCCCTGACTCTGCCTGCCTCTGTGATGGTACATTTCCACGTCGCCTGCGACGCAGTGGAGGCTCCGTGTCTTCTACCGTGGCACTGTGGCTGGGACCAGGTGCTGGATCACACACCAGTATGCCAACTGGTGTATCAGAAGGGGACTGAGTGTTGGTGGTGCAGGTCTCAGTGGTGGCTGGTCCTGATTCATCTGTTGGCTGCTGGCTGACCAGTGGCCCCTGGCTGCTTTGGCTGGTGGGGGTGTCTTGTGGGAGATCTGTGGGACATAGGGAACACACTGTCAGTATCTACTATCTGTTATCAACTTCCTAATAAACTGTTGCCTATAAACTGCCTACTTGACTACATTGCCCATAATGCACCATTCTGGTGATTGCTACTCTGAAATGGAGCTATTTTGGTTGTGCATGCTACTGTGTACAAGGTGGGTGGGGGTATGGCATTAATGAGGGTACGTGCATGTCTCATGGTACTCACCGGTTGATGGGCCTGGCTCAGATGTATCCAGCTCTCCCATCCCGCACACTGCCTCAGGCTCAAGGGTCTCCTCTACTCTTTCCTCCAGGGGTGTGGGTGGTGGTATTGTGGATGGTCCCCCTCCAGTGCCCCTCATCTCCCGGAGCCGCTCTGCCGCCCTCTCCTTGGTCCGGGAGCGCAGGTCATACCACCTTTTTTTGAGTTCTTCTATGCTCCGGTGGCTGACACCCAGGGAGTTCACTTTCTCTTGGATGTCCATCCATATTCTTCTTTTCTCCACCTCTGGCACGGTGAGGGCTGCCCTTCCAAAAAGTTGGTCATGGTGCTGGCAGCACTCCTCTGTCAGCACCTCCAGCTCTTTCTCTGCAAATTTAAGTTTGCGCTTCCTTGGGGTCTCTGCCATGGTAGCTGCTGTTCTTTCTGTTTGCAGTTCTGCTGTTGAAATGGGTGTGGTCCTCCCTCCTCCCAGGTGTATTTGTAAACTTCCTGGCTGTGATGTCATCATCATGTGCCAGGAGGTGTTTTCCAGAGTGTTCTGCAGCACCTGCATCCAATTTGCAGCACAATCGCAATTTGCGACACCCACTCGCAAATTGCGTGTCCGTTTTTAGCGCGGTCGCAAAAAGCGACCTCGCAAACAGCAGACTCGCTACCTGCGGTGCGACTTCATTTGCGAGTCGCAAATTGAAGTCGCGTTTTCTTCTTGCATTACATTTAGCGAGTCGGAAATTGCGAGTCGCACCGACTCGCAATTTCCGACTTGCTAATTTTTTCCTACCTACATCTGGCCCTTAACGTGTATGCCTGTGTAGTGCCTAACTGTGTCACTGAGGCTCTGCTAACCAGAACCTCAGTACTTATGCTCTCTCTGCTTTTAAATTTGTCACTGTAGGCCAGTGACTTCATTTACCAATTTCAATTGGCATACTGGACCTCCCTTATAAGTCCCTAGTACATGGTACCTAGGTGCCCAGGGCATTGGGGTTCCAGGAGATTCATATGGGCTGTAGCATTTTTTTGACACCCATAGGGAGCTCAGACAAACCAATACACAGGACCGTCATTGCAGCCTGCGTGAAATAGTGCACACACTATTTCACAGCCATTTTCAATGCACTTAAGTAACTTATAAGCCACCTATATGTCTCACCTTCACTTGCTGAAGGTTCAGTGCAAAGTTACTAAGTGTGAGGGCACCCTTGCACTAGCAAAGGTGTCACAACATAGTTCAGGGCCATTTCCCCAGACTTTGTGAGTGCAGGGACACCATTGCACACGAACACTACATATAGGTCAATACCTATATGTAGCTTCACAATGGTAACTCAGAATAGGGCCATGTAACATGTCTAAGATCATGGAATTGTCCCCCCATTCCAAATCTGGTATTAGGGATCCCATTCCATGCATCCTGGGGGCTCCACCATGGACCCCCAGTACTGCCAAACCAGCTCTCTCAGGCTTACACTGCAGCTACAGCTGCTGCCACCTCACAGACAGGGTTCTGCCCCCCTGGGGTCTGGGCAGCCCAGTCCCAGGAAGGCAGAACAAAGCATTTCCTCTGAGAGCAGGGTGTTTCACCCTCTCCCTTTGGAAATAGGTGTTACAGGCTTGGGAGGGGTAGCCTCCCCCAGCCCCTGGAAATGCTTTGAAGGGCACAGATGGTGCCCTCCTTGCGTAAACCAGTCTACACCGGTTTAGGGACCCCTGCTCTGGTCAAAGGAAAGGGGCGTGACCACTTCCATGTCCATCACCACCCCCAGAGGTGGTGCCCAGAGCTCCTCCAGTGTGTCTAAGACTTCACCCATTTTGCTTTGCAAGGTGTGGGGGCACTCTGGAGGGCTCTGAGTGGCCAGTGCCAGCAGGTGACGTCAGAGACCCCTCCTGATAGGTCCATATCTGATAAGGTAGCCAATCCCCCTCTCAGGGCTATTTAGGGTCTCTTCTGTGGGTTCTCTTCAGATTCTGCTTGCACGTTTCCTTCAGGAATCCTATGCCACAATTTCAAACTCTTCTGACCTCGAATCAACCGCAGCCTGCTTCAAGAAATGCTGTAACTGCAACAAAGTGTCTTCAAGAGACACTTTTCTTTAGCAACCTCAGCTCCAAATCAGCAACTGCAACAGTTTCCACGGTGTGTGCGCTCTGGGGACTCCCTGTCTTCATCCTGCACCAGAAGAACTGAAGAAATCTCCTGTGGAGTGACAGAATCACTCCCCTGCTCCAAGCAGGCACCTTCCAAGATGACGACCGGCACCCTGGGACTCCTTTTACAATGTTGAGCGTGCTCCTAAGGACAAAGAGGGTGGACATCATCGACATAGACTGTCCTGAGGTCCTTCTGATGCAATTTGGAGGAGGTAAGACCTTGCCTTCCCCAAGAACAATGGTTCCCCTGTGTACTGTGTCTTCTTCACCTCCTGAAACCTCGGTGCACTCTTTGCAAAATTCCTTTGTGCACAGCCTGGCCCAGGTCTCCAGCACTCCACCCTGTGACGCTCAACTTACTGAGTTGTTCTCCGGTGGTGTAGAACCTTCTTATGTTGTGCTGCATCAATTGTGTTTTGCACCTCCTTTGGACCCGGATCTTGTGGCTTCTGGGGGTGCTGGCTGGTATCCTTAGGGCTCTCTAAAGTGCTGAGAGCCCACTATTCCTCCTCACACAGAGTTAAGGCCCCCAGATTCATCCTGGGTCCAGCCAGCGCCATTTTGATGAAAAACACTTTTTTTGATGTAGCCAAGGATTGTTGGCGCCTTCCAACACAAAATCTCATCTGCAACAATCTTCACGCTGTGAGACATCTTTTGCATCATGCAGAAACCTGCTCGCATCTTCCCAAAGTGCATTTCTGAAGTCTTCGACTAACTGGGGACTCTTCTTTTGCATCCTCTTCTGGTTTGGCAGGGGCTCCTGTCCTTCTTGGAACTTCTTTCGACTTCTGGACTTGGTCCCCTTCCTTTGCAGGTCTTCAGGTCTAATAATCTAGCAGTTGTTCTTTGCAGACTTGGCTGCTGCAAAATCCCCAAAACGAGGTGTAGTGTGTCCTAAGTAAACTTACAGTACTTTACTCCTGCTTTTCTGGGCTCTGTGGTGGGGTAATTTACTTACCTTTACTGTATTCATACTCTCCCAGCAATTCTGCACACACTACACTTGTCTAGGGGGGAATTCTTGATTCACATTCCACTTTTTTAGTATATGGTTTGTGTTGCCCCTAGACCTATTTTCTCCCATTGCATTCTATAGCATTTCCTACTGTTTGCATTGTTCTATGACTATTTACTTGTCTAATTTTGGTGTCTAGTGTATATATTGTGTATAATACTGATCTCCAGAAGGATTATTGTCTCTAAGATATTTTTGGTACTGTGTCACCCACATAAATACCTTTATTGTTGGTAACACTGACTATTGTCTTTACTTGTGTATAAGTACTGTGTAATTATAAGTGGTATTGCATGAGCTTTGCATGTCTACTAGTTCAGCCTAAGCTGCTCTGCTATAGCTACCTCTATCAGCCTAAGCTGTTAGAACACTACTACTTCACTAATAAGGGATTACTTGGCCTGGTATAAGGTGTAAGTACCCAAGGTACCCACTATAACCCAGGCCAGCCTCCTACAGTTGGCACCAATTGATCAGAACAATTTAGAAAATTGAAAAATGAAGTAATAAAAAAAAAAAAGTCCAAATTTGAAAAAATACTTTTGCTCTAGGTCAGTTTACAGGATTTTCAACTTTTTGCGCTTAAAACTGTAGTGTGATATTAAAAACATGTACAGGATCCCACCACTGCGCACCAAAAATGTTGGAAAGTGGATTATTGGTAAGGACAGGAAAGTACCTACACTTGGCAACAGGCCACTAACCTTCACTTAGATCCAGGTAGGTCTCAATAAATTAAACCCAGCTCAACCCTTGGTAGCATGGCAGTGAGCGACAAGGCTTAACTTAGGAGACAAGTCTTTAAAGCATTTAAAATCACAAAACAGTAAATAAGTACAAAAACAAATACAATAAAAATCCAACACCAATTTATAAAAATGGATTACATTTTTATTTTCAAAATGACACCAAAATGTTTACAATCAGATAAGGGGACACAGAGATATGAATTTTTAATTAATTAATGTTTTCTATCGCTTAGAAGCAACTAGAGCTCAAAGGGTTAAAAAAAGTCACACTGGAAAGGGACAAAGTCCAATGCTTGGGTCACCCACGAGGTAACACTGTCATACTTACTTTCAGAACTGTTTGTCAATTCAGGAAAGTGGTCCTTTCCTGAATCCAAGTGTTCAGATGCTCTGGTTTGCCTCTTTAGGTCTGGGACTACAACTCCCAAAATACACCAAACTTTTCCAAACTTATGGATCTTCTTCCAGAGGTCCTTTTTGGGTCCTGGAAGTGCCCACAACTTGATCCAAGGTTCTAGAAGCTCTGAGTTGCTCCTTGGGAGTTAGGACTACAATTCCCAGAATGCACCTGGTCAGAATCTTCAAGTGGCCATTGGATGCTGTTCAGCTGGGCTCTGCTTGCAGGACTTGATGCAGGGGCCTCTGGGCAGCTCCTTTGTACCTTTAGCAAACAGGGAGTCCCTTCTTGAAGAAGTAAAAGACAGGCAAAGTCTTATTAGTGATAAAGCCCATGTGTGCAGCTGGTGCAGTCCTTCAGAGTGCAGTGTCCAGGTGCAGGTCAGGGGTCCAGCAGTGCAGTCCTTCTTCTTGTGATGTTCTTCCTTGTAGGGATCTGAGGTGTGAGTGCAGCTCTACCATATTTATCCTTGCTTCCGGGGTGGAAAGCAGGGTGAAGGGGGGTCCCTTCTCATCTTGACGAGCGTGGTCGCTGGAACACAGGAGCTGGATCCAAGTGACCCCGACAGTCCAGTGGTCCATCTGTCCAAATTTTGGTGGAGGTAAGTCCTTGCCTCCCCACACCAGACAGTAATCCTGTGTACTGTGTGCACTGCAGCTGCTAGGGCTTCTGTGCACTTTTGCAAGAAATCCTTTGTGCACAGCATAGCCCAGGTCCCCAGCACTCTGTCCTGCATTGCTCAACTCGCTGAGTTGACCACTGGCTTTGTGGGACCCTCCTTTGTAATGTTGAGATGACTGCCATGCTCCGATTTCTTGAACCCCTGTTCAAGTGCCTCTGCGGGTGCTACCTGCTTCTGCATGGGCTCTCTGTGCTGCTGAGCGCCCCCTCTGTATCCTCCTCCAAGGGGCGACTTTCTGGTCCTTCTTGGGCTCGGGCAGCACCATTTTCTTCAACAGCAATCTTTGCAGCTGGCAAGGCTTGTTTGCAGTCTTCTGCGTGGAAACAACTCTGCATCCTCCAGCACTCTGTGGGACATCTTTTGTGCAAAGGAGAAGTTCCTGGTATCTTCCGGTGTAGCAGGATCTTCAGCTTCTTCCACCCAGAGGCAGCCATTTTGCACCTTCATCCGGGGTTTAGTTGGCTCCTGACCCCCCTGGACACTTTTGTGAATCTTGGCCTTGGTCCCCTTCCTTTGCAGGTCCTCAGGTCCAAGAATCCATCTTCAGTGCTTTGCAGTCAGTTGTTGTGTTTGCAGAATCTCCTATCATGTCTTTAGTGTGTTTCTGGGGAAGTAGGGTAACTTAACTCCTACTTTTCAGGGTCTTGGGGTGGGGTATCTTGGACACCCTTAGTGTTTTCTAGCACTCCCAGCGACCCTCTACACACTACACTTGGCCTGGGGTCCCTAAGTGGTTCGCATTCCACTTTCTTAGTAGATGGTTTGTGTTACTCCTAGGCCTATTGCATCCTATTGTTTTCTACAGTGTTTGCACTACTTTTGTAACTGTTTACTTACCTGATTTTGGTTTGTGTGCATATTTTGTGTATTTTACTTACCTCCTAAAGGAGTATATCCTCTGAGTTATTTTTGGCACATTGTCACTAAAACAAAGTACCTTTATTTTTAGTAACTCTCAGTATTTTGATTCTTATGATATAGTGCTATGTGATATAAGTGGTATAGTAGGAGCTTTGTATGTCCCCTAGTTCAGCCTAAACTGCTCTGCTATAGCTACCTCTATCAGCCTAAGCCGCTAGAACACTACTAATCTACTAATAAGGGATAACTGGACCTGGCACAAGGTGTAAGTACCATCAGGTACCCACTATAAGCCAGGCTAGCCTACTACACTCCTGTCCTTCCTGGAACTTCATTCGACTTCTGGACTTAGTTCCCTTCGTTTGCAGGTCTTCCGGTCCAATAATCTAGCAGTTGTTCTTTGCAGACTTGGTTGGCTGCTGCAAAATCCCAAAAGCAAGGTGTAATGTGTCCTAAGGAAACTTGCAGTACTTTACTCCTGCTTTTCTGGGCTCTGGGGTGGGGTAATTTACTTACTTTTACTGTATTCTTACTATCCCAATGATTCTGCACACACTACACTTGTCGAGGGGGGAATTTGTGATTCACATTCCACTTTTTTAGTATATGTTTGTGTTGACCCTAGACCTATTTTCTCCCATTGCATTCTAGAGGATTTCCTACTGTTTGCATTGTTCTGACTATTTACTTGTCTAATTGTGGTGTCTAGTGTATATATTTTGTATAATACTTACATCCAGAAGGAGTATTGTCTCTAAGATATTTTTGGTACTGTGTCACCCAAATAAAATACCTTTATTTTTGGTAACACTGAGTATTCGTCTTTACTTATATATAAGTACTGTGTAACTATGGTATTGCATGAGCTTTGCATGTCTCCTAGTTCAGCCTAAGCTGTCCTGCTATAGCTTCCTCTAACAGCCTAAGCTGCTAGAACACTACTACTTCACTAATAAGGGATAACTGGACCTGGTATAAGGTGTAAGTACCCAAGGTACCCACTACAAACCAGGCCGGCCTCCTACATTGGCAGGAGCAATGGGATACAAACCCACGACTCCGAAGAGAATGGAGGGGGGGATAAAACTTCTTCATCTTCTTCAAACTCTTCTCACAATCAGAAAAAGCCTTGGTGCTATGTGTGTAGAAATAAAGGCCATTGGCTAGGGGATAAGTCCTGCACAGGTAAAGCCCTTGAGCATACCACCACTAAGACATCAGACTCTAGTGCCTCTAGCAGTAGTGGTAATAGTGGACTACTGGCAATAGTCAAACTAAAGGTGTAGTTGGGTTCACTTTTAGGACCATTATAGAAACTGGGGTAGACAGTCCCAAGACAGTTTCTGTCGCACCTGGTGGCATTGGCCTTGCCACCTTGGCTCCGTGTCCCCTTAACATGGATAAGTACAGGCAGTCAATTTTAATAAATGGTGTTGAAGCCCAGGCCCAAAGGGACACAGGTGACAGTATCACTTTGGTGACTGAAAACCTAGTGTCACCTGCACAACACCCCCTTGGACAGGAGTACCAAGTTACTGATGTCAATAACTCCATTCAGACTCTCCCCTTAGCTGTAGTTCAACTTAGTTGGGGTGGAGTTACTGGCCCTAAGCAGGTGGTGGTATCACCTAGCTTACATGTAGATTGTCTCTTAGGGAATGACCTAGAGGCCTCAGGTTGGGCTGAGGTAGAGTTTAGTACCCATGCACCCATGCTGGGTATCCCTGAGGAATTGCTTCCTCTCATTTCTGGTGAAATGAAAAAGCAAAGACGAGAAACAGGCCTAAAATCTCAGGATCCCTCTCCTCCAGCAGGTAAGAAGGGTATCAAAGTATCCCTTTCCCACCCTGCCACTAAGAATACCATTCCTGTGGTGGGAGAAACCTCTCCTGGGGTGGAACCTGTAACAAGGGAGCCCTCAGCTACCACAGCTTGAGTCCCAGAGGTAAAAATACCTCTCTGTGGAACTACTCGGCCATATGTGCAGAATTGCACCATTTTAGTACATATGGAGCATCCCTTCACCCCTCTCAGAGAAACTTTAGTGCAGCAGCCCTGCACTACCTCTAAACACCTAGGACAGCATCCCTGTCCTGGTGTAGAGCTTATAGGACAACAGCCCTGCCCTGCTCCAACTCAAGAGAAACAGCAACCCTGTTCTCTCTTACAGCCATATGGACAACGTTTTTGCCCAGCTATGGCTTTATTGAGGCAGCATACCTGTCTAGCATTTCCTGCATTTGACATAGGCCCAGTGGACCAATCCCACTGCCCAACTTTAAAACATACTAATCGGAACTCTGAGAATTTACACTCACACTGTTGCTTAGGCAAAAATCCTCAAACAGGGTGGTTTACATCCCCACAGGGAAGTAACCATATAGTGGATGATAAAGGGAGTAACCACTCTATTGCAGATCTACTCTCCACTTATCACCACTTAGACAATAAAGTCTCAACTGGCCAAGGTTAGCCTTATTGTCCTTCGTTTGGGTGTGGACGGGGGAGTGTGTTTCTAGCATGGTTACCCCCACTTTCGGCCTGTTTGTGAGTGTGTGTCAGTGTGTTTTTACTGTGTCACTGGGATCCTGCTAGCCAGGACCCCAGTGCTCACAGATAAAAACCTATATGTCAGTGTGTTTTGCCTGTCTCACTGGGATCCTGCTAGCCAGGACCCCAGTGCTCATAGTTTGTGGCTTAGGGCCAGATGTAGGAAACGTTTGCGAGTCGCAAATGGCCCGAATCGCAATTTGCGACCCCGCAAAATTAGAAATGGGATGCAAAAATCCCATTTCCGACTCGCAAAATGCGTCGCAAGCCATTACCGACTCGCAAAAATAGCGACCCCATTTTGCGACTCGCAAATACGAAGTCGCAATTTGCGAGTCGCAACCCAAATGCAATAGCCACTCGCAAATTGCGACTAGTCGCAAAAAGCCCATTTTGCACTTCCAATTTACCACTAACTCAGAGCAGGTGGTAACCATTACCAAAGTATAAAAAGAGACCCAGAAGGCATCTGGGTTACTCAAGATTGGCGGAGATATATGTGATAGGAATGAGGAGGAGAGCCCACGCCGCACAGCAGAGGAGGAGCCAGAGACAGGAGAAGATATACAGAATCAGGCAGACACTCTTCCAACAAACTGAGGAGGAGATTTATGATAAATATAGACTCAGCAGTGCAGCTATACTAGATTTAATAGAATTACTCAAACCACAGCTACAACGCCAGACTGTACGCGGCTGGCCATCCCTACACATGTGCAAGTGCTTTGCTCACTGCACCTCTTGGCCTCGGGTAGCTATCAGGGGTCATTGCTGTGGCAGGTGGGGTATCCCAAAGTTCACTCTCGTGGTTCTTCGGGGCATTCCTAGATGCCTTACTCACACACATGTGCAGATACATAAACCTACCCAGGAATGAGGCAGAAATCAACAGCACCAAGTTGGAATTCTTCAGGATTGCCAACTTCCCCCATGTCATAGGGTGTGTAGACGGGACACATATACAAATCTGCCCTCCTGCAAACCTGGAATATCTGTTCCGCAACCGGAAGTGTACCCACTCACTCAACATCCAGGTGGTATGTGACGCCCATTATGTTATCACTGACATGGTTGCCAAATTTCCAGGGAGTACTCATGACTCCTACATTTTTAGGCACAGTGGGATACACCAACGCCTAGAATGTGGGGAGTTTGGAGACGGATACCTCCTAGGTATAGCTGAATACACCTTACAGACATACACACAGGTCAATGTGGAAACCATCTATGCCCAGCTAACATTGTACATTTTTGCCAAACAGGTGACAGTGCATATGCACTTCGACCATGGATACTTACCCCATACTTAACACCCAGCAATGAGACAGAGAGGCGATACAACAGTGCACATAAGAGTACCAGAAATATCATTGAACGGACCTTTGGACTGCTGAAAGCAAGATTCAGATGCCTCCACAGAAGTGGAGGTGCCCTCCAGTATACCCCAATAACAGCTTTCAAGATTGTTGTCGCATGCGCTATACTGCACAACATTGCCACCAGACGTGGGCTACCTCTCACCCTTGAAGACCCTGATTCGGAGGATGAAGAGCAAGAGCTACCACATCGCCATCAAGGGGATAGAAGCATCGCAAATCAAGGCAGACTGAGACGGGAACACATTGCAAACCAATACTTTGGAAGGTACGTGCTAACTGTCACCACACTCACTAATGTCACACACAAAGAGTCTAGGTGTTAAGTGGAAAGACCAAGTGATTTAATTTGTGCAACCAAAAAAATTATATACATTGTCAACAGTTCAGGGGCTGTAAAAGTCCACCTGGCATGGGACACATTGACTTCATGTGCCCCAACCCCAGGACAGTGTGGAGCTCAAACCCTACGTCGGCCTCGGCCAGCATGGCTGGTACCTGGGGTGTCAGCAGTGCCCTGCCTTGCGCTTCCACTGCGCAACACCCTGGTGTCATTGGCAGAGACACCGCTGACGGTGGAGCCCTCCACGCTATCTTGCGGCGTGTCGGCCGTGCCCCTGGCTGAGACGGCCCAGTCCACGTGCCACGTCACTGGCAAAGTGGCCCATGTCAACTTGGAGGCTGACCGTGCGCCTAGAAAGGTCAGTAGTGTTCACCGCCAGCCTGACTATGGATGCAGACATGCGGTCCAGCCGGTTCAGTAGCTGCCTGTCACGACGTCTTGCACCCTCTGTCTGCGTTAGGAGTCCAGCCACAAGTTGTCGCATGGAGAGTGCAAGGTCGCCCATATGTGTGTTAATTTGTTGCAACTCTGTATGCACAAGCTGCATGCTACTGCCTTGATTTCGCTCCATGTGCCGCAATGCCCCTGTAATTCTCCTAATCTCCTGTGTTTGCAGGTGCTGACCCCATAGGAGTGCGACCTCAGCACGTGACATGGAGGCGTCCCCTGACTCTGCCTGCCTCTGTGATGGTACATTTCCACGTCGCCTGCGACGCAGTGGAGGCTCCGTGTCTTCTACCGTGGCACTGTGGCTGGGACCAGGTGCTGGATCACACACCAGTATGCCAACTGGTGTATCAGAAGGGGACTGAGTGTTGGTGGTGCAGGTCTCAGTGGTGGCTGGTCCTGATTCATCTGTTGGCTGCTGGCTGACCAGTGGCCCCTGGCTGCTTTGGCTGGTGGGGGTGTCTTGTGGGAGATCTGTGGGACATAGGGAACACACTGTCAGTATCTACTATCTGTTATCAACTTCCTAATAAACTGTTGCCTATAAACTGCCTACTTGACTACATTGCCCATAATGCACCATTCTGGTGATTGCTACTCTGAAATGGAGCTATTTTGGTTGTGCATGCTACTGTGTACAAGGTGGGTGGGGGTATGGCATTAATGAGGGTACGTGCATGTCTCATGGTACTCACCGGTTGATGGGCCTGGCTCAGATGTATCCAGCTCTCCCATCCCGCACACTGCCTCAGGCTCAAGGGTCTCCTCTACTCTTTCCTCCAGGGGTGTGGGTGGTGGTATTGTGGATGGTCCCCCTCCAGTGCCCCTCATCTCCCGGAGCCGCTCTGCCGCCCTCTCCTTGGTCCGGGAGCGCAGGTCATACCACCTTTTTTTGAGTTCTTCTATGCTCCGGTGGCTGACACCCAGGGAGTTCACTTTCTCTTGGATGTCCATCCATATTCTTCTTTTCTCCACCTCTGGCACGGTGAGGGCTGCCCTTCCAAAAAGTTGGTCATGGTGCTGGCAGCACTCCTCTGTCAGCACCTCCAGCTCTTTCTCTGCAAATTTAAGTTTGCGCTTCCTTGGGGTCTCTGCCATGGTAGCTGCTGTTCTTTCTGTTTGCAGTTCTGCTGTTGAAATGGGTGTGGTCCTCCCTCCTCCCAGGTGTATTTGTAAACTTCCTGGCTGTGATGTCATCATCATGTGCCAGGAGGTGTTTTCCAGAGTGTTCTGCAGCACCTGCATCCAATTTGCAGCACAATCGCAATTTGCGACACCCACTCGCAAATTGCGTGTCCGTTTTTAGCGCGGTCGCAAAAAGCGACCTCGCAAACAGCAGACTCGCTACCTGCGGTGCGACTTCATTTGCGAGTCGCAAATTGAAGTCGCGTTTTCTTCTTGCATTACATTTAGCGAGTCGGAAATTGCGAGTCGCACCGACTCGCAATTTCCGACTTGCTAATTTTTTCCTACCTACATCTGGCCCTTAACGTGTATGCCTGTGTAGTGCCTAACTGTGTCACTGAGGCTCTGCTAACCAGAACCTCAGTACTTATGCTCTCTCTGCTTTTAAATTTGTCACTGTAGGCCAGTGACTTCATTTACCAATTTCAATTGGCATACTGGACCTCCCTTATAAGTCCCTAGTACATGGTACCTAGGTGCCCAGGGCATTGGGGTTCCAGGAGATTCATATGGGCTGTAGCATTTTTTTGACACCCATAGGGAGCTCAGACAAACCAATACACAGGACCGTCATTGCAGCCTGCGTGAAATAGTGCACACACTATTTCACAGCCATTTTCAATGCACTTAAGTAACTTATAAGCCACCTATATGTCTCACCTTCACTTGCTGAAGGTTCAGTGCAAAGTTACTAAGTGTGAGGGCACCCTTGCACTAGCAAAGGTGTCACAACATAGTTCAGGGCCATTTCCCCAGACTTTGTGAGTGCAGGGACACCATTGCACACGAACACTACATATAGGTCAATACCTATATGTAGCTTCACAATGGTAACTCAGAATAGGGCCATGTAACATGTCTAAGATCATGGAATTGTCCCCCCATTCCAAATCTGGTATTAGGGATCCCATTCCATGCATCCTGGGGGCTCCACCATGGACCCCCAGTACTGCCAAACCAGCTCTCTCAGGCTTACACTGCAGCTACAGCTGCTGCCACCTCACAGACAGGGTTCTGCCCCCCTGGGGTCTGGGCAGCCCAGTCCCAGGAAGGCAGAACAAAGCATTTCCTCTGAGAGCAGGGTGTTTCACCCTCTCCCTTTGGAAATAGGTGTTACAGGCTTGGGAGGGGTAGCCTCCCCCAGCCCCTGGAAATGCTTTGAAGGGCACAGATGGTGCCCTCCTTGCGTAAACCAGTCTACACCGGTTTAGGGACCCCTGCTCTGGTCAAAGGAAAGGGGCGTGACCACTTCCATGTCCATCACCACCCCCAGAGGTGGTGCCCAGAGCTCCTCCAGTGTGTCTAAGACTTCACCCATTTTGCTTTGCAAGGTGTGGGGGCACTCTGGAGGGCTCTGAGTGGCCAGTGCCAGCAGGTGACGTCAGAGACCCCTCCTGATAGGTCCATATCTGATAAGGTAGCCAATCCCCCTCTCAGGGCTATTTAGGGTCTCTTCTGTGGGTTCTCTTCAGATTCTGCTTGCACGTTTCCTTCAGGAATCCTATGCCACAATTTCAAACTCTTCTGACCTCGAATCAACCGCAGCCTGCTTCAAGAAATGCTGTAACTGCAACAAAGTGTCTTCAAGAGACACTTTTCTTTAGCAACCTCAGCTCCAAATCAGCAACTGCAACAGTTTCCACGGTGTGTGCGCTCTGGGGACTCCCTGTCTTCATCCTGCACCAGAAGAACTGAAGAAATCTCCTGTGGAGTGACAGAATCACTCCCCTGCTCCAAGCAGGCACCTTCCAAGATGACGACCGGCACCCTGGGACTCCTTTTACAATGTTGAGCGTGCTCCTAAGGACAAAGAGGGTGGACATCATCGACATAGACTGTCCTGAGGTCCTTCTGATGCAATTTGGAGGAGGTAAGACCTTGCCTTCCCCAAGAACAATGGTTCCCCTGTGTACTGTGTCTTCTTCACCTCCTGAAACCTCGGTGCACTCTTTGCAAAATTCCTTTGTGCACAGCCTGGCCCAGGTCTCCAGCACTCCACCCTGTGACGCTCAACTTACTGAGTTGTTCTCCGGTGGTGTAGAACCTTCTTATGTTGTGCTGCATCAATTGTGTTTTGCACCTCCTTTGGACCCGGATCTTGTGGCTTCTGGGGGTGCTGGCTGGTATCCTTAGGGCTCTCTAAAGTGCTGAGAGCCCACTATTCCTCCTCACACAGAGTTAAGGCCCCCAGATTCATCCTGGGTCCAGCCAGCGCCATTTTGATGAAAAACACTTTTTTTGATGTAGCCAAGGATTGTTGGCGCCTTCCAACACAAAATCTCATCTGCAACAATCTTCACGCTGTGAGACATCTTTTGCATCATGCAGAAACCTGCTCGCATCTTCCCAAAGTGCATTTCTGAAGTCTTCGACTAACTGGGGACTCTTCTTTTGCATCCTCTTCTGGTTTGGCAGGGGCTCCTGTCCTTCTTGGAACTTCTTTCGACTTCTGGACTTGGTCCCCTTCCTTTGCAGGTCTTCAGGTCTAATAATCTAGCAGTTGTTCTTTGCAGACTTGGCTGCTGCAAAATCCCCAAAACGAGGTGTAGTGTGTCCTAAGTAAACTTACAGTACTTTACTCCTGCTTTTCTGGGCTCTGTGGTGGGGTAATTTACTTACCTTTACTGTATTCATACTCTCCCAGCAATTCTGCACACACTACACTTGTCTAGGGGGGAATTCTTGATTCACATTCCACTTTTTTAGTATATGGTTTGTGTTGCCCCTAGACCTATTTTCTCCCATTGCATTCTATAGCATTTCCTACTGTTTGCATTGTTCTATGACTATTTACTTGTCTAATTTTGGTGTCTAGTGTATATATTGTGTATAATACTGATCTCCAGAAGGATTATTGTCTCTAAGATATTTTTGGTACTGTGTCACCCACATAAATACCTTTATTGTTGGTAACACTGACTATTGTCTTTACTTGTGTATAAGTACTGTGTAATTATAAGTGGTATTGCATGAGCTTTGCATGTCTACTAGTTCAGCCTAAGCTGCTCTGCTATAGCTACCTCTATCAGCCTAAGCTGTTAGAACACTACTACTTCACTAATAAGGGATTACTTGGCCTGGTATAAGGTGTAAGTACCCAAGGTACCCACTATAACCCAGGCCAGCCTCCTACAGTTGGCACCAATTGATCAGAACAATTTAGAAAATTGAAAAATGAAGTAATAAAAAAAAAAAAGTCCAAATTTGAAAAAATACTTTTGCTCTAGGTCAGTTTACAGGATTTTCAACTTTTTGCGCTTAAAACTGTAGTGTGATATTAAAAACATGTACAGGATCCCACCACTGCGCACCAAAAATGTTGGAAAGTGGATTATTGGTAAGGACAGGAAAGTACCTACACTTGGCAACAGGCCACTAACCTTCACTTAGATCCAGGTAGGTCTCAATAAATTAAACCCAGCTCAACCCTTGGTAGCATGGCAGTGAGCGACAAGGCTTAACTTAGGAGACAAGTCTTTAAAGCATTTAAAATCACAAAACAGTAAATAAGTACAAAAACAAATACAATAAAAATCCAACACCAATTTATAAAAATGGATTACATTTTTATTTTCAAAATGACACCAAAATGTTTACAATCAGATAAGGGGACACAGAGATATGAATTTTTAATTAATTAATGTTTTCTATCGCTTAGAAGCAACTAGAGCTCAAAGGGTTAAAAAAAGTCACACTGGAAAGGGACAAAGTCCAATGCTTGGGTCACCCACGAGGTAACACTGTCATACTTACTTTCAGAACTGTTTGTCAATTCAGGAAAGTGGTCCTTTCCTGAATCCAAGTGTTCAGATGCTCTGGTTTGCCTCTTTAGGTCTGGGACTACAACTCCCAAAATACACCAAACTTTTCCAAACTTATGGATCTTCTTCCAGAGGTCCTTTTTGGGTCCTGGAAGTGCCCACAACTTGATCCAAGGTTCTAGAAGCTCTGAGTTGCTCCTTGGGAGTTAGGACTACAATTCCCAGAATGCACCTGGTCAGAATCTTCAAGTGGCCATTGGATGCTGTTCAGCTGGGCTCTGCTTGCAGGACTTGATGCAGGGGCCTCTGGGCAGCTCCTTTGTACCTTTAGCAAACAGGGAGTCCCTTCTTGAAGAAGTAAAAGACAGGCAAAGTCTTATTAGTGATAAAGCCCATGTGTGCAGCTGGTGCAGTCCTTCAGAGTGCAGTGTCCAGGTGCAGGTCAGGGGTCCAGCAGTGCAGTCCTTCTTCTTGTGATGTTCTTCCTTGTAGGGATCTGAGGTGTGAGTGCAGCTCTACCATATTTATCCTTGCTTCCGGGGTGGAAAGCAGGGTGAAGGGGGGTCCCTTCTCATCTTGACGAGCGTGGTCGCTGGAACACAGGAGCTGGATCCAAGTGACCCCGACAGTCCAGTGGTCCATCTGTCCAAATTTTGGTGGAGGTAAGTCCTTGCCTCCCCACACCAGACAGTAATCCTGTGTACTGTGTGCACTGCAGCTGCTAGGGCTTCTGTGCACTTTTGCAAGAAATCCTTTGTGCACAGCATAGCCCAGGTCCCCAGCACTCTGTCCTGCATTGCTCAACTCGCTGAGTTGACCACTGGCTTTGTGGGACCCTCCTTTGTAATGTTGAGATGACTGCCATGCTCCGATTTCTTGAACCCCTGTTCAAGTGCCTCTGCGGGTGCTACCTGCTTCTGCATGGGCTCTCTGTGCTGCTGAGCGCCCCCTCTGTATCCTCCTCCAAGGGGCGACTTTCTGGTCCTTCTTGGGCTCGGGCAGCACCATTTTCTTCAACAGCAATCTTTGCAGCTGGCAAGGCTTGTTTGCAGTCTTCTGCGTGGAAACAACTCTGCATCCTCCAGCACTCTGTGGGACATCTTTTGTGCAAAGGAGAAGTTCCTGGTATCTTCCGGTGTAGCAGGATCTTCAGCTTCTTCCACCCAGAGGCAGCCATTTTGCACCTTCATCCGGGGTTTAGTTGGCTCCTGACCCCCCTGGACACTTTTGTGAATCTTGGCCTTGGTCCCCTTCCTTTGCAGGTCCTCAGGTCCAAGAATCCATCTTCAGTGCTTTGCAGTCAGTTGTTGTGTTTGCAGAATCTCCTATCATGTCTTTAGTGTGTTTCTGGGGAAGTAGGGTAACTTAACTCCTACTTTTCAGGGTCTTGGGGTGGGGTATCTTGGACACCCTTAGTGTTTTCTAGCACTCCCAGCGACCCTCTACACACTACACTTGGCCTGGGGTCCCTAAGTGGTTCGCATTCCACTTTCTTAGTAGATGGTTTGTGTTACTCCTAGGCCTATTGCATCCTATTGTTTTCTACAGTGTTTGCACTACTTTTGTAACTGTTTACTTACCTGATTTTGGTTTGTGTGCATATTTTGTGTATTTTACTTACCTCCTAAAGGAGTATATCCTCTGAGTTATTTTTGGCACATTGTCACTAAAACAAAGTACCTTTATTTTTAGTAACTCTCAGTATTTTGATTCTTATGATATAGTGCTATGTGATATAAGTGGTATAGTAGGAGCTTTGTATGTCCCCTAGTTCAGCCTAAACTGCTCTGCTATAGCTACCTCTATCAGCCTAAGCCGCTAGAACACTACTAATCTACTAATAAGGGATAACTGGACCTGGCACAAGGTGTAAGTACCATCAGGTACCCACTATAAGCCAGGCTAGCCTACTACACTCCTGTCCTTCCTGGAACTTCATTCGACTTCTGGACTTAGTTCCCTTCGTTTGCAGGTCTTCCGGTCCAATAATCTAGCAGTTGTTCTTTGCAGACTTGGTTGGCTGCTGCAAAATCCCAAAAGCAAGGTGTAATGTGTCCTAAGGAAACTTGCAGTACTTTACTCCTGCTTTTCTGGGCTCTGGGGTGGGGTAATTTACTTACTTTTACTGTATTCTTACTATCCCAATGATTCTGCACACACTACACTTGTCGAGGGGGGAATTTGTGATTCACATTCCACTTTTTTAGTATATGTTTGTGTTGACCCTAGACCTATTTTCTCCCATTGCATTCTAGAGGATTTCCTACTGTTTGCATTGTTCTGACTATTTACTTGTCTAATTGTGGTGTCTAGTGTATATATTTTGTATAATACTTACATCCAGAAGGAGTATTGTCTCTAAGATATTTTTGGTACTGTGTCACCCAAATAAAATACCTTTATTTTTGGTAACACTGAGTATTGTCTTTACTTGTATATAAGTACTGTGTAACTATGGTATTGCATGAGCCTTGCATGTCTCCTAGTTCAGCCTAAGCTGTCCTGCTATAGCTTCCTCTAACAGCCTAAGCTGCTAGAACACTACTACTTCACTAATAAGGGATAACTGGACCTGGTATAAGGTGTAAGTACCCAAGGTACCCACTACAAACCAGGCCGGCCTCCTACATTGGCAGGAGCAATGGGATAAAAACCCACGACTCCGAAGAGAATGGAGGGGGGGATAAAACTTCTTCATCTTCTTCAAACTCTTCTCACAATCAGAAAAAGCCTTGGTGCTATGTGTGTAGAAATAAAGGCCATTGGCTAGGGGATAAGTCCTGCACAGGTAAAGCCCTTGAGCATACCACCACTAAGACATCAGACTCTAGTGCCTCTAGCAGTAGTGGTAATAGTGGACTACTGGCAATAGTCAAACTAAAGGTGTAGTTGGGTTCACTTTTAGGACCATTATAGAAACTGGGGTAGACAGTCCCAAGACAGTTTCTGTCACACCTGGTGGCATTGGCCTTGCCACCTTGGCTCCGTGTCCCCTTAACATGGATAAGTACAGGCAGTCAATTTTAATAAATGGTGTTGAAGCCCAGGCCCAAAGGGACACAGGTGACAGTATCACTTTGGTGACTGAAATCCTAGTGTCACCTGCACAACACCCCCTTGGACAGGAGTACCAAGTTACTGATGTCAATAACTCCATTCAGACTCTCCCCTTAGCTGTAGTTCAACTTAGTTGGGGTGGAGTTACTGGCCCTAAGCAGGTGGTGGTATCACCTAGCTTACATGTAGATTGTCTCTTAGGGAATGACCTAGAGGCCTCAGGTTGGGCTGAGGTAGAGTTTAGTACCCATGCACCCATGCTGGGTATCCCTGAGGAATTGCTTCCTCTCATTTCTGGTGAAATGAAAAAGCAAAGACGAGAAACAGGCCTAAAATCTCAGGATCCCTCTCCTCCAGCAGGTAAGAAGGGTATCAAAGTATCCCTTTCCCACCCTGCCACTAAGAATACCATTCCTGTGGTGGGAGAAACCTCTCCTGGGGTGGAACCTGTAACAAGGGAGCCCTCAGCTACCACAGCTTGAGTCCCAGAGGTAAAAATACCTCTCTGTGGAACTACTCGGCCAGATGTGCAGAATTGCACCATTTTAGTACATATGGAGCATCCCTTCACCCCTCTCAGAGAAACTTTAGTGCAGCAGCCCTGCACTACCTCTAAACACCTAGGACAGCATCCCTGTCCTGGTGTAGAGCTTATAGGACAACAGCCCTGCCCTGCTCCAACTCAAGAGAAACAGCAACCCTGTTCTCTCTTACAGCCATATGGACAACGTTTTTGCCCAGCTATGGCTTTATTGAGGCAGCATACCTGTCTAGCATTTCCTGCATTTGACATAGGCCCAGTGGACCAATCCCACTGCCCAACTTTAAAACATACTAATCGGAACTCTGAGAATTTACACTCACACTGTTGCTTAGGCAAAAATCCTCAAACAGGGTGGTTTACATCCCCACAGGGAAGTAACCATATAGTGGATGATAAAGGGAGTAACCACTCTATTGCAGATCTACTCTCCACTTATCACCACTTAGACAATAAAGTCTCAACTGGCCAAGGTTAGCCTTATTGTCCTTCGTTTGGGTGTGGACGGGGGAGTGTGTTTCTAGCATGGTTACCCCCACTTTCGGCCTGTTTGTGAGTGTGTGTCAGTGTGTTTTTACTGTGTCACTGGGATCCTGCTAGCCAGGACCCCAGTGCTCACAGATAAAAACCTATATGTCAGTGTGTTTTGCCTGTCTCACTGGGATCCTGCTAGCCAGGACCCCAGTGCTCATAGTTTGTGGCTTAGGGCCAGATGTAGGAAACGTTTGCGAGTCGCAAATGGCCCGAATCGCAATTTGGGACCCCGCAAAATCAGAAATGGGATGCAAAAATCCCATTTCCGACTCGCAAAATGCGTCGCAAGCCATTACCGACTCGCAAAAATAGCGACCCCATTTTGCGAGTCGCAAATACGAAGTCGCAATTTGCGAGTCGCAACCCAAATGCAATAGCCACTCGCAAATTGCAACTAGTCGCAAAAAGCCCATTTTGCACTTCCAATTTACCACTAACTCAGAGCAGGTGGTAACCATTACCAAAGTATAAAAAGAGACCCAGAAGGCATCTGGGTTACTCAAGATGGCGGAGATATATGTGATAGGAATGAGGAGGAGAGCCCACGCCGCACAGCAGAGGAGGAGGAGGAGCCAGAGACAGGAGAAGATATACAGAATCAGGCAGACACTCTTCCAACAAACTGAGGAGGAGATTTATGATAAATATAGACTCAGCAGTGCAGCTATACTAGATTTAATAGAATTACTCAAACCACAGCTACAACGCCAGACTGTACGCGGCTGCGCCATCCCTCCACATGTGCAAGTCCTTTGCTCACTGCACCTCTTGGCCTCGGGTAGCTATCAGGGGTCATTGCTGTGGCAGGTGGGGTATCCCAAAGTTCACTCTCGTGGTTCTTCGGGGCATTCCTAGATGCCTTACTCACACACATGTGCAGATACATAAACCTACCCAGGAATGAGGCAGAAATCAACAGCACCAAGTTGGAATTCTTCAGGATTGCCAACTTCCCCCATGTCATAGGGTGTGTAGACGGGACACATATACAAATCTGCCCTCCTGCAAACCTGGAATATCTGTTCCGCAACCGGAAGTGTACCCACTCACTCAACATCCAGGTGGTATGTGACGCCCATTATGTTATCACTGACATGGTTGCCAAATTTCCAGGGAGTACTCATGACTCCTACATTTTTAGGCACAGTGGGATACACCAACGCCTAGAATGTGGGGAGTTTGGAGACGGATACCTCCTAGGTATAGCTGAATACACCTTACAGACATACACACAGGTCAATGTGGAAACCATCTATGCCCAGCTAACATTGTACATTTTTGCCAAACAGGTGACAGTGCATATGCACTTCGACCATGGATACTTACCCCATACTTAACACCCAGCAATGAGACAGAGAGGCAATACAACAGTGCACATAAGAGTACCAGAAATATCATTGAACGGACCTTAGGACTGCTGAAAGCAAGATTCAGATGCCTCCACAGAAGTGGAGGTGCCCTCCAGTATACCCCAATAACAGCTTTCAAGATTGTTGTCGCATGCGCTATACTGCACAACATTGCCACCAGACGTGGGCTACCTCTCACCCTTGAAGACCCTGATTCGGAGGATGAAGAGCAAGAGCTACCACATCGCCATCAAGGGGATAGAAGCATCGCAAATCAAGGCAGACTGAGACGGGAACACATTGCAAACCAATACTTTGGAAGGTACATGCTAACTGTCACCACACTCACTAATGTCACACACAAAGAGTCCAGGTGTTAAGTGGAAAGAACAAGTGATTTAATTTGTGCAACCAAAAAAATTATATACATTGTCAACAGTTCAGGGGCTGTAAAAGTCCACCTGGCATGGGACACATTGACTTCATGTGCCCCAACCCCAGGACAGTGTGGAGCTCAAACCCTACGTCGGCCTCGGCCAGCATGGCTGGTACCTGGGGTGTCAGCAGTGCCCTGCCTTGCGCTTCCACTGCGCAACACCCTGGTGTCATTGGCAGAGACACCGCTGACGGTGGAGCCCTCCACGCTATCTTGCGGCGTGTCGGCCGTGCCCCTGGCTGAGACGGCCCAGTCCACGTGCCACGTCACTGGCAAAGTGGCCCATGTCAACTTGGAGGCTGACCGTGCGCCTAGAAAGGTCAGTAGTGTTCACCGCCAGCCTGACTATGGATGCAGACATGCGGTCCAGCCGGTTCAGTAGCTGCCTGTCACGACGTCTTGCACCCTCTGTCTGCGTTAGGAGTCCAGCCACAAGTTGTCGCATGGAGAGTGCAAGGTCGCCCATATGTGTGTTAATTTGTTGCAACTCTGTATGCACAAGCTGCATGCTACTGCCTTGATTTCGCTCCATGTGCCGCAATGCCCCTGTAATTCTCCTAATCTCCTGTGTTTGCAGGTGCTGACCCCATAGGAGTGCGACCTCAGCACGTGACATGGAGGTGTCCCCTGACTCTGCCTGCCTCTGTGATGGTACATTTCCACGTCGCCTGCGACGCAGTGGAGGCTCCGTGTCTTCTACCGTGGCACTGTGGCTGGGACCAGGTGCTGGATCACACACCAGTATGCCAACTGGTGTATCATAAGGGGACTGAATGTTGGTGGTGCAGGTCTCAGTGGTGGCTGGTCCTGATTCATCTGTTGGCTGCTGGCTGACCAGTGGCCCCTGGCTGCTTTGGCTGGTGGGGGTGTCTTGTGGGAGATCTGTGGGACATAGGGAACACACTGTCAGTATCTACTATCTGTTATCAACTTCCTAATAAACTGTTGCCTATAAACTGCCTACTTGACTACATTGCCCATAATGCACCATTCTGGTGATTGCTACTCTGAAATGGAGCTATTTTGGTTGTGCATGATACTGTGTTTCCATGTGGGTGGGGGTATGGCATTAATGAGGGTACGTGCATGTCTCATGGTACTCACCGGTTGATGGTCCTGGCTCAGATGTATCCAGCTCTCCCATCCCGCACACTGCCTCAGGCTCAAGGGTCTCCTCTACTCTTTCCTCCAGGGGTGTGGGTGGTGGTATTGTGGACGGTCCCCCTCCAGTGCCCCTCATCTCCCGGAGCCGCTCTGCCGCCCTCTCCTTGGTCCGGGAGCGCAGGTCATACCACCTTTTTTTGAGTTCTTCTATGCTCCGGTGGCTGACACCCAGGGAGTTCACTTTCTCTTGGATGTCCATCCATATTCTTCTTTTCTCCACCTCTGGCACGGTGAGGGCTGCCCTTCCAAAAGGTTGGTCATGGTGCTGGCAGCACTCCTCTGTCAGCACCTCCAGCTCTTTCTCTGCAAATTTAAGTTTGCGCTTCCTTGGGGTCTCTGCCATGGTAGCTGCTGTTCTTTCTGTTTGCAGTTCTGCTGTTGAAATGGGTGTGGTCCTCCCTCCTCCCAGGTGTATTTGTAAACTTCCTGGCTGTGATGTCATCATCATGTGCCAGGAAGTGTTTTCCAGAGTGTTCTGCAGCACCTGCATCCAATTTGCGGCACAATCGCAATTTGCGACACCCACTCGCAAATTGCGTGTCCGTTTTTAGCGCGGTCGCAAAAAGCGACCTCGTAAACAGCAGACTCGCTACCTGCGGTGCGACTTCATTTGCGAGTCGCAAATTGAAGTCGCGTTTTCTTCTTGCATTACATTTAGCGAGTCGGAAATTGCGAGTCGCACCGACTCGCAATTTCCGACTTGCTAATTTTTTCCTACCTACATCTGGCCCTTAACGTGTATGCCTGTGTAGTGCCTAACTGTGTCACTGAGGCTCTGCTAACCAGAACCTCAGTACTTATGCTTTCCCTGCTTTTAAATTTGTCACTGTAGGCCAGTGACTTCATTTACCAATTTCAATTGGCATACTGGACCTCCCTTATAAGTCCCTAGTACATGGTACCTAGGTGCCCAGGGCACTGGGGTTCCAGGAGATTCATATGGGCTGTAGCATTTTTTTGACACCCATAGGGTGCTCAGACAAACCAATACACAGGACCGTCATTGCAGCCTGCGTGAAATAGTGCACACACTATTTCACAGCCATTTTCAATGCACTTAAGTAACTTATAAGTCACCTATATGTCTCACCTTCACTTGCTGAAGGTTCAGTGCAAAGTTACTAAGTGTGAGGGCACCCTTGCACTAGCAAAGGTGTCACAACATAGTTCAGGGCCATTTCCCCAGACTTTGTGAGTGCAGGGACACCATTGCACACGTACACTACATATAGGTCAATACCTATATGTAGCTTCACAATGGTAACTCTGAATAGGGCCATGTAACATGTCTAAGATCATGGAATTGTCCCCCCATTCCAAATCTGGTATTAGGGATCCCATTCCATGCATCCTGGGGGCTTCACCATGGACCCCCAGTACTGCCAAACCAGCTCTCTCAGGCTTACACTGCAGCTACAGCTGCTGCCACCTCACAGACAGGGTTCTGCCCCCCTGGGGTCTGGGCAGCCCAGTCCCAGGAAGGCAGAACAAAGCATTTCCTCTGAGAGCAGGGTGTTTCACCCTCTCCCTTTGGAAATAGGTGTTACAGGCTTGGGAGGGGTAGCCTCCCCCAGCCCCTGGAAATGCTTTGAAGGGCACAGATGGTGCCCTCCTTGCGTAAACCAGTCTACACCGGTTTAGGGACCCCTGCTCTGGTCAAAGGAAAGGGGCGTGACCACTTCCATGTCCATCACCACCCCCAGAGGTGGTGCCCAGAGCTCCTCCAGTGTGTCTAAGACTTCACCCATTTTGCTTTGCAAGGTGTGGGAGCACTCTGGAGGGCTCTGAGTGGCCAGTGCCAGCAGGTGACGTCAGAGACCCCTCCTGATAGGTCCATACCTGATAAGGTAGCCAATCCCCCTCTCAGGGCTATTTAGGGTCTCTTCTGTGGGTTCTCTTCAGATTCTGCTTGCACGTTTCCTTCAGGAATCCTATGCCACAATTTCAAACTCTTCTGACCTCGAATCAACCGCAGCCTGCTTCAAGAAATGCTGTAACTGCAACAAAGTGTCTTCAAGAGACACTTTTCTTTAGCAACCTCAGCTCCAAATCAGTAACTGCAACAGTTTCCACGGTGTGTGCACTCTGGGGACTCCCTGTCTTCATCCTGCACCAGAAGAACTGAAGAAATCTCCTGTGGAGTGACAGAATCACTCCCCTGCTCCAAGCAGGCACCTTCCAAGATGACGACCAGTACCCTGGGACTCCTTTTACAATGTTGAGCGTGCTCCTAAGGACAAAGAGGGTGGACATCATCGACATAGACTGTCTTGAGGTCCTTCTGATGCAATTTGGAGGAGGTAAGACCTTGCCTTCCCCAAGAACAATGGTTCCCCTGTGTACTGTGTCTTCTTCACCTCCTGAAACCTCTGTGCACTCTTTGCAAAATTCCTTTGTGCACAGCCTGGCCCAGGTCTCCAGCACTCCACCCTGTGACGCTCAACTTACTGAGTTGTTCTCCAGTGGTGTAGAACCTTCTTATGTTGTGCTGCATCAATTGTGTTTTGCACCTCCTTTGGACCCGGATCTTGTGGCTTCTGGGGGTGCTGGCTGGTATCCTTAGGGCTCTCTAAAGTGCTGAGAGCCCACTATTCCTCCTCACACAGAGTTAAGGCCCCCAGATTCATCCTGGGTCCAGCCAGCGCCATTTTGATGAAAAACACTTTTTTTGATGTAGCCAAGGATTGTTGGCGCCTTCCAACACAAAATCTCATCTGCAACAATCTTCACGCCGTGAGACATCTTTTGCATCATGCAGAAACCTGCTCGCATCTTCCCAAAGTGCATTTCTGAAGTCTTCGACTAACTGGGGACTCTTCTTTTGCATCCTCTTCTGGTTTGGCAGGGGCTCCTGTCCTTCTTGGAACTTCTTTCGACTTCTGGACTTGGTCCCCTTCCTTTGCAGGTCTTCAGGTCTAATAATCTAGCAGTTGTTCTTTGCAGACTTGGCTGCTGCAAAATCCCCAAAACGAGGTGTAGTGTGTCCTAAGTAAACTTACAGTACTTTACTACTGCTTTTCTGGGCTCTGTGGTGGGGTAATTTACTTACCTTTACTGTATTCATACTCTCCCAGCGATTCTGCACACACTACACTTGTCTAGGGGGGAATTCTTGATTCACATTCCACTTTTTTAGTATATGGTTTGTGTTGCCCCTAGACCTATTTTCTCCCATTGCATTCTATAGCATTTCCTACTGTTTGCATTGTTCTATGACTATTTACTTGTCTAATTTTGGTGTCTAGTGTATATATTGTGTATAATACTGATCTCCAGAAGGATTATTGTCTCTAAGATATTTTTGGTACTGTGTCACCCACATAAATACCTTTATTGTTGGTAACACTGACTATTGTCTTTACTTGTGTATAAGTACTGTGTAATTATAAGTGGTATTGCATGAGCTTTGCATGTCTACTAGTTCAGCCTAAGCTGCTCTGCTATAGCTACCTCTATCAGCCTAAGCTGTTAGAACACTACTACTTCACTAATAAGGGATAACTTGGCCTGCTATAAGGTGTAAGTACCCAAGGTACCCACTATAACCCAGGCCAGCCTCCTACAGTTGGCACCAATTGATCAGAACAATTTAGAAAATTGAAAAATGAAGTCATAAAAAAAAAATAGTCCAAATTTGAAAACATACTTTTGCTCTAGGTCAGTTTACAGGATTTTCAACTTTTTGCGCTTAAAACTGTAGTGTGATATTAAAAACATGTACAGGATCCCACCACTGCGCACCAAAAATGTTGGAAAGTGGATTATTGGTAAGGACTTGAAAGTACCTACACTTGGCAACAGGCCACTAACCTTCACTTAGATCCAGGTAGGTCTCAATAAATTAAACCCAGCTCAACGCTTGGTAGCATGGCAGTGAGCGACAAGGCTTAACTTAGGAGACAAGTCTTTAAAGCATTTAAAATCACAAAACAGTAAATAAGTACAAAAACAAATACAATAAAAATCCAACACCAATTTATAAAAATGGATTACATTTTTATTTTCAAAATGACACCAAAATGTTTACAATCAGATAAGGGGACACAGAGATATGAATTTTTAATTAATTAATGTTTTCTATCGCTTAGAAGCAACTAGAGCTCAAAGGGTTAAAACAAGTCACACTGGAAAGGGACAAAGTCCAATGCTTGGGTCACCCACGAGGTAACACTGTCATACTTACTTTCAGAACTGTTTGTCAATTCAGGAAAGTGGTCCTTTCCAGAATCCAAGTGTTCAGATGCTCTGGTTTGCCTCTTTAGGTCTGGGACTACAACTCCCAAAATACACCAAACGTTTCCAAACTTATGGATCTTCTTCCAGAGGTCCTTTTTGGGTCCAGGAAGTGCCCACAACTTGATCCAAGGTTCTAGAAGCTCTGAGTTGCTCATTGGGAGTTAGGACTACAATTCCCAGAATGCACCTGGTCAGAATCTTCAAGTGGCCATTGGATGCTGTTCAGCTGGGCTCTGCTTGCAGGACTTGATGCAGGGGCCTCTGGGCAGCTCCTTTGTACCTTTAGCAAACAGGGAGTCCCTTCTTGAAGAAGTAAAAGACAGGCAAAGTCTTATTAGTGATGAAGCCCATGTGTGCAGCTGGTGCAGTCCTTCAGAGTGCAGTGTCCAGGTGCAGGTCAGGGGTCCAGCAGTGCAGTCCTTCTTCTTGTGATGTTCTTCCTTGTAGGGATCTGAGGTGTGAGTGGAGCTCTACCATATTTATCCTTGCTTCCGGGGTGGAAAGCAGGGTGAAGGGGGACTGTCCAATCAAAGGCAGGCTCCTTCACCCTGTAAAGACCACTTCCTGGGAAGTGCGGCAAAAATCAATCCCGGAAAGCAACATTCTTCAAAAATTAAACATGAGTGAAACTGATTTTTGGAGATTAGATCTGGCAGAGCCCACCCAATGGTGTGGTTAAATATCCTAAACACACCCCTCTCCTCCCCTCTCCTAATCTAATCATGAGGCCACCTAATTGTCTGGGGTTGCAGGATGTGTAGGCGGTCCTAAGCTTCTCCAAATGTCCTTCTCTGCATTTGAAGACTAGTTTGGCTTCTCTTCCCCCCATTCTGTTTCCCTTCTGCTGAGGCAGATCTCCTCCCCCATGCACACCCTTTGTGTTCAGCCCAGGCCACTTCACACCTCAACAAGGCAGCCTGGCCATGCTGCCAGAGGCTGGCCAATCAGAGAAGGGCACTACAGAGCTGATGTTGGCAACTTTCAGGTAGAGTTTTAAAGCTCTTTACATGAACTGGTTATATTAAATCCAACAATTGTAAGTTGTGGGGTTTATTATAACAATCAATTTAATACCAAACTCAAGGTATCTGACACTTAAGTGGACTTTGTTAATTAAAATAAAGTCTCCCCATGTTAGCCTATGGAGGCCATTCACTAAAGTAAGGGAAAAATTAATTTGGCTGTTTTACCTCACCAGGGCTTATAAAACAATTTTTATAAGGCCCCTGCTTATAGTTACATGGGACCAAACCCTAGGGGCACATAAGGCACACCTTGGGTGTGGCTTATATGTAACAATAAGGTAGTTTAAGGCTTTGGAAGTACTTTTAATTCCAAAAACGAATATGCATATAGCTTTAGTTTAAAATCTGCCAGTAAGGCAGGCCTGCCTTTAAAATGAGCCTGGGCACCTCAGCAGTGCTCCTATGGGGGCACTACCTATGCTGGTGTTCCTAAACCTACATGCCCTACCGTATACTAGGGACTTATAGGTAGGTTGACATAGCCAATTATAATTAGCCTAATTTGTATACTCATTTTATACAGATCACAGGCCCTGAGACTGGTTAACAGCACCCAGGGCATCATCAGACTCTGAAAAACGCCAGCAAAAAGTGAAAAATTGGGGCAAAAAGTTAGGAGGCCCCTGCAATCAGCCCTGTTTTCTCACAAGTATGCACCCTGAATGAGATAGTGAAAAGGCTGATATTTACCACAAGTTCACTGTATCGAGGTTGTTGAATTAATTGCACTTACTCTATCATGTGTTGTAGATAAAAAGAAAAGTGTTATCTTTATCAACTCAAAATATTTCTTCGGTTTCGCTCATAATGCCAGCCTTCTGTGGTTGCACACAGATTTGTTTTTTTATTTGTGCGGGTACTCCCAAAAAGAACAGATATTATGTAAAAGGGCTGTCTATTTCTCTACAAAAATGTAAGGAATTACGGATTGTTAGATGTTCTTTTCATCAATCCATTTAGAATTAAGGCCCTGATTTATACTTTATTTGCGCTGCCTTACTGTCATTTTTTGCCGCAAAAGTGACGCAAAGTTACAAAATACAATTGTATTTGGTAAGTTTGTGCTGCATTTGCATCAATAAATGATGGTATAGAGGAGCAAAAAAAGTATAAATCAGGGCCTATGTGCGCTGTGGGAATACTCTTGTTGATAATGTTGCTGCAATGCTCCTCTGCTTCCCACTTCTGATGCTACCCTGTAGGTAAGTTACACTGCTGAACCCCTCATGACCCCTAATGATCTTGCTGTTGTACAGGAGAAAGCACTGGAGAGTAAAAAGACATTTTGGACACGTATGTATGAATAAAATATTTGGATGGTCTGTAGCATGTTAGGAATTACAAAATGGTTACTCCTAGTCTACTATTATTCAATTTAGTAGCTTTATATCATGGTATTGTACATGCCAGCAGAGTTGGTATTGTCTGTACCTTGGGCATCCACTGGTTTGTATCACATTTTCCCTCCGTTGTTCAACAGTATTTCCACACATGTGCTGTTTATCAAGCCTACAATGCTGATATAAGAATTGAAATCATTCAAGCTTCTAATACTGCCCCTTGGGGCTTCTTTGTATATGTGCAAACTGATGTCTCAATGTTGCACTTACGTTTATGTTTTAATCACATATCACATGTTGTATTTTTTGTGTCTGGGTAGAAGCCTAACGTTGTGCTTGAGTTGACACTATGCCAAAAGGTGAACCCAAGACATTGTTCTGAAGTTTGTTATCCTGCTTAAGAGTGGACACGACAGAGGAACTCATTTTGTGTCATTAGTAGTTCAAGTATTGAGCAAAGCTCTAGGGAACTGACAATGTTCCACTGAATCCTCAGGCAGTGTGGATCGGTTTAATAAGTCTCAGAAAAAGAAGATATTTGAAGAGACTGTGGGACATATTTATGAACACTTTGCGCCACATAAGCATCATTATTTTTGATGCTAATGTGGCCCAACGAGGCCAAAATCCCTGCACCATATTTACAGTTGTGCAATGCATGCATTGTGCCACTTAGTAACCCTTTGCGCTACATTATGTCTGTGCTAGCCATAATGTATGTAAAGGGGGCATTCCCCCATTAGGGGTCTGAAAAAATGGCACAAGGAAATCTAACAGATTTTCTTGCATCATGTTTTTGACACTTTTAAAAGAGGGGCTTCCATTGAATACAATGGACCTCTAGGTAGCCTGCAGATGTAACACCAACAATTTGGTGCTACTCCTGCAGAGTACATCAATAGCTTCATAAAAAATTACGCTATTGCCCCCTACCCTGTGCCATGGTGCACCGTATTTGAAATACGGTGCACACATGGTGGCGGTAGGTGGGGTGGGAAAGGGTGCAAGAAAAGTGGTGCTGCACTGTGTGCAGCACAATTTTTCTGAAATATGTCCTTATATTTAAGACTTAGCCCTCATGCAAATAAGAGTCATTCATAATCAAAGGCTAATCTGAACTCATTACAAGTAATTATGGGAGAACAATGATTCTTTATTCCACTTCTGCAGTGACTCCAGTTTGCTGTATTTGCACCTATCAGGTGGTGTAATTTTAACTTAATGCAAACACCTGATTTGCTTTCTTAACCACTTCATTTCCCAGGTACAATTAGCTCTGCCCAGCAGACCACCCAAGCCTGCCATGAACTATAGGTTAGTTATTAATCTATGTGAAGATCTGCCAATAAAACCTTTTAGTTCAACCCAGGTGGTGAGTTGCTCCTCATTACCAACACCATTGTCAAATGCTAAGGACTTCCATTTGCATCTACACATTACATTGCAGATACCAGGCCTGCTGAAAGAAGAGTTGATTTATTGTTGGGTCTGTTTGAACTCTGGACTTATAGGCCCTGTGTATGTCTGGGCATGTCCCATGCATGTCCCATTACAAGGGAGGGCTGAGTTCAATTTATGGGCTGCGCTTCAACGAAATCCCATCTCCTGAGGGCCAAGCAGCAAAGCAGGCTGGTCTACATGATCCCGGGTAGTCTTTGGAGCAGACCTCAATCAAGAGCGTGGCCATTTGCACCCGTCAGGGCTGGGCCACTCCGGTGATATTTTTCTTTTTCTCATTCTTTGATTTTTTTTATATTCTTGCCGGGGTAGATACCCTTATGGCTAAAAGGAAATCCACAAACAGTAGCAAGGATAATCCAGTGGCATGCTCCATAGTTATCAAACAAATGCAATGAGAATCATAGAGTAGGACATTGGCCCAGTGGAGGTACGCTTGAGCCCAGCAATTAAATCATCATCTGGGGTGGTCAGTGCTAACGTGAAAGGTCTGAAAACTCTAAGCCCAAACTCCCTATTACACTTGCTGGCACTAGAAGGAAAAACCTGTCTCACAGACACTTCTGTTGTATTTGTTTCCAAGGAGGATGTCTCAACTCTATACCTTATCAGACTCACTTTGCTTACCACCACTAGCTAAAATGAAACGCTCCAAGCGCAAAAAGCGAAAGCCAACCGTCTTATATCATAACAGCAGATGAGGATGTGGATGTGGCATTGGCGGGAGGTTCTATGAATTTGGATTTGATTACCAAATTAGCTTGCATCGAAGACAAGTGAAATGCTTTTATAAACACTCTTTTAGGCAAGCTTCAACCTGGTTACGAGTCTTAGATCACTGGCAGCACCATTGACTAAGCCTTTTAAAATAGATATTTGCATGTCAACCCCAATTGAATCAAGAGTCAATGTGGTGATTATAGGTAGCCACAAACCAACACAGCCTAATCTAGTTCCTGTCTCGAGGTCTTATCTCGATCCTCTTGAGGCCACATTGGACCACTTATGGCAGCTAATATGGTGTCGGGGTTTAGTTATTAAAGTTCAAAGGCAAATCACAACAGATCCTTTACCTGTTTTATACTGCTTCCAGAGATTACACTTTATACGATAGTCCATAAATCGGCAATTCCCTGAGGCTGGAATTACTGAAGAATCTTCAACAGCTAGTTAACAAGTGTAGGAGGCTGGCCTGGCTTGTAGTGGGTACCAAGGGGTACTTACACCTTGCACCAGGTCCAGGTATCCCTTATTAGTGTAGAGGGGTGTCTAGCAGCTTAGGCTGATAGAAAAGGTAGCTTAGCAGAGCAGCTTAGGCTGAACTAGGAGACGAGTGAAGCTCCTACAGTACCACTAGTGTCATATGCACAATATCATAAGAAAACACAATACACAGATATACTAAAAATAAAGGTACTTTATTCTTATGATAATATGCCAAAGTATCTCAGTGAGTACCCTCAGGATGAGGATAGCAAATATACACAAGATATATGTACACAATACCAAAATATGCAGTAATAGCAATAGAAAACAGTGCAAACAATGTATAGTCACAATAGAATGCAATGGGGGCACATAGGGATAGGGGCAACACAAACCATATACTCTAGAAGTGGAATGCGAACCACGAATGGACCCCAAACCTATGTGACCTTGTAGAGGGTCGCTGGGACTGTAAGGAAATAGTGAGGGTTAGAAAAATAGCCCACCCCAAGACCCTGAAAAGTGGGTGCAAAGTGCACCTAAGTTCCCCAAAGAGCACAGAAGTCGTGATAGGGGAATTCTGCAAGGAAGACCAACACCAGCAATGCAACAACGATGGATTTCCTGACGAGAGTACCTGTGGAACAAGGGGACCAAGTTCAAGAGTCACGATCAAGTCGGGAGTGGGCAGATGCCCAGGAAATGCCAGCTGTGGGTGCAAAGAAGCTGCCACCGGATGGTAGAAGCTGTGGATTCTGCAACAACGACAAGGGCTAGAAACTTCCCCTTTGGAGGATGGATGTCCCACGTCATGAAGAAGCTTGCAGAGGTGTTTCCATGCAGAAAGACCGCAAACAAGCCTTGCTAGCTGCAAGGGTCGCGGTTAGGGTTTTTGGATGCTGCTGTGGCCCAGGAGGGACCAGGATGTCGCCAATTGCGTGAGGAGACAGACAGGGCATCCAGCAAGACAAAGAGCCCACTCAGAAGCAATCAGCACTTGCAGAAGTGCCGGAACAGGCACTATGAAGAGGAGTGAACCGGAGCTCACCTGAAGTCACAAAGGATGGTTCCACGACGCCGGAGGACAACTCAGGAGGTTGTGCACTGCAGGTTAGAGTGTCAGGGACCCAGGCTTGGCTGTGCACAAAGGAAATCCTGGAAGAGTGCACAGGAGCCGGAGCAGCTGCAAATCACGTGGTTCCCAACAATGCAGTCTAGCGTGGGGAGGCAAGGACTTACTTCCACCAAACTTGGACTGAAGAGTCACTGGACTGTGGGAGTCAATTGGACAGAGTTGCTGAGTTCAAGGGACCTCGCTCGTCGTGCTGAGAGGAGACCCAGAGGACCAGTGATGCAGTTCTTTGGTGCCTTCGGTTGCAGGGGGAAGATTCCGTCGACCCACGGGAGATTTCTTCGGAGCTTCTAGTGCAGAGAGGAGGCAGACTACCCCCACAGCATGCACCACCAGGAAAACAGTCGAGAAGGCGGCCGGATCAGCGTTACAAGGTCGCAGTAGTCGTCTTTGCTACTTTGTTGCAGTTTTGCAGGCTTCCAGAGCAGTCAGTGGTCGATTCCTTGGCAGAAGGTGAAGAGAGAGATGCAGAGGAACTCTGATGAGCTCTTGCATTCGTTATCTAAAGAATTCCCCAAAGCAGAGACCCTAAATAGCCAGAAAAGGAGGTTTGGCTACCTAGGAGAGAGGATAGGCTAGCAACACCTGAAGGAGCCTATCAGAAGGAGTCTCTGACGTCACCTGCTGGCACTGGCCACTCAGAGCAGTCCAGTGTGCCAGCAGCACCTCTGTTTCCAAGATGGCAGAGGTCTGGAGCACACTGGAGGAGCTCTGGGCACCTCCCAGGGGAGGTGCAGGTCAGGGGAGTGGCCACTCCCCTTTCCTTTGTCCAGTTTCGTGCCAGAGCAGGGCTGGGGGATCCCTGAACCGGTGTAGACTGGCTTATGCAGAAATGGGCATCATCTGTGCCCATGAAAGCATTTCCAGAGGCTGGGGGAGGCTACTCCTCCCCAGCCCTAACACCTTTTTCCAAAGGGAGAGGGTGTAACACCCTCTCTCTGAGGAAGTCCTTTGTTCTGCCTTCCTGGGCCAAGCCTGGCTGGACCCCAGGAGGGCAGAAACCTGTCTGAGGGGTTGGCAGCAGCAGCAGCTGCAGTGAAACCCCGGGAAAGGTAGTTTGGCAGTACCCGGGTCTGTGCTAGAGACTCGGGGGATCATGGAATTGTCTCCCCAATGCCAGAATGGCATTGGGGTGACAATTCCATGATCTTAGACATGTTATATGGCCATGTTCGGAGTTACCATTGTGACGCTATACATATGTCGTGACATATGTATAGTGCACGTGTGTAATGGTGTCCCCGCACTCACAAAGTCCGGGGAATTTGCCCTGAACAATGTGGGGGCACCTTGGCTAGTGGCAGGGTGCCCAATCACTAAGTAACTTAGCACCCAACCTTTACCAGGTAAAGGTTAGACATATAGGTGACTTATAAGTTACTTAAGTGCAGTGGTAAATGGCTGTGAAATAACGTGGACGTTATTTCACTCAGGCTGCAATGGCAAGCCTGTGTAAGAATTGTCAGAGCTCCCTATGGGTGGCAAAAGAAATGCCGCAGCCCATAGGGATCGCCTGGAACCCCAATACCCTGGGTACCTCAGTACCATATACTAGGGAATTATAAGGGTGTTCCAGTATGCCAATATGAATTGGTGAAATTGGTCACTAGCCTGTTAGTGACAATTTGGAAAGAAATGAGAGAGCATAACCACTGAGGTTCTGGTTAGCAGAGCCTCAGTGAGACAGTTAGTCATAACACAGGTAACACATACAGGGCACACTTATGAGCACTGGGGCCCTGGCTGGCAGGGTCCCAGTGACACATACAACTAAAACAACATATATACAGTGAAATATGGGGGTAACATGCCAGGCAAGATGGTACTTTCCTACAACAAGATCGTACATTGGATTAATGGCAGGATAGGTGATATTGGACAAGTGCATAATCAAATAAATATGGGGCGTAGAGTTTCATGGGTGGGAAATGGGCCTTAAAATGACAGAGTGTGTTGTTATAAACCTTAAGAACAAGTTTGTTGTACGCAATAATAAACGTCCATTGAGTGCTTATAGCAGGATTGAGATGCTTCCTTTGCGTTTGCCCATACCTGGTGCTCCACCCTGTGGCATGTCCATCCCGGTAGCTAACAGGCTCACACCTCTTTCACATCTTGATCATCTGGCCTGACAGCAGGATGGTGTTACCCCATCTAGCTCTTTGGGTCAGTCTGACAGGGGTTGCCATCTTGATATTTCTCCAGCTGTTTCATTCATTTCTGGTCTAACTGTTGCTAGTGCTGTGGGTGAGGTCCATACCAGATATATCTCGATTAATTGCATGAGCACAGCCTATAGATTTTTTCCCGGAATATTGCAGGTCTTGCTGCTATATTGTCCAATGCAAATAGGTGGAGGTTCATTAAGCGTTATGAAGTGCTGTGCCTACAAGAAACTTGGTAAATAGTCAGTGAATACATAGATGGCATTCTTTCTTAATTTACGCCTATAGCACCGAGGAACGTGAGAAGGGCAAAAGGAGGTTTGATTATGTTAATTTCGCTCGTGTGGTTCAATCTTGATTCTCCTCATTATAAATTAATTTAAATCAACTGTTGTACGCACAGCTTGTTATTAATAAACATTTATAATAATATTTTTAATCCAAACAATCTTGCTTAAGCTAACTCCTTACATGAGGATTTTGAATGCTGCTTAAACAGCCTTGATGGGAATTGTTCCCTCTTATGGATGGTTCATTATATGGCCCTGTCAATTGTCTGCCACAGGGTCTTGTGTGTTCATGGTCTCAGAAGGATATATTATCACACATTTCTGTCAAAGTCCATTTGGAGAAGACTCAATCTCTTGCTGAAGAAACACAACTTGTATTTTGCTTTTGATACATTGACTGTGGACTAGTATAAAGCCCCACTTATATTGAGAGGGGATTTGCAGGCCTAATCGATTTTATGTTGTTTTCCCATGATCATAGGCTGTAGATGGAAGAATATACAGTCACAGAAACTGCATAGTGATCATAAATTGTTCGCAAACTTAATCCATAGCTCCTTGTTTGATAAGGTGCAGATTAATCCACTACAGCAGGATCATACCTGTAAAAAGGGAATGCTATTGAGTTGATCTAAAATTAACAAGGATACATTTCTTTCTGACTTAGTTATTCTGCTTTTTCAAATAGTTAAATAAGAAGAATGATTCTGAGGACATAATTGCTAGCTTTTCGAGGGGGCCAGGGATCTGTATACCATCCTATCTGAGATACATAGGAAGAAACATGTTAGATGGTTTGTTTCAAATTGCACAAGGGCTCATAGCTTTTTACTGAGAGCGCTAAAATCTGTTCCCAGAGACCTCGATCTGGTCCTTGGGTGCTGAAAGGAGTATAAGAGAGTTTTAATGGCTCACAAAAGAGTAATAAGGGAGAAAGCTTACTAAATTCTAATTATGTCTGGTGCTCTTAAAACAATAACATTTACAGACTATTAACCAGAATTATTTTCATGATTCTCAGGACACAGGTCTTAATACAATGATCAGCTTGGAAGACTTGGTCAGACATTTTGCCAAGGGGTACTCGGGTTCAGCTCAAATTGAGGAGTCTCATGGCATTCAGTTGCACAATAGAGATTCTTCTATACTGAATGTTATTTCTTTGGCCTTGATGTAGGGCTAGATGATATTATAGAAACAAATAGATGCTCAGTTGGGAAATGTTCAGGTCCAGATTGAATCTCTGTGAATCGTTTTGAGGAAAATATGACTCTGTGGGTCTTTCTTTTGACAAATGGACTTAATGTTATTTTAAGTACTGGCCCTCCCAAAGCACTGCCACGTGTGATTCAAGAAGGGATGCAAAGGGAACCCTCAATGTTACAGCCCAATATCATTAATCAATTCTGCAACAAAAATAAGGGGCAGGATTTTACTAGAGAGTCTTCAAACCTGGGCCCATGATAATAACATTGTTTCCGAATTGCAATTTAGCTTTCATGCTGCCTTGGGACAATTGAGCAGTGTCTCAATTTACCTATTGATAAACGAATACACAGTGGCTAAGAAAGTGAAGTTATAGGTCCAAACTTTGGAATATCATAACCAAACTAGGGGTAGAGTCCAACATTGTTTTTTTAGTGGAAACCCGCTCTGAAGTAACTGCCAGGGTTAGGCATTGGCCAGGTGGGAAGAAAACACAAGCTTTTGGCTTAGCTAGAGGTGTACGCTAGAGGTCTGTGTCTTGGTTCCTTTTCATTTTACTTTATGTAACAATGGCCTGGATAAATATCTACTTGGTCACAACATTAATTTAACGCAGGCAGACAAGCGTTTTTTTCTGGTGCTTCTGATATACATTCTAACTTGTGCCCCTGCCATGCACAGTTTTTTTGTCAAAAATGTTACTGCATATATTATATTGATATTAACAATGATGTTAGCAAAGATGTCATGAGTGCCATATTTTGTGGGGTAATTAGCAGTGCATGGCAAGGGCACTAGTTATAGTTACCACAGAGCACGAGTTATAGTTACTTGAGGTAACTATAACTATAATGGGTGAATTCCCATGGTTTAGTACATTTAAAATGTTAGCATATCCATAACGTCCCTGTAACCTTTGTATTTTTCAGTGAATTTCTATGTTTTTTAATGTGTAGTAATTTTCATTACTGTACATTAATCCAACCGCCATCACAGATGGCCTTCTGCCATGCGTGACAACGGATGGCCACAGGGCCAACTCCCCATAAGCACCCAACCTTACACCATACATGGCCTTCGCCCTTGTGCAGCAGGGGTTGCCCACAAGGCCTGGCCTGCAGCCAGTCCTTGCGGCCAAACACCCTAACCACCCAACCCTACTCTGCACACAGCCCTTTGGCTGTGCGTGGTAGGAGTTGGCTACGTCCTACCTCTCTGGGTGTGAGACTAGGTGTAAGAGGGTGTACCTGTGGATGAGAGTGACTGTAGGAGTCTTCATCTATGTGTGAGAGTGCAAGCTTCAGTGTCTTAGTGGGTGCGTCAGTGTCTGTGCAGGTTTATGAGTGGGTGATTGATGGTGACATTGGTCTGTGAGTGGATGTGTGAGTGTCTGAGTGGGTGAGAGAGAGATAGATACATGCATATATGGATATAACGCAATATATATATAGGTATATTGCTATATATATATATATATATATATATATATATATATATATATATATATATAAATATATACAGTAGAAATCTTTATTTTTATAAAAAACATAAAGGAATGGAAATAATCATATAACATAATACACAGATAAGACTCAAATCTAGACAAGTCTTAATACATCAAAAACTTCCCATAGTTAAATAACTTTATAACATAACTTCAGTTTACACATAACAGTTTAGATAAGGTTAAAACATATACAATCACAGGATAATAAAAGTAGTAATTAAAAAAGCTTTTATAGAAATTGGGTTTTTACAACCCATTGCATTTTCTACAGTGCCCTAGATAACTTCTCTCCTTTAACAGAGGGGTGGAATATGACTCCCATGCACTGACATATACTTGCATCTAGCTCGCCATGTATTTAACAAATGAGCCAAACAGTAGTGTCACTCCTGAAGATTCGTATGGTGGATTTCAACTGTCTTAATAAAAAAGGCTCTTCTGTTTCCCGACCGTACTGACAAAATGGGCATGAAGAGGAAACATTTAAGCCTTTCCAACTAGAGTGAAAGCATGTTGGGCGACAGGATTCCATATCTAAATTGCAAATACAGAGACTTAGCTTGAGGGGCTTTAATGGCACTCACAAAATCCTTGTAATACAAATTGTCTTTAAAATCCAGGGACCAACTCATCAAGTTTCCCATGCTACCCTGGTTCAACCACATGTCACATATGTGAGTCAAGTATTTTTTCTAAAGTAATGCCACTAACACTATGGTGGATGGTCCAGTTCACACATACCAAGAATTGTTAACCATGTTTGACCATGTCTCAACCAGGAAATACTATCTTTGCGATTAAGCAGCATTATTTCAGACAATGACTTTCTCAAGGGAAGTGGGGATCTATTATGAGAGACTTGCACACAGTAAGCAAATGATCTGAATAATGCCACATGAGCTATGTTTGGAGGGCCAAATCCAGGTGCATCGGGGTTAAGGGCGCATTTCAGGGTAATCCCAGGACTGATCTCATGAAAACATTTTCAGCTTTTTCCAGTTCTCCTAGCTTGTGCACACCCCATAACTCTGCACCATAAAGTTCAGAAATAGCCCCTTTTGCCCTGTATGCTTCAATAACAGGTGCTACTGGCACGAACATGCATATTTTCGATTTCCTTAATAAAGTAAAGCTAATATGCTGAAGAATAAGCTATTTTTTGATGACATGTTGGGTCCATGTTAGTGTATTGGAGAGCTTTACCCCTAGATAGTCAAAGTCTTTGACATGCTCTAAATACATTTCACCTAGCTTAACCTTACCACTAAATGATCTATGTGGATTGCATACCAAGAACTTTGTTTTATTAACATTGATCTCTAACCCAAATTTATTACAAGCCTCTGAAAATCTACTCAGTAAGTTTTGGAGACCCATTGGTGTTCTCGATACAAGTAATGTATTCTCTACAAACAATAATGACGCTACAGAACACCCTGAGATTTTAGGTGGATCACCTTTACAGATGTACAAGGACTCAATTAATCCATTAATATACAAGGTGAACAGGGTTAGGGCTAAAACACACCCTTGACTCACCCCCCTGTCCACCAGCACACAATCAGTGAGCTCACTGTTTCAACCCCATCTTATCTGTGCATAATTCCTCTGATGAAGCCTTATAATATACGTAAAAGGTAATTCATAACACCTAACTGTTCCATTCCTTCCTACAAATTCCACCTGGCCCACAAGTCCACAACAACAACATATACATGTTCTTTTATGATCACCACATACTTCCATAATCTTGGCAACAATCTGAACATCTGGTCAACTGTTCTTGTGTTTTCCCTGAACCCAGCCTGAAAGGACGAAAGTGTGTTATATGTTATATATATATATTACCACAAGGTAGTTATACTTGGGACGTTAGGACCTAGTTCCCATAGGTGAAGCATTTTTTTGTTTTGCCTATAACTTTGGTACTGTTTGACGAATCTTCAGGACATTTTCACAACTAGTATGCTAGTAGGGGCCAAGAAAAAGGGTTGGTCCCAAATCATGTTTATCCCATGCAGTTTTCTTTAGAGATTTTGAATACAACTACAGACCCAACTGCTGATCGGAATTACACCACATTTGGCACAAAGGTAGACCTTAGTTTAGAAAGGTTTCTTTTAGGTATTTTGGTGTAAATTCCTTCAGCAGTTTTGGAGTTATTAAAGGAGGAAAGGAAAAATAAATGTGTATACCTAGTGATGCAGATCCACTGCGGATCCACCATGGGGGATTCACGGATCCATGCACCACCAGCAAGACCTTGATTGGCTGGCCTAGAAGGGTTCAGGGTACCTTCATGGGTGGAATACAGGAGTCTGTGAGGAGCCCCTGATGGGCAAGGAAATGTCCCAAAATGTTTTTTTCTCACACACCCATTCAGTCACTCACACACCCACTCACAGACCCATATAGCCACTCACTCGCCCACTCACAGGCCCATACAACCACTCCCACTCCCACACACACACCCTCAAAACCACCCTCACACCCACTCATAGATCCATACAGCCCCTCAGACATCCACTCAACGACCCAAACATCTACTCACACACCCACTCACAGAGCCACACAGCCACTCACACTCATACTCTCACACCTACACAGTCACTCACACACCTACTCATAGGCCCACACAAGCACTCACACACCCACTCACAGACCAATTAACATTAAACATGAAAGGGGAGGCAGCAGCATTGGCTAAAGAGTATGCGTAACCAAAGAAGGACTCATCTGATGTAATAATGAAAAAGGAATAGAAACCTTCACAACAAAACCCACAATTTAAAAAGAATATGGTTGAGGGGATTTCGGCTAAATATGCCACACATATTGAGAAGATTACTAAGGAATAGGATGTGGGCACTGACCGTGGTAAAGGGCATGGCAGAGGACACAATAGTTTACCAGAATCTTCATGGGTTTCTGCATCAGTTTCTGGATGTGAGAGCTACTAACAACTACGATGAGGTTGAAACCTTAGATTGGGGGGTCACCCCTCAACATCATGTCTAAAAGCTAATCATTCAAATTGAGGGGAACATAATGAGCAAGATTAAAGTAATTTTCCTGGAAAGGTTGATGCTCAGCTATGACATTCTCCTAGCAGGAAAAAATTACACATACACATCTGGCCAGGATAGATCGCATTGTAGTGGGATTTTCTGAACATGGCTACAAATTCAACTTTAAGAAAATAAAGATTGCATTCCTTGTGTCCTCTTTTTGGGATACGAACATTCAAATGAGGGGAGGAGTCTGGCACCACACTTCCTCAAGAAGTACCTACAATGACAACCACCAAATACCATAAAAAACTACAATCCTTGCTAGGATTCTTTAATTTTGGCAGAACATACACACCAAACACTACCCAACACATAAAACCACTTCATAATCTCATACATCCAGACTTATCGAGCAAACATTGGACACCAAAACGTACCCAAATACTAAGACCATTGCAAACAGACATGCTCAAAGCAAAACACCAACACACATGTGAAAATAAAACAAATCTGGTGATCCAGATAATTCTGGGTGCCTTTGGCTTTTCTTATGTCGCCTTCAATGAAGGCGACTCGGTTCTGATTGCATATAAATCACATTAATACTCCAATGCAGAGATGTGTTTTGCATCCACTGAAAAAATACTGACTGCCGTTCAGCTGGCTGTCATTAAGGAGAAGCAATTATCCAAGGGTAAACATACCATTGTTGTTACTCCAGTTCAAGCCTTAGAATCTATTAAAAATGCCAGTATTCAGAACGCAAAAGTATTGCATCCATGATGGATACAAGGGGCAACCTCCTTAACTGCCACTGATGTTGATTATGTCTCTCACCCAAAACACAGACTCAAGAGTATCTTCAATACGAACGTAAGTACTCCATGCCCACTAACGTCATGCCTCTTGATTATCACAAATACATCATTTATACTGATGGCTCAGCTCAACCTCCTGTAGGTACAAAGCATCAATACTCCACGGCTTGCATAACTGTTTATGGAGTATTGAGGGATGGAGAATTCCACCTTCAGCAAACCTTTATACAGTCCCTAGCACAGCTCAGCTTGCTGGACTGAAAGCATTGATACTATCATAGGAACATACAGATCCTGAATTTCCAACACTATTCGTGTGTGATTCCAATTACTGTGCCCATTCTTTCAATGAAAACTTACACTATTGGTGCCTTAACAGATTTAGACCATAAAATGCTTTGGGTGAAGGTGGCGAAGCTCCAAGTCAGACTGCACAGGCTCATGGAATACATACATTGGGCCATCAACGTATCAGAATATACACTGAAGGTAATATATTGGCTGATAAAGGAGCAGTTGTTACGGCAACTGTGACTGCAATAACATGTTCTCACGTGAGGGCAGCTGATGAAAAATTAGCAGCCCTAAAGGTGTTTGCTGATGGCACCTCTTCACCCAAAGCATATCCAGCAAAATATTCCTACCAGTTAAGTGCCCAAAACATTCCTTATGTAACAATTCCAGGAGTGGACGATCGTGTTAACCCCAATCAAAATCATAGACTAGAACTAATTAAGGCAGCTCATAGGGTGTTGCTTCTGCCCATGCTGGTGTGGCAACTACTATTTTCCTACATCAGATAGAAATAAAACAGGCACCTCAGGGGGTAGGGAAGGGGGATCCACGAGGGGGCTCCATGCCCATTGATGTATCCTGGGGAGTGCAAAGCCACAGTCTCACAAGTCTCTACAGTGTGTGGATTGCCCACTGTTCAATCCTGAGGAGTGCAAAGCCACAGTCTCTCAAGTCTCTATAGTGGGTGGTTTGCCCACTGTTCAATCCTGGGGAGTGCAAAGCCACAGTCTCTCAAGTCTCTGCAGTGGGTGGTTTGCCCACTGTTCAATCCTGGGGAGTGCAAAGCCACAGTCTCTCAAGTCTCACAAGTGGGTGGTTTGCCCACTGTTCAATCCTGGGGAGTGCAAAGCCACAATCTCTCAAGTCTCACAAGTGGGTGGTTTGCCCACTGTTCAATCCTGGGGAGTGCAAAGCCACAGTCTCTCAAGTCTCACAAGTGGGTGGTTTGCCCACTGTTCAATCCTGGGGAGTGCAAAGCCACAGTCTCTCAAGTCTCACAAGTGGGTGGTTTGCCCACTGTTCAATCCTGGGGAGTGCAAAGCCACAGTCTCTCAAGTCTCACAAGTGGGTGGTTTGCCCACTGTTCAAACCTGGGGAGTGCCAAGCCACAGTCTCACAAGTCTCTACAGTGGGTGGTTTGCCCACTATTCAATCCTGGGGAGTGCAAAGCCACAGTCTCTCAAGTGGATAACATTCTCTCTTCCTGCCAAGGACAGAGGTAGTGGATGTTTCTCTCCACTGGTTCTGGAGGGGGCCTTGTGCCCAAAGTGCTTCATCCTGCCAAGGACAGAGGTAGTGGATGTTTCTCTCCACTGGTTCTGGAGGGGGCCTTGTGCCCAGAGTGCTTCATCCTGCCAAGGACAGAGGTAGTGGATGTATCTCTCCACCGGTTCTGGAGGGGGCCTTGTGCCCAGAGTGCTTCATCCTGCCCGTGGCGGACCTAGTAGTGTCAGAATCATTTGAGCTGACTGGCCTGCGAGGCTGCTGGCGGCGGTGTCCTGGGCAACGGTGCTTGTGGCGACGGTGTCCTGGGCAGCGGTGCTTGTGGCGGTGTCCTTGGCAGCCTTGGTTGTGGCAGCCGTGTCCTGGGCAGTGGTGCTTGTGGCGTTGTCCTTGGCAGCGCTGCTTGTGGCGGCGGTGTCCTGGGCAGCTCTGCTTGTGGCGGCGGTGCCTGGCCAGCGGTTCAGCTGCTGGCGGTCCTGTCTGTGACTGCGGGGCTGCTGCTGGCAGTTGCTTCCTGGGCAGCGTGGCTGCTGGCAGTCCTTTCTGTGGCAGCGGGGCTGCTGCTGGCGGTCGCTTCCTGGGCAGCGGGGCTGCTGGTGGTCCTGTCTGTGGCAGTGGGGCTACTGCTGGCGGTTGCTACCTGGGCAGCGGGGCTGCTGGCGGTCTTGTCCGCCGTGCTGATCTTCCCAGACATGCCGCTTTTACTGTGCCCCTTTCCCCCCTTGGATGGTGTCGCAGCTGTCTCCACACTCCCAACTGGACTCCTGGGAGCGGGTTTGATGGCTGGTTTCTTTCCCCTCTCCCACTGGGCACTGTCCAACTTTTTATGCTTGACAGGTGGGGGACTGTCCGTGCTCTGGCTCCTTGCCACACTGCCTGCCCTGCTGCCTGGTGCACTCCATAATCCGGTGACTACTGGCACCACTGGTCCTGCCGATGTAGTGGCTGAGGTGCTAGGTTGGGACGTGGAGAGTTGGGCCCTAGGAGACTGACGCTGTGGGGGAGGTGAGGGAAAGAGGTCAAGGCTGGACAGGAAAAGTTTCTTAGGAACACTGGGACTGGTAGCTGGAGGGGGTTTGGGAGTGGAGGAAGAGGTAGTGGTTGTAGGCGGTGTACGTTTGGTGACTTTGGGTGAAGGTGCATGGGCTGGAGGCTGTTGTGAGGTGGATGGCTGTTGGGCGGGTGTGTGGTTGCGGTTGTGTACCTTGAGAGGTGGCCTCACAGACACTCTGGGAGAGGACACAGGGGATGTGTGAACGGTAGTGGAATGGTGAGTGCATGTGAGCGGGGTGTTGTGGTGGGTGTGCTGGTGATGGACGTAGTGGCTGAGGATGTAGTGCATGCAGGTGTGAGTGGAGACAAGACTTGGAGAGAGGAGGGAGACGAGGAGGAGGGAGACACTGTGGAGGCAGTGGATGTTGGTGTGTGTGATGCTTGCGTGAGTGCCTGTGGGATGTGTGGTGCTTATGTTTGCCAGAGCTTCCCTTGTGTGTTGAGGTGTGTGAAGCTGGTCAGATGGTGTGCTTGGGACAGGCTGAGGTACAGGGGTGTGGGTCTGGGTGAAGGAAGTTGGAGGGGGAGGCTAGAGACAGGGACAATGGCTGCCATCAGTGCTGAGGCCAGAGTCTGAAAAGCTCCCTGAAGGGCTGCCGGACGAGAGTGAATGCCCTCCAAGAATGCATTTGTTTGTTGCAACTGCCTCTCTACACCCTGGATGGCATTCAAAATGGTAGACTGCCCAACAGTGAGGGACCTGAGGCGGTCAATGGCCTCCTCACTGAGGGCAGCAGTGGTGACAGGGGGGGGGCCTGAGGTGCCTGGGGCGAAGGTAATGCCCACCCTCCTGGGTGAGCGGGCACGGGGCAAAGGCTGAGGGGCTGCTGGGAGGGCGGTGCTGGTAGGGGGGGTGGCGGCTGTACCTGTAGATGCGGGAGCACAGATGGGGCCGCCACCGCAAGGGAGCTCCCATCAGAGGAGGAGTCCGTCTCGCTGGTGTCAGCTCCTGTCCCCGCTGTGGAGCTCCCCTCGCCCTCCGTCCCACTGGTGAATTCGGAGTCCATAGTGTCGCCCTCCAGGGCCATGTGGGATGCAGCTCCCTCCTGTTCCGGTGCCAGGGAGACCACAAAAAGGGGGGGGGAGGCAGAAGAAAGACATGTTCAGTGCATGCAATACCGCTACCGTTGGCGGACATGACAGACACAGAAGCCCCCTGCACTACGCCGCGCACTTGGGGTCCACTATTCAATCCCTGGGACATGGCTTACAAGGCTATGGCCTATTTCTGCACACATGGATGTCACAGGAGCCTGACTGGGTGTAGTTGGCACTGTACACAGGTGGGGTGCCACAGGGCCTGTCTGAAGTAGGGAACTTAACTACCAAACTCGCCCTGGCCCAGGGGAACCCACAGCCCACCTCCCCCACCCAGACACCTAAAATGCGAGCTGAATCAGCAGAATGAAAGTGTACTCACCCCCTTATGTCTGCTGTGATGCCCTCAAGCACCCATCCAACTCCGGATAGGCCACCAGCAGGATCCTGAACATCAGGGGGATCATGGTGCGACGGGCACCCCTCCCACTTTGGAAGGCCATCCCCAGCTGGGCCTCCGCCATCTTCTTGCTCCAGTGGCGAATGTCCTCCCATCTTTTCCGGCAGTAGGTGCTCCGTCTGTGGTAGACCCCCAGGGTCCAGACTTCCTTGGCGATGGCACGCCAGATGTCCTTCTTCTGGTGGGCACTGACCTACAGGAATTGTACAGGGGAAAAGAGAAGTAATTACCAACTGCACCATCACAGTCATTGGCCCGCATCCCTACCCTTGCCATGACGCACATGCACTCACCGTCGTTTCATGCACGCATCATTCTCACCCCCCCTATCTTTCATCCAGCCCACTCCACACAGGCATTGCCCATACAGCATGCTCACAGTGTACTTACCTGTTTGGAGGACCGTAGAGTAGCGTGTACTGGGGAGGACCCCATCCAAGAGTTTCTCCAACTCCTCCGAAGTGAAGGCAGGGGCCCTTTCCCCAGACACACGAGCCATTGTCTCTTCCAGACTGAGGTCACAGCAGCACTTGCAATGTAGGTCCTCTCCTGACGAAGACTAGGTATCGAGTGATTAAACAGAGAGAAAATGGCGGTCACCTCCACGGCGATGCGTACCGTCACCTCCGGCGTACATCGTCTTTGGCTCCTTGGACCCATAGGGCCCAATGTTAACCAATGCAGAATTGCTCCGCGGTCTTCGACCGCCTACCGCGACGGTGTACAACGCCAGCGCAGTTACCTCATATCCCCCTGTCCCACTTTACAGGTCAGGCAGTCGCCATTTAAGAGGCCCACATGCCATTATTTTTGACTGCATCACACATACCTAGGCCTTGCCTAACCACTCATACCGACAAATTTAGATTCATGAATATTTTCAGAGTAAGCTGTATTTACGTACCTCAGAGTTGGTTGACTCTCTGCTCGCTGTTCTCCTCCATAGGCACTGTCCGCTGGGGCATGTGAGGAGATGGCGGTAGAGACCGCTGGTGGACCTATCGACAATGGAGGAAAGACATGTGATCATCACCTACAGGCTTGATCATGCCACAATCCAGGAACTGTGTGCCCAGTTGGAGCCAGACCTGATGTCAGCTATCCGCCATCCCACAGGAATCCCCCCTCAAGTGCAGGTGCTGTCAGTACTCCATTTCCTAGCAAGTGGGTCTTTTCAAACAACAGTGGCCAAAGCATCAGGGATGTCCCAGCCTATGTTTCCCAACGTGTTGTCTAAAGTGTTGTCTGCCCTGCTGAACCACATGCAGAGCTACATCGTTTTCCCTCAGGTGGAGGATTTGCCTACAGTGAAAGGAGACTTCTATGCCCTGGGACATATCCCCAACATCATAGGTGCCATTGATGGGACACATGTGGCCTTGGTTTCCCCATGCAGGAGTGAACAGGTGTACTGAAATCGGAAGAGTTACCATTCGATGAATGTGCAGATGGTGTGTTTGGCAGATCAGTACATCTCCCATGTGAATGCCAAATTCCCTGGCTCAGTGCATGACGCTTACATCCTGCGGATTAACAGCATCCCTTATGTGATGGGGCATTTCCAGAGGCACCGGGTGTGGCTATTAGGTAAGCACCTTCACCCAAATCAGTGGGAATAGTTGTCTGGGTCTATGGATGTCCCTATGAGTAATTGTGTGTCTAACAGTTGTCCATCGCCATTTGCAGGTGACTCTGGTTACCTCAACGTCTCATGGCTACTGACCCCAGTGAGGAATCAAAGGGCAAGGGCAGAGGAACGCTACAATGAGGCCTATGGGTGAACTAGGAGGATTAAAGAGCGGACCTTCGGCCTCCTAAAGGCCAGGTTCCGGTGCCTCCATATGACAGGTGGTTCCCTATTCTACTCACCAAAGAAGGTGTGCCAGATCATCGTGGCCTGCTGTATGCTTCACAACTTGGCTTTGCGATGGCAGGTGCCTTTTCTGCAGGAGGATGGTCCAGATGGAGGTGTTGTGGCACCTGTGGACCCTGTGGACAGTGAAGACGAGGAAGCAGGAGAGGAGGACATCGACAACAGTAACACGATGATCATGCAATAATTCCAGTGAGACACAGGTAAGAAGACAACACTGCTTGCTACATCTGATTTTAATCCACTACCACTCTAATGTCTGTCATTTTCACCCAGTGTATGGTCACTGAGTTGTCACTTTCCCTTACGATTTCACAGATGTGGGTCCCACTGTGTGACATCTGCTTTGCTTCCTCATGGACTAGAGCTGTGTGACATAGGTATATAGACATTACATTTAAAAGAGCATTTTGCCACTGTAATTGCTAATACACTATTTTGAAATCACAGACAGACTCCTGATTGTTTTGTGCTTTAAGGGTGTTTATTTAAGTGCTCAATATTGGAGGGGGTTGTAAAATGGTGAGGGGTGATGGTCGGGGAATGTCCATGGCAGAGTCCAGTCTATTAGTCTCACAGGTGCATTGTCCAAAGGGGCATAGGAAGTGGAGCTGGGGCAGTTTAAGGATGGACAGGGTGACAAGGTGGGACAAAAGGATGACAATCTGGGTGGTCTCATTTCTTGGCGGGGTCATGGCATTGTTCTCTGTCTTTGTCCGGGATCTCAGGGACCTCTTATGGGGTGGCTCTCCATCTGCATCGGGTGGGGTGCTGGTGTTATGGTCCTGTGGCGGTGCCTCTTGTCCACTAGCACCGGCGGAGGTGGTGGGCAGTTCATCGTCCAGGCTAGTGTCAGGGGCCCCTTGTTGTGCCACAGTGTCCCTCCTGGTGTTGAGGAGTTCCTTCAGCACCCCTACAATGGTGCCCAGGGTGGAATTAATGGATCTGAGTTCCTCCCTGAAGCCCAAATACTGTTCCTCCTGCAGCCGCTGGGTCTCCTGAAACTTGGCCAGTACCATTGCCATCGTCTCCTGGGAATGGTGGTAGGCTCCCATGATGTTGGAGAGGGCCTCGTGGAGAGTGGGTTCCCTGGGCCTGTCCTCCCCCTGTCGCACAGCAGCCCTCCCAGTTCCCCTGTGTTCCTGGGCCTCTGTCCCCTGAGCCGTGTGCCCACTACCACTGCCCCCAGGTCCCTGGTGCTGTTGGAGTGGTGGAATATCTTGGGTTCCCTGTAGTGGTGGATACACTGCTGCTTGACGTGTCCTGGGGACAGAGGTATGGGCCCGCTGGGTGGGTGCTGTGCTGGTATTTCCAGAGGGGCAAGCTCTGTAGTGGCCTGTGCCAGTGTGAGTGGAACCGACTGTCCCGAGGTCCCAGATGGGCCGGGCTGTTCATCTAGATCCAGTTGGACAGAGCTGCTGTCATCACTGTGGGCCTCTTATGTGGGTGGAGTGGACATGTCTGGACCCTCCTGTCCGGTGACGTTGGGTAGGGGTCCTGCAGGGGTGTAAAGGCATGATTATTGCATCTGTATGTGCCATGGTGTGCAATGTGTGGGTGACCGTGCACCCCAGTGCTTGCATTCCTGTGTAGGACCTTGTGGGATGATGGTTTAGGGGGGTGTATGGGTATGTGCAGTGGCCATGCATTGTTGATGGGTGTCCATGCTTTGGTGTTGCATGCAGGGCTTGGTGTTGGGATGGGTGGTTTGTGATATTGGGACATGTGTGAGGAGTAGGAGTGATTGGGGTGAGGACGAGGGTGGGGGTATGTGATGGCACGCAGGTAGGGTGGGGGATGTAATAGTAAAGATTTGACTTACCAGAGTCCATTCCTCCAGCTACTCCTGCGAGGCCCTCAGGATGCAGAATAGCCAAGACCTGCTCCTCCCATGTTGTTAGTTGTGGGGGAGGAGGTGGGGGTCCGCCGCCAGTCCTCTTACCGCGATGTGGTGTCTTGAGACCACGGAACGCACCGTTCCCCCGTAGGTCGTTCCACCTCTTTCTGATGTCATCCCTATTTCTTGGGTGCTGTCCCACTGCGTTGACCCTGTCCACGATTCTTCGCCATAGCTCCATCTTCCTAGCTATGGAGGTGTGCTGCACCTGTGATCCGAATAGCTGGATGATTTTCTTTACCATGACCCTGAGCTCCTCCTCAGAGAACCTGGGGTGTCTTTTCCGTGCCATGAGGGTGTGTGGGTGATGTGTGGGGTGATTTTAGAGGTGTGTTGTGTGAGGTGCGTAGATGCTATGTGGGTGATGGTGTTGAGAGCCTGTGGATGATAGTTTGTAGATGGCGGTGTCTGTCTGTGGCCTTCAGTCGCAATTGTGGTCGTAAGGGTTTGTGGGTGATGTGGGTGTGTGTTTTATATTGTATTGGGTGTGTGGGAGTGGTGTGTGTATGTGTATCAGGTGTGTGTATTTCGAATTGTCCAATGTGGATGTGTTTTGGATATGTGTGTGTATTTTGAGCGTGGCAGTGTGTACCGCCAATGGAATACCGCGGTTGAAAGACCGCCGCGTGGATTCGTGGGTCGTGATAGTGTGGGCGTAGTCCTGTTGGCGTGACGGTGGAGGATTTGTTATCGCCAGTTTAGCTCTGACCTTTGGTGTGGCGGACTTGTGTGGGTGTCTAGATTTTGGTGGATTCCGGCCTTTGGGTCATAATGACCGTGGCGGAATTCCACGGCTGCAGCGGTGTGTTGGAGGTCTTCTGCACGGCGGTATGTAGCTTTTACCACCAATGTTGTAATGACCCCCTATGTCCTTAGTTGTGACATCTGCCAACAAGTCAAAGGTTTCACCATCAATTGCACACTGCTAATACCCCTCTTAGGGGCATATTTAAGAAAAGTGGCGCTGCACACAGTGCAGCACCACTTTCATTGTGCCTCTTAGCGCCTCCCCCTAATGCCACCATGTGTGCGTCGTATTTAAAATACAGTAGAGAACCGCCAGGGCCAACGGGGGCGGGAGCACCGCCGACAGGCCGGCGGTGCTCCCTTGGGCATTCTGACCGCGGCGCTTTGGCCGCGGTCAGAAAGGGAAAACCGGCGGTCTCCCGCCGGTTTTCCACTGCCCCTAAGAATCCTCCAAGGCGGCGCAGCTCGCTGCGCCGCCGAGGGGATTCTGACAATCCTTACCGCCATCCTGTTCCTGGCGGCTCGCCCGCCAGGAACAGGATGGCGGTAAGGATTGTCGTGGGGCCCCTGGGGGCCCCTGCAGTGCCCATGCCAATGGCATGGGCACTGCAGGGGCCCCCGTAAGAGGGCCCCGCTAGTATTTCACTGTCTGCGTAGCAGACAGTGAAATACGCGACGGGTGCAGTAGCACCCGTCGCACCTTCCCACTCCGATTACGAGCCGGCATCCTCGTGGGAAGGGAGTTTTTCCCTGGGCTGGCGGGCGGTCTTTTGGAGACCGCCCGCCAGCCCAGGGAAAAACTCATAATACCCTCCGCGGTCTTCTGACCGCGGAGCGGTATTATGGAGGGCGGCATCCTGGCGGGCGGCCTCCGCCGCCCGCCAGGGTCGTCATGAGGCCCAGTGTACCATGGTGGTAGTTAGGGGACTAGTGTCAGAATTTTTTATGCTAGTCCGGAACTTTACAGGATTAGCATAAAAAATGTTGACGCTAATCCTGCAAAGCTCATTGAGGCCAATTGTAATCAATGGTGTAACTTCTTTAATGGCTGCTCTAAGCAGGTGTTAAAAGTGCTGAAAAATGATGCAAAGAAATCTGGTATATTTCTTCGCACCATTTATTCGCCCCCCCCCTAACAGGGGAACACCCCCTTTGCATACATTAGGTCTGGCGCAGGCATAATGTAGCACAAAGTAAGTAATCTTTATTGTTTAGTTAATGAAAACCATAACAATCAATGCACTGAACACAATATATAAAATTCTATAAAAGAAGGACAAACAAAAGGAGAAAATGCTATAAAATCTTTGAAATAAATAAACAACTAAAGTGCGATGTGCCAAGATTTGTTTTTTTTTAGCTTACAATTCTAAAAACAGTCAAGGGGCGGAGTGACCATTAAACTAACTTTGCAGACACTTGATGCCCGTGGCGCAGTTGATGTTACATGCTAAATCAATGTGTACAGTCTAAGAACCTGCTGTTGCGCCTACGGGCTTCTCTTTTCCTTTTTTAACTAAGTCGTCTTAAAATATGTCCTTCCACATGCTATAACTTTGTCAAAACTTTAATACGCGACTAATAAAATAAACGAACACTTAAAAATGAGCCAACTGTGAGCTAAGGTGTGTCCTAAATAGTAAGTTTACACTTGTGGTCTGGACAGTAAAAAATGTGATGAATCTGCAGATTGACTCTGGATCGTGAGGGTCAAACATTGAAATCACTGCTGGCAACAGGAACTAGTCCCATTCCTCTCGAAGACTGGTTTTAACAGTTGTCGTCGTGCTTCCTTTAAGGCCGGGCAAATACAAATCAGATGGACCATTTCTTGCTTGGAACCTTTACATAACCTACAGGAAGTTTCTCCTCCATTCTTTCAAGACAGTTGGTCCGCATGGACGGTAGAGCGCCTAGACGAAGAGCCAGCAAACAACGCTTAATATGTAGTGCAAAATTTTAAATCAGATATTGTGATGGCGCCAAGGTGGTATAAGTGTGCATACAAAGCCAGGCATGCGAGCATTGTGCAAATTTAGATTTATCAGCTAGAAAGGACTGCAATCCCATTTCCTTTTTTAGCGCTCAACACAACAGTGGATATGAGATGTTGGAGTCCCACATATGCATCATTTCTGTCTCTTGCAGAGAGTTATACAGATACCTTTTATATACTGATTTTGGATTATTGCTCACTGAATACCATAAAGCCATGACTAGGGGGCTGGTCATATTTTTTCTTATTTTGTACCAGGACTTTATTGTATGCGCTTTCCTGCCCAACTGCTTTTGTATTAGGCCAAATTCTAGCCTAACCTGTGCGGGAGAAGCGGAGCCAGGAAGTTTAAAGACCTGCTTATAAATTTTTATTTGTTGTTGGTCTAGTAGCCGCACAGTCTAGTCTAGTAGTCTTTCCCACATAAAGCTTCGCTTTCATATGCAGTGGCTGGGAGGAATTTGGCTGACATAACAGAAACTAACGGTTTATACAATGGGCCTTTTAATCTTTTTACTAGGGTACAGAAAGCTAACATTAAAGCTTTGCACTTCTGTGCAATGTAGCGCTTCTGCGGCGCAAGATTGGCCTTGTTATCGATAATGATGCCAAGGTATTTATAGCAGCGAGTTGTTTCAAGGTAAATGCCATTCAACTTTATATTGTTAGCTAGATTCAAAGGACATCCCATGGACATGGTTTTGGTCTTTAAGGTGTTAACTTCTAATTTGTTTGTCTTTGCGTATTCACCTTAAGTAGTGACCAACCGCTGCAGCCCTATTTTCGTGTGGCTTAGCAGAACAATATCGTCAGCGTATGAAAGGTGTGATAGGGTCAAAATTCCCATCCTTGGAGAGTGCGAGTTGGTTGCATCCAGCTTCAAGGAGAGATCTTCTGTGAAAAGGTTGAAGAGCTGCGGGGAAAAAACACAGCCCTGTTTTAGTCCTATATTTGTCGGTATCCTCCTAGAAATCTTTGAGCCATCTGCTACCTTGACCTGTACCCAAGTTTTATCGCATAGCATTTCTATGCATCTGAGAGTACGCTCTTGCAGGCCCCACCTTCTCCAATTTGCTCCAGAGAAGTGCCCTATTGACTCGGTCAAAAGCACTTTTGAAGTCCACGAATCATAAATATAGTTTTTTCTGTAAGCATTTTGCTCGGTTGGCAATGTCTCCTAGTGTAAGAATGTTAATAAATGTACCATATCCCTTCCTAAAACCAGTTTGATTCAAAGGAATCAGGTTATTTGAGTTTGACCAATTGAGCAGGTCGGCCAGGACTAAGGTGGTGTAGTATTTGGCCTCACTGTCAATTAACGCTATCAATCTGTAACTGGCTGTGTTTGCTCTACAACCCCCCTTGTATATTGGGTTAATGATAGATCCTCTCCAACTTTCTGGAATGATTGTGTTACATTCAACTTCAGTGTACAGGATTGACAGTGTTGTTGACCAATATTCAGGGTCAGCCTTGAAGACAGCTTGTGGAAGACCATTAGGACCAGGGCCCCGTCCCTGTGACCCTTCCTGATGGCTAGGGCGACGTTCTTGGCGCTAAACCCTGTCCCGCTCTGACTGACGTCTGTGAGTTTTATTGACTCCTTTGGATGCTGATTTACTTCAGCTGAGGGTGGTTTAAAGAAAATGTTGGCAAGGTATTCCACCCATTTTCCTTCTGGGACTGATGTGAAGTTTATTATTCTTACCTGCCGGCCGATTCCATTCACTGTTGTCCAAAAGGCCGTTGAATTAGCCTTCCTTGAATTATGAAGTAATTTGAGCCAGAAGTCATCCTCCTTTTTGGTTCGCATTTGCCATACCTGATTCTTGTAATTTTTTCGTAGGGTTTTTATTTGGGCGCATTGGGTTCCTGTGGGAGAACTATCTTTTATTAGTCTAAGGTTGCGCCTCAATTCCTTCCTTAGTTCTAAAATTTTTACTGGTAGGTTTGAAGACCTTGCCTGATTATTATGTGGCAATTGACGCCTGGCGAGGCCAAGAGAGGGTACTGACTGAAGAAAAGTGGCCCACGCTTCCACTGTTGGTAGGTCCTGGCATATTGCCAAATGAAGCAAATGTTTTATGTTTTTACACAGCCTTAGTAATGAAGACTCCGACCAGATCAGGCGGTCTAGGTTGATAGATGTTATTGTCCCTAGTTCCTTTATAGCTGAAAGAAGGCATGGAGCATTCCAAACGAGTTCTCTGTGCTGATATGAGTGGTCACTATGGAGAGTAGGTTTCATTTTAAATTTGCTAACATCAGCTAGCAAAGGAAGTGACACGGCTGTATAGTCTGTTATTGTCGCAGACTGTGCGCTATGATGAGTGAAGCTTGGTGGGATGTCTTCGTTGATCCTCCCATTTAGTACCCTCATACTCATGTGCTCTAGTGCCTCTGCCCGTTGTTTACCACTTGTGTCCAGTCTTTTCTGCGCTGGCAGTGTTTGGAGCGGCACTGACCATATGGCGTTTTCAGCTGCCAGTTGCTCGTCTAGTTCTGGAGTGTGCATTAAGTTAGCATTGAAGTTGCCTGTCATTAATATGTTCCATACTGGATTGGCGCATCTTATCTCTTCCACCCTATTCAGTAATTAATCAAAGAGCAGTACTTTCCGATTTTTTCGCGGATGGGCATAGACGTAAAAAATTACTAGCGGGGCATGCTGATTATTGCTAAAAGTGATTTTAATGGCCTGCATGTTGGTCTTTGAGAAAGCCAACTGCTCTGTTGAAACAAGAAGTGCCGTTGAAATGTATGTGGCTAGACCACCGCTTGGCCTACCTGATTTCTTTGATTTTTTGGCACTAATGTGGTAAAGCAAGTAGCCTCCTAATTCGATTGGGTCCTCCAGCCACGTTTCTTGTAGTAGGATAATGGAATAATTGCAACTAGTCATTGCTGTGAACCCGTCTGCTATGATGGTTTTTGCACCGACGATGTTCCAGGACATTATGGTGACAGCCAAACTTTGATCAATGTTTACTGTATGTAATGCGCTAGGTCAATTGTTTTTCCTTGAATTTAAAGTGTGAGCCATCCATCTCCATTCATCTTGCTCTCCCTTCAGTACAGTTGAGGGCCCACTGTTGGTTTTTAAGTTAGGTACCTTCCATTTAAACTGCCTTTTTTCCAGTTCCCCGTATTCCGAGCCCCCTACGAATTCGATGGCCGTTGACAATTTTTCTCTAAAATTTAACAATAGGGGAAAGGGATATTGTTGACTGGATGGTTCTGATAACCGTATGCCCCATATTTCGAATTGCTGTTTGACTGCCATAATTAATGTAGCAATATCACTTGTTCTCCACATTGTTAGTGTTTGCTCCAGCCCATTTTGAGCACTGTCAGACTGGAATTTCACCGATGTCAAGTCTGCGGATACGATTTTCTTAGTTGATGGGAACTCGGCAAGAAGCCTCAGAATGTTATCCCTATTTAAGCTGTTTTGATGGCCTTGTGATTTATATTGCCGGGTAAAAAGGATCTGCCTTAATTCACGATCATTCACAAAGGGTTACAAAGTGGTGAAATGCATGCATTACACCACTTTGTAAACATGGCACAGTGTTTTTGGCCTTCTGATGTCACATAAGCATTAAAAAATGACACTAATGCGGTTTTAAAATAACACTAGGGGCTCTTAAATATGCCCCTTAGTGTCAAACAAGCCTATGCAGTGTGTATACCTGGACCATTGTGGCCCCTTAAACTCTGACGGTGCATATAAATACATTCTATGGCAGAGGACTTTTGCTCCAGATTTAAGTGTGGTCACAAAGATCAGCTGATGCCCACACTGTTAGTAAAGATTTGCAAGTCTTTATCATGACAAGTGCAGTTCCCACTTTCCATTTGGACCAGGGCCCTGCTTTTGCCTCTAATGCTTACAGGGGCACTGTGGGAACATTGGTTGTAGCAGCACATTTTTCTTCCCCCATAATGCTAAGGGAAATTTGATAGTGGAATGAAAAAATGTGTCTTGAAACAATCCTTAAGAGCTAAAGTATTAGGTTCAGGTCATAGTTGGATCCATCACCTATATGGTCCAGACAGAATTAAACAATCTGCCTAGGGGATCTTTGAGAGGCCGTATCCCATATGAAGTTCTGTTTGACATTCCAATGTACATACCAGATCTTGATCGTTGCGGCAAAGTGGCAGCAGAAACTCCTTTTGACATAAATGAACATCTCACTGCCTTACAGGAATTACAAAAGTTCCAAGATGAACATTCCACCACACACACTGCCACTTTGACAACGAGTGAGTCAACAAACTTCCAGAGGCAGGATTAAAAAAATGGTGGATGTGTTTTTCAAGAAGATTACTGTGAAAAAGGACTTTTGCCTAGCCTACTGAGCACTGGTGCCTGTTCTTAGGATACACAGTAACAGAGACGTGATTCTACTACAGCTTGCTGGTTCCAAGGACAAACGTTTTTCTCTATTGATGAAATCAAGCATAATGTGACCGATCCTGCACAGTAGACCCCATAGATTCCTGGGTAGTTCCCTTTCCCCTCTCACTACCATACAAGAGATACAAACATCAATCAGTGCTGAAATTGTTCCCCTAGGTTGAAGAGGGTAGAGAATTAACTTTTGCTGATTCCAATTACTGCTACACACACAAGAAATGTCCTAGATGTAAATACTGCATCACAAACTGATGGAGTTGTTTAGGATGAACCACCGTTATAGGTATCTACCAATTCTCTTTCACCTCCACCGGCTGCGGTTTTTGCACAGACTGCTTCTAGTGACTTTGTCAACATACAACTTTTCTTTATCTGCATATATACGACTTCCATACATGGTATGCATCAGCTTTTCAACGGGCTTAGACACACTTATTTGATATGTCCATAGTGTTATCTATAGTTTAAATTAGAATTGCTTGCCTTTCTGCTATGGATTTGATTTGTCATTGTCTTATTTTTTATTATACATGGGCATTATCTTCCTGAACGCTCTGCTGTTGAACTGATAGATGACGTTTTAAAGCCTTATCTGTCTTCCCTCAAAGTGTGAAGAGACGTGCCTCTAATAAACATTTCTGTTGTTCAGGTTCCTGTTTGGATTGTGTGGGCTAAAGTTCCATTTGATATATTTGGACCAACTGAAACTATTCAAAACCCATATGTATTTAAAATTTCCATGAATTATATCATTTTACCTGGTACTGTGTCCGATGATTGGGATGTAAAAACAGTTTATGCAATGCTCTCTGAGCCTGAAATTATACTGTATTTGAAAGTGAAGATATGTACATGAAATCTGTCACCATTATTATGGGCTCCATTACCTACACAGAGCTAGAACCCCAAGTACAGTTTTTAATTACACGCAATGTTAATACTGTCCAACTCCACCAGTGGAGAGTTCCAAAACATAAGTAGATAAATTCATATATTTTTCTGGACATGATGCAACTGATTCTGAGTCATATTATTTTCAAATTACCAACAGTATAGGCAAGGAAAACTTTGCTCACCAAGACTAAATTGATTTATTCTAGTTCATTAATTTCACAATTAACTATACATGGCTACGGATATTGGAAGAAAACAATTGATTTAAAAACAGTTTGGGCAATGAAACACTTGCAGGTAAAAGACACAGACATGCTATTTAAAGCATGCTTAATGTGATTGTAAATTATTTTTCTGAATGAAACTGTCGAACAAAGAACTTGCCTTGTGTAAGCTAAAGTTCAAGATATGAATGTACCCCTTAATAGCACAATTCAAGAATTAGCAACATTTTGTGAACTTGAACACAAGTCGTTGTCATGCACATTTTATTAACTCTACACAGGGCATTAAAGCAAGCAGACTGGACCCTCATTATATACCCACACAATATACAGATATAGTCACCACATACAGCGTGGGCAAATTATGTCAGCAATGGTTGTAACACTCCAAAGTGACAGGTGTTAAAGAACATCTCTCTCTCCTCTCCAAGGATATAGGGCCTGATTACAACTTTGGAGGACGGTGTTAATCCATCCCAAATGTGACGGATATCCTGCCCACCGTATTACGAGTTCCATAGGACATAATGGACTCGTAATACGGTAGGTGGTATATCCGTCACATATGGGACGGATTAACACCGTCCTCCAAAGTTGTAATCAGGCCCATAGACTTGCAAGATTTCTTGCTAGGTCCAAGGCAATCATGCTCCAAATGATTCTTGCCTGAAATAAACAATGAACTATTGAAGCTTTCACAAATGGAAGCTGCTGCTCATTTAAGGCGAATAGATCAGCCAAATTAAGAGAAAGCATTAGACGTTGTTGATAATGGTATGGAGACATTGTCCACTTGCAGTTACACATTAAACAACATTGTGTCATCCACAAAAGACATTATTCAAAATGATATGTAATTTTCACAACATGGACAAAATCAACTGAGGTCCATTATGCAGTTGAGATGGACATTACAGACTGCCAAGGTAAATCACATACTTTGAAAACATGTGAACTTGAAATAGTTGTTTGCACCATTTAATCTCACATAGCAATAACAGATAATGACAAAGAAGGAAAGTAGGTATACCATGTTTAACACAGAGAAGTTAGAAAAGTTGCCTTTTACAGTGACTGAAACCCCGTCATCAGTGTGTTTAATACAGGGGGTGTGATCCCTACCGATATCAGCCTTGAAACATTTTCCAATAGGCAGGTTTGAAAATTTAGGGGGGACATTTATTCATGAGGTCTGGGAATGGCCTTTTTATTAAGAGTGCATGAGAGGGTAAAGGAAGTATTTTTTTAGTGAAAGTGACTGAGGCTCCATTATGCCATTTAATGATTTGTAAACAGGTGGCATTGCATGGTGTATGTAATGCTTTGGTGGCTAACTCAGCCAGTTTTTTGATGGGTATTTCTATCCTTTTGATTCGCCCAGTGTTTCAGTTACTTTCGAATGAAAGTCACTTGATGGTAAGTGATTAAGGCTGTTGTGGGATGAAAGTAGGTGACCAATATGCGATTTCTGTTTCTCAAATGGTGACCTGCTGTGGACATGTATTTTTCTTACCCATGCATGAGATAAAAGTAGCAGATTTGTGGCCTCACATTTCTACTTCCAATGTCATCTTCAACAAGCTGAGCAGCCAAAAATCACTATTGTTCCTAAAACTGGTGGTGCTTATATCTACCTTTGAAACCTATGACCTACAAGTGGCAGGGTCATCAGCAGAGATAGAGTCTCCCTTAACCCCTTTGCTGGCAGGTCTTTCCCCCCTCAGATGCAGGGCCTTTTTTGGCTATTTGGGGTAGTTTGTGCGTAGGCTCTCATAACTTTATGTCCACATAAGCTACCCATGCCAAATTTGCGTCCTTTTTTTCATAAAATCCTAGGGATTCTAGAGGTACCCAGAGTTTGTGGGTTCCCCTAGAGGAGACCAAGGAATTCGCCAAAATAAAGATAACATTTTGTTTTTTCCCAAAAATGGGAAAAATGTGCTGCAGAAGAAAGCATGTTTTTTTCCCCTGAAAATTGCATCAACAAAGGGTTTGAGGTGCTAAAATCACCATTTTCCCAGCTTTCAGGAACAGGCAGACTTGAATCAGAAAAACACTTTTTTCAACACAATTGTACTAGGACATACCCCTTTTTCTACTATTTTTTTTCTTCTTTCAGCCTCCGTCCAGCTAGTGACAGAAATGGGTGTGAAACCAACATTGGACCCCGGACAGCTAAACACTTCTGAGAAGTAGACAAAATTCTAAATTTAGCAAGGGGTCATTTATGTAGATCCTTCAAGGTTTTCCTACAGAAAGTAACAGGTAAAATAAAAAATATTGAAATAGAGGTAAAAAAAAGAGCCATTTCTGTCCACGTTTTCTTCTATAACTTTTTCCACCAATGGCAGATTTTTAAAAGCAATATACCGTTATGTATGCTGGACTCTTCTGGTTGTTGGGATATAAAGGGCTTGTAGGTTCATCAAGAACCCTAGATACCCACTGCCAATAAATGAGCTGCACCTTGCAATGGGTTGTCACTGTATACCAGGTATAGAGCAATTCATTTGGTGAAATATAAAGAGTGAAAAATAGGTATCAAGTAATCTTTATATTTCCAAAAAAGGGACAAGATAAGGTGTTGAGAAGCAGTGGTTATTTGCACATCTCTGAATTTCGGGGTCCCTATACTAGCACATAGATGTCAGGGCATTTCTCAAATAGACTACACACTGTCTTACATTTGGAAAAAATGTAGAGAAAGACAAGAGGCAATAGCACTTGTTCTTCTGTTCTGTGTTCCCCCAAGTCTGCTCCCCTCTCCCCCCTTCCCCTCGGGGAGTGGATCGGGGATAATTGCCCCATCTGCCCACCGGTGGGCAGAACAACTTTGTTCCCATTTATTTGGAGTGGGGATATGGCCAGATCCCACCCTCTTTTTTTTAAAAGAGATCTCCAGGGTTTCTAGTGGGCTTTCTGCCCCCCTGGGGGCAAAAGGGCCTAATAAAATTAGGCTGATCTGCTCCCAAAGGGGGCAGAAATGGGCAACAGTAATGTGCCCCCTTGGGGAGTGACCCTTGCTCAAGGTGCCACCCTCCAAAACAAAACACACACTCACAAAACAATTCCTACTGCCTAAGTGGTTTCTGCCCCCCCTGGGGGTAGATGGGCCTAATAGAAATAGGCCCAAGGGGGGCAGAAATGGCCTAATATAATAAGCCCCCCCTGGGGAGCGACCCTTGCCGAAGTGGTCACTTCCCTTATGTAAAGTAAAAAATGAAACAAATCACTGGTGTCTAGTGGTTTCTGGCCCCCAGGGGGGCAGATTGGCCTAATAAAATTAGGTTGATCTGCCCCTAAAGGGAGCAGAAATGATCTAATATAAATGACCCCCTGCGGAGCCACCCTTGCCTAGGGGGTCGCTCCTCTTATGAAATTATATTTTAAAAAAATCCCTGGTGTCTAGTTATTTCTGCCCCCCTTGGGGTCAGATTGGCCTAATAAAAATAGGCTGAGCAGAAATGGATAAAAATAATTTTGCCCCCCAGGGGAGGGATTCTTGCCTGAGGGGCCGCTCCCCTCCAGTAAAAAAAAAAAAGTAAATAATCCCTGGTGTCTAGAGGTTTCTGCCCTCATTGGGGGCAGATGGGACTAATTAATACAGGCCCATCTGCCCCCAAGGGGGGCCGAAATGGCCTAAAATATAATTGCCCCCTGGGGAGCGACCCTTGCCTAAGGGGTCGCTGCCCTCATGTCATTTAAAAAAAACAAAAAACTCCCTGGTGTCTAGTGGGCATTCCTCTGACCTCCTCTGCCGCCGTACCGAGGAGAAACTAATCAGTTTCTCCTCGGTCGCATGGACGCCACCTCTGATGAGGTCAGCACACGATCATGCACTGACTTCATCAGACGTCACTCAGGGGGTCGGGGTGCCAGAGTTTCCCCTGCCATCCCTACCTGGGGAAGAGGGGTAGTAAGCTCACAGGGTGTGTGCTAGCGCTCCCCCCGTGGGCTGGGTGCCGGCGAGCTGGTTATGTCCTCGGCACAGGAACGCCGAAGACATAACTAGCTCGTCTGAGGCTCCCGAGGGGGTGAATACCAACCATCAAGACTTTGGTGAACTGGTGAGTCATATTTTTAATTGGGGTGTATGAAGAATTCTGCTCCGCTGCTAGAGTTCATGGAGTTCTCCCCACTCCGCTCTCCGAACTCTACTCGGAGTTCCAAAAAACTCCACAAAGTGACATGGAGTGGAGTTATTTCTCTTGTTCAGCTCGCCTTAAGTTGGCGAACGTGAACGAGAGAAGTCACAGGCGTTCATGGCAGGTAGCTACTGATTGCATTGAGAAAGCTGCTACTAATGCCGAGGAATCTGCCGCTCTAGTAGAAAAGCTACTCGATGTGGGAGAAAGAAGTTAGTGCCCTCTAGCTTGCCGCATGATGCCACTAGTGCTGATTTTACAGCATGGGAGAAACCCCTGTCGCTGAAAATCAGCATGAACAGTGCAACTTACCCAAACTCCATCACTCAAGGAACTCAGCATAGAGCTGCAGAGTTTTTTTAAATCACATCTCTGTGTAGCAGAACTCCGCAAGGGTTGTACAATTTTTTAAGGCTACAGGGTCTGTATTTGCTAGTATGTTCCAGACTGTTTTTGGAGTTATACCATCAGCTATACACTCACTTCTTTGAGTATTTTGGAGGTATCCCACTAGTGCTGGCATTAATTGGTCATACCCTGTTGTTGCCATTTTTGCTCAAAAATGTCTGCCTTATCTCAAAGCACAAGATAGATGGAGCTACCACCAGCCCAACTGTGTCGTGATCTATGATGCAGTACTTTGAATTATCACTGCTGGAGAAACTGAACAAAGATTGTTCCCTCTCCTTTAGGCCATAATTTTGCAGCAATCAGCCTGTTTTTGGTTGATTATAGGGTCACTTTGAGAATACAATAGAAGTATGTCTTGTTCAGCAGCAAGTACTTTCTATAGACATTACTTTGTTTACGTTCCAAATAGATTTCAACTCAACTGATGTTTTTGATGACTTTATGCAAGACTAAGAGGATTTTTAATTTGGACCTTTTTTTTAAGCATTTTTTAATAAAAAGCTATGGCCCTGATTTAGAACTCTGCGAAGGGAATACTCCATCATAAAGGTGATGATTTCCCACCTGCCATATTATGATTACCTTGGGATAGAATAGGATCATAATACGGCAGACGGGATATCCTTTATATTTGTGACAGATTATTGCCCTCCGCTGACTTCTAAATCAGGCTCTCTGTATCTTAATTGTCTGCCTTCTTTTGTAATGCTCTGCTTGTCTGCGTGAACATTTTTATTAGGGGCGGGCAGAGTTTTCTGAGTCGTGCTGCATGGAACTTTGCGCAGTGGTAAAAAAACTCCACCACAGGCTGAGTTCCCCGTTGCACCCATTCATGTTGTGTTGTACATCAAATGCAATGCAAAGTATGTTTTTCATTCAAAATTGGACACAAACGGCACCATGAGGTTCACGTGAGTACAGCCATCTTGTTTTTTACTCTGTTTATGGTGCTGAGCCTGTTTTTTTATCACTTAATAATGTTTTCAATTCTCCACCCTTCAAATTAATCTACCCCTCATTTTTATTTATTGTACTAGTGTGTCTTTTTGTGTCTGTGTATTTCTACGTTTTTTTCATTTATTCGTGCTTTTTGTGATTTTTTTATTTTTTGTTTATTTTTCCCTTTACTTGCTTACTGTAGTAATTTCTTCCTTTCTTCCTTCACCTGTTTCTTTTTCCTTAACCCCACCACCCAGCACCATGGTAGAGCAAGGCGGCACCGTCGAACAGGGGAACGGCAGCTTCAGACGGGCTTTGACAGCCAGCAGCTGCTGCCTCCCTTGTGGGCGATGCTGCCACCAAGGGGTGTAGCCCAGACATATCTTCTGTGAGGTGGAGGCAGCGTCAGTGCTTTTCCATGTAGTGCTACCTTCGCTCAATGCTGAGAGCTGGCGGCAGGCCTGGCAGCGGTTACCCCTTGCAGGAGCATCAGCTGCATTAGGGGAGGGTGTGCAGGTGTGTTCGACACCCAACCAAGGTCCAGTGCACAACCCAGCAGTTGACGTACCGCTGGGTGGATATAATTGACATAAAGCCAGATCTGCTTGACCTCCTAGGCATTGAGATTCTGGGGCTCAATGAGTATTAACTATATTATTGTGTTTGTGTTGTACAATGCTTACTTTTTTTCTGAATAGCATGCTGCTCACACTCAAAGGTAAGTTACATTTAGTTTACGCTAAGAATATTAGTATGTGACCAAGTTAGAGCTAGGTAGGTGCTTGGAACAACCTCATCATACTTGCCAGCGCTCACTCTAGATAATTAATCAAGAAGACATTGCAATGCAGACTCCTCTGTCCTCCTGTCACCATGTGAGTTAGTGATATCAGTGAGTTAGCATTCTCTGTGACTTTCCTTATGTAGCTCATACAGTCCCAAGAAATTTCACAGTGATGTGAGTACTAGTATGCATCTGTGCACTGCAAAAAAGGGAGACTGAGTTGGTCCATTCATGGGGTATGAGGAATGAGAATAGAATCAAAGATCATTCATTGCAATATATTAGTTCCAAATGTAGTTTTTATTAAATACATTTGGAATAGGGGTTTTAGGATTAGTATAGCCAACTTAACTATTGTTGATACAAGTACCGTAGGCAATATGATTTAGATAAGCACAATGTGATTGACTTTGCCTAATTTTGTGGCGATTAACTGTACCAATCATCTATTTTTTTATCTGCTTTCATTCTTACACCACCACCCAAGGGCAAGAAGAGGGGCATCAACGAAGCAGTTCTGGGAAGAGGTTGTGATGAGGCACCGACCACCAGTGCCTCTGCTGAGGGCTATACTCACCCCAGTAAGCCCTAATATTTATTATTTATATTTTTCTAACTTTTACCTCTGTCCACTATTATACTACTTTTAATATTGCCTTGTTTTTTACACTGCCTCCTTTTTTCCAACTCCCCTATACAATTTCCGTTTATTCCTGTTATCCCTGCATTATCATTTTTTCCTTATGTCATGTTTTATTTCTGTTAGCTGACTTCTAATGGCCTATACTAGTCTGTAGATTGCTTCTGCTTTGATGGTTATATTCCCCTCTCTTGTATGCCATGTAGTACTGTAAGACTAAAAACTGTTCTTCGGTACTCTATTGTCTACTGTGAAGATTGCAGGACCAAGTGAGCTAGTATTATTAATAGAATTCGCCATGTGTGTTTGTTGAAAAGGCCTTCTTTTCCTTTCTAACAGTTAACGAGAGAGTGGCCTTGGTCATGGAGCCCCTCAACCACCAATGCTGTGCTATGTAATTCATTTATTCAATATTCCAGCAGTTCCCAATACAGTGCATTATGGCTGAAAAGTGTGAGGTCCCACTGCATTTGTCAACCAACACCATAGCCCTGAATATGACATTTGCGGTAAATCACACATACCGTCACATTCACTGCCCCCAACTTACCGACGCTGCAGCAGATATCCGTTCACCATATTATGACACACATACACCAATCCGTCACTATTCAGCCACAGACACAAATCCCGCCACACCAAAGGTCAGTGATAAACTGGCGGTATCAAAACCCACACCGTTACGCCAACAGAACTACGCCCACCACATTCTGACCCATGAATCACCACAGTGGACATTCAACGGCGATAAACCATTGGCGGTACATACCGCTGCGCTCAAAATGAACACACACAAACAAAACAACACCACATTGGACAATTCAAACAACACACACCTGACACCCATACACACACCACACCCACACACTACTATAAAACACACACCCACATTACCCACAACCCTTTACAAGCAGCAAATACTGCTAGGAGATTGACACCAAAACCACTGACACAACCAGAGCCACACACTACTCACACCTATATACTACTCACGCAGCCCACATCACACACCCCAAAACTTAACCCAACCGACCCTCACCGACACACTGCACACAACAACCATGGTACCACAAAGAGACCCCCACTTCCCAGAGGAGGAGCTAAGGGTCAGGGTGGAGGAAATCATCAGGGTAGAGCCACAGCTATTTGGAGCACAGGTGCAGCAGATATCAATAGCTAGGAAGATGGAGCTATGGTGGAGAATCATGGACAGGGTCAACGCCATGGGGCAGCACCCAAGAACAAGGGATGAGATCAGGGAGAGGTGGAATGACCTATGGGGAAAGGCATGTTCCATTGTAGCAAGGCACCAGCTTGCTGTACAGAGGACTGGCGGTGGACCCCCACAATCCTCCCCCACAACTAACAACATGGGAGGAGCAAGTCAGGGCAATCCTGCATCCTGAGGGCCTGGCCGGACTCTCCACTATTATCATCCCCCCTACCTGCATGCCATCAAATACCCCCACCCTCACCCTCACTCTCATCACTCCACCACTTCCCACACACCCCACCATCACATCTCACTTATCCCAATGCCAAGCCCTGCATGCTCTACCAATGCATAGACACCACTCACAGCCCTGCATGGGCACTCGTCACTAAAGCATGCACACTATAGAGAGCTAATCATCTAACCATACACCAACATACACAAGTGAAAGATGCCAGGACAAATAGAACCAAAGAGGGCAAGCCACGGATGCACAATATGTCAGACACAGAAACCGTAACACATAATTTACATCCTCACAGGTAGCCCAGCCAATGAAAGCGGAGAGGAGGTGCTAGCAATAGCCAGTCCCCCCACAGAAGAGGCCCACAGTGATGACAGCAACTCTGGTCTTCTTGAACTGGATGACCAACCTGGTCCATCAGGGACCTCAGGAGAGCCGGTTACCCAGGCCCAGTCACACACCACCAAAGAGCCTCCCCATCAGGAAACACCACTGCAGCACCCACCCAGCGTACCCATACCTCAGGCCCCAGGACACGTCAATCAGCAGTGTGTCCACCTCTACAGTGACCCCAGGCCACACCTCATACCCAAGACAATCAGGTACCTGGGGTCAGTGTCAGTGGGCACACTGTTCAGGGGACAGAGGCACAGGCCAACAGGGAAACTCAGAAGCATGCTGTGCACCAGGGGGAGGACAGGCCCAGGGAACCTACTCTCCAGGAGGCACTTGCAGAGATCCTGGGAGCATATCAACATTTCCAGGACACGATGGGCCAGATCCTGGAGAATGTGCAGGAGAACAGACAGCTGCAGGAGGGACAGTACCAGGGGACCAGGGAGGACTTGCATGCCATCAAAAACACCCTGATCTCCATGACAGGGGTGCTGGCAGACATGGCCAATATTATGAGGGAGGCAGTCACACAACAGCGGGCCCTTTCCACTAGCCAGACTTCTGAACAGCCTTCCACCTCCGCTGCCACTAGTGGCCAGGAGGCCCCGCCACAGGACTCACAGGCCACCAGCACTCCCCCCCCTGCAGAAGTAAAACCACCCCGCAAACATTCCTTGCGATCCAGTCAGAAGCCAGAGACACTTGCCAAGACCCCCGCCAGGAAATGAGACTCTCCAGATTGTCACCCTTATCTCCCACACTGTCACCCTGTCCACCTTGAACTGCCATTGCTCCACTTTTGATGTCCCCTTGCACAATGTACCTGTGCTACAAACAGACTGGAACAATACCCTGGACTTTCCTCCATCATCACCCCATCCCATTGCACTTGCCCCTCTATATTTTAGCACCTCAATAAACACCCTTGGAAAAAAAGAATTATGGAGTATGTCAAATCTTTCAAGTATGTATTCATTGAAACAGGTACAAACATTGCAATTTAACTGTACGAAAATGAGCATATGTTAATGACCTGTAGCCGGCTGCAGTGATCACACCAGGAGCATATGTGAGGTCACCAAAATCTGCAAAATGAATTTGCAAAGGGTACAGTAAGTGGGCATAGAAGTGTGAAAAGATAGCATGCCAGTGCCACAGATATTCAAACATGTTATTGAAAAGTGAAGTAACATTGTCTTACCTGTGTGTCATTGGAAGTATTGTCTGATCACTGATGTTCTGTTGTCCTCATCCTCATCCTCTGCCTCCTCATCCTCACTGTCCACAGGGTCCACTGCTGCCACATGGACATCTCCAGTCTCCTCCTCCTGGAAAAAAGGCACATGGCGTCTCAGGGCACGGTTGTGCAACATGCAGCATGCCACTACTATCTAGCAGACCTTCTTGGGTGAGTAGCACAGGGATCCACCTGTCAGATGCAGGCATCTGAACCTGGCCTTCAGGAGGCCCAAGGTTTTTTCAATTATTCTTCTGGTTCGCCCATGTGCCTCATTATAATGTTTTTCTGCCCTTGTCCTGGCATTCCTCACAGGGGTCAGCAGCCATGATAGGTTGGGGTAACCAGAGTCACCTGCAATTATTGAAGGACAGCATTTAGCCACACACTATCCCATATGGCCCACACCATACCCAAACCCCAACATCTAGTGGGTGGGAACCAGGGCTCACCTATTAGCCACAGCCTGGTGTCTGGTGTGGACATTTCTATTGGAGTTTTGCACAAGTACACTATACTAACCCAATATGGTTTGTGGTATCAAGAATTCGGTCTACACGAGTTCTGATGCATACATATACATCTGGAAAGTAGGCTTTTTGTGTGTGAGATTCTCTCTGCATGCATATTACTAGCATCTATGGCAGTGGGATTCATTTCAGATAGCACCTTGTGTTTCTCTTCTTTCTTTTGTTTTTTTTCTTTCTCTTCTTTTCTTCCTTTTCTTTGTTTTTTTTGTTTTATATTTCTTGATTTTTTTTGTTATTCAAGCCAGTAGATATAAGTTATTGTTTCTACAATATAAGAATCCAGTTGATGATAACTATAGCCTCTCCTGGGATAGTTATATTTATTTGAATGGTATGTGCCTGAACAAGGTGAGTGACCCCTGGTGGCCACGTTTCACCGAAACGCGCGTCAGAACTCCAGACCTGGACAAAGACGGTTGGTTGGATCTGCTCTCCTTATCTCTTTTTCTCTTTGGGAACCATGGCTTATCAAGGACAATATTTCATCAATTTATAAGAAAAAACGTTTTCAAATTATCACACTATCACAATAATAGAGGATTTTTTTTCAACAAGAATGCCAAATACTGCGATTATTGAAGAGTTACTGCTCTGTTGAATGAATTCTTGGGGATATTATCCCAAAGGGGGAGCTTTTCATGCTTATGTAAATGTTGTAATTATTGACTGTTTTGTCTAGGCTGTTATTTGATTTTATTTTCATATGCTTGAGTTTGTGTGATTGGGTGCTATTTTATCTGTTCTGTCCGTCCTAGGGATACTGGATGTTTCTCCATCCTATTTTGTATACATATTAGGTGTGTGAATTAATAAAATATACTATTTTCAGTTATTTATGTTTGCAATTGATAGATTGCTGTTTGTATTTTCTATTCCTGGCTCGTTGTCTTATTGTTTTTTAAAAGGGATTTCCCTATTTTCAGAACCCTAGTCTGAAGGTGGGTTTTCTTTAGTTGGACTTATTTTTCCCTGTCCCACTTCAGATCGTTGTCCTTGTTTTTCTCGAGGTGAACGACCCTGCCCCAGCTGGCGGTCGGTGTGGTACATTGGCTGTCTATCGGAGACCTTTCGGCCATGGTCATAATTTGCCAGTAATCACAGCCGGCCTGTTGGCGGTATTACCGCCACTTTAATACCAACCGCCAGGGTTGTAATGAGGGCCCATTTGTCTTCCATTGACCATTATTATTCTACCCTTTCCCTGTGCTTCAACGATTTAGATTTATCATCATCATAGGCTATATAGCTCTACCCGTCCAGTCCGAAAAGTTTTTGGTTGGCTTGACAACCAGGCTTTTTCAACACTGTGAACCAGCATGAATATACTTAGGAAGAATGAAAGGATGATTGAATAATTGCTTGGATGATTAAACAGGGGAGTTCTTCAGGAGAGGGGCATATAGCTCATCTACTTCACTTACTTTGTTTTATGGTTATCAAAGCTATGGTTCGAAGTGAACGGGCTTTTAATTAGTATTCTTCTAATCCATGGATACTCAAACTACAGCCTGGGCCTGCATGCGCCCCCCGACCTTTACATGCGTCTCGCTGGGCAACAGTAGTACAGGGATACTGTTTACTCGATTCAGCTCTAACAATAAAAATATTTTAAATAGAGAGGCAATCATTTATTTCAAGGTTAACTGGTTAAGAAAAGGAAGTAACTAGGAAGTCCTGAGCTTCACTTTAGAAAAACATCTTGCAGCAAAAGTGTAAAAATCTAACAGTCGCTTTAGAATTCAAAAAGTGAAATAACATGCAGAACCTTTTCACCTAAATATAATTTATTATATCATTGCAATGAGAAATATTAATTTAAAAGTGATATATTTCAAACATGAATTTAGAAACTTAAATTCGTATGCATACCCTCCCAAACACACCAATAGTGAAATAAAGAGGCAAGTCAGATGTACTGTCCACTTTTTGAGTGGCCTGGGTGCCTATTATACATGAACAACATTATAGTTTATTAAATCAAACACAGGAGCCACTTTGTACAGTGCAGACCCTGAAATGTCACTGTCCTCATATGTGATAATGAAGAAAAAGGAGGGAAAGTGAAATTAAGCAATTGCCTAGGATCACACAGGCCCTCATTCTGACCCTGGTGGTGTCTCACCGCCAGGGCAGAGGGCAGAGGAAGCACCGCCAACAGGCTGGCGGTGCTTCCGTGGCATTCTGACCGCGGCGGTACAGCCGCGGTCAGAAACGGGAAACCGGCGGTGTCCCGCCGGTTTCCCGCTGCCCTGGGGAATCCTCCACGGCGGCGTTGCTAGCAGCGCCTGCCATGGGGATTCCGACCCCCTTACCGCCATCCTGTTCCTGGCGGTGTTCGCCGCCAGGAACCGGATGGCGGTAACAGGTGTTGTGGGGCCCCTGGGGGCCCCTGCAGTGCCCATGCCAATGGCATGGGCACTGCAGGGGCCCCCTAACAGGGCCTCACTATGATTTTCAGTGTCTGCCAAGCAGACACTGAAAATCGCGACTGGTGCAACTGCACCCGTCGCACCCCTTCCACTCCGCCGGCTCCATTCGGAGCCGGCATCCTCATGGAAGGGGGTTTCCCGCTGGGCTGGCGGGCAGCCTTCTGGCGGTCGCCTGCCAGCCCAGCGGGAAACAGAATAACCGCGGCGGTCCTTTGACCGCGCAGCGGTATTCTGACGGCGGGACTTTGGCGGGCGGCCTACGCCGCCCGCCAAAGTCAGAATGAGGGCCACAATGTTGAAACTTGGAGAACCTGAGATTAATCCCAGGTTTTCTATCTCCTATTGCTCAATTCAGTCACTAGATGTATATCCTTTGCTTTTCCTACCTATACCTAACCACCAATCCTCCTAACCCCCTCGCCCAACTGCCATTCCACTGGCATTGATGCGGCCGTCAGGCTCATAACAGGCTAAACGTTTTGGCCCCTGGGAAAAGTTTGCGAGTACCCATGTTCTAATCCCTTGACCCACTGTATCTGTTATGTAAAGCAGATATGTATCCCACCCTTCAACATTCATCAATTCCCTCTCTGCCCATGGAGTTTCTCCATCCATGACTGAAGAAGTGCAGTATGGTTCAATTTGTGGCTGCAGTGTTGGCTGTGCAACTTGCATCTGCTTCAGTTAATGCAGCTTTTACAAAGTTTTCAATGCATTGCAAACCAAACACACAAGGTCCACTCAGTCACCTTTTAGTACCTCACTCCTTTATTCGTTCCTAAGTTCTTTAGTCCCAGCCCACCAAAAAAAAGAGATATCCATTCTTGCCATGTGCCACATTTTTATGGGCATGTGAAGTATTTCCAAAATATATTTCATGGTTTTCCATAACATATTTATGTTATGCCTGTTCAGATTTTCCTTTAGACTTTTGTATATACAGTGACTGAATTAGGCACATGATGAATCAGTGATCAGTGATGCCCCTCTATTCTATAGCAAAAGCTCTACCTACCCATCTAATCCCTCAGCCTTACCCAGCAGTTGAGTAAGTCAAATTCCCTCTCCTTATGGCCCTCAACTGAATTTGTTGTAAATAATTTGTGGTTGTGGGCGAGGCCAATGATTAAAGTGCGACTAGTAAGTGCCCGATTTGATTTCAAGTTTGGCGTAAGGGATACTCTGAGAAGAACATGCCAAATACAATCTCTATAGCCTGTTCCCTTCCCTGTACCTTTTTCCCAACCTTCTACTCACGGCAGACAGGATAATATATCCGCACTTTATATGTTATATATCATATTTATTATTTGCCTCTTTGGAGTCAGGGTGGAAACTAAGTGAAATGCATTTGGAGAAGAGCAGGGCCATTGAAATTAAAGATAGATAATTGTCAACTATAGCTGTCCCAGCTGCAGACAGTTTCAAAGTAGCCGAAGCATAGGCTAGCATGCCTATATTAATCTGGCACAGCAACTTGTACTCCATAGCACATAGGCCCTCATTACAACCCTGGCGGTCGGTGTTAAAGCGGCGGTAAAACCACCAACAGGCCGGCGGTAAAAAAAATGGAATCACGACCATGGTGGAAACCGCTAACATAGACAGTCACTTTAACACTCTGACCGCCATGGCGGTACAAACAAACAGCATGGCAGTCACCACCAATAGACAGGCGGAAGACAATGTACCACCCACACTATTATGAAAGGGATATCAGCCACCTTTTCCGGGGTGGATTCAACATGAATAAAAACACAGCGGAAACAGGACTTGGAAGGGAAAACACTCACCTCTACAAAACCCACGAGAAACCAGGACGCCATGGAGCCTGAACTCCAAATACTCTCTGCGATATTATTCCTGCTCCTCTACCAAGAGCATGAAAGACGCCTGCGACGACCACGGTGAGTACTGCACCTACAATACAGAGGAGGGGGGAGGGAAAAGAGCGTGACACACACACACACACACAACACCCCCACCCACAACAACATACACACCAATACATGCTGCAACATTACATTTACACCCTCCCAACCCCCTTTCAAGAACGCAAGGACAAAAGGAAATGAGTTGAACGATTGTAATCAATACAAATCCATTAGTCAAAACTTTATATACAGTATAAACAATTATGTACACCAACCAATACAAGTCTGGGTAGTGCACCATTCATAGTTCGTGGACCACTGGGCCCAAAATGCATAGGCGAGGCACACACTCAATACCAGACTCGAAACAGAGAGAACACTGCTGGGGCATCAGATCAAAATGAAACAGGCACCTCAGGGGAAAGGGAAGGGGGGCACCTCAGCCGGATGAGTGCACGACGCCAGCTCCACGAGGGGGCTCAATGCTCATTGATGTATCCTGGGGAGTGCAAAGCCACAGTCTCTCAAGTCTCTCCAGTGGGTGGTTTGCCCACTGCTTTATCCTGGGGAGTGCAAAGCCACAGTCTCTCAAGTCTCTCCAGTTGGTGGTTCGCCCACTACTTCATCCTGGGGAGTGCAAAGCCACAGTCTCTCAAGTCTCTCCAGTGGGTGAGTTGCCCACTGCTTTATCCTGGGGAGTGCAAAGCCACAGTCTCTCAAGTCCCTCCAATGGGTAGGGTGCCCACTGCATTATCCTGGGGAGTGCAAAGCCACAGTCTCCTAAGTCTCTCCAGTGGGTGGGTTCCCCACTGCATTATCCTGGGGAGTGCAAAGCCACAGTCTCTCAAGTCTTTCCAGTGGGTGGGTTGCCCACTGCTTTATCCTGGGGAGTGCAAAACCACAGTCTCTCAAGTGGATAACAGTCTCCACTGGTTCTGGAGGGGGCTTTGTGACCAGAGTGCTTCACGCTGCCAAGGACTGAGGTAGTGGATGTGAATCTCCACTGGTTCTGGAGGGGGCTTTGTGCCCAGAGTGCTTCATCCTGCCAAGTACTGAGGTAGTGGATGGGAATCTCCACTGGTTCTGGAGGGGGCTTTGTGCCCAGAGTGCTTTATCCTGCCAAGGACTGAGGTAGTGGATGGAAATCTCCACTGACGGTGGTGCAACATGCAAGCTGCCCAGGCCCCTGGAACTGACCACCAGCCTCGTACGAATGACCACTGGGGATGGCAGCCATGTTGCGGTGGTGCCACTGGCTCAGGATGTTGCGGGCCGCTGGTGGTGCTGGCGGCGGGGTCAGTAGCGGCGGTGCTTGCGGCGGACTCTGTGGCATTGGTGCTGGCACCGGTCATTGTGGCGGCGGTGCTGGTGGTGGGCTCACTGACTGCGGTGCTGGTGGCGGGCTCACTGACTGCGGTGCTGGTGGCGGACTCACTGACTGCGGTGCTGGTGGTGGGCTAACTGACTGCGTTTCTGGTGGCGGGCTCACTGACTGCTGTGCTGGCGGTGGTGTCAGTAGCGGCGGTGCTGGTGGTGGGCTCACTGACTGCGGGGCTGGCGGTGATGTCAGTAGCGGTGGTTCTGGTGGCGGGCTCACTGACTGCAGTGCTGGTGAAGGGCACAGTGTCTGTGGTGCTGTTGAAGGGCTCAGTGTCTGGGGTGCAGGTGGCAGTGCCGGTGGCGGTCTTGTCCGCTGTGCAGGTTGGCGTCGACGTGGACTCATTTTCAGGCCCTCCCCACCTTGGATGGTGGCGCAGCTGTCTTGCCACTTTCAACTTTTGTCTTGCCTGAGCCCTTGGTGGCAGGTGTTTTCGCCTTCTCCCTCTGGGATGTGGGCAACGTTTTCTGTTTTGGAGGTGGCGGAATGTCCTTGCCCTCGCCCCTTGGGACACTGGCAGCCCTGTTGCTTGGCGCACTCCAAAATCCCGCTATTGCTGGTACCACTGTGCCCGGTGATGTGGTGGCTGAGGTGCTGGGTTGGGACCTGGAAAGGCGGGCCTTAGGGGAAGGACGGGGGGGAGGTTTAGGAAAGAGGTCAAAATTTGATGGGAAAAGCTTTTTAGACTCACTGGGACGGGTAGATGGGGGGTTTGAGAGTGGAGGAAGAGGTAGTGGTTGTAGGAGGTGTTCATTTGGTGATTTTGGGTGAAGGTGCATGGGCTGTAGGCTGTTGTGAGGTGGATGGCTGTTGGGTGGGTGTGTGACTGCGTTTGTGTACTTTGGGAGGAGGGCTCACAGACACACTGGTAGAGGACACAGGGGATGTGTGAATGGTAGTGGGGGTGATGAGTGCACGTGATCGCTGTGTGTTGATGGGCGTGCTGGAGATGGAGGTAGTGGCTGAGGATGTAGTGCATGCAGGTGTGAGTGGAGACGTGACAGGGAGGGAGGAGGGAGACGTGGAGGAGGGGGACACAGTGGAGGCAGTTGATGTTGGTATGTGTGCATAGACATGATGCTTGTGTGAGTGCCTGTGGGATGTGTGGTGCTTATGTTTGCCAGAGCCGCCCTTGTGTGTTGAGGTGTGTGCATGCTGGTCTGATGGTGTGCTTGGGATAGGCTGAGGTACTGGGGATTGGGTCTGGGTGGAGGAAGTTGGAGGGGGGAGGCTGGACACAGGGACAATGGCTGCCATCAGTGCGGAGGCCAGAGCCTGAAATGCTCGCTGTTGGGCTGCCTGGCCAGAATGAATGCCCTTGAGGTATGCATTTGTTTGTTGCAACTGCCTCTCTACACCCTGGATGGCATTCAGAATGGTAGACTGCCCAGCAGTGAGGGATCTCAGGAGGTCAATGGCCTCCTCACTGCGGGCAGCATGGCTGACTGGGGCAGGGCCTGAGGTGCCTAGGGCGAAGGAGATGCCCACCCTCCTGGGTGAGAGGCCACATAAAACACATGCTGAGGGGCTGCTGGGAGGGCGGTGCTGGTAGGTGGGGTGGCGGCTGTACCTGTAGAGGCGGTGGACACAGAGGGGCCCGCCACCACAAGGGAGCTCCCATCAGAGGAGGAGTAGGTGTCGCTGGTGTCTGCTCCTGTCCCTGTCGTGGAGCTCCCCTCGCCCTCCATCCCACTGGTGACTTCAGACTCTGTTGTCTCGCCCTCCAGCGCCATGTGGGATGCAGCTCCCTCCTGCTCCCGTGTGGCAATGCTCCTCAGCCTGATGATGCTAATACACAAAAGAACAGGGAGACCACAAAAAGGGTTTAGGAAGAAAGAAGAAAGACATGTTCAGTGCATGCAATACCGCTACCATTGGCGGACACTACAGACACAGCAGCCCTCTGCACTACGCCATGCACTTAAAGTTCCCTAATTAATAACAGGGACATGGGGTACATGGTCTATGCCCGATTGCTGCACACATGGAAGTCACAGGAGTAGGTGTAGATGGCTCTTACCACTGGTGGGGTTGGGGTACCACTTAGCCTGCCTCACAAAGGGTCCTTGCCTACAAGGCTCGCCCTAGCCTAGGGGAACCCACTGCCCACCTCCCCCAACCAGACACCTCCTAATGCGTGCAGAGTCAGATGGATGTGACGGTACTCACCCCCTTGTGGCTGCTGTCATGCCCTCAAGTGCCCATCCAACCCGGATATGCCACCGCCAGGATCCAGAACAACAGGGGGGTCATGGTGTGACGGGCACCCCTCCCACTTTGGGAGGCCATCCCCAGCTGGGCCTCTGCCGTCTTCTTGCTCCAGCGGCGAATGTCCTCCCATCTTTTACGGCAGCGGGTGCTCCGTCTGTGGTGGACCCCCAGGGTCCGGACGTCCTTGGCGATGGCACGCCAAATATCCTTCTTCTGTTGGGCGCTGACCTAGAGGAATAGTACAGGGGAAAAGGAAAAACTGTAACCATCCGGACCATCACAGTCATTGGCCCACGTTCCCACCCTTGCCCTGACGCAAATACACTCACCGTCCGCTCATGCAGGCCTTATCCCCTCCTTATCTTCCATCCACACCGCTCCAAACAGGCATTGCCCATACAGCATGCTCACAGTGTACTCACCTGTTTGTCTGGAGGACCGTAGAGTAGCGTGTACTGGGGGAGGACCCCATCCACTAGTTTCTCCAACTCCTCCGATGTGAAGGCAGGGGCCTTTTCCCCAGACACATAAGCCATTGTCGCTTTCAGACTGAGGTCACAGCAGCACTTGCAGTGTAGGCCCTCTCCTGTCGAAGGTCAGAGATCAAGTGATTGAACAGACAGAAAATGGCAGTCACATAGACAGCGCTGCGTACCGTCACCGTCATTGGATCCTGGGACCCATAGGGCCCAATGTTAACCAATGCAGGATTTCGCAGCGGTCTTTGAGTGCCTACCGCGACGGTGTACAACCCCAGCGCAGTTACCTCATATCCCATTGTCCCACATTACAGGTCAGGCAGCCGCCATTTCAGGGGGCCACATGGCTTTATTTTTAAATGTGTCACACATATCTAGGCCTTGCATACACACAGAGACAGGCACATAGCGGATTGACAAATGTGTGCAATAAATTCTTTTTTCACTACCTCAGTGTTGGCTGACTCTGTGCTCACTGTTCTCATAGGCCCATAGGGCACGTCCGCTGGGGCAGGTGAGGAGGTGGCGGCATCCTCCGGTGTACAGACCACTGGTGGACCTGTCGACAATGGAAGAGAGACATGTAATAGTCACCTACAGACTTGATTGTGCCACAATCCAGGAACTGTGTGCCCAGTTGGAGCCAGACCTGATGTCAGCTATCCGCCATCCCACAGGAATCCCCCCTCTAGTGCAGGTCCTGTCAATACTTCATTTCCTGGCAAGTGGGTCTTTTCAAACTACAGTGGCCATAGCATCAGGGATGTCCCAGCCTATGTTCTCAAACGTGTTGTCCAGAGTGTTGTCTTCCCTGCTTAAACACATGTGCAGCTACATCATTTTCCCTCAGGTGGAGTATTTGCCTACAGTGAAAAGTGACTTCTATGCCCTGGAACATATCCCCAACATCATAGGTGCCATTGATGGGACACATGTGGCCTTGGTAACCCCCACAGGAGTGAACAGGTGTACAGAAACCGGAAGAGCTATCATTCAATGAATATGTAGATGGTGTGTTTGGCAGACCAGCACATCTCCCATGTGAACGGCAAGTTTCCTGGCTCAGTGCATGACGCTTACATTCTGAGGAATAGCAGCATCCCTTATGTGATGGGGCAACTCCAGAGGCATCGTGTGTGGGTAATAGGTGAGGACAAGGACCCTATACCCTGTGAATAGTTGTCTGCGTCTGGGGTTGTCCCTACAGGTTAGTGTGTGTCTAACAGTTGTCCCTCAACATTTGCAGGTGACTCTGGGTACCCCAACCTGTCATGGCTACTGACCCCAGTGAGAAATCCCAGGACAAGGGCAGAGGAATGCTACAATGAGGAACATGGGCGAACTAGGAGGATTATAGAAAGAACCTTCGGCCTCCTGAAGGCCAGGTTCCGGTGCCTCCATATGACAGGTGGTTCTCTGCACTACTCACCAAAGAAGGTGTGCCAGATCATTGTGGCCTGCTGTATGCTGCACAATTTGGCTCTGCGACGACAGGTGCCTTTTCTGCAGGATGATGGTCCAGAATGAGGTCTTATGGCAGCTGTGGAGCCTATGGACAGTGAAGAAGAGGAGGCAGAAGAAGAGGATATCGACAACTGAAACAACGTGATCCAGCAACACTTCCAGTGAGACACAGGCAAGAAGACATCACTGCCTCCTACATCTCATACAATTGTTGGACCTATCATATGTCTGTCACTTTCACCCAGTGTATGGACCCTGACCTGTCACTTTGACTTTCCATTTCACAGATGTGGGTCCCACTGTGTGACCTCTGCTATGTTACCTCATGGGCCAGAGCTGTGTGACATAGGTATGTTGACAATACAATGGACATTGCAATTTTCCTCAGTTATTGCAAATACACATTTGTGAAAGCACAGACTGACTCCAGATTGTTTTGTGATTCAAGTGAGTTTATTTAAGTGCAAAATGGTGGAGGGGGTTGTAAAATGGTCAGGGGTGATGGTGGAGGAATGTCCATGGCAGAGTCCAGTTATTAGTCTCACAGGTGCATTGTCCAAAGGGGCATTGGAAGTGGAGCTAGGGCAGTTTAAGGATGGACAGGGTGACGGAGTGGGACAGAAGGATGACATTCAGGGTGGTCTCATTTCTTGGCGGGGGTCTTGGCATTGTTCTCTGTCTTTGTCCTGGATCTCAGGGATGGTTTGAAGGGTGGTTCTCCATCTGCAGGGGGTGGGGTGCTGGTGTCGTGGTCCTGTGGCAGTGCCTCCTGTCCACTAGCGCCGGCGGAGGGGGTGGGAAGTTCATCATGGGCTAGTGTCGGGGCCCCTTGTTGTGCCACAGTGTCCCTCCTGGTATTCACAAGGTCCTTCAGCACCCCTACAATGGTGACCAGGGTGGTGTTGATGGACTTGAGTTCCACCCTGATCCCCAGATAGTGTTCCTCCTGCAGCCGCTGGGTCTCCTGAAACTTGGCCAATACCATTGCCATCGTCTCCTGGGAATGATGGTATGCTCCCATGATGTTGGAGAGGGCCTCATGGAGAGTGGGTTCCCTGGGCCTGTTCTCCCCCTGTCGCACAGCAGTCCTCCCAGTTTTCCTTTTCCTCTGTCCCCTGAACTGTGTGCCCACTGACACTGCCCCCAGGTCCCTGCTGTTCTTGGGTTTGTGAATTTGCCTGGGTTCCCTGTAGTGGTGGACACACTGCTGCTTGACATGTCCTGGGGACAGAGGGATGGGCCCGGTGAGTGGGTGCTGTGCTGGTGTTTCCTAAGGGGGGAGGCTCTGTGATGGCATGTGCCAGTGTGTGGGGAACCGACTGTCCCGAGGTCCCAGATGGGTGCGGGCTGGTCATCTTGATCCAGTTGGACAGAGCTGCTGTTATCACTGTGGGCCTCTTCTGTGGGGGGGGGGGTGGACATGTCTGGAACCTCCCGTCTGGTGTAAAGGATTGATTATTGCATCTGTGTGTGCCACTGTGTGCAATGGGTGGGTGACCCTGTACCCCAGTGCTTACATTCTTGTGTAGGACCTTGTGTGATAATTGTTTTGGGATCCATGTGGGTATCTGTAGTGGACATGCTTTGGTGATGGGTGTCCATGCTTTGTTGTTGCATGCAGGGTTTGGTGTTGGGATGGGTGTTTGTGATAGTGGGACATATGTGAGGTGTTGGAGTGATGGGGGTGAGGGTGGGGGTATGTGATAGCATGCCGGTAGGGTTGGGGATATGGTAGTAAAGAGTTGACTTACCAGAGTCCATTCCTCCTGCTACTCCAGCGAGGCCCTCAGGATGCAGTATAGCCAAGACCTGCTCCTCCCATGTTGTTAGTTGTGGGGGAGGAGGTGGGGGTCCGCCACCAGTCCTCTGACCTGCAATCTGGTGTCTTGAGACCACGGAACGCACATACCCCCGTAGGTCATTCCACCTCTTCCTGATGTCATCCCGTGTTTTTGGATGCTGTCCCACTGTGTTGACCCTGTCCACGATTCTGCGCCATAGCTCCATCTTCCTAGCTATGGAGGTGTGCTGCACCTGTGATCCAAATAGCTGTGGCTCTACCAGGATGAATTCCTCCACCATGACCCTGAGCTCCTCCTCAGAGAACCTGGGGTGTCTTTGCGGTGCCATGGGGTGGTGTGGGTGATGTGTGAGGTGGTGTGTGTTGTGGTGTGTGAGGGGATGTGTTTGTGTGTTTTGTGTGAGGTGCGTGGATGTTGTGTGAGTGATGGTATTGTGTGCCTGTAGATGCTAGTTTGTTGATGGATGGTAGCTTTCTCAGGCCTTCTTTAGCAATTCTGGTCATAAGGGTTTGTGGGTGATGTGGGTATGTGTTTTATATTGGATTGGATGTGTGGGTGTGGTGTGTGTATGGGTATCAGGTGTGTGTATTTGGAATTGTCCAATGTGGTTGTGTTTTGTAAATGTGTGTGTATTTTGAGCGCGACGGTGTGTACCGCCAATGGAATACCGCGGTTAAAAGACCGCCGCATGGATTTGTGGGTCGTGATAGTGTGGGTGTATTCCTGTTGGCGTGGTGGTGGAGGTTTTGTTATCACCAGTTTATCACTGACCTTTCGCGTGGCGGACTTGTGTGGATGTCTAGATTTTGGCGGATTCCGAGCTGTGGGTCGTAATAGCTGTAGCGGAATTCCGCCTCCGCAGCGGTGTGTTGGCGGTCTTCTGCACGGCGGTAAGCGGGATTTACCGCCAATGTTGTAATGAGGGCCATAACGCCTTACTCATAAATGAGAGATAATTTGTTTTTATTTTTCCTCTAAAAGTGTATTTTTAGTTACTAGAACAGCCTTTAAAATATATTTTTTAATCTGGTGTTAGTCTGCCTTTATTCTTTTCTATGAGACAGCCAGTGCTCTTATGTGAGGATTGTGTGGGTAAAGAAATAAAAGTGGCCCTGTGACTCTCCTAATCATAATCACATCAAATTCCAATGTCTCTAAGGGACCAGCAATGTACTGCTACTGCACCACCAACTGCTTACTTTTAAAGAAGTGCTTGCTCAGAGCCTTATTTACAATTTGTCATTTTTATTTTTATTCTTCTCCTGCTGGTTAACCAGCACCATCCACCAGGCAAGAAATAACGGCCAGTCTGTGGTAGCAGATAATGGAGAACATCCAAGCTGAATAATAGTGACTGGTGGTCCTGGAGGATGAAGAGGCGGAAATCGCTGCCTCTGGACCAGGACCCAGTTCATCAGCAGCACGCAAGCCCCTGCACCCAGCCTCTGGGTCATCACATTACCGGTGCTGCTGCCAGGGGCCCTGACTGCTCCTACTGCCCCGTCCCACTCTGACAGGCATTGCTCCACTATATCATGGAGTAGATGGATGGTATATAGAGCTGACTCGCTAGAATCGAGCAGAGCCTGGACCAGCTCCATACCCAAATGCCCTCTTTTGGGCCCTTTCTTAATTTTTTGTTTTGGTGGGAGGGACTTCTTGTGGGAAGAGTGGGTTTGGAGGGAGTTGGTACTGGGTTTCACTTTGGACTTTCATTGGTGTTTGTGGGAACAGGGCTATTTGTTTGGGGAGAGGGGTGTGCCTATTGTGGGTGGAAAGGGTAGGTATTCTTATTTGTCAAAAATGAAAGGGGAAAGGGTGTTTTACATGTTTATTTTGGTGTTTTAGTTTGCACTGCTGTCTTTTAATATAGCCTGTTTTTTAACCCCCTGAGTGCGGTTACTACTGTCTCCCTTGTGCGGGTCATGACTAGTGGCAGACACCAAGGAGGGGGTTAAAAAATGCACCTGAGGTTTTTTGCTTTTTCAAAATAACCCTGGGAGATACGGACGATCTTCCGTGTGTCCCCCACGGACACCTACCCACCCCTTTGTGACGCATATATATATATTTGCCACCAGTTGTATTGCAGTTGCAGCTTGCGTCTTCAAAGCAATGCACATACCTCAACTGACGTGTCTCAACTGTCGCTTTTAGGCAGCAATAAAAAAGTCAAGTAAGTCTTGTGATTATGTTTCTGCTACAAAAGGATCAGACTTTTGTCTAGTGGCAGTTTTGGTACCATAAAGAAGCACAGACATTTTATATGCCTACTGCAAAGAGCAAATCTGTATTTTATGTAAACAGCTTAGTACATTGGAAAAGTCAGCCATTACCTGCACTATAATACAAAATGGGCTGTATGTGTGGGGGTGGCTATGGAGAAATGAAGGGCACTTTTGATGGGTGGTACTGAGGGAATCCAAGGGGTAGAACATGGGAGTCGGAGCACCAATAATGTTTGTTGGACTGGACGCTAGAGCTGCTAAAGACTGTGACGGTGGTATGTGACAAGGTGTTTTTTGAGTGTCTTGAAAGAACGTGCTGATTGAGGGAAAAAGCTAAAATAAGGTGACCTCTACTGTTGCACGTATCACACACACACACACACACCAGCAATTTTGTGACTTTCTACGTAGGCTAGTGTTTTAGAGCAACAATTTAGCCAGTAGCAGAGAAGGCATCTGATTGGATGACTGCTGCTCAAGCCCTCACTTGGGTTATAGAGGACAGCTCTGACATAGGATCAGAGACTGAGACAGCAGATACTGAGACAGCATCTGAAGGATAGGACAGTGGCGCAGACTCTGGGAGTGATTTTTCAGTTGGAGGAATCCCATTTGATAACTCCTCTTCCAGTAATTATGAGGGAGGTGATGTGGACAGTGCTGCTGTCCCTTCGCAAGCACAGTCTGTGCAACAGGACAATAGCGGGTTAGCCCAACCCAGAGAGCAGGTGCATGCGGCGGCAAGCACAGAGAGAGAGTGCTCTGTTGGGAGCTCCCCAATTTAGTTCAGCCCCAAATTCCACCGCACAAATCGTATTGCGGAGACATCAAAATTATCTATCACAAAACAAACTGGTTTTGTAAGGCAGGCACCTGTGTTTTTGTCCTGGGCCAGGCGGCCACATAGGGAAACGTACTAAACCCAGACTTTTTTGGCAACTAGATATCCATGGATCCACAAAATTCCTACCACACTGTATATCCCCACTTGTCCTAATGAAAACACTACCCCATTTGAGTGCCTGTAGCTACTGCCTGCATCAGGAATGAATCACCCCAGGGTCAACAGATGCCCTCATGTAAGGACCAACATTGACCGTTTTGGTGTCTATTCCTGTCGCGGGCACTAGGCCTACCCACACAAGGGAGGTCCCATTTTTATCAGGAGACTTGGGGGAATGCTGGGTTCCAGAACTTTCTGTCACAGAAATGTGAGGAAAAAGAGTTTTTTCTGCCAAATTGTGAGGTTTGCAAAGGATTCTGGGTAACAGAACCTGGTGAAAGGCCCACAAGTCACCCCCCTCTTGGATTCCTCTAGGTGTCTAGTTTTAAAAAATGCACAGGTTTGGTAGGTTACCTTAGTTGCCGGCTGAACTAAAGGCCAAAATCTACAGCGAGGCACTTTGCAAATAACACGTCGGATTTCAATGCAAAAATGGGATGTGTCCATGTTGCGTTTCCTGTCGCGAGCATTAGGCCTACCCACGCAAGTGAGGAACCATTTTTTTCGGGAGACTTGGGGTAACACAGAATAGCAAAACAAGTGCTATTGCCCCTTGAACTCTGGGTACCTTTAGAATCCTTAGGATGTTGGAAAAAGAGAACGCAAATTTGTCGTGGATACCTTATGTGGACTAAAAGTTATGAATGCCTAAGCTCGAACTACCCCAAATACTTAAAAAAGGGCTCAACACTGGGGGGAAGAGGCCCAGCAGCTTAGAGGTTAAATCTGCTAAGAAAACTGTATGTCATTTACTTATACAATTGCTTAACTGCCATATGTAACTATAGTGACCACAAGGGTCTATAAAAACCTAGATACAGACAAACAACATTTTCTTCAGTTGAAGTTAATTACTAACTAAACAAATTCCCTTAAATTCTTTGCTTTTCTCTTACCTAAATAGATAAAGCAAGGGCTGATACTGCAGGCTTCTTACTGCAGGGTTTTCCCAAGGTGGCATCTTAGCTTAAGGTGGTAGTAGTAGTATTAGCAGGTTAGCATGCAAACAGGTAAGACACAAGGTGCCGCTCCCACCAATGTGAACCCCAGCTGCAGGATTAATCAAAGGGTTATCCATCACAGTCAACTACATCTGAAGAAAACAGAGAGTTAGTGGGTCAAATATTATATCATTTCTTTCGGTAGACTGAGACCAGACTACCACAATGACAGTATTTGACACACAACAAAGAAGACCTGAATGTTAATACAAACTAGCAACATCAACTTTTTCTGTGCAGCTAGTATTTAAAAACTAAACTTAGTAAATGAAATCCTTGAGTCAGAAAAAGTGGGCTCAGAGTCAGAAGTGATTGGACAAGGTTAAGCGATTATGCAGCACATGACACATGATGATGTTGATGGGGCCGGTGTGGAATGTTTCTCCTGTAATAGAAGGTCACGCAGTGAGTTGGTGTCGCTTTCATCACACCGGCCCCAGCAAGTACTTGATCCTTTTATGGTGTGAAATTATGTCACAGCTCAGCAATAAACACGTAGCCTGGGGAAAGAAGTTTAGGGGCTCAATGAATGCATAGGAAAAGGGATTTGTGTAAAGGTGTGTCAAAGCAATACACCACACAAAAGAAATTACAATAATGTTCATAGGTGCACTGAGCAGCACACCATCATGAATCTTTTGTGGAAGGGATAAGTAAGACAAAATGTTGTTAAATGCATAACAAGCAGTTTGTCTGCCCCAGAGAGACCCAAGATAGTTTCTCTCTAAATGCTATGTCTCCTAGGTTTGAAAAATACAAATTATGGAGGAATGAAGGTAACCCACCGAGTTTAAAATTATAATTTTTAAAAGGAAAATGATACTGTCTTACTAAATTGGGCGGTGCATCACCATTCTTCTTGGAAAATCTGTCACTCTTGGGTGCCTGACTGAAACCATCCACTAGGTAAGATGTAGTGTTGAGGGCTAGGAGAAGGCCTGTGTGTTGAAAAACAGTAACTGTGTTACAGACTAAAGGAGAAGGACAAAAGGAAGTAAGGTAAGATTCATGAGGACACACACACATTCAGCAGCATTTCCCAAATCAACACACCTCTCTGTAGTCCACAGAGCTGAGTGAGTACTAGGTTTCAGAGTCTTCGCCATCATCATGGTTTCTCTTTGATTTCAATAACTTTTTCCTTCTAGCTGTTGAGATAGTCCTACCCTGAGTCATTTTATCTTCCTCCTCCTGATTGTGAGTAACTTCGTCACAGTCCCAAACCAAGTGAGGTAGACTGGTATAGTACACTGCTGTTGAGGAACAAATAGAGAAACAGAACTTTAGTGTTTTGTGTAAATTTATGATAACTAAAGTGACGGGTCTGGTCTGAGGAACCAGAAAAAAGGAATGGATCTTGCAGGTAAATTTCACTAAGTTTGAACAGCCAATCACTTTCAAGAAAAAATTATCACCCATCAGCCCCCAAATATTGCAAAGCATTGGAAGCAAGTTTATAAATTTGTTGAACTTCCCCTATCACTGTCAGTCACCACATATATCAATCATCACATACAATCACTCAATATATCACCACTCATTGGTGCAATAGTTAGTAGTTACCTCTTCCAATCCATGGTTGACCAAAAAATTATAATTTCTTTGATGGTAGCAACACATTGGAATTTGGCATCAGCACTTTTAATCAGTGATGTTCGGGGCAGCCCTGCTAGGTGGTGTAAAAAAAGGATAGGCAACTGCATGTGAGAGAGACAGACATCCTCTCCAATGTCCTGAAGGGAATGTGGGGGCTTCTTCACTGCGCATGGGTCCAATTCCAGACCAGCCATATATGTGTATAAACAATGGTAGGGCAGCATAAATCCACACATACATAATGTTCCACTAACATTTACTTATTTTTTTTAGAAAGAGGGAAGTTCAACAAGAAATCATAACGTTCTATGGTGGCACTATCATACTTGGTCTGAGAAGTATAATTCTTCCTCAAACTCAGGCGCTACACCCAGAAGTTGTTCAGCTAGCAAACTTGATTCTGACCAATCATCCTAGTCCTCCTCTTGTGGGGTTTCAGGAATGGTGTAATCAGGTGGTGTAAAATGCTGATTTTAATCATGGTTAATCTCTCCATGTTTTGAGGTGAGACACTGGTCCTTCTCGCTGCTACAATTGCACCAGCTGCGCTGAACATACATTCAGCAGACACTCTAGCTACAGGAGAAGCCAGATACTTTATTTCCAGCCTGCTGAGCTCTGGCCATTTCTACATCTTCCCATACCAATACATCAATGGGCTTTGATCCACATACACCTCTTTTGGGCCATCCAGACACTCCTGGAAACTCCTCTAAAGTGTAATTGGTACTGCCACTTGCTCAACCTCTCTTGCCTTTGCCTCTGCACTGGACTTAAGACTTGCTGCTTGAAACCAAGCCAATGCAGAAGTTGGGTTTTCAGATATTGTTGTTGCCGATGTTCTTGTTGCCTGTTTTGGCTGCCGTGAGACTGGCATTTCTGGAAGTTGAAGGTGGCACTCCAGAACTGCAGAGTCCCAGCCTTTCTTTTTTCAGTTCTCTAGCTTGCTCAACAATTCACCTCCTATATTTTGAAACATCCACATCAAAAAAAGGAATGAAAGTGTAAGAATTTCTTTGTAGTGTGGATCAAGTAGGGTGGCACAGATATACTCTTTGGATAAGATAATGTCGTCTTGCAGGCTTGCATTACAAGCCAAGCAAAGGATTAAGCTCTCAACTAAGGCATGTGCTTCTGGGTTTTCATTCAGACCTTTGAGTGTAAACCTTTCAGACACTTTCTTTAGCTGCTTCTGTAGCAGATGCAACAATGTGATATCTTTGCCCATTGTACTGTCCTCCTTGCGAACCTCTTGTGTGAAAACCTCCAAAAGGAGCAATGTCTAGGTCAGGCATTTGACTGGGCCCCATTGTCCGCATCCATGGTCATATCTTTCCCCTTTGCATCCTCTCTTAGAATGACATAGCCATTGATCTGCTTGTACTGCTCAAACAGACGCTGCAACATGTGATAGGTTGAGTTCCAACGTGCTGGCACCTCCTGTATCAGGGTTTTAACTATCATGCTTTTACAACACTGAATAATCTGCAACTCCTTTGGGGCTTTAAAAGAATAGCTGAGATGAGTGAAGATTAGTGTGTAGTGGTCCATATGTTGCTGACTATGGGGGTCATTCTGACCTCGGCCCTTACCGCCGGTCAGAAGTCCGCCATTCTACCGCCGCAGCCGCGGTAAACCGCCACGGTCATTCTGACCCACAACGGCGGAACCGCCAAAATCCCGACATCCAAGGAAGGCCGCCACATCAGCGGGCCGCGGAAAACTGGAGATGACCAAACCTCCACCGTCACGCCAACGCAAACACGCCCATGCCATTCTGACCCACGAATCCACGCGGCGGTCTTTCAACCGCGGTATTCCATTGGCGGGACACACCGCCGCGGTCAAAATACACACACAGCTCCAAAACACAGCCACATTGGACAATTTGAAATACACACACCTGACACACATACCAACAACACTCCCACACATCCAACCAACTATAAAACACACACCCACATCACCCACAAACCCCTACGACCGAAGATCATAGACGAAGGAGAGAGAGACACATCACAGAATAGAGAGCTACATCACACAGAGGCACACTACACCATCACACACACCACATAGAAGCACAAAGCACCACACACCAACACACTCTTCACCATATACACCACCCCACACCTCATCCACACCACCCCATGGCACCCCAAAGGCACCCACGCTTTTCGGACCAAGAACTCCGGGTCATGGTGGAGGAGATCATAAGAGTCGAACCCCAGCTCTTCGGCTCACAGGTGCAGCACACCACTATAGCCAGGAAGGCGGAGCTATGGCAGCGGATCGTGGACAGGGTAAACGCGGTGGGACAGCATCCCAGAAATCGAGAGGACATCCGCAAACGTTGGAACGACTTACGGGGAAAGGTGCGCTCGATGGTCTCGCGACACAACATCGCAGTGCAGAAGACTGGCGGGGGACCCCCACCCACACCACCAGAATTCACAGCATGGGAGCAAGAGGTACTAAACATCCTGCATCCTGATGGCCTCGCTGGAGTACACGGGGGAATGGACTCTGGTAAGTACAATCTCAACTACTTCACCCCCCCCCAGCATGCCAACCCCACCACCACCCTCACCCCCAAACCCCCATCACACATCCTCCCTGAGAATGTCTCCCCAGCACAACCCACCCAACACCAACCCCTGCATGCCACCACAAACTATGGACACCCATCACCTAAGCATGACCACTGCACATACCCCCCCCCCCAACACCCCCACAACACCTCCCCCAAGGGAATGACAGCACTGGGGGACAAGGGCACCCATAAATCGCACACAATAGCACACACAGAAACAATAACCATACTCTCTTACCCCATGCAGGCCCCGAACGCCAACACACCGGCCAGGAGGGTCCAGAAATGTCCATCCCCCCCCCCCCGGAAGAGGCACCCAGTGATGACAGCAGCTCTGTCGACCTGGAACCTGACGACCAGCCCGGACCATCAGGGACCTCTGGACAGTCGGTTCCCCACACACAGGCCACAGCAGACCCAACCCCCTCTGGGAACAACAGCACAGCTCCCACCCAGCGGGCCCATGGCTCTGTCTCTAGGACAGGTCAATCAGCGGTGTGTCTGCCACTACAGGGCCCCCAGGCTAACCCACCACCCCAACAACAACAGGGACCTGGGGGCAGTGGTAGTGTGCACACCGTCCAGGGGACAGAGTCCGGGGGAAACAGGGCAACTCGGAGGGCTGCTGTGCGACAGGGGGGGGAGGAGAGGCCCAGGGAACCGACTCTCCAAGAGGCCCTCACCACCATCATGGCAGCCTACCACCGCTCACAAGAGACGATGGCGACGGTACTGGCCAGGTTCCAGGAGATCCAGGCACAGCAGGAGGAACGCTACATGGGGTTCAACAATCATCTCACCAACATCTCTACCGCCATGGGGAGCCTAGTCCAGGCCCTCCACCGGATAGAAGACACGTTGCGGGACCATGTGGCACCACACAGGGCCCCTGTCACTAGCCCGGACCAGGAACAGCCTACCACCTCTGCCGGCGCTAGTGGACAGGAGGCCCCACCACAACGACAGGCCACCAGAACCCCACCTCCTGCTGAAGAACAACCACCCCGCAAGAGGAGCCTGAGATCAAAAAAATCGACAGAGTAGGATGTCAAGACCCCCGCCAGCATGAGATACCCCCCTGAAGTCATCCCACTGTCCCACATTGCCACCCTGTCCAACCTTGAACTGCCCCTGCTCCATCCTTCCACAGGCATATGGACAATGCACCTGTGAGACTGAGAACTGGACTCTGCCATGGCCATTACTCCACCCCCACCCATCACAGTGTTTATATCATGTACCATTATCTAGCACCAAAAATAAATCACTCAATGCACTGAAATCATGCTGGAGTCAGGCTGTATTATTTACAAATGTAAAACACATTACCGATCAATTATGTTCTGTAAACTTTGTGCTGAACACATACCGAGATCAATAAGCATTAGTCCATGGGCTAACCAAGCAGAAGTCACGCAGTGGGTCATACAGCACTGAAAAGGGAAGGGAGAATCAAACATCAGTTTCAAATAACTGGGGGGTCATAGACAAAGTTGAGAAAAACGAGGCAGTGAGGAAAATTAAAATGGCGTGTGTGATTCTTACCTGTGTGCTACTGAAAATACTGTTGGATAACTCTGTCCCTGTTGTCTGGGTCGTCCTCTGAGTCTTCCTCCTCTTCACTCTCCACAGGCTCTACAGCTGCTTCAACACCACCATCTGGACCATCCTCCTGCAGGAAAGGCACCTGACGTCGCAATGCCAGATTGTGAAGCATACAGCAGGCCACGATGATCTGGCACACCTTCTTTGGTGAGTACATCAGGGATCCCCCTGTCATATGAAGGCACCTAAACCTGGCCTTCAGGAGGCCAAAGGTTCTTTCAATGACCCTCCTAGTTCGCCCATGGGCCTCATTGTACCATTCCTCAGCCCTGGTCCGGCGATTCCTCACTGGGGTCAATAGCCAAGGCAGGTTGGGGTAACCAGAGTCACCTATTAGCCACACACGTTGTCTCTGTAGCTGTTCCATCACAAAAGGGATGTTGCTATTACGCATCACATACGCGTCATGCACTGACCCAGGGAACTTGGCATTCACATGGGAGATGTACTGGTCAGCCAAACAGACCACCTGGACGTTCATAGAATGGTAACTCTTCCTGTTTCTTTACACATGCTCATCGTCTTTTGGGGGGACTAAGGCTACATGGGTCCCATCAATGGCACCAATTATGTTGGGAATATGTCCAAGGGCATAAAAATCACCCTTCACAGTGGGCAAATTAACCTCCTCTGGGAATATAATGTAACTCCGCATGTGTTTCGTCAGGGCAGACAATACTCTAGACAACACCTTAGAAAACATTGGCTGAGACATTCCAGATGACATGGCCACTGTTGTCTGGAATGAGCCACTTGCAAGAAAATGGAGGACTGACAGCACCTGCACCAGAGGGGGAATTCCTGTGGGTTGGCGGATGGGGGACATCAGGGCTGGCTCCAGCTGGACACACAGTTCATGGATGGTGGCACGGTCAAGTCGGTATCGTAGTATGATGTGGCGTTCTTCCATTGTCGACAGGTCCACCAGCGGTCGGTACACGCGAGGATTCATCCTTCTCCTCGCAAATCCCAGCGGACGGTGCCTAGGAAGGACAACATGGAGCACAGAGTCAAGATAATCACTGGTACGTTCACCACTGCTTGCATGGCACACGGTTATCTAGGTATTGAAAGGCGTGTATGTGTGGCAATGCCAGGCCTAGGCCTGTGTGTCGCTGTAGAGATTATGCCATGTGGGCCCTTGAAATGGCGGCTGCCTGACCTGTGAAGTGGGACAATGGGATGTGAGGTCACTGCGCTGGTGGAGCACACCGTGGCGGTAGGCGGTCGAAGACCGCTATACGGAGCCGCATTGGATAACATTGAAGCCTATGGGTTTCAGGAGCCAATGACGATGTGCGCCGGCTGTCGCGGTACGCACCGCCGCGGTACGCACCGCCGCGGTACGCACCGCCGCGGGCGTGACCGCCATTTTCTATCTGCTTAATCACTCGAGACCTGATCATCCACAGGAGAGGACCTATACTGCAAGTGCTGCTGTGAACTCGGTCTGGAAGTGACAATGGCTGCTGCGACTGGGGAAAGGGCCCCTGCCTTCACGTCTGAAGAGTTGGAGAAGCTCGTGGATGGGGTCCTCCCCCAGTATGCGTTACTCTATGGTCCTCCAGACCAACAGGTGAGTACACCAGGTGCACATGGAATGGGCGATGCCTGTGTGGAGTGGGGTGGATGTAAGTTGGTGGGGTGGGGGGCGAATGAGGAGTGCAACGCACGACAGTTGAGAGCATGTGCTATATTGCAAGGTTGGGGAGGGGGGGCCAATCACACCTAACATGCAGTAAGTTGATGATTGCTTCCTTCCCACCCTGTACATGTCACATAGGTCAGCGCCCATCAGAAAGTCGGGATTTGGCGTGCCATCGCCAAGGAAGTCTGGGCCCTGGGGGTCCACGTCAGACGGGGCACCCACTGCCGTAAGAGGTGGGAGGACATCCGCCGCGGAACCAGGAAGACCGCTGAGTCACTGCTGGGGATGGCCTCCCAACCTAGGAGGGGTGCCAGTTGTACCCTGACCCCCCTGATGTCCCGGATCCTGGCGGTGGCCTACCCGGAGTTGGATGGGCGCTTGAGAGCATCACAGCAGACACAAGGGGGTGAGTATCAGCACATTCAGCTATCTTTCTGCGCAGTGGAGGCGTCTGGGTGGGGGAGGAGGGTTGGGGGTGACATTAGGCCAGGGCGCTTTCTGTAGTGTAGTCCTCTCCCTTAGGCATGGCCCTGTGCTCCCGGCCCCCACCTCCGTAGGGTGACAAGTCCAGCTATTGATGGTCCAGCCTCACACATGTGCGCGCTTGTCGTCTCCTGACCTGTTGTCCGAGTCAGAAGTACTGAGTAGTGTGCCCCGAATGCGCGGCTTAGTGCATGCGGCTCCTGTGTCTGTCCTCTCCGCCAACGGTGTTGACATTGCATGCACTCAACCAGGTCTTCTCTTTCTCCCCCCACCCTTCTTCTTCATCTTCTTGTGCATGTGTGCATTAGCATCATCAGGCGGAGGAGATTTGGCATCGGAGCACGAGGGAGCTGCAAGCCACAAGGCCCCGGTGGGCACAGGAACAGACACCGAGGGCCCAAGTGAGCCAGAGGGGAGCACCACGAGGGGGACCGCTGGTGAGAGCAGCGACAGCGACACGTCCTCGGATGGGAGCTCCCTAGCGGTGGCGGCAACATCCGGGCCCCCCGCCTCTACAGGTACAGCCGCCACCCAGCGCAACAGCCCCGCCCTCCCAGCAGCCCCTCAGCCTACGCTCCGTGCCCGCTCACCCAGGAAGGCGGGCGTCTCCTTCGCCCCAGGCACCTCAGCCCCTGCCCCTGTTACCCCTGCTTCCCTCAGTGAGGAGGTCATTGATCTCCTCAGGACACTCATTGTTGGGCAGACTACCCTTTTGAATGCCATCCAGGGGGTAGAAAGGGAGGTGCATCGGAGCAATGCCTACCTGGAGGGCATTCATTCGGGTCAGGCTGCCCATCAACGATCGTTCAATGCTCTGGCCTCAGCACTGACGGCAGCCATTGTCCCTGTTTCCAGCCTCCCTCTTCTGACTGCCTCCACCCTGTCTCTGTCTCCTGTTCCTCAGCCTATCCCATCCACACCATCTGACCAGCCTGCACACACCTCAACACCCAAGGGCAGCTCATCCAGACACAAGCACCACAGATCCCACAAACACTCACCCAAGCAACACACAGATGCAGACATCCCAACACTCACTACCACCCCTGTGTCCCCCTCCTCCTCGTCTCCCTCCTCCCTCCCTGTGACGTCTCCACTCACACCTGCATGCACACCAACATCAGCCAGTGATTCCATCACCACCACACCCTCCTGTACAGTCCGCACGCGTGCAGTCACCACCCCCACTGCCATTTACACGTCCCCTGTGTCCTCTCCCACTGTGTCTGTCACCACCCCTTCCAAGACACACAAACGCAGGCAGACACCCACCCAACAGACATCCACCTCACAACAGCCTGCAGCACCTGCACCTTCACCCAATGACAGCACACCTGACTCTCCTACAACCACATCCTCTTCCTCCACTTCCATCTCCACTTCTCCTACCTTTTACCTTGGCCCTAAAAAACTTTTCCTGGCTAATCTTGACCTCTTCCCCTCCGATGACCTACCCCCTCCATCTGCAAAGAGTCCCAAGAGCACCACAGCCACCACCAGCCCAACTTCGGGTGTCACTGTTGTGCATGGGTTCTGGAGCCCACCCTTTGCCAGCAGTGACACCTCCATCAGCAGCAAGGACACATCCAGCCCCCCCCCCCCCGGCAAGAGGACCAGGAAACACAAGGGCCGCCGTGCGAAGACTGACACGGCTGCCCCCAAGGAGCAGAGTTCGCCCACTTCACCAGCCACAACGTCTAGGGGAGGCAAGGGCCCGAGAGCCCCATCTAAGGAGCGTAAGGGCAGCAGGGCGGAGACGTCAGCCAGCAGGAGCGCGGAACAGGTGGGCCCCACATGCCACATCCCAGCTGTAAAGGAGGACACCAAAGGGCCCAGTAACATCACGGCCGGAGGGTGTCTGAGCACGGAGTCCAGGCCAGGTCTGGCTCCCTTGAACCTACTGGATGTGCACTGCTGAACAGGGCCCGCCGTGCAGAAGAGCACCGCTGAACAGGGCCCGCCGTGCAGAAGAGCACCGCTGGCCAGGGCCCGCCGTGCAGAAGAGCACCGCTGGACAGGGCCCGCCGTGCAGAAGAGCACCGCTGAACAGGGCCCGCCGTGCAGAAGAGCACCGCTGGACAGGGCCCGCCGTGCAGAAGAGCACTGCTGGACAGGGCCCGCCGTGCAGAAGAGCACCGCTGAACAGGGCCCGCCGTGAAGATAGGCACAGCTGAACAGGGCCCGCCGTGAAGATAGGCACAGCTGAACAGGGCCCGCCGTGCAGAAGAGCACCGCTGAACAGGGCCCGCCGTGCAGAAGAGCACCGCTGAACAGGGCCCGCCGTGAAGATAGGCACCGCTGAACAGGGCCCGCCGTGCAGAAGAGCACCGCTGGACAGGGCCCGCCGTGCAGAAGAGCACCGCTGAACAGGGCCCGCCGTGCAGAAGAGCACCGCTCCGCTGGGCCCTTCCTGTCAAGCACCGCTCCGCTGGGCCCTTCCTGTCAAGCACCGCTCCGCTGGGCCCTTCCTGTCAAGCACTGCTCCACTGGGCCCCGCCGTCTCCAGCACCACTCCGCTGGGCCCTGCCGTCTCAAGCACCGCTCCGCTGGGCCCCGCCGTCTCAAGCACCGCTCCGCTGGGCCCCTTCATCTCAAGCACCGCTCCGCTGGGCCCCGCCGTCTCAAGCACCGCTCCGCTGGGCCCCTTCATCTCAAGCACCGCTCCGCTGGGCCCCACCGTCTCAAGCACCGCTCCGCTGGGCCCCTTCATCTCAAGCACCGCTCCGCTTGGCCCCTTCATCTCAAGCACCGCTCCGCTGGGCCCCTTCATCTCAAGCACCGCTCCGCTGGGCCCCGCCGGCTCCAGCACCGCTCCGCTGGGCCCTTCCTGTCAAGCACCGCTCCGCTGGGCCCCTTCATCTCAAGCACCGCTCTGCTGGGCCCCGCCGTCTCAAGCACCGCTCCGCTGGGCCCCTTCTTCTCAAGCACCGCTCCGCTGGGCCCCGCCGGCTCCAGCACTGCTCCGCTGGGCCCTTCCTGTCAAGCACCGCTCCGCTGGGCCCCTTCATCTCAAGCACTGTTTATGGTTCACTGTGCCCACCATGCCTCCTCCTTGACCAGTGGAGACTGTTATCCACTTGAGAGACTGTGGCTTTGCACTCCCCAGGATGGCAGAGTGGGCAACCCACCCACTGTAGAGACTGTGGCTTTGCACTCCCCAGGATGGTACAGTGGGCAACCCACCCACTGTAGAGACTTGAGAGACTGTGGCTTTGCACTCCCCAGAATGGTACAGTGGGCAACCCACCCACTGTAGAGACTTGAGAGACTGTGGCTTTGCACTCCCCAGGATGGCAGAGTGGGCAACCCACCCACTGTAGAGACTTGAGAGACTGTGGCTTTGCACTCCCCAGGATGGTACAGTGGGCAACCCACCCACTGTAGAGACTTGAGAGACTGTGGCTTTGCACTCCCCAGGATACAGCAGTGGGCAACCCACCCACTGTAGAGACTTGAGAGACTGTGGCTTTGCACTCCCCAGGATGGCACAGTGGGCATGGTGGCCCCTTCGTGGATCTTGCGTCGTGGACTCATGTGGCTGTGGTGCCCCCCCCTTCCCTTCCCCCTGAGGTGCCTGTAGTATTTTCATCAGATGCCCCTGCAGTGTTCTCTCCAAAGGACTCAGGTCTCCTGTGTGGGCTTTGCCTTGTGTCGCTACACTGTAGCCCACGGACTGTTCCATTTGACTTGGATGTAGCGGACTAATTGCCTCGGTTCGCCATGGCAGTGTGTATAGTATTATTTTGTTATGGATATTTTGCATAGTTGCCGATACGTCTCAGAGTCTATTTTTTATATAAAAATTTGGTTCACAATTTAATTATGTCTTTGCATTTTTCAGGGGGGTTTGGGTGGTCTCACTGTGCATTGTTGCTCTGCATTGGTGTGTACATAGTTTGGGGGTCGCATATGTGTGTACCCGTAACCTTTCGTCCTCCCCCCTCCCGTGTGTCGTAGGTGCAGTACTCACCGTTGTCGTCTGCGCCGGAGTTCGTACTCGTGGTAGATGAGCAGGTAGACGAGTGCAGGTAGGATGTTTAATTCGGGTTCCATGCTGTCCTCCGTACTCGTGGAGTGTGTTTTGGTGAGCGTTTTCCCGTCCGTAGTCTGTTTCCGCCGTGTTTTTATCGGCGGTGCTCCCGCCCCGGAAAAGGTGGCGGATTGGTGAGTTGTGATAGTGTGGGCGGTACATTGTCTGCCGCCTGCCTGTTGGCGGTGACCGCCGCGCTGTTTGTCTGTACCGCCGTGGCGGTCGGAGTGTTAATGTGGCGGGCTGTGTTGGCGGTTCCCGCCAGGGTCAGAATTCCATTTTTTGGACCGCCGGCCTGTTGGCGGGTTGGCCGCCGCTTTATCACCGACCGCCAGGGTTAGAATGACCCCCTATGTCTTCATTTTTAGAAAGCCTTGCATAACCAGCTTGGTGCAGTGTGCCAAACACAGGACTATGTTACTGCCATTGTATGTGGCAACTAATTCAATTTGGAGACCTCTGGGTCATAGCCATTCAGACACCTTAATATTAAATTCATCCAAGACGTTTGCAGCTGTATGTGGTTTCTCCATGGTGAACATGGCAAATTTCTTCAGGGACAAGACCTGTAGATAGCATTTGCTTTACCCCCACAAATGAGATCCAGTGTGCAGTGAGGCACGTGTAATCAGTAGCCTGACAACTGATCCACAGGTCTGTTGTCAAGTGGGTAGTGTGGACAACACTTTGCTGCAAAGCTTGTCCAACCAATTGTCGGAACAGCAACTCGAGCAAAATAGGTCAGAATTGTAAACCTTCTGTTTTTGGCAGAAGGCTGTCATAAACTCTGAGAATCCCCACTCCTTCCACAAGAGAAAAAGGAAGGAGGTCCAGCGCTAACATTTTCCCCATCTTCCCACTGTCCAAACGCGCCATGGGGGGGTTGTGGTCATAGTGCCCCTCCTGCGTAAAGATGCCCATAGTTGTAGCCTGGGTTTTCTTCTTTTCTGGGGCCACTGACGCAGACAACCTTTGAGATGTTGGTGGTGGTAGACTCAATGTGCATCGTGGTGCAATCACTCTATGCTGTGGTGTCTCTCTCTCACTCTGAGTGTTCCTGTTCCATTGTGAGGTCACTGAGGCAGATGATTCAGGTGCACTGCTGGGAACAGTACTGCTCTGCATGAGGATGTCACCCTCTTCTTCCTCACTTTCCACTGTGATTTAACCAGTTGTAACTAATGTTTCCCGGCTCTCCTCATCTTCACCATGGCAACCACATTCAGCTATTTTTTTAAGGTGCTTCTTCCACCGGATGCATGATGCTTTTTCATATGGGTCGTTTGAACTCCAGTACCATAATGTGAACTAAGCTTACCTTGAACAACACTTGTGTGCCAAATGGAGCATATCACAATGTTTTCCTCTGGTTTTCTAGTTGTTAGAAAGTCCCAAAATGGGGAGATGTACTTTCTTACTGGGCCACTGCCAGTGCCTGAAAAAGAACTGGAGGTAGGTGGATGTGTTGATTGCATACTTTTACTGAGGTACTGATTAGTGGAGGTCTCTGTTGGGGTGTAACAAATATGGGAGCTGGCAGTGCTGCCTGTGCCACATCCCTTGGAGCAGGTTGGATAGCAATGTCGGACATCTCTGTGCCAGCTTCTACAGTGACTGGTTCATCATCTTCATCGTCCCCTTCCATGATTTTAAGGCTTTCTGGGGCTTTTCTTTTCCCTTGCCTCTCCTGGCTTTTCTAGGACTCTGCTGGGGTCCACTTCATGTCCATATCATCCTCATCAGAAGTGGTGCTTGGAGAAGATGGTGGAGTAGTACCATTCCTTTTTCTTGCTGTAGATCTGGAAGCCATTGATTCTAAAAAGCTCAACCTCCTGTTTTGCTCAAATTTTGAGAAGATTTATTGCTGGCTGTGGCTGTTGTCCAAATTCCTCTCATTCCTGAAATGATTGGGTACTGTTTTGTGAAAGGGACAAATCCAATATGATGTCACTGCTTACGAGAGTCCCCATGATTGCAGTGGCTGCCTCACTGACAGACATGGTCTTGGGCTTAGGTTGGGGTGGTGCTGTAGATACATGAGTACTGCTCCCAGGTTCCTTCCCAGAGGCTAGTGTGGCAGGCACATGTCTCCCGTAAAAAGGCTATGGTTGACACACCACTGGTGGAAAGCTGCTTCTTCTCACTGACCACTTTCTTGAGAGCAACTTTCTTTGGGGCCATCCTAAAGCTCTCAGTTTGCAGTGGCATTAAGCTGCATAAGCAGAAGGGATTTGAGGGCTTAACTGTACAGGCCTTGTCTTTGGCAGTACTGTGGGTGATGTGGCGTCTCTTTTCTTGTGCACCTAATAGCAATCAAGCAAGAAAAATAAGTAGTTAGAGAAATGTGGAATTGTTGCAGGTTGAAATAGTACAGACAAATGTAATCTTAGTGCTGTTGGTTACCTATGTAATAAAAAACAATTTAATCAAGCATTGTTAAGTCAAACCACACCACCAAACCATAAAATGTAATTTCAAATCAGGCAGCACATCATACAGATATAACTCTTTGCTTTATCACCTGAGACCCCTGTGGTAGTCAGAAAGAGGTGCATGGGTAAAAGGGTAAATAGAATAATCCTTAAAAAAAGGGTGGCAAGGTGGTCCAAGGAAAATAGAATAATCTTTAAAAAAACAATTATGCTGCAATGATTTATCTGCAGCCAGGGTGTCCAGGAGGAAATGGAATTATCATAAATCTATAGAAACCAACTGTTGTAGTGCAGCTATGGGCATTTGGAGGATGGATGGATGGAGGAATGGTTACGGATGTGGATGGTTGGATGGATCAAGATACAATGCATTATTAAATACAATGAATTGTTTTTAAAAAAATAAGAAAAATAAGAAAATAAAAAATATAAATAAAAAACAAGAAATTCAAACAAATAAAATAAAACATTAAAATAAAAAATACAATTCCAAAATGAAATACAAAATTTAAATAAACATTAAATAAATATATGTAAATTAAAAAATAATAGAATAATAATAAAAATAAAACATTAAAATAGAAAAATAATAAATAATTCAAATATAAACTTAGAATAAGCAAATGAGCAATAATTAACAATGTTAGTATGTAAGCCTTTCCCAAAGACCTGCTGGCTAGAAGCACAAAAAGGCTAACAGCCATATGGTAAAACAACAGCAAGGAAAAGGTGGCATGGCAAACAAAGAACACATGCAAATCTATGGCAAAGGGACACTGGCTGGATGGACAAAATGGCCGCCAGACACATGGTCAAACAACAGCAACAAGGAGCAAAGAGGCAAGGGGAATAAAGAAAGAATCCAATCAATCCTATGTCAAAGGGGCACTGGCTGGATGGACAAAATGGCCTCCAGCCACATGGTCAAACAATGGTAACAAGGAGGAAGGAGGCATGGGGAGCAAAGAAAGAACACATGCAAGCTATAGCAAAGGAACACTGGCTGAATGCACAAAATGGCTGCCAGGCACATGGTCAAACAACAACAACAAGGAGCAAAGAGGCATGAGAAACAAAGAACACATACAAGCTCATGGCAAAGACACACTGGCTAGATGGACAAGATGGCCGCCAGCCACATGGTTAAACAACAAAAACACAGAGCTAGGAGGCATGGGGATAAAGAAAGAACACAGGCAAGCCTGTGGCAAAGGAACACTGGCTGCGTGCACAAAACAGCCGCCAGTCACATGGTCAAACACAACAACAAGGAGCAAGGATTCATGGGGAAAAAAGAAAGACCACATACAAGCCTATTTCAAAGGAACACTGGGTGCATGCACACAATGACTGCCAGCTACTTGGTCAAACAACAATAACAATGAGCAAAAAGAACAAAGGAAAACACATGCAAGCCAATGGACATAGACTACACAAAAAGGGCCCTGGCCACACAGCATGGAGAACAAAGATAAATGGTGGATGATGACAATCACACACACTCACACACACACACACACACACACACACACACACACACACTGGTCATAAGGAGGCATGACAGTAACACTGAAGAAAACATTAACATTATTTCAGTAGTGTTAAACACAAACATTAACTGAGCTATAAAACTTTCACAACAACAGTACACACATCCTCTTATGCCATCAAATATTGCCACACAACATAAACACTTTTGTAAAAAATATTAAATGCAAATATAGCCAACATTTTAAATGTAATCCAATGCCATCCCTGCCCTAAATTAGGTTTTAAAAACAGATACCACTGAAATATTTATTTCATGTACTGGGAGTACTGGCTAGATGGCCCTTTGGAAATCTCGGCCATATAGTAAGATAATATTGCAAATGTTACACACGTGTAGAAAAGGACAGGTACTGAGCTATGTAACAATGTTCCTTTACAAAAGATGAAAAATCAATGAAATGCATAACTAGCACTATACTTAAACTCCAGGCCATCCACCACTATAAATTTTTGAAATCAAGTTAAAGTACAAAGAATTAATGATGCATGCGCAAACAAACAAACAATACACTTATTCGATAGTTTTGGAAATTCAAAGGTATATCCAGGAGTCAAACAGAGTGATTAGTCCATCTTGAAATCCAAGTGAAAAGTGACAGGAAATGGAGAAAGCTGTTATCACTTGGCTGGAATGTGGTGACAATCACTTTGAGCTCACAGCATTCCAGGCAGTGTCAAGCTTCTGGGGGAGATTTGAATGTGGTAAGTTATGATCGGTTCACTGCCTGAGAAGGTTGGATACACATGCTACGTACCTAATAAAGGTTTATGAAGAACCTTTGAAGTGAAAAGTGTATTCTTAACATTGGCGATGAGGGAGAAACTATTGCAAACCTCCTAGAGTAATTGGAACCCATGCAACCCATATTAAGCGTCTTTTGAAGTCATATTGTGGACACTGAGGTGAGAGGGGAGCCGCCAAAGAGAGTAGAACTGCTGTGTATGTTTTTGTTGACCCGAGGTGTGGGTGGAACTTTGAGGTCTTTTATGACCAGTTAAAGATAGTGAACTGAGCTGAGGTGTCAGAGGAAACTTGGTACGTGTGCGACTGGTTGAAGACACTGAGTCTAGAGAGAGGTATGCTCTCATTGCTATCTGCGAGCAAAATGATGACGTTGTGAGCGCATGACATTCTGTCCAGTGTGATTGATGTCAAGAGCATGTAACGTTTCATCCAGAGTGAGTGGATAAAGCTGGGGAACGTAAGTACTAGAGAGCAAGCAGTTTTGTTGCAACAACATTTCTTCTTATGTACAAGGGAAAACTTGATCCTAAATGCCTACGCTCATTTTTGATGAATCCTTCTTAAGTTGGTCACTCAGCAACAAGCAGTGATCCGCACACCATTAATACTTATTTATTTATTGACAATGTGGATCACTTTGATATTAATTATTTGCTGACAATAAATGAGGCAGAATTTCATTGTTATATATATATATATATAGAGAGAGAGATTTATATATATATATGTATATATATGTATATATACATATGCATATATATATATATATATATATATATATATATATTTATATATATATATATATATATATATATATATATATATATATATATATGTACACAACACATACAAGTTATTTGCTGGTCTTGGTTTCAATGATCAGCACACTGTAGTCCTTTTAAACAACTGAGAATTAGGTTGTTAGTCCAAAGTACTTCTAGTGTTACTAACAGTTCAAATATTCAGACATTATGGGAGGGACGAATATGTCTGAAACTTCTCATTTCCTTTCAGATAAGGGCAATCCTATTTTGCCATGGAAATGATGGAAGCAGATATTTGATTCATACTTACTTGTGATTGGGGAGAAACATTATTGGCAGTTCGCAAAAAAGCTAAATTAGGAATAGAAGGGAGAAATGTGTATGAGAGTTTGGAGGAGATCATCATTGGTCCTGGGGAGGGTGAACTAGGCAATGTTCGTGACATGTCTCTAATGATGTTAGAGAACCGTTTTCGTGCACAGATTAATGTGGTACTGGAAAGGCACACATTTTTCACGAGAGTACAGGGGAAACAGGAGAAAATTGGCATATATGTTGCAGCCTTGAAAACATTAGCTTGTACATGCAAATTTGAACAACTGACTGGTTCTCTTGTCAGAGACCAGATTGTCAGGTGCACAGACCATGTAATATTATAAGAAATATTGTTAGCAAAAATCCCACTTTGAAAGAGGCAATAGCTATAGTTGAAGGTATGGAGAATACTAGCATGTGGGTGTGTGAAATGCGCTATGAAAAAGATAAAGGCAATATGCTTGTGGACGAGTCTGTGAAAGAAGTAAGAGGAGTTGGTAGAAATGCAGAGAAGAAAGTAGACAAACATGAGAGAATGAAGAGCAAGGAGGGAGATAAAAAGTTTGAGAAAAATAAGTTTTCTCAAAACGATACCCTAATATCAACAAAAAGTGGAGGTGTGAGATGTTTTAGATGTGGGAGCGAAGGACATCTTTCCAATAGTTCAGGATGTTTCGCAAGGTTAGCAGTCTGCAAGAGATGTGGTGAGAAAGGGAACCATGCCAGGGTGTTTAGATGGAATAAACAACAGGCGGACAGTTGTATTGAAGGAGAAGAACAATTTGAAGAAAAATTTATTTTCAGTATAAATGATGATGGATGTGTGGACGCAGATCCAGTAGAAATGCCGGAATGTGAAATTGTGGTGGGAGTGAAAAAAGTTGTACTTATTCAGGATCACCATACACAATGATTGATGACAAGAATTGGAACTTAATATTTGAGAAAAGAGAAACTGAATTATTACCACCAGGTATAAATCCTGTTGGGTATGGAGGCTAGAAAACAGATGTTTGGGTTATTTGGTGATGAGAATTCAATTTGATGAGCATGAAGCAATTGGGCAAGTGTATGTAGCGAAAAAGGGTGATAATCTTTCAGGTTGGACACATTAAAGGCACATAGGGATAATATTAAATCCAAATTCCAAACAGAAAGTGTTAATAATGGTGAATGACGGATTCTCAGATGAGATAGTTTCCTAAAGTATTCCGAGATAATATAGGGTTACTAAATAATTTTGAACATAGAATTTGTTCTCAAGAAAGTTTCAATACCATGTGTGCCTAAAGTAAGGAAAGCTCTGCATATGATGTTAGCACCACTTGAACAAGAATTTAAAAAAATTATGGAAAGAGGGGTAATTGAAGAAATTGAGCTCTCAGAGTGGTTGGCCCCCTTAGGTCTAGCACCAAAGGATGGGGATAAAGAGATTCATAGGTGTGTTGACTTGAGAGGATTAAATAAACACATCTGAATTGATCGTCAACCATTGCTGAATATTTCTGAAACTCTGGCTTTAATCAATGATGCTAAGTTATGTACTGTGATGGATTTGCCCTCTGTTAACCACCAGGTTATGTTCCATACTGATTCTAGGCCATTAACATCATTTGTAACCCCTTTGGGAGAATTTAGATTCATCCGGATGCCTTTTGGACTGGCTTCTGCAGTGGCATGCTTTAAGAAGGTCATGAAGAAAGTGTTAGACGGGTTGGACAAAGTTTTGTTTTTCCATAGTGATATTTTGGTCCATGAATGAAACCAATGTGAACATGATGAAATATTGTGGAAGGTGTTGGAGCGCTGGCTTGATGTTAAAAAACAGAAAAGTGTAACATATCTGGGGCACACTATCTCAGGTGAAGGTATATGTCCAAAAATGTATTTGGCAAACAGTATTGTGGAAGCACCCAAACCAGAAAACGAAGACCAAATACGATCATTTCCTGGTTTGGCAGAATATTGTTCAAAATGTATCCAGACTTGTGCTAGTGTTTCTCAACCATTGAAGTTGCTACTAAAGAAGGGTGCCCAGTTAAACTGCACTGAAGAACCTGATCAGTCTTTCAGCAGTATTAAATGCAGCATTGGAAGATTTCCAACTTTGGGACATTTTAATGCTCACAGGAAAGGGTTTGGGTGCAGTTTTAGCCCAAATGGTGAATGATGAACTGAAGTTGATAACTTTTGTTTCTTTCTCATTAAAAGGTGCTGAAGATCATTATTCAGTTATTGAATGAGAGGCATTAGCTTCATATTAGGCAATTATTCACTTCAAGTTTTTTTAAATGGGGAAATACATTTGTGGTCAGATCGGATCATCCACCACGTACTTGTATATTCTTATGTTCTTATGTAAAGAGATGGAGAATATATCCCTAAAATCATGACGTGGTCAGATGGAATGAATGGTTATAATTGTACTCTGGAGCAAGGAATGCAATGGCAGGTTGTTAATCAGCCCTGTAGGAAAGTGTGTGGAATAATGCTTTTTCAAATTACTTAGAATTATCTACATTAAAGGAATTCATTGTAAATGGTTGGCCAAACAAGAAAGATATACCAACTAATGTGGAAGGATTTCTTTGTGTAAAAGACAAACTTAGCATTAGTGATGGGAAAGTATTAAGGGGGAAGGGGTGGTACCTCCTGATGTTTTGAGATAGAAGTTAATTAACTTTCCTCATGAAGGACATTTAGGAAGAAATTTGACAAAGGCTCATTTGCATGAATGGTACTGGTGGGCAGGCATTGATCAAGATGTTGAAGTGGTAGTAAACGATTATTGGCATTTTGTGAATAATGACAAAACAAAGATAACTCACACAGTTCCTCTGTCATGGAGCTATGGACTAAGCTGGTTCTAGACATAGCAGGGCCATTTAATCTTCAAGCCAATGTAAACAATATGTTATGCTGCAGGTAGACTATACGTCTCAATGGGTGGTCACGAAGTGTGTGGCTACGGTAAACACTAAAATAGTAATCACATTTTTAAAAGAAGAATTTTCTAGGGAGGATGCTCCGAAAACTCTTAAAACTGATACTGGGGTACAGTTTGATGCCAGGAAATGTAAAATGTTCTTAAAGAATTGTTTATAACTAATTTCAAGACAGCCCTCTATTCACCTCAAGCCAATGGTTTTGCAGGGTGTACGAATAAAATAATGAAAAATTGTGCACAGCGTGCGCTCTTGAATAAGACATCCCTGAAAGAAATGTTGAGAGAAACTTGGTGGGCACACCATGTCACTCCTAATAGTGTAACATCTATATCTCCATTTGTGACACTTAAAAGCAGGAACCACATTGTAAACTTAATCCTGTGTGGTTAAAAATAAGTGGGGAACAAAATGTGGACTTTCTAAATGATGAGCTTGTTCTGCATAGAAGGAAACATCAAAACAAATATAAAACTCACTATGATGCTAAGAATTGTGCACATGAATCAAAGTTTCAGGTCGGTGACATAGTTTTAGTGAAAAGTCCTAATATAATTGAAAAGAAACATTCAAAATTCATGGGTCCTTTTGTGATAACTTCTCTTAAAAGGAATGTCACAGTTTTAGACTCAGGGGATGTCTGGAGTATATCTAGATTAACAAAACTAAATGAAGTTGGGTCAGAAACTATGCTAAACGAGAGCTATGGGGTGGAGGACTTGAATGATGATAAAGAGTTTTTGTTAAGAAGAAAGAGATAAAAAACCTGATTGGCTCAAGGACTACATAATGGGGATAGTTACAAACTACTAACTTGATTAAGTCAGGAAATGGAAGAATTTTATTAAATAAGGAAACGTTCTATTGTCATATATAAAGTCAGTGTATGTATATGTATATAATATGTTTCACTTCCTTTTTGTTCACTTATGAGTTACATGATGTAGTTTGTTTCATTAGAAGCTTATTAATTTAATATTGATTTTAACTGTTGTATTCTGATATTTTATAAGGGAGAGAGATGTGTTGTGGTTTGCACTAGATCACTTGGCTGGAATGCAGTGACAATCACCTTGAGGTCACAGTATTCCAGGCAGTGTCAAACTTCTGGGGGAGATTTCAATGTGGTCAGTTAAGATCGGTTCGCTGCCTGAAGAGGTTGGATAAACATGCTACGAATCTAATGAAGGTTTATGAAGAACCTTTGAAGTGAAAAGCATAATCTTAACATGGCAAACAGTATTGTGGAAGCTCCCAAACTGAAAAACAACCAAGTATGATCAAAGGTATATCGAGGAGTCAAAGAGAGTGATCGCTTCACCTTGAATTCCAACTTAAAAGTGACCTGGAGATGGTGGAAGCTCTGGGAGGAGCCTGCTGGACAGTAACAGGAAGTTGAAGCCTCTGGGGCACTTCCTTCCAGTCTGAAAAAAACTCAATATAAATACAACTTCCAAGGGGGCAATTGGAGAACAAAATCCACAAAAAAAAATACTTGTTGATAAGATTTAGATGTATCTGGAGCAGATATTATACTCCAGGTGCATTCATGCTCTTAGAGTCTGCATTCTACTACTGGCAAGGTGAGGGTGTTGTGAGCACCCTTTTCGTTTCTGAGTTGGGCACCTCTCTTTTAGCTTAGTTTTACGGTGTGTGTCTATTTACATTTTAATACACTTTTTTATTCATGATTAGCAAGACTGATTTTTAGTGAAGGCTTTGACATATTTTATCAGTTTTCTTTATTCTAGGATGGCCAGTATTTGCGTTGAACATGTAATCAGCCTTTACACCACATATAATTTGTACTCGCAATCCAAGGCTGTTACCTGCAGTCCTAACTCGTGTTGCCAGTTCAAGAGCCAGCTTCTATCTTCACGACACAGCATTAGATCAGAACTGTGGTCCCAATGTGGTATGGGATATTATATAAACTACACACTGACCCAAAGAAGTCAAAGGACTTTCAGGTCATGATCATCCCTGCACACATACTCAATGATGGGCAGTTTTGCTTAGGCTGAACTTCCAACGTCCAGAGAGGATTGACATATACACACAACAGGATATTCTATCTAATAATGGGGCTGGGGCTTACCCCTTAGATTGGGCCAGGAAGAGGAATGCAACCACTATGCTCTCAGATGTAGACAAAGAGTTAGGTAGGAATCTCTAGAACTTCTAAAACATCTAGAACCACATGCAACATGGTGGGGATGTTTATCTTCTTCAATCAATCAATCAATCATTGAATTTATAAAGCGCGCTACGTACCCGTGAGGGTTTCAAGGCGCTGGGGGGGGGGAGAGCTGGTATTACTGGTTGAAGAGCCAGGTATTGAGGAGTCTTCTGAAGGTGAGTAGGTCTTGAGTCTGTCGCAGGTTGGTCAGGAGGGTGTTCCAGGTTTTGACGGCGAGGTACGAGAAGGATCTGCCGCCGGAGGTCTTTCTTCGGATGCGGGGGACGACGGTGAGGGCGAGGGCGAGGTAAGTGGAGCGGAGCTGACGGGTGGGGGTGTAGAAGCTGAGTCTGTTGTTTAGGTAGGCTGGTCCGGTGTCGTGGAGCGCTTTGTGAGCGTGGGTAAGAAGCTTGAAAGTGATCCTTTTGTCCATGGGGAGCCAGTGAAGGTTTCTCAGGTGGTGGGAGATGTGGCTGTGGCGGGGTACGTTGAGGATCAGCCGGGCGGAGGCGTTTTGGATACGTTGGAGGCGTAGTAGGTCTTTTGCTGTGATGCCTGTATAGAGTGCGTTGCCGTAGTCCAGCCTGCTGCTGACGAGGGCCTGTGTCACTGTTCTTCTTGTTTCTGTCGGGATCCACCTGTAGATTCTGCGGAGCATGCGGAGTGTGTTGTAGCAGGAGGAGGAAACTGAGTTGACCTGTTTAGACAAGGTGAGGGAGGAGTCGAGGATGAAGCCCAGGTTGCGAGCGTGGTTGGACGGTGTCGGCGGGGTTCCTAGTGCGATGGGCCACCAGGAGTCGTCCCAGGCGGAGGGGGTGGGTCCGAGGATGAGGACCTCCGTCTTGTCCGAGTTCAGTTTCAGACGGCTGTTTCTCATCCATTCGGCGATGGATTTCATTCCCTCGTGGAGGTTGGTTTTGGCGGTGTGGGGGTCTTTGGTGAGTGAGAAGATGAGCTGGGTGTCGTCAGCGTAGGTGAGAATGTTGAGGTTGTGTTGTCGGGCCACTTGAGCAAGGGGGGGCCATGTAGATGTTGAACAGTGTCGGGCTCAGGGATGAGCCTTGGGGGACGCCGCAGGTGATGTCGGTGGCTTCGGAGCGGAAGGGGGAGAGGCGGACTCTCTGGGTTCTGCCGGAGAGGAATGAGACGATCCAGTTGAGGGCTTGACCTTGAATTCCGGTTTTATGGAGGCGTGATTTCAGGGTATGGTGGCAGACTGTGTCGAAGGCGGCTGAAAGGTCCAGGAGGATGAGGGCTGATGTTTCGCCGTTGTCCATTTGGCGTCTGATGACGTCTGTGGCGGCGAGAAGGGCGGTTTCGGTGCTGTGGTTTCGTCTGAAGCCGGACTGGGAGGGGTCTAGGATGCCGTTGTCTTCGAGGTGGCTGGTTAGTTGTGTGTTGACGATTTTTTTAATCACCTTTGCTGGGAAAGTGAGCAGGGAGATGGGTCGGAAGTTCTTGAGGTCGTTGGGGTCTGCTTTGGGCTTCTTGAGGAGGGCGCGGATTTAGGCGTGTTTCCATTTTTCAGGGAATGTTGCTGTTTCGAAGGAGATGTTGATGACCTTCCGTAGTTGGGGGGCGATGGTGGAGTCGGCTTTGTTGTATACGTGGTGAGGGCAGGGGTCTGACGGAGATCCTGAGTGGATCGAGTTCATGATCTTGCGTGTCTCTGTGTCGTTCACGTTGGTCCAGGAGGTCAGGTGGTTTGCACAGGTGGAGTGTTCGGGAGAGGGGTCTGGCGTGGGAGTGGCACAAAGCTGTTGTGGATGTCGGTGATCTTCCGGTGGAAGAAGGTGGACAGTGCGTTGCAGAGTTCTTGGGATGGAGGGATGTCGTTGATGTTGGCGCTGGGGTTGGAGAGTTCTTTCACGATGCTGAAGAGCTCTTTGCTGTCGTGTGCGTTGTTGTACAGGCGGTCTTTGAAGTGGGATCATTTGGCTTGTCTGATGAGTTGTTGGTACTTGCATGTGGCATCCTTGTGGGCTGTGAGGCTGTCAGGTATGCGTCTGAGGAGCCATTCCTTTTTTAGCTTCCGATTCACCCTGATCATAATGTTGGTTACCTTGATTTTGTTTCATCTGCCTGATTATAGCAGCACATTCTTTAGATACTAGAATGTGATTGCTTCAATAAATGCATTGAAAAAGTATTTCACATTTTGCGTCTCGCCTTGGCATCTGAGTGTAATTGAGCAAAAGGGGTACAATCTGTTTACGCAACTATCCTGGGAAGTTGGGGTTCAATTTTCAGGTTATTCTAATTAGGTTTTACCCTGGCAGGTTTGGAGATTTTGGTGAGGCACTGCGAGCTAGCCAGGAATTAGGCTGACAGCTTTTAAGGATGTGGGATGCACTCAGACCCTCATTATGATATTGGTGGTAAATCCTACTTACCGCCATGCTGACTGCCGCCAACATACCACCACAGCAGTGGATATCCGTTGATTGTATTATGACAACACACACATACCAATCTGTCACTTTTCAGCCACAGACACAAGTCCGCCACACCAAAGGTCAGTGATAAACTTGCAGTATCAAAATCCACACCATTACACCAACAGAACAACGCCCATCACATTATGACCCACGAATCACCACGGCGGACATTCAACCGCGGTAAACCATTGGCGGTACATACTGCTGCGCTCAAAATACACACACATATAAAAAAACACTACATTGGACAATTTAAATAACACACGCCTGACACTCATGCACCTACGACAGCCACACCACTATAAAACACAAACCCAGATTACCCACAACCCTTTACGAGTACAACTAATTGCCACCATAGAGTGAAAGCAAGAGCACTCACACAACCAGAGCCGCATACCACTCACACCTATACACCACACACGCACCCCGCATCACACACCCCAAAAGATTAACATACAAACCCTCATCTACACACCTAACACAACAACCATGGCACTACAAAGATACCCCCGATTCTCAGACGAGGAGCTAAGGGTCATGGTGGAGGAAATAATCAAGGTTGAGCCTCAGCTATTTGGAGCACAGGTGCAGCACATATCTACAGCTAGGAAAATGGAGCTATGGTGGAGAATCGTGGACAGGGTGAACGCCGTGGGACAGCACCCAAGAACCAGGGATGACATGAGGAAGAGGTGGAACGACCTACAGGGGACGGTATGTTCCACTGCAGCAAGACACCAACCTGCTGTCCAGAGGACTGGCAGTGGACCTCCATCTCCTCCACAACAACTAACAACATGGGAGGAGCAGGTCTTGGCAATCATGCATCCTGAGGGCCTGGCCGGAGTAGGAGGAGGACTGGAATCTGGTAAGTCAACTCTATACTACTACTACACCCCTTCCTGCATGCTATCACATACCCCCACCCTCACCCTCACTCCCATCACTCCACCACCTACCACACCCTCCACACCCCCCACCATCCCATCTCACTCATCCCAGTGCCAAGCCCTGCATGCCATACCAATGCCTGGACACCACTTACAGCCCTGCATTGACACCTATCTCTAAAGCATGCACACTAGAGAGAATCAGCTAGCCCACCATATACCAACTTACACAAGTGAAAGCTGCCAGGGCAAATACAACCAAAAATGGCAACCCACTGATGCACAATATGTCACACACAGAAACAATGACACTTCATTTACATCCCCACAGTTATCCCAGCCAATGTTACCAGAGAGGAGGTGCCACCACTATCCAGTCCCCCAACTGAAGAGGCCCACAGTGATGACAGCAACTCTGGCCACCTGATCTGAATGACCAACCTGGCCCATCAGGGACCTCCGGACAGTCCGTTACCCAGGCACAGTCACACACCACCACAGAGCCTCCCCCATGTGGAAACACCACCACAGCACCCACCAAGCGTACCCACACCTCTGTCCCCTGAACACGTCAATCAGCAGTGTGTCCACCTCTACAGGGACCCCAGGCCACACTTCATACCCAAGACAATCAGGGACCTGGGGTCAGTGGCAGTGGGAACACTGTTCAGGGGACAGAGGCACAGGACAACAGGGAAACTGGGAGGCGTGCTGTGTGCCAGGGGGAGGACAGGCCCAGGGAACCGACTCTCCAGGAGGCCCTCACCGAGATCCTAGGAGCATACCAACATTTCCAGGACACAATGGGCCAGATCCTGAACAACGTACAGGAGAACAGGTGACTGCAGGAGGGACAGTACCAGGGGATCAGGGAGGACTTGCAGGCCATCAACATCACCCTGGTCTCCATTGCAGGGGTGCTGGCAGACATGGCCAACATAATGAGGGAGACAGTCTCACAACAGTGGGCCCCATGCCACTAGCCAGACATCTGAACTGCCTTCCACCTCTGATGCTGCTAGTGGACAGGAGGCTGTGCCACAGGACCCACAGACCACCAGTACCCCTCCCCATGCAGAAGGAGAACCACCCCACAAATGTTCCCTGCGATCTAGGCAAAAGCCAGAGACTATTGCCAAGACCCCACCAGGAAATGAGACTCTCCTGATTGTCACCCTTGTGTTCCACTCTGTCACCCTGTCCACCTTGAACTGCCATTACTCCCCTTACTATGTCCCTAGGGACAATGCATCTGTGCTTCATATAGACTGGAACTATACCCTGGACTTTCCTCCATCATCACCCCAGCCCATTGCACTTGCCACTCTTCTTCTTAGCACTTCAATAAGCACCCTTGGTAAAAAAACAAGTATGGAGTATGTTAAATTTTTTTAAGTATGTATTTGCTTAACCAGGTTCAAACATAGCAATTCAACTACATACAGTTATTGTACACATAGGAATGACCTGTATTTGGCTGCAGTGATCACACCAGGAGTGATAGTGGGGCACCAACATCTGTAAAATGAATTGCCAAAGGGTATAGTAAGTGGGCATAGAAGTGGGAAATAACAGCATGCCAGTGCCAAAGATGTACAAATAATAGACAATGAAATGTGAAGTAACTCTCTCCTACCAGTGTGTCATTGGAAGTATTGTTGTATCACTGCTGTACTGTTGTCCTCATCCTCTGCCTCCTCATCATCACTGTCCACAGGGTCCACTGCTGCCACACCGCCATCTCCAGCCTCCTCATCCTGCAGAAAAGGCACATAGGGGGTTATTCTGACCCTGGCGGCCGGTGGCCGCCAGGGCCACCGACCACGGGAGCACCGCCAACAGGCTGGCGGTGCTCCCACGAGCATTCTGACCGCGGCGGTTCAGCCGCGGTCAGAAGCGGCAAGTCGGCGGGCTCCCGCCGACTTACCGCTGCTCGTGGGAATCCTTCATGGCGGCGGAGCGCGCTCCGCCGCCATGAGGATTCTGACAGCCCCTACCGCCATCCTGTTCATGGCGGGAAACCCGCCATGAACAGGATGGCGGTAGGGGGTGCCGCGGGGCCCCTTGGGGCCCCTGCCGTGCCCATGCCAATGGCATGGGCACGGCAGGGGCCCCCGTAAGAGGGCCCCGCAAAGTATTTCAGTGTCTGCCTTGCAGACACTGAAATACGCGACGGGTGCAACTGCACCCGTCGCACCCCTGCAACTACGCCGGCTCAATTCTGAGCCGGCGTCCTCATTGCAGGGGCATTTCCTCTGGGCCGGCGGGCGCTCTTTCGGAGAGCGCCCGCCGGCCCAGAGGAAATGTTTAAATGGCCGCCGCGGTCTTTTGACCGCGGTGCGGTCATTTCACGGCGGTACCTTGGCGGACGGCCTCCGCCGTCCGCCAAGGTTAAAATCACCCCCATAGTGTCTCAAGGCAAGGTTGTGCAACATGCATCATGCCACGATTATCTGGTAGACCTTCTTGGGTGAGTAGCACAGGGATCCACCTGTCAGATGGAGGCACCAGAACCTGGACCTCAGGAGGCCAAGGGTTCATTTGATTATCCATCTTGTTCACCCATTTGCATCATTGTAACGTTCTTCTGCCCTTGTCCTGGGATTCCTCACAGGGATCACCAGTCACAATAGGTTGGGGTAACCAAAGTCATCTATAAATATTGAGGGACAACATTTAGCCAAACACTATCCCATATGGCCAAAACCATACCCATACACCAACACCTACTGGGTGGGAACCATGGCTTACCTATAAGCTACACCGTGTGCCTCTGTAGTTGGGCCATCAAATTTGGGATGCCGTTATTCCTCAAGATAAAGGGATCATGCACTGACCTAGGATACTTAACATTGACATGGGAGATGTACTGGTGCACTAAGCATACCATCTGTACATTCATTGAGTGAAAACTCTTACGATTTCTGTAAACCTGTTCATTGTGATGGAGGGGCACAAATGCAATATGAGTTCTATTAATTGCCCCAATTATGTTGGGGATATGTCCCATTGCATAGAAGTCAACCTTCACTGTGGCCAAGTCCTCCACCTGGAGAAATACAACATACCTGCACATGTGTTTAATCAAGGCAACTTTAGCAACATAAAAGGATGATGGACGGAGGGCTGAACAATGCAAACACTCACCCCAGTCACAGATCTGGGTTTAATCCATCGTTCTTTTGCTCACCATGCCACCCCACTTTGGACCCGGTCATATGCAAACCAGTCTTGACCTTGTTCCTCATGGGAACAGTCCAGCCCGAACTGCCAAGAGAGGTCCTCCCTGGACCAAAAACAAGAATCCTGGGACCGGTTTCAGGGTATCCCCCTTCATCAGCCAGGCTAGCTTGAATCGAGTGGCACATTGAGCACGGGACCCACGTCTGGGCATACCCTTCCCACTTAGGGCAACTTGAGCAACACAAAAGGATGATGGACGGAGTGTTGAAAAATGGAAACACTCACCCCAGTCACGAATCTGGATTTAATCCATCGTTCATTTACTCACCATGCCACCCCAGTTTGGACCCAGCCATGTGCAAATCAGTCTTGACCCTGTTCCTCATGGGAACAGTCCAGCCCGAACTGCCAAGGGCAGACAACACTCTGGTCAGCACTATTGAGAACATTGGCTGTGGCATTCCTCAGGCCAAGCCCCTGTCACTTGGAAAGAACCAGTTGCCAGGAAATGGAGCACTGGTAGAACTTGCACAAGAGGGGGGTTTCCAGTGGGGTGGCGGGTAGCAGATATCAGGTCAGGCTCCAATTAGGCACACAGATCTGTGATTGTGGCTTTGTCAAGTCTATAGGTGTGGATGATGTGCCTGTCTTCCAGTGTTGCCAAGTCCACCAGGGGTCTGTACACAGGGGTATGTCTCCATCTCCTATTTATCCGCAGCAGTAGCAATCTATGGGGCAAGAGAGTGAGGAGCCGGTCAAAAACTGAAGCTTGGAGCCACAACTGTACAATGCATGATGTCAATTTGTATTGGGCAAGTGGGATTTGTCCTGTTTGACAAAATTTTAACTGTGAGGCAGTTATTATCCAGGGCCTGCCCCCTTCCCTAAAATGGCGTCCATCTGTCCTCTAGGGAGGGACAGATGGAGGTGAGGTAATTCCGCTGACGTGCACTGGTACAGGAGGAGGTCGGGAACCACCGTGCAACTCCTCATTGGTTAATATTCGGCCCTATGGGGTACAGTGGCCAATGGTGATGTTCGCCAGCGGTAACTGTATGCACCGCCGCGGACGTGACCGCCATTTTCTATCTGATTTCTCACTTGCTACCTGACCTTCACCAGGAGAGGACCTACACTGCATATGCTGCTGTGACCTATGTCTGGAACCTATCATGGCCCATGTGACTGGGGAAAGGGCCCCTGCTTTCACCTCGGCAGAGTTGGAGCGACTGGAGGATGGGGTCCTTCCCCAGTACGGACTGCTGTATGGGCCTCCAGACCAACAGGTGAGTACACTGTGAGCACGATGCATGTAGCATGAATACATGGAGTGGTGTGTGTGAAGGCCTAGTGTAAGGTGGGTGGGTGGATGTCCTCTGGGCGGCGTATTGGTTGTGTGCTGGGCCATGTGTGTGCAAATGGTGATGTGAAGAGGTATGGTGGACCATAGGTGTAACAGGCAGGCAGGTGTGACTGATACTATTTTCCTGTGTGTATTACCTCTGCAGGTCAGCGCCCATCAAAAAAAGGGTATATGGCGTGCCATCACCGAGGATGTGCAGACCCTGGGGGTCTACGGCAGGAGGAGCACCCACTGCCGGAAACGGTGAGAGGACCTGAGACGCTGGGCACGGCAGACTGAGGAGGCACAGCTGGGGATGGCCCCCAAATGAGGAAGGGGTGCCTGTCGAACCCTGACCCCCCTGATGGCCCGCATACTGGTGGTGGCCTATCCTGAGCTGGTTTGGCGCTTGAGGGCATCACAGCAGCCACAAGGGGGTGAGTACAGTGCCCATCATTATAACTTACGCATGGTAGGGTGGTATCTGGGTGGGGGATGTGTGTCAGTGGGTGCCCCTTGCCTAGTCGTGACATTGCAGAGTAGGTCCCCTGGTGGCAAGGGTCCAGAAGGGATAATCATGCTAACTAGCTTGAAGGCATCCACAACTGGTCAGGGCTGCGTGGTTTCCAGGTGTGGTGCATTTGGCAGTGAGTGCTCCTTCCCATGCCTTGGTGGCTAGCAAAATAACTGGTAGTACAATGCATAGTGCATAGGGCTGTTCCCTGTGTGTGAGAGTGGTGTGTACACCAATGGTAGCGTTGGTGCATCCATTGACCTGGTGTATCCTTTGTCTTCCCCCCCTTTTTGTTTTGTCACCCTCTCCTTATGTGCATTACCATCATATGGCGGAGGAGCACAGGCACCGGCGACGGAGGGAGCTGCATCCCACAGGACCCAGGAGTTCACCGATGGTGAGGGCACCAGTGGGATGGAGGGTGAGCACCACAGCGGAGACTGGAGGGGACAGTTCAGACTATGATACCTCCTCCGATGGAAGCTCCCTGGTGGTGGCAGACACCTCTGTGACCACCCCAGCTACAGGTACAACTGCCACCCCGTACCAGCACCTTTCAACAGCAGCCCCTCCGCGAGTTGACGTGCCCGCTCACCCAGGAATGTGGGCATCTCCTTTGCCCCAGGCACCTCAAGCCCTGCCCCAGTGAGCCCTGCTGCCCTTCGCCAGGAGGCTATTGACCTTCTGAGATCCATCTCTGTAGGACAGTCCACCATCGAGAATGCCACCCGGGGGCTGACAGCCCAAATGCAACAGACTAATGCATTTCTGGAGGGCATTCACACTGGCTTGGTGACCCAACAGAGATCAACCATTGTTCCTGTTTCCTCCCTCCTCCTTCCAACTTCCTCTTCCCAATCCCATTCCCCTCAGCCCCAACCTATCCCAAGCACACAGGCAGACCAGCATGCACACAAGACAGCACACAAAAGTGGCACAGGCAAACACAAGCACCACACATCATCCCACAGGCACTCACACAAACACCATCCAGATGCAGACATAGCAATATCTACAATTTCCACTGTCTCCCCCTCCTCCTCCTCCTCCATCTCCCTCCCAGTCCCGTCTACACTCACACCTGCATGCACTACATCCTCATCCATTACCAGCATCACCACCACACCTAGCAGAACAAACACCTCACTGGCAGGCACCTCCACAACAGCCATGCACACGTCCCCGGTGTCCTCTCCCACTGTGTCTGTCCCCCCTCCTAAAGTACACAAACACAAGCACTCAGATACCCAACAGCCATCCACCTCACAACAGCATCCAGCACATGCACCTGCACCCAAAATCAGCAGGCAGACACCTCCTACAACCACTCCCTCTTCAACCACTCCCAAACCTTCTCCCTTTTCCCACCCCAGTGTCCCTATGAAGCTTTTCCTCTCCACCATTGACCTCTTCCCTACCCCTCCCTCCCCGTCCTTCACATCTGGCAAGGGTGGCAAATACCAAGGCAAGCACCACAGCCACAGAGTCCACCGGCAGAGTAGTCCCCACACCCACTTGTGGTGGGAAAGGATCCAGGGCATGTGTGCAGAGGGTGAAGAAGCCTGCACCAGGCAGTCTTAAGGAAAGGGTGCCAGTCCCAGCTGCTGCCCGGAAAGGCAAGGAGCCAGCCCCACCTGCTGCCTGAAAGGGCAAGGAGCCAGCCCCAGCTGCTGTCAGGAAGGGCAAGGAGCCAGCACCAGCTGCTGCCAGGAAAGGCAAGGAGCCAGCCCCATCTGCTGTCAGGAAGGGCAAGGAGCCCGGGACAGGGACTCAGACAGAGCCCCCACCACCAACCATGGCTGTGCAGCCGTCTAAGGTTGCATGGGATGGGCAGGAGCGTCCCCCCACCACCAGCAGCAGCAGCACCACCACCACCACCAGTGGGCAGCCATCCAAGGCTGCAGGGAATGGGCTGGGGCTACACCCCACCAGCGGCTGCAGCAGCACCACTTCCACCACTGAGAAGTCATCACCACTGGAGGACGGTATGTAGTCCTGTCTCCATGGGCTGCTGTGCGGCCTGCCCCCTGCAAATCCAGTGGGTATGACATCCACTTGAGAGACTGTGATCTTGAACTCCCCAGGATCAAGTGCACAGGGCGCGATGCCCCCTCCAGAACCAGTGGGTAAGACACCCACCTACCCCAGCCTCCCCAGAGCACAGGGCATGATGCCCCCTCCAGAACCAGTGGGTAAGACACCCACTTACCCCAGCCTACCCAGGATCAAGAGCACAGGGCATGTTGCCCCCTCCAGAGCATGTGGGCAAATCACACACTTGAGAGACTGTGGCCTTGCACTCCTCAGGACCAAGCACAGGGCATGTTGCCCCGTCCAGAACCAGTGGTCTTGTTCCATCTGCCGGCTGAGGTCCCCCCGTTCCCCATCCCCCTGAGGTGCCTGCCTATTTTCCAACTGATGCCCCTACAGTGTTCTCTCCGTGTTGGTGCAGGTGACAAGTGGGGCCTTGGAATTTGGCCTGGGGCCCTGTGGCCCACGCACACTGAGGACTTGGCAGTGTCCCTTGAACTATACATTTGTATATACCAGTTACATTGCATTTTTCTTATTTCTATTGTGTTGATCTTATTACACTCACTTTGTTAAATTCATGTTGTCCTTGCATTTTTCATCCGAGGTACAGGGTACAAATGTTTTGGTAATACAGCTGATTGTGTGTATGGTGTTGGGGTGGGGGTGTGTCACTCTTTTTCCTCCCCTGCTCTCTTGTGTGCTAGGCGGCTGTATTCAACATCGTCGTCTTCGCCGTCGCTGGTGTTCTTGGTGGAGAAGCACATAAAAGAGCATTGGGAAGGCATGCAGCTCGGGCTCCATGGCAGCGTGGTTCTTCCTTGTGTCTCCAAAGGTGGGTCCTTTCACTTCTGTGCAGTGTTTTCACCAGGCTTTTGATGTCATTGGTACCGCCCCAGAAAATGTGGCAGATTGCAGGGTCTTTATATGGTGGGCGGGACATTGGCTTCCTCCTGGCTGTAGGCTGCTACCTCCATGGTGGCTGTTGTTTTCGCCCTGGCGGTCTGTGTGGAAAAGTGGCTGTGTATCAGAGTTCTCACCCCATGGTCATAATTTGGCAGTAATTACCACCACTTTATCACCGACTCCCAGGGTTGTAATGAGGACCTCGGTCTCCCAAGCCCAGAGGTGCTGCTGTCCTAACCACGCGGTACCTATTATAGAAGTAGCAACTGCAAAACCCAATTAATGTCTACACTAGGTAAACCGAAGTCCCTGTCAATACCACCAAGTTTTTAAAATGAAAAGCAGTTAATTGGGGGGCAGAACCTAAAATATAAAAAGAGCATATTTGATTGGATGGTGGAAATATGCAGGTAACTAAATAAGGTAGTGATTTTGACAGCAAAGTATGTAAGTATACGTGTGATGTGCTTTGAATTCTTTTTTAAAAAGTTATGCTTTTTAGACATGTGTATAATTTCAAACAGTCAACCACACCCACGACAATTCAAACTGAAGCTAATATGCTGCTCACAGAAAGCCTTCTGAACTTTTGACTTTGTGCAAGCAATGTGTGTTCCAAATTTGGTTAATATGGAAACGTAGCTAAAAGATTGTGGGGGGAATTAACAAAAAAGACCAGACTGTTAAACTTAAAAGCACAGTTATTTGGATGTTTTGCTCATTAGGGAATGTTCAGTACTTTTTACAATGTAAAATATAAAAGCAAAGCTTTAACAATAGATTGTAAAATGGTTTTATAGGCTTCTGTGTGGATTCATAGATCTGCAACCATTTTACATAGGGGGCCACGCTGAGTGCCATGGTGGGTCTGTAAATCAGCTCAATAAAACTACCGAATTGGGCTGCTTTATAGGAGTCTCAGAAAGGGTTAAAATACCGACCATTTAAAAGCGGTATAACAAAAATAAAATGTGAAAGGAAGGTTGTGATTTTCTAACTACAGCAGTATCAGTGAAAGCACAGTGGGAAAGGTTGTCATTATTTTCTCGTTTGTGCTGAGATTGGAACACAATTCCTATATTTCTAACCTAAGATGTTAATTGATAAGACATTCTAAGCGCTACTGACATAAAAATTGGAGAACAGCAAACCAATTTCACAGGTATGTGAATTACGGTGTACTTTTAAAATAATTTATATATAAAAGTTATGAGTGTGTATAAGCTCAAAGACAATGTGTAGGTTCTGTAGAACAGTAAAAGGAGAAATGAAATGGATGGAAGATGAGGATAATAAGTAAAAATATTGTGCGCAGCAAAACAGGATGGGAAATGTCCCTGGAGGAAATATAGTTTTTTTTTTAGCTACTTTGAAAGAGTGTGTTAGGAAGTAGATGTGTTCAATTGATTACAGTATATAATTTAATATTATATAATTTAAAACCACTCACAAAGTCAGGCAGGCACTCATACACTCAGCTACAGTCCCAGAAAGCTACTTATGTACCCGCCACTGATATAGCCAGACAGTAACTGACACACTGAAAAAAAACATCATTAAAACCATTCACACACCCATCTACTCACCTATACATTGACTTACAGAGTCATTCACATAGACATGTAGGCACTGTGAGATCCACTCAGACACAAATACAGCTTTTAATGCACCCAGACCTGAGTCAGCTACAGAGAGACATACACAGCCATACATCCAGTTACATATCCAGTCACACACCCATACAGCCACTCACATACCTATTTACAAAACCATATTGCCATTCACATACTCAGTCAGAGAGTGACAGAGGCACTTAGACATCTACTCAGACACCCAGACAGGATTTATGTACTTAACTACTCATACTGCAATTCGCCCACTGTACATTCTATCATATAACTCATCAAAATATGTGCATTTTTGAAGCAAATGTTTATCCAGAATGGTAATTTGGTGCTGAATGACAGATGTTTATTATTACCCAACTGAATGTTACTGATTTTATAGACCTTGAAAGGATGAAACAGAGTGGATGCTCGGGGATTTAAATTGTAACCTTGAGAAGAAACACAGGCCCCAACAGTGTACACATTAGTGTGCTAACAAACCAGACCCAGGAATCCCATTTACACATGTATGGTCATAAACCTACACAGGTTGTTGCACACTGACATCCAGTTCTGCAGGTGCTCACTTACTTATACGTAGAGAGGCAGTGTCTGATACACCCAGTTACCTTCCCAGAAAAACACTTATGTATGCACTACTCATATGAGTAGGCAGTGACTAAGACACACAGAAAAACACCAATAAAAGCATTCACATATGAATGTACATATCTATAGATCCACTTATGACATTATTCAGAGATCCATAAATGCAATGCTGTATGCAGTGACACACCTATGAAGCCATTCATATACCCAGAACTCTAACAGTTAGGTAAACAGATACTTGCCCACACATTCACCCAGTTATACATTCAGTCATATACACATATAAGCACTCATATATCTATTTATAAAACCAAACAGTCATTTATTTACACACCCAGTGACACAGTGACGGAGACAATTGCTCATGTACTCACATACCCATATAGCAGTTATGTATGTACTACTAGCACAATCAGCTACACACAGTTATACATCCAAAGACAGACTATAATATCCAGCTACCAATCCATAGAGGTACTTACTTACCACACACAAAGGCACTGATACAGTTAATGAGATATCTACTGGACCAATAATGCACCTAGACACCCATGTGTACAGCAACTTATAAACATACTTATATACTTATAGTAGGAGAGTTTGAGAGCGTATTACAAACTGAGATAAACTTTTATATATATATTGATTTGCTTATAGTATACAATGAAGTAGCATTTAATATACAGTTACACGTACTTTATGTCTGCCTTTCAGATATTTTCCTGTGTTTAAAGAAGATTATTTATATTAACCAGAAAGATAGAAAGGAGAAAAGAACAGGAAACACTACTATCTACTTAAAAAACACAAGATGTGGGGAATGTACCCAGGTTAAAAGGAGCTGCCAGTAAGTAAACTAACATGTTTGTTAAAACAGTAGTTAGGAAAATGCAAATGTGGAAATGGTCTCAAATAAAAAAATAACAGTTTTACAATCAAGTGACAATGGAAAAGAAGCAAGTCATTGTGAAAGTAGGAAATGTCACCAAAAAAACTCCTAGTTTGACAAGAAGACAGAAACAATCAATTTGAGGAAATGTGAGTGAGGCTGTTTAGAAGTAGGGTTATACAGAATGTGGTACAAAATATGAGAGGGAGTTAGAGAAGGAGACGGAATTTAAGCAAAAACAACATGTTGAAAGTGTGGTTGAGAAAGCGCTTGCCCTAAAGTAAAAACTGTTTATCTTGATAATGAACAGGATGAGAACACTGAATAAAACAGTGTTGTGTGTGAAGAGAAAAGGGCAAATGAAAAAGAATAATAATGAAAGTAATTTTCCAAAATTTCCAACGGAGACTGAAAGCATACATCTAGCACTGAGGGATGCATGAAACAACTGGCTGATGCTATGGTATAAAAGAGGAGATGGTTTCTTAGAATGAGGATGAAGAGATAGATGAAGAGGTACAAGGAAGATGTTGACATGACGCTGAGTGTAAATGGGAATGCAGTAGTATTTGTAGTGTTTGGCAGGAAGCAATTGATGTATTAAGATTTTTTTCAGTGTGAAATTCCAGGCGAAAGTGTGAAATGGGAAATTGCAATCTTGCAAGGTTTAGATCCATGCAAAGTGAGGAAATAAACTATACTACGAGGACACTTATTGGCTTTTTTTATTGAAGAAAGTATGCACAAGCACCTTTCATCAATTTCAAATGGTGGCTGTTCATCATTCAAAAATGAAAAATATGGTTAGAATTTCTTTACTTTGTAAAACGTCCTGTATTGTGTTTCGAAGAATTGAACATTGCACAGTTGTATGGTACAGTATCACAGGTTGAAAATGTTTATGAAGATATTCAGTTATGTTTCTTTGGCCCTGGAGAGGAGTCCAGGCAAAATAAGGAGTTGGTATGTTCAGGTATATAGGAACAAAACACAGATATAAGTACTGATAACTTTGCACAAGAAATAGCAAAGATTAATATAGTGCCTAAAGAAAAACCTAGCTTTTTTTGTATTTGTTGTTGGTGCACTCACTTCAAAGGCCAAATTCTAAAAGTGAATGTGTTATTGAAAACTGAACAATAAACTAGAGATCAGTGGCTAGAATTTACAGTGTACTTATTTGTGAAAGAACGTTTTGATTTGTCAGCACATCAGATTATGTTTAAGTATTGCTATACCAAATTAGAGGACAACAAAATGCCTGCCTGAGCAATACGTAATAAGTTAGAGTAGGTTCAAATTCCAGAGGAACTTCGACATGTAAATGTTTATGAAACAATAATGATACAAAATATGCACACTTTTCGGCAACAGTTTGTATGGAACTAAAGACTTGGAAACTACCATCGACTGAGCTTCAGAAAGGCTTTAAAGGTAGAGTTGTGTACTTACCTTTAGATTTCAATTGCAATATTGAAACTGTTGTTGAAGAGAGATACTTGAAAGAACCACTTGTTCTTGTAAATGGTGTGCCCACAAAAAAAAAATGGCAGGAACTAATGGATGTGAATAAAGTGAAAAAAGTTACATTGTATCTCAAACAGAATAACATGCATTACAAAGATGTAGTTCTTCTTACATATGGAAGTTGTATAGAGGACGAATTGTTGCCTTCAAGTGGACAGTTTGAAAAAGTGGATACAACTACATGTTAAGAATTATATGGGCACTACAGTATTCATACACTGCATTCAAAAGAGATTATGGGGGATGCTATTGAACTGTATCAGATGAGAGTGTGTGAGAAAGGTTTAGAGGCTTGCTGTTTTCCACAACTATTTCCAACTTGAGAAGACGGCCGGTATGATTACCACCCAGTGCAAATACCAACAGCTGAGTACCGATCAACATTATTATTTTCAGGATACCGTAGATTTTAACAAAATATTCCATATACATTCCATCTGTTATTTGAAAGTGATTTGTCTGGACTCTCCTATGCTAGTTAGCATATTCTTATAACAGGAGTTAATCTACAAAATACGTCTGCAAAAAGACTTTGTTGACAAAATTCAAGGAGAAGATAAGAAGTCAGAGTACAATTTGATAAATTTGATGGCATGTCAGCGTGGGACCAATGAGTATTGGTATCGTCATGGAGAACTGAAATGTATGTTGCAAACCTTAGGTGCACCAACTTAGTTTGTGACCCTGATTTGTGCAGAGTATGCATGGGATGACTTACATATGTTTTTAAGAGAAGCAAAACTCTAACATTAAGAGCATCAATTTGAAGACACCTGAAGAACTTTGCTCTTTGAATCCTGCAAAGTTTGTAGATATTTTAACCACAGATTAAAAGCTATGCTCTCCTTCATCCACAACAAACAAACCTCGACCTCCTGACACAGTTACTGATTTCTTTTAGCATAAAGACTAATAAGCAAGAGGTGTTCCTCATATTAATATGCTGTTGTGGATCAAAGATGCGCCAAAATTTGAAACTGACCTAGATAAGTCTATACTTTCTTTCATAGAACAGGATGTTACATGTAGCATTCCAAAACACAATGAGGAAAAGGTCCTAAAACAGCATGTTTTGCATTTTCAATCACATAGATGTGGGAAGTACTGTCAGCAGAAATACAGAGCAAAAGAAAACTTTTACATAAAACGCTGTTTTAGATTTCCAAGACCTGTTATTTCAACAGTTTTTTTGTCTGCAGTGAGACATGCACTTACTCGAAAATCACCCAAAAACACATTTAACCTGAGAAGAACAGAGGCTTCAAAATATATCAATGACTACAATCATGTCATTCTGAAAATGTCAAATGGCAAAATGGATATTCAATTTGTGACAGGCAACCCTATTGCTGTTGCTTGCTATGAAATGTCAAAATCTGAGAAGACGGAGATGAAAGATATGTGGTAAGAGATTTCTGCTGAACAAAGAAATTGTACAGCTTCATTTTGAAGATGCTTTCACACAGGGATTGTATCCTATAAGTGATGTGATTGGTTGAGTTCAGTTTGTTTATACTCTAAATCAAGAGAAATTATTTGGGTGAGTCAAGGCCTAGCATGTACACAAAATAGAGTGTTAAGTCTTTTCCAGAAATTCAATACCTTGCAGGATTTGACCCAGAAAATACAGACCTTGTAAAAACAACATGTTGGAGACTTACTATTCAAAAAAGGAGTTTGTCTCTTCAAATTATTTGTCTTTATGAAATATTTCAAAACTACAGATATAGAAATTGTTGGAAAATGGGTTATTGGTAAGGGCAGGTAGGTACCTACACTTAGCATTAGGCCACCAACCTCCACTAAGGTCCAGTTAGGTCTCAGTAAATTAAACCCAGTTCAACCCTTGGTAGCTTGGCAACGAGCGTCAAGGCTTAACTTAGGAGACAGAGTGTAAAGCATTCAAATATCAAAAACAGTAATTAAATAAAACACAGGAAACAGTTTAAAAATCCAAAACCAATTTATGAAAATAGATTATATTTTTATCTTTAAAATGACACCAAAACGAATATAATCGGTTAAGGGGACCCGGAGATATGAATTTTTAAAGAATTTTTTTTTTTTTTTAGTGCCTAGAAACAAAAAGCGCCAATCGGGTCATCTGGTTGCACCTCGACTGGGGCAAAGTCAAAGTTTAAGGCCGACCGCGATGGAGCCCTGCTCGGCTACAGGCTACGGGAGGCCTCGGTTAAAAGTTTACCTTCACACTTAGTCTCTTTTTCGAAGATTTTTCCTCAGCAGGACGAACCTGCCAGTCCAATCCGACCTCCTGGAGCCCTTCTCCGGATACGCGATGTGGGAATCCTCGGTGGAGATTTTTACCTTCGGACTTAGTCGTTTTTTCGAGGTGAAAATCCTTCGACTGGGGTAAACCTGGATCTTGATCCGACGTCCATGGAGCCCTCCTCGGATACGCTGGCTGGGAGGTCCCGGTCAACTTTTTACCTTCGGACTTAGTCTCTTTTTCGGAGATTTTTCTTTACCGGGACGAACCAGCAAATCAGGCCGGGTCGCGGTTGAGGCAAGCCGGCTAGAGTTGCTGCGGCGGGTCGGTCCCTCTATGGAGCTTTTTTTACAAAAATTCTCCAAACTTCTCCAAACTTCTGGGGCTTCTCCCAGATGTCCTTTTAAGGTTCTTTTGTGGTCCACAGCTCACCCCAAGGGTCCAGAAGTTCTGAGATGGTCCTTGGGGGGTGCGGACTACAACTCCCAGAATGCACTTGGTGCAAACTCCTTTTTGGCCACTGGACAGTGGTCAGCTGGTCGCTTTCTTCAGGAGTTGGTGCAGGGGACTCTGGATAGCAATTTTTCACCTGTAGCAAACAGGGAGTCCCTCCTTGAACCAGTTGAAGCCAGGCAAAGTCCTTCTTGTGGTGAAGCCCAAGTGTGCAGCTGGTGCAGTCCTTCTGAGTGCAGGTTCCAGGTGCAGGCCAGGGGTCCAGCAGGGCAGTCCTTCTTCTTCTGTTGTTCTTCCTTGTTGGATGTGGTAGGGAACTGAGGTGTGGGTGCAGGTCTGCCAGTTTTATCCTTGCCCCTGGGTGAAAAGCAGGGGGGTCCTGGTTCTTCAATCAGGTGCAGGGACCTTCCCCCTGTGATGACCACTTCCTGGGAAGTGTGGCAAAAATCAATCCCAGGAGGCAACATTCTCTAAAAATCCATCATGGCTGAATCTGATTTTTGGAGGTTACATCTGGCTGAGCCCACCCACTGGTGTGGCTAAAAATCATAAACACACCCCTCTCCTGCCCTCTCCTAATCTAATCAAGGGGGCACCTAGTTGTCTGGGGTTGCAGGATGTGGGGGTGTTGCTGGTTGCTCCAAATGTCCTTCTCTGCCTCTGAATACCAGTTTGGCAGCCCTCCCCCTTCCTGCCTCACCATCTGCTGAGGGGAGATTCCCTCCCACAGGCACATTCCTTTGTGTGAAGCCAGGCCACTTCACACCTCATCAAGGCAGCTTGGTCAAGCTGCTCAAGGCTGGCCAATCGGAGCACAGCAGCAAAAACAATGCAGGGCTGAAATTGGCAACTTTTCAGGTAAAGTTTCAAACTCTTTACCTGAACAAGTTATATTAAATCCCACAACTGGAAGTTGTGGGATTTATTACAACAATTAATTTGATACCAAACTCTTGGTATGCATCATTTAAGGAGACTTTAAAAATTAAAATAAAGTCTCCCCATTCTAGCCTATGAAGGCCATTTACTACAATGAGGGAAAAACGAATTTGGCTGTTTTTACCTCACCAGGGCTTATAAAACTATTTTTATAAAGTCCCTGCTTATAGTTACATGGCACCCAGCCCTAGGGGCACATAGGGCACATCTTAGGGGTGACTTATATGTAAAAATAAGGCAGTTTGAGACTTTGGAACTACTTTTAATTCCAAAGTCGAATTTGCATATAACTTTAATTTAAAAGCAGCCAGCAAGGCAGGCCTGCCTTTAAAATGACACTGGGCACCTCAGCAGTGCACCTATGGGTGCACTACCTATGCTGTGGTCCCTAAACCTACATGCCCTACCATATACTAGGGACTTATAGGTAGGTTAACTTAGCCAATTATAATTAGCCTAATTTGCATTTTACACAGAGCACAGGCCCTGGGACTGGTTAGCAGTACCCAGGGCACCATCAGAGTCAGGAAAACACCAGCAAAAAGTGGAAAATGGGGGCAAAAAGTTAGGGGGCCTCTGCAATCAGCCCTGTTTTCTCACAGAAAACATGTCACAGAAAATGTAGATGGCGGTAAATTTGAGGCAGTTGTTTGTGATGGCTGTTTGTTATGACACAGCAAAGACAGTATAATTAGCCATAGAAAACTGAGTTGCCAAACTGTTTAAAAAAGATAGGGGCATATTTAGGAGCCCCTTGTGCCATTCTAATGCCACATTAGCGTCATGTTTTATGCTAATGTGGCATTAGAAGGCCAAAAATGCTGCGTCATAATTACAAAGTGGCACAATGCATGCATTGTGCCACTTTGTAACCCTTTGCACTTTATTATGCCTGTGCCAGGCGTAATGTATGCAAAGGGGGGCGTTCCCCCATTATGGGGACAATAAAAAAGCACAAGGAAATATGAGAAATTTCCTTGCATCGTTATTTTGGCAATTTTTTAAAACACTTTTTGAGCAAGTGTCAAAAGGGGGCATGCCTTTGTATACAATGGGCCCCTAGGTACTCTGCAGGACTAGCGCCAACATTTTGGTGCCACTCCTGCAGGGTACATCAATAGCATCAAAAAGAAAGGCGCTATTGCTCCTACCCTGTGCCACGGTGTGCCGTATTTTAAATATGGTGGACATGTGGTGGCAGTAGTGTTGGTGCTAAAGTGCGCAAGAAAAGTGGCTCTGCACTGTGTGCAGCCCCACTTTTCTTAAATATGCCCCAGGGTTTTTCTATTTGGCATTTTCCAAATTTATCCAGGGAAGCATGCCATTAAGTGCTGAGAGTGCTGAAACACTTCAAGCTTTCAATCATTGATGAGGTGAGCATGGTCTCAAACTTAATACATGCCTTTGTACATTTGAGAACTCAGTAGACTCTCAGAACAGACTACCATGTCCTATTGGAAGAAAAACACTTGATTTCTTTTGGAGGTCTACTGCAACTTACATCTGCCAAACGACAACCTGTGTTCAAAACACTGCTTTATTATGAACTCTTAATTTTTGGGAAGCATTGTAAATGCGAATATTTGATTAAACTTCAAATACTAGGAATTGTGTGCCTAATGCGTACATGTAACGCAGCGCTCAGACCCGGTGTCTCTTTCTGTCCTCGCGGATGGAACGCGCTACCGATACACGGAGTGCCATTCCCTGCGTTTTTTGACTACACATTCTGGGAAGCATATATTTCGCTCCCGGTTGCGCTACACTTACCTGTAGCTCTTTTTCCTTCTTTTTGTTGTTGGTGGTGGGTTTGTCTGGTCTTTTTATCTGTCTCTGTCCATGTTGTGTCCATCTTGTCTTCTTCATGTTTTTGTCCCAGCATGCTCTGTTTTTCTTTTATACTACTTTCGTTTTCCTATACTGGTCTATGGGCTCTTCCTAACTCAAGATGGTGTTCTTTCCTTTTACTGTGATGTCACTTACCTTTTTTCAGTATATAAGTCAGTCAGTCTTGTTCCACCTTGTGTTGCAGACACTTTCTTCTGGTTGTGGTGTTCGCTCCTGTTCTTTGTTCCTGCTTTTTGCCTTGGGAGATTTTTGCCTGTTCTTTGTTGCTGCTTTTTGCCTTGGGAGATTTTGCCTAATTTTGTTTTCCTGTTGTCAAGTCCTGCTTTTTCTTGTTTTTCTTCAGGAGTTCCTGTTTGAGGTTTTTTCCCCAGTGTTAGGGTTTTTTTCCCTCTGGGACTCCTTCTGGAAGGTACAGTCTGCTTTGGCGTAGCCTGTCAAGCGACACCGTGGCTGCTAGAAAGGGTCGCCCTTATCTGGGAGTATCCAGAACCTGTATAAGACTTGGTGTATTCGCCAACCCGGAATCCAGAGGTAAGAAGTCCAGCGCAGTACATAACAGTACACTAGAGGAGTGTGCTTCTTTTAACAAAGAATTGTTGCAATTGGAGAAAGAAGAAATTTGGACTTGACAGCAGTAGGCAAAATGAAACACCCGGAAGCGTAGTATACAAAGTGCCCCCTGGGTGCAATTAGTGTTTGCGCCCATTTTGCCTTCCCCCAGGGCACTTTTGTATTACAGAAGGGGCAGCATACATTTGGGTGGCCCCTTCTGTAATACAGATAGCGCTAGCGCACATATATGCTGTAATACCGATGTGGGTTCAGAGGCAAACATGCCTTTAGAAGGCACACTAAAAGTGTGCCACAAAAAAGGTTGTGCACTGAAAGGCAGTCCTCTGGAGGGAAGAAAAGTGGTCCCCTGGACCCCCCAGGCATCCCCTTGCAAGCAGGTGCAGTGACCCACTACATCCTACTGCAAGGGGGTCTCTAATTCCTCTGAAAAGTGCAGGTGAGTTTTCGCTGGCAAAAAGGGAAACAGAAACATGAAGCAGCTTTTAAACAGCTGTTCTATATTTCTCTTGAATGAGCTGCCCCATTCTTTCTAAAAGGGTGACCTTTCTCTATTTGCACCCTGCACCTCTACTTTAAGGAGCACCGTGGCACAAAGAGGGAAAGTGCACCCTAAAGGTAATATAGGCCCAGGGATTCACAGTATGTTAGGACTTGCACTCACACACGCACGCTTCTTGCTTCACTCTCACAAAATAAATCAGCATGTATGGAGAACAATGAAACATGCCATGAAATGTTTACAGCACAGCACTTCCCTGTAACTTGTGAGGAACACTACAGTGCATGTTTGTTTATATTGATAAAAACAAGTGTTGTTCCATTTGTGAACTGTGTGCCAAGTGGTTTATGGAGACATTGAATTCCTTCATATGAATCATCAGAAGTGTTTGATGACTCATCACCAGCATGAGTGTGCTGACTCATCACCAGAATTCAATCATATGAATCATCAGAAGTGATTGATGACTCATCACCAGCATGTGTCTGATGACTCATCACCAGTCTATAAATAGAACTGCCAAGGTGTTTCCTTGCCAAGGTGTTTCCTTGCTTGGCTTTGAGTCTTTCTTCGCTTGCAGTTTCCGTGATTCTTTCTGGAGTCGTCATTTCAATGCGAGGCTTCGTCGGAGCTCTCTCTCTGGAGCGGATTACTTTTGCAGCAGCTGGAGAATTTATGAACAGTATTCCATCTCCCTCAAATAATGGAAAACATTCCAGGAGAAGTTGGTTCATGATTAATCCCCCTCTTGTTCCCCTCTTTTCACCCTTCTTGAGGTTAGTGATCTTTTGGTGCATTATTAAAAACATTTGGCAATGCTGAGAAAACCGTGATACAAGACTATTTTCCAAAGACAGCTTGAGAAGTATTTTTAAAGGCAGCATTGAAGTTAAGTGTTGTGAACTCCTGAAAGCATCGCTCGATATCTATGCAAAATTAGACTTTTTTCTGATTATTTTTGGAGTTAGTCTATTTTGTGAAAATGAATAACAAAAGACAAATCCATAAATTTGATTTTATAACGATTTTGTTGTGAGTGGACATGGTCTTGTCACAGTGTTCCTAAAATTAAATGTTACAAGCAAAACTGGATTAATTGGAAAAATCTATTTTATGAACTGCAGGATTAGAGAAATGTTTAAGTATTTGGAAGAACTGTAGAGTAATTTTGCGTTAAACCTAAAATTTTGAGGAAAGATTATTTAATATTGCTGTTGGTAAAGATATTGACTTCTTTAGCTTTCCTAATAGGAATGAGGTGGAATACTTAGCAATTACATTTGATCAGAAAAATATAATGAAGCAGATTGGAAGGCCCATTGTACATTTTTCGCTTGTGAAAGACATATGTGTTTATCGGAAACAGTTTCCAGATTATCTAGCATAGAATGTTACCATCGAGAAATCTAAAGGTTTAGGTGTTGATGCAACATTTACTACTATTGGTAGTACAGTGTTTGAGGAAGATATGCCATATGTAACTTCCACCTGAAGAACTTTGCTCTTTGAATCCTGCAAAGTTTGTAGATATTTTAACCACAGATTAAAAGCTATGCTCTCCTTCATCCACAACAAACAAACCTCCACCTCCTGACACAGTTACTGATTTCTTTTAGCATAAAGACTAATAAGCAAGAGGTGTTCCTCATATTAATATGCTGTTGTGGATCAAAGATGCGCCAAAATTTGAAACTGACCTAGATAAGTCTATACTTTCTTTCATAGAACAGGATGTTACATGTAGCATTCCAAAACACAATGAGGAAAAGGTCCTAAAACAGCATGTTTTGCATTTTCAATCACATAGATGTGGGAAGTACTGTCAGCAGAAATACAGAGCAAAAGAAAACTTTGACATAAAACGCTGTTTTAGATTTCCAAGACCTGTTATTTCAACAGTTTTTTTTTGTCTGCAGTGAGACATGCACTTACTCGAAAATCACCCAAAAACACATTTAACCTGAGAAGAACAGAGGCTTCAAAATATATCAATGACTACAATCCTGTCATTCTGAAAATGTCAAATGGCAAAATGGGTATTCAATTTGTGACAGGCAACCCTATTGCTGTTGCTTGCTATGAAATGTCAAAATCTGAGAAGACGGAGATGAAAGATATGTGGTAAGAGATTTCTGCTGAACAAAGAAATTGTACAGCTTCATTTTGAAGATGCTTTCACACAGGGATTGTATCCTATAAGTGCTGTGATTGGTTGAGTTCAGTTTGTTTATACTCTAAATCAAAAGAAATGATTTGGGTGAGTCAAGGCCTAGCATGTACACAAAATAGAGTGTTAAGTCTTTTCCAGAAATTCAATACCTTGCAGGATTTGACCCAGAAAATACAGACCTTGTAAAAACAACATGTTGGAGACTTACTATTCAAAAAAGGAGTGTGCCTCTTCAAATTATTTGTCTTTATGAAATATTTCAAAACTACAGATATAGAAATAATGTTACAGAAAATGTAGATGGCGGTAAATTTGAGGCAGTTGTTTGTGATGGCTGTTTGTTATGACACAGCAAAGACAGTATAATTAGCCATAGAAAACTGAGTTGCCAAACTGTTTAAAAAAGGGAGGGGTATATTTAGGAGCCCCTTGTGCCATTCTAATGCCACATTAGCGTCATGTTTTATGCTAATGTGGCATTAGAAGGCCAAAAATGCTGCGTCATAATTACAAAGTGGCACAATGCATGCGTTGTGCCACTTTGTAACCCTTTGCACTTCATTATGCCTGTGCCAGGCGTAATGTATGCAAAGGGGGGCGTTCCCCCATTATGGGGACAATAAAATAGCACAAGGAAATATGAGAGATTTCCTTGCATTGTTATTTTGGCAATTTCTTTAAACACTTTTTGAGTGAGTGTCAAAAGGGGGCATGCCTTTGTATACAATGGGCCCCTAGGTACTCTGCAGGACTAGCGCCAACATTTTGGTGCCACTCCTGCAGAGTACATCAATAGCATCAAAAAGAAAGGCGCTATTGCTCCTACCCTGTGCCATGGTGTGCCGTATTTTAAATATGGTGGACATGTGGTGGCAGTAGTGGTGGTGCTAAAGTGCGCAAGAAAAGTGGCTCTGCACTGTGTGCAGCCCCACTTTTCTTAAATATGCCCCAGGGTTTTTCTATTTGGCATTTTCCAAATTTATCCAGGGAAGCATGCCATTAAGTGCTGGGAGTGCTGAAACAGTTCAAGCTTTCAATCATTGATGAGGTGAGCATGGTCTCAAACTTAATACATGCCTTTGTACATTTGAGAACTCAGTAGACTCTCAGAACAGACTACCATGTCCTATTGGAAGAAAACACTTGATTGCTTTTGGAGGTCTACTGCAACTTACATCTGCCAAACGACAACCTGTGTTCAAAACACTGCTTTATTATGAACTCTTAATTTTTGGGAAGCATTGTAAATGTGAATATTTGATTAAACTTCAAATACTAGGAATTGTGTGCCTAATGCGTACATGTAACGCCGCGTTCAGACCCGGTGTCTCTTTCTGTCCTCGCGGATGGAACGCGCTACCGATACTCGGAGTGCCGTTCCCTGCGTTTTTTGACGACACATTCTGGGAAGCATATATTTTGCTCCCGGTTGCGCTACACTTACCTGTAGCTCTTTTTCCTTCTTTTTGTTGTTGGTGGTGGGTTTGTCTGGTCTTTTTATCTGTCTCTGTCCATGTTGTGTCCATCTTGTCTTCTTCATGTTTTTGTCCCAGCATGCTCTGTTTTTCTTTTATACTACTTTCTTTTTCCTATACTGGTCTATGGGCTCTTCCCAACTCAAGATGGTGTTCTTTCCTTTTACTGTGATGTCACTTACCTTTTTTCAGTATATAAGTCAGTCAGTCTTGTTCCACCTTGTGTTGCAAACACTTTCTTCTGGTTGTGGTGTTCGCTCCTGTTCTTTGTTCCTGCTTTTTGCCTTGGGAGATTTTTGCCTGTTCTTTGTTGCTGCTTTTTGCCTTGGGAGTTTTTTGCCTGTTCTTTGTTCCTGCTTTTTGCCTTGGGAGATTTTGCCTAATTTTGTTTTCCTGTTGTCAAGTCCTGCTTTTTCTTGTTTTTCTTCAGGAGTTCCTGTTTGAGGTTTTTTTTCCCAGTGTTAGGGTTTTTTTCCCTCTGGGACTCCTTCTGGAAGGTACAGTATGCTTTGGCGTAGCCTGTCAAGCGACACCGTGGCTGCTAGAAAGGGTCGCCCTTATCTGGGAGTATCCAGAACCCGTAGAAGACTTGGTGTATTCGCCAACCCGGAATCCAGAGGTAAGAAGTCCAGCGCAGTACATAACAGTATACTAGAGGAGTGTGCTTCTTTTAACAAAGAATTGTTGCAATTGGAGAAAGAAGAAATTTGGACTTGACAGCAGTAGGCAAAATGAAACACCCGGAAGCGTAGTATACAAAGTGCCCCCTGGGTGCAATTAGCGTTTGCACCCATTTTGCCTTCCCCCAGGGCACTTTTGTATTACAGAAGGGGCAGCATACATTTGGGTGGCCCCTTTTGTAATACAGATAGCGCTAGCGCACATATATGCTGTAATACCGATGTGGGTGCAGAGGCAAACATGCCTTTAGAAGGCACACTAAAAGTGTGCCACAAAAAAGGTTGTGCAATGAAATGCAGTCCTCTGGAGGGAAGAACAGTGATCCCCTGGACCCCCCAGGCATCCCCTTGCAAGCAGGTGCAGTGACCCACTACATCCTACTGCAAGGGGGTCTCTAATTCCTCTGAAAAGTGCAGGTGAGTTTTCGCTGGCAAAAAGGGAAACAGAAACATGAAGCAGCTTTTAAACAGCTGTTCTATATTTCTCTTGAATGAGCTGCCCCATTCTTTCTAAAAGGGTGACCTTTCTCTATTTGCACCCTGCACCTCTACTTTAAGGAGCACCGTGGCACAAAGAGGGAAAGTGCACCCTAAAGGTAATATAGGCCCAGGGATTCACAGTATGTTAGGACTTGCACTCACACATGCACGCTTCTTGCTTCACTCTCACAAAATAAATCAGCATGTATGGAGAACAATGAAACATGCCATGAAATGTTTACAGCACAGCACTTCCCTGTAACTTGTGAGGAACACTACAGTGCATGTTTGTTTATATTGATAAAAACAAGTGTTGTTCCATTTGTGAATTGTGTGCCAAGTGGTTTATGGAGACATTGAATTCCTTCATATGAATCATCAGAAGTGTTTGATGACTCATCACCAGAATTCAATCATATGAATCATCAGAAGTGATTGATGACTCATCACCAGCATGTGTCTGATGACTCATCACCATTCTATAAATAGAACTGCCAAGGTGTTTCCTTGCCAAGGTGTTTCCTTGCTTGGCTTTGAGTCTTCCTTCGCTTGCAGTTTCCGTGATTCTTTCTGGAGTCGTCATTTCAATGCGAGGCTTCATCTGAGCTCTCTCTCTGGAGCGGATTACTTTTGCAGCAGCTGGAGAATTTATGAACAGTATTCCATCTCCCTCAAATAATGGAAAACATTCCAGGAGAAGTTGGTTCATGATTAATCCCCCTCTCGTTCCCCTCTTTTCACCCTTCTTGAGGTTAGTGATCTTTTGGTGCATTATGAAAAACATTTGGCAATGCTGAGAAAATCGTGATACAAGACTATTTTCCAAAGACAGCCTGAGAAGTATTTTTAAAGGCAGCATTGAAGTTAAGTGTTGTGAACTCCTGAAAGCATCGCTCGATATCTATGCAAAATTAGACTTTTTTCTGATTATTTTTGGAGTTAGTCTATTGTGTGAAAATGAATAACAAAAGACAAATCCATAAATTTGATTTTATAACGATTTTGTTGTGAGTGGACATGGTCTTGTCACAGTGTTCCTAAAATTAAATGTTACAAGCAAAACTGGATTCACTGGAAAAATCTATTTTATGAACTGCATGATTAGAGAAATGTTTAAGTATTTGGAAGAACTGTAGAGTAATTTTGCGTTAAACCTAAAATTTTGAGGAAAGATTATTTAATATTGCTGTTGGTAAAGTTATTGACTTCATTAGCTTTCCTAGTAGGAATGAGGTGGAATACTTAGCGATTACATTTGATCAGAAAAATATCATGAAGCAGATTGGAAGGCCCATTGTACATTTTTCGCTTGTGAAAGACATATGTGTTTATCGGAAACAGTTTCCAGATTATCTAGCATAGAATGTTACCATTCATAAATCTAAAGGTTTAAGTGTTGATGCAACATTTACTACTATTGGTAGTACAGTGTTTGAGGAAGATATGCCATATGTAGCCTTATCTTGAGCTAAGGCATTGTCCGCTTTGTTTCTAGTTGCATTTGATGACAGCTAAGTACATACAGATCAAACTTGTGTAGAAGAATGCAACCGATTAAGAAGTCCACATTTAGGACAGTATCCAGTTTATAAGAAAAGCACCATCTATCCAAAGCGAAAACTTTCAAAGGAGTGTAGTAATGTAAAAGGAAATGAAAGAGAAGATGGAAGTTGTTAAGAAAAAAAATGTACAATGTGGGTGATATTCTTGGTTACCAGTTGTCAAACCCCTTTGGTGTCAACCGCTATGCTAATGTTGTTCTAAACATATTCTTGGCATTACCTCATGTTGTATATGCAATTGAACAGAAACAACAAAAGACATTGGTGGTCATTATGACATTGGCGGTCTATTCCGAAGACCGCTGTGGTGACGGCCGCCAACAGACGCCGCGGAGGGGGTAACCCGCTCACCAGATTATGGCACACAAACACAAAAATGACAGAAAACTGCCACAACCACACGTCCGTGAGACCCAACGAAGGCGAAAAACTGTTGGACCCATCAACCACACCTGTACGCCAGCAAAACACCGCCCTCCAAATTATGATCCACGAATTGCCACAGTGGACATTCAACGGCGGTTACCCATTGCCAGTGCACACCACCGCAGTGGAATTGGGCGCCCATCACCACTACAAGCCAACATTGGCCAGTTCAAAAACCTCACACCTGACACATAAACACACACCTCATACACCCACCAACAGCACTATGAACCCATAATCCCATGCAAACACAAAAAGACTGCCACACCTTGCCAGGCCAATATCTTACAGAACTGCACACACACACCAAATCCACCTATACATCCATCACGCATCACACACCACACACACTACCACAATACTGAACACCCTTTGCACAGCACACAATATGCATGTCGCCACAAAAGCACCCCCGTTTCACAGATGAGGAGTTGCAGGTGATGGCAGAGGAAATCATCAGAGTAGAGCCACATCTGTTTGGTGCACAGGTCCAGCAGATCGCCATTGCCAGGAAGATGGCGCTATGGAGGAGGATCGTAGACAGGGTGAACTCCGTGGGACAATATCCACGCACAAGGGACGACATGCAAAAGAGGTGGAACAAACTAGGGGAGAGTCCATTGCATCAAGGCCACAGGTCGCCATCATGACGACTGGCGGTGGACCACCACCTCCCCCCCACAGCTGACAGCATGGGAGGAGCAAGTCATGGCAATCCTGCATCCTGAGGGCCTCCCTGGAGTCACAGGAGGGCTGGACATGGGTAAGTCACCATTACTATCATACCTCCACCAATTCCTGCATGGCATGTTACCCTCTCATCCCGACTCCCCACACTCCCACCCCACCCCACACAGTGTGCCACCCCAATGACCATACGTAAATCTGTACCCCTGCATGCTCTAGCCACTGCAGGCACCCCCCTACTAGCACTGCATGCACATCCACCAGCAATGCTTAGACAGCATGTAGTACTACCAATCCCACAATCCAACACCAGGGCCACAGCAACCCAGTCGTCCACCAGAAGATGCCGTGAGTGATGACAGCAACTCTGGATGTCCCGAGCTGGATGAACTCCTTGGCCAATCTGGGACCACAGATCATTCAGCTTCCACATCCCACAGTCAGTCCACCACAGGGCCACCCTCCAACTCAAACACCACAACAGCCACCCAACGGCCACAATTCCCTGTCCCCAGGACACGTCGATCAATAGTGTGCCCACCTGCACAGGGACCCAAGTTGACACCACACAGGTAAGACGAAGAAGGTCCTGGTATAAGTGAAAGTGGGCAAACCGTTCAGGAGACACAGGCACAGGGGGCCAGGGACAATGGGAGGCCAGCTGTGCACCGCGTGTGAACAGTCGATACCAATGATGCACATATTAATTTCTAACATTAGTACTAACAGTAGGAAATAGCAACCGCCTGTCCTGCATGCAGGGACAGGTGGAAGTGACCTCACTCCGCTGACGTTAGGAGTCATGGTGGAAGGCAGTTAGTACCCCTGTGCTATTCCTCATTGGCTAACATGATGGTCTATGGAGTACAGGAACCAATTATGATTAACACCGGCAATGACGGTTGTTGGACCTGGCTTTTTGACGGGGACATCCCCAAACTTTTTGCCTCCTTCCTCCTATTTTTTCTGACCTGTTGTTGTTGGCTTTTGACCTCTGGGCACTTTACCACTGCTAACCAGTGCTAAAGTGCATATGCTCTCTGTGTAAATTGTACTACTGATTGGTTTATCCATGATTGACTATTTAATTTACTTGTAAGTCCCTGGCAGAGTGCACTACATGTGCCTAGGGCAGGTAGATTAAATGCTACTAGTGGGCCTGCAGCACTGGTTGTGCCACCCACCTCAGTAGCCCCTTAACCCTGTCTCAGGCCTGCCATTGCAAGGCCTGTGTGTGCAGTTTCACTGCCACTTCGACTTGGCATTTAAAAGTACTTGCCAAGCCTAGAACTCCCCTTTTACTACATACAAGTCATCCCTAATGTGTGCCCTAGGTAACCCCTAGAGCAGGGTGCTGTGTAGGTAAAAGGCAGGACATGTACCTGTGTAGTTATATGTCCTGGTAGTGTAAAACTCCTAAATTCGTTTTTACACTACTGTGAGGCCTGCTCCTTTCATAGGCTAACATTGGGGCTGCCCTCATACACTGTTGAAGTGGCAGCTGCTGATCTGAAAGGAGCAGGAAGGTCATATTTAGTATGGCCAGAATGGTAATACAAAATCCTGCTGACTGGTGAAGTCGGATTTAATATTACTATTCTAGAAATGCCACTTTTAGAAAGTGAGCATTTCTTTGCACTAAAATCGTGTTGTGCCCTTCAATCCACGTCTGGCTAGGTTTAGTTGACAGCTCCTTGTGCATTCACTCAGACACACCCCAAACACAGCCTCACTTGCATACATCTGCATTTTGAATGGGTCTTCCTGGGCTGGGAGGGTGGAGGGCCTGCCCTCACACAAAGGACTGCCACAACCCCTACTGGGACTCTGGCAGACAGGATTGAGCTGAAAGGGGGCTTGGTGCATTTCTTAGAGACTCTTTGAAGTCACACCCACTTCAAAGGCACAACTTAGTATAAAACAGGGCCTCTGCCCTACCTCATCAGACACTTGCTGGAGAAGAAACCTGAACCAGAAACTACATCCTGCCAAGAAGAACTGCCTGGCTGCTCAAAGGACTCACCTGTCTGCTTTCTACAAAGGACTGCTGCCTTGCTGTTGCCCTGCTGCCTTGCTGAACTCTTGTCTGGCTGTGAAAGTGCTCTGCAAGGGCTTGGATAGAGCTTGCCTCCTGTTCCTTGAAGTCTCAGGGCCAAAAAGACTTCTCTCTTTTACTTGGACGCTCCGTGCGCCGAAAATTTCGACGCACAGCTTGTTTCGCGGCGAGAAAAACGCCGCACTCCGACGCTGATCAACGCGACGCTCTGGGGACGATCGAAGATCCGACGCACGGCCTCGCAAGGACAACGCTGCCCGACCTCTAGAGGAGAAATCGATGCGACGCCTGCCGTGAGATCGTAATTTCAACGCGCAGCCCCGCAGATCGAAGTCTAGAGGAGAAATCGACGCGACGCCTGCCGTGAGATCGTAATTTTGACGCGCAGCCCCGCAGACCGACGCACAGCCGGAGAACAAGCAGGAAAATCCACGCACAGACCCGGGACATCTGGTAATCCCCGCGATCCACAGAAAGAGACTGTCCACGCGCCGGAAAACGACGCCGACTTCCCCGCGTGGAAAATAACGACGCAAGTCCGTGTGTGCTGAGGAGAAATCGACGCCCACACCAGTTTTCCACGCACCTCTTCTCCTGTGGCCCTCTGAGGAGATTTTCCACCAGAAACCAGGTACTTGTGCTTGAAAGAGACTTTGTTTATATTCTAAAGACTTAAGACACTTTCTATCACTTTTCAGTGATATCTTTACAAATTCGTATTGCAACTTTGATAATTTTGACCTGAAGATACCCAGATAAATATTATATATTTTTCTAAATACTGTGTGGTGTATTTTTGTGGTGTTATGCTATGGTGTTGTATGATTTATTGCACAAATGCTTTACACATTGCCTTCTAAGTTAAGCCTGACTGCTCGTGCCAAGCTACCGGAGGGTGAGCACAGGCTGATTTTGGATTGTGTGTGACTTACCCTGACTAGAGTGAGGGTTCTTGCTTGGACAGCGGGCAACCTGACTGCCAACCAAAAACCCCATTTCTAACAACGGTGTTCACCGCCGTGGATGTGACCGTCATTTTCTTTCTACCACTTGACTTGATTCCTGACTCTGCATGGTTCTCCATTGCATGTGCTGCTGTGACCTGAGTCTGGAACCTGTGATGACCCATGCTTCAGGGGAAAGGGACCCAACCTTCACATCCAAGGAGTTGGAGAAGCTTGTGGATGGGGTCCTACCCCTGTATGGGCAGTTGTATGGGCCTCCAGACCAACAGGTGAGTACATCATGGGTACGTTGGATGCGACATAGCTGCATGTAGATGTATGTGTGTGCTAGGAGTGTGTCATTGGGGAGGTTTGGCTACCCGCAATGTGTATGCAGATGTACAGGTCATGTGTGTGCTTGATGAGGGGCAAATGCAGTATGTGCGCCATTTGTGTGACCGACTGGATTGTATAGTTCATGGTGTCCTTCTGTCTGTCAGAGCCCATCAAAAGAAAGGGTTGTGGGGTGCCATCGCCAAGGAAATGTGGACCCTGGGAGTCCATAGTCGGCAGAACACCCACTGCAGGAAACGGTGGGAGGACCTGAGACACTGGTCTCAGAAGACCACAGAGACCCAGCTGGGGATGGCCTCCCAACTAGAAAGGGTGCCTGTCGGAGCCTGAACCCCCTAATGGCCTGCATATTGGTGGTGGCCAATCCTGAGTTGGATGGGCGTTTGAGGGCAGCACAGCAGCCACAAGAGGGTGAGTACAGACCGTGTGGTATTTTCTTTTTGTCACCTCGCATGTGGTTTGGGTGAAAGGTTCTAGTCAGTGGGTGCCCAATATGCTTCTTTAGCTTTTCAAGGGTGATCCTGCTTAGCTATGGAGGGTGGCATATATATATATAAGTAAGTAGCTGGCATACCCTAGCAGACATGGCTTAGTGATTCCCAGTAGGTGTGCAGATGGTAGTGTTTGGGTTCTTTACTGCTGTTGTAGCTAGGTAATGGTTTGTCACTGTGGTCCATACTGCACAATGTAAGTCCCAGTGAGTGATTGAGATGTCTATGCCATATGTGCTATTGTTGCAGTGACTGACACTGTGCTCCCTTTCTTTCACCCCATCCTCTCTCCTTTTCTCATCCTTGTGTGCATTAGCATCATCTGGCGAAGGCATAGGGGCACCGGCAAGTGGGGGAGCTGCAGCCCATGGGACCCAGGAGGCGGAGAGCACAGACTCTGAGGGGACCAGTGGGTTGGAGGGTGAGGGAAGCATCATGGGGGAAACAGGAGCCACAACTACATATTCCGCCTCCGATGAAAGTTCCCTGGTGGTCGCGGACCCCTCTTTGGGACCCCAACTATGTTGTCTTCTGCCACCCCCCTGTACCAGCACTGCCCTCTCAGTAGCCCCCCACCCATTTGCCCATGCCAGCTCACCCAGGAGGGTGGGCGCATCCTTCGTCCCAGGCAACTCAGGCCCTGCCCCGGTCAGCCCTGCTGCCCTCAGTGAGGAGGCTATTGACCTCCTGAGATCCATCTCTGTAGGGCAGTCAACCATAGTGAATGACAGCCAGGGGCTGGCATCCCAGATACAGCAATGAAATGCTTACCTGGAGGCCATTCACGGTGGCTTGGCTACCCTACAGAGATCAGTTCAGGCTCTGGCCTCCTCTCTGATGGCAGCCAGTGGACCTGGCTCTACCGTCCCCCTCCAACTACCTGTTCCCAGTCACACAGCCCTCTCCCCCAACCCATCCCACGCACACAATCTGACAAGCATGCACTCAAAACAACAGATAGGACTCGAACAGACAAACACAGGCACCACACTTCACTCCATAAACACACACACAGCTAACATTCAGATGCACATACTACAACAGCCACTGCTTCCACTATCTCCCCCTCCTCCTCCTTCCTCACAGTCACATCAACTCTCACACCTGCATGCACTGCATCATCAGTCCCTAATCCTGCCACCTTTACAGTCACCACAACAGCAGACACACAAACATGCACCCCACACACCACATGTGCAGTCGCCACTACCACAATCACCACCTCATGCAGCACACCCACCTCACTTGCAGAGACCACCAGAACATACATACACATGTCCTGTTTGTCCTCTCCCACCCTCTCTGTCCCTCCAAAGACACATAAACACTCCCACTCAGACATCCAACAGCGATCCACCTCACACATGCACGCTGTCCATGCACCTGCACCCAATACCAGCACACCTACTCCTCCTACAACCAATCTGTCTACCTCAACTCCCAAACATCCTCCCAAACCCTGCCGCATTGGTCCTAAAAGGCATTTCCTTTCTCACCTTGACCCCTACCCTCCCCCACCCCCCTCCTACCTGTAAAAGAAAGGTCCCACCCCTCCAGCCCAGTACCTCCAGCTCCCAGTCGACTCCTGTTCCTCCCCCTAAGACTACACCTGCCACTAAGGGGCAAAAGAGTGGCACTCCGGCTCCTGTCCCAAGGCCACTCCTCCGAACCCTAAACAGAAGGGCAAAGACACCCCCCTCCCAAACCCAAGCCCAAGGACCATCTCCCAAGAAGAACCCTTCCCACCCCCTAGTCCCCATGGCCCTTGAGGTGCCTGCCTACCATCTCCATGATGCCCCTGCCCAGTGGAGTGACTGGGCTGTCAGGAGTCAAGTTAGGCATTGGACGTTGCCCTGTGGCCTTTTGTTAACTTTGGACTGGCCAATGGCCCTTGCTGTACATATGTATAGATGTATAAATGTATATATTTTAGGATGCGGACGCGGTTCCAAACATAATTACAGTGGTCGGACCAAAGGTATGTGTACTGGCTTTCTTTGCTCCTGGGGTATGTTGATGTTAGTTAACTCTGCATATGGTTCTGGGTATGTGGTATGTGTTTGTGGTGTATGTTGTGCATGTGGGTGTGTCGCTCTCCCCTCCCTCCCTTGTGTGCTAGGCGGCTGTACTCATCGTCTTAGTTGGCGTCGGCGCTGCTGAACTGCCATCACGTGGTACAGCTTCCTAATAACTTCCAGTTCGGGTTCCATAGTGGCTGAGGAGTCCTCTGTGTCCCTGGAGGTGAGTGCCTCCTTTTATCTGATGTGTTTTTGCCAGGCTTTTGGTGTCGGTGATCCCGCCCCGGAAATCCTGGCAGTCAGCTTGGTCATTATATGGTGGGTGGGTTGTTGTCTTCCACCTGCCTGAAGATGGGTACCGCCGTGGTCAGTGGAGGGACCACACTGGCGGTTCAGGTGGTACTTTGGCTGTCTATGGGAGGGATCACCGCAATGGTCATAATTTGGCTGTCTTCACCGCTGGCCTGGTGACGGTACTTCTGCCATTGCCAGAGTGGCAGTCAGCTGACCGCCAGTGTCATAATGATGGCCATTGTGTTCTGCACTGTGCTTTCTGTTGCAATGTTTATGTAGTGATACGACTAAAACAAATTGTGCGTTACACATTTAAGATTTTGAAGATATATGTGGTGGATCTGAACAGTTTACATGAAACACTCAAAAAGATGCACAGGAGTTCTTAACTCCTTAGCTGCTGGGCCTGTCGCCACCCCCGTGCCAGTTATTTGGGGTAGATCGTGCTTAGGGCTCTATAACTTTTTTCCACATAAGGGGCCACATGTGCTAACATTAGGAATGCCACTTTTGTAATTGTGATTCTCTTCGAAAGGCAATTAGGAAATTGGAATTCCTAATGTATAAAACTCCATTGAGTTTCATTAGGGATTCCTAGAGGGTTGCAAATAGACCTACCTCATGCATATTAAAGAGATAGGTTGCAATTTGGGACCCATAAGGGATTACAGCTATCTCAGGGGTGTTGGCTTGTTGGGCTCAGCAGACCACGATGTCTGTAATTGCTTTTTAAAAAAAGCAATCCTTTTTTTATGTTAAATGAAGCCTGTTTTCCTTAAAATGGGATGCATCTAAAAATAAAGAAAATGAAACTTTTGCAGTTTGAGAGTAGGCAGTGGTCCATGGGACTACTGCTTGCTGCCAAAAATATTATTATTTACATTCTGAAAGGGGAACAGGTCCCGTGGGACCCATTCCTCTTTGTGAATGAGTTACCATCAATTTGAAAATGGTGGTCAAGTATTACTGTTTTGCGACCAGAATTTAGTCTCAAAAGAGTGATACATACCATATTGATTTGGTATTTGGAAGGGAAGCCCTGAACATACCCCTTCCAAATATTGAATTGGAAAAGCAAAATACAATTCGGTAACAAGTTATCAAATCACATTTTGCCTGTGGAACAGTGGAAAAAGCATTTTCTGGTTGCAAATGCCCCAATTAGCCTTTTGCAACCGGAAAAATGCTTTGTACATCTGGCCCAATGTATCCACACCAAGATGCATTATTTTTTCCCAAAGTCCTGGGGAGTGTCTGTGCTTTTTTCCTAAAAATGGCATCCACAAACAGTTTGGTGTACTAAACTCACCTTCTTCCCAGCTTTCAGGACATGCAGAGCTGAATCAAAAAAAAAATTGTACCACAGTTTTAGCATTTTTCTAAGAGGTTGCCTATTTTTTCTATTTTTTGTACTCTCAACCTACTTCCAGTTTGTGAAGGAAGCCTGCGTGAAACCTATGAGCAATCCAGAAAAGCTTTAGGTTTCTGAAAAGTAGGCAACATTCCAAATTCAGAAAGGGGTCATATGTTTAGATCCCTCAAGGTTTTCCCAAGGAAAATATCTTATGAAATAAAGAAATATTGAAAATGAATATGAAAAAAACTGGCCATTTGTGACAGCATTTTCATCTGTAACTTTTTGTCATAATTGCCGATAAACAAAAGCTATATACCATTACGTCTGCTACACCCTTCTGGTCTGGGGGATGTAGAGGGTTTGTAGGTTCTCCCATAACCTAAGGTACCCAAAGCCAACATCTGATCTTTACCGTATAATGGTTTTTCATCTAGTACCATGTATACACCAATTTTTATAGTGTAATAGGCATAGTGAAAAAGAGGTATCAAGTAAAGTTATGTATTTCTGAAATGGGCACAAGATCTGGAGTTTAGGACGAGTGGCTTTTTGTACATCTCTGAATTTGTGGGTACCTGGACACGTGTGTGATTCAGAGGGAATTTTTGAAAAATGTAATCTTTCTTATACACTGGATTGCATTTGAAAGACACAAATGCAGCAAAATCCAATTGGTAATAACAAATGTACTACTATTGTATGCTCCTGCAAGTCTCTCAATAACAATGGTACCTCAGTCGTGTGGGTATACCTAGTACCCGTGACAGTAAATGACCCAAAATATAACATGGACACAGTGCATTTTTCCACAACAAACTTACTCTTTTTATCCAATTTGGGTAGCTCTAGATTTTGGACCCTAGCTCAGCTGGCATCTAGAGAAATCTAGTCAAACTGTACATTTTGTTGCTTAGAAATTCTTTATTGAATTTTCATGAATTCTGTACACAAGCATATGTTGCTACAGAAAATATCCATGAAAGGAGAACAGTAGCTCAGAACAAATCAATAACTGTTAACAGTAATGAGGATGGGGAGAAATGGGGAGGGGGAGAGAAGGGAGGGAAGAGAAGAGGGAAAGTCTGTTTATAATGTGCACAATGTTGTTATTACTCATTCCTGCAGGTAGAGAAATTAAATTGCAATGGAGCCCCAACTATCCAAAAAGAAGGACCAGAGGGAGGCATGAATCCCTAAGGACATACATTGCAGGGCAGAACAGGGTTCAGTCATGATTGGTGTGAATATTGGGAGCAGAGAGAAGGTAGGGAGGAGCATACAAGGACGGGGAGTTTGAGGTGTCCAGACAGTCTGGAAGAGCCAAAGGCACGACATTATTGAGCAAGTGGAACACGGGCAATGTAGGGGGTACAGTGTGTGTAGGAAAGTACCATCTTGCCTGGCATGTTACCCCCATATTTCACTGTATATATGTTGTTTTAGTTGTATGTGTCACTGGGACCCTGTCAGCCAGGGCCCCAGTGCTCATAAGTGTGCCCTGTATGTGTTACCTGTGTGATGACTAACTATCTCACTGAGGCTCTGCTAACCAGAACCTCAGTGGTTATGCTCTCTAATTTATTTCCAAATTGTCACTAACAGGCTAGTGACCAATTTCACCAATTCACATTGGCATACTGGAACACCCCTATAATTCCCTAGTATATGGTACTGAGGTACCCAGGGTATTGGGGTTCCAGGAGATCCCTATGGGCTGCAGCATTTCTTTTGCCACCCATAGGGAGCTCTGACAATTCTTACACAGGCCTGCCACTGCAGCCTGAGTGAAATAATGCCCACATTATTTCACAGCCATTTTACACTGCACTTAAGTAACTTATAAGTCACCTATGTCTAACCTTTACCTGGTAAAGGTTGGGTGCTAAGTTACTTAGTGTGTGGGCACCCTGGCACTAGCCAAGGTGCCCCCACATTGTTCAGGGCAAATTCCCCAGACTTTTTGAGTGCGGGGACACCATTACACGCGTACACTATACATATGTCACTACATATGTATAGCGTCACAATGGTAACTCCGAACATGGCAATGTAACATGTCTAAGATCATGGAATTGTCACCCCAATGCCATTCTGGCATTGGGGAGACAATTCCATGATCCCCCGAGTTTCTAGCACAGACCCGGGTACTGCCAAACTACCTTTCCCGGGGTTTCACTGCAGCTGCTGCTGCTGCCAACCCCTCAGACAGGTTTCTGCCCTCCTGGGGTCCAGCCAGGCTTGGCCCAGGAAGGCAGAACAAAGGACTTCCTCAGAGAGAGGGTGTTACACCCTCTCCCTTTGGAAAAAGGTGTCAGGGCTGGAGAGGAGTAGCCTCCCCCAGCCTCTGGAAATGCTTTGATGGGCACAGATGGTGCCCATCTCTGCATAAGCCAGTCTACACCGGTTCAGGGATCCCCCAGCCCTGCTCTGGCACGAACCTGGACAAAGGAAAGGGGAGTGACCACTCCCCTGCCCTGCACCTCCCCTGGGAGGTGTCCAGAGCTCCTCCAGTGTGCTCCAGACCTCTGCCATCTTCGAAACAGAGGTGCTGCTGGCACACTGGACTGCTCTGAGTGGCCAGTGCCAGCAAGTGATGTCAGAGACTCCTTCTGATAGGCTCTTACCTGTGTTGCTAGCCTATCCTCCTTCCTAAGTAGCCAAACCTCCTTTTCTGGCTATTTAGGGTCTCTTCTTTGGGGAATTCTTTAGATAACGAATGCAAGAGCTCATCAGAGTTCCTCTGCATCTCTCTCTTCACCTTCTGCCAAGGAATCGACCGCTGACTGCTCTGGACGTCTGCAAAACCGCAACAAAGTAGCAAAGACGACTACTGCAACCTTGTATCGCTGATCCAGCCGCCTTCTCAACTGCTTTCCTGGTGCTGCATGCTGTGGGGGTCGTCTGCCTCCTCTCTGCAGTAGAAGCTCCGAAGAAATCTCCTGTGGGTCGACGGAATCTTCCCCCTGCAACCGCAGGCACCAAAAGACTGCATCACCGGTCCTCTGGGTCCCCTCTCAGCACGACGAGCGTGGTCCCTGGAACTCAGCAACTCTGTCCAAGTGACTCCCACAGTCCAGTGACTCTTCATTCCAAGTTTGGTGGAGGTAAGTCCTTGCCTCACCACGCTAGACTGCATTGCTGGGTACCGCGTGATTTGCAGCTGATCCGGCTCCTGTGTACTCTTCCAGGATTTCCTTTGTGCACAGCCAAGCCTGGGTCCCCGACACTCTAACATGCAGTGCACGACCTCCTGAGTTGTCCTCCGGCATCGTGGGACCTTCTTTTGTGACTTCGGGTGAGCTCCAGTTCACTCTTCTTCGTAGTGCCTGTTCCGGCACTTCTGCGGGTGCTGCTTGCTTCTGAGTGGGCTCCTTGTCTTGCTGGACGCCCCCTCCACGACGTGGGACAGCCATCCTCCAAAGGGGAAGTTCCTAGTTCTCTTCGTTTTTGCAGCATCCACAGCTTCTACCATCCGGTGGAAGCTTCTTTGCACCCTCAGCTGGCATTTCCTGGGCATCTGCCCACTCCCGACTTGAGTGTGACTCTTGGACTTGGTCCCCTTGTTCCACAGGTACTCTCGTCTGGAAATCCATTGTTGTTGCATTGCTGGTGTTGGTCTTCCTTTCTCACATAGGTTTGGGGTCCATTCGTGGTTTGCATTCCACTTCTAGAGTATATGGTTTGTGCTGCCCCTATAACTGTGTGCTCTCATTGCAATCTATTGTGACTGTACATTGCTTGCATTGCTTTCTATTGCTATTACTGCATATTTTTGGTATTGTGTACATATATCTTGTGTATATTTGTTATCCTCATACTGAGGGTACTCACTGAGATACTTTTGGCATATTGTCATAAAAATAAAGTACCTTTATTTTTAGTATATCTGTGTATTGTGTTTTCTTATGATATTGTGCATATGACACTAGTGGTATAGTGGGAGCTTTGCATGTCTCCTAGTTCAGCCTAAGCTGCTCTGCTAAGCTACTCTTTTCTATCAGCCAAAGCTGCTAGACACCTCTTCTACACTAATAAGGGATAACTGGACCTGGTGCAGAGTGTAAGTACCCCTTGGTACCCACTACAAACCAGGCCAGCCTCCTACAGTGTGGCACATAGAGAAGTAGGGGAAAAGTGGCTAAATTGGAGAGGAGGGCATAACTGTCATCATACTGGCAGGTATGAAAGAGGGATAGAGATGAGGGGAAGGGGGAGGGGAGGGGGAAAACCTGTGGAACTGAAATAGGGGGTTTGAGGGTAGAAAGGGAAAAGGAAGGAAAAGGAGTGGAAGGGGTGAAAATGGGTCAGCAGAGGAGATAGCAGAGGAGCCGCAAGCTCCTTCACAGGTGGGGAAGCAGAGTGGGCAAAGTGTGTTCAGGTTGAGGGGCTGTCTCTTGGGAGGGTGCCGAGGTCTGTTCGAAGAGTGCTGATTGGTCTTGCATGTGGTAAATGACATGCTCATGGGCTGCAGTCTGTATCATTAACTATTTCCATTCCTCTGGAGTTGGAGGAGTAGGGGATCTCCAGTGTCGCAGGATACAAATCTTAGCCATCGCAAGGGCTAAGTGTAGAAGACGGCACTGTGGCCCTGTCAGGTCAGAGGAGTCTCCAAAGTCATGAAGGAGGGGCATCTAAAGGGCCATAGAGTCCCCAACGTGTTCCCAAAATCCTCTAAAAGGGCTGGATCCAGGGGAATTCACAAAGAATGTGTGTAATATCACATCGATTAACTGAATCTCCAGTCATTAGCATACGACAGGAGGCCCGCACTATTGAGTTTTACCGTCGTCCAATGCCAGTCGTGTAGTGACGTCAACAGGCAGAACTTCAGCCTTGCTTCCTGTACACCCTCATCACCCTTATCTAGGGCCTCCGCAAGGTCCCACCAGTCTGCCTCCTCTATTGTCACCTGGAGTCAGGAGCACCATATAGTACGTAGACTGTGAGTAATAGGTGCTGAAAAGAGGTAGTTGGTGAGAACACCATATAAACCTGGCATCACTCCCTTAAAGCGGCTCCAGGTCTTAAGGTAGGATATCACAGGTGAGGATTGGAGGTTCCTGGGTTCTGTCCCGAGGCTGTTGGGTAGGCAGTGTTGTAGTTGTAGGTATCACCATTTCTGCTAGGTTTGTAGGCCGAATTATTCCTGCAGATGCTCAAAAGACTTGAGTCCATCATCATTTAGGAGTTGATCAAGGCTGTGGAGTCCTGCCATGCACCATTGAGACCAAGTGAAGGCCGCTCCTCAAATACATAGGCTATCATTACCCTATCAGGGGCCCGCCTATGGAGTCGGGTATTGACTCCCAAGAGATAGTTCCCTTTGTGCCATGCTTTGTGCATGGCTCAGAGCATTGAGTTGGCAGAGCGGGCTCTGGATGGGCTGTTGTTGTACAGAAGGCTAAGACCGCAGTTGTTCTGCCCGCCATATAGCTGTCGTTCTGCGGCTGCCCACTGTGGGGGATCTGGCATCTCAGGGAACAAAAATCTCAATTAGGACAGCTGCAGGGCTTGGGCATAATGTCCCACCGAGGGGATTCCCAGTCCTCCACTGAAGTGGTGTTCCATGAGCTTAGCTGGAGCCAACAAGGGGTAAGAGATACCCCACATAAAGGTACAAATCTCTGCATCTATCAAATGAAGAGTTGATAGGGGCACCATGAGTGGGAGCATGGCCAACACAATGTGTAACATAGTAGCGTGACCATCCTCTCTGCTTGCACTCTTCCCCACAGGGAGAAATTCCAGTGTGACCATTTCACAAAACTGAGCCGTGTACGGATATCAGTTGGTCAAGGTTATCTATCATCATGCCGTCAAGAGATGAGAATCCTCAAATATTTCAAATACAAAGATTTCCACTGGAAAGGAAAGCCATGTACTACCACCCTTGTGGTGACAATGGAGAGGAGCAGTGCATCTCATTTTTCCCAGTTCACCTGGTAACCTGAAATAAGTGCAAAGTCGTCTATGATTTGTAACAGTTGGAAGGGAGCACTAGAGGTCCGTTAGTGTTAGTAATATATCATCTGCTTATAGACAGACTTTGGATTCCCCTCTGCGGAGTGGTACACTAGTAATTTGGGTAGCGCACCGAATAGTGGCCGCTAAGTGTTCTAAGATCAGTAGGAAGAGTTAGGATGAAAGAAAGCAGTCTAGTCTCGTCCCCCACTGCATAGAAAATTGATCTGATAAGAATCCTCCACAGTTTATTTGGGCCGTCAGATGCTCATAGACCAGATGAACCTTGGCCATTAATTGGTTGCGCAGGCCAAACTTCTGCAGCGTAGCAAATCGATAGTCCCATTTTATGCGATGAAACACCTTTTCCATGTCAAGAGAGAGGGCAATGGCTTCACTTGGCAAGTCCCTGGCTTCTCAAAGGGCATGGGCAAGGGTACGAAGATGATTTCTGGAGGAGTGCCCCAGAACAAAGCCCACCTGTGTTTGGTGTATTAGAGATGGATGGACTTTACAGAGACAGGCGGCTAGGACTCCGGCTAAGATTTTCGCAGCTTCATTCAGTAGCTAGATGGGGTTTATAACTGTCACAGTGGAAGGGGTCTTTCCCGGGCCTAGGGATCACTGCTATCACAGCTCTGTTGGAAAGAGAGCCCAAGGATCCTTCACGACTAGCCTATGCATTGGAGTGCATCTTACGCCTTGGACGTATAAAGTTATTTAAGTGGTACCCGGGCTTGTTTCCAGATGTCGGTGCATGAGGAGTGATGGCTGAGCTGTGTAAAGGCAGGTAAGGCGCACAATAAGGTCCTCGAGTTCGAGTTAGGGTGCCACTGCTTCTTTGACAGCTATAGACGTGTCCTGCCTCATAGTGTGGCTTTAGCAGCTGCCCACAGTACCATCTGTAATTGGTGACATGTGACTGGAGTTGATGCTTCCCCTGTGGTGTGCGGTAGCGATGTATGGCCAGTCGCCAGGGGTTATAGCTCGGAGAAGTAAGGCCTGTGTCCATTGTCAGGAGGACCAGACCATGGTCGGAAAGTGCGGCCAGCAGGATTATTGAGTCTCAGGTAGAGGCTGCCACGTTTGAGAGACTAGGAAGTAGTCCAGGCTGAACTGGGTATCATGCACAGAGGAAAGAAGGTGTATTGTTTCCGATGGATGGGTAGGCCTCCAGAAGTCAACCATGTCATGGTCAGAAGTTGTTCCCTCAAGAGGGTCCTGTCTGCATTATTACACACATTGATGGGACTGGTCCTGTCAAGAACAACATCCCAGGCAAGGTTCCACTCACCTCCTATGATGTAGCAAGAGGCTCCAATCTCAGTAAGAATTCAGTTGAGGTGAAGCAAAAAGGCACACTTTGATCCTGTAGGCGTGTAAACTGACTCTAGACAAAGGGAGCTGTCCCCAACTCTCAGTTTCGCAAAGGCATATCTGCCCTCAGGGTCAGACCATGTCTTGACAATGGACTTCTGTTCCGTAAGACCCTGCATATCACCAACGCTACATTTCATTGGGGTCTCACTCTGCAGTGCCGATTGGGCCAGACTACTACTGTGAATAACCTTCCCTACCCTATTGTGATGCAGTTTACTGGACTTGAGGTTGTTTAAGTGGGTTTCTTGCAGAAGAGCCACATCAGCGCGTTGTGGTCGCAAGTAGGATAAAACTTACTTACGCTTTACATAGTGAGTTAGACCATGTACATTCCATGAGAGAACATGGAACTGGCAGGGGGCCCAACGAGTTGGTGTAGCAGTCATTGACCAAAGGGGGGGGGGAAATGCAGGTGAACATGTGGCCATAGTATCTTAGGGGAAGGGATGCACTGATCAGGGTAGGAAGAAGTGACAGGGGGAGAATAGAAGGACAGAGGAGAAAGAGGGGTCCCAAAGACACAGGCCAGTGTGATGACAAGAAGACCACCAACAGCGCACCTTGATAGGACCAGAGGAGTTAAGTGAGGCTTGGAGGGCTAGAGTACTTAGTAGAGGAAAGAGAAACAAACAGAGGAGTAATGCACAAGTGAGTAGAGACAAATGATGAGTGATATAGCATGGGTGGAGGGTGTGGCTCAAGGTCAAAAGGGGAAAGGAAGAAGAAAAAGGTAGGAAAAGAGCTGGAAGAGCAGCAACAGAAAGAGCTGAAAGAGCTGGAGAGAACTAAGGGTTCAACACTACTCGAAGCTCGCCTTAAGGGTGGTGATCTATGAATCGTGGGCCGCTGACAGGAAGTGCGGGGAGGGACTGGCTGGTGGCCTCAGATCCAACCGGATGCAGCGTGCAGGTGGGGTGATATCCAAGCATTTGGGTCTGAGGGTCCCTGTTAGAAGATTTGGGGAAGGGGGTGGGTGAGGGCCCGCTCAGGGTAGGGCGGATAAGGCACAGGAGAGCCTAGAAAAAAGCAGTTTGGCTGGCCATGGGTGATAGGGCTGAATCTCACAGTTGACAATGAGGAAGGTTGGACCATCGGGTAGTAAGGCACAAAGGTTAACAGTACATCGGTCTGGCACCACAGACATTGGCAAACAGTCTAACAGTAATCACGTGGAAAAAAGAGAAAAAGAGTGAACAAGCAGAGCATAAGCACATTTGTGGCTGGCAGTTGGCCACTAGTACCATGAAGAGTAACAGCATCATAGGAAACATTTCCAAACTTTTTAAGATAGAAGTCTAAAGGCTAAGGTCGTAGGTAGGGGGAGGCGCAGGACTGGTAAGGAGTCCCTTAGGCAGTGCTGTAGCCTCAGCAAGCAATGCACCCTTATAGCACAGTGGCAACCTAGACAATGTGACAATGTACTACAATGAGGGCCTGTGGTGTGCGTTAGCATACTGCAAAGTACTTATCTATCCATCAGGGTGAGGTTCCAGAATGCTTGGCCGCTCCTTGATGAGTAGGCAGAGTGATGAGGACCAAGGGTGACAGAAAGTTCATTCAGGTGGTGCCACAGGTTTCAGGGGCAAACAAGATGTGTCCCTGTTGTGTGGCTGTGTGAGATTGGACACTATTTGCAGGGGTTGGGCTCTGTCATCCAAAGGTCACAAAGGTATCTCAGGGTCTCTGCCCCTATGCCTTGAGCCCCCAGCTCTGTGTCAGCAGCCATCCGGGGTATCATGGCCGAGTACAGACATTGTTGAAGTGTCTGTGGATAACAAAGAGGTGACCGGGGTAGCGATGTCCATGTTCTGGATCATGAGGGTTATCCAGAAAGTGCCAGAGGTCCCCAGGGTCATAAAAATCCAGTGATTTACCATTCTTGGTAATCCACATTCGTGCCAGCTCAAATAGTCCATACTTTAGGTTTAGTTGGCAGAGCCGGGGTCGCAAAGGCAATAACTCCCTGTGGCAGTTGCTGGACCATGAGAGCGGGCCACGGCAAGAAATTGGTGGATCTGTTTGTGATGCAAGAAGCAGGTTATGCTGAGGCGAGGCCGTGTTGCTCCGTTGGCGCATTTCAGACCCACATGGTGTGCTTGTTGAAGTTCCACTAGAGGGTCAAAAGTAAGGCCTGTGAGCACCGGACAAGTACTATGGACAAAGGCTGCAACACTTGTTCCCTCCATTTGCTCTGGTAACCCCAAAAAACTGGTGTTATCCCTCCGACTGCTATCTTCGAGGTCAGTTACCTTGTTGTGTAGAAAGAGAAGTTCCTGGTCTCTCTCCAGCACTGCCTAAGACGACTGTCCACTGTTGTGACTCAGTGTTCTAGCGATTTTGGAAGCCTGCAATGTACAGGCATATCGATTTGGTCTCAGTCGTCAGGGCAGAGATGGCGGAGTCTAATCCCACCATCAGGCGGCCCACGGCCATAATTTCCTGGAGGATACTCTCCATGGAGTTCTCCTGTGCAGAGTCAGAGAGGGTGGGGGAAAGGTCAGTCGGACGGTCATACCCTGTGTAGCCAAGGAGCGGTGCTGCTGCAGAGCCTTTGAGAAGAAGAGTTGTCATCTGAATTTAATCGCCGGAATCCCTGGGAATTCTCTAGATCTTATAGCCCATGCACATTGGAGATACGTCACAACTGCAAAGACTACCTTATCACTTGTATCACTTGTCAATATGTGAAGAGATGCCCTGTAATTTCTTATCCCGAGCAATCTACATAGGGGAATGATCCACATCCTTCTAGGAATCGAGTATCTGGGGCAAAAGAAAACAAAATGTGCCAGGGTCTCAGGTTGCATTGGGCAGAAACGATTTTAACGGCAAGGTCCCTAGTCTGAATTTGATAAAATGACTTTTAATGTAAGGTAGTTTTATGTTATCCATATAAATTTCAAACTTTGGTGAGCATTTATGATCTAAACACTGTGCTGTCCTACTACCTTACCGCTAGCTGGACCATTTCTCCATCAAAACCATCTCCCAATAACATTGCTTTATGCGTGGCGTCACTTCTTTGGTTAAATCGCTAGGAGCTCTCCACACCTCCTCCATTTTAATATGGTAACACATATCTCTTATGTATTTAAACCAAGGAATTGACAATGCGCCCTCGAGAGCTAGTAGCCCTGCTACAGCTGCTTGGTAGGGAGCCAAATGATCAGAAGACCAAAGGCGCACCCAATACATAAGTGGTCTCAAAGCAATTTCATTATGAATCTTGTTAAGAGCTAAGTCAAATCTGAGGGGGATAAGAGGTGTACTCATCAGCAAGCGCAACAAGAAATGTATAAATCGATTTTCTACCAAAGTCAGGTTCCTGGAGTTGCAATGGCCCCAGAGCTCGGCACCATAAGTTGTAGCCGCCACTGCCTCAGCCTTATATCCAATGATAGCTGATGAAATTTGCCCTTCCATAGAGTTTTTGATTTTCCTTCTTATCACTGCTGACCTCTGCCGGAGGACAGAGGCACTCTTTACAATTTTTGCTGACCATTGATGATCGTCCGAAAGTCTAATTCCCAAGTAGTCAAACTGGCTGCCTCGTTCTATGTATTGGCCACCAATAATAATTTTCCCCCTAAAGGTCTTATGTGGGTTAAAAGCCATGACCTTGGTCTTGTCTGCATTGATTTCAAGGCCCCTCTTCTCACAGAAACTAACAAAAGCATCTAATTCATTTTGGAGGCCCAATGGAGTTCTTGACATCAGTAGGGTGTCGTTTGCAAACATAAGGATAGGAACCGGGGCTCCTGCTAGCTTGGGGGCATCATGGTTACATCGCATCAGCTGGTCTACTACACCATTGATGTAGAGGCTAAACATGGTAGGAGCCAATACACACCCCTGTCTGACCCCTTTTGCAATGGGAATAGCGGCTGTCAAGTCGCCACCCTGTGACCACCGAACCTGGACATAGGTTCCCTCATGGAGGTGTTTTATCAGTGTCAGTAATTCACTATTGAGATAATAAGACTCCAAGACATTCCATAACAAATCTGGAGGGACCAAATCAAATGCAGTCTTTAGATCAATAAAAGCAACATACATGTGGTCCTTATTTAAGTTCAAGTATTTCCAGCAAAGGAGTTTAAATTTAAATACCTGATCTATTGTGCTAGCCCCTTTCCTGAATTCTGCCTGAAAGTCCGAAAGGACATGAAAATCCTCAATCCATGTATGCAGTCTAGTCAGAACCTGCTTACAAAATATCTTCTGGCTCACATCAATTAGGCGTATTGGTCTATGATTGGCTGGTAATTCCCTAGCCCCCTTTTTATAAATGGTGACTATTATTGCTCCTCGCCATGTGGGGGGAACTCACCACCCCTCAGAATTCGCATTGCTATGGGTGTTTAAGTACAGAGACCAGGTTCCAGGTCGGGATAAATACAAATTGCCTGGAACACCATCAAGGCCTGGAGCCTTCCCTTTGTGCAGTGTTTGGAGGGCCAGGGTAGTTTCTTCCAAAGAGAAATAGCCTAAACTGAAGCTTGGCAAATTTACATTCCTAGAAAATGAAATTTGGGAAGTACAAAGTCATACAGATGTTGATTGATACACGCTGGTGCATATATTCGAATCTACCCTATAAAGATTCCCAAAATGTGACACCCAGCTTGCTGGCTGGATTACTGGATCATTCTCATCTTTCTGAGGATCTTTCTTTTCTACCACCAGTTTTAAAACAATTTTGTGTCCTTCTCTTGGAGAGCACCAACCAGAGCATTCCATTTTTTAATTACCCAGTCAGTTTTTGCAATTTTTAACGCTGTTTTGTGTGAAGACCTTGCTACTCTTATCTCCCGGTGATTCCTTTTCTGTAGCACCCTCAACAACTGCAATTTGGCCTGTCGGCAAGTACTAGAAAACCACCTTAACTATCTATCAATAGTTTTCCCTCTTTCTCTTAGTACCAGAAAGAAAGGCCTCAGCCGATTCACCAAGGAGCAGTGCAAATCAATGAAATCTACTAGTGCAAAATTAATATATATCGGGGGAGTAAAGTCGTTATAACTGCATCATAGATTGCAACCTGGAATTTCATGTCATCTGGCACCGATTCCCATCTTACATTCTTATAATCATTAGTCACTGTTGAACTATTACCCATCACCTGTTTAGTCAGATTGCTGCTATTGAATATGGAGGGTGTAAAAACTGTGCAGAGAGCTTGGTGGTCACTATTAACCCTAGGATAACAGCCATATCGCTAAGGGAATGCCAAAGGGTGTCTTCAACAAAAATTTATTCCAGGTGACTATTGTATGGTCCTTTTTTATACGTGGGCATAGCCGGGGTATCCGACTTGGTGTTCCCATTTACTATCCTTAATCCCATATTGTTTATTAAATTCTCTAATACGGCTACCACTCCCCCTGGTTGCTTTATTATTTCTTGTACTGGGCCTGATTTATCCCAAGGGTCTGCAAACTTTCTTTCCTTCTCGTGGATAATCATCCTTGCTACTTAGTTGCATATTACAGTCCCCTGCTATAATTATGCCTAGTCCCCCTGGCAGCTGACTCAGAAAATCCAAACGGAGATTCAGCATAGCAATCTGTGTGTTTCATGGCTATAGTCTTTGTAGGAAAATGTTCCATGACAGACCGAATTTTTAACAACCTGTCATGGGCTGGATGTTTCCAGAACAGTACTGCAAAATTGCCATTGAAATGCAGCATGTGCTGTAATAGCAAAAACAACCTCTGCTCATGCCCGGGGTTTAGATGGTGGTTACCCAAACTGTGCAAGTATACCTGTATGACTGCAAGGCTGGTTTCTGCACAAACCCCATTTTAAGCATAAGCCCCAAAAATATCTTCAATTCCTCCAACGAAGTGGGAGCCCACTGGTGTGCTCTAGAAAGAGGCCCTATGGTGCCCCCATGTTACCTCAAAAATTATTTGGCTTGCATATTTGTTTGCTGAACAAATTGTTCAAGGAAGTCAACATCCAAAAAAAGATGGACACTGTCAATTGTCAAAAACATGTCGTATCAACTTTACATCCAGTGTCGCCAGTGAAAGGCAGAATTTGGGGCCAAACTAAATTAGGAGGCTGCCAAGGAAGCACTCCATCTGTGCTTGCCCCTTCACATGCCTACTCTCTGTTTTGGTCTAACTTGCTACTGTTATCCAACTGCACAGACTGTGCTTACAAAGGGATAGCACAACTGTCATCATTGTGTCCTGTAGAATCGCTGGTAGATGAGTTATCAGATGGGACTCCACTGACTTAAAAATCACATCCAGATTCTGCTCCATTGTCCTCTCTCTCAGATGCTTTCTCAGTAACTCCTGCCTCAGTCTCTGATCCTGCCTCAGAACTTTCCTCCACAAACCGAGTTAGGGCTTGAGCGGCAGCCATCCACTGAGATGCCATCTCTGCTACTGGTTAAAACCATCCTTCTGAAACACCATCCTAAATTGAAGGAAGATATTTTGTTCTGAAACAGTTGGTGGGTGTGTGCATGAGTGATGAGTGCAACAGTAAATAGCGCCAGTCACCTTACCTTGCACAACTTTATGTCATGTCGAAACTGCCACTAGACAAAAGTCTAATATCTCTCTCTAGAAGGAACATCATCATGAGTGTCATGTTGACGTGTATTGCTGCCTGAAAGCTGTATATATATTCATATTCATTGAGAAAACAAAGGTGACAAGGACGTTATAATTAGGTTCCGATTTTATACTCACAAAACCATAGAAATTGTGAAGTTTCAGTTATCTTAATTAACTATAGCTCATGCCCTAAGGTAACTATATGTATATGTATATACAGAAATACAGAGGTGTATATATATATATATATATATATATGTATATATGGATATATGTGTGTGTATATATATATATATATATATATATATATATATATATACATATAGATATAGATATGTCTATATATATATAAATATAGATCTATCTATCTATCTATCATCTATCTATATAGATATATCTATATATATATATATAGATAGATATATATATCTATCTATATAGATATATATATATATATATATATATATATATATATATATATATATATATATATATTTACCCCTGTATTTCTGTATTATTGCCAAAAGGTGAGATCGGCTAACAGTACATCTAATGCATTTCGGTCAGCCATGCCTTAATTATAGATTATAAACATAATAAATATGTAGAGAGAGAGAGAGTGAATTTAATGTATACAAAAAATTGAACACCACAAGGAGTCAGCCCATGAGCCGGAGCCGGAGATGTCAGTTTCATAGAATCTTTTTTTTATTATTCCTTACTTTCAACCCCTGGGGGGAGCGATCACACATATCCCAGGGGAACACCAAAATATATTTTTTAAATACATCCTTCACTTGGGGGGTGGGGTGGCTCACTCCCACGAGAGTTGATTCCCGCAGATGGAATCCCTGGTGTCTAGTGGGGTTTTCTGTTAGTGGATTGCAGCACTGCCACAATCCACTGCCAGGAAACCCTTTCAGAAAAGCAAGCTTTTTTGAAAGAGGAGACCTCCCTGATAGCTGGGGAGGCCTTTTTCACCCAGTTTTCCCCACCAGTGTCAAGCATCGCCTTAACTACTGCTTCCTTGGTTCCATGGGGAAAACTGAGACATCTGCACTCTTCGCCATCCACTGATGTAACAGATGTGCAGGAGGGGTGATGGGAAGAGATATGTAAGTAATTCTGCATCTTCTCTGGGGTAAAAAAAAATAATCCTCTCGTGCTTTACACTGGAGGATTCTTTAAAGCCCTTCCTGATGATGGCCAATCACTGTCAGATGCACCACGGAGGGTAAGCATATAGCAGCCATTGGCCGCCACACAAACTTATAGGGTTAATGGTGATGTTTGCTGATTTAGAAGAAGAGGGAATACCTAATGATGAGTTATTTGGACTCAGTTACTCCTGGAGCGATGAGGGTAAATATTGCTCATTCACATCAAGTACAGAAATAGATTAGGAGTGTTTATTTATTTAACATTATCAGATTGCAAAACTGTGACTTTTGACAGATTATTCAAACAAGCTACACAAAACAAAACCTACCCAACTTGTCGAACAGATCTTGTGTCAACATTACGTGTACAGTGACAAGTATGTTATTTTAATGCTACAATGATGCAGAGTAGATGGCAGTAAATTGGAAAATTAGATTACAAACTTAAAGCATGACAAATATATATTTATGGAAAATCATATAGTACTATGGCTATCATATTTTATGAAGAAGTAAGTGTTACATCTGGTCACTACACTGTCTATCTAAAAAGTAAAAGTGGATGGACAGAATGTAATGATAGCAAACTCAAATACAAGCAAAGATTGCCTTTTAAGTTACTAAATTCTTATCTTTTGTTTCTGGAGCCAAAGTTCTAAGTATGATTACATTTGTGAAAGTGATATAGCATAGTTGTTCTAGATGCATTATCAGTATTCATGACATACAGCCTACCAGAAGTGAAGTCTTTATGAGGCTTTTCATATGATGGTGTACCTGATATAGCTATTAGTAGTACTATAACACTTCTAATGATGGAGGAGTTATTTTCATGATTCTTTTTTAGATTAGTTGAGCAGGTATAGGTAAAACGATCACTTAAACAATTGTAGTGAGTGCAATGCACAGTGTTGCTTAATTACAGTGACATAGTGGGCAGTTCTGTTTTTTTTTAATGTAGTCTATATGATTGTTTTTCCCCACTGTTTAAGGATGCTTCTTTATGCACTACATCATTTTTTTAAATACATTTTTAATAAAGCAATTCAAAACATCCAACAATATATGCAACTGATTAGTGACAAAGCAGTATACATATTGCATCAGTAGAAGATGATAAGGAATTGTCGAATGGAAAAGAGCTAAACTGTGCTTTCCTATCATGATTCCCTGTTAGTCTTGTCAGTGTTAACTGCAAACTGAAGTGATTTCTGACCCCTCCATTCCACCCCAGCTCCACACCATCCTCGGCCTCCCATGACCCAAATTATAATACACTGTTGATCTGGCAGTTTCTTAGAGCATAAATCAATGCAATGAGGTCAATGCAGTTATTATTCTTGAGAACCAATCATGTAGATTCCCTTGGAGTGTTCGGCATATGGCTTAGCAGATAACTTTCTAGTGAACCTCAAATATGTCTGGATCTTGAACTAGGCGGCAACAGTTCAGCATAGATTTCCATCTGATCTTTACAATATATTAAGTCTTGCAGCCACTCTTTGAATTTGGGTGCACGCCTCCTGCGCCACCTGCACGCCATTCGCCATTTGGCAAGCAATTAGCTGAAGGAAACATTTCTTCGGTATCCTGCAACTAGATCCCAGCAGGGCCATTAATCGGGTGTGTGAATGTGGCACTAAAAACATGAGGGACAGGGCAGTTTTGACCTCTCCTCAGTGAAATAGGACAGGGGGGCAGTACCATGCTAAGTGTAAGAAATCAACGCGCACTGCCCCACATCACACGCAGAAATCGTCCACTTGAAATCTGAATTCATGCAGACTAGACGGTGTATAGTATACCCTGTGTAAGAATTCAAAATAAATAATCCATAATCTACTGCTTGAGGCAATTCTGCCCATTTGTTGGTAGCAATACAGCCACTCCTCATCTGACAATGGCACCCGCAAATCCTGGTTCCATTCCTCACTCACCCTGGACCTCAATGCCGGCTGTTCAGTCTGCATGGATTGGTATAATACTGATACTAAATGTCTTGGATTTTACGATGTTCCTGGGGAAACCCTGGCATGGCGGTCCTAACGTCATGTTTAATGCGAATAAATAGAAAGGTGTCTAGTGTTGTACACTGTAAGTTGGAACCCAGAAGAGAGAGCAAAAGAAGAGTCCCCGGTTAGTCAAAGACTGCAGAAATACACCCTAGGAAGATGCCAGCAGGTTCCTGCATGATGCAAAAGATGTCCCACGGTGTGAAGATCATTACAGATGAGATTTCGTGTTGGAAGGTGCCAACAAGCCTTGGCTACAGTAAAAGTGCGTTTTTCATCAAAATGGCACTGGATGGACCCAGGAGGGACCTGGGGGCCTCAACTCTGTGTAAGGAGGAAGAGAGGTCTCTCAGCACTTTATAGAGCCCTCAGGATGCCAGCCAACACCCCCAGAAGCCATAGGATCCAGGTCCAAAGGAGGTGCAAAATACAGTTGATGCAGCATAACAAAAGACAGTCCCACGCCACTGGACAACAACTAAGTGAGTTGAGCATCGCAGGGTGGAGTGCTGGGGACCTGGGCCTGGCTGTGCACAAAGGAATTTTGCAAAGAGTGCACAGAGGCCTCAGGAGGTGAAGAAGACACTGTACACAGGAGTACTATCATTGTCGGGGAAGGCAAGGTCTTACCTCCTCAAAATTGCGTCAGCAGGACCTCAGGACAGTCTATGGTGATGATGTCCATCCTCTGTGTTCTTAGGATCACACTCGTCACCGTGAGAGGAGTCCCAGGGTACCGATCATTGCCTTGGAAGGTGTCTGCTTGAGCAGGGGAGTGACTCTGTCACTCCCCAGGAGATTTATTCAGTTCTTCTGGTGCAGGATGAAGACAGGGAGTCCCCAGAGCATGCACACCACGGAAACTGTTGCTGTTGCTGACTTGGAGCTGAGGTTGCTGAAGAAAAGTGTCTCTTGTAGACACTTTGTTGCAGTTACAGCGTTTCTTGGAGCAGGCCGCGGTTGATCTGAGGTCAGAAGAGTCTGAAGTTGTTGCAGAGGATTCCTGAAGGAAACTTACAAGCAGAATCTGAAGATAACTCACAGGAGGGACCCTAAATAGCCCTGAGAGGGGGATAGATTACCTTATCAGGTATTGACCTATCAGGAGGGGTCTCTGACGTCACCTGCTGCCACTGGCCTCTCAGAGCCCTCCAGACTGCCCCCACACCTTGCAAAGCAAGATGGCTGAAGTCTGGGACACTCTGGAGGAGCTCTGGGCACCACCCCTGGGGTGGTGATGGACAGGGGAGTGGTCACTCCCCTTTCCTTTGTTCAGTTTGCCACCAGAGGAGGGGAGAAGGGGTCCCTGAACCGGTGTAGACTGGTTTATGCAAGGAGGGCAGCATCTGTACCCTTCAAAGCATTTCCAGGGGTGGGGGAGCCTACCCCTCCCCAGCCTGCAACACCCATTTCCAAAGGGAGAGGGTGTAACACCCTGCTCTCAGAGGAAATACTTTGTTCTGCGTTCCTGGAACTGGGCTGCCCAGACCCCAGGAGGGCAGAACCCTGTCTGTGAGGTGGCAGCAGCTGTAGCTGCAGTGCAAGATTCAGAGAGCTGGGTTGGCAGTACTGGCGGTCCATGGTGGACATGGTGGAGTCCCCAAGATGCATGGAATTGGCTCCCCAATACCAGATTTGGAATGGGGGACAATTCATGATCTTAGACATGTTACATTGCCATATTCGGAGTTCCCATTGTGTAGTGCTCGCGTGTAATGGTGTCCCTGCACTCACAAAGTCTGGGAAAATGGCCCTGAACTATGTGAGGGCACCTTTGCTAAAGCAAGGGTGCCCTCACACTTAGTAACTTTGAACCTAACCTTCAGCAAGTGAAGGTTAGACATATAGGTGACTTATAAGTTACTTAAGTGTAGTGAAAATGGCTGTGAAATAATGTGTGCACTATTTCACGCAGGCTGCAATGGCAGTCCTGTGTAAGGGTTTGTCTGAGCTCTTTATGGGTGGCAAAAGAAATGCTGCAGCCCATATGGATCTCCTGGAACCCCAATGCCCTGGCTACCTAGGTACCGTATACTAGGGACTTATAAGGGGGGTCCAGTATGCCAATTGAAATTGGTAAATGAAGTCACTGGCCTACAGTGACAAATTTAAAAGCAGAGAGAGCATAAGCACTGAGGGTCTGGTTAGCAGAGCCTCAGTGACACAGTAAGGCACTACACAGGTATACACATTAGGCCACAAACTATGAGCACTGGGGTCCTGGCTAGCAGGATCCGAGTGAAACAGGCAAAACACACTGACATATAGGTTTTTATCTATGAGCACTGGGGTCCTGGCTAGCAGGGTCCCAGTGACACAGTAAAAACACACTGACACACACTCACAAATAGGCCAAAAGTGGGGGTAACCATGCCTGAAACAGCCCGATTCGCTGTTTGCGACATGCAAAAGCCTTCGTACATGTGACCCTAAGACTCTTATTTGTTTGAAAATTCATATCTTAACTTGTGTATGTTGGACTTTTATCGTTTTGGTCTTGTTTGATTTAGATAAATATTACCTATTTTTCTAAACTGGTGTGGTGTCTATTTTGTAGTTTTTTGACTGAATTACTGTGTTTGTTGGTACAAATACTTTACACATTGCTTCTGAAGTTAAGCCTACCTGCTCGTGCCAAGCTCCCTAGGGGGTGAGCGGGAGTTAACTGAGGGTGATTCTCCTTTACCCTGACTAGAGTGAGAGTCCTTGCTTTGGCAGGGGCTAACCTGACTGCCAACCAAAGACCCCATTTCTAACATGCGCCAAATACGGTAGTGAGGCGGCATTCAATGTAGTGCTCCATGGAACCAGTGTCCATGGATTCCAGGATTCCCACTATTCGAAAATTGTTACTTCTAGAGAGGGCTTCAAGGTCTTCCATTTTTTGTTGCAATTATTTTCAGAACTTTTTCCATTTGTAATAGTTGCTTGCCTTTAGGGTGAACAGTATCTTCTACTGTGGAAATCCTTTGCTCAGCCTAGTTCAGTCACTCATCTTGCTTTTCTAATTCATTTATAAGTGAGTCCAGCTTGGCACCCATTGAATCCATCTTGTTTTCAATAGAGGCTAGGCTGTTTTGTATTGCCAGCAGGAGGGATTTCATGTTTTCAGCTCCCCGGGCACTATCGGCAGGCTGATGGTCCTAGAGTACCTGTTCCATATTGTCGTTTTGAAGTCTGGCTGATTTTCTGGCTTCAAATTATAGCTTTGTTTGTTTTCCATTAGATTTCAACCCCGGTAAACATCCACCAAAATTAAGATTCAGAGTGGGGAAGCAGTGATTGTACCCAAGGCATAGGGCCCCCAGCGTCTGTGACAGTCAATCACCACAGGTAGGGCCTGTTATACAGAGTGCAGGAGAGTCCCTCAAAGCCACGTCCTCGCCTGTCTCCTCTTTAACTGCCATGTGCGGTCTCTCAGCAGCGAAGAACCAGCAGCCCTCACACAACAACTGCGTCCACTCAGCCGCTTTTCCTACTTCCTCCACCATTTATGGTGGTAAGTGCTTCTGAGAACTTGGGTCGCTGTTTTGGGACAAGAGTTGGTTGCGTAACAGAGGATCGGAAGGAGAGGGGAACCCCGCACCCTGTTTTTCCCATCTCCCTCTCTTCGCCACCCTGCTCAGGGTCTCTTCAGGCACAGCATCCGCCGCACAAGCTGCCACATGCATCTGCCAGCATGTCAGACTCCGTCAGGGCCCCGTCTCACCTTGCCCTCAGGTCCACCACAGAGGGTCAGCGCCAGCACAGGTTCCTCCCCAGTGTGATTTGTGTTCCAGCTGCGCCATGCGTTTACCTCCGACATTGGCAAGCACTTTCCTTATCTGAGGTCTCAGCATGACAGCTGGGCCGCAGGCCTCACCTCAAGTGCCAATATTTGCCAGCCCTGCTTCCAGGCGCACCTCAGAAGCTCCGACACAGCATATCTTGGCTTGTGGGAGTCCTCAGCCATCGAGACAGCCACCATATAGCTGGTAAGTTATCTCTCTGTAGCCAGGCAGGTAGGCCAGCTACACGGCAGCGCCACCATGTCGGTGCACTCCGTCGTTTTCATCCAGGGAAAGCTTCACTCCCTATATAGGTTGTGCTGGCACTTCATTCAGCTCTTTATCTCCCATGTCAGCAAGGCTCTTGTGCATCCACGATATAATAGAAGAGGATTTGGGGTTGTACACCGGTCCGGAGGATTATATTTGTTGATGCTCTCAGGCCGTGAGAGCCTCCCAGAAGTGCGGCCATCTTGCACGCAGGCTCTCTAGTGCCCCCCGTACACTACATCATTTATGAAGTATAAGTATAGAACCCAAGAACAGTAAAAAAAAAAAAGGAAAAATTCAATGCTTATATTAACATGGCATTACAGCATGAGAAATGTGTAGAGATGTCTTCATAATATGACGCTGTATTGTTTACATTTTAAGTTTCATTTGTAATTGTATAAATTGTAATACTAATTCATATTTTTTTCCTTTTTATACAGATCAATGGCACGATCTTTTGGAGCAATGCAATTTACTAATTACTTATTTTAGTGTTGTTCCTGAACATTACATTGTCAGGGAGTTCCAGACTACAATTAAGAAAATACATCCACTTTCAAATTCAGACACTCACATACCCATGCACACATGGATACAGCCACTCATGCACAAAGAGACATGTCATACAGCCACTCACATACCCAGTAACACACTGGTGCAGCCATTCAAACACCCAGCCACACACAGATACAGCTACTCACACACCTAACCAACACTCATATAGCTGCATAGGCACCTAGTCACACATTGATACATACACTGACACACCCAATCACACATGGATACACCCATTCATAACACACTGATACAGTCACTCACACACTCAGCCTTCCACTAATAGAGCTACTTACATATGTACTCACGCACTCATTCCGCAACTCACATATCCAGCCACCCATTGATAAAAGCACTGAAACAACCACTCATGCACCAGTACAGCCACTCACACACCCATTAACACATTGATACATCCACTCATGCACACAGGCACACGCTGATACAGCCACTCACACAACCACTCAGTACTCATACAGCCATTCACACACCCACTCACATGCTGAAACAGCCACTCACACTCCCAGCCACACATGAATACAGCCATTCACACACCCAAACACACTCTGATACAGCAAGTCACAAATCCAACCACACACAGATACAGCCACTCAGATACCTACTTACATACTGAAATAGCCACTTACACATCCACTTATACAGCCACTCACATACCCACTCACATACTAATACAGGTACTCACACATCCAGCCACACACTGATACAGCCACTCACATCCAACCACACACAAACACAGCCATTCACACACCATGCTACACACTGGTACAACCACTCAGACACCCACTCACATCGATACAAGCACTCACACACCCAATCCAAATCCAAATAGTAACTTTATTTCGGCTGGAAGCCATAAAAGTAGACAATACAAAAACATAACAAGATTGTGCAACATGTCAGTTATAAGAAAGAAAAAGAAAAAAAGTCCTGAATAATACACGGTTGTGGAAAATGGAGCAAGACTAGCATTTTTCTTAAAATCTTAACATCCCAGAAAGTATAAAAGTATTAGGTCATTGTATTTTGACTCCAATCAATTAAAACTTATTAAACTGAATAAATATAATCTAAGACCAATATATTAAAAACACATGATTATAACAACTCTCTAGTTCTTATCTCCCATATATTCTACAAGTACCTCACCGCTGAGGGAACAATTTTGTCATTTATCTCAGTTGTTAAGTATAAAAGGAAAGAATTCCATAGTTTACTTTAAGAGCCCTAGATAAATAATAGGGTCATAAAATTGTAGGAAACAAAGCAACCCATCATTATTCTTAAAATCTTAAGATCCAAAAATGAAAATAAAAAGAATTAGACCATTGTATCTTTAACTTCAACCAGTTAAGACCTGTTATATTAAATAGGTATAATCTAAAACCAATGTGTTAAAAACGCACAATTTTAATAATTCTCTGGTTCTTATGGCCCATGCACTTCGCAAATATCTCGAAACTGAGAAAACTATTTTGTCATTTGTGTCAGTTGTTAAAAGTCGTAATGCTATATTCCATTCCCTTATCCCAACTGACCTACATAACGGAGAAATCCACTTTTTCCTAGGTGCCAGATATCTAGGACAGAAAACCATAAAGTGCGCGAGTGACTCTTCTGTCTTTTGACAGTGATGACAGTATATTAAATTACAGTCCTCCAATCTCCATTGCGCTGTAAATGTCTTGAGCGGAAGGGTCCCTAGTCTGAACTTGATGAATAATGTTTTAGTGTAGGGAGGATTTACATTATCCATGTAGGCCTCAAATTTGGGGCTGCATTTATGGTCTAGAAACTGTAGAGTCAGACTGCCATGATTTTTTAACCAAATTTGGGCCAAAATGTTCTCCCAATAGCACCTTTTTACATGCTCCTGTGTTTCCCTGGTCAAATTATGAGGAGCACTCCACACCTCCTCCATCTTGAGGAATTTGCACGTATCTCTAATGTGTCTGAACCAAGGGATCTTTAGTACGCTATCACTTACGAGAAATTCATCTAATGCTATATGGAGGGTGGACAGATACTCTGAAGTCCAAAGACGAATCCAATACATTAGTGGTCTTAGTGCAATTTCGTTATGTATCTCATTTAGGGCTAAGTCAAATCTGAGGGGGGTAAGAGGGGTGCTCATCGGCAGCTTCAAGAAGTTTCGTATAAAGCGGTTTTCTACCGTGGTCAGACACCTAGAGTTAGTGTGTCCCCAAAGCTCAGCACCACCCATTCACACACTGATACAGCCTCTAATGCCCATACACCAACAACTCATACACAAGTACACCAACTCACATACCCACTGATACACTGATACACATAGGGGGTCACGGTAAAGTGACGGATATACCACCAGCCGTATTACGAGTCCATTATATCCTATGAAACTCGTAATACGGCTGGTGGTATATCCGTCACTTTACCGTCACTTTTGGGGCAGATTAACACCTCCTCCAAAGTTGTAATAACCCCCATAGTCATGTACAGAGACACACAGTGATTCGGCCACTCGCACTCTCAGCCACACACTGGTACAGCCAGCTACACAACCAGACACACACTGATAAAGCAACTGACAAACTCTGCATCATACCAACACATCCACTCATACACCCAGCTACCCACTGATGTAGCCACTAATGCATCCAGTCTCACACCAATACAGGCACTCACATACCCACTCGCACACAGATACAGACACACACACATCTTAAGCCACTCACAAACCCACTCAGAAATACCTAAACACACATTTGCACAAACATATAAAACATGTAGGCCCAGAATTATGAAAAAGTGGCAAATCAGCTTTGATGTGTCACTTTTTATATGCTCTCATTACCAGCACCTAACTACACCTTGATTGTGCTGTATTTAACATGCAGTGCACCATGGCAGTAGTTAGAACAATAGCATCAAGATTTTTGACGCTATTAGCTTCAGAAATGTTGACGCTAGTGTAACAAAGTGCAAGGATGCCCACTGATTTTAATGGGTGCATCACTTCAAGGCCTGCTCACAGCATAATGGAAAGAAATGATGCAGTGAAATCTGCTACCATTCACTACGTCATTTTTTCGGGCCTCCTAGCACCAGAACGCCTCCCCCTTTCATATATTATGCCTGGCTCAGGCATAATGTGGCATAAGGGTTTACAAAGTGGCGCACTGCAGGCATTGTGCCACTTTGTAAATATGACGCAGGAGAAATGCCATCTTAATGCTACATTTGCGTAAAACAAATGGTGCAAATGTGGCACAAGGTGGTGCTGGGTGTTTCTTAAATATGCCCCTTAGTTAGTTCTTTATTTAGTCTGATGAAGTAGCTCTAACAAAACTTTTTTTTTTTTTTCTTTCAACTGCAACTAAAAAACATAAAGGCGGTCATTCCAAGTCTGGCCAAAAGACCGCTGCCGGCATTCCAACCTTCCCGCTGGGCCGGAGGGCGCTACCCATGTTAACCCAGCGGGAAGGAGGACTGCAACACAGAAGCCGGCTCCGAATGGAGCCGGCGGTGTTGCGGCCGTGCGACGGGTGCAGTTGCACCCGTCGCGCTTTTCACTGTCTGCTAGGCAGACAGTGAAAAGCCGGCCGGGGCCCTGTTCGGGGGCCCCTGCACTGCCCATGCCAGTGGCATGGGCGGTGCAGGGGCCCCCAGGGGCCTCAAGACACCCGTTACCGCCAGCCTCTTCCTGGCGGTGACAACCGCCAGAAACAGGCTGGCGGTAAGGGGGTCAGAATCCCTATGGCAGCGGTGCTTGCAGCGCTGCCATGGCGGATTCGCCCAGCCGGGGCAAAAACGGCGGGAAACCGCCGGCCCCGGTTTTCTGACCGCGGCTTTACCGCCGCGGTCAGAATGGGCTATGAAGCACCGCCAGTCTGTTGGCGGTGCTTCCGTCATCCGCGACCCTGGCGGTCATAGACCGCCAGGGTCAGAATGACCCCCAAAGTCCCTTAACTAAATGCACTGAACTTGTGCATCAATTTTTTTAATAGAAAACAAATAACATTTATAGCTTTTTGGAGCCTCAATCAATGTAGCAAAGGACTGCTTACCAACAGATAGAACTTTTTGCATATCGTGCAGAAAGTTCCAAGGTCCTGAAATTCAGGAACTGTAGCTGGCAGGTGATCAGTAACTGCAGGTGCCAATTGATGGCCAAGCGCTGCCAACACCACAGCAGAAGTTGAAGCATCCAGTGCGTGTTCCAGATGTGCTTTTGCAAGGTGGCAAGGGTGAATAGTTTTTAGAAACTTTAACATGTTGCTTGGTCCATGCTCTGCATTTTCTTCAGATGCCACTGTAACAAATACTAATGCACCACACCAAAAAGAAGTGTCTCAGTCAATAAGCAAGGTGTGGTTTCTCACAGCCATACCCCAAGAAGAAAATATTGTGAGGAATGTATTTTACAGAAGGTTGACATGCGTTTTAACCAATTAAATCCATTTCTTGCAGTATCACATGATATTCACAAACCCAGAAACATGTATTAGAACAATGTTGCAACCTACAATTACTTAATGGAATGTAAGTTTATATGTAATTGTAGTAAACCACATGGATTTATAAAAACAATTGGAATCTAGGGATTATTTTTACTACTTCCCTAAAGAATATGAATAATGCCAAAATTCTCTTACTGTTGACTAAATGACTAAAAATGTGCATAATCAATCTCAGCAATTATCATGTATCAGGGATTAGAGTAATGCATTCTAGTGCTGGTATTCACATTACCTCACCAAAATGCATTAGTCATGTCTTAAAACTCACTGGAACTAACTGTGTGGACTCTAGTATAATGTTGTGAATGCTCTGACAGTGAGTGCTCTATACTGAAATATATTATTTTAAATTTACAAATCAGTGATCACTACTGGAGTGTGCAGGGAATGACCTTTAATTAAAATGACAGTTGAAATGCCAACAATCTTTAATAAAATAGCCAAGTTAGGGCCACATGTAGTAAACTCAGAGATTGCGACTCGGAAATTGCGAGTCTTTCGGACTCGCAATTTCCGAGTAGCAATCTCGGATGCAGAACGTTGTCTCAGACACCGTCTGCGACTCGCTATGGGGTCGCAAAGACCCACCTCATCAATATTCATGAGGTGGGTCGCATTTTGTGACCCCATAGCGAGTCCCTGCACACACAGGGATGGTGGCCTGCTAAAGTCAGCAGACCCCCATGTCTGTGACTGTTTTTAAATAAAGCAGTTTTTTTTTTCATTTTGCAGCCCGTTTTCCTTAAAGGAAAACGAATTGCAAAATGAAAAAAATACCGAAACCATTTGGTTTCGTTTTTTCAGAGTAGACAGTGGTCCATAGAACCACTGCCTGCTCTGAAAAAATATTTTTGTCGATATTCACAAAGGGGAAGGGGTCCCATGGTGACCCCTTCCCTTTTGCGAATGAGTTACCACCAGTGTGACACTGGTGGTAACTGCATGTTGCTTTGCGACCGCATTCGCGGTCACAAAGCAATTCTGAATTGCGATGCGAGTCGCAAATAGGAAGGGAACACCCCTTCCTATTTGCGAGTCGCATTCCCAAATTGCGAGTCGGTACCCTGGGGTTCTAATTACCATATGGTTCTTGGTCTATGACTGCTTAAATAATCTCCCAACAGTGAATGGGTCTACATGGATCTGGAGAGTGGTTTTGTCGGTGGCTGTGTTGTCATTAATCAAAATGGCAACTGCCCACAGACGGTGATAACTCAGTTGAGTTCAGCACAGAAACCTCAGCATGACAGAGGCTGTGGCCTGCAGCTGTCTTTTTCTTGCTGTACACCAACCCACCACCATCACAGGGAAGGATGCACATTTGATCTACAGCATGAGGGGCACATAAGAAGGTGGTCATGCTAACTGTAAAGCAGGATGTGTCTATGTCACAACATAGCAGTGGTTTTCAAATGCTGCACCCCCCTAGTGGGGAAAAAATAAACCATTGGGCCCCCCTAAGAATGTTTCATAACTATTCTATTAAGTTGGCAATGTTTAAATGAGTCTACACTTGTTTAAAAATTGCAGTTAAGTTCTGTTACCTTTTTACAAATGCAATAAACATTTTTCTACTTAAAACAAAGGACTACTATCTGCATAATCCTTCTTTAAGCCAGAGCCTGACGCCCCCAGGATTATTTGAGGCCCCCCTAGGGGGGGCCGCCCTCCAGTTTGAAGACCCCTGCAATATAGTCTTGTGAGAGTTTAGACTCAAATGTTCATAATCTTGAATAACTGATATTGATGTCTGAAAGAACCACATGTGGCATATCTATCCATCTATCTATCTAACTATCTATCTATCTATCTATCTATCTATCTATCTATCTATCTATCTATCTATCTATCTATCTATCTAAATATATATTCACTGAAAAAACAAAGGTTGCAGGGACATTAGAATTAGGCTCACATTTCAAATGTACAAAACCTTAGAAATGTGCCAGTCATAGTTAAAGTTATCTAAACTAACTATAACTCATAAAGTTATCTAAACTAACTATAACTCATGCCCTAAGGTAACTATAACTCAAGCCTTCGCCATGTGCAATTTCATCAAACATTTTACTGCAAATATGACATTAATATTATCAATGATGTTATCAAAGAAGACATGAGGGCCATAATTTGTGAGTAATAAGCAGTGCATGGCTGCAACTTATAGTTACCTTAGGGCACAAGTTCTAGTTGGTGTCTGCAGAGCCCCGGGGAGGTGGTGGCTCTGGGATTTGGGGGTCCCAAAGGATCCCTGGTGCTGTGGGGGAGGTCATCAGATCGTGCCCACTTATTTAACGCTTTTTTGCCCTGGGGTTGGTGGTCACTGGGGCATGGGGGTCACAACCCCCTTATTAATAACATTGATCACCCTGGGTATGTGGTAGTCCTCTGGTCAGTAGGGGGGCACATGGCCCAGCTTATTTAATATTTGCCCTGGGAAGGTGGTGATCCCCAAGGCAGCATTGGGCACACGGCCCACTGCATATGAATGATAACCCCAGGGAGGTGGCAGACCACAGGGCAGCGTGGGGGGGTGCAGGAGGCCCCCTGCATTTTTTTCACAAAGGCCTCCAGGACTTGGCTCACCCGGGGGCAAACCAAATAGAAAGTGTGGCAGTAATTCAGATATCAGCAAGGGTACAGTTGGATCCATGGAGGATCTGCATCCCTATATATATATATTTTGGCCTTAAATTACTTCAAAACTATAGAACAGATCCCCACCAAACCACAAAAAGTTTGAACTGAGGAACAGACTCTAGCTTCGTTCCAAATTTGGTGTAATTCCTTTCAGTGGTTAGAGCTGTAGGCGTGTCTACAAGTCCCATGGAAAAATGAATAGGGAAAATGTGTTTTGGGACGCCCCCTGTTTCTTGGTCCACACTGAAACTTTCAAAAGATGCTCAAGGCAAAGTATACGTTTTGAAAATTTTGTGAACATTCATCAAATGGCGGCAAAGTTATTACCAATAAAAACCCTTTTTCTATAGAAACTAGTTCCTAACTGTAACTACCTAGTGTGGACCACAACTTGGTAATATATATAAATATATGTATATATATGTATATATATATATATATATATATATATATATATATATATATATATATATGATACTCCTTCCGAGATCTCCTGCCCCAGTCTTCCATCCATTTCACTCGGACAGAACTGTGAGACTGCACAAATCGATACAAGCATGATGCTTTTTTAAAGGATTTTTATTACATAGCAAAAGTGCAAAGACCAAGGTGCTACAGACAAACTGGATATATATATATATATATGTATATTAACTACTGGTGGTCACCAGGATACCAGGATGTAGTAGTTGTAGTTAGGACCATGCTTCCATAGAAAAAGCGTTTTTTGATTTCCTTATATCTCAATAAATTAATCCCCGCTCAACCCTTGGTAGCTTGGCAATAAGCGACAAGGCTTAACTTAGGAGATAGGTGCGTAAAGCATTTACAAATCACAGAACAGTAAATAAGTAAAACACTTAACAAATAGAGTATATTTCTATCTTTAATATGACACAAAAATGATTAAAATTGGATAAGGTGAACCGGAGATATGATTTTTTAAAAGAATTAATGTTTTCTAGTGCATATAAACTAAAGGTGCCAATCTAGTCATGTGGTCGTACTAGACCAGGGCAAAGTCAAAATTTGAGGCCGACTGTTATGGAGCACTGCTTGGCTACAGCAAGGGGGAGGCCTTGGTCAAAAGTTAACCTTCTGACTTAGGCGGTCATTCTGACCCTGGCGGTCACAGACCGCCAGGGCGGAGGACCGCGGGAGCACCGCCGACAGGCCGGCGGTGCTCCAATGGGGATTCCGACCGCGGCGGTAAAGCCGCGGTCGGACCGGCAACACTGGCGGGCTCCCGCCAGTGTACCGCCGCCCCATTGAATCCTCCAAGGCGGCGCAGCTTGCTGCGCCGCCGAGGGGATTCCGACCCCCCCTACCGCCATCCAGATCCCGGCGGTCCGACCGCTGGGATCCGGATGGCGGTAGGGGGGGTCGCGGGGCCCCTGGGGGCCCCTGCATTGCCCATGCCACTGGCATGGGCATTGCAGGGGCCCCCGTAAGAGGGCCCCTAAATGTATTTCACTGTCTGCTGCGCAGACAGTGAAATACGCGACGGGTGCAACTGCACCCGTCGCACAGCTTCCACTCCGCCGGCTCGATTCCGAGCCGGCTTCATCGTGGAAGCCTCTTTCCCGCTGGGCTGGCGGGCGGCCTGAAGGCGACCGCCCGCCAGCCCAGCGGGAAAGTCAGAATTACCGCCGCGGTCTTTCGACCGCGGAACGGTAACCTGACGGCGGGACTTTGGCGGGCGGCCTCCGCCGCCCGCCAAGGTCAGAATGAGGGCCTTAGTCTTTTTCTTGAAGATTTTCTTCAGCGGGATGAAGTCACCAATCCGGTCCGACCTCCCTGGAGCCCTCTTCAGATTCATGTCACAGGAGATCATGGTTAAGAATTGTACCTTCGGACTTAGACAATTTTTCATGATGAAAATCTTCGTCTGGGTCAAAGCTGAATCTGGATCCATGTCCCTGGAGCCCTCCTCGGATATGCCGCTCAGGAAGTCCCGGTGAACTTTTTAGGTTCAAACTTCATCACTTTTTTGGAGCTTTTTCCTCCAACGTGTATTGACACTCCACAGCAAGCCGATTTCATCGGATCACCTTTCCAGGAGACCCGATGAAATCCTGGAAGTCTGGGGATCCAGAGCTTTTCAGCAGGGAAAAAGAATGAGGGATTAAACCCAGATCTGTGATTTGGGGTTAGTGTTTGCATTGTTCAGCACTCCGTCCATCATCCTTTTGTGTTGCCAAACCTGCAAGTCAGGCTGGGTCGCTGTAAGCCAGCTTGACTCATCATGGCGGGTCGGTCCCTTTATGGAGCTTTTATCCAAAAGTTCTCCAAACTTCTCAAACTTTAGAAGGTCTGTGAAGGTACGTTAGGAATCCACAGCTCACCCTAATGTTCCTGAAGCACTGAATAGCTCCTTGAGGGTTAGGACTCCAACTCCCAGTATGCACCTGGTTCAAATCCAGTATGTCTTGGTTCAAATCCAGAAATGACCACTAGCCATTGGTCAGCTGGTCAGTTCATTCAGGTTTTGATGCAGGGGACTCTGGTACACTATTTTACACCTATAGCAAGCAGGGAGTCCCATCCTAAACCAATTAAAGACAGACCAAGTCCTTTTAGTGGTGAAGCCCAAGTGTGCAGCTGGTGTAGTCCTTCAGAGTGCAGTGTCCAGGTACAGGTCAAGGGTACAGCAGGGCAGTCCTTCTTCTTCTGATGTTGTTCCTTGCAGCTGTGCCAAATATATCCTTGTTTCTGGGGTGAAAAACAAGGGGGTAAGCTGTCCAATTACAGGCAGGCCACTATCCTCTTGGATGACCTTTTCCTGAGAAGTGTGGCAAAAATCAATCCAAGGGAGCAATATTCCTTAAAAAACCAAAATGATAGAAACTATTTTTTGGAGGTTTTGGCTGGCTGAGTCCAACCATGGGTGTGGCTAAAAATCCTTAACCCACCCCTCTCCTGCCCTCTCCAAATCTAATAATAAGGGCACCTAGTTGTCTGGGTTTTACAGGAAATGGTGAGTCCAACCACAGGTGTGGCTAAAAATCTTTAACACACCCCTCTCCTACCCTCTCCAAATCTAATAATAAGGGCACCTGGTTGTCTGGGTTTTACAGGAAATGGGAGACGTCCTGAGATGCTCCAAATGTCCTTCCCTCCTTTGAAGAACAGTTTGGCTTTTCTCCCCCCATCGTGTTTCACCATCTGCTGAGGCAGATCTCCTCCCCCATGCAATTCTTTTGTGTTCAGCTCAGGCCACTTCACACCTCATCAAGTCTGCCTGGCCAGGCTGTCAGAGGCTGGCCAATCAGAAAAGGGCACTACAGAGCTGATACTGGCAACTTTTAGGAAGAGTTCTAAAACTCTTTCCCTGGACTAGTTATATTAAATCCAACAATGGCAAGTTGTTGCATTTATTATAACAATCAGTTTGAAACTAAATTTGCCATATCTGGCTCCTTTGGAGACTTTATTAATTAAAATAAAGTCTCCTCATTTTAACCTATGGAGCCTATTCACTACAATGAGGCAAAAACAAATTGACTATAGAACATATATTATAAGGCCCCTGTCTATAATTAGACTGTACCCAACTCTGGGGGCAGCTTGGGCATACCTTAGGGGTGACTTCTATGTAACAATAAGGTAGTCTAAGACTTTAGAAGTACTTTTAATCCCAAAGTCGAATTTGCATGTAACTTTAATTTAAAAGCAGCCAGCAGGGCAGGCCTGCTTTTCAAAATACACTGGGAACCTCAGCAGTCACTAAATATGGTGGGGTCCCTAAACCGACATGACCTACCATATACTAGGGACTTATTGGTAGGTTGGCATAGCTTAATTTGCATACTAATTTTACAGAGAGCACAGGCCCTGGGACTGGTTAGCAGTACCCAGGGCACTATCAGGGTCAGGAAAACACTAGCAACAAGTACAAAATGAGGGCAAAAAGTAAGAGGGCTTCTGCAATCAGACCAGTTTTCTCACATGTGCTTTTTGTTATTTGGTGTAAAGTGTGTAAATGTATTTTACGCTGGGGGGGCACAGTCCCCTCAAGGAGCCAAGGATAGGCCACGGGACCGCCACACCCCAGGGCTGGCTCCTGCTATGTTTCAGGGTGCCCACCCCCTGGACTTAGCTGTTTACTTTTTTGGGTGCGAACTCACAGCTCCCACCAAGCAACAGAAAACCGAACTCTGCTTTCTGGAAGCAAGAGCTGTTTCACAGATATGAGTGCAGGGAAACAGATGAAAACATTGCTCCTGCAAGCAAGGAGATGCTGTTTAAAGCAGCTCCCTGCTTGCTGGAGCAATGCCGGCTTCCACAGGATGTGGGATGATGACTAGGACCGCTGGGGCCTTGAGATCCCCCTACTGTTCTGTCACTCTGTCTCTCTCTCTCTTCATCCCTTAATAGGATTGAAGAGAGAAAGATTGCTATTGCAGTGGTCTTTTATGCAATGACTTCAAAGCCTCAAACTGACAAGATGTTTGCCGCAAATGTAATACTTACCTTTTAATGGACATCAGACAATGGTCACATCGGGCCTAATGGTAAAGCTCTTGGATTGTCAGTAGGTTGAAGGTTTAAATCCCAGTATCTCATGACTCTATTTATTTTCTAGTGTTTTTACCGTTAAACATTCCTAGTTATGGAACCTTGAAGCCAACGGTCAAAATCATCTTTATTTTGCTGCTATCAGCATAGGCCATAAAAGCACATAATAAGAACAAAAAAATAACACATTTAAAGATCATCATAGCAAGCTCAAAGTACAATTAACAAGTTTACGATATGAGTCCACATGTATTATGACATTCTTTTCCTAACACGAAGTGTTTCATCAATAAAAGTTGCAACATTAAGACACATACTTGGCGATTCCAAGGCATACAAAAGGCGCATGGCAGCTTTGTGATCGCTAATATTCTAAGTAATAAAAATAGGTTTTTAATAAACAAATCATTAAGTTAGAATAAAACTGACAAAAAAGCATAAAATGTATGGTACACTGCCTAGAAATTACATCACAGGGGCTGGGTCCTGCCAACAACATCATTAGTTATAGGGTGGGAAATGCTACAAGATGGTAAACAGTTCCTATTCTCAATCTGGTCAAGATAAAGCGATGTTGTACATTTGTCACCCATGTTAAGTAAGGTTGAAAACCTACAGGGAGACTATTGGAGACATGCACCACCACTTTTGAACATTAATGTCTTTTTCCCCCTCAAAATCAGTGGGTTGAATGTCGTAGCTATGTCTGGACACTGCACAGTGAGGAGTCACGTCTGGTCTAGTGTTTAAGGTCTTAGACATGCACACTGAAGGTTAAGGGTTCCAGTCTAGTTGAGTGTTGTAGGAAAGTCCCTTCCATTTTGCACTGGTTACCCTCAAACTTTTTGGACAGATACTGGTGGTGACTGACTCTGACTGGGCCCTGGGTACTGCTAACCAGTCCAAGGGCCAGTGCTCTGTGTAAAATGGGTGATGAAAATTAGTCTAATTATAATTGGCTGTATCAACCTACCTATAGGTCCCGAGTATATGGTAGGGCATGTAGGTTTAAGGACCCCAGCATTGGTAGTGCAACCATGGTAGCAATGCTGTGGTGCCCAGTGACATTTTAAAGGCAGACCTGCTTTGTTGGCTACTTTTTAGTTAAAGTTAAGGCCAAATTGGACTAGGGAATTAAAAGTACTTCCAAAGTCCTAAGCTACCTTATTTTGTTACATATAAGTCACCCCTAAGGTGTGCCCTAGGCCCTCCATGGTTGGGTGCAGTGTAACCATAAGACGGGACTTTATCAAAGATGCTTTATAAGCCCCTGTGAGGGATAAAAATAACTAAATGTGTTTTCCCCATTGTAGTGAATGTCATCCTTAGGCAAACATGGAGAGACTTTATTGTATTAAAATAATGTCTCTTTTTTGCCATAGGAAGGAGCTAAATCTGGCATGTTTAGTATCAAATTAAAAATGATAATAAATCCAACAGCATGCCACAATTGAATTTAATAGTGGCGTGTACCTAGAAAGAGTTTTAGAACTCTTTCTAAAAGTTGCCATCTTTAGCCCTGTAGTGCCCGTCTTTGATTGGTCAGCCTCTTGGCAGCCTGAGCCTGGCTGACTTGATGAGGTGTGAAGTGGCCTAGGCTGAAACAAACTGGTCTTCAAAGAACGGAAGGACATTTGGGACAGCAACTGCACCTCCCATATTTCCTGCAAACCCAGACAGCCAAGTGTCCCATGATTAGATTAAGAGTGGGCTGGAAAGGGGTGTGACAAGGGAAACTTTTCCACACAAGTGGGAAGATTTCCATCACAAAAAAATCGTCTAAGTTCAAACATAGAATCTTTGGCCAAGGCCTCCTGCAATGTGTATCCGATGAGAGCTTCAGGGATGTCGGCTTCAACAGGTCGCTTGGCCTTCTACAGAAAATCTTTAAGTAAAAGACTAAGGCCCTCATTATGAACATGGTGGCAATCACCGCTCGGCTGGAGGTGGCGCTAACTACAGCCAACAGGCTGGCGGTCCGGACCGCCAAATAATGAAGCACATGAGAAACAGTAAGCGGGCCATCCACACACAGCCATCATTGGAGTACCGACAACGAAGGAAGAGGCCGCCCACAGGCCAACGGAAAGGCCCCACCCGCCCAACAAATAATGAAGCACAAGACGGCTGTCAGTTCCGGAAACAAACCAAATAAAAGGAAACACTCACCGTAGGCACACCGAACACACCAAAGCAGACATGGAGAGAGAGTTGCAAATAATGCCAGACCTGGTCCTTGCAATATACCTTCATGACCGCCGACGAAGACAACAACGGTAAGTACGGCAACCTAGTAAACATGGGAACAAAGGGCACAGTTACACACCCACCCAGCAACGCACTTTCAACCCCTCACACCCTCACATGCCATGCACACCAGAATAAGAGGTACTTACCCGACGCAAGGCAAAAAAACCTGGCCAAAGTACACACATGTGCACCCCACCCCCCACAATGAAACAATGAACAACGTCTCTATATTGTGCCAACAGCACCACCGGGCACACAAACCTTATTACAACATTAAAATATTTCTGTCCAAATACAGTCATTGTCCAGTCATTGTAGAATACCCTGAAGGGCCCAAATGTGCTGGACTTGACTCCCACATGTGCACAGGGTACTCCACCATAAAGGGACATCAGTAGGGCAGCCAGGAACCTCATTGAACAGGGGCGTGGTGGCAGTGGAGACTTACGCCAGGAAGGGGGGGGCTTGGGCTTACGTTTGGGAGGTGGAGTGGGTTTGGGTTTGTCCTTGGAAGGTGGGGGAGTGGGCTTGGACTGGGGGGTGGCAAAGGGACCTGGGGCAGCACAGGGCTTCTTCCTCTCTGGTGAAGGGGCACGGGAATGGAAGGGTGGACTCGGGCGGACTTGGACGAGGAAAGAGTGGACGGGGCAAGGAGATGGGCACATTTAGGGATGTGACAGGGTGGGCCAGTGGGTTCGATCAGGTCAATACGGGAGAGGAAAAGCTTCTTAGGGGCAGTTGAGGTAGATATGGAGGAAGGTGTGGGAGTGGAGGTAGAGGGAGTGGTTGTACCAGGTGTAGGTATGCTGGACAGGGATGCAGGTGCCTGTACAGTATGCTGATGTGTGGTAGATGTGTGTTGAGTGGGTGTCTGGGAATGTTTGAGTGTCTTGGGAGGAGAGGGAGTGGACACAGTGGGACAAGACAGGCTGCCAGTGTAAATGGATGTTGTCTGGGTGTCTGCAGGTCTTATGAGTGTGCTGCATGTGTCAGTCAATGTAGTTGTGGTGAGTACAGGTGTGTTGTCTGGGGTGGATGACTGGATGTCAGATGTTGTGGTGACTGCAAGAATGGGGCCAGAGGCAGTGCCTGAGGGTGCAGTGCATGTGGGTATGCATATTGAGGTGATAGACAGGAAGGCGGTAGAGGTGGACACGCTGGGGGAAGTGGATGTTGTTGTGTGTACCTTTGTATGTTGGCAGTGTGTATGTCTGTGTTGGGAAGTGTGGTGCTTGTGTTTCTCTGTGTGCTTCTTGTGTGTTGAGGTATGTGTATGGCTGTCTGAACATGTGCTTGGGATGGGTGAAGGGAGTGGGCTGCCGGAAGTGGTAGAGGTGGTTGGAGGAGGCACGGAAATACCAGGGACACTGGCTGCCATCAAAGGGGAGGCCAGAGCCTGAAAAGATCTCTGTAGGCCCGACATGGCACTGTGAATGCCTTCCAGGTATGCATTGCATTGCTGCATCTGAGATGCTAGCTCATGGATGCATTCACGATGGTTGTCTGCCCTACAGAGATGGTCCTCAGGAGGTCAATAGCCTCCTCCGTGAGGGCAGCAGGGCTGACTGGGGCAGGGGATGAGGTGCCTGGGCGAAGGAGACACCCACCCTCCTGGGTGAGCGGGCACGGGCAACTGGGTGGGGAGCAACTGGGAGGGTGGTGATGGCATGGGGGGTGGCGGATGACAAAGAATTGGTGGGCCCACTAGGGTCTGCCACCACCAGGGAGTTCCCATCAGAGGTGATATCAGAGTCACTACCGCCAGTGGTAGTTGCCTCTCCCGTGGTACTCCCATCGCCCTCCAACCCACTGGTCCCGTTAGGCTCCGCTGACTCTGCCTCCTTGTAACCATGGGCCGCTGCATTCCCACTCGCCGGTGCCACTGCTCCCTTGCCAGATGATGCTGATGTACACAAAGGACACAAGAGCACAGGGGTGGGGAGACAAAACATGGGAGAAGTATGTAAATACCTGAATGAATGTACACTTTTGTTCACACACACTCTCATCCAGTCACACACGTACATGCAGCACCTACAACAATAGTCATGACTATGCCCCTGACTAGTGGGCACTACCCCAGAATATAACTAATTTCCCACATGAAACATGGACCTGTTGAACTGTGCAGACTACACACATGGGGAACCATGGCCTGACAATGCACCCACTAGTCCATGTGCCCACAAAGAATCCTACAGTACCGGTAGATCACCCCCCCTAAGGGCCTATTGTGACTGTTGACACCTGCCCCACACCATTTCCGTGCCCATGGGGGGCAGGACTGCTGGAACACACCTGCCAGAGTGCCTGGCATTAGACAGCATGCATACCACAGCACCCAAACACATCCAGCAAAGTGGTATTAAACAGTGTTGGCACTCACCCCCTTGTGGCTGCTGTGCTGCCTTCAAGCGCCCATACAAATCCAGCTATGCCACCGCAAGAATGTGGGACATTAGGGGGGTCAGGGTCTGACGGGCAACCCTTCTTCGTTGGGAGGCCTTCCCCAGCTGGGCCTCGCAAGTCTTCCTGGCCCAGCACTGCAGGTCCTCCCACCGCTTCCTGCAGTGGGTGCTCCACCAGATATAGACCCTCAGGGTCCACACATCCTTGGCGATGGCTTAGTAGAGTCCCCTCTTCTGAAGAGCACTGACCTGTATGAGACAGACAGAGAAGAAAAACAGATGTCAGGATATGCCCATCTGATACAGATGACATGTCGTCCCCTATGGGACAGAAAATTCACAGAATCATTTTACCTAGCAGTACATGCCATACTATCTGCGCCTGTGCAGTTACAAATCAAGCACACATCCATACGTGCATCCGCCATCATCACACACATCCATGCAAGACAACCGCCAACTCACCTGCTCCTCTGGTTGCCCATATGACTTGTCATACGGGGTAGGACCCCATCCACCAGCTTCTCCAGCTCCTCCGTGGTGAAGGCCGGGCCCTTTCACCTGTGACTCGTGCCATTGGAGTAACCAGAGTCAGGACACAGCAGCACACTCAGTAGAGTACTTTCATGCACAGGATTTGTGAGTAAAGTGAAATTGGGGTGATGACATGGCGTACGCTCTGCGGCGGTGTGCACCATCACCACCGGCGGCGATCATGATAGGCCCAGTTTCCCCATTGACAACCATGGAAACCAATGAATGGGTGCATGGCGGTAAACACCGCCTTCCGCCATGACAAATACCGCCACCGGAATTATGTCAGTTCCACTCCTTCATATCTGGATGGCAGGAGGCTGCCATTTTGCTAGCACCACGTACATATTTCCTGGTCATGGGCCCCATTCAGGGCCCTCAGATCCCAGCCCGTAGTTGCCTGCCCACAAGAGTGTCTGTTCCTCGCATCAGACCAGAGGTATCACTGCATATATGTCTCTAAAGTTGTACATCATACACCGCTTGTGTGTGCAACCTACGTGTTGTACACCAGTGATTGATACACAACATGTTTTGCATGTTTATGTGTGTCCCTCATATGTGTTGTTTCCTCCCTATAGGTAAAGACCGATGTGGCAAGGGAGGGCCCCATCTGTGTACAGACCTCTTGTTGATTTGGCTACCATGGAGGAACGTAACATAATTGTCACCTACAGACTCAATCATTTAACAATCCAGGACCTTTGTGCTTTACTGGATCCTGTACTGAGACCGGCTAATCAGATTCAGCATGCCATCCCTACTGAAGTGCAAGTGCTCTCTGTACTCCATTTTTTGGCTATGGGCTCATTTCAGGTGGCAGTGGGCATAGGTGCAGGGTTCTCACAGCCAATGTTTAGCCTCATCCTGTCCAAATTCCTGTATGCATTTGTACAACACATGCCGACATATGTCAAGTTCCCCCTAAGGGCTGAATTCCCTGCCATCAAGTCTGTATTTTATGCCTTTGCTGACATTCCCCATGTGATAGGTGCCATTGATGGAACCCACATAGCTCACATCCCCCAAGAGTGAATGAACAGGTGTACAGGAACAGAAAGAACTTACACTCAATTAACTTATAATTGGTGTGTACTGCTGACCAGTACATATCACATGTAAAGGCCAGGTTTCCAGGATCAGTTCATGATTCCTTTGTCCTGAGGAACAGTAGTGTGCCACACATGATAAAACAACTACAAGGGGACAGAGATTGCCTCATAGGAAAGTGTGTATGACACTGGATCAGTACATAGCTAACAGCCAGGCTGTAGGCAAGTGATGGCAGTTTGTTTAAGTGCTCTTTCGCTCAATTTTGTAGGTGATTCTGGCTACCCCAACTTGCAATGGCTCCTGACACCAGTAAGGAATCTCAGGACAGATGCCGAGAGGAATTATAATGAGGCCCATGGACATACTAGGAGGGTGATTGAGCGCACTATAGGTCTCCTGAAGGCTAGATTTCATTGCCTCCATCTCTCTGGGGGATCCCTGTGATATGGCCCTGAAAAGGTGTGTGGAATAGTGGTGGCATGCTGCATGCTGCACAACTTGGCTGTGATGAGAGCTATCCCCCTACTAGAAGAGGAGGGTTCTGTACATTCAGACCTGCTACCTCTGAGAGGGGATGAGAGTGATGGTGAGGATCGAGAGGGGGAAGATGTCCACTCTAGGAACTAGCTGATCCGCCTATACGTCCAGTGACTATGAACTACTGTTCACTGATGCTATTGTCCGCACTGCATATTGTTTGTCTGACTCATTTGTTTGGGGATGTGGTGTCTGTAGTCATGGACACTGTTGCTTGATGACGGAGGTGGCACGTGTCATCGAGACAACCATGATGCACATTTTGAGATACTCCAGACACTTTTGTGCGTGGGGTACCATTCCTGCAATAAAGGTATGATTATGGAATTGACTGGCTAATGCATTCACACTTACAATTGAATATTCATAATGACAGGGGACATACAAATTGGTGTAGATGTGTTTTATTACATGTCACAATTTCATAGGTGCGCTGTACAGTGATAGGGAGTGGGCTCATGGTACATGGCCATACCAGGTGCATGGGCTCAGCTATTGGTTCCAGTGGGTGTTGGTCCACATGTCCCTTGCAAGTTGATATGTTGCTATTGGCAGGTCAAGATGGTAGCACAGTAGCACACTTGGGAGACAGTTCAGGTCAAAGTCACTTCTTAGTGGGGGCCTTGGTCTTGACAGGTGTTCCAGTTCCATATCTGGGTCTGAGGGCACGTTTGAGTGACTGGTGCTGGGATGCAGGCGTGGGGATGCTGGTCTCCTGTGTGTCCTCTGCCAGTGCCAAACAAAGGGGGAGAAGGAGGGTTTTAGGGAGAGGGTCTATCCTCCTTGAAACTTCGGTAGACATATTTAGAGACCCAACCCAGAAGGGAAAACTTCCACAGAAAAAAAAAAAATTGTTAGAAAAACCCTCATCCACCAAGGTTACCCCTTGGTGGCATGCTTCATCATTGGGTTTCCTTCCATTCTGCTGCAGAACGAGGCGTGCTGCGACCGACAGAATACGCGGGAGCACTGTTGGTATCAATGACGTGAATGCTAGAAAAGGATAGGAGTGGTGGGGTCTTGGTAAGTTAAAAATACTACCCTCTGGCTGATATTACTAATTTAATATGTCTCTCAGGGGGTGTATGATTAAAAAGAGGTGTTAGGAGGTTGGGTATATTATGTACCTGTCCTCCTTGGTGGTCCACATGTTTCAGAGTTTAACCCTAAACTCTTTATCAGGACCAAAGTGATCTCCCTAGTATCACTCCTCGTGCTCCTACCACTAATGGAAGTACTATCACAATTCACTGTGGTAAGGTGATATATACAATTAAATTAAATAATACCCATTAGTGTCAATGTTCTGCTGGGCAAATCTGTGGAAGAAAAAAGGAAAAGAAAAGACGTAAATGCATCTCTCAGGGGTGTGGTGCCGTCACCATCATTCAGCCAATTGGCACCAGTAATTCATACATAAAAACAAATACAAGACGTACTACATATAAGAAACACTACAAAACACGTGAGGCACCTCTGAGAAAACATGTGGTGCATGCAAAACTTTATTCGACTTTCAACAAGTCATAAAAGTCATAAAAATCATTTTAAAAAAAGAGAAAAAAAAATCAAATCTCCAATTATAATACATTTCAATATATAATAAAAGAGGTTGAATAAATAAAGTAGTAAAAAAGAATAAAAACACACAACAATTAACTGTCTAGTGTATCGATTAAAAACCCTGTCACAGTAAATTACAATTACATCACCGCCCCCATAAATGTCCTTATCTTTAATACAATACATAAAAAGTTAGCCAAAGTTCCACACATCTCTAAAGAAGATAGAGACTGAAGGCAGGCGTAAGCTGTGCGACACTGGGGGAGGTTGATTAACCTTAAGAGTGGAACTACTAGGCGCTTCCTCTGTAAGGCATAGAAATTGCAGAATAAAACCACATGAATTGTGGATTGAGGTGTCTTTGCATCACAGGGACATGGTTTTACAGAGGTGGACCAATCGTTCATAGTTGGAAAGGAAACTAAACAGTAAAACGTATCTAGCCTGAATCTAGTAAGAACGTAACGATGGCGAAGGTTTACCACGTTTGCCAAGTACGGCTGCATGCCCTCAGCCGTCAGAATTGTTTGTTTGTGAATGACAGTGTTTTTTTTTTATTCAGCCCCCCAACGTATGTCTTCTAGATACTTTAATGCCAAGAAACTCAGGTCCTTCCTAGATATCTTCCCCAGCGAAGCTGGGTTTGTATAGTAGTCTTTGTTGCCCATTTTTTCGAAAAAGGTCATAATATATTTTAACCATGGTGCCCTTGATGTATATAATTAGTTCGTACAATCGGTCAGGATGACCTTATTAAAAGCGGTATGTTCCGAGGTCCACACTTTATGCCATAATAACAGTGGCTGTATCTTTATCAAGTCTGCAATAAAGGGAACCCCGAGTTCCGAATGAATGACATACGATGAAGCGCCATTTGGTACACTCAGCAGATGTCTTAGGAAATCGTTTTCCACTGTCTGCATTAAATCACAGTTTGTATGTCCCCAAATTCCTGCCCCATACGTGACGGCCGGGATACACTTGGCTTTATAGATCTTTATCATGTTTGACGGTGTAATTACCCCAAGCCTTTTGGAGAAGAGTCGTAATGCCATCGTTGTTTTGATCAGGTGCACTCTCTTCGTCTTCCTACAGTTGGCCCAAGAACCCAGCTTATCAAACATTATGCCCAAGTACGAAAAGGATTGCACAATTTCGACCTTGCTTTCCACAATAGTGGTGTTATAAGTCTCACCGCGCTTCCCTCCACAGTTCATGATAAAAGTTTTGGAGCGATTGACAGTAAGACCCAGCTGTGACATATATGTGATGCAGGTTGTTAAGAGTTTCTGGAGAGCTATTGGGGTCCTGGCCATTAATACTGCGTTGTCTGCATAAAGTAATGCCAGAACAGGTCGGTTGTCATAGGTCCTCTGGGAGAGGGGTGTGCTTGTAGTCACACACTGAAAAGTATATATAAATATGCGGTGAAAGTCAGACCCAGCAAGCGTGGTGTTACCACTGCAGTTGGTCTAGAGAATGGTGTGCACTTACTTCTTAAAAGCGACACTCCCGCCAGTAACCTACTCCTTACCTCACTGGGACCCGAATAACACCGCGATCCCCATAGGGATACGGTATTTGTAAGGGAGAACTGGACCGACTACCTTCAAAGATGTCAGTCGTCGTTGGCCTGATGAAGGACTACGAGGGCCCCAAGTTTTCGGTGCCCCTCGACATGTCTGTATTAATATGGCATCACTTAACTTATAAATTTGACACACAGAAGTGGCACGGGGAGGAAGCAGGGAAAAAGGGGGGAAAGGGGGCTAGGGGAGAGGGTGAGTGGGAAAAAAGGAGAGGGAAGGAGGAAAGACAAATTACAGAAAGAAAAAAGAGAGAGGAAATAAAAGAAAAGAGGAAAAAGGAGGAAAAGGAGCGGAAAGAAAGGAAGAAAAGATGAGAGAAAGAGAAAGAGGGAGGATTATGCAACATAAGAAAAAAAGGGCCTAAAAAATAAATATGTGCAATAAATTAATTGTCATTAGTTAGGGCTGGAAAAAACGTTTGTGAAGTATCTTAATGGTAATTGAGGAATCCAAATGAGTTAAGTCCACATATGGTGTTGGACATCTAGGTGTCTTGCTCAAGTAGGTGGAACAGTTGTTAATGCTGCATTAGTTGTCTCCATGGGATGTTTTCGTTGAGACCATGTTGATGGGTGCGTAATTTGAAGACCTAGTGTTGTTCCCTTTCAAGGAGGAAGGACTCAGACTTAACCTCCTTATGACATTCGAGTATGACCCATTGGTAATCATCTACTTTGTGGGTGCTATCGATGTAATGGGAGGACATTTTTGTGGTAGCGCGGCCACATCTTAAGTTACTGCGATGTTCCCCTATGCAAATCTTTCCTTTGCTGGTAGTCATTCCAATGTAATGCAGATTGCATGGGCATGTAATCATATAGACTACTCCTTGGGTGTTACAGTTGGTAACACCTCTGATTTCCTATGTGGAGTCATTAGTGAAAATTACCCTCGTGGTTGCACGTGTCAAATGGCATACACTACAGTCGCCATATGGATAATGTCCTGTGGGTGGTGGTAGGAGGTTGGTTGTATTCACTCCTCTCTTGGGTTGGCGTGGTCAGGTGTGTACCAATATGTCCTTTATGCTTTTGCCATGTCTATGGGAAAACATAGGTTTTGGAAGGTCCAGGCGGCCACTGTTCAGAATGTGCCAATGTTTATTGACAATCTTAGGTACCAGATTAGTGGCTGCATTAAATGTGGTGGTACATATGGGCCTTTCTTCTTTCTCTTTCAAAGGGTGAGTGTCCAAAAGAGCCTCCTCGTTGTTGCGTGCTCATTTCATGGCACTGCTGATGATTTTTGGGGGTTAGCTCCTAGCCTCCAATTTGGATGCAAGGTTCTGAGCTTGCTGTTTATAATCGGATACCTCGGAACAGTTTCTCCTGAGTCTGAGGAACTGGCCAAATGGGAGGTTCTCTCTCAGATGGCGAGGGTGTGCGCTGTCAAACTTGGCTGTGGGTTTCTCATAAGTACTAGTTTTTAGAGTGCCATTTGTTGCTATAATGTTTAGGTCAAGGAAAACTAGTTGTTCTTTGCGCTTTGTTAGAGTGAATTTCAGGAACTGATCCTGCACGTTTAGCCAAGCCAAAAAAGGGGCTATCTGTGTTTCCTCCCCTTTCTAGATCACTAGGATGTCGTTGATGTATCTCTTCCAAAGAGTAATGTTTTCCCTATATGGGTTGGTGGCTTTAAGAATTATTTATTTCTACAGATGATGAACATAAAGACCTGCTAGACTTGGAGCAAAGGTGCTTCCCATGCTGGTGCCATGTTTCTGAAGGTACAGAGGCCCTCATTCCGATATTGGCGGGCGGCGGGCGCCGCCCGCCAAGCGGAAACCGCCATTTGGCCGCTCTGCGGTCAAAAGACCGCGAAGGCCATTCTGGCTTTTCAGCTGGGCCGGCGGGCGCCCGCCAAAGGAGCGCCCGCCGGCCTGTGGGAAAGGCCCTGCAACAATGAAGCCGGCTCCGAATGGAGCCGGCGTAGTTGCAGGGGTCCGACGGGTGCAGTTGCACCCGTCGCAATTTTCACTGTCTGCAATGCAGACAGTGAAAATCTTTATGGGGCCCTGTTAGGGGGCCCCTGCACTGCCCATGCCAGTGGCATGGGCAGTGCAGGGGCCCCCAGGGGCCCCACAACACCCGTTCCCGCCATCCTGTTCCTGGCAGTAAAAACCACCAGGAACAGGATGGCGGGAAGGGGGTCGGAATCCCCATGGCGGCGCTGCAAGCCGCGCCGCCATGGAGGATTCCCCCAGCCGGGGGAAATCCGGTGGAAAACCGCCGGACCCGGCTGGGCGACCGCGGCTGCGGTCGGAATACAAAATGAAGCACCGCCAGCCTGTTGGCGGTGCTTCAGCCGGCCTCCACTGTGGCGGTCATAGACCGCCAGGGTCAGAATGAGGCCCAGAGTGTCTTCAAAACCGAAAAAGTTCTTGGTTAGCGCCCAGAAACATTTCTCCAGAACCAGATTGTGTGGAGTCTGATATTCCCAGTCTATATCGAAAATGACCTCCTCTATGATATGTAGAGTGTCAGAGTGAGGTAGACTGGTGTATAGGCTCTTCACATCCAAACCCAAGAGTGTTACATTAGTGGGGTAGAAAGGCCTGTCTTTAAGGAGACATAATACATCCTTTGTGTCCTTCAAATATGTGTCTGTGTTTTGGACTATAGGTCTTAGGAAAGCATCCTCAAACTGGGACAAGGGCTCCAAAACTGAGTTTATACCAGACACAATGGGTCTCCCTGGTGGTGATTCCAGGTTTTCATGGATTTTGGGTATAGTGTAAAAGTATGGTGTCACTGGGTTCCTGTTCATCAGGAAATCACTCTCTTTTTGGGAATCCCAGTTGTGTGCCAGTGCTTGCTCAACCATACTGCTGATCTTATTTTGTAGGAAACTAGTTGGATCCTCCTGTAGTTTTTCATAATTCTGTGCATCGCCCAGCAGTCTTAAGCATTAATTCCTATAGTTGTTGGTGGTCTGGATGACCAGGACGCCCCCTTTGTCTGCTGGCTTAATAACTATGCTTGATTTGTTGGCTAGGTCTTTTCTTCCCTTGTGGTATTGTGGAATACCTTCAGAGAGGTAGGATCAATGTCATTGTTATCCTTCATAACCACTTGTTAGAATGTCAAGACCTCAATTGGAATAGAAGCACAATATAGTGTAAAGGAGGATTGTTTGCGTAGACCAGTGTCACCCATAGTGGGGCCTTCAGTAGATGGGTGGTCCCCGAAGTAGGATCTCAGTTTAACCTTCCTTATAAATTCGTTGACCTTCACACACAACTTGAATTTGTCTAACGGGGCAGTAGGGGCAAAGCCTAAACCTTTTTCCAGGACACTTGTTTGTGCAGGTGTAACCATCAAACCACTCAAGTTAACAATTAAGCTGTGTGGTTGCTTTGGTCCGCTTGAGTGTCCCGACCATGTGAGGTTTCCATTGTCACACTCAGGGTCTGCTTCCTCCCCTGCTCTGCATCCGGTGCCCAATGGATTTGTGACTGCTTCTTGGACCTGCCCCTCGGGCATCCCTGGCCCATTCCTAAAATGTTGGTATTGTGGGTGATGGTCTCCCTGGGGGACCCACTGTTCAAAAGGTAGGGGAAACCTGTGAGGTGGCATGGGACCTTGTGGAGAGGGGCCCAGCGTAAAGGGGCCTTGCATTACATGCCGGGAGTATATCGGGTACATGGGCCACCCTCTCCCGGAGCTGAAACCTGTTTTCCTTGCTCTCCTATTTCGGCCCCTGTTTGAAAAAAAATGATTTTGTATTGGTTTCAGAATTACTGGAGCCTGACTCAGAGGAGTCCGAGTCAGTGTTGTACCCTGGGTTACTCCCTGAAGAGATATTGGGGGTCATTACAACCGCCGCGGCCATAATGAGATCCCCACTGGGCCGGTGGGCGGAAACCTGGTTTCCGCCCTCTGGCCCAGCGGGAATCTCGGCAGCAACACAGGAGCCGGCTCCAAATGGAGCCGGCAGTGTTGCGGCTGTGCGACGGGTGCAGTTGCACCCGTCGCGCTTTTCACTATCTGCACAGCAGTCAGTGAAAAGCTGCACGGGCCGTGGCAGGGGGCCCAGTGACTCCCCTTTCCGCCAGCCTTTTCATGGCGGTTCTTACTGCCATGAAAAGGCTGGCATGAGGGGGACTCGTATTCCCCTCCACCGGGACGAAAGTGGCGGGAAACGCCGGTCCCGGCGGTGCGGCCACGGCGCTTCTGCTGAGGTCGCAATCACCCCTGGAAGCATCGCCAGCCTGTGCTTCATCCAAAACAGCCCTGGCGGTCGAAGACCGCCAGGGTTGTAATGACCCCCATAATCCTCTCTGATGTAAGGGTTCACCTTTTCATGGGAGACTTTACAGACTTCTTTCTTGAGTTGCTGGTATTTAGTCTGTTGTAAGTACACATCATACTCATTGATGGATTGAATGAGCTCCTCTAAGCACTTTTTGAGAGCCCCTGTTGACATAGATACTTTTAGCCGACCCTCAATGGTGAGGATTTCACTTTTGAGCGCATAATCAAAATCAACCATTTGGGAGTGCAATGCCATGATGTAAGTCACCAATCTTTTTTGAAAGCCTTGTCATTTTCAAAAATAAAAGCATTCGCCCTTAAATATTCAGTCATCATGATACCATGGATCATGGCCTTCACCTGGTTTTGTTTAATGGTGTTAAGTTCATCCCAATCTTTGCTATTACCTATATTCCAAGATGTGGGTGTATCACCAAATGGGGTTGATGATGCTAGGATCCTTTCAACCTCCTCGATTGAGAAAGTGAGCCCTGTAAATTCTGCCATATGTGTTCCTAGTCCTACACGTGTAAGTATGAAGAGGTCTTTAGAAAATACTGCTGCAGCTGCGCACTGCCTGAATATGCCAAACAAGGTGCCAGTGCCACCAGTCCAGTTGCTGCTGTAGATGTAGAGGGCAGGTCTGTGTCCTGGGCATTGGTAGGGGCTTCCAGGTTTGTGGGGGTCTCAGGCAGGCGTGGGTAGTGGTGCAATGGTGGCCATGGTGGCATTGAGTTGTTTTCACTGCTCCATGGCCTCTTGGTGTTGTGCAATCTGCAGCCTTTGGTTCTGCTCTAGGGTGGCCAGGTTCTGGCCCGTCCTGTCCTGGGTATGGTGGTATGCTCCCAGGACCTCAGAGATCACCTCCTGGGCTGCAGCATCCATCCTTTGGCCTCCCCCCTAGGCCACTGATGCCCTCCCACTGGGCTTAGCCCCCTGTGTCTGTCTCCCCTGCACAGGTCTGGCAGTCCCACTTGCACTGGGGCCATCATCATCCTGTCTGTTAGTTGGTGGAGACTCTGGCCTCTGAACATGTGGTCCACCAGTCTGTGGTCTGGAGACACTGGTGTGGGGTCGTTTGACCAGAGCTGATGGTGTTGGCTGGGTGGTAGGGGTGTCAGTGGTATCCTGGGTGGGGCTGCTGGAGGGTGACAGTCCAGGACTGTGTGACAGGCCAGGGTAATCCTCACTGTCCATACTTCCCTCTCCAGTCTCCTGAGTGGGGCCTCTGTCTTTGTGTGGGGTTCTGGCACCCCTTGGCCTTTCCGTCTGGGTGGCATGGGTGGGTGTGCCTGTGGGGGGGGAGTGGACATGTATGTTACATGGTCAGAAACGGATGAGGATAAACTGCCCTGCTTTATTTTTTGCTGTTTATTCTCCTGCCAGGCCATGCAGGGACCTTTTGTGGGATTATCCTTTCATTTTGCATGGGGTGTGGAGGTGCATTGTGGGTGCAGTAGGTCCATGGTGACTCCTTGCAGGGGTAGGTGACTGTGCACAGGGGGAGGGATGTGGACCTGTTAGTGGGTGTATGGGCATGCAGAGTACCTGGATGTAGTTATTGTGGCCTGGGTGGGGTAGTGGTCCTGGTGGTAGTGAGGGGATGGGGTGGTACATGACTTACAGGTGTGGTGGATATGAAGAAATTGTAGATGACTCACCCGATGTCCAGTCCTCTAATGAGTCAAGTGAGGCCCTCAGGGTGCAGGATAGCCAGTACCTTCTCCTCCCAGTAGGTGTAGTCGGGGATGTAGGTGGGGGTCCTCCCCCAGTCTTCTGTACCCCAATGTCTTGCCTGGATGCCATAGATCTCATCTTCCCGCTCAAGTCGTTCTATCTCTTGCGGATGTCGTCCCTTGTGCGTGGATGGTTTCCCACCGTGTTGACCTTGTTTACAATCATCTGCCATCCCTCCATCTTTCTTGCGATGGGTGTGTGCTGGACCTGTGCCCCGAAGGTTTGTGGCTCGACCTTAAGTATTTCATCCACCATGGTCCTTAGCTCCCTATCTGTGAAGAGGGGGTGCTTTGGGGGTGCCATGGTGTGTGTTATGGGTGTGATGTTCTGGGTGTATTGGTGAGGGTGCTTTGTGTATGTGTTTTTGCCTTTTGTTATGTTGTGTACAGTGTATGCGTGTTGTGTTCTCAATATCTGTTGTGCAATTGGCATTGCAAAGGATTGTTGGGGTGCGTATGTGAGTGTTTTATAGTGTTGTGGATGTATGTCAGGTGTGTGGGTTTCAAACTTGCCAATGTGTGCATTTCTTCCTGTTGGGTCCCATTGCCGGCCGTGGCGGTCTGTACGGCCAAAGGTCGTTCGACATCCACTATCTGCCACGGTGATTTCTGCATCATTATTTGGTGGGAGAGGATTTGTCTGCTTGGTGGTGGCTGCTTTTCCTCCATCAAGGGCCCCTGCCGGTGACTGGAGGTTGCAAAATTAGAGGTTTCTGTTTTTGGCATCATTATATGGCGGTGTGCTGTTCACCGCCACTGGCAGTCAATTGTGCACTGTCGTCACGGCGGTCGGCAGTGTTCCCGCCATGTTCATATTGACCACCTAAGTCCGAAGGTAAAACTTTAACTGAGGCCGCCCGCTCCCTATAGCCGAGCAGAGCTCCATCGACGTCGATCTAAAATTCTGATGTTGCCCCGGTCGAGTGCGACCAGATGTCCTAATTGGCATTTTTGATTATTATGCACTAGAAAACATTTAGGTGGTCATTACAACCTCGGCGGTCTTTTTACAAGACCGCCGAGGGACCGCCGTGTTGAAGACCGCCAGTGGAGGCGGTTTTCCGCTCGGCGCATTATGACCGCTGGCAGACCTCCGTCCTTTTCCGGATGGAGAGCCGCTACCAGCCATACTGGCGGACGGCGGGGAAGTGGAGGTAGCTCAACCTCCACCGCCCCGTCAACAGAACACCGTCCACCGAATCACGTCCTGTGATTCGGCGTGGCGGTGTTCTGTTGACGGGGTGCTGGCGGCAAAGCTGCCCCCATGGATCCCGTCCCCTCCCAGAGGCTCAACGGACCAGGTAAGTTGATCGTCCGTTAGGGGAGGAGGGTGGGTGGGTATTGTGTGATGTGTGGGTGCATGGGGGTGTGCATGTGTGTATGTAGAGGGGGTGTGTGAGTGCGTGTATGCATGCAGGGGTGTTGTGTGTTTGGAAATGAGTGCTTGTCTGTATGTATGTATGTCTGTATGGATGTGTGCGTGTATGTCTGAATGTGGGTGTGTGTGTATGACTGTGTGTGTGGCTGTTGGCATGTATGTTGGTGTGTGTTCGGGTATGTGTGTTGGTGGTGCCTGAGTGCATTTCGGGTGTGAATGTCTAATGTAATGTTGGGGGTAGGGGTGGGGAGGGGGGTCCTGCCACCTTTGGGGGCGGCAGGGGTGGTGGGGGGTGTAGGGGAAGGACTTGGGGTGGGGGTTGGGGGTGGGGGAGACCCCTATCAGTGCCAGGGAAGGAATTCCCGGGCACTGATAGTGCTCCATGGCGGTTCCTAACCCCATGAAATCCATGGCGGTCAGCCGGGTCATGATACCGCCGGCGGTATTGTGACGACCGCCGGGCTGGAGACCCTGGTCTCCAGCCCAGCGGTCGGATCGGAGAAGTGGCGGATGACCATGGCGGTAACCGCCATGGTCATAATTCAACATTTTTTACCGCCAGCCTGTGTGCGGTAAGACCGATGCTTCACCGCCAACCGCCAGGGTTGCAATGAGCGCCTTATTCTTTAAAGATTTATATCTCCGGTTACCTTTAGTGGATTTCTGTAATTGTAAAGATAAAAATATAGGCCCTCATTAAAACCCTGGCAGTCGGTGATAAAGCGGCGGTAGTACCGCCAACAGGCCAGCGGTAAAAAAATTGAATTATGACCATGGCGGAAACCGCTCACACAGACAGCCACTTTAACACACCAACTGCCACGGCAGTAGCAACAAGCACCACGGCGGTAACCGCCAACAGCCAGGTGAAAGACAATGTACCACCCACACTATTACAACAGGCCTATCTGCCACCTTTTCCGGGACGGTACCAATGACATCAAAAGCACGGCGGCACACAAGGGATAGGGGAGGAAAAAGAGAGTGACACACACACGCAACATGCAAAACCCCCACCCCCAGCAGCATACACACAAATAGATGCACAAACATTACATATCTACCCCCTACCCCTCAGGAATAATGCAAGGACAAAAGTAATTGATTAAAGTGAGTGTAATAAGATAAAATACTAGAAATACATCCTTCAAAATCAAAACAGTATATACATATATACAAATGGAGGGACACTGCCCTGTCTACAATGCCCGTGGGCCACAGTGTCACATCACATAGACCAAGGCCCCACTTGACTCCTGCCACAACACGGAGAGAACATTGCAGGGGCATCAGGTTGAAAATACTCAGGCACCTCAGGGGGACAGGGAATGGGGGGCACCTCAGCCAGAAGATGGAACAACACCAGTGGTCCTGGAGGGGGCAACATGCCCTGTGCCATGTCCTGGGGAGTGCAAAGCCACAGTCACTCAAGTGGGTGGTCTGCCCACTGCTTGGTCCTGGGGAGTGCAAGGCCACAGTCTCTCAAGTGGGTGGTCTGCCCATTGCTTGGTCGTGGGGAGTGCAAGGCCACAGTCTCTCAAGTGGGTGGTCTGCCCACTGCTTGGTCCTGGGGAGTGCAAGGCCACAGTCTATCAAGTGGATGACTTCTCCACTGGTTCTGGTGTCTGTGGCGATAGCATGCTAAATACCCTTTTTCTGATGGGTCCTGACCTGCAGAAAAATAAACATAGAAAAATTATCAGCCATATTGTCAGGCCTCTTACACACATGGACCAACATATCCCTCACATCCCCTTACGCACAGACATTGCCCACCACACATACAGCACACTGCCCAGGACCCTTCCACTCCCCCCCACATGAGGTCCTGACACACAGCACTCCATGCATTCATGCTCCATGCATCGTGCTCACAGTGTACTCACCTGTTGGTCTGGAGGCCCATACAGCTTTCGGTACTGGGGTAGGACCCCATCCACCAGTCTATCCAACTCCACAGCGCTGAAGGCAGGGGCCCTTTCCCCAATGACTCGAGCCATGGTTGGTTCCAGACACAGGTCACAGCAGCACTTGCAGTGTAGGTCCTCTCCTGTTGAAAGTCAGGTAGCAAGTGAGAGAACAGATAGAAAATGGCGGTCACGTCTGCGGCGGTGTGTACCGTCACCGCCTGCGTACATCACCATTGCTTACTGTAACCCATAGGGCCCGTAGGCAACCAATGAGGAGTTGCACGGCACTACTCGATCACCTCCTGCAACAGCCCACAACGTCAGCAGCATTTTCTCATTTCCACCTGTCCATCCACACAGGACAGGCAGACTCCATTTCAGGTGGGAGGCAGGCCATGGCACCTAACTGCATCACAATACAAACAGGCACCATTTGGGCCTATCCAACAACATACTGTTCCAGTCATAACATGCAATGCAGTGTACAGTTTGGAAATGTGGAACACTGACCAGATGCTCATCGTTTTGCCCCCTAGATTGCAACCGCTGCGGAGGAATAGAAGATGGGGACATCCCCCCCATGTACAGACCCCTGGTGGACTTGCCAACAATGGAGGACAGGCATATTATCCTCACCTGCAGACTTGACAGGGCCACAATCCAAGAGCTCTGTGCCCAATTGGAGCCAGACCTGATATCTGCTATCCGTCACCCCACTGGGATCCCCCCTCTTGTGCAGGTGCTATCTGTGGTCCATTTCTTGGCAACTGGTTCTTTCAGTGACAGTGGGCTTGGCAGAAGGAATGTCACAGCCAATTTTCTCAATAGTGCTAACAAGAGTGTTGTCTGCCATGATGAAACACACGCGCAGCTACATTGTTTTCCCCCAGGTGGAGGATTTGGCCACAGTAAAAGATGAGTTCTATGCAATGGGACATAGTCCGAACATTATTGGGGCAATTGATGGTACACATATTGCCTTTGTTCCACCCCCCCAGAGAAATGAACAGGTGTTCAGAAATTGAAGCTTTCACTCGATGAATGTTCAGATACTGTGCCTGGTGGAATAGTACATCTCCCATGTCAATGCAAAGTATCCTGGCTCTGTGCATGATGCCTATACCCTGAGGAATAGCAGCATCCCATATGTGATGGTTCAACTCTAGAGGCACAGGTGGTGGCTAATAGGTGAGCCCATGGTTCCCACCCAGTATATGTTGGTATATGGGTATGGTTTTGGCCATAATCGTTAGTGTGTGTCTAACAGGTATCCCGATATTTGCAGGTGACTCTGGTTACCCCACCCTCTCATGGCTACTGACCCCAGTGAGGAATCCCAGAACAAGGGCAAAGGAACGTCATGATGAGGCACATGGGCGAACAAGAAGGATTATAGAGAGGACATTCGGCCTCCCTGAAGGTCAGGTTTTGGTGTCTCCATCTAACAGGTGGTTTCCTGTGCTACTCACCCAAGAAGATCTGCCAGATAATCGTGGCATGTTGTATGTTGCACAACCTTGCCTTACGTGGCCAGGTGCCTTTTCTGCAGGAAGATGAGGCTGGAGATGGGCGTGTGGCAGCAGTGGACCCTGTGGACAGTGACGAAGAGGAGGCAAAGGGTGAGGACTACAGAACATCATTGATAAGACAGTACTTCCAGTGACACACAGGAAAGACACAGTAACTTCACCTTCCATTGACAGTTATGAGTTGGATATTGTCACTGGCAGGCTGATTTTCCCACTACTATGGCCACTTACTGTACCCTTTGGCATGCCTATTTTCAGATATCTGTGCCACACTCTGGCTCCTGGTGTATTGACTACAGCCAACTACAGGTCATACCTATGTATATATTACTGTACAGTTGAATTGCAATGTTTACAGCTTGTTAAACAAATATATTGTTCAATCAATTGACAGACTCCATATTTTTTACAAGGGTGTTTATTTATGTGCTAATAAGTGGAGGGGGTATTGCAATGGGTTGGGGTGGTGGTGGAGGAGAGTCCAGGGTAAGGTTCCAGTCTATTTGTATCACTGGTGCACTGTCCAAGGGGGCATAGGAAGTGGAGAAATGGCAGTTCAAGATGGACAGGGTGACAAAGTGGGACAGAAGGGTGACATTCAGGAGAGTCTTATTTCCTGGTGGGGTCTTGGCTTCTGCCTGGTCTCTGGCTTCTGCATGGATCGCATGGACCATTTGCAGGGTGGTTCTCCTTCTGCAGGGGGAGGGGTGCTGATGGCCTGTTGGGGGGCCTCCTGTCCACTAGCATCAGCGGAGGTGGAAGGCTGTTCATCGGTTTGGCTAGTGTCAGGGGCCCGTTGGTGTGCCACTGCCTCCCTCATGGTGTTGCCCATGTCTGGCAGCACTCCTGCAATGGTGACCAGAGTGGTGTGGATGTCCATCAGGTACTCCCTGGTCCCCAGGTAATGTCCCTCCTGCAGCCGCTGGGTCTCCAGCAACATGGCCAGTATCTGGCCCATCTTCTTCTGGGAATGGTGGTATGCTCCCAGGATGTTGGTGAGTGCCTCATGGAGAGTTGGTTCCAGTGGCCTGTCCTCCCCCTGTCACACAACAGTCCTCCCAGCTTCCCTGGTGTCCTGTGCCTCTGTCCCCTGGACTGTGTGCCCACTGCCACTAACCCCAGGTCCCTGATCATCCTGTGTTTGTGGGGTGGCTGGGGTCCCTGTAGTGGTGGACATACTACTGATTGATGTGTCCTTGGGACAGTGGTATGGGCCCTCTGGGTGGGTGCTGTGTTGGTGTTGGCTGAGGGGGGAGGCTCTGTGGTTGTCTGTGATTGTGCCTGGGTAACCGACTGTCCGGAGGTCCCTGATGGGCCAGGTTGGTCATCCAGATCCAGGCGTGCAGATCTGTTGTTATCACTGTTGGCCTCTTCTGGGGGGACTGGATGTTGCTGGCACCTCCTCTCCGGTGACGTTGTGTGGGGGACCTGTGGGGATGTAAATTCAGTGTTATAGTTTCTGCGTGTGCCATCTTGTGCATGGTAGTGTGGCCCTCTATGGTTGTTATTGCCCTGGCAGCTTAGGCTTGTGTGAGTGGTGATTTGGTGGGCTAGGTGATTGTCTCAAGTGTGCATGCTTTGGTGATGGGTGTCCATGAAGGTCTGTGATGGGTGTCCATGCATTGGTGTTGCATGCAGGGCTTGGTTGTGGGAGGGGTGGGTTGTGATGGTGGGTGTGTGGGAGGTGGTAGAGTGATTGGAGTGAGGGTGAGGGTGGGGTATGTGATGGCATGCAGGTGGGGGGGTGAAAGTAGTAAAGATTTGACTTACCAGAGTCCAGTTCTCCTGCTCCTCCTGCCAGGCCCTCAGGATGCAGTATTGCCAAGACTTGCTCTTCCCATGTTGCTAGTTGTGGGGGAGGAGGTGGGGGTCCACCGGCAGTCCTCTATACTGCTATCTGGTGTCTTGCTACCACGGAAAGTACCTTCCCTCGTAGGTCTTTCCACCACTTCCTGATGTCATCCCTTGTTCTTGGGTGCTATCCCACGGCGTCGACCCTGTCCTCAATCCTCCGCCATAGCTCCATCTTCCTGGCAATGAATGTCTGCTGCACCTGTGATCTGAATAGCTGTGAAGCTCGACCTGAATGATTTCCTCCACCATGACCCTTAGCTCCTCCTCTGAGAACCTAGGGTGTCTTTGTGGTACCATGGGTGTACTGTGTGTGTTGTGTATGAGGGTGTGTGAGGTGATGTGTTGGGGTGTGTCCTGTAAGATACATGGATGGTGTATGGGTGATGGTGTTTTGTGGCTCTGGTTCTGTGGGTGTTATTGGTCTATCTCTCTCAGTTTGCAATATTTCTGAGTCGTAAGGGGTTGTGGGTAGTGTGGGTGTGTGTTTTATAGTGTTGTGGGTGTGTAGTGTGTGTATGGGTGTCAGGTGTATGTTATTCAAATTGTCCAATGTAGTGTTGTTTTGTATGGGTGTGTGTATTTTGAGCGCAGCGGTATGTAATGCCAATGGTTTAGTGCCATTGAATGTCTGCTGCTGTGATTCGTGGGTCATAATGCTGTGGTCGTAATTATGTTGGGGTAACGGTGTGGGTTTTGGTACCGCCAGTTTATCACTGACCTTTGGGCTGGCGGACTTGTGTGTGTGTCTGTATAGTGACGGATTGCTATGTGTGGGTCATAACATGTGTAGTGGTAAACTGCTGCGGTGGCGGGATGTTGGTGACAATGTCATAATGAGGGGTGTAGTCTATTTTTATAAATTGAAGTTGGATTTTTATTTTGTTTTTGTGCTTTACTTACTTACTGTTTTATGCTTTTTAAATGCTTTACACACCAGTCTCCTAAGTTAAGCCTTACTGCTCGTTGCCAAGCTACCAAAGGTTGAGCTTTTTTTGGGACCCTGACTGAACTTACTGGGGGTTTGTGGCCTATTGCTAAGTGTGGGTACTTACCTGCCCATACCAATAATCCACTTTCCAACAAGTGTGTGGTCATTTTCTGCTTTAGTTTCTTTTTAACAATAAATATTTAAGTTACATATTAAAAGGTGATAAACAAATATATTTTCAAATTGTCTGGAAATATCTCATTCTAAGTATATCATTCATCAAATTCTACAAAAAACTCTATCTCTATGTCTCTCTCTCTCTCAATTTCTCCCTGTGAAATCTTTCTTGAAATATGTCTCTCTCTCAATCTCTCACTTTCTCTCTCTCTCGGTCAGGCCAACCACCGTTATGCACTGCTAAAGGCTGTGTTCGGCACTGTTTGGATTAAAGCATAGTAATGAAAATTACTTTACGTAATAAAAACCATAGAAAAAAAAACTAAGTTTACAGGGACATTATAGCTAGCTAGCTAGGAAATAGAATTTTACAAAAACATAGAAATTCACATAACAAACCAAAGGTTACAGCAGGGTATTGTTATGCTCACAAAACAATAGAAATTCACCTGTAAGAGTTATCTCAAGTATCTATAATGCTTGCCTTAAGATAACTCTAACTTGCGCCCTCACCATGCAGTGCTAAATATCCCACAAATTACAGCACTCATGACATCTTTGATATCATCCTTGATAATATCAGTGTAATATTTGTAGTGATGTGCATGGCAGGGGCATGAGTTATAGTAACCGTGAGGCACAAGTTATAGTTACTTGAGATAACTCTAACTTTAATAGGTGTCTCTATCTATCTATCAATCTATCTATCTATCTATCTATCTATCTATCTATCTATCTATCTATCTATCTATCTATCTATCTATCTAACTATCTATCTATATATCTATATATATCACCTAGAGGGGAAAACCAGTGGGTTCTTATAGTTAGGCCATAGTTTCTACAGAAAAAGTGTTTTTTTGTTTTGCTAATAACTTAGGTGCCGTTTGATGAATCTTCACAACATTTTCCAAGGAAATACGAAGCACAATTCAGCTTCTGTCTGGAAAGGTTTGGTGTGACCTGTCAAGAGGGGCCAAGAAAAAAGAGGGGGTCTCAAAATGCTTTTTCCCCATTCATTTTTCCATAGGGATTGTGAACCTCAATAGTGCAGAAACCACAGGGGCCAATCCCCCTAACCACCCAACCCTAGGCTGCGCATGGCTTTTGGCTGTATGTGGTGGGAGTTGGCCACAGCCTGTCTTTGTGAGTGTGAGAATAGGTGTGAGAGGGTGTATCTTGTTGTGAGTGGCTATGTGAGTGTCTGTCCGGGTGTGAGAGTGGGTGCATCAGTGTCTTAGTTGGTCTATGAGTGGGTTTGTCAGTGTCTGTGGGTCTGTGAGTCTGTGAGTGAGGGTTTCAGTGGGTCTGAGTGGGTGTGTGAGAGTCTGAGTAAGTCTTTGAGTGGGTGCATAAGGGTCTGATTGGGTGTGTGGCTGGGAGAAAGAGATTGAAAAAAAGAGAAATTGAGAGGGAGAGAGAGAGAGAAAATGAGTGAGAGGGAAAGAGAGTGTTTTTTTGGCTTGGATGAACGATTAACTTAGAAAGAGATATTTCAAAATACTAGTAAATAAACAAACACATTGCAAAGCGATACTAGGATTTGAACTTTCAGCCTACTGAGTGACAGGAAAAGGCTTTGACCATTAGGCAAGAAGTGACTCTGTTCCACTCTGCATCCAAATGAAACTATAACATTTATACCAAATATCGTGCTAGTCTCAGTCTTTGAAGTCATTGCATGGAGAGGCCATTGCAATGACAATCCCTCTCTTTCTTACATCCCTTTATAGAATGGAACAGAGAGACAGAGAGTGACAGGATCATGTGGGGAGGCTCAAGGCCCCTGTGGTCATAGCTGGTTCCCCGCATCCTGCGGGAGCCAGCATTGCTCCCACAAGCAGGGAGCTGCTTTAAATAGCAGCCCCCTGCTAGTGGAAACAATGTTTTCATCTGTTTCCCTTCAAGCATATTTGCTTGCAGTGGGGCAGATGAAAACTCCCCTTTCTACCAGCAGGAGCTGTTTGACAGCTCCTGCTGTCAGAAAGCAACCTTTGCTTTTGCTTGGTGGGAGCTGTCAAGGCTCCCACCAATCAAACGCAAAGAGCTATGTCCTTGGGGTGGGCACCCCTGGACATAGCAGGAGCCAGTCATGGAGTATGGTGGTCCCCAGGACGATCATTGGCTCCTTAATGGGGGGACACGTGGTCCCCCTCAAATGTAATCTAGCTCTAGGGAAGTGGTGGTCCCCAGGGCTCGGGGGCCCAAAACCGACCCTCTTTACTCTTTCTTTGTAGCCCGGTGGAGGTGACTGTCCCCGGGATTGTGAGGGGGGCGTGCAGCCCCCCTGCATTGTATTTATTTAGAGCCCCAGGGAGAAGGCGGTCCCTGGGGCTGTGGGGGAGCTGGGCTGCCCTCTTGCATTTAATTTAAAGATGTGCTCAGAGAGGTGGCGGTCCCCAGGGCTGTGGAGGGCTGGCGGCCCCTTGCATTTCATTCAAAGATGTGCCCTGGGGAGGTGGCCCAGGGGCTGCGAAGGGCTAGGCAGCCCACCGCATTGAAAAAATAAATATGCATTATTTTCTGGCCCTCACTGAGGGTTCTCAAAACAAGTGCAGCAGCCCGTGCTTTTTTAATAAAGAAAATCCTGCATATTTGTGATGTTGTAGTGAAATTGTGGCAAATTGTTTTCAATAAGTGTCTCTAGCCCAGAGCTAAGTGGTCAGGGTGATCCTACCCTGGCCTCTTGTCTTATTTTTTTATCTTTTTTGAGGGACTTGGCTGAAACTGAGTCCCAAGGTGGCTGCCAACACTTACTGGTTAAAGTGTTAGCAGACACTCAGAGCTTTGCATTTCCCTCCATGAGCTCGTCTTTATTCAAGTTGTCGCAGCCAGAGATATAAATATTTGGTTTGCCTTTAATATATCAAATACTACTGAACTGACTTACACCAAATAACTGAAAGCGTAATCTGCGTACTGACAGCTACCTTTTTGACAACTTTGGTGTAATTCGGTCCAGTGGTTCGGGCTATAGTTGTGTTAGAAGCTCCCATTTTTCTCAGCCCCTGCTTGACAGATCACTCCAAAACTTCCCATGCCCAACAATCACCAGCAACCTTTTTTGAGAATTATTTTCTGAAGCTCTGTGAAACAGTGCCAAAGATATAGGAAAGCCAAAAAACGCTTTTTCTATGGAATCATGGTATTAACTATAACTACCTAGTGGAGACCACAACTAGGAAGTAATATTATCACCGAAAAAACAAATGTTACAGGGACATTTTAGTTAGGAAATAGAATTTAAAAAACATAGAAATTCACTTAAAAAACAAATGTTACAGGGACGTTAAATTTAGGCTCACATTTTAAACGTATAAAACTATAAAAATTCACCAGTTACAGCTACCTCATGTAGCTATAATTTGTGACCTAAGGTAACTATAACTCACGCCCTCGCCATGCACTGGTAAATACCCCACAAATTACAGAAATCATGCCATCTTTCATAAAATAATTGATAATCAATGTAATATTTGCTGTAGCACTTTTTACGAAAAAACTGTGCATGGTGAGGGCGTAAGTTATAATTACCTTAATTGTATTTCCTAACTATAACGTCCATATAACCTTTGTTTTTTTAAGAGATTTTCTATGTGTTTTTAAGTTCTATTCACTAACTTCAATGTTCCTGAAATCAATTACTTTTTAGCAAATTTTGTCGTGCAAGACGGGAGTTAGCCACAGCTTCTTTGGGTGTGAGAATAGGTGTGAGAAGGAGAGTCTGGGGGTAAGAGATTATCTGTCTGGATGTGAAAGTGCATACACCAGTGTTTTAGTTGGTGCATCAGTGTGTGCGTTGGTCTGTGATTGGGTGCATGAGGGTGTCTGAGTGGGTCTGTGAGTGGGTGTGTGAGTGTCTGAGTGGGTCTGTGAGTGGGTGCCTAAGTGTCTAAGTGGGTGTGTGAGTGGGATAAATTGATTGAAAGAGAGTATTTTTAGGGTTGAAAATCTCATATACTTACACTCAGATAATTTGGTTGGATTTAACCAAAAAATGCATTTAATATTTTTTTTAAAGTATAATATTTTTTTTATTAAAAAAGCAAACAAAAAAAGTGGACTCAAATCCCCATAGATTCATGTGAAGTTCGCAGACCTTCACACTGAGCTATGGGAGTTTTATTTTTTTCTCCTTTTTTTAGCCTTTAAGGGGCTATGTGGGACAGCGAGGGAGCCCTCAAGGACTCCTCCGTGGTCCCTGCTTTTTTATACATATATTTAAAAAAACACTTTTTGATTAAAAAGCCCTCTACAGGCTATGTGGGAGTGCTAGGGAGCCCTCAAGAGCTCCCCTGTGGTCCCTACTTTTTTTATTTCTTTATTTTTTTTAATATATATTTTTTTTATTAAAATGCCCATACGGGCTACCTGACACTGAGGGGGAAGCCTTAAGGCTTACCCTGTAGATCCATTTCTCCAGAAAGCAATGAGCTGCATTGACACATGGAGTTGCAGGTGGCGCTGCCTGCTGGACTGGTCAGAACAGGAGCGAGTTGGACTGGGATGGGAAGGAAAATGAAAATAGGAGGTGGACTGGTCAGGAACGGAAAGCGAAAAACAAAGTACAAAAAGTCACAAAAACACACATTGAAATGTAACAGCCACAGGGAAAGACAGACAGTAATAAAAATAAGTAAATAAAAGCTAGGATTGGGAAGTGGGTGGTCAGGTGGGGTGGATTTTTCATTGAAACTGCCTGGTAAAGATCAAAGCTATTTTGATCTACTGCTTTCTGTTTGAGTACAAGCTGATTTTTCCTCCTTTTTTTCCATAGTGTTTGAATTTCCTTCCCCCGAGTGCCATGTACCTAATGAACTAATGCCTTTTAAGTTTGTGTACTTAGATGGACGTTTTTTTTCCAAGGGGTCTTTCATAGCTTGCTATTTATTTGTAAACCATGTACAACTTCTGAAATTATATCCTTATATTGGTGAATTAAGTCCCATATTTATACTCGTTTGCGCTGAATTAGAGTAATTTCTTTATGCTAATTCAGCACAAACCTAACTCCATATTTCTACTTTGGGGCTAGACACGTCTAGCTCCAAAGTTATGGAGTTAAAGTTGTTTTCTGGATGTGAAAACCTACATTGCGTCAATGAGATGCAAGGTAGGTGTTCCCGTCCAGAAAACGACGATATGGCCTTTGTGCCATATTTATTCCCCACCCACACCAGAGGGACACCACAGGATGGGGTACCCATCCGAGGTAAATCCCAGTAAGTATATATTTTTTATTTTACCCCGCTTGGGCCCCTGACTTGGGGTCCCGTGCACGGTGCTGGCCCCAATGGCCATGCCCAGGGGAACCGTTCCTGTTTGTGAATTTGTTACCACCGAATTGAATTTGGTGGTAAAGATAAAAAGCGAATGTACATACCTTTGCGAATCCCATTTAGGAAGAGACGCCCTTAACATGCCCCTTCCTTATTCCGATTTTGCGATTCGGTAATAGGTTACCAGATCACAAAATGGGCTTTAGTACATCCCCAAAAAAAATTCCTGGTTGCAAGCAACCCTATTCTGCATAATCAGGCCGATTGCAACCTGAAAAAAAGCTTCCCACTTCTGGCCTGAAATGTTTACTTTTTATTTTTTAGGAGTAGCCTCTCAAAAACATTTACAAAGGGGAAGGGGACCCTTCGGACCCCTTCCTATTTGCAAATAGGTTCCTATCTACTTGAAGAGGGTGATAAAATGTGAAAGTTTTGCAACCACATTTTGGTCACAAAACATTGTTACATACCGCTGTGATTCAGTAATGGGATGGGACACTCTGAACATGCCCCTTCGTCATACCAAATTGTTATTAATTTGCAATTCCATGTTATCAAATCACAATTTGGAAATCATACATACCTAAATGTATTTTACTGGTCGCAAACAGCCCGATTCTGTGAATCGGGCCGATTTCGACCGGTAAAATGCATGATAGATCTGGCCCATTATAACTATTTTAAAGATACCTCAACAATAAGGAATGCAGTATTCTTGGAACCCTTAAGACTAGAGCATTTTACTGTGCAAGCACGTCTGTGATTTGTTATTTTTTGCTGACTGGTCCTTACATGAACTCAGCACTTCATTGTCTCAGCAAATGATTAGAGTGAATTAGCTGCAGTTTTTTCGTGGCCACCTGGGTTGGCCGATAACCCAGAAAGTGAATAATGGGAGACAATTCGACCAAACTTGCCCAGTGCACTTTGTCTTTATTATGGCCTCCTGTGTCTGACCAATAACCCAGGTTAATATTGTGAGACAATTGGACCAAACAACCACAAAGCACTTTGGGCCCACTGTGCGTAGCATTTTTCATGTAGTAAATGGCCTGATTCACAGAATCGGGCTCTTTGCGACATGAAAATAGCATTTTGGCATGTACCAATGCTATTTTGCGATTCTGTAATCTATTTACCGGATTTCAAAATAGTCTTGCACAGTCACAGTGGTATGTAAGATTGTTTAGCGACCGTAAATGCGGTCGCAAAACAATTGCAGTTACCATCAACTTTAGGTTGGTGGTAACCCATTCGCAAACAGGAACCCCTTTCCCTTTGTGAAAGGAAGCAAAAATATTTTTCAGAGCATTTATTGGTCACATGAACCACTGCCTTCTCTGAAAAAATTTAAAGAAAACTTTTTTTTTTTTTTTAAATGCATCCCGTTTCCTTTAAGGAAAATGGGCTGCATTTTAAAAAAGACTGCTTTGTTTAAAAAGCAATCAGAGACATGGTGGCCAGGTCGCTGTGAGTGTGGCCATTTCCAATGGGGTTGCAAATTGCGCCCTACTTCATGAATAATAATGAGGTAGGTCATTTGCGACCCCATTGAGAATCGCTAAATGTGTCTGAGACACGTTAGTAGATTTCATTTTGTGAGTCACAAAAAAAATCGCAATTAGAGACTTTCAAAATTAAATGGTTTAACATCAGGCCCTTTATCTTTATTGTAGTGGTTTATAAGTGGATCATGGGGCCTTGTTTTTAGAGTCAATCTGGTATTAGGCACGTTATCTCCTTGCCAAGCCCCAGATTCACAAAAATCTGGTGCATCAGTACTGAGGTGCCAGATTTGTTGTGCCTCCCTCACCGCCACTTAATGACACCATGGGTGCCCCCTATTTACAATACAACGCACCCTGGTGCACCTTAGTCCAATAGAGTCAACATTTTGACACTAATGTGGGGCTTTGCTGCACTAGCGTCAAATATTTTGAAGCTAGTGTAGCAAAGTGCAAGGAAGCCCATTGATTTCAATGGGCGGGTCCTTTTAACTCCTGCCTTGAGCAGCCGTTAAAAATTATGCCAAAAATGGTGCAATGAAATCTTGTAGATTTCATTGCACCATTTTTGCAGGCCTCCTAACGCCAGAACGCCCTCCTTGCATACATTATTCCTGGATTAGTCGAATTGCGCAATTTTTAGCTGATATTTTAACTCCTGCACAGGGCAGGCGTTAAAAGGAGGCACACCATTATTTTTTATGGGCCTCAAAAGTTTTTATGCTAATCCTGCAAAGTACAATAGCATCAAAAATGATGACGCTATTATCACTACCCTGCTCCATGGCATGCCATATGTTAAATACAGTGCACATATGATGGTCTTCGGGAGGTTCAACGAGCCACAAGAAAATTGACACTTCATGACATGAGGCACCACTTTTCTTAGAAAAAAAAAGCTTGCTCAGCTGAAACGGTATACTTTGTTGTTACTCATGAAGGTCATCTACTTAACACTAGCAACTTCTTTGATAGTGTATCTATGTGCATCCTGCCTTGCCCTAAGTACAGTTTTTATATAGAATGTGAAGGGGGAGCTTCTAGTTGATTTGCTAATTGATTTACAGACAATTTATTTTTGCAATAAATATTTTTAAGATTCAACAGAAAGGCAAGACCATTTTTTCTTCAATACTATCTATAATGTTATTTTATATATTTCCCCACAACATCGGTCCCTGCTTGCAATTGCGCAGCTGATTCAGATGAGTAATAGGGAAATCACACTGAACATACCCTCCAGGACCCTGCCCAAATATAGAAAAACGAAATCCTAGCCTCTTGCCATCCAACCTAAAGTCCTCTCCATTTATTCATGCGCCTAAATTGAAACTAACCTTGTGTCTTGTCATCCACTCTCACCACTCTCTCTTCAACTTCCCCCTTGCCTCAATCACATTTAAAAAATATTACCTGGCTTCCTTCTTATCTGCATATACCAAACCATGCCCAAATTGAAAAAAATTGCTAATTTCCTGACATCCAGTCCCACCACTCTCGGTGCCTGCCACCCCAAGTCTAAAAGGAAGATCATCCTGGAGTCATTCTGAAGTCATCGGATAGCCTCAGTTGGGCTATTCCTGTAATTATCTGAGGAAGTCATCCCAAGCCATCCTGAAGTATGTTTATAGGGCAAAATATTTAAATGAGATGACTTTGGAGTCATCACAGAAACTACTCCAGGATTAGTTCCTGATTACTTCAGTGGAAAACCTGTGATGATCATTTACTACTACAGAATGAAACAAGGATGATTTCAGGATTAGACTGTATTACTCCAGGAGGGGTTCCTGATTACTTAGGTGGAAAGCATATGATCATCTTGCACTGCTGTAGGATGAACTAATGATGCCTTAAGGGTTAAGCTGCATTACTCCAGGAAGATCCTAAGAGTATTTCAGGACATGGCTGTTTTGTTACAGAATAATCTTGTGATGACTTCACAATGAGGTTCTACTACACAAGGATATTCCCAAAATAACTTCAGAATTGAACTTTACTAGTCAGTGATGGAGCTATACCCTCGAGGTGGCAACTGGCTGTACTACATCATGATGATTTCAGGACCGGGATGTAATAGTCTAGGGCAGTTTTTCCCAAAGTAAGTTGCAAGCTGATTTTTGGTGGGTCACAAAATTCAAATCAATGAATTAAGATTCCTTTAAATTCTAAGTTTAACATGTCACATTTGCTGGCAATTGAAAGACAGAGGTCAATGTCAAGCTGCTTTATTATTCTAACATTGGGATTAGTGTTTCCTTATCTTTGTCTCAAAGCAAAGTGAGAGGAGTTTTTAAAGTGAATTGTTTGACAATTTAGGATGATTTTTTGTAATACACAACAAAATGCAAATACCTGTAAATGAACAATATGCATCCAGTAGTCAAGAAAGCAAATAGTAAGCACTTTTTTGTAATTCTAGAAGTGTAATGGGAACAGATTTTAATAGAATAAAAAAAACAAGAGACTTGGTGATGCACCGTTGATACATTTTCACATAAACTGGATTTCCACATTATTATTTGTGTGTTTTAAAGTTTTTTTGATAAACAATGTTATTGTTATATGTCTTTTACATAGCAATTCAAAGGTATATCTACAGTTTTATCAATAAAACTATGCGTCTATGCAAATTTAGTGGCCATTTCAAAGGAAAATGTGAGGGTCATAAATGCCAGTGCACAACCACACTATGCTTTAGTTACATTCAAAAATTGCCCTGCCTCATGTCCATTAAAAGTACGTAGGATGCAAATGTTTGTTGTTCTAAAACGTTTGGGAACCAGTGCTCTATGATGATCTTGAGTGATGTATGTTAATTAATTGAAAAACAACCCCTCTCCCACTGTGAAACCACAATGGAGGAAACAAAATCAGAGAAAATAAATTTAAGGAAAGACAATTTTAAGGAAATACAAATGATCCAAAAATTAAAGAAAACCTTTTGAAGGAATGTTTGTGCAGAGTTCAACATTCAGGAATGGGTGGAGTTTAGATTGGTGAGGAGTTTTAAATATTCAGGGATGACATAGAAAGGGTCCCTAGAGTTCAGGGTTGGTAGAGTATAGGGGTGTTAATTGGTCATTGGTAGGTGGAGTCTGGGGGTGTTGAGGGTTTTAATGATCACAGATGGGTAGGGTTTAGGCATGAAAGGGCTTTTTAGGTTTCAGGTGGATGGAGTTCAGGGGTAGTGAGGGGTTTTACGGTTCAGCGATGGGAGTGTAGGAGTAGAATGTTTTTTATTGTTCACAGACAGGTATAGTTTAGGATTTAGGGTTAGGTGTCATTCAGGTGTGGTAAGGGTTTTCAGAAGACAGGGATGGGTGGGTCATGAATGGATAGGGGTCACTGAAATAAAAGCATCCAAAGCAATTGTTTTACAATGTAAAATATAAAAATCTGAAGTTATTCCCCATGAAGTAAGGCACTCAAAGAAACATCTCTGACAAGACTGTTTCTAAAGATAGGACCTGCACCCGTTGAATTGACATATTAAAAATCAAGCATGTCAAAGCAAATTTTGAACAAAAAGATGTTCTGTAAATTGGTTTCTATGAAATTGTAAATGTCATTTATTCTGATAACTTCCAGTTAACAGTTTAGATTAAATGGTTTCTCAGTAATGGTATTCCATGAAATTGATTTTCCATGAAATCACATACAACCAAATGCATAAACCTTGTCTGACATTCTCTGAAAGTTCCTTTTTAGATTGAAACCTAACAGACAACGCAGTTCTCTGGTTTGACAACAAAATGTTGGCGACATTGAGAAATACTCCCCAGGAATGTATTCCACCCATTGCTTACCATTGGCTTTTTGGTTTGTATCTTACATTTTCTTGCACTGCTAGCTTTATTCCTTTTAGGCTGTGTAGGCTCGGTATCCTTCTGAGGGCTCCCTTTCTGTAATCAGGGCTTCAAATCTAGTTATATTGACACATTTCCTGTGCCATCAAGGACAGAAGTCAAATGTCAAGCTCCATCTTCCAACTGAGCTTGGTATTTACTTTTCTTTCTCCGACACCAAAGTGAGAGGATTTACGAGACAATCATGCTGGCTACTGGGGGTAATTCTGAAGTGTGATGGAAACAAATATTATAATACCATCAAATCAATACCTTAGGTGAGGACATTTTCCACCAATATAGTTTGTGCACTGTATACTTTTAGCAGTAAAACTGTACATCTGTGCCAATGTAATGATCATTTCAAATAAAGATGAGTTGTCTGTAATGGCAGATCACTATCACACCATCCATACTTTACCCCCACTATACCCTGCACCACTAACTCCAATCTGCTATGCCATCCCACTCAACCCCACTCTGTTATACTGTTCTCCACTCTACCCTCCTCTACTATGCATCACTCCACCCACTCTATTATGCACCACTCCGCCCTAGTGTGCACCACTCAACAGTACTCCACTGCAACCCTGCAGTCTACTCTGTTCACTCCATGCCAGTGCAGTCTATGCCATGATAATCAATTTTACACCACTGCAATCTACACCACTGCATTCTACCCTGCACAACTCCACTCTACAGCGCCCCATTCCACTATACGCTACTTCATTGTACTCTGAAACAATCTACTCTATGCCACTGAAGTCTACACTGCACCACACCACTCTATGCCACTGCACTATATGCCCATGCACTCTACACCACTTTACTCAAAAACATTGCACTATGCAACATTTCTTTGTTACTCTATGCCAATGCACTACGCTACTACACTCTACACCACTCCACTATGCCAATGCACTCTATGCTATTACATGCTACTCTGCATAACTTCTCTATGCCAGTGCACTTTAGGCTACTACACTCTAGTTTGCATCACTTCACCATGACAGTGCACTCAAAGCTACTACATTCTACTCTGCATCCCTCCACTTTGCCAATGCAGTCTATGCTGAAACACTCCATTCTACGCCAATTCACTTTAAACTACTGCACTACACTGCACTACATGCCACTGTACTCTACACCATTGTTGCACTAATGTATCAGACATGAATCAAAATGTGCAGACACTTTCTCACCTGGAGGATCAGGAAAGAATAGAGATGTGGAGAAGAAGAAAGGAAGGAAGCAGACCGAGGTATAAACCACAACAAATGGGTGCAAGAAGGAAAAACATAAAAGGGAGCATGAGGAAGGAGGAGAGATGGATGTGAGAACCAAACATAGGTTAGCAAGGAATAAGAAGAATGAAATGAACTTGGGAAGACAGACACTGGAATGCAAGAAAGGTAAATAATGCAGAAGAAAATTGGACCTACAGAGGCCAGAGTAAAGGGGGAGAGAAAAGAAAGTGGAAGGGGAAGACAGGAAAGTGAAAAGCAATTAGTGAGGCGACAGTAGAGAAAAAGAACAAAAACAGGCAATGCATATAAAGGGAGTAGAGAGCTGAAAAAAAGTGAGGGAAAGCGAGAATGAGTATATCTCTGCCTCATAATATATAGTAATACAATATTTAATGTTGAGGGCTGACAGCTGTATCATTCCTGGGCCTGCCTCACCTAATGAATAGTTCTTCTGTGCTACACATATAATAGTAATTTGTTTTGTGCTAAGGTTTTTTGCCATCAAACAATGTTTCTGTGGCATCACAAAAGTTAACAAAGATAACAACGTGTTAATAATACCATAAGGATTAAGTTTTGGTGGATAATCACATTCTGATAATTCAAACCAATAGTAACATAACATGGTCCTGAGTTGCCACATACTTCCAGTGACCCTTGAGATCGTCAAGGTGAACTCACCATAGAGGGTAGAAATCAAAAGAGAGGGAAGGGTTGGTATACTTACAAAATGATGAAACAAGATGTCGGATTCCAACATATCTTTTTTTGAAACATTTATGAAACTTCAAACACTTTATTCTCTAGGTGCTGATGAAAAGCCCTGTGCATGTATGTGACTTATATAGCACAAGCCTTGCAACAAACACCAGAGTACTTTGCATGCTTGGGGAGATGGGGGTGCTTACAATAGTTACAGCAGAGGAGAACAGGACAGGAGCTTCAAAGACAAGGTTATTCTTATCTGACCATATTCATGGTACTCATTATTTCAGCCTTGGGAGCATGAGAGGCTTAGTTTAGTTAGCATTTTCCCTCAAAGCTAACTTATCAGATTGATAAAAGAGCACATAACATACCATACACAAATTGCAACACATTCAAAAACAAAATGCAACTCTGAAAATAGTAGGACTATGGGTGTGGGGGTGAAGGGGTAGGAGTCTTTTGATATCAGAACACTGCCCAGAACTTTCATCATCTGGACAAAACTCATCATTCAAAATAAACATGTTCAAATTCTCACAAATTCTGGCCCGACAGTTCGGGCTGGACTGTTCCCATGGGGAACAGGGTCAAGACTGATTTGCATAGTCAGGGGTCCAAACTGGAATGGCATGGGCAGCAACAAAACAATGGATTTAGGCCCAGATCTCTATACTGGGGATGAATGTTTGACATTGTTCAGCATTCCGTCCATCACTTGTTCTTTTTGCAATTGTCGCCTTAAGTGGGAAGGGTATGCCCAGACGTGGGTCCTGTGCTTCCCATGCCACTGGATTTAAGCTAGCCTGGCTGATGAGGGGTGAAACCCCGAAACCGGTCCCAGGATGCTTGTTTCCAGTCCAGGGAAGACCTGGCCTGGCAGTTCGGGCTGGACTGTTCCCATGGGGAACAGGGTCAAGACTGATTTGCATATGGCTGGGTCCAAACTGCAATGGCATGGGCAGCAAAAAAACAATGGATTTAGGCCCAGATCTCTGTACTGGGGGTGAATGTTTGACATTGTTCAGCATTCCATCCATCACTTATTCTTTTTGCAATTGTCGCCCTAAGTAGGAATGGTATGCCGAGACGTGGGTTCCGTGCTTCCCATGCTACTGGATTCAAGCTAGCCTGGCTGATGAGGGGTGAAACCCCGAAACTGGTCCCAGGATGCTTGTTTCCAGTCCAGGGAAGACCTGGCCTGGCAGTTCGGCCTGGACTGTTCCCATGGGGAACAGGGTCAAGACTGATTTGCATATGGCTGGGTCCAAACTGGAATGGCATGGGCAGCAAAAATGGATTTAGGCCCAGATCTCTGCACTGGGGGTGAATGTTTGACATTGTTCAGCATTCCGTCCATCACTTGTTCTTTTTGCAAATTCTCACAGCATCAGCATAATCAAGCTGTAGACGCAAAGAAGCCCAGTCATTCACAACACTTACCAAATCAGAACACTTCAATACTCCAAATCTTCACAGCGCGACAAACAACTCACTGCATCACAAGGATCACAACCGACAGAGACATAGATCATCAGGACACTCGCAGCAACACAACAATCAAAAGATGGAACTTACATCAAAACTACAGCAGTGAAACATGCCCATCCTTAATCTCTAGTGCCCATAGCACCTAAATGCACACTTGTTTGAGGTGTGTGCCACATACTCCAAAACAAACATATGCACTCTGAAGGATATACTCATAACAAGACACTCTTTGCAAGTATGCACCAAGCCACACACTTGTGTAACAAAAGCCCGTGCACAAATGTGTGCAGACTTTTATTTGGACACATACAACCTTGTCCACACAAACATGTTCTATATTCTTGGGGAGCTGGCCAGTATCACACTAACACACACACAGGTTTACACTTCCGTATTTTACAGACAACTTCACAATCTTTACTACTGCTCATTTTAATTTACACTGCATACTAGCATGCACATAAAATGGTTGTGCACAACGTCTGAATGAACATATGTTCTATGATCTTGTCAGAACCCCTTATATAAATTAAAATTTACCTCCATGTATATGTCCACACATGTATAACATATGCACTTGTGCCAACAGCCATTTTTGTACTTAGCATGATCTACCCCAGCAGTGGGCTCATAGTGTTGTAGATAGTTAACAGGCAAACACAGTGGTTTGAGTAGTCAGTATTCAAACCTGTAGCTTACAAGTTGTGCCCTTGTTCCAGCTGCAAGTGTTGGTCACTTAAAACCCTATATTAACCCAAACCCAGGTGGAATATCCACACCTTCCACTACCCTATATTCACTGTTGTCTCCTGTTGCAATGAGTACTTTACACATCTCAGTGATCATTAAGAATTAAATCAATACTGTTCAGTACAAAGGTGATTTCGTGTGTAATGCAGAGTCTACCCAGAACTTATTTCTGCTTCAATTTGATCATTCCTCTCCAGTAAAACTGTCCAAAACATCATTACAACAAGCTTCCATTTTTACAACCCACTGACTAAAATGCAACTTTCTCTTGCCTATTAAAAACACCCAAGTTTGCTGGGTCCAGTCATGAAGGAAATGTTTATTTTACCTGTCTAAGACAGTGCACATCTGCTGGAGCACCTAGAACACCACTCACCTCTGCTTAAGGCACAAAATCACTTAAAAGAAAATAAATGTTAATAAAGTGAAATGCGCAAGGGATTTTACACCTCAAACATTGCAGTTACGCTATACACCAGTGACTAATTGCCCTGCGAAAAATTAGACTACGGTGCTCATTATGACATTGGCGGTAAGTCCTGCTTACCGCCATGGTGACTGCTGCCAACATACTGCAACCGCAGCAGTATACTGCCACTCATATTATGACCCAAACATAGCAAACCATCAGTAAATAGACACACACACAAGTCCGCCAGTCCAAAGGTCAGTGATAAACTGGAGGTACCAAAACCCACACTGTTACGCCAACAGAACTAGGCCCACAATATTATGACCCATGAATCACCACGGCGGACATTCAACCACGGTAAACCATAGGCGGTGTATACCGCAGTGCTCAAAATACACACACACATACAAAACAACACCACATTGGACAATTCAAACTACACACACCTGACACACATACACACAACACACCCACACACCCACACCACTATAAAACACCCCCCCACATTACCCACATCCCTTTATGACTAACAAAAATTGCCAATAGAGAGAGATACAGCAAGAGTACTCACAGAACCAGAGCCACAGAACACCATCACCCATACACAATCCATGCACCTCACAGCACACACCCTAACACATCATCCCACACACCCTCACACACACCACTCACACAACACCCATGGCACCAAAAAGACACCCCAGGCTGTTAGAGGAGGAGCTAAGGGTCATGGTGGAGGAAATCATCCGGGTAGAGCCACAGCTATTCGGACCACAGGTGCAGCAGATGTCCATCGCTAGGAAGATGAAGCTATGGCGGAGAATCGTGGACAGGGTCAATGCCGTGGGACAGCACGCAAGAACAAGGGATGACATCAGGAAGAGGTGGAACGATCTATTGGAGAAGGTGCATTCTGTGGTTGCAAGACACCAGATAGCAGTACAGAGGACTGGCGATGGACCCCATCTCCTCCACCACAACTAACAACATGGGAGGAGCAAGTCTTGGCAATACTGCATCCTGAGGGCCTGGCAGGAGTAGCAGGAGGACTGGAATCTTGTCAGTCAAATCTCTATCACCCCTATACCTGCATGCCATCATATACCCCCACCCTTACCCTCACCCCCATCACCCCACCACCTCACATACACCCCACAATCACAACCCACCCATCCCAGTACCCAGCATTGCATGCACCACCAATGCATGGACACCACTCACAGCCCTGCATGGACACCCATCACCACAGCATACACACTAGAGAGAATCACCTAGCTCACAAAATAACTAGTCACACAAGGCAAAACTGACAGGGCACTCACAACCATAGAGGCCAACACATCCATGCACAAGATGTCACACGCAGAAACAATTACACTGTATTTACATCCCCACAGGTCTCCCACACAACGTTACCAGAGAGGAGGTACCAGCAACATCCAGTCCGCCCCCCAGAAGAGGCCCACAGTGATGACAACAGTTCTGCTCGCCTGGATCAGGATGACAAACCTGGCCCATCAGGGACCTCCGGACAGTCGGTTACCCAGGCACAGTCCCATACCACCACAGAGCCTCCCCCCTCAGGAAACACCACCACAACACCCACCCAGCGGGTCTATACCTCTGTCCCCAGGACAAGTCAATCAGCAGTGTGTCCACCACTACAGGGACCCCAGGTCACCCCACAAACACAGGACGCTCAGGGACCTGGGGTCAGTGGCAGTGGGCACACGGTTCAGGGGACAGAGGCACAGGACATCAGAGAAGCTGGGAGGACTGGTGTGCGACGGGGGGAGGACAGGCCCAGGGAACCGACTCTCCATGAGGCACTCACCAACATCCTGGGAGCATACTACAATTCCCAGGAGACAATGGGCTAGATACTGGCCAAGTTGCAGGAGATACAGCGGCTGCAGGAGGGACAATACCTGCGGATCAGGGAGGACCTGAGGGACATCCACACCACCCTGGTCACCATTGCAGGGGTGCTGGCAAACATGGCCAACACCATGAGGGAGGCAGGGGCACACCAATGGGCCCCTGACACTAGCCACACTCATGAACAGCCCTCCACCTCCGCTGACGCTAATGGACAGGAGGTCCCGCCACAGGAACAACAGCCACCAGCACCCCACCCCCTGCAGAAGGAGAACCACCCCGCAAACGGTCCTTGCAATCCAGGCAGAAGCCAGAGAACATTGCCAAGACCCCGCCAGGAAATAAGACTCTCCTGATTGCCACCCTTGTGTCCCACTCTGTCACCCTGTCGACCTTCAACTCCCATTGCTCCACTTCCTATGCCCCCTTGGATAATGCACCTATGATACAAATAGACAGGACTCTACCTGGATTCTCCTCCACCGCCTCCCAGCCTATAACAATACCCCATCCACTTATTAGCACATGAATAAACATCCTTGTAAAAAATACAAGTAATGAGTCTGTCAAGTGATTGAAATATGTATTTGTTTCTGTAGACATTGCAATTAAACTGTACATTAATGTATACTTACATTAATGTGGGAACCACCTGTTAGATGGAGGCACCGAAACCTGGACTTCAGGAGACCAAAGGTTTGCTCTGTAATTCTTCTTGTTCACCCATGTGCCTCATTGTAATGTTCCTCTGCCCTTGTCCTGGGATTCCTCACTGAGGTCAGTAGAATGAGAGGTTGGGGTAACCAGAGTCACCTGCAAATACCAAGGGATACCTGTTAGACAGACACTAACCCTTAGGGCCAACCCCATACACCAACATATGCTGGGTGGGGACAATGGGCTCACCTTCTTGGGTGAGTAGTACAGAGATCCACCTGTCAGATGGAGGCACCGGAACCTGGCCTTCAGGAGGCCAAAGGTTCTTTCAATTATCCTCCTTGTTTGCCCATGTGCCTCATTGTAACTTTCCTCTGCCGTTGTCCTGCCATTCCTCACTAGGGTCAGTAGCCATGAGAGGTTGGGGTAACCAGAGTCATCTGCAAATATCGAGGGATACCTGTTAGGCACACACTTAACCTTAGGGACAACACCATACCCAGACACCAACTTATAGCTGGGTGTGGACCTTGGGCTCACCTATTAGCCACACCCTGTGCCTCTGGAGTTGAGCCATCACATATGGGATGCTGCCATTCCTCAGGATAAAGGCATCATGTACAGACCCAGGATACTTTGCATTCACATAGGAGATGTACTGGTCCGCCAGGCACAATATCTGCACATTTATAGAGTGAAAGGTCTTTTGATTTCTGAACACCTGTTCATTTCTCCGGCGGGGGGGCAAAGGCAATATGTGTACCATCTATTGCCCCAGTAATGTTGGGGATATGTCCCATTGCATAGAAGTCAGCTTTCACTGTGGCCAAATCCTCCACCTGGGGGAAAACAATGTAGCTGTGCATGTGTTTCTTCAGGGCAGACAACACTCTTCTTAGCACTATTGAGAACATTGGCTGAGACATTCCTGCTGCCACACCCACTGTCACTTGGAGCCAGTTGACAATAAATGGAGCACAGATAGGAGTTGCACAAAAGAGGGGATCCCAGTGGGGTGACGGATAGCTGAGATCAGGTCTGGCTCGAATTGAGCACACAGCTCTGCGACTGTGGCCCTGTCAAGTCTGTAGGTGAGGATAATGTGCCTGTCCTCAATTGTTGCCAAGTCCACCAGAGGCCTGTACATGGGGGGATGTCTCCATCTCAGAATCATCTTCAGCTGTTGTAATCTAGGGGGCAAAATGATGAGCATCTGGTCAGTTTTCAACATTTCCTAATTGTACAGTGCATTGCATGTTTTGACAGAAACAGAATGTTGATGTATAAGCCCAAAAGATGCCTATGTGTGCTGTGATGCAGTTAGGTGCCATGGCATGCCCCCCCCGAAATAGCGGCCGCCTGACCTGTGTGAATGGACAGGTGGAAATGAGGTGATGCTGCTAACGTTGTGCGCCGTTGCAGGAGGCGGTCGAGTACCGCAGTGCAAATCCTCATTGGTTAACATTGGGCCCTATGGGTTATAGTAGCCAATGGTGATGTACACCGGCAGTGACGGTTCGCACCGCTGCTGACATGACCGCAATTTTCTTTCTGTTCACTCACTTGCTACCTGACCTTCAACAGGAGAGGACCTTTGCTGCAAGTGCTGCTGTGACCTGTGTCTGGAACCAACCATGGCTCGTGTCACTGGGGAAAGGGCCCCTGCCTTCACTGCTGTGGAGTTGGAGAGACTGGTGGATGTGATCCTACCCCAGTACTGAATGCTGTATGGGCCTCCAGACCAACAAGTGAGTACACTGTGAGCACGATGCATGGAGCATGAATGCATGGAGTGCTGTATGTGAGGGCCTCGTCTAAGGGTGTGGTTGAGGGGTTCTGGGCTGCATTCTGCATGTAGGGTGGGCAATGTATGTGCGTAAGAGGATGGGAAGGATATGGTGGGCCATGAGCGTAACAGGCCGGACGGGCTGACTAGTACCTTTTTCTATGTTTCTTTTTCTGCAGGTCAGCGCCCATCAGAAAAAGGGTATATGGCGTGCCATTGCCAAGGATGTGCAGACCCTGGGGTCAATGGCAGGCGGAGCACCCACTGTTGCAAACAGTAGGAGGACCTGAGATGCTGGCCACGGAAGACGGTGAAGGCCCAGCTGGGGATGTCCTCCCAACGAGGAAGGGGTGCCAGTCAAACCCTGACCTCCCTGATGTTCTGCATACTGGTGGTTGCCTATCTGTAGCTGGATGTGCACTTGAGGGCATCACAGCAGCCACAAGGGGGTGAGTACTGTTCCCAATATACTACTTGCACATGGTGGGGTGGTCTCTGGGTGGGAGATGTGCGCCTGTTGGTGTCCCAAGGCCAGGACGGACATTGCAGGGTAGGTTCCATGTTGGGCAGGGGCTGATGAACTCCACTTCCAACCAAGCTAGTGCGCATCCACTACTGGGCAGGGCTCTGTGGGTGTCAGGTATGATGCAACTGGCATTAGGTATTACTGTCCTTGGCATGGTGACTAGCATTGTGACTCGTAGTGCATTGCCTAGTGTGTAGGGCTGTTCCCTGTGTGTTGTGTATGCCAACGGTGGTGTTGTTGCTGCCATTGACCAAGTGTATCCTTTGTCTCTTCCCCCCCTTTTTGTTTTGTCATCCTGTTGTTATGTGCATTAGCATCATGTGGCTGAGGAGCAGAGGCACCGGCGATGGAGGGAGCTGCATCTCACATGGCCCAGGAGGCCGAATCTACTGACGGTGAGGGTACCAGTGGGACAGAGGGCAAGGGGATCACCACGGCAGAGACAGGAGGGGACAAGTATGACAGTGATACCTCCTCCGATGGAAGCTCCCTGGTGGTGGAGGGCACCTCTGTGGCCACCCCAACTACAGGTACAGTTACCACTCCCGGTACCAGCACCACCCTCCCAGCAGCCCCTCAGCGAGTTTCCCGTGCCTGCTCACCCAGGAGGGTGGGCGTCTCCTTCGCCCAGGCACCTCAGGCCCTGCCCCAGTTAGCCCTGCTGCCCTGAGTGAGGAGGCTATTGACCTCCTGCGATCCATCTCTGTTGGGCAGTCAACCATAGTGAATGCCATCCATGGCCTAGCAGGGCATTTGCAGCATACAAATGCATTCCTTGACGGCATTCATTCTGGCGTGGCGGCCCAACAGAGTTCATTCTAGGCTCTGGCCTCCTCCCTGATGGCAGCCATTGTCCCTGCCTCTAGCCTCTCCCCTCCAACGTCCTCTACCCAGTCCCATTCCCCTCAACCCCAACCTATCCCAAGCACACATTCAGACCAGCAGGCACCCAAGACAACTCACAGGAGTGGTTCAGGCAAACACAAGCACCACTCATCATTCCACAGGCATTCACACAAACACCACCCAGATTCTGACATAACAACATCCACTGCCTCCACTGTGTCTCCGTCCACATCATCATCCACCTCCCTCCCAGTAGTATCTCCACTCACACCTGCATGCACTACCCCCACACCCACTACCTCCATCACCATCACGCCTATCACTACAAGCCCCTCACTAGCAGTTACCACCCCCTCATTCATGCCTGTGTCCTCTCCCACTGTGTTTGTGCCCCCTCCTCCCAAAGTACACAAACGCAAGCACTCAGAGTGGCCTACTAATGAGGGCCTACATCTTAACATTTTTACAAAGGTTTGTACCCTTAAAGAGCTGTATTTTTTTTCTGCAGTGTTTGTTTGTGCCCCTTGGAGCACCTTGAAAAGCCTCTCCTTTCGTCCGACAGCAGAAGGCAATAAGTAAGGGCCTGAGTTATACTTTTTTAAAAGTTTGCACCGTTTTTGCATCAAAAAATGACGCAAATGCGGCGTTAAAAAAATATATAAATCAGGCCCTAAATCTCCATTTTACTGGGAGATACCCAATTTTTACAATTTTTGGTGCTTTCAGCCTCCTTCCAGTCAATGACAGAAATGGGTGTAAAACCAATGGTGGATCCCAGAAACCTAAACATTTCTGAAAAGTAGACAAAATTCTGAATTTCAGCAATGGGTAATTTGTGTAGATCCTACAAGGGTTTCCTGCAGAAAATAACAACTGAAATAAAACAATATTTAAATTGTGGTGAAAAAAACAGCCATTTTTCTCCACGTTTTACTCTATAACTTTTTCCAGCAATGTCAGAGTTTTGAAAGCAATATACTGTTACGTCCGCTGGACTCTTCTGGTTGCGGGGATATATAGGGCTTGTAGGTTCATCAAGAACCCTAGGCACCCAGATCCAATAAATGAGCTGCACCTTTCAGTGGGTTTTCATTCTATACCGGATACACAGCAATTCATTTGCTGAAATATAAAGAATCAAAAATAGGTATCAAGAAAACCTTTGTATTTCCAAAATGGGCACAAGATAAGGTGTTGAGGAGCAGTGGTTATTTGCACATCTCTGAATTCTGGGGTGCCCATACTAGCATGTGAATTACAGGGCATTTCTCAAATAGACGTCTTTTTTACACACTGTCTTATATTTGGAAGGAAAAAATGTAGAGAAAGACAAGGGGCAATAACGCTTGGTTTGCTATCCTATGTTTCCCCAAGTCTCCCAATAAAAATGGTACCTCACTTGTGTGGGTAGGCCTAGTGGCTGCTACAGGAAATGCCCCAAAACACAATGTGGACATATCACATTTTTCCACAGAAAACAGAGGAGGTTTTTGCCAAGTGCCTACCTGTGGATTTTGGCCTCTAATCAGGCGCCATCAGGGAAACCTATGAAAACGTGTCCATTTTTGAAAAGTAGAGACATAGGGGAATCCAGACAGGGTGACTTGTGGGGCTCTCACCAGGTTATGTTACCCAGAATCCTTTGCAAACCTCAAAATGTGGCTAAAAAATACTTTTTTTCTCTCATTTCGGTGACAGAAAGTTCTGGAATCTGAGAGGAGTCACAAATTTCACCCAGCGTCCCCCAAGTCTCCCGATAAAAATGGTACCTCACTTGTGTGGGTAGGCCTAGTGCCCGCAACAGGAAATGCCTCAAAACACAAAGTGGACACATCACATTTTCTCAAAGAAAACAGACGTGTTTTTGCAAAGTGCCTACCTGTGGATTTTGGCCTCTAGCTCAGTCGCCACCTGGGGAAACCTACCAAACCTGTGCATTTTTGAAAACTAGAGACCTAGGGAAATCAACAATGGGGTGACTTGTCAGGCTCTCACCAGGTTCTCTTACAGAAAATCCTTTGCCAACCTCAAAATGTGGCTAAACAAAATACTTTTTCCTCACATTTCGGTGACAGAAAGTTCTGGAATCTGAGAGGAGCTACGAATTTCCTTCCACCCAGCGTTTCCCCAAGTCTCCCGATAAAAATGATACCTCACTTGTGTGGGTAGGCCTAGTGCCCGCAACAGGAAATGCCCAAAAACACAACGTGGACACATCAAAATTATCAAATAGAAAACGACTTATTTTTGCGGTCGGGGGGCATCTGCGTTTTTGGCCCTGGGCTCAGCAGTCATCTAGGGAAACCTACCAAACCCAGACATTTTTGAAAACTAGACACCCGAGGAAGTCAAGGGAGGTGTGACTTGCGTGGATCCCCCAATGTTTTCTTACCCAGAATCCTCAGCAAACTGCAAATTTCCCTCAGTCTCCCGGTAAAAATGATACCTCACTGTGACAGGGAAGAGCCTAAAACACGTCAAAATTGAGGGGGAACCAAAGTGGGTCCAAAAGGGCAGTTTTGAAAAAAAACATTTTTAGGTGCAGCAGAAATTGTATCGGTATAGATGAGACAATGCCGGGTGGTAGGAATTTTGTGGATTACCGCAGATTTCGGAAGGTTCCATCACAAAAATGTGGGGAAAATGTGTGCTTTCCAGCAAAGTTGCAGGTTTGCAGGGCATTGTGGGTAAGGAAATGGTGTGGGGTGCATGTGAAGCACACCACCCTGGAATCAACTAGATGTTTCGTTTTCAGATGTGTCTAGGTTTTGTGGATTTTTCTACATAGCAGCGTCCCAAAGTGAAAAAAAGTGCAGCCCTCACCATTCCAAGGGGACGATTTTGAGAGTTACCAAGCTCTCATGGCCCAAATGCCAAACAAAAAACAAAAATAATCAAATGTCCTCTTGCTTGCCATGGGATAAGATGTTTTAGTGTGTGGGGGAGAGCTGAAAGACGGTTAGCCCCTTCAGTTCAGGTGGGGGCATAACCAGGCCCATACTGGTTGGTAGCCTCCACCCCACTATTTTCTTTTATTTATTTATATTCCCTGGCATCTAGTAGACTTTCTGTCCCCCCGGGGTGTGGATCGGGGGTAATTGCCCAATCTGCCCACTGGTGGGCAGATCAACTTTGGCCCCATTTATTTGGGGAGGGGGTATGGCCATACCACCAACCTCTTATTTTGAAAAAAAAAAATCTTCCCTGGTCTCTGGTAGACGGGCCTTCCAAAATAGGCCAATCTGCCCCCAATGGGGGCAGTTATGGCCAACAGTAATGTGCCCCCATGGGGAGAGACCCTTGCCCAAGGGGCTGCCCCTCCAAACAAAACACACACATACATACACACCATTCCATGGTTTCTAGAGGTTTCTGCCCCCTTTTGGGGTAGATTGGCCTAACAAAATAGGCTGATCTGCCCCCAAGGGGGGGCAGAAATGGGCTAAATACAATTTGCCCCCCAGGGGAGCGACCCTTATCTAAGGGGTCGCTCCCCATACATAAAAACATAAAGAAAATACAAATATATATATATATCCCTGGTGTCTAGAGGTTTCTGCCCCCGGGGGCAGATCTGCCTAATTATATTAGGCCAATCTGCCTCAAGGGGGGGCAGAAAAGGCCTAAAAATATTTTGCCCCCCAAGGAGCATCCCTTGCTCAAGGGGCTGCTCCCCTTACTTCAGATAGCCCACCAAAAAATGTATTCCCTGGTGTCTCATGGTTTCTGCCCCCCCTGGAGGCAGATCGACCTAATAATTTTAGGGCGATCTGCCCCCAGGGGGGGAAGAAACAGCCAAAAAACAAATTGCCCCCCTGGAGAATGGCCCTTGCCCAAGGGGCCGTTCTCTTATCATGTAACTAAAAAAAAAAAAAAAATCCCTTGTGTCTAGTGGCATTTCTGCTGCCCTATCGCATCACGATCGGCCAGCAAAAAATGCTCAGAGAAGCCTGAAAGGAGAGGAAAGGCCTTTCCTCTCCTTTCAGGCTTCTCTGACCCCCCTCCACATGATTGGAGGAGAAATGCTTTGCATTTCTCCTCCGATCGGGTGCTGGAAGCTGAGCTTCCAGCGCCGGAGGGAAGGCCTCTGATGAGGTCAGCGCGCAAAAGCGCGCTGACGTCATCAGACGCCACGGGGGTCACAGGGGGCGGGGGTGGAAGTGGAATCGATTCCTCTTCCATCCCTGCCTAGGGGAGGGGTGTGCCTGGCCATCAGGGGGAGCGCTAGCACTCCACCCGGGGGCCCCTAGCAGGATGAGGTGATCTCGTCCACGGCACCGGGGAACCAGCGCCTTGGACGATATCACCTCGTCCTGGGCACACAAGGGGTTAAAGCATCATTTCAGAAAAACATAAGAAAGAAACTGTGTAGGCTTTGCAATACTTGGAACAAAGATAATCCTCATCTTTTGACAACAGCGCCCACAAGCAAAAACAAAAGAAAGCATGAGTGCAAGGTGAGAAAACAAGACTTGGCAAAATAAAAGAAAGTTAACTATGGAAAATGATTCTTTGCCATTTTGTTTGTCTTGCTGGGCATGTTTTTGACACTCACATGCCTTCTGTTTGCAGGGCACTAAAATTTAAAAAGAACAAAATAGTACCTCGATCACGTAGGGAGCAGCGGACGAGCACTGATTAAGTTGAATCAATCAATGCTTTGTCTCTGCTCCACAGCAAGGGACTGAAATAATTCTAGGCCTGCAGTGATGAATTACGAGACTTTAGAGAAGAGTGCCAGGCCAGCCAACAAATGGTAAGCCACAGGCAGGCTCCTAGCCCTTTTTGTTAACAGTGATCCTCAAGCGAGATGCATGCGCTAGAGAATGCTCTTGCAGGCTCGACCCTGAAAATGTATTTAATAAGTGGCAGATTAGAAGAGATAAAATATTGGTTTACAAGAGGAATTAGAACTTCAGAAATATTGCATTGCTTAAGAGTACATGCTTTTTCGAAACATATTACTCTGTTTTTTCAATGCAACATGTGACTCTTGTATATTATATACTGTGAAATGAGTCTCCTGTAGGTGTCTAGATAAGTTCTAGTTGTGGATGGGTGTACATTACAAGGCACCATTGAGAGCTCTGGAGTTAAAGCTGAAGGCAGTAAGATTTTCTGACATTGAATTTGGTGGCTCATAAAGGTGTTTAGGTTACATACTCATCCAATCATTTGCCTCTGTACATAGTGCATAGAACAATATTAAACTCTTCCAAAAAGGCAACCTATGTCAGTGATGCAGTCCCTGTTTACATTTTACATTTAAATAAAATTGGTTTTTCCTTTCCTTAGGAGAATACACTTTTCCAGATGTTGCATTTCTGAAGTTATTTTCATGCAAAATGTTTCCCTTTTATAGTGCATATAGTTTAATGATATGTATTATTATACCTGAATGTTTAATTGTGTTGATGCTAATTAGCCTAACATGTTTAGATGTTTTGGGCAACCAGTGGTTTTGATTTATCTATACCATTACTTTTGTGCACACTCTTTATGACTTTAGCTTTGTGGTTATTGAAAATATAGCGTTGAAACTTTATTGATTGGAGTTTTTATTCTGTGCCACGTTGGTCATGGTGTCAAACTTGTTGTTAATGTAAGTTGTTGATGGTTCGCCACACTCATTTCTGGGTCAAAAGATCCCTCAACGTCAGGGAATCGTTTCGAAATCATGTCCACACTCCTAACCCACAGCCATCTTCTGCAGTATGTCTTGACTGGTTTACTTGCTGGCGAGTGAGGTGGTCAATGGGCATAACCTGGTTACTCAACAGTACTTGGGGTCTGACACTAGTGATTATTGACAACAACTACAGGTAGGCCCAGATTTAGGAGGGCCTAGCACCATTCTAACCACACATTAGCATCATTTTTAATGCTAATTTGGAGTTAGATGGAAAAAAATGCCACAACATATTTACAAAGTGGTGCAATGCATGCATTGTGCCAGTTTGTAACCCTTTGCGCTACATTATGCCTGCGCCAAGTGTAATGTATGTATTCCCCTGATAAGAGGGCCGAAGAAAAGGTGCAAAGAAATCTAAGAAATTTATTTGCGTCTTTTTTCGGTGCTTTTAACGCTTGCTCAAAGCAGGCGTTAAGAGAAGGCTCCCATTGGTTACAATGGGCCTCTGGGTGCTATGCAGAATTAGCAGGCGCTAATCCTAAAAAGCGCCGATCTAGTGTAAAAAATGCTGACGCTAGTTCCTAACTACTACTATGATGTGCTGTGTTTAAATACAGTGCACACATGGTGGTGTTAGGTGGGCACTAAAGAGTGAAAGAAAAGTGGTGCTGCTCTAAGTGCAGCACCACTTTTCATAAATATGCCCCATAAGGTGCAGTAGAAGCTCATTTCCCTGAAATCCAAAGAAAATATAACACCTCATGCACTGGCTTCACCTCATCTAATTCTGGATGTCCAACATGTAACTGAAGCTCAACCACACCAAGACAGAATCCCCACTATTTGTCTAGAATAACAAGCAACAAGTAGAAAACCAAGATGGCTGGGTACCATCTCTCTCTACTGAAGATTGTGAAGCCATTCTTCTGAGAAAATGACTTCAGAACTGCCATCCCAGTCCTTGTACTCTCACATCCAGAAGGTTGTAAGGCCCTACTCAACAGTCTGGACTAAATTTAAATTGCGTCAGCATAATTCACATAATTTTGGGAATTTTGCATTAAGCTTGCCGTATGAAATTATGCACCATTGAATGTGCAATTTGTGAAAACAATTTACCGCAAATTAATGGGAACAACAGAATGTGAGCGGCTTGTGTTCTTGGCACATTTGTGTAAATGCGTCCTTGCACCAAAAATTGACACATTTCACACTATGATATAGCTGAAAATTATGGATTTGCAATTCAAATAATTAAAAGCTATTTTGTGCAATTTTGTTGTAATATTGTGTAATTAGTCAAAAACTGATGGAAATTTTGCATCCCCCCATATATACATGTACATATACATGATTTAGAAAGACTATCTTCTTGTGAAAGATAGAAAATGTAGTATTAATTGCAAGCAGTGGTAAAGTCAGCAGGTCTGACTTTTGACTAGTAAAGTGCTTGGTAATTGGGGGGTGAGTAGGTGAATAGTTACTTTTTAGCACCAGGATGTACTTTTAATCCATACCTCTTTGTGTTGAAAATAGAGGCAGGTGAAGATTCACCCTTCAACCCCAAACTCATGAAACCTAGCCTCCTGTAAAGTTGCCGTTGCTTCTCAGCTTCACAAAGGCAAAGTTTTAGCCACATTAACCGAAGTTTGTACATTGGACTGCCGCAGGGTGTCCCAGCCTTTGGCTTTCCAAGGTAGGACAGTTGACACTAAAAGAGTGGAGACCTAGGTGATGGTCAAGCTCTGAAAGCACTATCTGTCTGGGCATAAAACCAAGTGTCTTCACCCAGTAGCAGGTGGCAGTGTATACCGTTTGGCTCGGAATCTGATTAGGAAACGTTTGTCAGGCAGGATCTCCAATGGAAACCTCGGCTAAGCAGAAACAGTCCATCCACTGAAAGTCACCTTTGCAGGAAGGGTTTCTCACTGCCTCAGAATACCACAAAAGCTGCAATGTTTTTTTTTTACTTTGTAGTTTTGCACTTGCACAGTTAAAAAAGCATGTAAAGTTTCATGTTGCTCAGCCTGCAACCCCTTGTTAAAATATCAAGAGGTTAAGTTTCAAAGAACATGCAGTATAATTTGCATTCTTTGAACTTATAATTAGTTTTTCTTAGTTGCATGGTTTAGACAATGCAGCCCCATACTTTCATACAATATTGCTGCTTAGTTCTATTGGCCCTACCTACAGTTGATCAATTGGAATTGAAATTACCATGTTTTGAACATTTTATCACAACATACTTGATAATACTGATTATTATAAACAAACATTATGTAAAATAATATTTACATGTGACTGTTCTTAGTACATTTCTTTTGAAGTGCACTGTACGCTAATTGGAAATGTAAAGAAAAAACATTTAATATCTGAATAGTGTTCACTGAGTAGTAATCAGCAAATAATTCTAAAATCACACAGCAGTTTGGAACTTTCTCACAAAAAATGAAACCAAAATAGTGGAAGTATTCTTCAGGTAATCAGCAAAGCATTCTAAAAACATCAGGAGCAACTTCATCATGTTAAAAAGAAATGATGCTTGCGGAGTTTTGGATGTTTATTTTCAAACCATCAAGAACCATTGGATCATATGAAGAAATCAGACACTAATTATTAAATCCTCCTGAAGTCATTAGGAATAGTCACACCTTGTGAAGTAATCAAATACTCATTCTTGAATCCTCATGGAATCTTAAGGGGAAGTCACACCTTTATAAGTCATCAGATACTAATTTTTAAATCCTCCTGAAATCATCAGGAATAGACAAACCTTGTGAAGTATTAGAAACTCATTTTCAAGTAATCCTAAAATCAGCAACCTCAAGTTTCTAAACTTGCTGCTGACTTCAAGAGCTTGAGGATGTCTGATGATGTGAAAATGACTTCTACAGTAGTTGGATGATCATTGAATGACTCTGGGATGACTTCTAAAGTAGTCCTATTTGACATGGGACTCCCTCCTATCCCAAAGTCTCAGTGCTGAGAGAATATTATAGTTGTTAGTGTAGGCGCCGTGACAACTATGTTCTCCCACCTCCCTTGGATCTCTGAGGAGATCTGCGAGAGGAGTGAGAATCCAGGTGAGACTGCAAGCCCTCATTCAGTTACTTGTCCGGGTTTTTATAAACCCTGACGAGGCAGGAGAACACAAGGGAAGTAAGCACCTCCCCTTCTGAAATGACAACACTGGAAAACAACTTTTGCTTCCCATGTTGTTTTCTCATAGCTGTGAATATTATGTTGTGATCCAGTTATTTATGGTAATGGGTCTACGAAAGCCAAAATAAACAAAAGACTACTCTTTCATTTTTCTATACTCTAAGCCACAGGTCTCAATTGTATTGCTCACACCCACGCCTTTATTTTCCGGGTGATGCAGAAAGTTAGGAGGATCTGAGAAAACAGGAGGAGCCTGTGAAGCTCCTAGGAGACCTGAGAGTTGTATTCCACAGAGCCCTGCATACTACAAACAGGAACTGTAAAAAGGTGCTTGTGTTTATTGGGATTAAAGTCCTGCAGCACTGAAGTGCCATTTCCAAAACAAGTTTAGAAGCTTGGAGACACTAACTCGAATAAATATGAACATTTACAATTTAACATCCTAAAGAGGCAGAGGAGATGTCCTAAAGGCTTCAGAACAGAATTAGAATATGTTTCTAATCAATGATAATAATGTCTATTGTATATCGCTTCATCTTCCACTTCTGGAATTTCTAAATGATTTAAATTTATCATTACAGGGTCTCAGATTAAAACATTTAAGTAAACAAAATAAATAATGGAATTAATATTAGCCACTGCTAATTACTCAGGTCGCATCTCAGTCCGTCATTTTTTGCCCACCATGACACTTCAGATTAGAACCTGCTGTGTGCACATCAGTCTTGGTACTGCTCTAATAGGAACATTCCAGCCTGAACTGCCAAGCCAGATACTCTCTGAACTGGAACACAAGCAATTCAAGACCAGTTCCATGCTAGTTAGGGCTCTTCAGTCAGACGCAGCTTGTTTACCATTGCACACTGAGTACAGAACTCACGTCTCAGTATCCCATCACACGTAAATGGGCATTTACAAAGAACTAGTGCTACGCTGTGCCAAAATTAGCAGTGCTGCACTAGTTCTGAAAGGTGGTGATACACTGTATTTACAAAAATACAGCACATTCCTGTGTTTCCCCCTGCGCCCTCACCAAAATAGCTGCCTAGGGCCAATGCAGCAACCGTTGAGCAATGGTGCAAGGATGCTGTTTTGCGGGGGAGATTGTTTTTGTGCAGGAAGGGATTCCTTCCTGCACAAAACCAATATTCAATTGTGCAGAATGCAGCACACATAGAAAGAGCCAAAAATTAGAAGAAATTAAAGCATTTCTCCTTATTGCGCCATGCTAAAGCTATCCCTTGAGTGGTGTTGAATTTTGGCGTTGCCACAGATTTGTGATTTCTTGTAAATCTGGGGCAGCGTCAAAATGCAATGGGTGTTGCTGTGGAACGCCCACAGCAACGAACCATTGCACGCCCCTTCCACGCAAACTGCTGCATGTGAAGGGGCCGTATTTACAAGGTGGCATTAAACCACAAAATTGGCTTAACCCTGCCTTGTAAATACGACACAGTGCACAGTGCCACTGGAGAGTCACAAAAAGTGACACTCCGGTGGCACTTGTAAATATGCCCCTCAGTGCCTACTACAGTGGTATGTCTAAGATATTAGTTCAGCAAGCTGCATGATTCATTCTTTGGTCATAGAGCTCCTTGAGACCAATATCTTTGCTCATATCAGTGACTAACATGTTACCCTCTTTAGATACATTGCTATTGTTTGTAAGAGTTAAGATGTGGTTTCCCCAAACACCAGGAGCTATGATGCATCTTAGAATGTGCCCATGCTCACAATTGTGGGCCACTGTTTTTTCCACAAACACTTTGACAGTACAGTTTTTCACCACATAGGTTTGCACATGCCTCCCTTCTAGCACACACTGTTGCGTAGGCTCTCATTATCCTAATGAGACTACTGGATTTTTAGTGGCAAGATCGTTCACAGTGTGGGGGACTAAGTCTGACCCACGGTGAAGGACCCTTGTCGCCCTAAATCCAGTAGTCTCATTAGGATAATGAGAGCCTACGTGAGATGGCGCCCAACGTAGGGCTCACTACTGGAGAAGAATGTTGCGTAGGCTCTCATTATGCTAATGAGACTGCTGGATTTTGAGCGGCAAGATCGTTCAAGGTGTGGGGGACTAAGTCTGACCCACGGTGAAGGACCCTTGTCGCCCAAAATCCGGGTTTTGCTCCGGCTAACTAGCAGTGTCTCATCTCTCCCAAAGGGAAGAGACAATTGGGCAGCCGAGCGCATGACATCTTAATACTTCCCAGGGAAGTCGTGGTCACTCAGGTAACAACCGGTTCTCTCATACACAGTGCGGTTTCATATATAAATGACAAAGGCAGTTTGGGTTTTAACGATTGGTTTAATAAAACCACTGCATTTTAGATAGCAAAGCATGAGCTGCAATAACCAGAACTACACAACACAGTAGGATTAAAATAGTGACGATGAGAGTGAAGCACAAGAATAAGGCTATCATAGTGCAACTAGATTAGGTTCTCTCTAAGTTATATTTTGAGCACAGCATGTAAAGCGCTAAGCCTGCCTTTCAGGTTCCCCCGGAAGGACATCAACCTTCATACCTGAGCAAAGGCCTGTAATCTGCATCAGCATCTGCAACGGGCAGTCAGCATCTAGTTGTAGGTTCCTGGTCGGAATCTCCCACTGACGTGTACTAGGACTAGAAAGTGTTTTTATGATTAACACACAGATGTTCTAAGAAAATGTCCCTACGTAAGGATGTGTATTTTCTACGAACACTAGAGACTAAACTTCTACCACGTTTACTGGCAATGTACCAGACTATAGCCTTGACTGAAGCACAGAGTGAACAAGAATGTGTTGTTTGAGAACACAGTGCTGAACTAAGCTAAACAGTGTGATAAAATTAAATAAATACAAGACCGTAAAACTGGTTATTGTAAAATAACAGTGCAAGGTTGAATAAAATGTATCTAGGGCAAAGTGCATAGAGGCCTAATTTGTTAAGCTAACGCGCATGAAGCTATATTACAAAATGGCTACACTACACCCTCCCCTTGTCGGTAGAAAGTGGTTTAAGCCGAAGCTAAAATGCCCTAAGCTAAAATATAAGTAAAACCCTATTCAATTTCAACAAGTTAAGAGGACACACAAGCATAGTAATTTGCAATTTAAAATATGAGCATGCGGCCAAAGCCGAATTCAAATGATAATGTCAATTTAGAATGAGTCCAAATCATGCATTGGTCATGGAAAGCAGGAAATTCTCCACTTCGGCAGATGACAAAACTAGAAAATCCACGCCAAAGACTAGCAAGGAGCAGGTGTGTTCCAAAGCCCCAGTGTCAACCAAGGCGGCATCCCGTGCAGTGCCTATGAACAAGTCAACATCAACTTCCTCCATGAAGGGCATCTCGTAATCAGCCTCTCGAAGCAAACTCAGCCGCAGCGTGCATGTCTGGCAATGAGCCCTCATCGAGAACATCAACAGATGAGCATCAACCACTGGGGGGCGTTGCTGTGAGAGACAAATGTCCAGTGCATGTTCAAAAGAGCACCAACGGCACCGAAACATGGGCTGCACACAATCCAAAACTGGTCTGAATGACGGAGACCAGTTACACTCCAAATATTCCAGGAGTGTTGCTCCAAAGTGCTGCATCATGCGTTCACGACACAGCTGCGCTGATGGGAGCGCCCACATTCGTCCTTGTTGCGGCGGGACAGCCATTGCGGGAAAACAACAGCAACAGCAAAATGGCTAATAAAGCCAAAGTTATCGGAAATCCCCCAAAAATGCTTCCGAAGATTGAATGAATAGCCGAAGGTATTAAACCGAATATGGAAGAGAAGGTGTGAATGAAACCAATACCAACAGTTTTGAAAAAATGTGCTAATCCAGCCGTGCTGGAAGCATTAAATATAGTCCCACGAGTTCACCAAAGTGGCTCGGAAAGTTTATATTTAACAGGGACTGTATTTCCGCCGATGACCTTGCCACCTGAAGTGCGTAGGTCTCGCATGCAGAGGTAAGGGCCACATGCTTCTGAAACAATAAAGCCTTCAGTATACTTAACTTGTCAAAATTCACCTTGGAAGTAGCAATGTGGGGCCAAATGTCTGATACCTCCCTAATTTTAGTGGGGGAAACAACACGTTCCTGCAGCAAGTAACGACCTTAGTGACCGAAACAACGTAAACTATTCCGGCCCGCATACCACAACAGTCTTCACTATTGAGGAGGACGTAGCCTCCGTTTGAAAGCACCTGGGACATGCGTTTAATCAAGGGGACTGGAACTCCCTTCAGATAGCAAGCCAAATATGCAACCGAGGCATTACACGCCTCATGCAAGGACAGCTGCTTACAAATCATCGAATGGCTGACTGAAGTCTCACATTCACTTCCGCTAAGAAAGACCTCTTTCATGCCATTGAGGCATTTGTACAAGAAGGGAAGCTCCCACACCTCATGGATGTAACTATCTCTTATCTTCTGATATCTGCCTACCGGAACATGTTTCAAACAAGAAGTGAATTGTAAGGTAGAAATAGGCAGATTAATAACCCCCTGTATCCACCACTCTGCTGAGGGAATATCGGCCACGGTAAAAGGCAATCTTTCTAACTTTTCAATGTTAAGCATGACATAAGTCTCCTCCTTCTTAGCCATTAGTTGTTGTTGTCGCGTCAAATTAAAAGAAAAAAATATTTCCCTGGCACTGATGTGCTACCACGGAACGCGACCCGCCTTCAATGTCTGAAGCGTCCAACCCAACTGCATAACGGACCTGGTCTGACTCTGTCCATGATATAAAGAAAACATATCAGATCGTATAATGTCTATAGCAGAAGAAACAATGTTGTTAATTGTATAAATTCGGTCGTACAAGGTGTGAATTCCATCATCCACAAAAGCTAATGCTTTTTTCAGATTTTCCTGATCTATTTGCCTTAACCGGGCTGCAGCCTCTTGTTGGGAAATTTTCCATATTTCATTGTATACTTCATACAAGAAACACTTCCTACGTGGCATCTTCGGGTCTGACAAAAAATCTTATAAGTCAGTGTCATTAGACAGGAGAGTGAGATGTGTCTTAACTGCATCTAGCGAGGATGATTTTAGCCATTGCTGGCACAATTATCCCACACTATATGTCGTAATTATTTCAGCATGTTCTGGTGATATATAGCGAGGGTCTGACCTACTCATTCAGAAACCCCCCGAAGAGGTGACAAAACATTGATGACACCCGTTTGTATCTATTGGCCACAACAACCACTCACCTGAACGTGTCAATGATGTGTTAAATGTATCATTCTGGACCCATTCAGTAAGCTCACCAAAAGTGGCATTTATGTACTTTTGCCAATTAGTAATTTTTGCAGGGGCAGGTATACTGGGCATTTTTAATTCTCTGATTGTAGCGAAACCTACGCAGCTGGTCTGCTGTACTGTTTCATTTTAAAAAAATCATTTGAGTGGGAATGAGACATGCTCTAAACAGTGTTTCCCTACCCTTAATTTTTTGTTCCCCAAACACTTTTCAAATCAACATTCTTTGACCAATATTCATAACCTTCAATTGACAACCGGGAAACAAAGGAATCCGAATATATGAATTTCGTGTTGGTCAGCAACATTTGTTTATCTTTAGTCAGAGTTAACTTAAAGTAATATGACTCCACATTCTTTTGATGGTGCCCAGAAAAATACGTAAATTTATCAAAATACGTTTTGGAACTCCCTTGCGGGGGAATCGGGCAATGTTCCCGATGCGTATAGCCAAATATCATTTTGGGAGTACTTCCTTTATGTATGTAGTGGTGCCCATAATAATTATAGCAAAACATGTCACCATAAATGTCTCTAAACTGGTAAACATCTTCATTTTCATAGACAGTGTAATATTGCAATTCTGTCAACATTGAGTCAACTGTCTTCACATCCCAATCCTCAGATACAATACCTGGTATTGCTATATCATTCATAGATAACTTTAGCACATACGGTATTTGAATTATTTCAGTGGGACAGTATACATCAAACAATACTTTATCCCACACAATCCCATCTGGAATTGGCACTGCAGAAACTTTCACAAAGGACAAGTCTCTTCGAACCTTATGTGATGAAAAATGTGGTTTCAACACCTCCTCCACCTGTTCAACCGCTGATCTTTCGGGAAGAAAATGACCATGTATCAACAGAAAAAAGGTAATGACAAACCCAATCCAAAGAAAAAATGCTAGCATAGTCAATAAAAGCCACAGATAGTTCCATGGAGAAACAAAATACGTATCCTTAAGCCAGCGCATCATTTTACGTGGACCTGACAGGTCAGCAGTCGAAGAGGCAAACGAGTCCGATAGACCATCGTTGTTGTCGGCAAAGTAACCAGAGGCAGTTTGTGCAAAAGGCGTTGCCGTAGTCAATGGAGGAGTTGGTGTTTCTTGCGGTGGTACACTATAGACAGCACTATCCGTCACGTCTTTAGTTATGGTGACTTGATCAAATGTTTCTAAATTGGTCGTTGTTAGTGGAACTAATGCGAGATCATCATCCACCCTCCCCAAGCTCGGAGAGGCAACAGTGTTGCTTAGACAACTTGAAGCGGAACTTCTTCTCCAGTAGTGAGAGGGATTCGGGAACTACTGGACGTTCCTCTTGGTCGGCTGTGTAGAATCGGCCATATGTTGTAACTTGACATTGTCAATAGAAACAAAGCGATTTTCTTTGGCACCTGGCAACGGTGGCAGAATAACAGTTGTCGTTCCGTGAATCCCCAACACAGGGACTGGTGCACAATAAGAAGGGCCAACTTCTTTTTTTACTGCGACCTTTTGATGCACAAGATCCCCAACCCTGGGAATCCAGCCAGTCGGTGTTACTGGCACATCCTTAATTCCTGTGGAGGCAGCACTTTTAGAAGAGTTATCTTCACGGAACTGTTGTAATTCCTGTAAAACAGTGACACGATCTTTTGTGTCAAAAGGTGTTTCCGCCGCCTCCACACCTGGACCATCAAGATCCGGAACAACCATTCATGTTCCGAACAGGCACTCATATGAAATACGACCCCCCCAGGGACCTTCTAGGCAGGTTATTTAGTGCTCTCTGAACTCCATAGAGTTGGATTAGCCAACTACGACTCGTACCTAAGACTCTGGCTGTTAAGGATTGCTTTAAATCGCAGTTTAATCGCTCCACGACAGAATTTCCCTTGGGATAAAATGGAGACGAGTACTGAAGCTGGACCCTCAACGAAGCCATGGTGTCCCTGAATGCCCTTGAGGCAAAAGCAGGGCCCTGGTCCGAATGGAATGCCGCAACTGCATATGTACCGACAAAGACTCGCAAATCTTTAATAACAGTCCAAGCATCAGCCGAGCGTTGTGGCCACACCCATACAAATCTGGAGCAGGAACCAACAGCGACTTGTATATATTTGTATGCACTATCTGGTGTTAATGGACCACAATGATCCAGGTACACACATTGTAATTGTCTGTTTGAGATCAAGAGGGGTGTCTGCGGCGGGTGCTTAGCTGTTGAAACTTTAATTTGTTGACAGATGTAACAACAAAGGACATACTGCTTGGTCTTTTTATAGAGACCAGGCCACCAATAGCGGACCTGTAATAACAAAATTGTAGCGGCCACGCCAGCATGTGAAGATGCCATTCCCTCATGTGCTGCTTTAATCAATTGTGGTCTTGCATCTTTATTGGGAATGTCGCGTACGCCTACGCCTGGAATCTTAACTTCAGCGTTCAGCATACTTCCTATCAAGTATTGGTATTTATTAGGAAATCCCTTAGGATAAGGCGTGCCATCAACTGTAGCTTTTATGGTAGCCATAATGTCTGTGTCTGGTTTGGAACTTAACGAGTCACTGCAGCTACAGTGGCAACTGCCACTGCCGACTTTGCGGCTTCATCAGCCAAAGCATTTCCAGCAACGTGTATTCCAACGCGCTGGTGTCCAAGTATATGCACAACATGGACCTTAGGTCGTGTCTCTTTCAGGTCTGCTACCTTCCCCCACAGTAGTCTGTGTTAAATGGTGTTGCCTTTCGAATCTCTGAACCCATTCAAGCGCCAGTAATGCAAGTATTCATTAAAAGACTGGACGCAGTAATACGAATCACAAACAATCAGTGTGAACTGTGTCGGATCCATATGTTCTAGTACCATTAGTAGAGCTTTTAACTCAGTCAATTGTGCCGTTCAATGCCCTAAGGTCTGGGTATACGTATGTTGGGGGCAGAATTTCTCCCCCTCCATATAACAGCTCACAACCGCACATGCAGCAGAATATTGATGTTTTGTTCCAATCGCTGGTTGCGCAGAGCCATCGGTGTACATGACTACCTGATATTGATCAATAGACAAGGTATCAGCGGGAACTGGATATTCAACTTCATATTGTAGAAATTCCTTAGTTTGTAACTTTGGGTCAAAAATGTAGTCTACATCAGTGGCTGTCAAGGACGTGGCCCATTGTATCCATCTTGGGTGGAGTGCTTTTGCGTTCGTGACGCTAGCTTTTGTAACAGCCTCAAAGGCCGGAATCGGAGAAACGACAATAATGCGTTTTCCCTGGGCCTGAGGTCTCTCTTTAACAACAGCCATCTGTACAGCAGTGAGAATTTTCTCTGTGGGTGAAAATCGTTGTTCGGCAGCGGAATACAAGTGTGACTTGAATGCTATTGGGGCTGTCTCACCTTCATTAAATGTGACTTAAGTAAACCCAATGGCATAATCTGGAATGTATGTTCTGGCAAAATTCAGAAAACCCAACAATGATTGGAGCTTCTTAATCGTATTTGGTGGTTGCAATTGTGGACACTTTTCTAAGAATTGTGGTGCTAGGCTCTTCCCTTCATTCGACAGCTCATATCCCAAGAACAGGACGCTGAGGAAGGCAATTTTTGATTTTTTAAAGTTAAATTTGTAGCCAATTTCGGCAAACCCTACAACAATGCGGGCTACCCGTCTTAAATGTTGTAGCAACTCGTCATCCGTGAGATATATATCATCCACATATGACAACGCTTCAGGGTCTAACCCGTGCAAAATATCAGTCACACGAGTTGCAAACAGTCCTGGGCTGTTCTTATACCCCTGAGGCAAACAACAGACTTTTTCTGGGAGCCTAGTGCGCTAAAGCTGGTTAAATCCCTGCTTTCAGGTGCTATATTCTGGCAGAAGAATCCATTCGAGAAATCCAAAGTCGTTTTATATTTTTTCCGCACAATGTTGCTCATTAGTGCAGTGTAATGTGAATTTTGTATAGCATATGTACATGTATGTCCGTTCAAATATCTGTAGTCTAAGACTATTCTATATGAATGGTCTGGTTTAGCTACAGGGAATAAGGGAATAAGGGATTATTCATCGGCGAGACACAGGGTTCGATTACCCCCTGGTATTCTAATTTCGTAAGTATTTCTCTCACCGTTGCCCTTGCTTCATGTTTTATGGGATACTGCGGTTGTGGCTGAGGTTCATCTTTAATGGGAATTACATGATATGGAGAATCCATGTCCCACCCTACGTGATTTCTATATAACGCAGGTGCCTGTGCAAGAGCCCATTTTATAGAATAGGACTCAGCTAGTTCTTCTTGAACAAGGGGCGAGAAGGAAGGTTTAATAACCTCCTCCCCTGCTGGGCAGTTGCGGACAAAATCAGGCGGCCAATCTTATTCGGCCTGCAAAATGTCATATATCTTAACTACACGATCCCATAAGATTGCGTGTATAGTGCATTCAATGTCTCCTTCCAATTGTAAAGTTACTCTATACACCCTATCGGGTTCAGAGACAAGCATATCTGCTGTTTCTACTTGTATGAAGTCATCAGTTGCTTTCACCTCCAGATGCTCTAGAAGATTCCGGTGAACTATTGTGACCTCTGCCGCGCTGTCTAGCAGTGCTAGAGCCCATTTCTTGTTCTTCAAGAGAACCCTCTTCCTGAGTGGCATGTCTAACTGAGACCGCTGCCACTTTTTTCTTTTTAAACTGTTGTTTTTGTTGTACCCGTTTCTCTTCCTTCTTGACAGAAACCTCTGAAGAGTGTTGTGATTCCTGTCTCGGTTTCACATACTCTGTTCTCCGCTCTGACCACCCACCTCTCTCATTTCTCTTTTCCGATGAGTCCGGAAAGGAACGAGATTGGCGTGTATCAGTATACTGATATCTATCAGGCGTTTTAATAATCTCTCTATTTCTGAAGTTATACCTATTCTGCGGGGTCTCCATACGTGGAGATTCTCCCCTTACTTTTTTAGGTGTTTGTTGTTTTTTCTCCCAGCGCTTCTTATTACCCTCAGGTTGCTGTTTAGTATTATCTTTATTAATTTTCCCCTGAAATTGAGGTTTTTGTGGTCTAGCCCCCAGGCTATCTCGACCAATACTGGTATACCGCTATTATTTTAGGCAGTTTCCGCGCTTGATCTTGTTGTGGAACGTCACGAAGACGCATGCGCACTGCAAGTGCAACTGCTTCCCCTTTAAGATTGCTTAGGATTATCGAAGAAACCGTGGCAAAATTGCCCATCAGTTGCATTCCCAAATCTAAGGCCGGGGCAGCCCCATATTCATCTTGAATTTGTTTAAGCACTTCCGGTAGGTTGGCTAGTGTCGGTGTACCGTGTGCCGTTGAATAGAGAGCGGCAAACACTGTGCCCCATGTATTACAATGCTCCACTGTGGGAAGCATCCCAAAGGGTAAGCACATAGTTAATATCCTATGTTTGTCCTGAGGTCCTGTATGGGGAAATACCACCTCCAGCGTATTAATTTCTTGTGCCAGCCAAAATGGAGTCTCCTCTCGTTTCGCTGGGACTTTACCCATAATAGAGTGTACAGTCACCGGATTTATACCTGGAGTTACTGCGTGTGGTTGTGCTGGAACAGCACGCGCTGGGTTTGTATTTAGTGTCTGCATTACAAATTGTACTAATCGTCTATATATCGCTGTTAAGTCAGTATATAAGCGTCGAACCTCAGCCACTGCCATATTTGCAGCCGCAGGATGTGGTGTATATGTGGCCAATAAAGGCCAGGTAGGACCTTCATTACTTAGTGGACCTAACCTTACTGCTAATATTGTATGGGGTAGGGCGCCATCAAGCCAATTATTATGTTCTTGAAGATAGAGGTATCTCTAAATATGCGTATGCCCTGTATTGTCCAGGCGCGTTCACTACTGTATATGTATGGAATGTATTTGTGTTCCCATCAACTGCTGGAAATGTGACCCAAGAGTAAAAAAGTTCTATTCTATAGGCTGCGTTGGCGTCCACCACAAATGTGACTGGACCACCCTGGGCTGTAAGACCGTGTGCTAGCAAATGTGCTGTGAGAGGTTGTCTCATGTTAAGAGCTATTTGTGCAACCTGGGGATTCGCCATTATAAAAGTACCAAGAGTTCAGAGAAGGCACAACAAATTGGGGTGTTCCTTTTAAGGTTCAAGCTTGAACAACCACCCGTTGTAAATAGGGTTACCTATACAGCGGTGGTGGAAATCCTCAGTACCACGGACGTCTCCGTATACGGAACTGAGGGATCATTATGTTATATGAGACCGAGATATACCGGTGGACCCGAAAAGTAGAGCCTGACCAAACGTTGGCCGCGCCATGTCGCGTAGGCTTTCATTATCCTAATGAGACTACTGGATTTTGAGCGGCAAGATCGTTCACAGTGTTGGGTACTAAGTCTGACCCACAGTGAGGGACCCTTGTCACCCTAAATCCGGGTTTTGCTCCGGCTAACTAGCAGTGCCTCATCTCTCCCAAAAGGAAGAGATAATTGGGCAGCCGAGTGCATGACATCTTAATACTTTCCAGAGAAGTCATGGTCACTCAGGTCACAACCGGTTCTCTTATACACAGTGCTGTCTCATATATAAATGACAAAGGCAGTTTAGGTTTTAACGATTGGTTTAATAAAACCACTGCATTTTAGATAGCAAAGCGTGAGTTGCAATAACCAGAACTACACAACACAGTAGGATTAAAATAGTGACGATGAGAGTGAAGCACAAGAATAAGGCTATCATAGTGCAGCTAGATTAGGTTCTCTCTAAGTTATATTTTGAGCACAGCATGTAAAGCTATAAGCCTGCATTTCAGGTTCCCCCGGGAGGACATCAACCCTCATACCCGAGCAAATGCCTGAAATCTGCATTAGCATCTGCAACGGGGCAGTCAGCATCTAGTTGTAGGTTCCTGGTCGGAATCTCCCTCTGACGAGTACTAGGACTAGAAAGTGTTTTTATAACACGCAGATGTTCTAAGAAAATGTCCCTACGTAAGGATGTGTATTTTCTACGAACACTAGAGACTAAACTTCTACCACGTTTACCGGCAATGTACCAGACTATAGCCTTGACTGAAGCACAGAGTGAACAAAAATGTGTTGTTTGAGAACACAGTGCTGAACTAAGCTAAACAGTGTGATAGAAATAAATAAAAACAAGACCGTAAAACTGGTTATTGTAAAACAACAGTGTGAGGTTGAATAAAATGTATCTAGGGCAAAGTCCACAGAGGCCTAATATGTTAAGCTAACGCGCATGAAGCTATATTAAAACATTGCTACACTACAACATTATTTATGGCATAGTTGCAATCAGACAGGGATGGCAGGCTACACATCAGTGCACACTGAAGTGCTGGTTTCCAAATGTACATCTAGACTCCCCTGCCCTATTATCTACTAGGGTCTTAGAGGGGATTTCTGTCAGCCTTGCCATGTTCTCTACTAGGCACTTACAGGGGATTTCTGTCACCCTTGCCCTATTACCTACTAGGGACCTTCAGGAGATTTATATCAGGCTTGTACTCTTATCTACTGGGAAATATAAGTGTATGTGATTATGAATTGTATAGGAGCCTTTATTATTTTGACACTCCATTGGTAAATAGTGGGGCGGGGATATGTCTGTAGTCCCAGGGTACATAAATTGTCAGTTTAAACCTGCATCACTCATACTTGCTTATGCTGGGCTAACACGCAAGTGAACTTGCTGACAGTGTGACTAGGATGTCAAGTGGCCAACACAGTGTGTGTGATAATTTTTATGGTCTTACATATGTACAACACTGTATTGTGGATTGATATGATGGAATTGTTTAGACTGTCCCCCCTGTTGAAGCCAGATGGTGTAATGTAGGCCTGAATCATGCATTGCTGGCAGTGCTTGGACAATTGGTATTTGGCACTCATCTTCCTCATCCTCACTGCCCAGTGCTTCATGAATGTCACTGTAGCTTTTCAATATGATATTTGCAAATTAATGAGTTCTCTACAGGGCAAGCAATGTTAACTGTTAATTATCCATTGAATGCAGGATGGACGAATGACATTCACACATCTATGTACTCCCTGACACAGCACTTGAGTAGTCTCTAAGTCTCTTCCACAAAGTGGCTGTGCCAGTTCAGTTCAGGAGTGTCTCAGCTGCCCTTCAATATCTGTGTGTTTAACATGGGCACTCACACACAACTGCTTCCAACATCCTTTGTGAGATGAACAATGAGTGTGGATTGTATGTGTAATCCTAACAGTTAGGGTACACACATGCATGTGTAAATATGCATGTGTCCAGATTGACACTTGGATTTAGTCAAGGGAATGAGCGATGCAATTTTTAGACATGCATGGGAGATGAGTATTTATTTGAGTTGGACAGGCCTAGACATACTGGTGGAGTGTCCTCTGTATATCAAACACTATTTGTCATGCATGTGTGTCACTGAGGGATATGTTAGGATATTTTCACTTATGCTTGGGACATGAAGAAATAACGTTGTCATATTGATGACATTGACCTACTGTTGTGGGCACTGACTGCTTTTGTCCTACCAGGGGCTGACATCTGGATAACAGTCCTCACAAGGAGTAACATTGTGGCTGCTGTCAAATGTCAACCCAACAGACTTGTGTGACATATATGTTTGATGTGACCTGTATGTTACACTGGCATATCAAACATTACATTCTCACATTCCATTATCATTGCTTTATGTGTAGTCGTATGGTGTTCCTGAGAATGCTCCTACTTGTTTTCCCACTGGCCTAGTCTTGCTTTCCTAAACGTGCATGACTTGCAGTTGGATTTGCATGTGACAGATGCTGTAGGACACTTGTGTGATTAAGTGATTCATTTACAAGTCATTTGAAAGTGAAATTTTAAGTGTGAAATTCAGAATTGTGAACAATGTGTGCATGCCTACGTGCCCCAGCAGTGGTAAATGGTCCTTCCCCATCCTGAGGTGGAACATCATTGTCCTCATCCTCCTCCCTGGGATCCTTCACCTGATCCTCCCAGGAGATATTAGTCTGCATACATATGTTGTGCAAAATTGCACAGACAACAATGATCTTACACACTAGTCGAGGTGAGGACTACAGTCTCCCCTCTGAGACATCTAGCCATCAAAATCTTTCTTTGAAAATGGCGAATATACGCTCAACTATATTCCTGGTGCGGACTAGTGCCACATTGTAGGCCTTTTCACTGTCACTCTGTGGATTTACATAGGGTGTAATTACCCAAGGCTGGACGCCATAACGTTGGTCAGCTGCAATGGAAGAGGAGAGACAGTGTCAAACTTGCCCTTGTGTTTCCTGACAACTAGCCTTGCTTAGTATGTGTTTGTGAAGTAGGGATACAGACTTGCTTCTGGTACTGTGTGGTTTCCTATTTCCATGCATGATTGTAGTTGTGTGTGACGCACCTTCCAGTCAAGGATACAGGCTTAGGGGCTTCTTGATGTGGCATGACAGTTCACCCATGCGGGATGTGTGTGATGTTGCAGATGCTTGTATGTGTGTCCAATAACACGGGGCCTGCCAATGAGCCATGTTGTGTGAATTTTCTCCTAGTTTGTGTGAAGTTGTCCATGAGACAGGTGTTGTGCCCTGTGTGTTGCATATTCCCACCCCTACCCCACAAGGACATTGTACATCTCCTTTGCACACAGAGCTGTTATCTATATTTTTTGGCAAACATGCATGTGTGTGGGTAAACATCATGCAAAGTGTGGCACAGTGGCTTCAGATCTATTGCAAAGTCTGCAGCTGATTTACAAGGGCCTGTGGCATATGACAGGGCATGAAATATGTTGCTGAGCTACCCTGAACCACTGTGAAAGGCCAGCAATGCACCATATCCACCAGATACAATGCATTTCTGCCTCAGCCCCCTGCACTGGCACAGAGTCAGGTGCCAAGTGGAAACATGGGCACCATAGCACCATGGAGCACAGATGCTTGTGTTGTGGCTATGATTAATTATGAGCAGGGAGATGTTCCTTTCTGCTCATGGCCATTTAATGATAGATATGTAGTATTCCTATGTGTGCTGCAGAAAGCATCAGACATAGGAAGATGGAAATTGCTTTAGTGAAATCAGGTAAATCTCCTGCTTGCACCATGGTAATGCCACCCATGGGGTGGAGTATACATTTTAGATGCTGCATTATGTTACCATTTTCCACAAATGTGGGGCAGTGCAAAAATGCAATTGGTGTTGTGGATGGAACACCCAGAACAACACCCATTGCACGCCTCTTCCACGCAAATAGTTGCGTGTAAAGGGACCATATTTACAAGGAGGTGTTAAGCCACTTTTGTGGCTCAATGTTGCCTTGTAAACATGGCACAGTGCACAGCACCATCAGAGCGGCACGAAATGTGATGCTACAATGGCACTAGGGGCTCATATATGAGCCCCTAGGGTCCATATTATTAGGACATGGTGCATTGCTCCCAATGCGCCTGTTTTCAGGCGCCTGCTTGCCCCTCCTGACTACAGCATGGTTGTGCAGTATTTACTGTCTGACACAACATGGCTGTCATGACCAGGACAGAGTCTGAATCTTTCATGCAGTTATGGTGCTTTAGCTGGACTAATGTTAAAAATTATTTGGACGCTAGTGCAGCAAAGCGGTCGAAACCGCTGTGTTCATGCTGGCGGTCAAACTACTGACTGCCAGCCCCCCCCGGATCCTCGCCGGCCGTATAAAGAACATTCCTGTGGGGCGGCAGATGGAAACATTGTTTCCGCCTGCCGGCCCACAGGAATGCCTGGCCGGGACATTGACTGCGGCTCCACATGGAGCCGCCGCCAATGCCTCTGTGCAGCTGCACCCATCGCGCAGATCACTGCCCAAAAATCAGGCAGTGACCTGCGTGAGGGGGCACTGCACAGGGGCCCCTGCACTGCCCATGCCAAGTGCACGGGCAGTGCAGGGGCCCCCATGGGTGCCCTGGTGCAACCTCTCCGCCTGCCTTTCCCTGGGGGGGGAACCTGCCAGGGAAAGGCTGGAGGATTAGGGATCATTATCTGAGGGGCAGCACCGCTGCCCTGTCCGATAATGATTCTGACCGCCGCAAGGCTGCCTGACGGAGGCAGCCTGGCGGTGAGTGAGGGCTGCCTATGGTGGCCCTCATAGGGTTCATTATGTGGCGGTGTGGCCCGCCATTCCGGCTGGTGGGTTTTCCCGCCACCGCCAGCATGACGGGCGACACCGCAATGATCATAATGACCACCATAAAGTGGCTTGACCCCACCTTGTAAATGCAGAGTGGGCATTGCTCTACCAGAGCATCAGTAAAAGAGATGCTAGTGTGGTGCAAAGATCTTGTAAATAAGGCCCTTAGTGTGGGTGATGTGCATGGGATGTGTGGAGTGATGCATGTTGCTTATGTGTTGATGAGCAGTCATCTACGAGTGACTATCAATATGTGCGGAATGTGTTGTGTGCAGTGTCTTATGTGTTGTATGTGTTACGTAGTGTCTGTTGGCTTACCTATGAGTAGGCTATTTACATATTGTCCATCCTGGAAACGTTGATTGATGATTGAGTGCCTGAAGATGAACGTATCATAAATGCTTCCAGGAAATTTCACTAGGACATTTGTAAAGAGGCCCGATGGCCAACAACGGCCTGCATGTTTATTGAATGTGTATGCTTCCTGTTGCGGTTCAGGTGTTCCATAGCAGCAGGAGGGACAAGTGTACAGTCCATGGCACTCAAAACATGAGGCAACCCAGCAATGGTGTACAACCCTTCTTTGATCTCCTGCTGGAGTTGTTGCGTGTAGGGGAAGAGGATGTGGCTGAGAATTAGGCAGGATCCAGTACAGTAGGCAGGAATTGCGAGGAGGACAGGGATATTCCACCCATTTGTGCTGCAGTTGTATGGAAGGACCCAAAGGCCAGCATTGGCAGCACATCAAGGAGCTTTTTGAGGGGTGGAATGTTGGTTTACCTTTCTGCTCTTGTTGTAATAGGGTATACAATTTGTTGGAGCAGATGGATGATTAACTTCCGCTTCAAACGATAATATCTTGTGATATCCTCTTCTCAGACCTCAAAAATGTTGTTCTTTGCCAATATATGAACTCCCTCCTCTTGCGCTGCCTTGCTGGTTGCTGTAGGGTGATGGTGAGTGATAAGGTGGTGCTGGTGGTGGCTGGCATTGTTGCTGGCATTGTTTGTGGGTTAGAAGTTAGAGCAGCAGCAGGTCCATGATGCCCTGTCGGTTGATAGGATGTTCTGTGACTGTTATCCTTATATACCTGTGCCTGTGCTTTAATGCCTGATCTGACCAGGCATTAACATTTTGACGCTTGTGTGGGCTAGCACCATTTTTCTTAGTGCACGTCTTTTTTCAACAGACTTGTAAATCTGACACTAGCGGGCTAGTATAATTTTTTATGAGGGAATGCCTACCTTGCATATCATTTTCGGTCAATGGCGCAAGGTGAGGTGGCACTCTCAAAAAATGACACAAGCCTTGTAAAAGTGGAGCTAGACATTTCTAATCCCACTTTGTAAATATGACACTGGGTTTGCACCACAGTTGCAACAAGAAAATGGCATGACGATGGCATAAACTCATTGTATATCTGGCCCTCTGAGCTGGCGAAGCTTGGAGCTGTGCAGTGCAAACAGTGGAGGAAAGAAATTAGTGGCCCCCCCTGCAAAGAACATGGAGGGCCCCCTCTCCAGAATCACTCAGGAGCACTGAGGCCAGGGTGCACAAAGAACATATTTCATATATAGTGGAGGAAAAAATATGTGATTCATTTTTCATCTCTTATAAAACCAATTTTGTGGTCTATTAGCCTAGGCACCTTTGGAAAATGTTCTACATTGACATCAAAATATGTGGAATATTGCTGAGGAATTTAGAGAACAGAATATCATTTGCACATCACGAGGTGATTCCTTGCCTACTAAACATTTGGGTCTGCTTCATAGAGAGAAGGATTAAATGCGTAAAATTGATGAGACAAAATGCCCCAGTTACTTACATATCTAAGCATAAATACATGGATGCATATATTTAAAAAAATAATAATAGTGTGTTAACTTAGTTTGGCTTCAGCCACACCTCTTGTCTGTTATTAATCCTGCATAGGCGACCCCAATGAACCCTAGAAACAACACTGCAGGCCTTTGTGGCCTTACTGAGTTTGAAAATAGAAAAAGTACACATACCTGGACTCTGGCAGCTGCCTGTTTGCCTGGGGAATAGAGCAGAGTAGACTGGGCCTAGTTTGCGGCCTGGCAGCTGGGGTGAAACCTGATCACTCAATACCTCTGGAGCGTGAGGAGAGTGAAAGTGATGCTTGCCGGAGCAGTTCTATCTTAGAAAGGGTCTGCTGCTGTCCATTAGGCGATTGAACTGAGCTGTTGGTGTTGAGTGTGACATTGCAAAGACTGGGGCCTGGCAGAGTGCTTGGCCTGGTCTGTGCTTTGCTCATGGGGTAGCAGCCCGCATGATAACTATTGCGGTCAGGGCTTTTTGATTTCTGGGGAGGTCCCAGACCCTGTCATCCTGGTGCTCACTGCTGCAGGCAGCAGTCGGCCCCTGGGGTGTAAACTGGGATGACAGGACTGGAAGGGGATCCACCACTCCAACGGCAGAGGATGACAATGGACCTCTGCATTACTAGTTGGCTTTCTTGTGCACGTATGAGCACTTGGGGAGAAAAAACGATTTCCCTCCCGTGTAGTGCTTTCCTCTTATCTAGTTTCTAAGCACTAACATAACACACCAGAAATGCACTTCTGAGGTCAAAGAAGACTTTTATTGTTGTTAATTCTTCCCCAACCACAATATTTATGAATGACGAATTAGTAGCTTTCAAGCCCGCGTTAATCAAACAAAATATATCAGTTTGCAATATACACAGCAGGTTATATTTATAAGATATTGAATGCAAAGCAAAACAAATACTTCACCGTGTGGGAAACTATTTACAGCTTCATCTTTCTAAGGTCTGCAAACTGATGACCCCCTGTCAGCCGCGAGAAAGAGATTCATCTACCCACACGGGATTGCTGGCAGCTGGTGCCAAGCTCCAGCACGAGGTCCGGCAGATCCGAATCTGAATCTCTGCAGCCTGTGTCATTCGTTACAAAGGTGTGCCCCCTCCTCTCAGACCTGGGAAAACTGAGCAAGCCTTTTGGAGACTGGCCAGGTCTCCGAGACTACTCCTGTTCCCAAGCTCAAGCGGAGAAAAACAACCCATGTACCCTCTCTTATAAGGTCTAGTCTACTGTGAGAAAAACATCTTGGTTCATCTTGTGCAAAAACACAGCTTGGAAAAATACAGCTTGGATTCTCAACTGCAATGTCTAACTCCACGTTAAAGGCAATAGGCAGCTAACCTAAATATCAAATGCAATGTCTAATGTCATGTCAAAGCCAATAGGCAGCTGAGCTGAATACAAAATGCAATGTATAATATCATGTCAAAGCCAATAGGCAGCTGAGCTGAATATAAAATGCAATGTATAATATCATGTCAAAGCCAATAGGCAGCTGAGCTGAATATATGATATCATGTCAAAGCCAATAGGCAGAATATCTAATAGCATGTCAAAGTCAATAGGCAGCTAAACTGAATACATCATGTCAAAGCCAATAGGAATGCAATGTCAAAGCCAATAGGCGGCTAGACTGGATACAGCATGTCAAAGCCAATAGGCAGAATACAGAATGTAATGGCTAATGCAATGTCAAAGCCAATAGGCGGCTAGACTGAATACAGCATGTCAAAGCCAAGAGGCAGCTCAACTGAACAAAACATACAATGTGCCACTGGTGAACATTGAGCAACTAATATGCGCAGTGGTGAAACACAAAGTCATTGGTCAAAACAAACTCCATCAAATGGCAGTACATTCCGCCCTTTGACCAATGAATTTTTGTTTCACATATCTCTTGTTTCAAACAAAAACAAAAAAACATCAGCACAAAAAAAACATTATCAGCAAGTCAGATTTGAATGATCAAAGCAATACCTGTAAAGCAATGAAAGTGAATTAACACATTGATCTCATAACCTTTCACATCAGATACATCTACATAGAAAAGACTGAGCAATTTGTACTCTGAATGAGTCTCTAATTCAACAGTGTTAGCAATTTGATGTGGCATGAGTTCTACTCATGTAAAGGGGCACGGTCCACCTGAAAGGTTTGCTGGAAGGTAAGCAAAAGTCAGAGTTCCATACGAGAAGGGAAAAAAAAAAAAAAACACAGCTTAGTTCCAGTGGAAGAATGCAATCAAACAAGTTGAACTTGAACTGAAGGCGCAGTTTGCGCAAAATGGATCCATGGTGCTGGCACTTTACTCAGCCAGGTTCAGGTTGGGGGTTCGGTCCCTTCCCCGACCCCACACGCACACACCGGAAGGGGGACCACACAGCACACTCAGGGACAGTGGCGAAACGTGGTAGGATCTGCAAAAGAAACAAGTATGACTTTTCTTGCAAATAACATTCGTCATTTAAACTGCACCCTTCCTCTTTCTTTCCTTGTTTTATAATCAGCAGGACGTTTTTGGGGCCCTTTGTTATATTCTCTGCAGGTTCTGGAGGATCACTTAGGGCTTCAGCCCACACATCAGCACTGAGGTTTTTTTCTGCTGCGCCACAGCTTCCCTTTTCTTGCACTGTCAGAAGGGCTGGGGCAGACTCCTTCTTTACCAAACCTCCATTCACTGCATTTTTGCCAAGTTGGGCCATTCTGTCTCCAATTTGTATGAATAAATCAGATTCTTTTCTAGGTATCAGCATAATTTCGATTTTTCCTTGGTAATTTGCAGCAATCACTCTCCCTAAAACCTGATCAATTTGCCATTTCTGTCCTGGTAACTTTCCTCTCCCCAACTGCTCTGTGACTGCTTGCATGACAGATTGCTTTTGTGTGTGCTGCACAGTTTTTATCAAATCTAGGGGAATGTGCATCTCTCTCATCTCTGCCCACCTGTAAGTGGCTTTTTCTCTCAGCTGTTCACATTTCTGGGGCACCCACTTAGCCATCCCCACTAAGGCAGAATTCTGGGTGTACACTTCTCTCTCTGAATTTTTCTCATTAACATCTGCAAGGTAATTGAACCAGTTAGGTACAAGCCATGTGGAAAACCAAACAGCTAAAACATTAGCAATGAACCAAAAATCAGCGTAAAAATGACACATCTCACGTAGCTCTTGCTTTAAAATCTGGCACACATTATACAACGCTGTTCCTTCTACTGTGCCAGAAAACATTTCAGTCAATGAATCATTAGAAAAACAAACATGCTTTTTATCTTCAGTGGACACGAATTCAAATGGTGCACACAATTTCACCGGTAACTCTTTTACCTGTGGTACTCTAGCCCTGTCTTGCAAGTACCAGATCCATTGTATGATTCTAGCTAGGGGCACTATTTTCTTTCCTTGTTCTTGATTTACATGTACATAAGTATTTCCTTCTTGCACTGCGCAGAAACCTAAAGTCTGCATTATTTCATTTGCCAAATCACAAGCGCGCAGCTGCATATTATTTTTCACAGTGACCATATACAAAAGTGTTAGGATTTCACTCAAATGAGGGCTATTCTGTTTCCAAAAATCAAACAAGCTAATGAAACTCGGTGTCTCTTCCTTTAAAACCTTTCTTTTTACTTAATTCTGCAACGGTAACTCGTAAATCACATTCTGGTCTCTCTTGTCCGTGTTATCAGTTAAGGAATGCATTTTGGCTGCCAAAAACCCTGGCTCACACGAAAAATCAAAGCAGCTCGGAGCTGTCTTAACCCCCTCATTACTGGAATGGGAAAAGAAAGATTCTTCTACAACAGCATTTTTATAACTTTCAGCATTATTTTGAATTATTGTATCCTGGCTAATTTGCTCACGTAAATTCCTATTTTCATGTTCCAACTTCCTACATTTCTCCTGCATTTCTCTGTAAGCAGATAAAGGTATCCAGACCTTTCTGTCATCATTACTTCCAAAAGACACGTTTTCTACATATGTACAACAGGAATTATTTCTCCAAGCACTATCAGGCAGTTTAGCTACACATGCATTTTCAAACATGGTCTGCCGTGCTTCTGTAATTCTCCAAACAGCAAAAAACAATTCCTGTAATTCTCAAAACAACAAAAACAATTACACTTTTAAAGTGTGCACGTAGAAATCTACTAATTCGTCAATACCCCTTAATCAACTCTTAATGATCTCTTCCCTTAATCGACCCCACTTCTGGTACCAATTGTAGTGCTTTCCTCTTATCTAGTTTCTAAGCACTAACATAACACACCAGAAATGCACTGCTGAGGTCAAAGAAGACTTTTATTGTTGTTAATTCTTCCCCAACCACAATATTTATGAATGACGAATTAGTAGCTTTCAAGCCCGTGTTAATCAAACAAAATATATCAGTTTGCAATATACACAGCAGGTTATATTTATAAGATATTGAATGCAAAGCAAAACAAATACTTCACCGTGTAGGAAACTATTTACAGCTTCATCTTTCTAAGGTCTGCAAGCTGATGACCCCCTGTCAGCCGCGAGAAAGAGATTCATCTACCCACACGGGATTGCTGGCAGCTGGTGCCAAGCTCCAGCACGAGGTCCGGCAGATCCGAATCTGAATCTCTGCAGCCTGTGTCATTCGTTACAAAGGTGTGCCCCCTCCTCTCAGACCTGGGAAAACTGAGCAAGCCTTTTGGAGACTGGCCAGGTCTCCGAGACTACTCCTGTTCCCAAGCTCAAGCGGAGAAAAACAACCCATGTACCCTCTCTTATCAGGTCTAGTCTACTGTGAGAAAAACATCTTAGTTCATCTTGTGCAAAAACACAGCTTGGAAAAATACAGCTTGGATTCTCAACTGCAATGTCTAACTCCACGTTAAAGGCAATAGGCAGCTAACCTAAATATCAAATGCAATGTCTAATGTCATGTCAAAGCCAATAGACAGCTGAGCTGAATACAAAATGCAATGTATAATATCATGTCAAAGCCAATAGGCAGCTGAGCTGAATATAAAATGCAATGTATAATATCATGTCAAAGCCAATAGGCAGCTGAGCTGAATATATGATATCATGTCAAAGCCAATAGGCAGAATATCTAATAGCATGTCAAAGTCAATAGGCAGCTAAACTGAATACATCATGTCAAAGCCAATAGGAATGCAATGTCAAAGCCAATAGGCGGCTAGACTGGATACAGCATGTCAAAGCCAATAGGCAGAATACAGAATGTAATGGCTAATGCAATGTCAAAGCCAATAGGCGGCTAGACTGAATACAGCATGTCAAAGCCAATAGGCAGCTCACCTGAACAAAACATACAATGTGCCACTGGTGAACATTGAGCAACTAATATGCGCAGTGGTGAAACACAAAGTCATTGGTCAAAACAAACTCCATCAAATGGCAGTACACTCCCGCTATAGGCAGCAGGTAGTTTAGGGGTGTGCTCTGGCCTTAGTAGAGCTGACAGGCATCAAGCCGCTCGTGCTAAGTGGGATGGAGGCGGCCTGCCATGCCACAAAAATTAAGGGAAAACAACTGAACTTTCAGATATATCAATACCAAATGTAGATGCTTTTTCTTTATTATCTATACACCCCATTACGGAAAATGAAACACCTCAGCATAATAATCTTGGACTAATTATAAACTAAATGCCTATGTTGGAAAGGGCTCAGATCTTCTTATGTGTAGCATTCCCAGACATTTGTGTCATCGGTGCTGTGTGTCCATGGGTATCTGCTGGATATATATTGTCATAATCACAGCTATGTGATTACAAGACTAAAGGCCCCCTATCAAAGCAACCTAAAAGGCAACACCACCTTGGTCTGTAGTACTGCCCTCCGCCTCTGACTCACAAGTAGCACTTCATATGCCTATAGCCAATCCGAAATTTCTCAGGACAAGGCGCATAATTAGTGTGCACACAATGGGGCAAACAGACCGCATGCAGTCTAAGCTCACTTCCAACTCCAGAAAATCCATTACTTTGGTTCTGCCATTATGCGTTGCAGAAGTGACATGGTAAGGTAATTATACATTATTGCTTATTGTAATGTTGCAATTATAATCAAAGGCGCACATGAAACTATGTATTTTGATGTGCATTAAAATGCCACATTAAGTTGAAAATGTTATTTTTTGATTTTGTGTTTCTAGCCTTCAACGTGGAGTTTTGCTCGCATTGCAATACTCTTGATTAGTAAGTGCACCCATCTGAGTCGACAAGTAACGAAAGGCATATTGGCCCTCATTACAACCCTGGCGGTAAATCCTGCCTACCGTGACCGCAGCGGTATTCCACTATGGGTATTATGACCCACACCAAGAAATCTGCCACAATACAGACACCCACACAAGTCCGCCAGACTGAAGGTCAGGGATAAACTTGCGGTACCAAAACCCACACCATTAAGCCAACAGGAATACGCCTACAGTATCAGGACCCACGAATCACTGTGGCAGTCTTTCAACCGCGGTAAATCATTGGTGGTACACACGGCTGCGCTCAAAATACACACACACTTACAAAACTACACCACATTGGACAATTCAAACTACACACACCTGACACACATACACACACCACACCCACACACTCACACCACTATAAAACACACATCCACATTACCCACAACCCTTTCAATGAAACAAAATTAAAAACAGAGAGAGACACAAGCCAGGAGCACCCACTAAATCTGAGACACAGAACACCATCACCTATACACCATCCACATACCTCACAGCATACACCACAACACATCACCCCACACATCACCCCACACATCCTCACACATCACTCACACCACATCTCTGGCACCCGAAGGACACCCCAGGTTTTCAGAGGAGGAGCTAAGGGTCATGGTGGAGGAAATCATCCCGGTAGGGCCACAGCTATTCGGATCACAGATGCAGCAGACATACATTGCTAGGAAGATGGAGCTATGGCGGAGAGTCGTGGACAGGGTCAATGCCGTGGGACAGCACCCCAGAAAAAGGTATGACATTAGGAAGAGGTGGAACGACCTACGGGGGGAAGGTGTGTTCTGTGGTTGCAAGACACCAGGGAGCAGTACAAAGGGCTGGCAGTGGACCCCCACCTCCTCCCCCACAACTAATAACATGGAAGGAGCAAGTCTTGGCAATCATGCATCCTGAGGGCCTCGCAGGAGTAGCAGGAGGTCTGGACTCTGGTAAATCATATCTTTTTTACTATATCCCCACTCTACCTGCATGCCATCACAAACTCCTACCCCTACCCTCACCCCCATCACTCCACCACCTCACATATATCCCACTATCACAACCCACCCATCCCAAAACCAAGCCCTGCATGTAACACCAATCCATGGATCCCCATTACGGACCTGCATGGACACCCTTCACCACAGCATGCCCATTAGAGAGAATCACCTAGCCCACAAAATCACCACACACACAAGGCAAAGCTGACAGGGCTATCCCAGCCAAACAGGGAAACACACCCATGCACAAGATGTCACACGCAGATACAATAACACTGCATTTGCATCTCACCGGAGAGGAGTTGCCAGCAACATCCAGTCCCCTCCCAGAGGAGGCCCACAGTGGTGACTGCAGCTCTGCATGCCTGGATCAGGATGACCAACCTGGCCCATCAGGGACCTCTGGACAGTTGGTTACCCTGCGACAGTCCCAACCCACCACAGAGCCTCCCCCCTCAGGAAACACCAGCACAGCATCCACCCAGTGGGCCCATGCCACTGTCCCCAGGACACATCAATCAGCAGTGTGTCCACCACTATGGGGACCCCAGGAAACCCGACAAACACAGGAGGATCAGGGACCTGGGGGCAATGGGCACATGGTTCAGGGGACAGAGGCACAGGACAACAGGGAAGCTGGGAGGAATGCTGTGCGACAGGGGGAGGATAGGCCCAGGGTACCCACTCTCCAACTCGCCAACATCCTAGGAGCATACGACCATTCCCAGGAGACCATGGGCCAGATACTGTCCAAGTTGCAGGAGACCTAGCGTCTGCAGGAGGAACAGTACCTGGGGATCAGGGAGGACCTCAAAAAAATCTACACAATCCTGGTCCCATTGCAGGGGTGCTGGCTGACATGGTCAAGACCATGAGGGAGGCAGTGGCACAACAACGGGCCCCTGACACTAGCCACACCAACGAACAGCCCTCCACCTCCGCCGGCGCTAGTGGACAGGAGGCCCCCCCACTGGAACAACAGGCCACCAGCACCCCACCCCCGCAGAAGGTGAAGCACCCCACAAACGGTCCCTGCGATACAGGCAGAAGCCAGAGAACAATGCCAAGGGCCCGCCAGGAAATAGGACTCTCCTGATTGTCACCCTTCTGTCCCACTCTGTCACCCTGTCCACCTTGAACTACCATTACTCCCCTTCCTATGCCCCATTGGACAATGCATCTGTGATACCAAGAGGCTGGACTCTAACTGAACATTCCTCCACCATCACCCCAGCCGATTGCACACCCCCCACTACGTATGAGCACTTAAATAAACACCCTTCGAACAAATACAAATCTGGAGTCTGTCAAATGATTCAAATATGTATAAGTACATCATTCTGAAAAAGTTTGCAAGTCATATGTACAGTTATATATACATTGGTAGGACCTTTAGTGGGCAACAGTAAACATACCAGGAGCCAGAGTGGGCCACAGAGATCTGAAAATAGAGATGCCAAGGGGTACAGTAAGTGGCCATAGACATAGGGAAATCAGGCTGCCATGTACAATGTCCAACAGAAAACTGAAAAGGAAATTGAAGTTGCAGTGTCTCACCTGTGTGTCACTGGAAGTTCTGCTGTATTATATTACTTCTGTTGTACATATCTTCTTCCTCTGCCTCCTCTTCCCCACTGTCCACAGGCTCTACCAATGCCATAAGTCCATCTCCAGGCTCATCCTCCTGCAGAAAAGGTACCTGGCGTCTCAAGGCCAGGTTGTGCAACATGAAACATGCAACGATGATCTGGCACACCTTCTTGGGTGAGTAGAACAGAGATTCACCTGTCAGATGGAGGCACCGGAACCTGGCCTTCAGGAGGCCAAAGGTTCTTTCAATTATCCTCCTTGTTTGCCCATGTGCCTCATTGTAACTTTCCTCTGCCCTTGTCCTGGCATTCCTCACTGGGGTCAGTAGCCATGAGAGGTTGGGGTAACCAGAGTCATCTGCAAATATCGAGGGATACCTGTTAGACACACACTTAACCTTAGGGACAACTCCATACCCAGACACCAACTTATACTGGGTGTGGACCTTGGGCTCACCTATTAGCCACACCCGGTGCCTCTGGAGTTGGCCCCATCACATAGGGGATGCTGCTATTCCTCAAGATAACTGCATCATGCACAGAGCAAGGATACTTGGCATTCACATGGGAGATGTACTGGTCCTCCAAACACACCATCTGCACATTCATAGAGTTATAGCTTTTTCTATTCCTGAACACTTGTTCATTTCTCTGGGGGGCGGGCTAATGGTACATGTGTACCATCAATGGCACCAATGATGTTAGGGATATGTCCCAGGGCATAAACGTCAGCTTTCACTGTGGCCAAATCCTCCACCTGGGGGAATACGATGTAGCTGAGCATGTGTTTCAGTGGGGCCCACAACACTCTGGACAACATTGGCAGAGACATCCCTGATGCCATGACCACTGTTGTTTGGAAGGAACCACTTGCCAGGAAATGGAACACTGACAGGACCTGCACTAGAGGGAGGATACCTGTGGGCTGGCGGATAGCTGACATCAGGTCTGGCTCCAATTGGGCACACAGTTCTTGGATTGTGGCCCGATCAAGTCTGTATGTTAGGATGATGTGTCTCTCCTCCATTGTCCCAAGGTCCACCAGGGGTCTGTACACCGGAGGATGTCGCCATCTCATATTCATCCTCAGCGGTTGAAGCCTATGGGGGAAAACGGTGAGCAGAGGGTCCTATTCACACATCATTTGAAATAATGATGCATCTTTACCTTTACAGAACCTGTATGTGAATCCGAGAGTCAGTTGCTGTGCCAATGTCTGCTGTGATGCAGTTAGGTGCCATGGCCTGTGCCCCCTGAAATGGCGGCTGCCTGACCTGTGAGGAGTGACAAGTGGAAATTAGGTAATTCCGCTGGCATTGTGTGCCGATGCGGTAGGCGGTCGACGACCGCTGTGCAACTTTGCATTGGTTATCATTGGGCCATATGGGTTCCAGGAGCCAATGTCTATGTTATCCGGCAGTGATGGTACGCACCGCCACAGACACAACCATCATTTTCTATCTATTCACTCACTTGATACCTGACCTTCAAGAGGAGAGCATATATACACTGCAAGTGCTTCTGTGACCTGTGTCAGGAAGTGACAATGGCTCACGTGTCTGGGGAAAGAGCCCCTGCCTTCACTGCAGAGGAGATGGAGAAACTGGTGGATGGGGTCCTACCCCAGTACACGTTACTCTATGGTACTGCAGACAAACAGGTGAGTATACTGTGAGCATGATGCGTAGGCCATGAATGGATGGGGTGCTGTGTGAGTAAGCCACATGTCGGGGGCTGAGGCGTCCTGGCCAGAGTGCTGCATGTATGGTGGTCAATGTATGTGCGGAAGGAGATGGGAGGGATATGATGGGCCATGAGTGTGATAGTCTGGATGGTTGACTAATTCCCTTTTCTGCTGTCTTTTCCATGTAGGTCAGCACCCATCCGAAAAAGGATATTTGTCGTGCCATTGCCAAGGAGTTGCGGACTCTGGGGGTCTTTGACAAGTGGAGCACCCACTGCTGCAAACAGTGGAAGGACCTGCGCAGCTGGGCAAGGAAGACTGTGGAGGCCCAGCTGGGGCTGGCCTCCCAACGAGAAAAGGGTGCCTGTCGTTCCCTGACCCCCCTGATGTTCTGCATCGTGGCGGTGGCCTATCCGGAGCTGGATGGGCACTTGAAGGCATCACAGCAGCCACAAGGGGGTGAGTACAGATTCTGAATCATGACTGTGCGCGTGTTAAGGTTTACCTGGGTGGGGGATGTGGGCTGTGGGTGCCCCTAGGCCAGTGCGAACATGGCAGGGTAGGTCCCTTGTTGGGCCAGATCTGAAGCACTCAAACCCCAATAGTGTTAGTGGCAGGGTCCTGTGGGTTTCAGGTGTGCAGCTAATTGCATTAGGCATTGTACCCCATGGGCTGGTGACTATCTTAGTAACTGGTAGTGCATGCCTAGTGCATGGGCTACTCCCTGTGAGCTGTGTACCTCAACGGAAGGGGTGTTGCTGGCATTGACCAAGTGTATCCTCTGTCTCTTCCCCCTTTTTCTTTTGTCATCTGTCCTTGTGTGCATTAGCATCATCTCGTGGAGGAGCACAGGCACCGGCGACGGAGGGGGCTGCATCCCACATGGGCCTGGAGGCCGAATCCACTGACAGTGAGGGCACGAGTGGGATGGACGGCGAGGGGAGCACCATGATGGGGACAGAAGGGGACACCACAGACAGCAACTCCTCCTTTGATGGAAGCTCCCTGGTGGTGGCGGACACCTCTGTGCCCACCCCAACAACAGGTACAGCCGCCACCCCCCCTACCAGCACTGTCCTCCCAACAGCCCGTCAGCATGTTTCGCGTGCCCGCTCACCCAGGAGGGTGGACATCACCTTCGCCCCAGGCACCTCAGGCCCTGCCCCAGTCAGCACTGCTGCCCTCAGTGAGGAAGCTATTGACCTCCTGAGATCCCTCACTGTTGGGCAGTCAACCATTCTGAATGCCATCCAGGGTGTTGAGAGGCATTTGCAACAAACAAATGCATACCTGGAGGGCATTCACTCTGGCGTGGCAGCCCAACAGAGAGCATTTCAGGCTCTGGCCTCCGCACTGATGGCAGCCATTGTCCCTGTCTCCAGTCTCCTACCTCCAACTTTCTCTACCCAGTCTCAATCCCCTCAACCCCAGCCCATCCCAAGCACACCTTCAGACCAGCATTCACCCAAATCAACACACAAAAGTGGCTCAGGCAAACACACGCACCACACTTCATCTCACAGGCACTCACACAAGCACCATCCCCATGCAGACACACCAACATCCACTGCCTCCACTGTGTCCCCTCCTCGTCGTCATCCACCTCCCTCCCAGTAGCATCTCCACTCACACCTGCATGCACTGCATCCTCATCCACTACCTCCATCACCAGCACACCCATCACAACACACCCCTCACTGGCAGTCACCACCCCACATCCATGCACATGTCCCCTGTGTCCTCTCCCAGTGTGTCTGTGACCCTCCTCCCAAAGTACCCAAACGCAAGCACCCACCCACCCAACAGCCATCCACCTCACAACAGCATCCAGTCCATGCACCTGCACCCAAACTCAGCGGACAGACACCTGCTACAACCACTCCCTCTTCTTCCACTCCCAAACCCTCTTCCTGCCCCAGTGTCTCTAAGAGGATTTTCCTGGCAAACAATGACCTGTTCTCTACCCCTCCCCCCGTTCTTCCCCTCGGGCCAGGGTGGCCAGAACCCAGGCCAGCACCTCAGCCACCAAGTTGACGTCCACTGTGGTTCCTGCAGCTATCAGAGGCTCAAAGGGGGCACCCGTCAGCCCAGCCAGTGTGCCACCAACCCCTGCCAAGGCCAAAGCCATTCTGCCACCTGGCAAGGTGAAGAGGGGGACAGCATCCAGCAAGGGGAAGGAGCTACAACCGCCCAGCAAGGCCACCTCAAAGACTCCAGCTGTCAGACACAAGGCCACACCACCATCTGCCAAGGAGAGGAAGGGGCACAAAACACCAAGCAAGTAACTTCAGCCATCCGAGGCTGCAGGTGAAGGCCTGGTGGCTACCAGCACAACTGCCAGCACCGCCACCTGCACCACGGCCAGCACCACCAGCAGCTCCACCGCTAGCACTGCCGATAGCACAGCCGCAAGCACCGCCACCTGCACTGCCACCTGAACCGACCCAAGCACCACCACTGTCAGCAGCAGCAGCCCCAGAGGGCAGCCGTCCGAGGCTGCAGGAGAAGGGCTTGAGCCTCCCTCCACCACTCGCAGCACCCCCACCAGCATTGGCACTACCATCAGTTTGCAGCTGTAGCCGCTGCAGGATGGAGTCTAACCCTGCTTCCAAGGACTATCATGCAACCTGGTCCCTGCATATCTCGTGCCTCAGACACTCAGGTGAGGTACTGTGAACTGCCACACCCCAAGTGTTGCATCACTGGGTACAAAGCCTCCTCCAGAACCAGTGGAGAAAGGCATCCACTCACCCTATTCTTGGCAGGATGAAGCAAGCTGGGCACAAAGCCCCCTCCAGAACCAGTGGAGAAAGGCATCCACTCACACTATCCTTGGCAGGATGAAGCACACTGGGCACAATGCCCCCTCCAGAACCAGTGGAGATATGCATCCACTCACCTCCTCCTTGGAAGGATGAAGCACACTGGACACAAAGCCCCCTCCAGAACCAGCGGAAAAAAGGCATCCACTCACCCTATCCTTGGCAGGATAAAACACACTGGGCACAAAGCCACCTCTAGAACCAGTGGAGATAAGCATCCACTCACCTCTTCCTTGGCAGGATGAAGCACACTGGGCACAAAGCCCCCTCCAGAACCATTGGAGAAAGGCATCCATTCACTCTATCCTTGGCAGGATGAAGCACACTGGGCACAAAGTCACCTCCAGGACCAGTGAAAGAAACCATCCACTTGAGAGACTGTGGCCTTGCACTCCCCAGGACCAAACAGTGGGCAACCCACCCACTTGAGAGACTGTGGCCCCGCACTCCCCAGGACCAAGCAGTGGGCAACCCACCCACTTGAGAGACTGTGGCCTTGCACTTCCCAGGACCAAGAAGTGGGCAACCCACCTACTTGAGAGACTGTGGCCTTGTACTATCCAGGACCAAGCAGTGGGCAAACCACCCACTTGAGAGACTGTGGCTTTGCACTCCCCAGGAAATCGCTGTGGGCATGGAGCCCCCTCCGGGAGCAGTGACGTTATTCCATGTTCCAGCTGAGGTGCCCACCTTCCCCGTCACCCTGAGGTGCCTGTGTGTTTTCGACCTGATGCCCCTGCAGTGTTCTCTCCTTATTGAGGCAGGAGTCAAGTGTGGGCTTGGCCTATGTGTTTTGGCCCAGTGGCCCACGGACATTTTGAGTGGACAATGTACATATTATATATTTTTGTAAATACTGTTTTTAAAATTATTACGTACATCTGACTATTTCTAAAATATCACTGATTTGACTCTATTCCTTTTGTCCTTGCGTTCTTCCAGGGGTTTACGGGGTGTAAATGTAATGTTGATGCATGTGTTTTTGTGTATGGTGTTGTGGGTGAGGGTGGGGGTGGGAGTGTTGCTTGTGTTTGTCACTCTCTTTCCCCCCCTCCCTTGTGTACTAGGTGCAGTACTCACAGTGGTCGTCGCCACCGACGTTCGTACTCCTGGTAGATGAGGAGGCAGGCCAGCATGGGGAGTACATGCAGCTCGGGCTCCATGGCGTCCTGGTTCTTCGTTGAGTGTCGAGAGTTGAGTGGTTCCCCTTCTGGGTACTGTTTCCGCCGTGATTTTGATGGCATTGGTACCTCCCCAGAGAAGCTGGAGGATGGGCGGTTTGTGATGGGGTGGACGGTACATTGACTTCCAATAGGCTGTTGGCAGTTACCGCCACAGTGTTTGTTGCTACTGCCGTTGCGGTCAGAGTGTTGCCGTTGCGGTCGGAGTGTTGGCGGTTTCCGCCATGGTGGCGATCCCATTTTTTTTACCGCCGGCCTGCTGACGGTATTACCGCCGCTTTAACACCGACCGCCAGGGTTGTAATGAGGGCCATTGTGTATTTGAGCTAGCGGGGTACAGGAGAATACTCTGGCAAGGACAAAAAAAGCGCTAACGAACTGAGAAGGAAACCTCCCTTTTGTTTGCCAGGATCCACAAGACACTCCAAGTCGTCCTGATATTTGAATTGTGGAATGAGAACTTGAAGGGAGCGGGCAATTTCAACTGTGCAAGGAAAATGGAAAATTAGTGATTTTGGTGACATGGATTTCTCAAAGGTTCTGTATGTTTAATTGGTATTCATCTAGTTAGATGAGAATAGATTCTCTTTAGATTTTGAGGAGAGCAGATTCCACTGAGACTTGGTAGGGTACAGACCTCTCTACTCTTTATTGGTGTGAGTGGCTTTATGCCACGTAACATCTCTCTATCAGAACTTCTATTGAAGTTTCTGCTATGCTGATACTTTCATATATTTACATCATCTCCTTTTTTCCTGAGAGATAATTATGATTTCCTTATAGTTTAGCTAGGATTCTTAGAATAGATTACCAATGATTAAGAAAGAAGACACAATTTATACACCTATCATCAGATTTTATTAAGTCGCAATTTGGTATGCAGAAAGGTGTCTCAGACACCTTCTGCAACTCGCAATGGGGTCGCAAAGACCCACCTCATTAATATTATTGAGGTGGGTCGCAGTTTGCGACCACATTGCGAGTATGGGCACTCACGGGGATGGTGGCCTGCTGGAGACAGCAGACCACCATATCCGTGACTGCTTTTTAATAAAGCAGTTTTTTTTTTTCTAAGTGCAGCCCGTTTTCCTTAAAGGAAAACGAGCTGCACTTTGACAAAAAAACTAAACCTTTAGTTTCTGATTTTTTCAGGGCAGGTAGTGGTTCATTGGGGACCCCTTCCCGCTTGCGACTGGGTTACCATCCACTGCTGCCTGCAATCAGTCATACAGCAATATGTGCAGATAGGCCTTTAAGTGGTATGAAAAACGTGGAGTCTCTCTAAAAGGGAACATGCAAAATACATTTCTGTGATTCCCATAGTGTGCCACCTGGCCTGTATTTTAGTTTCTCTCTGAGATGTTATTACTTCCAGAGATATAACACAATAAATAATATACACCTAAAGCCTGTCAATACTGTTGGCTCTGTCAATGGTTGTTAGCTATTTAAAATAAATGAGTAACAACAATGATTAGTTACAATAAATAATTACATTGGAAATGTTTCAACTCTGAAATTCTGAGACTGTGACTTAAATGTTACTCAGGCCTGTGTGTGGGAGGCTGGCCTGGCTTTTAGTGGGCACCTGATGGTACTTACACCTTGTGCCAGGTCCAGTTATGCCTTATTAGTAGATTAGTAGTGTTCTAGCAGCTTAGGCTGATAGAGGTAGCTATAGCAGAGCAGCTAAGGCTGAACTAGGAGACATGCAAAGCTCCTACTATACCACTTATATGATGTAGCACTATATCATAAGAATCACGATACTCAGAGTTACTAAAAATAAAGGTACTTCATTTTAGTGACAATGTTTCAGAAATATCTTAGAGGATATACTCCCTTAGGAGGTAAGTAAAATACACAAAATATACACACAAACCAAACTCAGGTAAGTAGACAGAAAAGTAGTGCGAACACTGTAGAATACAATGGGATGCAATAGGCCTCGGGGCAACACAAACCATATACTAAGAAAGTGGAATGCAAACCACTTAGGGACCCCAGGCCTAGTGTAGTGTGTAGAGGGTTGCTGGGAGTGTAATAAAATACTAAGGGTGTCCAAGATACCCCACCCCAAGACCCTGAAAAGTAGGAGTAAAGTTACCCTACTTCGCCAGAAACACACTAAAGTCGTGATATGAGATTCTACAAAGACAACAACTGACTGAAAAGCAATGAAGATGGATTCCTGGACCTGAGGACCTGTAAAGGAAGGGGACCAAGTCCAAGAGTCACAAAAGTGTCCACGGGGGGCAGTAGCCCACTAAACCCCCACATAAAGGCGCAAAATGGCTGCCTCTGGGTGGAAGAAGCTGAAGATTCTGCAACAACGTAAGATGCCAAGAACTTCTCCTTTGCACAGATGATGTCCCACGGTGTGCTGGAGGATGTAGAGTTGTTTCCACACAGAAAGACCACAAACAAGCCTTGCTAGTTGCAAAGGTTGCAGATGAAGAAAATAAATGGGTTCTGCCCGGGCCCAGGAAAGATCAGGAGGTCGCCCCTTGGAGGAGGAGACAAATGGGGTGCTCAGCAACACAGAGAGCCCATGCAGAACCAGGCAGCACCCGCAGAAGTACTTGTACAGGGGTTCAAGAAATCTGAGCACAGTGGTCATCTCAACACTACAAAGTAGGGTCCCACGAAGCCGGTGTTCAACTCAGTGAGTTGAGCAATGAGGGACAGAGTGCTGGGGACCTGGGCTGTGCTGTGCACAAATGATTCCTTGCAAAAGTGCACAGAAGCCCGAGCAGCTGCACATCACGCAGTACACAGGATTACTGTCTGGTGTGGGGAGGCTAGGACTTACCTCCACCAATTTTGGACAGATGGACCACTGGACTGTCTGGGTCACTTGGATCCAGCTCCTATGTTCCAGGGACCACGCTCGCCAAGCTGAGAGGGGACCCAGAGAACCAGTGATGCAGAGGTTTGATGCCTGCGTTAGCAGTGGGAAGATTCCGTTGACCCACAGGAGATTTCTTCTTGGCTTCCAGTGCATGGTGAAGGCAGACAGCCCTCATAGCATGAACCACCAGGAAACAGTCAAGAAAGCCGGCAGGATTAGGCGTTACAATGTTACTGGTAGTCTTCTTGCTACTTTATTGTGGTTTTGCAGGTGTCCTGGAGCAGTCAGCGGTCTATCCTTTGCAGAAGTCAAAGAGGGAGATGCAGAGGAACTCTGGTGAGCTCTTGTATTCGGTATCTGACGAGAAACGCACAGGAGAGACCCTAAATAGCCCTCAGAGGAGGATTGGCTACCTAACCAGGTAAGCACCTATCAGGAGGGGTCTCTGACATCACCTGCTGGCACTGGCCCCTCAGAGGCCTCCATTGTGCCCTCACACCTCTGTATTCAAGATGGCAGAGGTATGGGACACACTGGAGGAGCTCTGGGCACCACCCCTGGGGTGGTGATGGACAGGGGAGTGGTCACTCCCCTTTCCTTTGTCCAGTTTCGCACCAGAGCAGGGGCTGGGGGATCCCCGAACCGGTGTAAACTGGTTTATGCAAGAAGGGCACCATCTGTGCCCTTCAAAGCATTCCCAGAGGCCAGGAGAGGCTGCTCCTCTCAGGCCCTTAACACCTATTTCCAAAGGGAGAGGGTGTAGAACCCTCTCTCAGAGGAAATCCTTTGTTCTGCTTTCCTGGGACTGGGCTGCCTAGACCCCAGGAGGGCAGAAGCCTGTCTGTGGGTTGGCAGCAGTGGTAGCTGCAGTGAAAACCCCAGAGAGCTAGTTTGGCAGTACCAGGGGTCCTTGCTGGAGCCCCGGGGATGCATGGGATTGGCACCCAATACCAGATTTGACTTGGGGGGACAATTTCATGATCTTAGACAAGTTACATGGCCATATTCGGAGTTACCATTGTGAAGCTACATATAGGTATTGACCTATATGTAGTGCACACGTGTAATAGTGTCCCCGCACTCTGGGGAAATTGCCATGAACAATGTGGGGTTACCTTGGCTAGTGCCAGGATTCCCACACACTTAGTAACTTTGCACCTAATCTTCACTAAGTGAGGGTTAGACAGATAGGTGACTTATAAGTTACTTATGTGCAGTGAAAAATGGCTGTGAAATAATGTGGACGTTATTTCACTCAGACTGCAGTGGCAGTGCGGTGTAAGAATTGCCTGAGCTCCCTATGGGTGGCAAAGGAAATGCTGCAGCCCATAGGGATCTCCTGGAACTCCAATACCCTGGGTACCCAGGTACCATATTCTAGGGAATTATAAGGGTTTTCCAGTGTGCCAATCAGAATTGGTAAAAATGGTCACTAACCTGCAGTGACAATTTTAAAGACAGAGAGAGCATAAGCACTGAGGTTCTGGTTAGCAGAGCCTCAGTGACACAGTTAGGCACCACACAGGGAACACATTCAGGCCACAGACTATGAGCACTGGGGTCCTGGCTAGCAGGATCCCAATGAGACAGGCAAAAACAAACTGACACACAAGTGAAAATGGGGGTAACATGCCAGGCAAGATGGTACTTTCCTACACAGTGGAAGAAGTAGGGCCTTCAGTTATTTGTGCTTTATGTTAGATATGTTTGCCCTTTTCCTCTTGACATCTCATCCATCTGCACATTTGTAACCTCCTCTCTCCTCTTCAGCACCCTCTTTTCACTCTACCCTGAATGCACTTTCTAGCATCTCCCTCATTTTACCACCCCAAACACACACTGCATTCATTCACATTGATGTACTTTACTTCTTTATTGCCTTCTAAATATGTTGACTTCTGTGCAACCCTTCACACATATTTACACTGAATTTCATTTGTAACTGGAATAGGTGACCACTGTTCTGTGTGCTCTGAAGAGACACCAACCCACAGAGAGGTACTTTGCTTTCCCTCAGCCTCAGCACCAGAGATCTCAATCAAACCCCCTCATAAACACCTGGCATGAGTCAAAGTGTGCACTATGCAAGAGTAGTAAAATGCATGAAAATAAATATAGAAACAGAGCATGATGAAACATCTAACTCTCTTGCTGAATGCAACATTAAGTAAAGCATGTGAAATAAGAGAGGAACTAATTCACTTTTTAACATTCATTGTTTGCATAGAAGTCCATGTTTTTGGCATTGATGCTAAGGGCATGACGATAGTGCCAGTTTTAAAGCCATGCAGCAGAAAAGGGCCTTTATTGTAAGCACATATTTCTCCCTTTAGCTTGACTGCGACATTTGAGTAAATTACAGAAAGGAACAAGAGCTGTGCTTCTCTTTATGATCAATTTCTTGAGGCAACAAATACAGCACCACCAATTCTAAAGGAGCCAGAGATTTTCAGCAAGGGCCTGGGGTGTCACAGTGGAGGAGGCTAGTGTGACAAGGGGTCTCAATACAATAAAAATAACACAGGACAAGGCACCAAGTTACACATGCTTCCATCCAATCCTACTCAGTGACAAATGGGTAAAGGCTGGGATCTAAGCCTGTGAATGACAGATGGCTGCCCTCACCCAGGGATGAAAACTCTGCACCCATAAATCATGATGCGAAAAGCGTCACTGGCCTATAGTGGATACTAACATAGACCAAAATGGAAATGAAGGACTTTAGAGCAGTCAGCCCTGGGACATGTGTCACAGTGTAGAAAGTTAATTTTCTGCCTTGCTTCCGTCTCCTGCTTCAAAGTGAGGCTGGGCAGGCAGCCTGGGACAGACAGCCCAGACTTAAGTGCATCGATTTGTTTTGAGTTACGATCATTACGATCGCATCTCTGAACAAATCGATCTATTTATTATTTTTTGCCATAAATGTTTAGGAATTTCAGAGGGGCACAAACCGTCCGCCGTAGAAAGGAAACTGCTCTTGCTTTACTCTCTGTCATCTGGATTTTATGTTGACCAAACTGCTTACACTGTTTATTGATTTGAAGTATTGATTTTAGCTACCTTTAACCATGAACATCAATTCACCAAAAGACCAGGGGTAGTGAAAATGACATAACATACCAACCGGCCTTTATGTTCACTCACACACACATGCTTACACATAAATACATGCTCACACATACAAAGATTCTTACATAAATGCACTCTCATGTGCACTCATGCACACAATATACATTTAAAAGCATTTTTTACTTACCTCAGCTGTTGAGAAGGTTCATATTCCAGCTAACTGGACTCCATTTTTATTACATTAATAGTAAATATTATTATTCACTATTACTGTAATAAAAACATTGAAAAAACAATGAACTTGGAGCCCCAAACGATGTCTATAAGGGCATGCTGCCCCATTGTTTCTGGCATTAATTTTGCCAGGTTGCAAATGCAGTGCCAAAGTTCACAAGGTGCAAGAGAGGGGTTCCAGTTGCAACCCTTGGCGACCCCTAAATGATGTCCATGACTTTATCCCTTAAGACTGCTAAAGAGATCTGTCAGAAGAAGAGAAGGAAGGATATGGGCCCCAAGCGTCATCAAGTATGAGAAGGAGATTGTTTGTTAGATATACCAGAACACAATACAGTGGCCTCCGGAGGAGAAACACTCTGCGTACCTTATTGAGAGAAATGAATCAATATCTCTACACCATCGATGGGAAAATCGACACACTGTTCTATAGAATGGATCACTTGAAAGAAAGACTTGATAAACATCCCTTGAGACTGGATATGGTACAGTGAGGCGGAAGAAGATGCAGCAGTGAGCAAAAAGACACACACTAAAATTTAAAAAAAATGGGAATTGTTGAATCCAAAAAGGCAGACTGGAGGCTAGATCAAGACACAGCAACATCACAATAGTGAGTGTCCCTGAGACCACTCCTGTGGTAACACGAAGACCTTTGTAGAACAATTACTAATAGACGTCCCTGGGCAAGAGATTTTTTCAACCTTATTCATGGTGGGGTGTACAAATCATTCTCTGGAGCCATGTCTGATTCCAGGAACAAGACCAGGGCCAATAATCTCTAGGCTACTCAGTTATAGAGAACACACTGCCACATTGCATAAGGCAAGAGAAATTGAAAACCTAATACTCTCTGTGCTGGAAATGGCCCTTTCTGCAGGGTCAACCCCAAATGTTTTACCTTCCTACTCCACTTTTCTGAGCTAATTTTTGCTGGCTTTAGGACTCTGTGCACTTTACCACTGCTAACCAGTGCTAAAGTGCTTGTGCTCTGTCCTTAAAACATGGTAACATTGGCTTATACCCAAATGGCATACTTAATTTACTTTTAGGTCCCTAGTAAAACATGTGTCTGAACATTAAATGGCACCTGTGGGCCTGCAGCACTGATAGTGCCACCTACTTAAGTAGCCATTTAACCATGTCTCATGCCTGCCACTGAAGAGCCTGAATAAATAACCCTTCTCCCAGGAGCGCCATTTTTAGAAAGTTGACATTTTCTTACTTTAGACATTTGGTACCTGCTGTCTGTCTCTACATACACGTCTAGAGTGGGTGACAACTGGGCTTTGTGCATTCTCTCTAGACAGCCACACACAAAGGGAGATTAGGTGTGACTTGATGGACCATCCACCTCCTGCTGGGCTATCCTGGGCAGGATGGGAGGGAGAAGCTGGGCACAGCCTCACACACCTGAATAGGTCATGTCCTGTCCCCAAATAGAGGGCTGCATACTTTTTGAAGTATCCCACACTTCTAAGGCATTTTTTGGGGTATATAAACTGGGTCTCTGACCCCACCAACCCAGACACTTCAGGACCTGCACCTCAACTCTGACTAAAAAACCTGCCTGGCTGCCCAAAGGACTCTCTGGACTGCTTTACTGAGAAGGACTACTGCTCTGCTGTTGCCCTGCTGGCCTTTGACTGTGATGGAAGGACTCTGCCTTCCCCCCAAAAGTGCTCTCCAAGGCGTGGATTGACCTTGTCTCCTGTTCTGAAGTCTCAGGGACAGCAAAGACTTCAACTGCTAGCTTTTGCTAGTACCTGACTCCAGCGGCTCCTGAACAACTTCAGTGATGCCAGCAATGCCACAGCCTGCTCCTGCTCCATGGAATTCGTTGCACGCAATGACGCGACCCGCAACGCAAGTCCAAAGTTGCTGCAACTCTGCTGACGTCACTCAGAGTCATTGCAACACTGCAAAGTTGACAAATCACGTCCTGATGATCTGGAACCAGCTACCCTGCCAGGTCACAAGGAATCGATGCATCAAGGATGACAATGCATTATCTCCCCCTGCAGCCAGACGGAACCGACGCCTCACCTCCACTGCTTCACAGCCCAGTTGATGCCTCGCTCCTCAGAAGCCGTAAACGACTGGCGCCAAACTGACTCCAGCGATGCCACTTTCCAAATCTGTGCAATGTCCTAGTTCTTCGTTTTCAAAATGTACTGTACCTGGGGTTCTGTGTGACTCAGTGACCAGCACCAGTGGTGCTGGATTAGTGGGAACAACTCCGTCAATGAAGCTGTGTTAGCCCCAGTTAGAGCTATTGTAATTCTAGGTGTTTTAGTTGGATTTAATCTTTAAAAATGTATACCTTTGCTTGTGTACATTGGATTTTCTTCATTTCAACAGTAATTTATTCAGATAACTATTCTCTATTTTACTAAACCTATGTGGTGTCTTTTAGTGGTGTTTTCACTGTATTATTGTATAAAGTTCAAAGTTCTTCACAAATACTTTACACATTGCCTTCTAAGTTAAGCCTGACTGCTCAGTGTCAAGCTCCACTTACCCTGACTAGGACTATGGTCCCAACTTGGACAAGTGTGTATACCTCTGCCAACTAGAGACCACATTTCTAACATTGGTGATCAGCGGTGAGGATAGGACTTGTGTTTGTGTAGTTGCATACAATAGCTACATGTACACTACCCACCTAGAGCCAAAGATCAATCTGATTTGTTTCTTTTTTCTGCACATTTTTTTCTGCTTGTTATTTTATAATCAGTATTCTATACATCATGACTGTGGCTGGGGCCACAATTGGAGCTTGAGTGTTTGACCTAACCAAGCTGGTGACGTTTACCGTTAACCAGCGGAAGGCTTTCTGCAAAGGGATGGGGGTACCTACCCATGGAGCCTCCAAGAAGGAGGAGTACCAAAAGGTGCTGAGGGCCGGGGCAGAAACACACTCACAAGAGCATGATTAGTTGGTAGAGCAAGTGGATGGCTCTCCCGAGGATCTATCAACAGCAGTGGGGGGTGACACCCTTGGAGTTGTGCCCCCTGAGAAACAGGGAGCAGTGTCCCAAATCACAACCCGAGCACAGAGGAAAGGAAAGAGGAGAGAGAATTCAGGCTGCAGTTGACCGGATTAGAAATGGAGGCACAGGAGAGGAAGGATGAAAGAACCTTGGCAGAAAAGAAACTACTTCTAGCTCATGAACTGAGTATAAAAGAGCTGGAGCGTACGTCTAGGCAGTCTGAGTCCAGCAGTGATGGTGGCAGCATACATACAGGACCTGCTGGAGACAAAAATGTTTGTATGTCCAAGGATTTGGTCCAAGTTATGTGGTGGGAGATGACATTGCCAAGTGGTTTTCTGCTTATGAAGTTGAACAAAGGGCACATAGGGTTCCTGAAGAGCAATGGGGGGCAGGTTTGTGGAAACACATGCCAACACTTGGGAGTGACACATTTCTTACACTAGAGATTTGGGACCAGACTAAGTATGCCATTATGAAGGCCATTTTAATTGCCAAATTTGGACTGACCCAGAAAATGTATCGCCAAAGATTCAGGGACAGTAGCAAGCTCCCCAACCAATCCTGGGTAGACTTTATTGATTTTCCCAGTAAGGCACTGATTGGCTGGATGCAGGGCAGCAAAGTCAGTGATTATGTTGGGTTGTACAATTTGATCCTGAAAGAGTATGTACTCAGTATTTCCTTTACAGATTTTAACCAGCACCTAGTACACAGTAAGCTGACTGATCCCAGGAAGCTTGCTGAGGAGGCTGACCTCTCGGCTAGCACCAGAGTGTAAAAAACTGTATCTGGGAGACACCCACAAAGGTGTTTAGGGTTCCCAACAGAAGAAGGACGGGTGAAAAAAACTTGAAAATATGGAGTTTTCAAAAGGCTCTCAAAATAATTTCCAAGGGAATAGTGGTAACCAGTCCCAGTCTGATTCTAAAATGAAGTGGTTTAGGTTTGTACCCCAATGTGCAGAGTGCTTCAAGTATAGTCACTTTAAGGGTGACTCCAAATGTCCAATGAGAGCACAGCCCTTCACTGGTAGGTAGTCACCTGGGTTATCTAGTGTAGCGCCTGGGGAGAAGGTAGTCCCAATTAGTTTTGGGGACCAGACAGAGGTAATCCTAGTGTCCCTGGGGGATTCAGAGATGGTGCCAAAAGGCCACATGCCTGCTAATACTGCCAAGTATAGGTAGTGGGTCACCCTTAATGGGCAATGGGTGGAAGCTCTGCATGACAGAGGAGCCAGCATGACTACTGTGAAGGGTCAGCTGGTGTCAGCAGAGAAGGTCCTGCCAAACACATTGCACCAAGTCATAGCCACCGACAATCACAAGAACCATCTACCGGTGGCTCTGGTTCCCTTTGAGTGGGGGGATCTCTGTTACTCTGAAAGTAGCTGTGAGTCCTGCCATGCCTGTAGATTGCCTGTTAGGAAATGACCTTGAGCATACTATCTGGAGGGAGGTGGAGCTAAGGTCTCACTTGGAGATGATGAGATTGCCTGAGTGGGTCTGCATGACTACAAGGTCCATGGCTGCCTGGGAGGGAAGTTCAGGGCATCTGAAGCCTGGAAGAATGGCCCAGACAGCTGCCAAGGAGAGGGGCAAGGGGTGCGGGAAACCAGTCCCAGAAATTCCCACGGCGGAGGTTGACGGCGTCCCTGAGGAAGAGGCCCCTGAGCCAACCGGGGAAGACATTGCTGCCTTGGGTGACTTACCTGAGCTTGCTGACTGGCAAGTTGAGGATGGGCCAACCAGGGAAGAATTCTGCAAGGGGCAGAAAGAGTGTTCCACTCTTGAGGGCTTGAGGCAACAGGCCTCAGCCCAAGCAGCAGGTGAATCCTCTGGAGATCACCTTATCTACTGGGAGAATGATCTCCTTTACAGTGAGACTAAGGTTCCGGGTACTGTGGCAGCATGTGTACTGGTGGTCCCCCTACTGGGCCTGGCTCATGACAGGACAGGATATTTAGGGCAAGCAAAGATACATTCTGTAGCTCCTGTCCTGCCTGCAGGCCAGTGGAAAGACAGGGCTGAAAGTTCAAGGCTCCCCTGATCCTACTTCCTGTCATTGGCACCACCTTTGAAAGGGTGGGCATCAACGACATTGACCCATTTGACCCCAAAACTACCCTAGGCAACAGGTTTATCTTGTTGTTGGTGGACCAAGCCACCCACTACCCAGAGGCAATCCTTCTGAGGACTATGACTGTACCGGTGGTGAACAGAACTCTGATGGGGATCTTTACCCATGTGGGGTTCTCCAAGGAGATAGTGTCTGACAGAGACATTAACCTCATGTCTGCATGCATGACGTCCATGTGGGATGCATGTGGGGTGACCTACAAGTTCGCCACACCCTATCATCCTCAACGAATGGTCTCGTTGAAAGATTCAACAAGACTTTGAAGGGCATGATCACAGGCGAAAGTAGGGTGTCCTCTTGTCATGCCTTCTCTTTGCTTGTAGAGAGGTACCCCAGTAGTGGGGTAGGTTTCAGACCCTTTGATCTTCTAAATGGGTACCCTCTTAGGGGACCCTTAAGCATTGTCAAAGAGGGGTGGGAGAAAGCTCCCAAGAACCCCCCCCAAGATGTGGTTAGCTACACGTTGGCCCTCCACAACCAGATGCGCCTCTTCCAGAAAAAGGCCAAGAACAACCTTGAGGCCAGTCAAGAGGGTATGAAATGCAGGTATGACCAGAAGGCCACCCTGGTGGAGTTTCAGCCTGGAGACAAGGTATGGGTTAGGGAGCCAGTAGACCCTAGACTTCTCTAGGATCGCTGGGCTGGCCCATTTGAGTTCAAAAAGCATAAGGGTGCGGCCACTTACTTGTGGTCCTCCAGTCCCCTAGGAACCTCCTCAGGGTGCTCCATGTGAACAGACTGAAGCCTCATTTTGAGATGTCTGAAGTCAACATGCTTCTAGTGAGAGATGAGGGTGCGGAGGAGGAAAGTGAACATCTCCCCGACCCCCTCTCTGTACGGGAGGGTGATGGGTCACTGGGGGGTGTCAATCTCTCTGACTCCCTGACCCTTGACCAGCAGGATGACTGTTACCAGTTACTGGAGCAGTACTCCTCTTTGTTTTCCCTCACCCCTGGACTCACACACCTGTGTGTCCATGAAATTGACACAGGAAACAGTCCCCCTGTAAAGAATAACATTTACAGGTTGTCAGACAGGGTGAAGGCCAGCATCAAGGATGTTGGCTCTAGGGATGATTGGGAAATACTGCAGTCCCTGGTTTAGCCCCGTGATGCTGGAACTTAGGCTACCGGCGTTTATACCATAAGGGATCATTTTGAAGCAATTGGCTGGAAAGAAGATGGAAGGAGTAATATCTCATTAACCTCTGATATGACGTAAGGCGAGGTGTTTTCTTTGAAGAGGATTGTGATAATGGCATTATAATAAGTTAGGCCCCTATCATTTTAGTCCTGATGAAGACCCGTGTGTGAGTTCGGATCTAGCCCAAGAACCGGATGGTTCAAAACGTCGACGATGGTGTTTTGAGCCTGGATGTAATTTTTTTCTTCTTAATAATAAAGGGAGGACTTGAATGATGATTTATTACCTCTGTTTTTACCGTAATGATTCAATGAGCAAAAGGTTGAACCAGTAGGCTCCTCTTCTGTGAATTTATGCTTCTATTGGATGGACCTTTTGTCCTTCTCTTTCTGAATCACGTGCACTTTATTTCTCAGCACTTTCTTCCGTCCTTCTCATTTTATGTCTGTGATAGGGGTTGTTTCTTATCTTTGTATGTGATTTAATCCTTTGTATACTAATAAATGATGGTTTTTCTAATGCTGCTAGTTAATGATAGGATGTATGTTCCCGAGTGGGCATTGTAGTCTTTTGATAATCACTACCCAGCCCTTCTTGGGTTTACGGGGTTACCCTCTGTGGTTTGTAATATACCACTGGGCGCCAAGCCAGGACTTCAGTTCTGTCTAGATTACTGGGCTCTCAATTCCATCACTAAGACTGATGCTCACCTCATCCCCCGAGCTGATGAGCTCATTGATATGCTAGGCGCTGCCAAATTCCTAAGTACTTTTGATTTGACCTCAGGGTAATGGTAGATCACCTTGACTGAGGGGACCAAAGAGTGATTTGACTTTTCAACACCTGAGGGACATTACGAGTTCCGGGTAATGCCCTTTGGCTTGAAAAATGCCCCCGCTACTTTCCAACGGTTGGTTACTGGGGCCCTGGTTCGTAAGGATGTGTTCTGTGCCACCTATCTAGATGACATTGTTGTCTACAGTGCCAGCTGGTAGGAACACCTGCTCCACCTCCAAGAGATGCTCCAGGCCCTACAACAGGCAGGCCTGACAATCAAAGCCAGTAAGTGCCAGATTGGGCGGGGTTCCGTGGTGTACTTGGGATACCTACTAGATGGTGGTAAAGTGCAGTCCCATCCAGGCCAAGATTGGGACAATTACACCTGGCAACCACCTAGAACTCAGGCAGAAGTGAGAGGCTTCCTAGGCCTCACTGGTTACTACTGCCAATTTGTGAAGGGTTATGGCACTGTGATGGGCCCCTTGACAGAGCTGACTTCTAAAAAACAGCCTAGGTTGGTGATCCTGACAGAAGCTTGTCAGAAAGCCGTTGATTCTCTTAAGGAAGCCATGTGCACAGCACCTGTGCTTAGGGCCCCTGACTACTCCAAGGAGTTCATTGTGCACACAGACGCTTCAGAGCATGGCATAGGGGTGGTCTTAGCACAGCTGAATGAGAAGAGCCTAGACCAATCAGTATCCTTCATTAGTAGGAGGTTATTACTACAGGAACAAAGGTGGAATGCCATTAAAAGAGAAGCATTTGCTGGGGTCTGGGCACTGAAGAAGCTGAGACCATACCTGTTTGGGACTTACTTCCGGGTTCAGACAGACCACAAGCCCCTCAAATGTCTCATGCAGATGAGGGGTGAAAATCCTAAATTGCTGAGATGGTCCATTTTCCTACAGGGAATGAACTTTACAGTGGAACATCGCCAGGGACTGACCACGTCAATGCTGATGGTCTATCCAGATTCTTCTGCCTTAGTGATGAGAGCTCCCAGGGAGTTAGGTAGCTCTCCCCACTTTCAGTTGGAGGGACACAAGTTAAAACTGACAGCCTTGTGGTGGTCATCCCCCAACTATTTACCTGCCTCCCTCTACTTTTCTGACACTGTTTTTGCTGGTTTTAGGATTCTGCACACTTCTGCTAACCAGTGCTAAAGTGCATATGCTCTCTACCTTAAACATGGAAACATTAGCTCATACCCAATTGGCATATTTAATTTACTTGTAAGTCCCTAGTGAAGTGCACTACATGTGCCCAGGGCCTGTAAATTAAATGCTACTAGTGGGCATGCACCACTGATTGTGTCACCCACATAAGTAGCCCCTTAACCATGTCTCGGGCCTGCCATTGCAAGGCCTGTGTGGGCAGTTTCACTGCTACTTTGAGTTGGCATTTAAAAGTACTTGCCAAGCCCTAAACTTCCCTTTTTCTACATATAGGTCACTCCTAAGGTAGGCCCTAGTTAACCCATAGGGCAGGGTGCTATGTAGACAAAAGGCAGGACATCTACATATGTGTTTTATATGTCCTGGTAATGAAAAGCTCATGAATTCACTTTCCACTAAAGTGAGGCCTGCTCCTTTCATTGACTAGCATCAGGACTGCCCTCATATCCTTTGTGAGTGGTAGATTCTGATATGAAAGGGGTAACAAGGTAAAGTTTAGTATGACCAGAATGGTAATAGAAGATCTGACTTATTGGTGAGGTTGGATTTTATATTACTATTTGAGAAATCCCACTTTTAGAAAGTGCATTACTCTGCACTTAAAACCATCTGTGCCTTGCAGTCTCCAATCAAAGTCTGGTCTGTGCTGGTTGACAGCTCCCTTGTGCATTTCACCCTAGACAACCACAAACACCGGACACTCAGTCACATCTGCATTCATCTGCATACTGAATGGGTCTTCCTGGGCTGGAAGGGTTTCAAAGGCCAGTGGCCTGCCCTTACACAAAGGACTGATGAGCTCCAACACTGACCCTGGCAGACAGTACTGGGCTGAAAGGGCAACTTGTGCACTTCAAAACTACTCTTTGAATTCTCCCCACTTCTAAGGCATGTTTTGGTTAGATAAACTGGGTCTTTGACCCCACCAACTCAGACACTTTTGGACCTGCACCTGAACTCTGTCAGAAGACCTGCCTGTCCAAAGGACTCTCTGGACTGCTTTGCTGAGGACAGCTGTCCTGCTGTTGCTTTGCTGCTCTGATGGCCTCTAACTGTGCTGGAAGGACTCTGCCTTCCTCCCAAAAGTGCTCTCCAAGGGCTTGGATTGACCATGCTTCATGTTCTGAAGTCTGAGGGACAAGAAAGACTTCAATTGCTAGTTTTTTGCTAGTATCTGCCTCCAGCACCTCCGGAACGACTTCAGCGACGCCAGCGACACTGCAGTCTGCTCCCACTTGGTGGACCTCGCTGCACGTAATGACCATGGCCTGCAACACAAGTCTGACTTTGCAGCGACTCCGCTGACCTCACTCAGGGTCATTGCAACACTGCAAGGTTGACACATCATGTCCTGACAGACTGGAACCAGCGACCTCACTGGGTCACAAGGAATTGACCCATCGAGGACGATGCCACTTCAACTCCACCTGATTCTCAACGCGGAACCAACGCCTCTCTCCTCGGAAGCCATAAGGGACTGACACCGAACCGACTCCAGCAACGCCTCTTTCCGATTTGATACCCCCAGTTGGAGCTATTGTGCTTTCAAGGCGCTTTAGTTGGCTTTAATCTTTTAAATTTATACCTTTGCTTGTGTACATTGGATTTTCATAGTTTCAACAGTATTTTATTCAGATAAATATTGTCTAATTTTCTAAACCTGTGTGGTGTCTTTTTTGCGGCGTTTTCACTGTGTCATAGCATAAAGTTCTACACAAATACTTTACACATTGCCTACTAAGTTAAGCCTGACTGCTCAGTGTCAAGCTACCGGAGGGTGGGCACAGGATAATTTGGATTGTGTTGTGACTTACTCTTACTAGGATTGTGGTCCCTACTTGGACAAGGGTGTATACCACCGCCAACTAGAGACCCCATTTCTAACAATGTTTATCATGTGGCATCATATGTTTAGAATAAGCAGTGATAAGTTAAGTTTTTAGTATAAGTTAGGCTAAGATAGTGTAGTTTAGGTAGTTTAGTTAGCTTAGCATTTTGGGCTTAGTTTCAATTTTCAATAAATCTTCTTGCTATTCCTAATATATGGTCTCCATTCTGATCTAGTGTGTAGGTGGCAGCATGTATGCACAGGTCATGTTAGGCATATGCTTTTGCAAGTTATAGTTAGTCTACATGTGTGACTATGGGCCAGATGTAGCAAACCGTTTTACCCATTCTGTGTCTATGGGAAAATGTGTTCGTACAAATGGCCCTATGTGTTTTCCCTTATTGTCAAGTTACTGTCAGGTTGGCAATGGTGTCAAATTTGCAACATATTTCCGCAATGTGCATGGCACTCAGGATGTGCATGGATACACATACCAGAACAGGGATTCAAACAGCATGTCTGTATTTTTCAGTAATGTGATTTGCATTGTCATCATGTTGTAATTGCACTCCCCCTAAATCTAGATTGTGTGACTAAGACAGTCATGACTGTCCCTCACATTCTTACACATGCATCATTTATCTGTAATGTCAATGGTTTTTCTGTTGCTACCTGTTAGACCTGGCAGCTATTAGTGTGGTTTCCTGTACTTTGTTTTCCTTGTGGACCCCTAGATCCTGTGCTGTAACTTGTTTGGTGCTTTTGATTCTATGGACAAATTACCACTGATAACCAGTGCTAAAGTGCAAGTGCTCTCTGTCTAAAAGATATTGGTAATTGGTTTTCCATGACTGGCACATTTGATTTACTAGTGAGTCCCTATAAAGTGCACTATGGGTGCCCAGGGCCTGTAAATGAAATGCTACTAGTGGGCCTGCAGCACTGAGTTTGCCAGTCACACGAGAGGCCCCCTAAATATGTCTCAGATCTGCAGTGTCTCTGTGTGCAGTTTTGCACTCCCAATTAAACCTGGCAAGTGTACCCACTAGCTAGGCCCAAACCTTCCCTTTTACTTCATGTAAGTCACCCCTAAGAAAGGCCCAAGGCAGCCCAATAGGCGGGGTGCAGTGTATTTAAAAGGTAGGACATGTACTGTTGTGGTTTAAATGTCCTGATAGTGGAATACTGCCAAATTAGCTTTTCACTACTGCAAGGCCTATCTCTCCCGTAGGTTAACATGGGGATTGCCTATAAATATCTTTTAAGTGTAGTTTTCCATTGGGAGAAAATAGAGACCTGAGTTTGGGGTCTCTGAAACCACAATTTAAAAATTCATCTTTTGGTGAACAACACGGGTATTGTTGTGCATAAAGGGACACCTTCCTGTACAACCCCTTACATGAGAGGTGGTTGCATCTTAAAACGGATGGTTCAGGATACAGTACACATGATAAGAGGTGAGAAGGTGAATGCATGTGAACAGTTGTTCCCTTTGCATTACTGTTACAGTACACATGGGTTGGCATATGGAGTTAACACATTCCGAAACATGTCAATGTGTGAATGCATAAATAAGAGGTGAGAAGGTGAATGCATGTGAACAGTTGTTCCCTTTGCATTACTGTTACAGTACACATGGGTTGGCATATGGAGTTAACACATTCCAAAACATGTCAATGTGTGAATGCATAAGGTTGCATCACCTCCTCAGGTGCAGCATTGTGATTATGTAACATATGACTGACATCGTCGTGGGCCCTTTGATTCCATGTTTCATTGGGCATTGAATTTGGCAAAAGACAGTGGAAGTGGCAGGCAGCATTCCTGATTGCTGATGTTGCAGCATGTGTCCCTTCCTGCACATGTGCATTCATACCTGCAACACAGACGCCCCTACACCATGCTCAGTGCGGCCAGTGTTGGTGTCAGGCAGCAATAAGTGTCCCATGACAATAGGATAGTACCATCTTTTGTGGCATGTTACCCCCAATTTCACATGTATATCAGTAATTGCCTGTCTCACTGGGCTCCTGCTAGCCAGGACCCCAGTGCTCATAGTTTGTGGCCTGAATGTGTATACCTGTGTAGTGCCTAACTGTGTCACTGAGGCTCTGCTAATCAGAACCTCAGTGCTCATGCTCTCTCTGCTTTTAAATTTGTCACTATAGGCTAGTGACTACTTTCACCAATTTCAATTGGCATACTGGAACACCCTTATAATTCCCTTGTATATGATACCTAGATACCCAGGGTATTGGGGATCCAGGAAATCCCTATGGGCTGCAGCATTTATTTTGCCACCCATAGGGAGCTCAGACAAACCTTTACACAGGACTGTCATTGCAGCCTGAGTGAAATAATGCACACGTTATTTCACAGCCATCTTCACTGCACTTAAGTAACTTATAAGTCACCTATATGCCTAACCTTCACTTGCTGAAGATTAGGTCAAAGTTACTAACTGTGAGGGCACCCTTGCTCTAGCAGAGGTGCCCCCACAGAGTTCAGGGCCATTTCTCCAGACTTTGTGAGTGTGGGGACACCATTACATGCGTGCACTACATATAGGTCAATACCTATATGTAGCTTCACAATGGTAATTCCGAATATGGCCATGTAACATGTCTAAGATCATGGAATTGGCTTCCCATTCCAAATCTGGTATTGGGGAGCCAATTCCATGCATCCTGGGGGCTCCACTATGGACACCCAGTACTGCCAAACCAGCTCTCTGGGGTTTTCTCTGCAGCTACCGCTGCTGCCACCCCACAGACAGGGTACAGCCCTCCTGGGGTCTGGGCAGCCCAGTTCCAGGAAGGCAGAACAAAGCATTTCCTCTGAGAACAGGGTGTTACACCCTCTGTCTCTTTAGAAATAGGTGTTAAAGGCTGGGGAGGGGTAGTCTCTCCCGGCCTCTGAAAATGCTTTGAAGGGCACAGATGGTACCCTCCTTGCATATGCCAGTCTACACTGGTTTAGGGAACCCCCAGTCCCTGCTTTGGTGCGAAACTGGACAAAGGAAAGGGGAGTGACCACTCCCCTGTCCATCACCACCCCAGGGGTGGTGCCCAGTGCTCCTCCACTGTGTCCCAGACCTCTGCCATCTTGTTTCCAGAGGTGTGAGGGCACTCTGGAGGCCTCTGAGTGGCCAGTGCCAGCAGGTGACATCAGAGACCCCTCCTGGTAGGTGCTAACCTGACTAGGTGGGCAATCATTCTCTGAGGGCTATTCAGGGTGTCTCCAGTGGGCTTTTCCTCAGATTACGACTTGCAAGAATTCATCAGGGTTCCTCTGCACTTCTCTCTTCGACTTCTGCCAAGGATCGACAGCTGACTGCTCCAGGACGCCTGCAAAACTGCAACAAAGTAGCCAGAAGACTACCAGTGACATTGTAACGCCTAATCCTGCCGGCTTTCTCAACTGTTTCCTGGTGGTGCATGCTCTGGGGGCTACCTGCCTTCACCCTGCACTGTAAGCCACGAAGAAATCTCCTGTGGGTCGACTGAATCTTCCCCCTGTTCCAGCAGGCACCAAACTTCAGCGTCACCGGTACACTGGGTCCCCCCTCATCCTGACACGTGTGACCCCTGGAACACAGGTGGTGGACCCAAGTGACCCAGACTGTCCAGTGGTCCAACTGTTCAAACTTGGAGGAGGTAAGTCCTTGCCTCCCCTCCCCAGACAGTAATCCTGTGCACTGCATGATCTGCAGCTACAAGGCTTCTGTGCACATTTCCAAGAAATCCTGTATGCACGGATGAGCCTAGGTCCCCAGCACTCCGTCCTGTGATGCTCAGCTCCTTGAGTTGATCTACGTGTTGTGGGACCCCTCTTTGCAGTGTTAAGATGACCACCATGTTCAGTCTTCTTGAACCCGTGTTCAAGGACTTCTGCGGGTGATTACTTCCTGTCTGATGGCACTCTACATTGCTGAGGGCCCCCTCTGTTTCTTCTCTCAAGTGGCAACAATCTGGTCCTTCCTTCGCCCAGGCAGCACCCTTTTTCTCTAAATGCAACTCTTGCAGCTAACAAGGCTTGTTTGTGGTATTTTGCCAAGAAAACAACTCTGCATCCTCCAGCATGCCGTGGGACATCTTCTGCATGAATAAGAGCTTCCTACCTCCTTTCGTTGTTGCAAAAACCTGCAGCTTCTTCCAACTGGAGGCAGCCATTTTGCACCTTCATCTGGGGTTTAGTGGGCTCCTGCCCCCCCGGACACTTGGACTTGGCCCCTTTCCTTTGCAGGTCTTCAGGTCCAGGAATCCATCTTCAGTGCTTTGGAGTCTGTTGTGGTCCTTGCAAAATCCTTTATCATGACTTTAGTGTGTTTCTCGGGAAAATAGTAGTACTTCACTCCTACTTTCCAGGGTCTTGGGGTGGGGTATTTTTTACACCCTTAGTGTTTTCTTACACTCCCAGTGACCCTCTACACACTACACTAGCCTAAGGGTCCATTTGTGGTTCGCACTCCACTTTCTTAGTACATAGTTTCTGTTGCTACTAGGCCTATTGCATCCTATTGTGTTCTACAGTGTTTGCAATACTTTCTGACTGTTTTACTTACCTGATTTGGTTTGTTGTATATTTTGTGTAAGTTACTTACCTCCTAAGGGAGCATATCCTCTGAGATATTTTTGGCACATTGTCACTAAAATAAAGTACCTCTATTTGTAGTAACTATGAGTATTGTCTTTTTTATGCTATAGTACGTATATGATATAAGTGGTATTGCATGAGCTTTGCATGTCTCCTAGTTCAGCCTTGGCTGCTCTGCTATAGCTACCTCTATCAGCCTAAGCAGCTAGAACACTACTACACTCTACTAATAAGGGATAACTGGACCTGGCACAAGGTGTAAGTACCATTGGTACCCACTAAAAGCCAGGCCAGCCTCCTACATTGGTGGCAGCTGTGGGATAAGTACTTGTAACTGCTTTACCACTTTGTCATTGGTGCTTTTCATAAGAAAACCATATTCGAAATACTTAGAAATATACACAAGTAAACCTAACAGTCTCACTTTCCCTCTAAAAACGTTCTAAAATGTTTCTAAAAAGTTGGAAAAAGTTTTTCTCTTTTCTTTAAAAGTTTTCTAAACTTTTTCTATTACCCCTAACCTTTTTCCTTTCACCATGTCTGTGGTAGAGGCCACTCCCAAAGTTGTGAAGACAACTTAGGATAATCTAAACTTTAAAAGTTTGAGGGGTCTCTGTATAGAAATAAGTTTGGGGATTGGTGAGAACCCTACTAAGGATCTCCTTCTTAGCCTTCTCCTTGAAAGTGACCATAGTCAGACTGGTCAAACCCAGGATCAGGAGGTAGAGGAGTGGGTACCCAGATATATTCAGGGGAGGGTCATGAGAACACTGGGGAGGGTACTTTCAAAGACCTTTCATTTGTCAGGCCACCTAGTGAAGCTGGTAGTGGGAGAGGGTCAAACACCAGTAGGGCACCTTTCACTTCAAAATGCCAGGTCACTAGGGGTTCAGGTAGTTAGAGAAAGGTCCACTTCAGCCCATTCTCACATTACTTCTGTGTCAGAGAATTCCCAAACCTCCCACCCTGAGGATAACATCCTAGACAGGGAACTCAGAAAGCTGAGGTTGGAAGAGGCCAGACTGAGGCTAAGACAGCAGCAGTTGGCCTTAGATAGGGAATCCCTAGATGTAGAGAGAAAAAGACAAGAAAGACAGATGTTGGGGTTAGTTCCCCATGGTGGCAGCAACAGCAGTAATCTTGATAGTCATCCTGTTAGAGAAACAGATTCAAGAAACCTTCGTAAGATTGTCCCCCCTTTACAAGGATTGGGATGACATAAACAAGTGGTTTTCTGCACTTGAGAGGGCCTGTATGGTACAGTTGGTCCCTCAAAGACAGTGGGCTGCTATATTGTGGCTATCTTCCACTGGCAAAGGTAGGGACAGACTCCTTACTGTCAGGGAGCGTGATGCCAACAATTACAAAGTTTTGAAAGATGCACTCTTAGATGGATTTGGCTTAACCATTGAACATTACAGGATAAAGTTCAGAGATACCAGAAAAGAGTCCTCTCAAGACTGGACAGACTTTGTAGACTGTTCAGTATAGGCCTTGGAGGGATGGTTGCACGGCAGTAAGGTGACTGACTATGAAAGCCTGTATAATCTTATTTTGAGAGAGCATATTTTGAATAATTGCGTGTCTGACTTGTTGCATCAGTACTTGGTAAACTCAGATCTGACCTCTCCCCAAGAATTGGGAAAGAGGGCAGACAAATGGGTCAGAACAAGAGTGAGCAAAAAAGCCCATACAGGAGGTGCCCAGGATGGCAAGAAGAAGTCTTCATTAGGGCCACAAAAATCCTCTTCACACAATCAAAATAAACCATAGTGTTATTTATGTAAATGTAAAGGCCATTGGGAAAGTGATCCCACTTGTCCAAAGAAAAACACCAATGCTCCCACCACCACAACCCCAACTGAGTCCACTAGTGCCCCTAGTAATAGCAGTGGTGGTGAGAAGAACACGACAAATAGCCAGTCAGAGTGTAGCTGGGCTCACCATTAGTAATGTAGTGGTGGTTGGTCTAGTTAGGGAGACCACAGAGGCTGTTTTAGTCTCTGATGGTGGTACTGATTTTGCCACCTTGGTTGCTTGTCCCTTAATAAGGGGTAAGTACAAGCAGCTACCCCAATAAATGGTGTTGAGGTCGAGGCCTACACGGTCACAGGAGCCAGTATCACCATGGTGATTGAGAAACTGGTTGCCCCTGAACAACACCTACTTGGTCAGCAGTACCAAGTGACTGATGCTCATAACAACACTCTTAGCCACCTCGTGGCTGTTGTGAATCTCAACTGGGGGGGTGTACTGGCCCAAAGAAAGTTGTGGTAGCCACTGGTTTACCTGTAGACTGCGTACTAGGAAATTATTTGGAAACATCAGCTTGGGCTGAAGTGGAGTTGGAGGCTCATGCAGCAATGCTGGGCATTCCAGGGCATATCTTTGCTCTCACAAGGGCTCAGGCCCAGAAGCAAAGAGGACATCGAAACTTGGATCCTGGCAAAATGGACCAAGTGCTCACAAAAGCTAGGGGTAGAAAGGGTAAATCCTTGCCCACTATCCCTCCCTCTCCAGAAGATTCCTCTTTTGAGGAAGAGGAATCCTCTCCCTGTGCAGAACCTACACCAGATGAGCTGGCAGCAGACACTGTTGAGCTTTTGGGTGCAGGGGGCCTGCCAGGGAAGAGCTGAGTGTGGCACAGCTGACTTGTCCCACACTAGAGGGTTTAAGACAGCAAGCTGTCAAACAGCAAAATTGGATGTCAATGATACCCACAAAGTCTACTGGGAAGACAAACTTCTCTATACTGAGGCAAGGGACCCTAATCCTGGAGCTGCCAGGAGATTGGCCATCCCTTTGCAGCATAGGGAGTTTCTTCTGACTTTGGCACATGACATTTCTTTGGCTGGGCATTTGGGCCAAAGCAAAACATGGGACAGACTTGTTCCATTGTTTCACTGGCCTCATATGTCAGAGGACACCAAGGAGTTCTGTCGCTCCTGTGTGACCTGCCAAGCCAGCGGCAAGACTGGTGGCACACCTAAGACCCCTTAATTCCACTTCCAGTGGTTGGGGTGCCCTTTGAGAGGATAGGGGTTGACATTGTTGGCACCCTTGACCCTCCAACAGCTTCAGGAAACAGATTCATCCTAGTAATAGTGGAACATGCCACTAGGTATCCTGAAGCTATACCCTTAAGGACCACTATAGCTCCTACAGTGGCAAAAGCCCTCCTGGGAATCTTTTCCAGAGTGGGTTTCCCTAAGGAAGTGGTATCAGACAGAGGTAGTAACTTCATGTCTGCATATCTCAAGGCAATGTGGAAGCCGGTGCAGGGCAGCAGCATTGTCCTGAGCTCCTGTTCCAGAGGCCTACCAAGGATTTCCAGGCCCTGTCCTCAGTTCCTTGGTGATCTCCAAGCAGGGCGGTAAGGCGGAGGTCGGGTTAGGCCCCTGACTCCATTTTAAGAAACATTTGATTTTTGGGCCTTTTTTGTTAATCGCATGTGCGATTTATTCTTGGTATTTAACTCTTGGAGTTCAGATCGGTAGAGTGCGCAATCATTTCATGGCATTTGAATCTTGATGTACGAATCGGCAACCATGTGCGCAATTCATTCTTGGCATTTAACTCTTGCAGTTCAGATCGGCAGAGTGCGTGATAATTTCATGGCATTTGAATCTTGATGAACGAATCGGCAACAGTGTGCGCGATTCATTCTTGGCATTTAACTCTTGCATTTCAGATCGGCAAAATGTGTGTCATTTCATGGCATTAGAATCTTGATGGTTGAATCAGCAGCAGTGTGCGCGATTCATTCTTGGCATTTAACTCTTACATTTCAGATTGGCAGAATGTGCGATCATTTCATGGCATTAGAATCTTGATGGTTGAATCGGCAGCAGTGTGTGCAATTCATTCTTGGCATTTAACTCTTGCATTTCAGATCAGCAGAGTGCGTGATCATTTCATGGCATTAGAATCTTGATGTACGAATCGGCAACAGTGTGCATGATTCATTCTTGGTAATTAAACCTTGCAATTCAGATTGAAAGAGTGTGCAATCATTTATAGACATTTAAATCCTGATGATTGAATCAGCAACAGAGCACATGATTCATTCTTGGCACTTAACCCTTGTGTTTGAGATCGGCAGAGTACGCAATCAGTTCTAGGCATTGAAATCTTGATGCACAGTTTGATATTAAAGTGTATAATAATTTCTAAACAATTGAATCTTGAAAGTCAAGACAGAGTGTGACCTTGCAGTATCATTCATGAGTCTATCGCAGTTTATTCCTGAAAACAAATGTGTTCATTGATTACTGTTATAATGTAGTTGCTATTCCAAGGAATAACTTGAGACAGTTCAAGGTTCAGAGCGTAAAGTTTTATTCTGAAACAACGCTGTAGGAAAGTACCATCTTGCCTGGCATGTTACCCACATATTTCACTGTATATATGTTGTTTTAGTTGTATGTGTCACTGGGACCCCGCCAGCCAGGGACCCAGTGCTCATAAGTGTGCCCTGCATGTGTTCCCTGTGTGATGACTAACTGTCTCTCTGAGGCTCTGCTAACCAGAACCTCAGTGGTTATGCTCTCTCATTACTTTCTAAATTGTCACTAACAGGCTAGTGACCAATTTCACCAATTCATATTGGCATACTGGAACACCCTTATAATTCCCTAGTATATGGTACTGAGGTACCCAGGGTATTGGGGTTCCAGGAGCTCCCTATGGGCTGCAGCATTTCTTTTGCCACCCATAGGGAGCTCTGACAATTCTTACACAGGCCTGCCACTGCAGCCTGAGTGAAATAACGTCCACTTTATTTCACAGCCATTTACCACTGCACTTAATTAACTTATAAGTCACCTATATGTCTAACCTTTACCTGGTAAAGGTTGGGTGCTAAGTTACTTAGTGTGTGGGCACCCTGGCACTAGCCAAGGTGCCCCCAAATCGTTCAGGGCAAATTCCCCGGACTTTCTGAGTGTGGGGACCCCATTACACGCGTGCACTATACATAGGTCACTACCTATGTATAGTGTCACAATGATAACTCCGAACATGGCCATGTAACATGTCTAAGATCATGGAATTGTCACCCCAATGCCATTCTGGCATTGGGGAGACAATTCCATGATCCCCTGAGTCTCTAGCACAGACCCGGGTACTGCCAAACTACCTTTCCCGGGGTTTCACTGCAGCTGCTGCTGCTGCCAACCCCTCAGACAGGTTTTTGCCCTCCTGGGGTCCAGCCAGGCTTGGCCCAGGAAGGCAGAACAAAGGACTTCCTCAGAGAGAGAGTGTTACCCTCTCCCTTTGGAAAAAGGTGTCAGGGCTGGGGAGGAGTAGCCTCCCCCAGCCTCTGGAAATGCTTTGATGGGCACAGATGGTGCTCATCTCTGCATAAGCCAGTCTACACCGGTTCAGGGATCCCCCAGCCGTTCTGCCCTCCTGGGGTCTGAGCAGCTCAGTCCCATGAAGGCAGAACAAAGCATTTCCTCTGGGAGCAGGGTGTTACACCCTCTCCTTTTGGAATTAGGTGTTACAGGCTGGGGAGGGGTAGCCTTACCCAGCTTCTGGAAATGCTTTGAAGGGCACAGATGGTGCCCTCCTAAAGCCAGTCTACACCGGTTCAGGGACCCCTTGTCCCCTGCTCTGGCGTGAAACTGGACAAAGGAAAGGGGAGTGACCACTCCCCTGACCTGCACCTCCCCTGGGAGGTGCCCAGAGCTCCTCCAGTGTGCTCCATACCTCTGCGATCTTGGAAACAGAGGTGCTGCTGGCACACTGGACTGCTCTGAGTGCCAGTGCCAGCAGGTGATGTCAGAGACTCCTTCTGATGGGCTCTTGCCTGTGTTGCTGGCCTATCCTCCTTCCTAGGTAGCCAAGCCTCCTTTTCTGGCTATTTAGGGTCTCTGCTTTGGGGAATTCTTTAGATAACGAATGCAAGAGCTCATCAGAGTTCCTCTGCATCTCTCTCTTCACCTTCTGCCAAGGAATCGACCGCTGACTGCTCAGGACACCTGCAAAACTGCAACAAAGTAGCAAAGATGACTACTGCAACCTTGTATCGCTGATCCTGCCGCCTTCTCGACTGTTTTCCTGGTGGTGCATGCTGTGGGGGTAGTCTGCCTCTTCTCTGCACTAGAAGCTCTGAAGAAATCTCATGTGGGATGACGAAATCCTCCCCCTGCAACCGCAGGCACCAAAAGAACTGCATCACCGGTCCTCTGGGTCCCCTCTCAGCACGACGAGAATGGTCCCTGGAACTCAGCAACTCTGTCCAAGTAACTCCCACAGTCCAGTGACTCTTCAGTCCAAGTTTGGTGGAGGTAAGTCCTTGCCTCCCCACGCTAGACTGCATTGTTGGGTACCACGTGATTTGCAGCTGCTCCGGCTCCTATGCACTCTTCCAGGATTTCCTTTGTGCACAGCCAAGCCTGGGTCCCCAACACTCTAACTTGCAGTGCACAACCTCCTGAGTTGTCCTCCGGCGTCGTGGGATCTCCTTTTGTGACTTTGGGTGAGCTCCAGTTCACTCCTCTTTGTAGTGCCTGTTCCGGCACTTCTGCGGATGCTGCCTGCTTCTGTGAGGGCTCCCTATCTTTCTGGGCACCCCGTCTGTCTCCTCACGCAAATGGTGACATCCTGCTCCCTCCTTGGCCACACCAGCATCCAAAAACCCTAACCGCGACCCTTGCAGCTAGCAAGGCTTGTTTGTGGTCTTTCTGCGTGGGAACACCTCTGCAAGCTTCTTCACGACGTGGAACATCCATCCTTCAAAGGGGAAGTTCCTAGTCCTCTTCGTTCTTGCAGAATCCACAGCTTCTACCATCCAGTGGCAGCTTCTTTGCATCCTCAGCTGGCATTTTCTGGGCATCTGCCCAATCTCGACTTTGTCGCGACTCTTGGACTTGGTCCCCTTGTTCCACAGGTACTCTCGTACGTAAATCCACCTTTGTTGCATTGCTGGTGTTGGTCTTCCTTGCAGAATTCCCCTATCACGACTTCTGTTCTCTCTGGGGAATATAGGTGCACTTTACACCTACTTTTCAGGGTCTTGGGGTGGGCTATTTTTCTAACCCTCACTGTTTTCTTACATTCCCAGCGACCCTCTACAAGCTCACATAGGTTTGGCGTCCATTCGTGGTTCGCATTCCACTTCTAGAGTGTATGGTTTGTGTTGCCCCTATACCTATGTGCTCTCATTGCAATCTATTGTGACTATACATTGCTTGCATTACTTCCTTTTGCTATTACTGCATATTTTTTGTATTGTGTACATATATCTTGTGTATATTTGCTATCCTCATACTGAGGGTACTCACTGACATACTTTTGGCATATTGTCATAAAAATAAAGTACCTTTATTTTTAGTATATCTGTGTATTGTGTTTTCTCATGGTATTGTGCATATGGCACCAGTGCTATAGTAGGAGCTTTGCATGTCTCCTAGTTCAGCCTAAGCTGCTCAGCTATAGCTACCTTCTATCAGCCTAAGCTGCTAGAAACACCTCTTCTACACTAATAAGGGATAACTGGACCTGGTGCAGAGTGTAAGTACCCCTTGGTACCCACTACAAACCAGGCCAGCCTCATACAAACGCTCATATGAAAGTTTGCATAATCCCTCTTTATTTTCCAGGTACCCAGAGTTAATAAGGTCATGATATAGGAAAGCTCTTGATCATTCATGTTATCAGTATATAAATATTAGAAACAAAGTTTATGAAAGTCAATGTGAATAATCTTGCTATTGTGTTGTTAACTTTTCCTTCCACAGGTCTCCTTCCCCGCTGTTCCCAACCTAAAACCCCAACTCCCACTTGGCCCTTCTTTAACTCTGTGCTATAATAGCTAGTGGAGTTTGGAGATGCCAAGAGGTGGACATATTGGGAACAGGCGCAAACCCCGAGGATCCGGACTCCCTGACAAGGACAAATGGAGTGGACCCCATCTCATTGTGGAGAAGAAAGGTAAGGTCACCTATTTGGTGGACCTGGGCACTGCCAGAAGCCCCCTTAAGGTGCTTCATGTCAATCGCCTTAAACCTTACTATGACAGGGCAGACTTAACCCTGCTCATGGCCACAGATGAGGGGCAGGAGGAAGAGAGTGGCCCTCTCCCTGACCTCTTCTCCACCACTGAAGCTGATGGCTTAGTGGAGGGAATTGTGTTGGCAGATTGCCTTACTGCTGAGCAGAAGGACAACTACATAAATCTCCTTGATCAGTTCTCTGACCTCTTCTCTCTAATTCTAAGTACAACTACGTGGTGTGAGCACAAAATTGACACTGGAGACAGTTTACCTGTCAAAATTAAAATTTATAGACAGCCTGACCATGTCAGAGACTGTATTAAGCAAGAGGTTCAGAAAATGTTACATCTGGGAGTGATTGAACCCTCTGAAAGCCCCTTGGCCAGCCCAGTGGTGCTTGTCCCCAAACCTCATAGTAAAGATGGAAAAAAGTAAATGCGGTTTTGTGTGGACTATAGGGGTCTCAATCAAGTAACAAAAACTGATGCTCACCCTATACCCGGGGCCGAAGAGCTGATAGATACACCGGCTTCTGCCAAGTATCTAAGCACTTTTGATTTAACTGCAGGGTATTGGCAGATTAAGTTTGCAGAAGATGCTAAACCAACAACAGCATTTTCAACCATTTGAGGTCACTATCAGTTCACAGTTATGCCCTTTGGATTGAAAAGTGCACCTGCCACTTTTCAGAGGTTTGTGAAAACAGTCCTCCAAGGATTGGAAGCCTTTAGTGAGGCATATCTAAACGATATTGCTGTCTTTAGCTCCACCTGCCATGATCACCTGGTCCACCTGTGGAAAGTTTTGGTGGCCCTGCCAAAGGCAGTCCTCACTATCAACGCCTCTAAGTGCCAAATAGGGTGTGGGAAAGTGGTTTATCTGGGCCACCTGGTAGGTGGGGAACAGATTGCACCACTGCAGGGGAAGATCCAAACCATTATTGAATGGGCTCCCCCTTCAACTCAAACCCAAGCGAGAGCCTTCCTAGGCCTCACTGGGTAATATAGGAGGCTCATAAAGAATTATGGCTGCTCCTCTTAATGACCTCACATCAAAGAAGATGCCTAAAAAGGTATTATGGACAGCTAGCTGTCAAAAGGCTTTTGATGAGCTCAAACAGGCCATGTGCTCTGCACCTGTCCTAAAAAGCCCATGTTACTCCAAGAAATTAATTGTTCAAACTGATGCATCTGAATTAGGGGTAGGGGCAGTCTTATCACAACTCAATTATGAGGGCCAGGATCAACCTGTTGCTTTTATCAGCAGGAGGTTGACCCCTAGAGAAAAGCGTTGGTCTGCCATAGAGAGGGAGGCCTTTGCTGTGGTCTGGGCACTGAATAAGTTGAGGCCATACCTGTTTGGCACTCACTTCATTGTTCAGACAGACCACAAACCTCTACTTTGGCTAAAACAAATGAAAGGTGAAAACCCTAAATTGTTGAGGTGGTCCATATCTCTACAGGGAATGGACTATACAGTGGAACATAGACCTGGGAGTACCCACTCCAATGCAGATGGACTCTCCAGATATTTCCACTTAGACAATGAAGACTCATCTGGGCAAGGTTAGCCTTATTGTCCCTCGTTTGGGGGGGTAGTGTAGGAAAGTATCATATTTTTTGGCATGTTACCCCCAATTGTATATGTATGTCAGTTTGTTTTTGCCTGTGTCACTGGGATCCTGCTAGCTAGGACCCCAGTGCTCATAGTTTGTGGCCTCAATGTGTATACCTGTGTAGTGCTTAACTGTGTCACTGAGGCTTTGCTAATCAGAACCTCAGTGCTCATGCTCTCTCTGCTTTTACATTTGTCACTATAGGCTAGTGACCACTTTTACCAATTTCAATTGGTATACTGGAACACCCTTATAATTCCCTAGGATATGGTACCTAGGTACCCAGGGTATTGGAGTTTACAGGAAATCCCTATGTGCTGAAGCATTTCTTTTGCCACCCATAGGGTGCTCAGACAAACCTTTACACAGGACTGCCATTTCAGCCTGAGTGAAATAAAGCACAAGTTATTTCTCAGCCAGCTTCACTGCACTTAAGTAACTTATAAGTCACCTATATGTCTAACCTTCACTTGCTGAAGGTAAGGTGCCAGGTTACTAAGTGTAAGGGTTCCCTTGCAGTAGCAAACGTGCCCCCACAGAGTTCAGGGCCATTTCCCCAGACTTTGTGAGTGCGGGGACACCATTACACGCGTGCACTACATATAGGTCAACACCTATATGTAGCTTCACAATGGTAACTCTGAATATGGCCATGTAACATGTCTAAGATCATGGAATTGTCCCCTCATTCTAAACTGGTATTGGGGAGCCAATTCCATGCATCCTGGGGGCTCCACTATGCACCCCCAGTACTGCCAAATCAGCTCTCTGGGGTCTTCTCTGCAGCTACCGCTGCTGCCACCCCACAGACAGAATTCTGCCCTCCTGGGGTCTGGGCAGCCCAGTCCCATGAAGGCAGAACAAAGCATTTCCCCTGAGAGCAGGGTGTTACACCCTCTCTCTTTGGAAATAGGTGTTAAATGCTGGGGAGGGGTAACCTCTCCGGGCCTCTGGAAATGCTTTGAAGGCCACAGATGGTGCCCTCCTTGTTTTGGGAACCCCCAGTCCCTGCTCTGGTGCAAAACTGGACAAAGTAAAGGGGAGTGACCATTCCCATGCCCAGAGCTCCTCCAGTGTGTCCCAGACCTCTGCCATCTTGTTTCCAGAGGTGTGAGGGCACTCTGGAGGCCTCTGAGTGGCCAATGCCAGTCAGTGACGTCAGAGACCCTCCTGATAGGTGCTTACCTGACTAGGTGGCCAATCCTCCTCTGTGGGCTATTTAGGGTCTCTCCAGTGGGCTTTTCCTCAGATTATGACTTGCAAGAATTCATCAGGGTTTCTCTGCACTTCTCTCTTCGACTTCTGCCAATGATCGACCGCTGACTGCTCCAGGACGCCTGCAAAACTGCAACAAAGTAGCCAGAAGACTACCAGCGACATTGTAGTGCCTAATCCTGCCGGCTTTCTCGACTGTTTCCTGGTGGTGCATGCTTTGGTGGCTGCCTACCCTGCACTGTAAGCCATGAAGAAATCGCCTGTGGGTCGACAGAATCTTCCCCCTGCTCCAGCAGGCACCAAACTTCAGCGTCACTGGTACTCTGAGTCCCCTCTCATCCTGACACGCGTGGCCCCTGGAACACAGGTGGTGGGACCCAAGTGACCCAGACTGTCCAGTGGTCCAACTGTCCAAATTTGGAGGAGGTAAGTCCTTGCCTTCCCTCCCCAGACAGTAATCCTGTGCACCACGTGATCTGCAACTACAAGGGCTTCTGTGCACATTTCCAAGAAATCCTACATGCAAGGCCAAGCCTAGGTCTCCAGCACTCTTTCCTGCGATGCTCAGCTCCCTGAGTTGATCTCCGGTGTTGTGGGACCTCTCTTTGTAGGGTTGAGACAACCATTAAATTCAGTCTTCTTGAACCCATGTTCAAGGAGTTCTGTGGGTACTTCCTTCCTGTCCAAGGGCTCTCTACATTGCTGAGGGCCCCCTCTCTCTCCTCCCCCAAGTGTCGACATCCTGGTCCTTCCTGGGCCCGGGCAGCACCCTTTTTCTCCAACAACGACTCTTGCAGCTAGCAAGGCTTGTTTGTGGTATTTTGCCAAGGAAACAACTTTGCATCCTCCAGCACGCTGTGGAACATCTTCTGCATGAAGAAGAACTTCCTACCTCCTTCCGTTGTTGCAAAACCTGCAGCTTCTTACAACCAGAGGCAGCCATTTTGCACCTTCATCCGGGGTTTAGTGGGATCCTGCCCCCCCGGACACTTTAGCAACTCTTGGACTTAGTCCCCTTCCTTTGCAGGTCTTCAGGTCCAGGAATCCATCTTCAGTGCTTTGCAGTTTGTTGTGGTCTTTGCAAAATCCTTTATCACGACTTTAGTGTGTTTCTGGGGAAATAGTAGTACTTTACTCCTACTTTCCAGGGTCTTGGTATGGGGTATTTTTTACACCCTTAGTGTTTTCTTACACTCCCAGCAACCCTCTACACACTACACTAGCCTAGGGGTCCATTCATGGTTCGCATTCCACTTTCATAGTGTATGGTTTGTGTTGCCCCTAGGCCTATTGCATCCTATTGTGCTCTACAGTGTTTGCACTATTTTCTGACTGTTTTACTTACCTGATTTGGTGTGCTGTATATTTTGTGTAAGTTACTTACCTCCTAAGGGAGTATATCCTCTGAGATATATTTGGCACATTGTCACTAAAATAAAGTACCTTTATGTTTAGTAACTATGAGTATTGTCTTTCTTATCATATAGGCCCTCATTCCAACCCTGGCGGTTTCAAACCGCCAGGGTGGAGGACCGCGGGAGCACCGCCGACAGGCCGGCGGTGCTCCAATGGGCATTCCGACCGCGGCGGTAAAGCCGCGGTCGGACCGGCAACACTGGCGGTCTCCCGCCAGTGTACCGCCGCCCATAGGAATCCTCCAAGGCGGCGCAGCTAGCTGCGCCGCCGAGGGGATTCCGACCCCCCCTACCGCCATCCAGTTCCCGGCGGTTCTCCCGCCGGGAACCGGATGGCGGTAGGGGGGGTCGCGGGGCCCCTGGGGGCCCCTGCAGTGCCCATGCCACTGGCATGGGCACTGCAGGGGCCCCCGTAAGAGGGCCCCTAAATGTATTTCACTGTCTGCTTTGCAGACAGTGAAATACGCGACGGGTGCAACTGCACCCGTCGCACAGCTTCCACTCCGCCGGCTCGATTCCGAGCCGGCTTCATCGTGGAAGCCTCTTTCACGCTGGGCTGGCGGGCGGCCTGAAGGCGGCCGCCCGCCAGCCCAGCGGGAAAGTCAGAATCACCGCCGCGGTCTTTCGACCGCGGAACGGTATTCTGGCGGCCCCCGACAGGCCGGCGGCGACCGCCGCCGGCCAATGTCGGAATGAGGGCCATAGTACCTATATGATATAAGTGGTATTGCATGAGCTTTGCATGTCTCCTAGTTCAGCCTTGGATGCTCTGTTATAGCTACCTCTATCAGCCTAAGCTGCTAGAACACTACTACACTCTACTAATAAGGGAAAACTGGACCTGGCACAAGGTGTAAGTACCATTGGTACCCACTACAAGCCAGGCCAGCCTCCTACAATGACCAAGGTTAGTACAGGGATGCATTGCATGTTAGTGACAACTAAACATCCCATCACATTCAAAATGATGCAGCACAGCACAGCAAGCTGGGCTGGTGTACCGCACTGCATGATTTTATCATGCATGGTTAGCAATGGGCTGAATTTCCCAGAGACTGATTGCACATTATCATACCAGGGGATACTTTTTATTTTACACTTCAGTGGGGCAGAGTGCCAGTCCATATTTCCAAAGCCAAGGAGAACACCTTGTACGGCTTTTGATTGCCTGGTATTATGTGTCCCTTTCATACCTCACACTGCATGTAGGTGTTATCCCATGTGTGTTGCTGGGCTTGTTTCCCCAGAACACACAAGTAACCCACCCAACTTCTGAAGCCTTCCCAAATATTTCTGTCTGGGAATGCTGCAGTTTCATACACCATTTCAGGGTTTACATAGTTGAGACATAGGGGTGAGTGCAATCTTTGTTTGTCCTAGTAATGTCATGTTACTCTACGTGCTGCATTGTGCATCACACATAGTTAGACAGAGACACCACTTGTGCCGGATGTGGTGCAGGAAGGTTTCCCTTGATGCACAAAGGCAATCATCCCCAAATCAAAGGCACTTTTGCAGCATGGTGCAGGTGTGCCTGTGTAGGCACATGGCAGTACATTCTACACCAGCACAGACTATAATAACAGAAATGCCTTGTACGTTGTGTGCACATCACATTAGTGTCCTATCCCAGGGGTGTAGCAAGGCATATCCCTGCCCTTGGATGGCCCTCCCTGCGCAACAGACCTTGTACATGATGGCCAATGAAAGTTACACAAGGCCAAGTAGTTCATACGGTGATGGGAGTGTTGTGATGGTTGTGAAGTGGTCTGTGCATATGGTGGTGGGGTCAGTGCACATTACATGTGTTTGGTGTTTTGCCATAATTGTCCCCTGTGCAACCCTTTCACATCCACAGAGTGCCTCCTATGTACCTCCCCCTTGTGCCATTAGTTATTAAACACATTTACCCCGCTGCAAATTATCCTGTGTTTGTTGTTGCTCATTATGTGCAGCAGTGTCCTGTCTCTCGACTCCGGTGACCAACTCCTCCAGGATGACTGCTGCCACTATCTACTCTAGCTCATCCAGCTCCTCCTGGGGTGCTGGACTGCCACCTTCCATCTGCAGTGCTACTTTTTGGTTGCTGTCCAGTTTCTCTTTTGTTCTGCAACGGGAAGTGTGCCAGCACTTCTTATAATCCATCCCAGTCCTCTTCACCTGATTTTATCAACTATGGACTGCCATATGGCCTCCTTGCACCTTATTGGCACTTTAGAAGTGACAAAGAGTTGGTGTTGCTGCTCCGTCACCTCTGTGATTAGGATCTGATTCTCCTCCTGACTGAAGCGACAATTCCTCTTCCTTTTCCCCTTCTCCTGGGAGTCTGTCTGTCCATTATGGCTTGTATTAGGCTGATTGGGGTCTCCCTGGGGTCTCCTCTGCCCTGATTTCTCTGTTTTTCTACCTCAGGGCTTCTGTTTGGCATTTTTGTGGGGGGGGGGGTAAGACGCTTTTAGGGGAAAAGTGACCCTAGCACGATTTGGTAAAAAAATGAGCCACAAATCATGCTAGCTCCACTTTATCGGCACTAGCGTAATTTTTTGCAACATGTCACAAAGGTTTGCATCATATTTGTTCTTCTAACCATTTCTTACCACCATGCTGTGCTGTTTTGTGAATATGGCGCAAGCATGGTGGTAAGAAATTATGTTACCCAGCGTTACATTTCTTGATGCAAAACTGCGCTAGCGCAGTTGTGCCCCATTTCATGTAAATATGGACCAGAGTGTGAAAAAGAAATGTTCATTTTTTCATTTGATAGCAAAGCATCACACAGGAGTGGACTTTTTCTTCTGAATCAAATGAATTCAAGATGAATTTACCTGTTTCTCCTGAAAGGTTCATTTGAATAAGTAAAATGCCCTGCCTGGAACGTACTGCATGTAGATGCTGCTCCACAAAACAAGTCTTCCAGCAGACTATTCCAATTGACGTGAGGCAGCCAGTCAAAGTCCTCATTTGATGGAAGACAAACTTCAGTGCCTTTAAGTCCTCCTGCCAATTTTTTATGTTTTGCTTTTTGTGAGAGGTTTCAATTCAACTCATCTTCCTGAATGTATTATATATTCAATTGTTTGCTTTATGTGCTCTCCATTTTCTCAGCTTTCTCACCCTAATAAATGGTTTCTAGGGGATGTACCTAATTAAAGATATTGACATAGCATTTTCATATTTAATAGCCAGTTGCCAGGAATGGTATTGGTTTGATGACATTCTAAATAGGGTACATGTTTCAATAACAGACTATATTGGTCAACATCATGTATTTTTATTGTGACATTGCACTGCTGACCACTGAAAAGACAATATTTGCAGTAACTGTCCTGTGACAAAATATATGACAATGTACATTTTGTACCACTCAATAGGTGACATTGTTGGTTTAAAAGTGACTTAGAAGTGCTGCATACCAGAGCAAGTTTGGTCAGTGTAAGCAGGGACGGCTCCTTCAATAGGACAAAGGACTGTTGCCCCTCGCCAGCACCGGCAGCTGAAAAACCTTTACCAGAAAACAATAGTAAACTGAGTTTATTATTGTTTTCTGTTAAAGGGGCGGGGCCACAGGGGTGATGATCAGTGAGGGGAAGTGCACAACAGTCCTCCTCACTGCGCATGTATTTTGGCTGGCTGTCTCGGGCCGGCCAAACATGCATGACAGTAGGCTCTCTCCAGCCCGGCAACACAGTTGCTGGGCTGGAGAGAGCATGCAGAGGCTCCCAGTCTGCCTGGGGGTGCCCTGGCTGGGTGCTCCCAGCCAATCCTGACGGTGCTCTGGGAGGCTGGAGCCTGTGCCTGCAGTGATGAGGCAGATGAGACAGAGGAGCAGAGCTGCTCGAGGCATTCAGGTATGTGTTTTTTAAAAATAAATTAATGTTCATACCCCCTCTGTGTGCCGCCCACCCCCTCCATGTGCCACCCCACCCCTTCCGCACCCCGCGAGCTGAGACAGACTATAAGTCTCAAATTTCTAGGTAGGTGCTGTGATCTGGTCCCACCTTTTCACTCTGCAAGTTCCAACATTACTTGTGATAACATCAAACCCAACGTTAGGGTTTAAAAAGAAAGGCATGCTATGTTTTGCTTTCAAAATACAAACAGCAATACGAATTTGTTCACTCCAGAATGTAATGCTGTGCAGCCATATGTTGGCAGCCTCTTCCATCGAGACTTGTAACAGAACCATGTAGTGATTCTGTGGTGGGAATATGCCCAATTTCCTCAAAGAAAAACCCTCCTGCTGCAGGTGGTATGTGTTAGAAATGAGGTTTCTAGTAGGCAAGTGGGGACAACAATCCTTGTCAGAGTAGGTCAAACACAATCCAAATTATCCTGTGCCCACATTCTGGTAGCTTGGCACTGAGCAGTCAGGCTTCACTTAGAAGGCAATGTGTAAAGTATTTGTGCAATAAATCTCGCAATAACACAGTGAAAACACCACAAAAATACACCACACAGGTTTAGAAAAATATATGATATTGATCTAGTTAAATTAAGGTCAGAAAGATAAAGATTCAATAAGCACAAGTTGAAATATCACTTTTGAAAGATTAAAAGTCTTAGATCTTAAAAATCAACAATTGTCTCTTGTTTGCATAAAGTACCTGGTTTGCACGCATGGAGACCACAGAGGAGGAGATGAATGGAAAAATAAGGTGTGCGCCAAATTTTCCGTTGCGGCACAGATGATGCGTTGTTTCTTTTCACACTGCAAGGGGCTTTGCATCGATTTCCATTGTGCAGTCTTGGGTCCTCAATGCGATGCAGGGTTCTTTTGATGCCCAGGGACGATGTGTGGAACTCCTGGGCATACAGGACAAAGTCACAGGCATTGCGTTGATCCGGTAGTCGTTGCATCAAATTTTCTGTTGCAAGGCAAGCACTGCGTTGATTCTTCACTCAGTAAGTCAGGCTGCGTCATTCTGTTTCTGCTGTGTGACAATCCAGTAGGGCTGTGCGTCGAATTTCCGGTCATAATGCAAGTGCTGTATCGATCTTCACTCGAGAAGGTGGGCTGCATTGTTCTGGTTCGGCTGTGCTGTGATTTTCTCCTCGCAAGGCAGGTTGTGCATCGTTTCTGGTAGGCTGTGCGTCAATGTTCGGCGCAAAAGGAATTTCCTTGAAGAGATGAAGGAGGTGATTCTGACCCCGGTGGTACTAGACCGCCGGGGCCAGGGTCGGCAGGAGCACCGCCAACAGGCTGGCGGTGCCCCGCAGGGCATTCTGACCGCGGCGGTTTGGCCGCGGTCAGAAGAGGAAAACCGGCGGTCTCCCGCCGGTTTTCCGCAGCCCTTCTGAATCCTCCATGGCGGCGCAGCTCGCTGCACCGCCATGGGGATTCAGACACCCCATACCGCCATCCTGTTCCTGGCGGTTCGCCCGCCAGGAACAGGATGGCGGTATGGGGTGTCGTGGGGCCCCTGGGGGCCCCTGCAGTGCCCATGCCAATGGCATGGGCACTGCAGGGGCCCCCGTAAGTGGGCCCCACTTTGAATTTCACTGTCTGCATTGCAGACAGTGAAATTCGCGACAGGTGCAACTGCACCCGTCGCACCTTCCCACTCCGCCGGCTCCATTCGGAGCCGGCTTCCTCGTGGGAAGGGTGTTTCCCACTGGGCTGGCGGGCGGCCTTTTGGCGGTCGCCCGCCAGCCCAGTGGGAAACCCAGAATCACCGCAGCGGTCTTATGACCGCGGAGCGGTGTTCTGGAGGGGGGAACTCTGGCGGGCGGCCTCCGCCGGCCGTCAGAGTTAGAATCACCCCCGAAGTCTTTAGGCCCTGAGACTTCAGGAAATGGGAGGAAAGCTCAATCCAATCCCTTGGATACGACGTATAATCAAAGTCAGAGGCCAGCAAGGCAGCAGGGCAACAGCAAGGCAGCAGTTCTTCACAGCAAAGCAGTCCAGGTGAGTACTTTGGGCAGCCAGGCAGTTCCTCTTGACAGGTTGCAGGTTCTAGTCCAAAAGAGTCTGATTCGGTGGGGTCAGAGACCCAGTTTATATAACCAAAAAGCCTTTGAAGTGGGGGAAACTTCAAATAGTGATTTTGAAGTGTACAAGGTCCCTTTTCAGTACAGGTCTGCCTGCTAGGGTCCCAGTAGGGGGTTTGGCAGTCCTTTGTGTGAGAGCAGGCCACTAGCTTTTGAAATGTAAGTGTCAGGCCCTCCACATTTCCAGTCCATGAAGACCCATTCAGCATGCAGATGAGTGCAGGTGTGACTGAGCATCCTGTGTTTGTGGTTGTCTGGGTGAAATGCACAAGGAAGCTTTCAAACAGCCCAGCCCAGACGTGGACTCGAAACAGGCTGTAAGGCACAGATGGATTTCAAGTGCAGAGAAATGCTCACTTTCGAAAAGTGCTATTTCCAAAATAGTAATGTAAAATCCAACCTCACCAATAAGCAGGATGTTCTATTACCATTCTGGCCATACTAAACATGACTTGTTTACCCATTTGATCAGAATCTACCATCCAAACAGTATATGAGGGTTGCCCTAATGCTAGCCTATGAAAGGATCAGGCCTCACAGTAGCGGAAAACACATTTAGGATGTTTCCCCTACCAGGACCTATAAAACACACCTGTATATATTCTGCCTTTTACCTACATAGCAGCATGCCGTATGGGTTACCTAGGTCCGACCTTAGGATTGACTTATATGTAAACAAAAGAGATTTTGAGGCTTGGCAAGTATTTGTAAATGACATAGCGAAGTGGCAGAGAAACTGCACATACAGGCCCTGCAATGGCAGGCATGAGATATGGTTGAGGGGCTACTTATGTGGGTGGCACAACCAGTCCTGCAGGCCATCTAGTAGTATTCAGGCCCATATTTATACTTTTTGACGCTAAACTGCGCTAACGCAGTTTAGCGTCAAAAAATTTTGCGCCGTCTAACGCCATTCTGAAGCGCCATGCGGGCGCCGTATTTATGGAATGGCGTTAGCCGGCGCAAGCAGACCGGCGCTGCCTGGTGTGCGTGGAAAAAAACCACGTAGACCAGGCAGCGCCGGCGTTGGGCAAAAATGACGTTAGGGCGTCTTAAAATGGGGCAAGTCAGGTTGAGGCAAAAAAATCGTCTTAACCCGACTTGCGCCATTTTTTAACGACGCCCATCCCCCATCAACATGACTCCTATCATTGTAAAGATAGGAGTCATGCCCCCTTGCCCAATGGCCATGCCCAGGGGACTTCTGTCCCCTGGGCATGGTCATTGGGCATAGTGGCATGTAGGGGGGCACAAATCAGGCCCCCCTATGCCAAAAAAAATTATTAAAAAAATACTTACCTGAACTTACCTGAATGTCCCTGGGGTGGGTCCCTCCAGCCTTGGGTGTCCTCCTGGGGTGGGCAAGGGTGGCAGGGGGGGTCCCTGGGGGCAGGGGAGGGCACTCTGGGCTCATTTTGAGCCCACTTGTCCCTTAACGCCATGCCTGACCCAGGCGTTAAAAAGCGGCGCAAATGCGCCGTTTTTAGCCACGCCCACTCCCGGGCGTCTCTTTTGCCCGGGAGTATAAATACCACGTAAAGGCCTGGGAGTCATTTTTTAGACGGGAACGCCTCCCTTGCATATCATTAACGCAAGGAAGGGGTTCACGCTAAAAAATGACGCACATTCCGGGAACTTTGGCGCTATACGCCTCTAACGCCATAGTATAAATATGGCGTTAGTTGGCGTTAGTTTAGCGTCGAATTTGCGTCGAAAAAAACGACGCAAATTCGGCGCAAACGGAGTATAAATACGGCCCTCAATGTACAGGCCCTGGGGACATGTAGTGAACTTTACTAGGGACTTATAAGAAAATCAAATATGCCAATTGGGAATAAACCAATGATACCATGTTTAAGGGAGAAAGCATTTTCACTTTAGCAATGATTAGCAATGGTAAAGTGTGCAGGGTGCTAAAACCAGCAAAAATGAAGTCAGAAAAAGAAAAGGAGGAAGGCAAAACGTTTGGGGTGACTACAGAGACGCCATTTCCAAAAGTATGTAAACTCGCTGAAAATGTGAATTGGTATTTGGGCACTAATTGTTTCGTTAACAGCCTAGCACCATTTTGTTTTGAGGCTATTAGTAGTTCACCATGGTCATTGTGCTCAAGGTCACAAACATATATACACCCACATTATTGTGTTGTCTCTTTCTTTCATAACTTCAATACTACACCCTCTATCTAAGAATCGTCACATTTATGTAAATATAAAGGAATAGGAATACTAGTAGGGCTGCAGAAAATTCCATAACCTCTATGATCCAGGAATTAGTAGCGGAGCGGAGTGGTGGAGGGAGCTGACATTGGGGCAGGTGTAGTTCGCTCATTTGAACAGGCATTTTCCGATTTTGAGACTGGGATACGGGCACCTAAGCTCACTGATTTCCCTTTCATAGTGTCAAGGTCGGTCATGGTGGTAGGAAGCCATGTGCTCTTTTGATTCATTTTGGCAACATTTTGCTCTATCAGCTAAAGCATATAAGAACTCGACTCTCAAAACCAACAATTATAGCAGAGGCTACTTCTTGTTGAATCTGTTTTTTGACATGCAACTGTTAAGGGGGGGTGCATCAGCTGACTGCGCTTTTGCAAGAGTCACCAACATTAAAGATTGTCGTTAAATAGGAAACATACTTCTGTAATTGGGAAAGAATGTTTCAAGATGATTTTGCTATCTGTTCTGGTGAGAAGGCTTGAAATGTAGAGCAAACGCTGTAAGAGTGGCTACACCCCCTTCAGCTATTTATCCCCACTGGGTGGTCGCCATCACCCAGTTATTAGATAGTAGGTGAGGTAAGAGTTGGCATTATTCTTGTTGGTTGGTCCATTTTTTAAGTGGGTAAGTGGTGGGCTAGGGAAAGGAGAGAGTGAGCAACCGTCAATAGGGCTGTGGTTTGAAAAGCCATTTTGAGGGTGTCTGGAGGAGATCAGATGTAGGTGTTGGGGGAAGTAGGGTATAATGGTGGGGTCGAAGGAGGATTTATAAAAAAATTGGCAAAATAGTGGCACAATTATATAATAGCTTTAGTAAAGGAACATACTCATTATTGTCCACAAGTGTAGGTATTTGAAGAGCTTCAGAATATAAATCCTAAAATAATATGCTTAAAGTAAGCTCTTTCTTGACAGCTGGGCTTTAATGTAATAGCTGCTTCTAATCAAACAGTTTCTACTAATGAAGTGTCAAAACGTTGCAACGTTGCTAATAATCGAAGAGTTTCTACTAAGGGGATGGTAATACTGTGCAGGGACTGTACATAGCACATATAGTGGATAATATGTTTCTCTGGGGCAGCATTGTACATTATGCCACTGGGATGCAACAGGCGTGTGCACTTGGGGCACAATAGTATTACATAAGGGACCACAGATGCTTGTGTGTCCCCTTCAGTAATACTGATAGGGCTAGCGCTCATGTAGTCCCAATGCTATCATGAGAGGGTGTTCCCCCATTTGCAATGGGGTATGGCCCTATGCAAATGAGGAAATCACTTTGCCTCTGTGCCCATACTGTATTACCAATATGGGCGCAGAGCCAAAAATGCCTTTAGTAGGAGCACTGAAAGTGCCCTAAAAAATGTGGTGCACTTTCAGTACATCTCCTAAAGGCAGCCCTCTGAGGGAGATAAATGGGGACCCATGGACCCTCAGATATTCCCCTACAGGCGGATGCAGGGGTATCTTTCTTCCCCCTTGAAAGTGCAGCCTCCACTGTTAAACATGGAGCAGCTTTGATGCAGCCGCTCCATATTTCACTTGAATGCGCTGCGGTGGGGTCAGCTTGAGTTTGCGACAATCTCGATAATAGGTAATAGGATACTCTTTCCCTGTTTGTGTCTGACACACCTTTTGAATGGTCCACAGTGGCACAAACAGGGAAAGTGCATTGTATATATGATACCGCCAAAGGTGTTCAAAGGTGCCTCAGGTGATGATTTTGCTCTTTATTTCACCGGCTAAGGAGGACCTTTGCATGTTGTTTAAACTGCTGTTGTAATTGCCTTTGTGGAAGGCACCTTAAGTGGCAGACAATTTTAATTCCAGCTGTTGGACCTGACATCCTTGGTGTCTTTTTTCTCAACTTGTTGCCTTCAATCCCCCTGTTTTTGGCCTTAGGATGCTGCACACTTTATCACTGTTTACCAGTGATAAAGTGCTTGTGTGTAAATTAAATTCTACTAGTGGGCCTGCAGCACTGATTGTGCCACCCACAAGTAGCCATCAAAAGTAGCCACTGGCTATAGTTTTATTGTGTCCGAACTGGAAATAGCTAAGTAGTTCCCAATCTGTGTGCGGCGCCCCTGGCTAGTTTTGATGGCGCATCAGGGAGCCGCAGCTCCCAGTTTGGGAACCACTGGAGTAGGGTTAAGTATAATTAAAATTTGTCCATGAACTTTTAACTTTTACATGTCCTGGTAGTAAATACCTCTTCAATTTGTTTTTGGCTACTGCAAGGCTTACCTACCCCATAGTATAAAATTGGGTTACCTTATTGCATTTAATAAGTCCAGTTTGGTCTCTAAAGAACTGTAATTAAAACTCTCTTTAAAGGTAGTCACAGTTCTGAAAATGCCACTTTTAGAAACTTGCCATTTTCTTGTCCAAATCATTTGGTGCCTGCAGCCTGTATACTGAGTCACATGACTAGATGTAGCTGGCATTTGGTCTTTGTGTATTAATCCCATGCAGTGAGACAAAGGGGGAATAGGTGCTGTAAGGATGGACCATCTCCGTCAGGACGATTGGGAGTAGCTGTCACCTACCAAACTTGCACATCACAAAGACTTAGCACGCTCACAAAGGGTTTCACGCTAGTCTTTTGTGCCTTCAGACAAGCTGGGGCCAAGGTAGGGAAGAAAGAAATTCCAGCCACCTCTTTAAAGAGAGGATGCTAGAAGCTTCTCCCACTTCAATGTGGGCACCAGGTATAAGTAGTGGACCCTCAGACCCAACTCTTCAGTACATTTCAGGACCGTAGAAGACTCAGAAGAAGGACTGCCGGGCTACTGCAAGAAAAACTGCCCACTTGCTATGCTACTCTGCTGTCCTGTTGGCCTGCTGCCTAAGTGAGAAGGACTGAACCTGAAACTTGAACCCAGGACCACCAGAGTGACTCCAAGAGTTTGTTGGCTGGCCTCCCTAACAGTGCTTAAGGGACAGAAAAGGCTTTAACCATCTTGACCCCGATACCTTGATTCTACCTGCTGTGAGTCCTAACCGCCCCCAAGCAGTGCCCCTCTAACACTGGACCCTTAGAAATGGGGCCAGAACTGATACGTGTTGATGCAAACCCCATACAGCACTTCACAGCAACTCTTTGGAACCGCCGCAGTGTGACACAGCCCTGATGCAAGCCTGCATCACAGCTCCTGCAGCTTGTCAGAAGTGCTGCTGAATGACGCATCCTCAACACGAGCCACACAATGCTACTCTGGACCGCCGATGCACGGTGCACCACTCTACAACCAGGATTAAAGGTACATTTCTCAGTGGGACTAACTTGGTCCCTGTATCCGGACTGCACCCCATCACAGTCAACCTGAACTTGTAGCTTTATCCTTGTCCAGAGTAACCAGATATCCACAATGGGTGCTTTGTGCTTCTAAGCACTATTTTTACCTAAACCATTAAAATTGCAGATTTCTGCTTCTACGGACTGAATTTTTGTCAAATAATTTATTAAACTTTACTGTATTCGGTTTGGCATTTTTCTTCTGTTGTGTTTTGACTTCAATACCAAGGCAAGCTTTCCAGACAAATTGAAGTACGCAAAGGTCAAACCCCTCCTAAAGAATCACCTTGCCAACCACAGCAACCTCAAAAACAACAGACCGATCTCTCTGCTCCCTTTCCCAGCCAAAGTATTCAAGAAAGCCGTCAACCAACAGCTCACTGACTACCTTGAAAGAAATAAATTTCTTGATACCTCACAATCAGGATTCCGGGGCCAACTACAGCACAGAGACTGCACTGATTGCCACAATGGACGACATCAGGACCCTCCCCGAGTGAGGAGAGACAGCAGCTCTGATCCTTCTGGACCTCTCCGCAGCATTCAATACAGACTTCTACCACACTCTCCTCAATGGACTCCACAACATAGGCATTCAACTAAATGCCCTTAAGTGGGTCACCTCTTTCATCTCAGGCCGCGCGCAGAGCATCCGTCTTCCTCCCTTCATTCTATACCAAAGAACATCACCTGCGACATACCCCAAGAATCCTACCTCAGCCCAACCCTGTTCAACATCAGGGGTGATTGGAGCTCACGGAGTTCTACTCTTCTATTTAAAAGCTCTGTGAAATTCCATGGAGTTCCGGGGGTGGTGGAATGCCACTATGTCCTTCTTTTGTCGCATTTGATCTCACTTCAACTTCCTGTGCTTGCCTAAAGATGACATTATTTCCTGGACTAAAACATATAGGGGGTCATTACAACATTGGCGGTATAAGGCGCTTACCGCCGTGCTGAAGACCGCCAATACACCGCGGCGGCGGCGGTAGACCGCCACAGCTATTATAACACACATCTTGGAATCCGCCGAAATTCAGACACCCACACAACCCCGCCACACCAAAGGTCAGAGATAAACATGCAGAAACAAATCCTCCACCTCCACGCCAACAGAAACACACCCATGCCATTACGACCCACAAATCCACGTGGCGGTCTTTCAACCGCGGTATTCCATTGGCGTACACACCGCCGCGCTCAAAATACACACACAGCTCCAAAACACCGCCATATTGGACAATTACAAATACACACACCTGATACACATACACACACCACTTCCACACATCCAATGCAATATAAAACACACACCCACATCACCCACAAACCCCTACAACCAAAAATTCAGAGAGAAGGCGAGAGAGAGAGCACAGAATAGACAACCCCGTCACACAGAGGCACACAACACCATCACCCACACAACATCCACGCACAAAACACCACCTACAACTACACTCACCACACTCATCAACACATACACCACCCCACACATCACACACAACACCCCATGTCATGCCAAAGACACCCCCGCTTCTCCGAGGAGGAGCTCAGGGTCATGGTGGAGGAAATCGTACGGGTAGAGCCACAGCTATTTGGCTCACAGTTACAGAACACATCCATAGCCAGGAAGATGGAGCTATGGCGCAGAATAGTGGACAGGGTCAACGCAGTGGGACAGCACCCAAGAAATAGGGTGGACATCAGGAAGAGGTGAACGACCTACGGGGGAAGGTGCGTTCCACGGTCTCCAGGCACCACATCGCGGTACAGCGGACTGGCGGCGGACCCCCACCTTCTTCCCCCTCAACTAACAACATGGGAGGAGCAAGTCTTGTCCATCTTGCATCCTGAGGGCCTCAGAGGAGTCGTTGGAGGAACGGACACTGGTAAGTCAAATCTTCACTATCATATCCCCCACCCTACCTGCATGCTATCACACACCCCCACCCTCACACCCTCCCCTATCACCCAAACTCCTCACTAATGTACCCATAACACCAACTACACATCCCAACCCCAAGACCTGCATGACACAACTAAGCATGGACACCCATCACTAAAGCATGCCCACTGCACATACCCAGAACACCCCCCAACCATCAGCACACAACCCCACACACAGGAAGGCCTGCACTGGGGTTCACGCACACCCAACCATTGCACACCATTACACACACACATGCAATAATCATGTACTTATACCCCCGCAGGAACTCAAAGGAACGTCACCACACCAGAGGGTCCAGACAACACCACTCCACCCCCAGAAGAGGCCCACAGTGACGACAGCAGCTCTGCCCTACTGGATCTTGATGACCAGCCCAGACCATCGTGGGCCTCAGGACAGTTGGTTCCCCTTGTCCAGCCACAGCCCAACACTGAGCTCCCACACTCTGGTAACACCAGCACAGCACCCACCCAGCGGGCCCAAACCTCCCTACCCAGGACAGGTCAATCAGCGGTGTGTCCACCACTACAGGGCACCCAGGCTAACACAACACCCCAACAACAACAGGGACCTGGGGGCAGTGGTAGTGGGCACACGGTCCAGGGGACGGAGGCACAGGAACACAGGGGAACTGGGAGGGCTGCTATGCGACAGAGGGAGGACAGGCCAAGGGAACCAACTCTCCACGAGGCCCTATCCTCCATCATGGGAGCATACCACCACTCCCAGGAGACGATGGAGACGGTCCTGGACAAGTTGCAGGAGACCCTGCGTCTGCAGGAGGAGCAGTATTTGGGGTTCAGGGAGGAGCTCAGGACCATCGGCTCCGCCCTGGGCACCATCGTAGGGGTGCTGACGGACATTCAAAAGACCTTGAGGGACACCGTGGCACTCCAAGGGGCCGCTGACACTAGTCAGGACGACGAACTGCCCACCACCTCCGCCGGCGCCAGTGGACAGGACGCCCCGCCACAGGACCACCACACCAGCACAGCATCCCCTGCAGACGGACAACCACCACACAAGCGGGCCCTGAGATCCAGGAACAGGACAGAGCAAGATGGCAAGACCCCACCAGGAAATAAGACCACCCTGATTGTCCCCCCACTGTCCCACTTTGTTACCCTGTCCAAATCAGAACTGCCCCAGCTCCACTTCCAATGGCCAGATGTGCAATGTACCTGTGAGACTAATAGACTGGACTCTGCCATGGACATTCCTCCACCATCACCCATCCCCATTTCACAACCCCCCTTCATTTTTTAGCACTTAAATAAACACCCTTGAAACACTAAATAAAATGGAGTCACTCTATGATTTGTAATTTTGTATTATCAATGACAGTGTCATAATGGGTTACCCATTGGAAGGCTAACATACCAATGTCACACATCAGAAGCCCTTCAAGGATGCATGCAGTTGACACGTAGGTTACCCCATTTGTGAAACTGAAATGGAAGGGGACCACTCAGTTAACAAATAGTGAGTGAAATGTCGGTACAGGATAGAGGTAGACGTGTGAAAGTTAATATAATGTCAAACCTGAAAATTTACTCACCTGTGTTTCACTGGAAATATTGCTGTATGACTGACTCCCTGTTGTCGTTTTTTCTTCTTCCTCAGCTTCATCCTCATCACTGTCCTCAGGCTCCACAGGCTCCATAGCTGCTACAACACCGTCATCTGGATCATCCTCCTGTAGAAAAGGCACCAGGCGACGCAATGCCAAATTATGGAGCATGGAGCAGGCGATGATGATGTCGCACACCTTCTTCGGTGAGTAGAATAGGGACCCACCTGTCATATGGAGGCACCTGAACCTGGCCTTCAGGAGGCCGAAGGTGCATTCGATCACCCTCCTATTCCGCCCATGGGCCTCATTGTACCGTTCCTCTGCCCTGGTCCTGGGATTCCTCACTGGGTTCAGTAGCCAGGAAAGGTTGGGGTAACCAGAGTCCCCCAATAGCCATACAGGGTAACTCTGGAGTTGACCCATCATATCAGGGATGCTGCTATTGTGCAGGATGTAGGCGTCATGCACAGAGCCAGGGAACATAGCATTTACCTGCGAGATGTACTGGTCTGCCAAACAGACCATCTGGACATTCATCGAATGATAACTCTTCCTGTTCCTGTACACCTGTTCACTCCTGCGGGCGGGACCAGAGCTACATGGGTCCCATCAATGGCACCTATGACGTTGGGGATATGTCCAAGGGCATAGAAGTCACCTTTCACTGTAGGCAAATCCTCCACCTGAGGGAAAATGATGTATCTCCTTACGTGTTTCAGCAGGGCAGACCACAGTCTGGACAAGACGTTGGAAAACATAGGCTGGGACATCCCTGATGCCATGGCCACAGTTGTCTGAAAAGACCCACTTGCAAGGAAATGGAGCACTGACAGCACCTGCACGTCAGGGGGGATTCCAGTCGGATGGCGGATTGGTGACATCAGGTCTGGCTCCAACTGGGTACATAGTTCATGGATAGTGGCACGGTCAAACCTGTAGGTGACGATTAAATGTCTCTCTTCCATTGTCAACAGGTCCACCAGCGGTCGGTACACCGGAGGATTCCGCCATCTTCTCATATGTCCCAGCTGACGGTGCCTAAGAAGGACAACAGCAAAGAAACAGTCACTATTCCTCCAGGTATGTACCCACAGTCACACACAAGACTACACCAGACAATAAACCCTTCCTGGATGTGTGTTGAGTGTAGGCCTCGGTATGTGTGACGCAGTTGTAAATGAAGCCATGTGGGCCCCTGAAATGGCGGCTGCCTGACCTCTAAACTGGGACAATGGGATTGTGGGGTAACAGCTCTGGTGTTGCACACCGTTGCGGTAGGCGGTCGTAGACCGCGGCGCAATGCTGCATTGGTTAGCATTGGACCCTATGGGTCCCAGGAGCCAATGAACAGGTGCGCCGGCAGTGATGATGCGCACCGCCACGCACGTCACCGCCGCGGACATCACCGCCATTTTCTATATGTTCAATCACTAGATACCTGACCTTCGACAGGAGAGGACCTACACTGCTAGTGCTGCTGTGACCTCGGTCTGGAAGCGACGATGGCTGCTGCGTCTGGGGAAAGGGCCCCTGTCTTCACTGCACAGGAGTTGGAGAAACTTGTGGATGGGGTCCTCCCCCAGTACATGCTACTCTACGGTCCTCCAGACCAACAGGTTAGTACACAGGGAGCACGTTGTATGGGCTAGGCCGGGGTGGACAGGGCTGGGTGGAAGAGGGAAGGGGGTAGAGTTGATACTACAGTAAAGCATGGGAATAAAAGGCCCACATGGCCAGAGTAGGGAGGGGGCCACTCACAACGACGGTGCAGTTGGTAATGACTGTTCCTATTTCCTTGTGCATGTCATGTAGGTCAGCGCCCACCAGAAGAGGGACATTTGGGGTGCCATCGCCAAGGAGGTCCGGACACTGGTGGCCTACCAGAGACGGGGCACCCACTGCCGTAAGAGATGGGAGGACATTCGCCGCTGCAGCAAGAAGATGGCGGAGGCTCAGCTGGGGATGGCCTCCCAACGTGGGAGGGGTGCCCGTCGCACCATGACCCCCCTGATGTTCCGGATCCTGGCGGTGGCCTACCCGGAGTTGGATGGGCGCTTAAGACATCACAGCAGACACAAGGGGGTGAGTACAACCTCATTCTGCAGACTTTGCGTGCAGTGGAGGGGTCTGGGTGGGGGAGGTGGACTGTGTGTGTACTTAGGCCAGGGCGAGTTAGGTAGGCAAGGCCCCTCCGTAATGTGTGCCATGTGGCACTCTACCCCACCTCAGAAGAGTGCCAAGTTGAGGTACAGTTGCCCCTGTGGCATCCATGTGCGCAGATTTCCAGCATTGCCATGTAAGCCATATTCCAGAAATTGCATGTGCAGAGGCCAGGAGCACGGCGTAATGCATGGGGCTGCTGCGTCTGTCTTGTCCGCCAACGGTAGCGGAATGCCACGCACTAAAACTCTCTTTGTTCTGTCTCCCCCCTCTTTTCCTGCTCTCCCTGTCCTTTTGTACATCAGCATCATCAGGCGGAGGTACAGTGGCACCGGAACACGAGGGAGCTGCATCCCACATGGCCATGGAGGGCCACACCACAGACTCTGAATGCACCAGTGGGACGGAGGGCGAGGGGAGCTTCACGTCAGCCACTGGATCACCAAGCAGTGACACGGACTCGTCCGCCGATGGGAGCTCCCTTGTGGTGGCGGCACCATCTGTGCACCCCACTTCTACAGGGACAGCCACCACCTCCCCTACCAGCACCGCCCTCCCAGCAGCCCCTCAGCGTTCACCCGGTGCCCGCTCACCCAGAAGGGTGGGCATCACCTTCGCCCCAGGCGCCTCAGCCCTGCCCCAGTCACCCCTGCTGCCCTCAGTGAGGAGGCCATTGACCTCCTCAGGTCACTCACTGTTGGGCAGTCTACCATTGTGAATGCCATCCGGGGTGTAGAAAGGCAGTTTGCAACACGGTAATGCATTCCTGGAGGGCATTCATTCTGGTCAGGCTGCCCTTCAGCGAACCCTGCAATCTCTGGCCTCAGCACTGATGGCAGCCATTGTCCCTGTGTCCAGCCTCCCCCCTCCAACTTCCTCCACCCAGACCCAATCCCCTGTACCCCAGCCCATCCCAAGCACACCTACAGACCAGCATGCACACAAGTCAACACACACAAGTAGCTCAAGCAAACATAGGCACCACACACACCACAGGCACTCACACAAGCCTCACCCACATACAGACACAGCAACATCCACTGTCTCCACTGTGTCCCACTCCTCCGCTTCTCCCTCCTCCCTCCCAGTCTCGTCTACACACACACACCTGCATGCACCACATCTACAGGCACTAGGACTCGCACCAGGACACCCAGCACCACAAGCCGCTCACCTGCACTCACCACCTCCACTGCCATTTACACGTCCCCTGTGTCCTCTTCCAGTGTGTCTGTGACGCCCCCTCCCAAAGTACACAAACGCCGGCAATCACTCACCCAACATCCATCCACCTCACGACAGCCTCCAGTACCTGCACCAGCACCCAAAACACTTAAAGTGACACCTCTTACAACCACCTCCTCTTCCTCCACTCCTAGGGCCCCTCCATCTACCCTTCCCAGTGTCCGTCAGAAACTGTCCCTATGTCAAATTGACCTTTTTGCCCCCACCCCCCCCTCCAATTCATCAGTCCCGTCGTAGCGCCTCAGCCAAAAAGCCTCCAATGCCAGTGGTGCGTGTTCCAGGTTTTTGGAGTGCACTGTCCACCAGGGCAGCCAGTAGGACCCGGAGCCAAGGCACTGGCAGCCCACCCCCTGTAAAGGCTCTGAAATTGGGGAGTGGACGATGGGACCGTGTCAAGACTCCTTGTGGGACAACAAGTGAAATGGGATCCAAGGCGATTGGTGAGCTGTAACTCCAAAGAAGGTGGGGAAGGTCCAGAGGAAGTCTCCCCAGCCTGTTGTGAGTGTCACGGCGGAGAAGTGCGCCATCATTTCCGGCGGTCCAGACACAACCGCCAGCACCGTCGTCACTGGTCCAGAGACCACCGCCGGAGTCACAGCCCAGGAGGGCCCAAGTATCGTCACTGGTCAGGAGACCACCGCCACCGCCGGAGTCACAGTCCAAGAGGGCCCAAGTATCGTCACTGGTCAGGAGACCACCCCCACCGCCGGAGTCACAGCCCAGGAGGGCCCAAGTATCGTCACTGGTCAGGAGACCACCGCAACCGCCAGAGTCACAGCCCAGGAGGGCCCAAGTATCGTCACTGGTCAGGAGACCACCGGCACCGCCAGAGTCACAGCCCAGGAGGGCCCAAGTATCGTCACTGGTCAGGAGACCACCGGCACCGCCAGAGTCACAGCCCAGGAGGGCCCAAGTATCGTCACTGGTCAGGAGACCACTGCCACCACCGGAGTCAGTGCCCAGGAGGGCCCAAGTATCGTCACTGGTCAGGAGACCACCGCCGGAGTCAAAGCCCAGGAGGGCCCAAGTATCGTTACTGGTCCAGAGACCACCGCCGGAGTCACAGCCCAGGAGGGCCCAAGTATCGTTACTGGTCCAGAGACCACCGCCGGAGTCACAGCCCAGGAGGGGACAGGATGCCACAGCCCCGCTGGCCAATGATGGAACGTCATGCCACACAGCAATGTCCAGTATGGAGATCGTCATGCCACACACCAATGTCCAGTGTGGAGATCGTCATGCCACACACCAATGTCCAGTGTGGAGATCGTCATGCCACACACCAATGTCCAGTGTGGAGATCGTTATGCCACACACCAATGTCCAGTGTGGAGATCGTCATGCCACACACCAATGTCCAGTATCAGAACCGCCATGGCAAAGCACCGCTGAACAGTCCTGAACCGCCATGTCAAAGCACTGCTGAACAGGGCAAAGACCGCCATGTCAAAGCACCGCTGAACAGGGCAGAGACCGCCATGTCAAAGCACCACTGAACAGTCCTGAACCGCCATGGCAAAGCACCGCTGAACAGTCCTGAACCGCCATGTCAAAGCACCGCTGAACAGGGCATGCACTGTGTAGGAATGAATGTACCGCCACATCAGGCATCCTTATCCCATGTGCAGCTGGGACAGTGACAGGACAGGAACTTTCATGGGGAGACTCATCCAGTCTGGGCACCAGTCCCCCTCCAGAACCAGTGGAGACCTGCATCTACTTGAGAGACTGTGGCTTTGCACTCCCCAGGATGGCACAGTGGGCAAACCACCCACTGTAGAGACTTGAGAGTCTGTGGCTTTGCACTCCTCAGGATACATCAATGGGCATGGAGCCCCGTCGTGGATGTGGCTTTGCAGTCACCCGGCTGAGGTGCCCCCCCTTCCCTTCCCCCTGAGGTGCCTGTAGTATTTCTATCTGATGCCCCGGCAGTGTTCTCTCGGATTTTGGTCAGGTATCTATTGTGGGCCTCACCCATGCATTTTTGGACTGTTGGTGCACGGACATTGTTGTGTACATATCTGCACTACTTCTTGTATTGTATATATAATTATGAGTGATTTAGAGATATTAATCTGTATATTTTTGTATGACATGTATATTGGCACATTACAATGTTTGACCGAAATTCACATTGTCTTTGCATTCTTCCGGGGGGATTGTGGGTTGTTAATGTGATAGTTTTGACTGCATTGGTGTGTATGTTGTAATATGCGAGGGTGGGGATGTTTGGTGGGTGTCCCCCTGACTTTTGCCTCCCCCCTCCCCGTGTCGTAGATGCAGTACTCACCGGTATCTTCTGCGCCTACGTCGCTGTTGGTCGTAAATGAGCAGAAACACAAGGGCAGGTAGTATTTGGAGTTCTGGGTCCATGGAGTCATCGTTCCTCGTGGGATATGTTTAGGTGAGCGTTTTCCCATAGCAAAAGCTGTTTCTGCTGTGTTTTTATCCACGGTGAATCCGCCCCGGAAAAGGTGGCGGATTGGCCTGTTGTAATACTGTGGGCGGTACATTGTCTCCCACCTGTCTGTTGGCGGTAACCGCCGCGCTGCTTGTCTGTACCGCCGTGGCGGACAGTGTGTTAAAGTGGCTGTCTTTGTTGGTGGTTTCCGCCAGGGTCTTGATTCCATTTTTTTGTCCGCCGGCCTGTTTGCGGTATTACCGCACCTTTTCCACCGTCCGCCAGGGTTGTAATGAGCCCCTCATTATGACCCTGGCGGTCGGTGATAAAGTGGGGGTAATAACACCAACAGGCTGGCGGTAACTACTGCCAAATTATGACCATGGCGAAAGATCTCCGAAAGACAGCCAATGTACGACACCGACTGCCAGGGTGAAAACAACAGCCACCACGGCGGCAGCCAACAGCCAGGCGGAAGTCAATGTTCCGTCCACCATATTAAGACACAGGAAACCACCATCTTTTCCGGGGCGGTACCAACGACATCAAAAGCCTGGTGGAAACTGAGGTCAGAAGTGAAAAGACTCACCATTGGAGACACAAGGAAGAACCACGCCGCCATGGAGCCAGAACTGCATGTTTTTCCGATTATATTTGTGAGAGAACAGGGCTGATTGCAGAGGCCCCCTAACTTTGTGCCCCCATTTTCCACTTTTTGCTGGTGTTTTCCTGATCCTGATGGTGCCCTGGTAACTGCTAACCAGTCCCAGGGCCTGTGCTCCGTGTAAAATCACTATGCAAATTAGGATAAATATAATTGGCTAAGTCAACCTACCTATAAGTCTCTAGTATATGGTAGGGCATGGAGGTTTAGGGACCCCAGCATAGGTAGTGCCCCCATAGGTGCACTACTGAGGTGCCCAGTGTCATTTCAAAGGCAGGCCTGCCTTGCTGGCTGCTTTCAAACTAAAGTTATATGCAAATTCGACTTTGGAATTCAAAGTAGTTTCAAAGTCTTAAACTACCTTATTTTTACATATAAGTGACCCATAAGGTGTGCCCTATGTGCCCATAGGGCTGGGTGCCATGTAACTATAAGCAGGGACCTTATAAAAATAGTTTCATAAGCCCTGGTAAGATAAAACAGCCAAATTCGTTTTTCCCTCATTGTAGTGAATGGCCTCCATAGGTTAGAATGGGGAGACTTTATTTTAATTTTTAACGTCCCCTTAAGTAACAGATACCAGAAATGTGGTATCAAATTAATTGTTATAATAAATCCCTCAACTTCCAGTTGTGGGATTTAAAATAACTTGTTCAGGTAAAGAGTTTTAAAATTTACCTGAAAAGTTGCCAACTTCAGCCCTGCAGTATTTTTGCTGCTCTGCTCTGATTGGCCAGCCTCTGGCAGCCTGGCCAGGCTGCATTGATGAGGTGTGAAGTGGCCTGGCTTCACACAAAGAGATGCCTGGGGGAGGAGGTCTCCCCTCAGCAGATGGTGAAGCAGGAAGGGGGAGGGCTGCCATGGCAGAGAAGGACATTTGGAGCAACCCAGCAACACCCCCACATCCGGCAAACCCAGACAATTAGGTGCCCCCTTGATTAGATTAGGAGAGGGCAGGAGAGGGGTATGTTTAGGATTTTTAGCCACACCAGTGGGTGGGCTCAGCCAGATGTAACCTCCAAACATCACTTTCAGTCATGATGGATTTTTGAGTAATGTTGCTCCCTGAGATTGATTTTTGCCACACTTCCCAGGAAGCGGTCATCACAGGGGGAAGGACCCTGCACCTGATTGGAGAACCAGGACCCCCCTGTTTTTCACCTAGGAGCAAGGATAAAACTGGCAGACCTGCACCCACACCTCAGTTCCGTACCAGTTCCTTACCTGGAAGAACTACAGAAGAAGAAGGACTACCCTGTTGGACCCCTGGCCTGCACCTGGACCCTGCACTCTGAAGGACTGCACCAGCTGCACACTTGGGCTTCACCACAAGAAGGACTTTGCCTGGCTTCAACTGGTTCAAGGAGGGACTCACTGTTTGCTACAGGTGAAACATTGCTACCAGAGACCCCTGCACCAACTATTGAAGAAACCAACCAGCTGACCACTGCCCAGTGGCCAAAAAGGAGTTTGCACCAGGTGCATTCTGGGAGTTGTAGTCCACACTCCCCAAGGAGCATCTCAGAGCTTCTGGAACCTTGGGGTGAGCTATGGACCTGAAAAGAACCTTAAAAGAACATCTGGAAGAAAATCCAGAAGTTTGGAGAAGTTTGGAGAGCTTTTGAAAAAAAGCTTCATAGAGGGACCGACCCGCCGCGGCAACTGTAGCCGGCTTGCCTCAACCGCAACTCGGCCTGACTTGCAGGTTCGGCCCGGTGAAGAAAATCTCCAAAAAAGAGACTAAGTCCAAACGTAGGAAGTTGACCGGGACCTCCCAGCCAGCATATCCGAGGAGGGCTCGAAGGACGTCGGATCAAGATCCAGGTTTGCCCCGGTTGAAGGATTTTCACCTAAAAAAAATGACTAAGTCCGAAGGTAAAAATCTCCACTGCGGGCTCCAGCGACGAGTATCCGAGGAAGAGTTTCAGGAGGTCGAATTGGACTGGCAGACTCGTCCCGCTGAAGAAAATCTTCAGAAAAACAATTAAGTTCTAAGATAAACTTTTGACCAAGGCCTCCCGCGGGCTGTAGCCGAGCCAGGCTCCATCGAGGTCGGCCTTAGACTTTGTCTTTGTCCCGGTTGAGGTGCGACCAGATGACCAGATTGGAGATTTTTTTTTCTATGTGCTAGAAAACAATAATTCTTTAAAAATTCATATCTCCGGTTCCCCTTATCCGATCTTATTCGTTTTTGTGTCATTTTAAAGATAAAAATATAATCTATTGTCATAAATTGATTTTGGATTTTTAAACTGTTTCATGTGTTTTATTTAATTACTGTTTTGTGATATTTGAATGCTTTACACTCTGCCTTGTAAGTAAAGCCTTGTTGCTCGTTGCCAACCTACCAAGGGTTGAGCTGGGTTTAATTTACTGAGACCTAACTGGACCTAAGTGGAGATTAGTGGCCTATTGCTAAGTGAAGGTACTTACCTGCCCTTACCAATAACCCATTTTCCAAAAATATTCTACGTTCTGCTCCACCACGAACAGCAACTCTGGAGAAGACAACGACAGTGAGTACAGACGCCTAGCACACAAGGGAGGGGGGAGTAAAAAGGGAGTGACACACACACGCACAACACACACCTCACACACACACACCATACACACAACCAGTTGCACTACAAAAACAATTTGACCCTGTGACTCTGCTGAATAATGCAAGGTCAAAAAGCTTTCGCCAAAGTGTTTGTAATAAGATCAACACAGTAGAAATAATAAGTTAGGCAAGACAATAGATATATACATATTTACAGAAAAGGGACACAGCCTGTAGGAGGCTGGCCTGGCTTGTAGTGGATACCAGAGGTACTTACACCTTGTGCCAGGTCCAGTTATCCCTTATTAGTGTAGAAGAGGTGTTTCTAGCAGCTTAGGCTGATAGGAGGTAGCTATAGCAGAGCAGCTTAGGCTGAACTAGGAGACATGCAAAGCTCCTACTATACCACTGGTGTCATATGCACAATATCATAAGAAAACACAATACACAGATATACTAAAAATAAAGGTACTTCATTTATATGACAATATGACAAAAGTATCTCAGATAGTACCCTCAGTATGAGGATGCCAAATATACACAAGATATATGTACACAATACCGAAAATATGCAGTAATAATAAAAGGAAGTAATGCAAGCAGTGTAAAGTTACAATAGATTGCAATACGAGCACATAGGGATATGAGCAACACAAACCGTATACTCCAAAAGTGGAATGCGAACCATGAATGGACCCCAAACCTATGTGAGCTTGTAGAGAGTCGCTGGGACTGTAAGAAAACAGTGAGGGTTAGAAAAATAGCCCACCCCAAGACCCTGTAAGGTAGGTGTAAAGTGCACCTACCTCCCCCAAACAACACAGAAGTCGTGACAGGGGGATTCTGCAAGGAAAACCAACACCAGCAATGCAACAACAGTGGATTTCCGGGACCTGAGTACCTGTAAGACAAGGGGACCAAGTCCAAGAGTCGCGACAGTGTCGAGAGTGGGCAGGTGCCCAGGAAATGCCAGCTGAGGGTGCAAGGAAGCTGCCACTGGATGGAAGAAGCTTGGTGTTTTGCAAGAACGAAGAGGACTAGGAACTTCCCGTTTGGAGGATGGATGTCCCACGTCGTGAAGAAGCTTGCAGAGGTATTCCCACGCAGAAAGACCACAAACAAGCCTTGCTAGCTGCAAGGGTCACAGTTAGGGTTTTTGGAAGCTGCTGTGGCCCAGGAGGGACCAGGATGTCGCCACTTGGATGAGGAGACAGAGGGGGCACCCAGCAAGTAAGTGAGCCCTCACAAAAGCAGGCAGCACCCGCAGAAGTACCGGAAAAGGCACTTAGAAGAGGATTGAACCAGAGTCCACCTGAAGTCACAAAAGGGAGTCCTACAATGCCGGAGGACAACTCAGAAGGATGTGCACTGCAGGTTAGAGTGTCAGGGACCCATGCTTGGCTGTGCACAAAGGAAATCATGGAAGAGTGCACAGGAGCCGGAGCAGCTGCAAATCACTCGGTACCCAGCAATGCAGTCTAGCGTGGGGAGGCAAGGACTTATCTCCACCAAACTTGGACTGAAGAGTCACTGGACTATGGGAGTCACTTGGACAGAGTTGCTGAGTTCCAGGGACCACGCTCGTCATGCTGAGAGGGGACCCAGAGGACCGGTGATGCAGTCTTTTGTTGCTTGCGGTTGCAGGGGGAAGATTCCGTCGAACCACAGGAGATTTCTTCAGAGCTCCTGGTGCAAGAAGGAGGCAGGCTACCCCCAGAGCCTGCACCACCAGGAAACAGGCGAGAAAGCCGGCAGGATGAAGCGATACAAGGTTGCAGTAGTCGTCTTTGCTACTTTGTTGCGGCTTTGCAGGGATCCTGAGCAGTCAGCGGTCGATCCTTTGGCAGAAGGTGAAGAGGGAGATGCAGAGGAACTCTGGTGAGCTCTTGCATTCTGTATCTGAAGAATTCCCCTAAGCAGAGGCCCTAAATAGCCAGAAAAGGAGGTTTGGCTACCTAGTAAGGAGGATAGGCTAGTAAGAACGGTAAGAGCCTATCAGGAGGAGTCTCTGACGTCACCTGATGGCACTGGCCACTCAGAGCAGTCCAGTGTGCCAGCAACACCTCCGAATCCAAGATGGCAGAGGTCTGGGGCACACTGGAGGAGCTCTGGGCACCTCCCCTGGGAGGTGCAGGTCAGGGGAGCGGTCACTCCCCTTTCCTTTGTCCAGTTTCGGGCCAGAGCAGGCCTGGGGGATCCCTAAACTGGTGTAGACTGGCTTATGCTGAGATGGGCAGCATTTGTGCACATCAAAGCATTTCCAGAGGCTGGGGGAGGCTACTCCTCCCCAGCCTTCACACCTATTTCCAAAGGGAGAGGGTGTTACACCCTCTCTCAGAGGAAATCCTTTGTTCTGCTTTCCTGGGCCAGGGCTGCCTGGAACCCAGGAGGGCAGAAACCTATCTGAGGGGTTGTCAGCAGCTGCAGTGGAGACCCCGGGAAGGCAGTTTGGCAGTAGCCGGGTTCTATGCTAGAGACCCGGGGGATCATGGAATTGTCTCCCCAATGCCAGAATGGCATTGGGGTGACAATTCCATGATCTTAGACATGTTACATGTCCAAGTTCGGAGTTACCATTGTGACGCTATACATATGTTGTGACATATGTATAGTGCACGCGTGTAATGGTGTCCCCGCACTCACAAAGTCCAGGGAATTTGCCCTGAACAATGTGGGGGCACCTTGGCCAGTGCCAGGGTTACCACACACTAAATAACTTTGCACCCAACCTTCAGCAGGCGAAGGTTAGACATATAGGTGACTTATAAGTTACTTAAGTGCAGTGGTAAATGGCTGTGAAGTAACGTGGATGTTATTTCACACAGGCTACACTGGCAGGCCTGTGTAAGAATAGTCAGATCTCCCTATGGGTGGCAAAAGAAATGCTGCAGCCCATAGGGATCTCCTGGAACCCCAATACCCTGGGTACCTTGGTACCATATACTAGGGAATTATAAGAGTGTTCTAGTATGCCAATGTGAATTAGTGAAATAGGTCACTAGCCTGTTAGGGACAATTTGGAAAGCAGAGAGAGCAGAACCACAGAGCCTCAGTGAGACAGTTAGTCATCACACAGGGAACACAGACAGGGCACACTTATGAGCACTGGGGCCCTGCCTGGTAGGGTCCCAGTGACACATAGACTAAAACAACATATATACAGTGAAATATTGGGGTAACATGCCAGGCAAGATGGTACTTTCCTACACAACCCCCCCACCCAAACGAAGGACAATAAGACTAGCCATGACCTGATGAGTCTTTATTGTCTAAGTGGAAATATCTGGAGAGTCCATCTGCATTGGAGTGGGTACTCCCAGGTCTATGTTCCACTGTATAGTCGATTCCCTGTAGAGATATGGGCCACCACAACAATTTAGGGTTTTCACCTTTCATTTGTTTTAGCCAAAGTGGAGGTTTGTGGTCTGTCTGAACAATGAAGTGAGTGCCAAACAGGTATGGCCTCAACTTCTTCAGTGCCCAGACCATAGCAAAGGCCTCCTTCTGTATGGCAGACCAACGCTTTTCTCTAGGGGTCAACCTCCTGCTGATAAAAGCAACAGGTTGATCCTGGCCCTCAGAATTGAGTTGTGAGAAGACTGCCCCTACCCCTAATTCAGATGCATCAGTTTGAACAATGAATTTCTTGGAGTAACATGGGCTTTTTAGGACAGGTGCAGTGCACATGGCCTGTTTGAGCTTCTCAAAAGCTTTCTGACAGCTAGCTGTCCACAATACCTTTTTAGGCATCTTCTTGCTAGTGAGATAATTAAGTGGGGCTGCAATGGAGCCATAGTTTTTAATGAATCTCCTGTAATACCCAGTGAGGCCTAGAAGGCTCTCACCTGGGTCTGAGTTGTAGGGGGAACCCAATCCATGATTGTCTGGATTTTCCCCTGAAGTGGTGCAATCTGTTCTCCACCTACCAGGTGCCCCAGATAAACCACTTTCCCCTGCCCTATCTGGCACTTTGAAGCCTTGATAGTGAGGCCTGCCTTTTGCAGGGCCTCCAAAACTTTCCACAGGTGGACCAGGGCCTCCAAAACTTTCCACAGGTGGACCAGGTGATCATCCAGGTGGAGCTAAAGACAGCTATATCATCCAGATATGCTGCACTTAAAGCCTCCAACCCTTGCAGGACTGTATTCACCAACCTCTGAAAAGTAGCAGGTGCATTTTTCAAACCAAAGGGTATTACTGTGAATCGGAAGTGCCCTCCAATAGTCGAAAATGCAGTTTTTGTTTTAGCATCCTCTGCTAATTTGATCTGTCAATGCCCTGCAGTCAAATCAAAGGTGCTTAGATACTTGGCAGATGCCAGTGTATCTATGAGCTCATCTGCCCTGGGTATAGGGTGAGCATCAGTTTTTGTTACCTGGTTGAGACCTCTGTAATCTACACAAAACCGCATCTCCCTTTTTCCATTTTTTGAGTGAGGCTTTGGTACAAGCACCACAGGAGAGGCCCATGGGCTTTCAGAATGTTCAACCATGCCTAAGTCAAGCATTTTCTGAACTTCTTGCTTTATGCAGTCCGTGACATGGTCAGGCTGCCTATAGATTTTACTCTTGACAGGCATGCTGTCTCCAGTATCAATTGTGTGTTCACACCAAGATGTGGTGCCTGGCACAGTTGAAAAGAGTTCAGAAAACTGACCTAAGAGATTTATGCAGTTGTCTTTCTGTTCAGCAGTAAGACAGTCTGCCAAAACTACACCTTTCACTAGAGCATCCTCTTCTGTGGAAGAGAAGAGATCAGGGAGAGAGTCACTCTCTTCTTCCTGTCCCTCATCTGTTGCCATGAGCAGGGTGAGATCAGCCCTGTCATAGTAGGGTTTTAAGCAGTTGACATGGAGCACCCTAAGGGGACTCCTGGCAGTGCCCAGGTCAACCAAGTAGGTGACCTCGTCCTTTTTTTCAACCATTAGATGGGGTCCACTCCATTTGTCCTGGAGTGCTCTTGGGGCCACAGGCTCCAATACCCACACCTCCTGTCCTGGTTGGTACTGAATCAGAACAGCCTTTTGGTCATGGCATTGCTTTTGGAGCTCTTGGCTGGCCTGAAGGTTTTTTACTGGCCTTTTTCATGTACTCCGCCATTCTGGATCTTAGGCCAAGTACACTATATCTTGCTTAGGAGCTTTCAAAGGTTGTTCCCAACCCTCCTTCACAAGTGTTAGAGGACCTCTTACAGGGTGCCCAAATAGGAGTTCAAAGGGGCTGAAGCCCACTCCTTTCTGGGGTACCTCCCTGTAAGCAAAAAGGAGGCAAGGTAACAGGACATCCCATCTCCTCCTGAGTTTTTCAGGGAGTCCCATTATCATTTCTTTGAGAGTTTTATTAAACCTCTCTACCAGTCCATTTGTTTGTGGATGATAAGGTGTGGTGAATTTGTATGTTACACCACATTCCTTCCATATAGCCTTCAAGTATGCAGACATAAAGTTGCTACCCCTGTCTGATAAAACCTCTTTTGGAAAACCCACCCTGGAAAAGATTCCCAGGAGGGCTTTTGCCACTACAGGTGCTGTAGTGGTCCTTAGAGGAATAGCTTCAGGATATCTTGTGGCATGGTCCACTACCACCAAGATAAACCTATTGCCTGAAGCAGTAGGAGGGTCAAGGGGGCCAACTATGTCAACCCCTACCCTTTCAAAGGGAACCCCAACCACAGGTAGTGGAATAAGGGGAGCCTTTGGAGTGCCACCAGTCTTGCCACTGGCTTGGCAGGTCACGCAAGACTTACACAAATCTTTTGTGTCCTCTGACATCCTAGGCCAGTGAAACAGGGGGACAAGCCTTTCCCATATTTTGATCTGGCCCAAATGCCCAGCCAAGGGAATGTCATGTGCCAGAGTTAGGAGGAACTCTCTGTACTCCAGGGGAATGACCAATCTCCTGGCTGCTCCAGGTTTTGGATCCCTTGCCTCTGTGTACAAGAGGTTGTCCTCCCAGTAAACTCTATGTGAGTCACTGACATCCCCATTTTGCTGCTTGAGAGCTTGCTGTATGAGACCCTCTAATGTGGGACAGGATTGCTGTGCCACACTCAGCTCTTCCCTGACAGGCCCCCCTCCACCCAAAAGCTCAGCAGTGTCTGCTGCCAGCTCCTCTGGTGAAGGTTCTGCACAGGGAGGAAATTCTTCTTCCTCAGAAGTTGAATCATCTGTAGAGGGAGGGGTAGTGGGTAGGGATTTCCCCTTGCTACCCCTAGCTTTAGGGAGCACTTGGTCCATTGTTCCAGGATCCATCTCACCCTGTCCTTTTTGCTTTTTGGCCTGAGCCCTTGTCAAAGCAAAAATATGCCCAGGAATGCCCAGCATTGCGGTATGAGCCTCCAACTCCACTTCTGCCAAAGCTGATGTCTCTAAATCATTTCCTAGTAGACAGTCTACAGGTAAATCTGAAGCAACCACAACTTTCTTTGGACCAGTAACCCCCCCACCCCAGTTGAGATTCACAACAGCCATGGGGTGGCTAAGAGTGTTGTTATGAGCGTATGTCACTTGGTACTGATGACCAAGTAGGTTTTGTTCAGGGTGAACCAGTTTCTCTATCACCATGATAATACTGGCAACTGTGTCCCTGTAGGCCTGAACCTCAACACCATTGATTAGGGGAAGTTGCTTGTACTTATCCATATTAAGGGGACAAGCTATCAAGGTGGCCAAATCAATGGCACCTTCAGAGACTAGCACAGCCTCTGTGGTCTCCCTAACAAGACCAACCCCAACTAAATTACCAAAAGTGAGCTCAGCTACTCCCTTGGATTGGCTATTAGTAGGTTTGCTCCCACCACCACTGCTCTGACTAGGGGCACTAGAGGTTGCAGTAGGGGTTGTGGTAATGGGAGGTTTGGTGTTTTTCTTTGGACAATTGGCATCAGTCGTCAATGGCCTTTTACTTTACATAAATAACACCAAGGCTTTTTTACTTGATTAGAAGAGGATTTGGACCCACCACCCCCACCAGAGTGTTTTTGTGGGCCTGATGAAGACTCATTTTCAGATTTGTCCCCACCCTTGTCAGAAGACTTTCCATCCTTCTTCTTGCCATCTTTGTCACCCCCTGTATGAACTTTTCTGTTCACTCTTGTTCTGACCCATTTGTCTGCCTTCTTTCCCAATTCTTGGGGAGAGGTCAGATCTGAGTCCACTAGATATTGGTGTAATAAGTCAGACACACAGTTATTCAGAATATGCCCTCTCAGAATAAGATTATACAGGCTTTCATAGTCAGAAACTTTACTGCCATGTACCCACCCCTCCAAGGCCTTCACTGAACAGTCAACAAAGTCTATCCAGTCTTGTGAGGACTCTTTTCTGGTGTCTCTGAACTTAATCCTGTATTGTTCAGTGGTTAAGCCAAATCCATCCAAGAGTGCATCCTTCAAAACTGCAAAATTATTGGCATCACTTTCTCTAACAGTAAGGAGCCTATCCCTACCCTTTCCATTGAAAGATAGCCATAGGATAGCAGCCCACTGCCTTTGAGGGACCCCCTGTACCATTCAGGCCCTCTCAAGTGCAGCAAACCACTTGTTAATGTCATCCCCCTCCTTGAAGGGGGAACTATCTTGTGCAGTTTCCTGGAATCATGCTCTCTCACAGGATTTCTATCAGGAATACTGCTGCTGCCACCATGGGGTCCAAACCCCAACCTCTGTCTCTCCTTCTCCAGATCTAGGGATTCCCTGTCTAGAGCCAGCTGTTGCTGTTTAAGCTTCAGTCTGGTCCCTTCCTCTCTCAACTTTTTGAGTTCCCTTTCTAACATGTTGTCTTCAGGGTGGGTGGGTTGGGAATGCTTGGATACTGAGGATAAGTTGGAATTAACAGAGGGAGACCTGTTCCTAAAAGCTTGCACTCTAACAACCTGGCCTTCAGGAACAAAAGCATTTCTTCTATGATGAGAGCTTCTATTACTACCAGCATTGCTATGAGGTCTGCTAAGGGGCATATTTGGAAGAGAACCCTCTACACCTCCCCCAAGGGGTTCCCCTGAGTCAGAGTGTGAGCTATCTACCATCTTCTCAATTGAAGTGCCAGCTAGGGACTTATCATTCTCAATGAGCAAATTAAATAGAAATTCTCTAGAGGGGTTCTCCCCTATCACTAAACCTCTATCAATGCCGAGACTCCTTAGGCTCTTAAAGTTAAGATTGTCATATGTTGGATTTACCATTTTAAGAGAAGTTCCTACATCAGACATGATAGAAGAAGGTTTAGAGACAGTGAGTAGAGAGAAAATGTTTCAGGACTTTTTAAAGAACAAAAAAAAACTTTTTGAAACTTTTTGAAACTTTTAGAAGTTTAGAAGTACTTTTCAGCACTTAGCAGAAAGTGTAAGAGAAGAAAAGCAAAACTTTTTGGTTAGGTGTACATACACTGAACTTGTTTTGTATATTATCCTCTTATGAAAAGTACAAAATGACAAAGTGGTGAGTAGTTACAAGTACTTATCCCACCGCTGCCACCAATGTAGGAGGCTGGCCTGGCTTGTAGTGGGTACCAGAGGTACTTATACCTTGTGCCAGGTCCAGTTATCCCTTATTAGTGTAGGAGAGGTGTTTCTAGCAGCTTAGGCTGATAGAAGGTAGCTATAGCAGAGCAGCTTAGGCTGAACTAGGAGACATGCAAAACTCCTACTATACCACTGGTGTCATATGCACAATATCATAAGAAAACACAATACACAGATATACTAAATATTTTTATGACAATATGCCAAAAGTATCTCAGTGAGTGCCCTCAGTATGAGGATAACAAATATACACAAGATATATGTACACAATACCAAAAATATGCAGTAATAGCAAAAGGAAGTAATGCAAGCAGTGTAAAGTTACAATAGATTGCAATAGGAGCACATAGGGATAGGGGCAACACAAACCATATACTTCAAAAGTGGAATGCGAACCACGAATGGACCCCAAACCTATGTGAGCTTGTAGAGGGTTGCTGGGACTGTAAGAAAACAGTGAGGGTTAGAAAAATAGCCCACCCCAAGACCCTGTAAGGTGGGTGTAAAGTGCAACTACAACCCCCAAAGAATACAGAAGTCGTGACAGGGGGATTCTGCAAGGAAAACCAACACCAGCAATGCAACAACAGTGGATTTCCAGACATGAGTACCTGTAAGATAAGGGGACCAAGTCCAAGAGTGGGCAGGAGCCCAGGAAATGCCAGCTGAGGGTGCAAGGAAGCTGCCACTGGATGGAAGAAGCATGGTGTTTTGCAAGAACGAAGAGGACTAGCAACTTCCCCTTTCGGGGATGGATGTTCCACGTTATGAAGAAGCTTGCAGAGGTGTTCCCACGCAGAAAGACCACACACAAGCCTTGTTGCCTGCAAGGGACGCGGTTAGGGTTCTTGGATGCTGCTGTCGCCCAGGAGGGACCAGGATGTCGTCACTTGGATGAGGAGACAGAGGGGGAGCCGAGCAAGTCAGTCAGCCCTCACAGAAGCAGGCAGCACCCGCAGAAGTACCAGAACAGGCACTTAGAAGAGGAGTGAATCGGAGTCCACCTGAAGTCACAAAAGGGAGTCCTATGACGCCGAAGGACAACTCAGTAGGTTGTGCACTGCAGGTTAGAGTGTTGGGGACCCAGGCTTGGCTGTGCACAAAGGAAATCCTGGAAGAGTGCACAGGAGCCGGAGCAGTTGCAAATCACTCGGTATCCAGCAATGCAGTATAGCGTGGGGAGGCAAGGACTTACCTCCACCAAACTTGGACTGAAGAGTCACTGGACTGTGGGAGTCACTTGGACAGAGTTGCTGAGTTCCAGGGACCACGCTCGTCGTGATGAGAGGGGACTCAGAGGACCAGTGATGCAGTCTTTTGTTGCCTGCGGTTGCAGGGGGAAGATTCCGTCGACCCACAGGAGATTTCTTCAGAGCTCCTGGTGCAAGAAGGAGGCAGGCTTCCCCCAGAGCATGCACCACCAGGCAACAGGCGAGAAAGCCGGCAGGATGAAGCGATACAAGGTTGCAGTAGTCGTCTTTGCTACTTTGTTGCGGTTTTGCAGGCGTCCTGAGCAGTCAGCGGTCGATCCTTTGGCAGAAGGTGAAGAGGGAGATGCAGAGGAACTCTGGTGAGCTCTTGCATTCTGTATCTGAAGAATTCCCCTAAGCCGAGGCCCTAAATAGCCAGAAAAGGAGGTTTGGCTACCTAGGAAGGAGGATAGGCTAGTAAGAAAGGTAAGAGCCTATCAGGAGAAGTCTCTGACGTCACCTGATGGCACTGGCCACTCAGAGCAGTCCAGTGTGCCAGCAACACCTCTGAATCCAAGATGGCAGAGGTCTGGGGCACACTGGAGGAGCTCTGGGCACCTCCCCTGGGAGGTGCAGGTCAGGGGAGTGGTCACTCCCCTTTTCTTTGTCCAGTTTCGCGCCAGAGCAGGGCTGGGGGATCCCTAAACCGGTGTAGACTGGCTTATGCTGAGATGGGCAGCATTTGTGCCCATCAAAGCATTTCCAGAGACTGGGGGAGGCTACTCCTCCCCAGCCTTCACACCTATTTCCAAAGGGAGAGGGTGTTAAACCCTCTCTCTGAGGAAATCCTTTGTTCTGCTTTCCTGGGCCAGGGCTGCCTGGACCCCAGGAGGGCAGAAACCTGTCTGGGGGGTTGGCAGCAGCAGCAGCTGCAGTGGAGACCCCGGGAAGGCAGTTTGGCAGTACCCGGGTTCTGTTCTAGAGACCCGGGGGATCATGGAATTGTCTCCCCAATGCCAGAATGGCATTGGGGTGACAATTCCATGATCTTAGACATGTTACATGGCCATGTTCGGATTTACCATTGTGACGCTATACATAAATAGTGACCTCTGTATAGTGCACGCGTGAAATGGTGTCCCCGCACTCACAAAGTCCGGGGAATTTGCCCTGAACAATGTGTGGGCACCTTGGCTAGTGCCAGGGTGCCCACACACTAAGCAACTTTGCACCCAACCTTCAGCAGGTGAAGGTTAGACATATAGGTGACTTATAACTTACTTAAGTGCAGTGGTAAATGGCTGTGAAATATCGTGGACGTTATTTCACTCAGGCTGCTCTGGCAGGCCTGTGTAAGAATAGTCAGATCTACCTATGGGTGGCAAAAGAAATGCTGCAGCCCATAGGCATCTCCTGGAACCCCAATCCCCTGGGTACCTCAGTACCATATACTAGGGAATTATAAGGGTGTTCCAGTATGCCAATGTGAATTGGTGAAATTGGTCACTAGCCTGTTAGAGACAATTTGGAAAGCAGAGAGAGCATAACCACGGAGGTTCTGGTTAGCAGAGCCTCAGTGAGACAGTTAGTCATCACACAGGGAACACATACAGGGCACACATATGAGCACTGGGGCCCTGCCTGGCAGGGTCCCAGTGACACATAGACTAAAACAACATATATACAGTGAAATATGGGGGTAACATGCCAGACAAGATGGTACTTTCCTACACAACCCAGTCCTCAATTTGCGTGGGCCACATGGCCAGAGACCAAAGTCCAAGGCCACACTTGTCACCTGCTTCAACACGGAGAGAACACTGCAGGGGGATTAGTTGGTAAATAGGCAGACACCTCAGGGGGATGGGGGGTGCACCTCAGCTGGGAGATGAAAGACCACTGTTCTGAGGGGGCAACATACCCTGTGCTTGACCATGGGGAGTGCAAGGCCACAGTCTCTCATGTGGGTGTCCTACTCACTGGTTCTGGATTGGGCAACATGCCCTGTGCTTGATCCTGGGGAGTGATGGGCCACAGTCTCTCAAGTGGGTGTCTCACCCACTGGTTCTGGATGGGGCAACATGCCCTGTGCTTGATCCTGGGGAGTTATGGGTCACAGTCTCTCAGGTGGGTGTCTTACCCACTGGTTCTGGAGGCAGCAGGCTGCACAGCAGCCCATGGAGACAGGATTACATAGCGTTGGCCGGTGGTGAAGGATGCACAGTGGTGGTGCTGCTGGTGGGGGAGGCTCCTGCACATCCCCTGCACCCTTGGATGGATGCACAGTGGTGGCGCTGCTGGTGGGGGGAGGCTCCTCTATATCCCCTTCACCCTCAGACAAATGCACTGTGGTGGTGCTGCTGGTGGCTCCTGCACATCCCCTGCACCCTAGGACGGATGCACTGTGGTGCTGCTGCTGGTTAGGGGAGGCTCCTGCACATCCCCTGCACCCTCAGACGGATGTGCAACCATGGTTGGTGGTGGGGGATCCATCACAGTTCCTGGTCCAGGCTCCTTGCCCTTCCTGCCTGCTGGTGCAGGCTTCTTGCTCTTCCTGCCTGCTGGTGCAGACTCCTTGCTCTTCCTGCCTGCTGGGACAGGCTCCTTATTCTTCCTGCCTGCTGGTGCAGACTCCTTGCTCTTCCTGCCTACAGGTGCAGGCTCCTTGTCCTTCTTGCCAGCTGGGGCAGTCTCCCTCCCCTTTAGTCTGACTGGTACAGGCTCCTTCCCCTTCAGTATATGTGGTCTGGATACTTTACCACCACGAGGGGGTGCGGATAGGTCTGGGCCCATGGATTGTGTGGCTGAGGTGCTTGGCTGGCATTGTGATACCCTGCCCATACATGCAGGACAAGGGGGAGGGGTAGGGAAGAGGTCAATGGTGGATTGGAACAGTTTTTAGGGACATTGGGGCGGAAAGAGGGAGAAGATATGGGAGTGGAGGATGAGGGAGTGGTTGTTGGAGGTGTCCGCTGCTTTTTGGGTGCAGGTGCATGGGCTGTGTACTGTTGTGAGGTGGATGGCTGTTGGTTGTCTGAGTGTTTGCGTTTGTGTACTTTAGGAGGGGGGACAGACACAGTGGGAGAGGACACAGGGGACGTGTGCATGGCTGTTGTGCAGGTGTCTGACACTGAGGTGTGTGTTCTGCTTGGCGTGCTGATGATGCTGGTAGTGGATGATGATGTAGTGCATGCAGGTGTGAGTGTAGATGTGACTGGGAGAGAGGTGGTGGAGGGGGGGACGGGGAGACAGTGGAAATAGTGGATGTTGTTGTGTCTGCAACTGGATGGTGTTTGTGTGAGTGCCTGTGGGATGAAGTGTGGTGCTTGTGTTTGCCTGTGACACTTCTGGGTGTTGTCTTGTGTGCATGCTTGTCTGTATGTGTGCCTGGGATAGGTTGGGGTTGAGGGGAATGGGACTGGGCAGTGGAAGTTGGAGGGGAGATGTTAAAAACAGAGAAAATGGCTGACATCAGAGAGGAGGCCAGAGCCTGAATCAATCTCTGCTGGGCTTCCAATCCAGTGTGAATGCCCTCCAGGAATGTATTAGATTGTTGCATCTGGGCTGCAAGCCCCTGGATGACATTCACAATAGTTGAATGCCCTATAGAGATTGATCTCAGGAGATCAATAGCCTCCTCACTCAGGGCAGCAGGGCTAACTGGGACAGGGCCTGAGGTGCCTGGGCAAATGAGATGCCCACCCTCCCAGGTGAGCGGCCACGGGGACCTCAATGATGGGCTGCTGGGAGGGCGGTGCAGGTATGGGGGTGGCAGCTGTACCTGTAGCTGGGGTGTTCACAGAAGTGTCCGCCACCACAAGGGAGCTTCCATCGGAGGAGGTATGTGTGTCTGAACTGTCCCCTCCAGTCCCTGCCGTGGTGCTCCCCTCGCTCTCCGTTCCACTGGTGCCCTCACTGTTGGTGGACTCTGCCTCCTGGATCCTGTGGAATGCAGCTACCTCCGTCGCCAGTGCCTCTCCTCCTACGCCAGTTGATGCTAATGCACATAAGGACAGGATAACAAAACAAAAAAGCGGGGAAGAGACAAAGGATACACTGGGTCAATGGCTGCACCAACACCACAGTTGGTGTACACAGCACCCTCACACACAGGGAACAGGCCTGCGCAATATGCATTGCACTAACAGAGAAATAGCTTGCTACCAAGGCATGGGGAGGGGCACACAACGCCAAATGCAGCACACCTGGGACCCACGCAGCCCTGACCAGTAGTGGATGCCTACGAGCTAGGTTGCAGGATTATACCTTCAGAACCCTAGCCACCAGGGGACCTATGCTGCAATGTTAGGCCTGGCCTAGGGGCACCCACTGACACACATACCCCACCTGGATACCCCCCTACCATGCGTTATTTGTAATGATAGGCATTGTACTCTCCCCCTTGTGGCTGCTGTGATGCCCTCAAGCGCCCATCTAGCTCTGGATAGACCACCGCCAGTATAAGCGCGATCAGGGGGATCAGGGTTCGATGGGTGGGTACCATCCTCGTTTGGAGGCCATCCCCAGCTGGGCCTCTGCCGTCTTCCATTCCCAGCGTCTCAAGTCCTCCAACCGTTTGCAACAGTGGTTGCTCCGCCTGCCATGGACCCCCAGGGTCCACTCCTCCTTGGCGATGGCACACCATATACCCTTCTTTTGATGGGTGCTAACCTGCAGAGGCAATACACACAGGAAAATAGAATTAAACAAACAGTCCTGCCTGTTACACATATGGCCCACCATACCCTTTCCCATCACCACATGGCTCAGCGCAAAACTTGTATGCCGCCAAGAGGACACCCACCTACCCCCCTTACACGTGGCCTTCACACACACAACTCCATGCATTCATGCCACATGCATCATGCTCACAGTGTACTCACCTGTTGGTCTGGAGGCCCATACAGCAGTCCGTACTGGGGTAGGACCCCATCCACCAGTCTCTCCAACTCCTCCGAAGTGAAGGCTGGGGCCCTGTCCCCGGTCACACGGGCCATGGTAGGTTCTAGACACAGGTCACGGCAGCACATACAGTGTAGGTCCTCTCCTATGGAAGGTCAGGTAGCAAGTGAGGAATCAGAAAGAAAATGAGGGTCATGTCCGTTGCGGTGTATACCGTCACCGCTGGCGTAGATCACCATTGGCCACTGTACCCCATAGCGGCCAATGTTAGCTTACGAGGAGTTGCACGGCCGTTCCCGACCGCCTCCCGCAACAGCGCACAACATCAGCGGAATTACCTCACTTCCACCTGTCCCTCCACACAGGACAGGTGGACGCCATTTTGGTGGGGGGCAGGCCCTGGAATAGTGGTGCGTCACAGGAGATATTAGCACACACTGAACAAATCACAATGACCCATTACATGTTTACAGGATGCAAAGTACTGTTGTAGCTCCATTGTTCAGTTTGTGACCGGATCCTCACTTTTTTGTCCCTTAGATTCCTACCGCTGCAGATGAATAGGAGATGGAGATATACCCCGTGTACAGACCCATGGTGGACTTTGCAACACCGGAGGACAGGCACATTATCCTCACATATAGACTTGCCGTGGCCACAATCACAGAGCTGTGTGCCAAGTTGGAGCCTGACCTGACATCTGCGATTCGTCACACCACTGGGATCCCCCCTCTTGTGCAAGTGCTATCTGTACTCAATTTCCTGGCAACTGGTTCTTTCCAAGTGACAGTGGGCCTGGCAGCAGGAATGTCATAGCCAATGTTCTCAATAGTGCTGACAATAGTGTTGTCTGCCCTGATAAAACACATGTGCAGCTACATTGTTTTCCCCCAGGTTGAGGATTTGGCCACAGTGAAGGCTGAGTTTTATGCAATGGGACATATCCCCAACGTAATTGGGGCGTTTGATGGAACACATATTGCATTTGTCCCCCCCACCGGCAGAATGAACAGGTGGTCAGGACTCGCAATAGTTTCCACTCCATGAATGTTCAGATGGTGTGTTTGGTGGACCAGTACATCTCCCACGTCAATGCTAAGTATCCAGGGTCGGTGCATGATGCCTTTTTCTAAGGAATAGCAGCATCCCAAATGTGATGGCCCAGCTGCAGAGGCACAGGGTGTGGCTAATAGGTGATCCCTGGTTTCCACCCAGTATATGTAGGTGAATGGGTATGGTGTTGGCCATATTAGATAGTGTGTGGCTAAATGTTGTTCCTCAATATTTGGAGGTGACTCTGGTTACCCAAACCTATCATGGCTGCTGACTCCTGTAAAAAAATGCCAGGACAAGAGCAGAAGAACATTATAATGAGGCACATGGGTGAACCAGAAGGATCATTGAAAGGACCTTTGTTCTCCTCAAGGCCAGGTTCCAGTGCCTCCATCTATCAGGTGGATCCCTGTACTACTCACCAAAGAAGGTCTGCCAGGTAGTGGTGGCATGCTGCATGTTGCATAACCTGGCCCTCAGACGCCATGTCCCATTCCTGCAGGAGGAGGAGGCTGGAGATGCCCTTAACACAGTAGTAGACCCTGTGGACAGTGAGGATGAGGAGGCAGAGGATGAGAAAGAGGGCAACAGAACATGTGTGATCGACAATACTTTCAATGACACGCAGGTAGGACCTTGTTACTTCACATTTCAATTACTTTTGTTTTAATTTATATGGCAATGACATGCTGATATTTTCAACTTCTAGGCCCACTTACTGTTCCCTCTGGCAATTCATTTAGCAGATGTTGGTGACCTGACTTATACTCCTGATGTGATCACTACAGCCAGCTACAGGTCATTAGTCTATGCTCATTTTCTATATAGTTGATTTGCAATGTTTGTACCTGTTACAGTGAACACATATTTGATATACTTGACATACCCCAAAATGTTTTTTTTTTCAAAGTGTTATTATTGAAATGCTAATTTATGGAGGGCAAGTGCAATGGGATGCGGTGATGATGGAGGAATGTCCAGGGTATTGTTCCAGTATGGTTGTTGCACAAGTGCATTGTCCAAGGGGACATAGGAAGGGGAGCAAGGGCGGTTCAAGGTGGACAGGGTGACTAAGTGGGACACAAGGGTGACAATCAGGAGAGTCTTATTTCCTGGCGGGGTCTTGCAAGTGTCTCTGGCTTTTGTCTGGATCACAGGGAATGATTGCGGGCTGGTCCACCTTCTGCAGGGGGAGGGGTGCTGGTGGCCTGTGAACCATGTGGCGGGGCCTCCTGGCCACTAGCAGCAGTAGAGGTGGAAGGCTGTTCAGATGTCTGGCTAGTGACAGGGGCCCACTGGTGTGAGGCTGCCTCCCTCATAATGTTGCCCATGTCTGCCAGCACCCCTGCAATGGAGATCAGGGTGTTGTTAATGGCCTGCAAGTCCTCCCTGATCCCTTGGTACTGTCCCTCCTGCAGCTGCCTGTTCTCCTTCACATAGTCCAGAATCTGGCCCATTGTGTCCTGGGAATGTTGATAGGCTCCCGGGATCTCTGCGAGTGCCTCCTGGAGAGTCAGATCCCTGGGCCTGTCCTCCCCCTGGTGCACATCAGTCCTCCCAGTGTCCCTGTTGGCTTGTGCCTCTGTCCCCTGAATGGTGTGCCCACTGGCACTGACCCCCAGGTCCCTGTTTTTCTTGGAGACAAGGTGTGCCCTTGCATCCCTGTAGAGGTGGACACACTGCTGATTGACGTGTCCTGCGTACAGAAGTATGGGTACGCTGGGTGGGTGCTGTTGTGGTGTTTCCTGATGGGGTGGCTCTGTGGTGGTGTGTGACTGAGTAACCAGCTGTCCAGTGGTACCTGATGGGCCAGGTAGGTCATACAGATCCTGGATACCAGAGTTGCTGTCATCACTGTGGGCCTCTTCAGTTGGGGGACTGGATAGTGCTGGCACCTCCTCTCTGCTGACTTTGGCTGGGGTACCTGTAGGGATGTAAATGATGTGTTATGGTTTTTGTGTCTGACATATTGTAAATCCGTGGCTTCCCCTCTTAGGTTGGATTTGCCCTGCCAGCTTTCACTTGTGTATGTTAGTGTATGATGGGATAGTTAATTCTCTATAGTGTGCATGCTTTAGTGATGAGTGACCATGCAGGGCTGTGCATGGTGTCCATGCATTGGTACAGCATGCAGGGCTTTGCATTGGGGTGAGTGAGATGTGATGGTGGGGTGTGTGGGAAGTAGTGAGTGATGGGATGCAGGTAGGGGGGTTTTAGTAGCAGAGATTTGACTTACCAGAGTCCAGACCTCCTGCGACTCCGGCCAGACCATCAGAATGAGGTGTTGCCAAGATTTGCTCCTCCCATGCTGTGAGTTGTGGGGGTGGAGGTGGGAATCCACCGCCAGTCCTCTGGATCGCGAGCTGGTGTCTTGCTGCAATGGAACGTACCTTCCCCCGTAGGTCGTTCCACCTCTTCCTGATGTCATCCCTAGTTCTTGAGTGCTGTCCCTCAGCATTGACCCTGTCCACAATTCTCTGCCATAGCTCCATCTTCCTAGCTATAGATATCTGCTGCACCTGTGCTCCAAATAGCTGTGACTCTACCCTGACAATTTCGTCTACCATGACCCTTAGCTCCGCCTCTGTGAAACTGGGATGTCTTTGTGGTGCCATGGGTGTTATGTGAGGTGTGTTGGTGAGGGTGTGTTGAAGTAAGCCTCAGCAAGGCCTACTAGTGCAAGGGGTTCACCTTTCTCTGCACAAAGTCCTCAGACCATGTAGGAAGAAGTTGGCACAGAAATTGATATAAAAGACAAAGCTTATTAACCTCATGAGGTGGTACTACAGTTCAAACAGCACCCTTCGGTAATGTCTGAAGTAGCACACTGAACTGAGAGAGCATGGTCCTTTTATACCCGCGCAGGGGCTAAAAGGAGGTGGTACAAGTATAGAAGCAAGACTTGCATACATGTAAGGTCATGTGGAAATGCACAGTCGACAGGTAGGAGGAGGTAACAGTTTTCAAGCACTAACAGCTGCAGACCATATTGAGCATGTGCGAAAGTGGGAGATGCTAAATATAACTGAAAGCTAGGACAGAGCACATGGTGAGCACATGGCAGCATGTGGCAGAGAAAATGGCTGCCATGAATACAAAATGGATTCTGCGAAATGTTCACAATAGTTACTAAATACAAGATGTCTTCTGCTAATGCTTAATCTAATCGCTGCTAAACTACAACGGACGACCCTTTCAGCATTAGCTGAAGACATTCGTCTTTCGGGGATAATCTAAATATTCATCTTGTATATTTATGCTCATCATTTCAGCTATTTCCTTATCTAACATATGTTGTGCTTTCATTTCTGTAATATTTCTTTTGATAGGCATACAAGCAGTAATACACATGGAGCAGAACATTGGACCACACTGAATACAGATACAGCATGTGAAAAATATTGCAATCATTACACACAGGATAGTCAGTAGTTTCCAGCCCCAGGCGGAAACAAGAGCCCAAAACCATCCAGAAAAAGTCCAAGTACCAGTCTCTGTGTGGATTTCTGCAGCAATTTTATGCAATTTAGATATTGCATCATATACTGAAGGTGAGTGATCGGGAATAAAATCACAGCAACTACTACCGATGATGCGACATGCACCACCTCGGTCAGCTAATATCACATCTAGTACCATACGATTTTGGAGCGCTACAATCCTCGCAATTTGGAGCTCCTCAGTAATATTCCCAAGTGCCAGAGCTGCCTGATTGGTAACAGCTTCCACAACCCTAGTCAATCGTCTCACTTTCCTACTGTTTAACGCAGCACCCACAAAGGGGAAGAACCCTAAATTAAAATCAACATATTGTTGCAGTCTAGTATCCGTTTGGTCTACTTCATTTGTACTTATTGTCCTTTTATATCTATTTTTAACGATGTCATTGAACAGTTTAAAATCTCGGTGATATGATGCAGGGGCCAAAAACACAGGGGGTAATAGAAAAGATACATAACACACACCTGTTATTCGCCCAGTGCTACGTATACATAAATCTGCTTTATTTTTTGTAACAGAAATCACAAATTGTTCTTTCTTGTCAGAGTCTCTTATATTTGTGAAGACATATGGTATTGAAATATTGTCCAGTTGATACTCTTCCCATTCCCATTTAGTTCCTTTGGCTTGGGGATACCCATCTTTGTCTTGGTAGTATATTTTATTAAGGCGAAAAAGAAGTCCGCCCTCTGTACGTTTTCCAGATGCAAACAAAAGCGTGTACCAAGCTTGACAAGAACCATTGTGTGAAAAAGGAAGAGGAATGAAAGGTGTTCCTCCTTTCTTTTGATGTGCAGATATCATTACACACACCCAACAGTTAGTAGTATTTGTAGCATTATGAGTATGATGCAACATCTGAATGAAAGTATTATTGAAGTATGATTGACGGTGCTTCTTCTCCTGATAGGGAAGCGTAAAGTAATAGTGATCCTCTGGTACTGGAGTAGTGGCAACAAAAAACTCACGAGCAGGAGCCTTCTTTTCAACAAACCAAGTGATTGTTGCTGTAACCACCAAAACAACAACAAACCCCATAGTACTAATGATCAGTTTGTTATTCATTTTAGCAACAGTGATAATCGACCCTTTTAGAAATTAATTAAAAACAATCGTTGGCGCTCTTATCCCTGGGCAGCCGCTGATTTCTTCACCACGGGCCAAGACGGGTGTCACTACTCTAATGCATGGCTGATACCCCCCCCCCTTACCACATTGGCTCTCTGTTTCACTAACCCAGGGCGGTAGCTCAACCAGTTTTTTTTTTTTTAATTCAGATTCTTTCCTCGGTCTCAAATTATATCGCGACACTCCAGAAGTCGTATGGTCCGGGAAGACCTCTGCAGATTCGTCAGGTGATATAGCACGGCCTTTCTCCGTAGTCCAAATCTCTCGATGATCGGTCAGCACAGCAGGTTCCACCAAGGTAGGTAGCACTCTCTTGCAGTTAGTACTATGGACCCAATTCTTTCGGTTCGTCACTCGAACTGCTCTCCTTGTCGCAAGAAGCACCTGTTCTGGGCCTCGCCACCTTGGTTCCAAGCAGCTTGATCTTTTAAAGGACTTAATCATCACCTGGTCACCAGGTCGGAGTTCATGGCCTTCACCTGTAGATCTGTCAGGAAGTGCTTCTCGAACCTGTTGATGAATAGAAAGCAAATTGTCGGTTAACTGTGCCAAATAATCATTCATCAGGACACAAGGTACATCATATACAGAATTTGGCTTAGGAACTCCCCAAATATTCATTGGCCTCCCGAAAACCACTTCATATGGGCTGAGGCCGAGTCAGGAGTGTGGCACTGACCTAATAGACAATAATGCCAACGGTAATGCATCCGGCCAAGTTAAGGATGTGGAAGCCTGTCATTCGCTAACTTCAGCTTCAAAGTAGCATTATACCTTTCCACCAACCCTGCTGATTGTGGGTGGAAAACCGCATGGAACTTCTGTTTGATCCCTAATCCTTTCAGGACATACTTAATAACTTCCCCAACAAAATGAGGTCTGTTATCATTCCATAAAAGTCTGCAAACACCAGACCTAGGGAAAAATTATTTCAAAAGCACCTTCGCTGTGGTAATGGCAGTATTATCCTTTGTGGGGTACGCCTCTATCCATTTACTGAAGGCACATACCACCACCAAGACATACTTTAAATTGTTGCAGCGTTCAAGCTGAATATAATCCAGTTGTAGAACTTCAAAAGGTGCAGTTGGTGTAGCAAACCCTCCCGCAGGAGTATGTGTCCCTTTTCCAGGATTGTATTGTAAACAGATCAAACAAGACTGTACTACTCTCTTAGCTGTACTGGAAATTTCTGGATGCTCCCAAACTTGCGTAAACAACTTTGTTATTGTTGAAGCTCCAACATGTGCCAGCCCACATGCAATCTGAACCATAGGTTGTACAAAAGCTATAGGCAATTTCCATTTATCCATCTGCTTATTCCGCCAACAGCCCTCATCATCCAATTCTCCATTTTCAGACCATTGCTCACGTTCTTTCACAGAAACAGATTTCTGTATATCTAATAAGTCTTGTCTAGCATTATGCCAACGTTCTGCTTGTGACTTCACTACATACGTAGAAGTAATACTTCGCTGCATCGCAGTCTCACATGCTACGCGGTCCGCAAGAGCATTACCTTGCCCTATCTTATCGGTCACTTTCTTGTGTGCACTACATTTCACAATAGCTAGTTTCTTTGGATATGTCAATGCAGTCAAGAGGTTATGCACTAATTCTCCGTGCATTATCTGCATCCCGTGGGATGTGAGAAAGCCTCTCTCCTTCCAAAGCAAACCAAAATCATGAGCCACTCCAAAAGCATAGCGGCTGTCTGTATAAATGTTCACACATAAGTCAGTACTAAGCTCACATGCTTGTGTCAAAGCTATTAGTTCAGCTGCTTGAGCTGACTTCTGTGGTATACGAGCTGTCTCCACTACCGTGTGTATTGTGGTGATTGCATATGCAGCTGAGGTCGTACCGTCTGGCAACTTCAAACAAGACCCATCAACCCACAATTCCCCATCTACATCTGGAAGGGGCGTATCTTGTAAATCAATACAACCCTTTTTTCTGTTCTTCGATAAGGAATATACAATCATGTGTTTCTTGTGACTGAGGCTGAGTCACCGGATATGGCAACAAAGTGGCTGGATTTAGTGTTGCACATCTCTTCAGTGTAATGTGAGGAGCCAGCAATGTCAACTCATATCCTGTTATGCGAGCGCTAATTAAATGTTGTGTCTTTGTTTGATTTAAAAGAGCATCAACCGCATGGGGTACTAACACCAACAGCTTATGTGACAAAACTATCCCTTCACTCTGACGTATTGACACAGCAGTTGGGTCAACTGAACGAAAACACCCAGGCAACGCTCGAGCGACAGGGTCAAGTACTGCTGAAAAATATGCCCGGGGACGCTGCTTATCGTCATGTGTCTGTACTAAAACTGACAATGCACATCCATCTTTCTCATGTACGTAAAGTGCGAAAGGCTTCATGTAATCTGGAGTACCTAACACTGGTGCTGAACAAAGGGCTTGTCGCAGCTGCCGGAAAGCAGTCTCAAATTCATTTGTCCATGGGAGGGGCATTGGAGTATCTTTAGTCAAAAGTTCTGGCAAAGGTTTGACAATGTGTGAAACCCCTAAAATCCATTGCCTACAAAAAGAAGTAAGACCAAGGAATGCACGAACATCTTTCTGAGTAGAGGGTACTGGTGTGTCTAAAATTGCTTGAATACGATCTGATGTAAGTGCACGGCCCTCCTTAGACAAAAGGTGACCTAAATAGGTTACCTTTGGTCTACAATATTGCAATTTCTTTCGTGACACTTTATGATGGTGTGAAGCAAGAAAAGAAAGTAAGGACAAAGTGCACTTTTCACATTGCTCAGGGGTATCAGCCGCCAACAAAATATAATCGAAATATTGTATGAGAGCCACACCTTCGGGCAAAACAAAAGAATCAAGTTGTTGTTTTAACGCTTGACTATAAATACTCGGACTCTCAGTATAGCCTTTAGGAACTCTGCAAAATCTACATGATCGTTTATTCAAAGTAAAACCAAACAAATATCGGCTGTCAGGATGAATAGGGATCGAAAAGAAAGCATTCTTCAAGTCTATCACAGAGAACGTAGTTGCTGTCGGGGGAACCAAAGTAAGAAGTGTTGTGATGTCAGATACCACAGGATATTGTGGTATCACAATCTTATTGACTTCTCGTAAATCAATAATGAATCGGTAAATCCTAGTATCAGTATCCTTTTTCAGAATAGGAAGAATCGGACTGTTACAAACATTATACAGAACTTCCTCAACAACTCTTCTTCGCCCTCCTGTGAAATTTTGTATTGAGGCAAACGTGGCAATACAGCTCCCTCCTTGACACTAATATGTACCGGTGGAATAATCATTTGTCCCACATCAGTATCTGAAGTAGCCCACAAAGTACTAGGGAGTGAAGCTAATGCAATATCCTCTTTAACAAGACAAACTCTTTCCATCACAGGATGATTATCATTTAAAATAACACACACCCCTTCAGGAGAGCATCGTATTGTAGCCCTGAAATACTTGAGCATATCAAGACCCACAATATTGTCTGGTGCATTTGGAGAAAGCAAAAATGGACATGGAGCAATAGATTTATCAACATGGAATGCAAGTGGTTGTGACAATGGGCTAGGGGAAGGTGTCCGAAACCTGTCGATGTAATGGTTAAGCCAGACAGGGGAGCCCTTGGAATCAATTGTTTAGACAAGGCGCTACAAGTAGCTCATGTATCAACCAGAAACTGATCAGTAGAACCCAAAACTTGTGCTGTAACATAGGGATCCCTCTGATCTACTGGAACTTCAACTGATTCCTTACCCCATCCTAGGCAATCCTATGCATAAGCAGAGTGTTGGAAATCAGGCTGCACATGGTTAGACATCTGGTATTGGTTCCGTCTATCAAAAGTGTTAAACCCATCCTGCCCTCGTACATTAGCATCAACCCTAGCATGATCATTCGTGCTTCTTCTAGGTCCTGACTATCCTGAGCGATTTCTCATTTGTCCCCGACCACATGAACACTGCTGAACACGTAGTGCTGGACAATCGGCAGCCCAATGCCCAAATTCCTTCAATACGCAAACTGATCAACAAACAAATTCGAACGAGTGTAAGAAGAACCATAAGATCCACGTCCACCTCTATCACTTCCTCTTAAAGGCGGACCATAAGCTTGAGCCAACATAACCTTCGTCTTTAATTCTTTAATCTTTTTGTCCTCGCTACCTTTTGCTTCTAATTCCTGACGTTCATAATACTGAGCCATAGTCAAAAGACAAACCGGATAGAGGTAGTCCATGAACTTTCACTAGCTTTTAGACGACTAGCTATTCCTGGTAACAGATTTGCGACATATTTATCGACAAACAAATGTCTGCCCGTATCATCTGACAATAACTGGCCGCTAAAATCATGAAATGCTTCTTCAAAGCGTGTAAAGAAATCAGAGACCGATTCATCTGCCTTTTGCTTACAAGACGCTAAAACAGTCCAATCTATCTTTTTAGGGGGAATAATCGTTTTTAACTTAACTAATATGGCTGCAGGAAGATCTAGAATCAACTGATATGGCTTTTTCGCAGGTTCCCTATCCCCGTCCATCTGTTCTAATTATTTCCATGCCGCCCCAAAAACTGCACGATCATCAATTTTACGAACAGTTCTATACATATCTAGCGGTAATATCAATCCGAAAAATAAATCAATGTCAGCCAAAGTCATAGTACAAGAACTAATTGCTCCCTCAACTTCCTCATAAAAGGCGGCTGGATTTTTCCGCGGGTCAGGTAATGCTGTTTTAAGTGCCATTACATCTGCCCTATTCCAAGGAGTATACACCCAATTATAAATAAAATAACCCTTAGCATCAACAGAAGTTTTATCATCACTTGTACCCAATCCTTTAGGAGGAACATACAAAGGCGCGGCCTCCCGCATAGGTTTCACGTGAACTATCATAGTCTTATCTGTTCCGAAGATGGAAGCTTGCACCCCACCGGTCTGAGATGTCCGTGCAACTACGTCCATAGCCCTTTTCTCCTCTTGCAAGCGGACTGCCGTAACACATAATTTCACCAAACGCCTGATTGCATCAGCCACCTGGGAGAAAACAAAAAAACCATCACGCATTTGCTTATGATCAGCTGCTACATCATCGGGCTCTAACTCATCAGAATATTTCCGATATAGTTCAATAACTTCTGAGCCAAATGCCTCAGTAAAATATAGCTGTTCCTTTTCCGTCCTCCCTTTCATGTTGTCTAAAAGTTCAGAAGCAGAGACAAGGCTACGAATTGTTTTACGAGCAATAGATCTGGGCTCAGACGCACGGTCAGCAGGCAACATAGAGCGACTGTCTCGCATCTTCTGTTGCTCCGAACTGGAGACCTTAGCTAACTCATGAGGGGCAGAAGGGACGACATACGGAGGTGGAGGGCGATCTAGTAACAAAAAATCATCATGTGGTTTATTAAGGATAGGATAGAGAGGTTGCCTAACGGTATATTGGCCAGTTACCTGTAATTTACGTTCTTTCTCTTCTAGCTCCTTTAAGTCATTTATTTCTTTCTTTCTCATTTCCAATGCTTTCACATATACATTCTTCCACTGCTCTTTCTCAAGCAAGGCTTGCTCACGCTTCAGTCGTCCACGCACTTCTTTCTCCCACATTCGTACACAGTCAAACGTATCTTGCCTAGACTTTCACTTACACATACATTGTTCCACATACTCAATCTTTCGCAAATCAAATGACCCATGCATAGGCCAATGTAACTCAGGATCCGCACAAGTGTATTTATTCCATAATGTGCTGTACATTATAGAAGAAAGACCATGTTTAACGTACATATCTCTATTGGGCGTCCCCTCTGGGGGTGCCGGTTGTGATTCTTCCAGTCTCAAATTGGTACCATTACAAAAGCAACACATCCTACGAAGTGCACTAAAAACAGGCATGCCAAAAAATTGTGCAGAATATGCAATATTATAATCAAAGTAGCACTTACAGTGCCGTTCAAATCAAAATTAAATTGGAGAAAATTCTCCTCATTTCCTGCCTATATAAATTGCAATTTATATATCAATTCAAAGCACACAAATTGACTAGTCACCCAAAACACGAGAGCCACAGTAAGTAGTGCTAAACTATATTACCAAACAGAGGCATCAAAACCCACAGCAAGTGCCGTAAAACGGCTCTTACCAATCACAGGGTGTTCAGGTTCCAACTGCCAAGTTCTAAAATCGACCAAATGGTTACTGCATGACGAATGAACAAAATGGATCTCAGTCGAGGACCGGCGCCACCTGGATGGTCAAATCAGAAAGAAGGGAAAAACGCCGTGGTTGCCAAGACTCGGGTCTCCTCAGGCATTGATCGTCAGCAGCGAGATCCCAATCCTTCGTCGTGACCAATCCATTGGGCATCCGAGTCGCCGATGAGTCCCTGTTCGGGCGCCAATTTGTTGAAGTAAGCCTCAGCAAGGCCTACTAGTGCAAGGGGTTCACCTTTCTCTGCACAAAGTCCTCAGACCATGTAGGAAGAAGTTGGCACAGAAACTGAAATAAAAGACAAAGTTTATTAACCTCATGAGGTGGTACTACAGTTCAAACAGCACCCTTCGGTAACGTCTGAAATAGCACACTGAACTGAGAGAGCATGGTCCTTTTATACCCACGCAGGGGCTAAAAGAAGGTGGTACAATTATAGAAGCAAGACTTGCATACATGTAAGGTCATGTGGAAATGCACAGTCGACAGGTAGGAGGATCTAACAGTTTTCAAGGACTAACAGCTGCAGACCTTACTGAGCATGTGTGAAAGTGGGAGATGCTAAATATAACTTGTCACTAGGCAGATTTTCAAGAGTAGTTAACAGAAAGGTAGGACAGAGCACATGGTGAGCACATGGCAGCATGTGGCAGAGAAAATGGCTGCCATGATTACAAAATGGATTCCGCGAAATGTTCACAATAGTTACTAAATACAAGATGTCTTCTGCTAATGCTTAATCTAATCGCTGCTAAACTACAACAAGTGTGTTGGGTAATGTGTTGGGGTGTGTGATGTGAAGTGAGTGAGTGGTGTATAGGTGTGAGTAGTGTGTGGCTCTAGTTGTGTCAGTGGTCTTGGTGTCTCTCTGCTGGCAATGATTTGTTTTCGTAAATGGTTGTGGGTAATGTGGGGGTGTGTTTTATAATGGTGTGGGTGTGTGGGTGTGGTGTGTGTATGAGTGTCAGGTGTGTGTTGTTTGAATTGTCCAATGTGGTGTTGTTTTGTCTGTGGGTGTCCATTGTGAGTGCAGCAGTATGTACCGCCAATGGTTTACCACCGTTGAATGTCCACCGTGGTGATTTGTGGATCATAATGTGGTGTGCTTAGTTCTGTTGGCGTAACGGTGTGGGTTTTGGGACCTCCAGTTTATCACTGACCTTTGGTCTGCCGGATTTGTGTATGTGGCTGAATACTGACAGATTGGTGTGTGTGTGTGTGTCATAATATGGTGAACGGATATCCACCGCGGCGGTGGTAAGTTGGCGGCCGTCAGCGTAGCGGTAAGTGGGAGTTACCGCCAATGTCATAATGAGGGCCATAGTTGTCACAGGAAAGCCAGTAACGCAGCTGAAATGAGAAACTAATAGGCTCTGTAGCTTGGCAGCATTCCGAGAATGGAAAGTACTGTACTCCCACCCTCCACAAACAAGCCAAGAAGCCACGCAGTGGTCCAATGAAACAAATGTCACTTCAGCTCTCCCACACCCCTCTGTCAAGATGCGATTGTCAACCACATCCTTCGACTGATACACAATACGGAAAAGTCAAGCAATAAGTCTCCTTATCATTCATCCGAATCCATGGAGGAATGCCCTTCCTTTCTTTTCTTCAGCATGAAGTTGAAGCGAGAGGGAACAATGAATCAGTGCAAGTAAGATGAGTAAGGGAGCAATGCTACTAGTAGAAAAGAAATACGTACCTGCACTGACTTTGGCCTGCGTTCCTCTCTTTACTTTGATCTGGAGTGACTGGCAGCCTGCTGTACCTGATGTCCGCACACCTGCAGAGCCTGTGCCCTTGTATGTGTTTCCATTTAGCTCCTGCACCCACCAGAAACACAAGTAGACAATTAGAACGTTAGTTAGAAAGATGTTGTAGGAAAGTACCATCTTCCTTGGCATGTTACCCCCATTTTTCACATGTATGTCAGTATGTTTTGACCTGTCTCACTGGGATCCTGCTGGTCAGGACCCCAGTGCTCATAATTTATGGCCTAATGTGAATGCCTGTGTAGTGCCTAACTGTGTCACTGAGGCTCTGCTAACCAGAACCTCAGTGCATATGCTATGAAGACCTTGCAGTTCCCAGAGAGCGACTGTACCCCTGTGTACTGCGTCTTATTCACCTCCTGAGGCCTCTGTGCACTCTTTTCAAAATTCCTTCATGCACAGCCTGGCCCAGGTCCCCAGAACCCGATCCTGCGATGCACAACTTGCTGAGTTGTTCTCCGGCCGTGTGGGACCTTCTTTTGTTGTGCTGCATTAACAGCATTTTGCACCTCTTTTGAACCCAGATCCTGCGACTCCTGGGGGTGCTGGCTGGTATCCTGAGGGCTCTCTAAAGTGCTGAGAGCCCCCTCTTCCTCCTCACAGAGTGTTGAGGCCCCAAGGTGCCTCCTGGGTCCATCCAGTGCTATTTTGACTCAAAACACACTTTTGTCACAGCCAAGGCTTGTTGGCGCCTTCGAACACGAAATCTCGTCTGCAACGATCATCATACTGTGTGATATCTTTTGCATCATGCAAGAACCCCCTGGCTTCTTCCTAGGATGCCTTTCCTCAGTCTTCGCCTAACCGTGGACTCTTTTTTTGCACCCTCTTCTGGGTTGGCAGGGGCTCCTGTCCTTCCTGGAACTTCTTTCAACTTCTGAACTTGGTCCCCTTCCTTTGCATGTCTTCAGGTCCAATAATCCAGAAGTTGTTCTTTGCGGACTTTATTGGCTGCTGCAAAATCCTCAAAACAAGGTGTAGTATTTCCCAAGGAAACTTGCAGTACTTTACTCTTGCTTTTCCGGCCTCTGGGATGGGGTAATTTACTTACCTTTACTGTATTCTTACTCTCCCAGAGATTCTGCACACACTACACATGTCTAAGGGGGGAATTTGTGATTCGCATTCCACTTTTTTAGTATATGGTTTGTGTTGCCCCAGACCTATTTTTTCCCATTGCATTCTACAGGATTTCCTACTGTTTGCATTGTTCTATGACTATATACTTGTCTAATTTTGGTGTCTAGTGTATATATTGTATATATTACTTACCTCAAGAAGGAGTATTGTCTCTATGGTATTTTTGGCACTGTTTCACCCACATAAATACCTTTCTTTTTGGTAACACTGAGTATTGTCTTTATTTGTGTATAAGTACTGTGTAACTATAAGTGGTATTGCAGGAGCTTTGCATGTCTCCTAGTTCAGCCTAATCCGCTAGAACACTACTACATTTCACTAATAAGGGATAACTGGAACTGGTATAAGGTGTAAGTACCCAAGGTACTGTAGGAGGTTGGCCTGGCTTGTAGTGGGTACCAAGGGGTACTTACACTCTGTGCCAGGTTCAGTTATCCCTTATTAGTGTAGAAGAAGTGTTTCTAGCACCTTAGGCTGATAGAAGGTAGCTATAGCAGAGCAGCTTAGGCTGAACTAGGAGACATGCAAAGCTCCTACTATATCACTGGTGTCATATGCACAATATCATAAGAAAACACAATACACAGTTATACTAAAAATAAAGGTACTTTATTTGTATGACAATATGCCAAAAGTATCTCAGTGAGTACCCTCAGTATGAGGATGCCAAATATAGACAAGATATATGTACACAATACCAAAAATATGCAGTAATAGCAAAAGGAAGTAATGCAAGCAATGTAAAGTTACAGTAGATTGCAATAGGAGCACATAGGTATAGGGGCAACACAAACCATATACTCCAAAAGTGGAATGCGAACCACGAATGGACCCCAAACCTATGTGAGCTTGTAGAGGGTCACTGGGACTGTAAGAAAACAGTGAAGGTTAGAAAAATAGCCTACCCCAAGACCCTGAAAAGTAGGTGTAAAGTGCACCTATAACCCCCAGGGAGCACAGAAGTCGTGATAGGGGGTTTCTGCAAGGAAGACCAACACCAGCAAAGCAACAACAGTGGATTTCCGGACCTGAGTACCTGTGAAACAAGGGGACCAAGTCCAAGAGTCGCGACAATGTCGAGAGTGGGCAGATGCCCAGGAAATTCCAGCTGAGGGTGCATAGTAGCTGCCACCTGATGGAAGAGGCTTTGGTTTCTGCAAGAACGAAGAGGACTAGGAACTTCCCCTTTGGAGGATGGATGTCCCACGTCGTGAAGAAGCTTGCAGAGATGTCCCCACACAGAAAGACCGCAAATAAGCCTTGCTAGCTACAAGGGTCGCGGTTAGGGTTTTTGGATGCTGCTATGGCCCAGGAGGGACCAGGATGTCGCCACTTGGAAGAGGAGACAGAGGGGGCGCCCAGCAAGTCAGGGAGCCCTCACAGAAGCAGGCACCACCCGCAGAAGTACCGGATCAGGCACTTAGAAGAGGAGTGAACTGGAGTCCACCCGAAGTCAGAAAAGGGAGTCCCACGATGCCGTAGGACAACTCAGAAGGTTGTGCACTGCAGGTTAGAGTGTCGGGGACCCAGGCTTGGATGTGCACGAAGGAAATCCTCGAAGAGTGCACAGGAGCTGGAGCAGCTGCAAATCATGTGGAACCCAGCAATGCAGTCTAGCGTGGGGAGGCAAGGACTTACCTCCACCAAACTTGGACTGAAGAGTCACTGGACTGTGGGAGTCACTTGGACAGAGTTGCTGAGCTCCAGGGACCACACTCGTCGTGCTGAGAGGGGACCCAGAGGACCGGTGATGCAGTCTTTTGTTGCCTGCGGTTGCAGGGGCAAGATTCCGTCGTCCCACAGGAGATTTCTTCAGCGCTCCTGGTGCAGAGAGGAGGCAGGCTACCCCCAGAGCATGCACCACCAGGAAACAGTTGAGAAGGCGGCAGGATAAGCGATACAAGGTTGCAGTAGTCGTCTTTGCTACTTTGTTGCGGTTTTGCAGGCGTCCTGAGCAGTCAGCGGTCGATCCTTTGGTAGAAGGTGAAGAGAGAAGTGCAGAGGAACTCTGGTGAGCTCTTGCATTCGGTATCTGAAGAATTCCCCAAAGCAGAGACCCTCAATAGCCATAAAAGGAGGTTTGGCTACCTAGGAAGGAGGATAGGCTAGTAACACAGGTAAGAGCCTATCACAAGGAGTCTCTGATGTCACCTGCTTGCCCCGGCCACTCAGAGCAGTCCAGTGTGCCAGCACATCTCTGAATCCAAGATGGCAGAGGTGTGGGGCACGCTGGAGGAGCTCTGGGCACCTCCCATGGGAGGTGCAGGCCAGGGGAGTGGTCACTCCCCTTTCTTTTGTCCAGTTTCGCGCCAGAGCAGGGCTGGGGGATCCCTGAACCGGTGTAGACTGGCTTATGCAGAGATGGGCACCATCTGTGCCCATCAAAGCATTTCCAGAGGCTGAGGGAGGCTACTACTCCCCAGCCCTGACACCTTTTTCCAAAGTGAGAGGGTGTAACACCCTTTCTTTGAGGAAGTTCTTTGTTCTGCCTTCCTGGGCCAGGCCTGGCTGGACCCCATGAGGGCAGAAACCTGTCTGAGGGGTTGGCAGCAGCAGCAGCTGCAGTGAAACCCCGGGAAAGGCAGTTTGGCAGTACCCGGGTCTGTGCTAGAGGCTCGGGGATCATGGAATTGTCTCCCCAATGCCAGAATGGCATTGGGGTGACAATTCCATGATCTTAGACTTGTTACATGGCCATGTTTGGAGTTACCATTGTGAAGTTATACATAGGTAGTGACCTATGTATAGTGCACGCGTGAAATGGTGTCCCCGCACGCACAAAGTTTGCCCTGAACGATGTGGGGGCACCTTGGCTAGTGCCAGGGTGCCCACGCACTAAGTAACTTAGCACCCAACCTTCACCAGGTGAAGGTTAGACATATAGGTGACTTATAAGTTACTTAAGTGCAGTGGTAAATAGCTGTGAAATTACGTGGACGTTATTTCACTCAGGCTGCACTGGCAGGCCTGTGTAAGAATTGTCACAGCTCCCTACGGGTGGCAAAGGAAATGCTGCAGCCCATAGGGATCTCGTGGAACCCCAATACCCTGGGTACCTCAGTACCATATACTAGGGGATTATCAGGGTGTTCCAGTATGCCAATGTGAATTGGTGAAATTGGTCACTAGCCTGTTAGTGACAATTTAGAAAGCAGAGGGAGCATAACCACTGAGGTTCTGGTTAGCAGAGCATCAGTGAGACAGTTAGTCATTACACAGGGAACACATACAGGGCACACTTATGATCACTGGGGCCCTGGCTGGCAGGGTCGCAGTGACACATACACTAAAACAACATATATACAGTGAAATATGGGGGTAACATGCCAGACAAGATGGTACTTTCCTACACAACCCCCCCCCAAACGAAGGACAATAAGACTAGCCATGATCTAATGAGTCTTCATTGTCTAAGTGGAAATATCAGGAGAGTCCATCTGCATTGGAGTGGGTACTCTCAGGTCTATGTTCCACTGTATAGTCTATTCCCTGTAGAGATATGGACCACCTCGACAATTTAGGGTTTTCACCTTTCATTTGTTTTAGCCAAAGTAGAGGTTTGTGGTCTGTCTGAACAATGAAGTGAGTGCCAAACAGGTATGGCCTCAACTTCTTCAGTGCCCAGACCACAGCAAAGGCCTCCCACTCTATGGCAGACCAACACTTTTCTCTAGGGGTCAACCGCCTGCTGATAAAAGCAACAGGTTGATCCTGGCCCTCAGAATTGAGTTGTGATGAGAGTGCCCCTACCCCTAATTCAGATGCATCAGTTTGAACAATGAGTTTCTTGGAGTAACATGGGCTTTTTAGAACAGGTGCAGTGCACATGGCCTGTTTCAGCTCCTAAAAAGCTTTCTGACAGGTAGCTGTCCACAATACCTTTTTAGGCATTTTCTTGGAAGTGAGGTCATTAAGTGGGGCAGTAATGGAGCCATAGTTCTTAATGAACCTCCTGTAATACCCAATGAAGCCTAAGAAGGCTCTCACCCGGGTCTGAGTTATAGGGGTAACCCAATCCATGATTGTCTGGATTTTTCCCTGAAGTGGTGCAATCTGTTCTCCACCTACCAGGTGTCCCAGATAAACCACTTTCCCTTGCCCTATCTGGCACTTTGATGCCTTGATAGTGAGGCCTGCCTTCTGCAGGGCCTCCAAAACTTTCCACAGGTGGACCAGGTGATCATCCCAGGTGGAGCTAAAGAGAGCTATATCGTCCAGATATGCTGCACTAAAAGCCTCCATCCCTTGCAGGACTGTATTCACCAACCTCTGAAAAGTGGCAGGTGCATTTTTCAAACCGAAGGGCATTACTGTGAATTGGTAGTGTCCTCCAATAGTCGAAAATGCAGTTTTTGCTTTAGCATCCTCTGATAACTTGTTCTGCCAATACCCTGTAGTCAAATCAAAGGTGCTTAGATACTTGGCAGATGCCAGTGTATCTATGAGCTCATAAGCCCTGGGTAAAGGGTGAGCATCAGTTTTAGTTACCTGGTTGAGACCTCTGTAATCTACACAAAACCTCATCTCTCTTTTCCCATCTTTTAAAGTAAGGCTTTGGTACAAGCACCACAGGAGAGGCCCATGGACTTTCAGAATGTTCAACCACTCCCAGTTCAAGCATTTTCTGAACTTCTTGTTTTATGCAGTCTCTGACATGGTCAGGCTGCCCATAGATCTTACTTTTTACAGGCATGCTGTCTCCAGTATCTATAGTGTGCTCACACCAAGAAGTGGTGCCTGGCACAGTAGAAAAGAGTTCAGAAAACTGACCCAGGAGATTTATGCAGTTGTCTTTCTGCTCAGCAGTAAGACAGTCTGCCAGAACTACACCTTCCACTAGAGCATCTTGTTCTGTGGAAGAAAAGAGATCAGGGAGAGGGTCACTCTCTTCTTCCTGTCCTTCATCTGTTGCCATGAGCAGTGTGAGATCAGCCCTGTCATAGTACGGTTTTAGGCGATTGACATGGAGCACCCTAAGGGGACTCCTGGCAGTGCCCAGGTCAACCAAGCAGGTGACCTCTCTCTTCTTTTCAACAATGAGATGGGGTCCACTCCATTTGTCTTGGAGTGCTCTTGGGGCCAAAGGCTCCAATACCCACACCTTCCGTCCTGGTTGGTACTGAATCAGAACAGCCTTCTGGTCATGCCATTGCTTTTGGAGCTCTTGGCTGGCCTGAAGGTTTTTACTGGCCTTTTTCATGTACTCAGCCATTCTGGATCTTAGGCTGAGTACATAGTCCACTATGTCTTGCTTAGGAGCTTTTAAAGGTTGTTCCCAACCCTCCTTCACAAGTGTTAGGGGACCTCTTACAGGGTGTCCAAATAGGAGTTCAAAGGGGCTAAAGCCTACTCCTTTCTGGGGTACCTCCCTGTAAGCAAAAAGGAGGCAAGGTAACAGGACATCCCATCTCCCCCTGAGGTTTTCAGGGAGTCCCATTATCATTCCTTTGAGAGTTTTATTAAACCTCTCTACCAGTCCATTTGTTTGTGGATGATAAGGTGTGGTGAATTTGTATGTTACACCACATTCCTTCCACATGGCCTTCAAGTATGAGGACATAAAGTTGCTACCCCTGTCTGATACAACCTCTTTTGGGAAACCCACCCTGGAAAAGATTCCCAGGAGGGCTTTTGCCACTGCAGGAGCTATAGTGGTCCTTAGAGGAATAGCTTCAGGATATCTTGTGGCATGGTCCACTACCACCAAGATAAACCTATTGCCTGAAGCAGTAGGATGGTCAAGGGGGCCAACTATGCCAACCCCTACCCTTTCAAAGAGAACCCCAACCACAGGCAGTGGAATAAGGGGAGCCTTTGGGGTGCCACCAGTGTTGTCACTGGCTTGGCAGGTCACGCAGGACTTACAAAAATCCTTTGTGTCCTCTGACATCCTAGGCCAGTGAAACAGGGGGACAAGCCTTTCCCATGTTTTAATCTAACCCAAATGTCCAGCCAAGGGGATGTCGTGTGCCAGAGTTAGGAGGAACTCTCTGTACTCCAGGGGAATGACCAATCTCCTGGCTCCTCCAGGTTTTGGATCCCTTGCCTCTGTGTACAAGAGGTTGTCCTCCCAGTAAACTCTATGTGAGTCACTGACATCCCCATTTTGCTGCTTGAGAGCTTGCTGTATGAGACCCTCTAATGTGGGACAGGATTGCTGTGCCACACTCAGCTCCTCCCTGGCAGGCCCCCCTCCACCCAAAAGCTCAGCAGTGTCTGCTGCCAGCTCCTCTGGTGAAGGTTCTGCACAGGGAGGAAATTCTTCTTCCTCAGAAGTTGAATCATCTGTAGAGGGAGGGGTAGTGGGTAGGGATTTCCCCTTGCTACCCCTAGCTTTAGGGAGCACTTGGTCCATTGTTCCAGGATCCATCTCACCCTGTCCTTTTTGCTTCTTGGCCTGAGCCCTTGTCAAAGCAAAAATATGCCCAGGAATGCCCAGCATTGCGGCATGAGCCTCCAACTCCACTTCTGCCCAAGCTGATGTCTCTAAATCATTTCCTAGTAGACAGTCTACAGGTAAATCTGAAGCAACCACAACTTTCTTTGGACCAGTAACCCCCCCACCCCAGTTGAGATTCACAACAGCCATGGGGTGGCTAAGAGTGTTGTTATGAGCGTATGTCACTTGGTACTGATGACCAAGTAGGTTTTGTTCAGGGTGAACCAGTTTCTCTATCACCATGATAATACTGGCAACTGTGTCCCTGTAGGCCTGAACCTCAACACCATTGATTAGGGGAAGTTGCTTGTACTTATCCATATTAAGGGGACAAGCTATCAAGGTGGCCAAATCAATGGCACCTTCAGAGACTAGCACAGCCTCTGTGGTCTCCCTAACAAGACCAACCCCAACTAAATTACCAAAAGTGAGCTCAGCTACTCCCTTGGATTGGCTATTAGTAGGTTTGCTCCCACCACCACTGCTCTGACTAGGGGCACTAGAGGTTGCAGTAGGGGTTGTGGTAATGGGAGGTTTGGTGTTTTTCTTTGGACAATTGGCATCAGTCGTCAATGGCCTTTTACTTTACATAAATAACACCAAGGCTTTTTTACTTGATTAGAAGAGGATTTGGACCCACCACCCCCACCAGAGTGTTTTTGTGGGCCTGATGAAGACTCATTTTCAGATTTGTCCCCACCCTTGTCAGAAGACTTTCCATCCTTCTTCTTGCCATCTTTGTCACCCCCTGTATGAACTTTTCTGTTCACTCGGTACGGGTGACCAAGTAGGTTTTGTTCAGCGTGAACCAGTTTCTCTATCACCATGATAATACTGGCAACTGTGTCCCTGTAGGCCTGAACCTCAACACCATTGATTAGGGGAAGTTGCTTGTACTTATCCATATTAAGGAGACAAGCAACCAAGGTGGCCAAATCAATGGCACCTTCAGAGACTAGCACAGCCTCTGTGGTCTCCCTAACAAGACCAACCCCAACTAAATTACCAAAAGTGAGCTCAGCTACTCCCTTGGATTGGCTATTAGTAGGTTTGCTCCCACCACCACTGCTCTGACTAGGGGCACAAGAGGTTGCAGTAGGGGTTGTGGTAATGGGAGGTTTGGTGTTTTTCTTTGGACAATTGGCATCAGCCGTCAATGGCCTTTTACTTTACATAAATAACACCAAGGCTTTTTTACTTGATTAGAAGAGGATTTGGACCCACCCCCCCACCAGAGTGTTTTTGTGGGCCTGATGAAGACTCATTTTCAGATTTGTCCCCACCCTTGTCAGAAGACTTACCATCCTTCTTCTTGCCATCTTTGTCACCCCCTGTATGAACTTTTCTGTTCACTCTTGTTCTGACCCATTTGTCTGCCTTCTTTCCCAATTCTTGGGGAGAGGTCAGATCTGAGTCCACTAGATATTGGTGTAATAAGTCAGACACACAGTTATTCAGAATATGCCCTCTCAGAATAAGATTATACAGGCTTTCATAGTCAGAAACTTTACTGCATGTACCCACCCCTCCACGGCCTTCACTGAACAGTCAACAAAGTCTATCCAGTCTTGTGAGGACTCTTTTCTGGTGTCTCTGAACTTAATCCTGTATTGTTCAGTGGTTAAGCCAAATCCATCCAAGAGTGCATCCTTCAAAACTGCAAAATTATTGGCATCACTTTCTCTAACAGTAAGGAGCCTATCCCTACCCTTTCCATTGAAAGATAGCCATAGGATAGCAGCCCACTGCCTTTGAGGGACCCCCTCTACCATACAGGCCCTCTCAAGTGCAGCAAACCACTTGTTAATGTCATCCCCCTCCTTGTAAGGGGGAACTATCCTGTGCAGTTTCCTGGAATCATGCTCTCTCACAGGATTTCTATCAGGAAATACTGCTGCTGCCACCATGGGGTCCAAACCCCAACCTCTGTCTCTCCTTCTCCAGATCTAGGGATTCCCTGTCTAGAGCCAGCTGTTGCTGTTTAAGCTTCAGTCTGGTCTCTTCCTCTCTCAACTTTTTGAGTTCCCTTTCTAACATGTTGTCTTTAGGGTGGGTGGGTTGGGAATGCTTGGATACTGAGGATATGTTGGAATTAACAGAGGGAGACCTGTCCCTAAAAGCTTGCACTCTAACAACCTGGCCTTCAGGAACAAAAGCATTTCTACTATGATGAGAGCTTCTATTACTACCAGCATTGCTATGAGGTCTGCTAAGGGGCAGATTTGGAAGAGAACCCTCTACACCTCCCCCAAGGGGTTCCCCTGAGTCAGAGTGTGAGCTATCTACCATCTTCTCAATTGAAGTGCCAGCTAGGGACTTATCATTCTCAATGAGCAAATTAAATAGAAATTCTCTAGAGGGGTTCTCCCTAAACCTCTATCAATGCCAAGACTCCTTAGGCTCTTAAAGTTAAGATTGTCATATGTTGGATTTACCATTTTAAGAGAAGTTCCTACATCAGACATGATAGAAGAAGGCTTAGAGACAGTGAGGAGAGAGAAAAAGTTTCAGAACTTTTTAAAGAACAAAAAAAAACTTTTAAAAACTTTTTGAAACTTTTAGAAGTTTAGAAGTACTTTTCAGCACTTAGCAGAAAGTGTAAGAGAAGAAAAGCAAAACTTTTTGGTTAGGTGTACATACACTGAACTTGTTTTGTATATTATCCTCTTATGAAAAGTACAAAATGACAAAGTGGTGAGTAGTTACAAGTACTTATCCCACCGCTGCCACCAATGTAGGAGGCTGGCCTGGCTTGTAGTGGGTACCAGAGGTACTTATACCTTGCGCCAGGTCCAGTTATCCCTTATTAGTGTAGAAGAGGTGTTTCTAGCAGCTTAGGCTGATAGAAGGTAGCTATAGCAGAGCAGCTTAGGCTGAACTAGGAGACATGCAATGCTCCTACTATACCACTGGTGTCATATGCACAATATCATAAGAAAACACAATACACAGATATACTAAATATTTTTATGACAATATGCCAAAAGTATCTCAGTGAGTGCCCTCAGTATGAGGATAACAAATATACACAAGATATATGTACACAATACCAAAAATATGCAGTAATAGCAAAAGGAAGTAATGCAAGCAGTGTAAAGTTACAATAGATTGCAGTAGGAGCACATAGGGATAGGGGCAACACAAACCATATACTTCAAAAGTGGAATGCGAACCACGAATGGACCCCAAACCTATGTGAGCTTGTAGAGGGTTGCTGGGACTGTAAGAAAACAGTGAGGGTTGGAAAAATAGCCCACCCCAAGACCCTTTAAGGTGGGTGTAAAGTGCACCTACAACCCCCAAAGAATACAGAAGTCGTGACAGGGGGATTCTGCAAGGAAAACTAACACCAGCAATGCAACAACAGTGGATTTCCGGACATGAGTACCTGTAAGATAAGGGGACCAAGTCCAAGAGTCGCAACAGTGTCGAGAGTGGGCAGGAGCCCAGGAAATGCCAGCTGAGGGTGCAAGGAAGCTGCCACTGGATGGAAGAAGCTTGGTGTTTTGCAAGAACGAAGAGGACTAGCAACTTCCCCTTTGGAGGATGGATGTTCCATATTATGAAGAAGCTTGCAGAGGTGTTCCCACGCAGAAAGACCACACACAAGCCTTGTTACCTGCAAGGGACGCGGTTAGGGTTCTTGGATGCTGCTGTCGCCCAGGAGGGACCAGGATGTCGTCACTTGGATGAGGAGACAGAGGGGGCGCCCAGCAGGTCAGTCAGCCCTCACAGAAGCAGGCAGCACCCACAGAAGTACCAGAACAGGCACTTAGAAGAGGAGTGAACCGGAGTCCACCTGAAGTCACAAAAGGGAGTCCTATGACGCCGAAGGACAACTCAGAAGGTTGTGCACTGCAGGTTAGAGTGTTGGGGACCCAGGCTTGGCTGTGCACAAAGGAAATCCTGGAAGAGTGCACAGGAGCCGGAGCAGTTGCAAATCACTCAGTATCCAGCAATGCAGTATAGCGTGGGGAGGCAAGGACTTACCTCCACCAAACTTGGACTGAAGAGTCACTGGACTGTGGGAGTCACTTGGACAGAGTTGCTGAGTTCCAGGGACCACGCTCGTCGTGATGAGAGGGGACTCAGAGGACCGGTGATGCAGTCTTTTGTTGCCTGCGGTTGCAGGGGGAAGATTCCGTCGACCCACAGGAGATTTCTTCAGAGCTCCTGGTGCAAGAAGGAGGCAGGCTACCCCCAGAGCATGCACCACCAGGCAACAGGGAGAAAGCCGGCAGGATGAAGCGATACAAGGTTGCAGTAGTCGTCTTTGCTACTTTGTTGCGGTTTTGCAGGCGTCCTGAGCAGTCAGCGGTCGATCCTTTGGCAGAAGGTGAAGAGGGAGATGCAGAGGAACTCTGGTGAGCTCTTGCATTCTGTATCTGAAGAATTCCCCTAAGCCGAGGCCCTAAATAGCCAGAAAAGGAGGTTTGGCTACCTAGGAAGGAGGATAGGCTAGTAAGAAAGGTAAGAGCCTATCAGGAGGAGTCTCTGACGTCACCTGATGGCACTGGCCACTCAGAGCAGTCCAGAGTGCCAGCAACACCTTTGAATTCAAGATGGCAGAGGTCTGGGGCACACTGGAGGAGCTCTGGGCACCTCCCCTGGGAGGTGCAGGTCAGGGGAGTGGTCACTCCCCTTTTCTTTGTCCAGTTTCGCGCCAGAGCAGGGCTGGGGGATCCCTAAACCGGTGTAGACTGGCTTATGCTGAGATGGGCAGCATTTGTGCCCATCAAAGCATTTCCAGAGGCTGGGGGAGGCTACTCCTCCCCAGCCTTCACACCTATTTCCAAAGGTAGAGGGTGTTAAACCCTCTCTCTGAGGAAATCCTTTGTTCTGCTTTCCTGGGCCAGGGCTGCCTGGACCCCAGGAGGGCAGAAACCTGCCTGGGGGGTTGGCAGCAGCAGCAGCTGCAGTGGAGACCCCGGGAAGGCAGTTTGGCAGTACCCGGGTTCTGTTCTAGAGACCCGGGGGATCATGGAATTGTCTCCCCAATGCCAGAATGGCATTGGGGTGACAATTCCATGATCTTAGACATGTTACATGGCCATGTTCGGATTTACCATTGTGACGCTATACATAAATAGTGACCTATGTATAGTGCACGCGTGAAATGGTGTCCCCACACTCACAAAGTCCGGGGAATTTGCCCTGAACAATGTGTGGGCACCTTGGCTAGTGCCAGGGTGCCCACACACTAAGTAACTTTGCACCCAACCTTCAGCAGGAGAAGGTTAGACATATAGGTGACTTATAACTTACTTAAGTGCAGTGGTAAATGGCTGTGAAATATCGTGGACGTTATTTCACTCAGGCTGCTCTGGCAGGCCTGTGTAAGAATAGTCAGATCTCCCTATGGGTGGCAAAAGAAATGCTGCAGCCCATAGGCATCTCCTGGAACCCCAATCCCCTGGGTACCTCAGTACCATATACTAGGGAATTATAAGGGTGTTCCAGTATGCCAATGTGAATTTGTGAAATTGGTCACTAGCCTGTTAGTGACACTTTGGAAAGCAGAGAGAGCATAACCACTGAGGTTCTGGTTAGCAGAGCCTCAGTGAGACAGTTAGTCATCACACAGGGAACACATACAGGGCACACATATGAGCACTGGGGCCCTGCCTGGCAGGGTCCCAGTGACACATAGACTAAAACAACAGATATACAGTGAAATATGGGGGTAACATGCCAGACAAGATGGTACTTTCCTACACAACCCAGTCCTCAATTTGCGTGGTCCACATGGCCAGAGACCAAAGTCCAAGGCCACACTTGTCACCTGCTTCAACACGGAGAGAACACTGCAGGGGGATTAGTTGGTAAATAGGCAGACACCTCAGGGGGATGGGGGGTGCACCTCAGCTGGGAGATGAAAGACCACTGTTCTGAGGGGGCAACATACCCTGTGCTTGACCATGGGGAGTGCAAGGCCACAGTCTCTCATGTGGGTGTCCTACTCACTGGTTCTGGATTGGGCAACATGCCCTGTGCTTGATCCTGGGGAGTGATGGGCCACAGTCTCTCAAGTGGGTGTCTCACCCACTGGTTCTGGATGGGGCAACATGCCCTGTGCTTGATCCTGGGGAGTTATGGGTCACAGTCTCTCAGGTGGGTGTCTTACCCACTGGTTCTGGAGGCAGCAGGCTGCACAGCAGCCCATGGAGACAGGATTACATAGCGTCGGCCGGTGGTGAAGGATGCACAGTGGTGGTGCTGCTGGTGGGGGAGGCTCCTGCACATCCCCTGCACCCTTGGATGGATGCACAGTGGTGGCGCTGCTGGTGGGGGGAGGCTCCTCTATATCCCCTTCACCCTCAGACAAATGCACTGTGGTGGTGCTGCTGGTGGGGGGTGGCTCCTGCACATCCCCTGCACCCTAGGACGGATGCACTGTGGTGCTGCTGCTGGTTAGGGGAGGCTCCTGCACATCCCCTGCACCCTCAGACGGATGTGCAACCATGGTTGGTGGTGGGGGCTCCGTCACAGTTCCTGGTCCAGGCTCCTTGCCCTTCCTGCCTGCTGGTGCAGGCTTCTTGCTCTTCCTGCCTGCTGGTGCAGACTCCTTGCTCTTCCTGCCTGCTGGGACAGGCTCCTTATTCTTCCTGCCTGCTGGTGCAGACTCCTTGCTCTTCCTGCCTGCAGGTGCAGGCTCCTTGTCCTTCTTGCCAGCTGGGGCAGTCTCCCTCCCCTTTAGTCTGACTGGTACAGGCTCCTTCCCCTTCAGTATATGTGGTCTGGATACTTTACCACCACGAGGGGGTGCGGATAGGTCTGGGGCCATGGATTGTGTGGCTGAGGTGCTTGGCTGGCATTGTGATACCCTGCCCATACATGCAGGACAAGGGGGAGGGGTAGGGAAGAGGTCAATGGTGGATAGGAACAGTTTTTAGGGACATTGGGGCGGAAAGAGGGAGAAGATATGGGAGTGGAGGATGAGGGAGTGGTTGTTGGAGGTGTCCGCTGCTTTTTGGGTGCAGGTGCATGGGCTGTGTACTGTTGTGAGGTGGATGGCTGTTGGGTGTCTGAGTGTTTGCGTTTGTGTACTTTAGGAGGGGGGACAGACACATTGGGAGAGGACACAGGGGACGTGTGCATGGCTGTTGTGGAGGTGTCTGACACTGAGGTGTGTGTTCTGCTTGGCGTGCTGATGATGCTGGTAGTGGATGATGATGTAGTGCATGCAGGTGTGAGTGTAGATGTGACTGGGAGAGAGGTGGTGGAGGGGGGGACGGGGAGACAGTGGAAATAGTGGATGTTGTTGTGTCTGCAACTGGATGGTGTTTGTGTGAGTGCCTGTGGGATGAAGTGTGGTGCTTGTGTTTGCCTGTGACACTTCTGGGTGTTGTCTTGTGTGCATGCTTGTCTGTATGTGTGCCTGGGATAGGTTGGGGTTGAGGGGAATGGGACTGGGCAGTGGAAGTTGGAGGGGAGATGTTAAAAACAGAGAAAATGGCTGACATCAGAGAGGAGGCCAGAGCCTGAATCAATCTCTGCTGGGCTTCCAATCCAGTGTGAATGCCCTCCAGGAATGTATTAGATTGTTGCATCTGGGCTGCAAGCCCCTGGATGACATTCACAATAGTTGAATGCCCTATAGAGATTGATCTCAGGAGATCAATAGCCTCCTCACTCAGGGCAGCAGGGCTAACTGGGACAGGGCCTGAGGTGCCTGGGCAAATGAGATGCCCACCCTCCCAGGTGAGCGGACATGGGGACCTCAATGATGGGCTGCTGGGAGGGCGGTGCAGGTATGGGGGTGGCAGCTGTACCTGTAGCTGGGGTGTTCACAGAAGTGTCCGCCACCACAAGGGAGCTTCCATCGGAGGAGGTATGTGTGTCTGAACTGTCCCCTCCAGTCCCTGCCGTGGTGCTCCCCTCGCTCTCCGTTCCACTGGTGCCCTCACCGTTGGTGGACTCTGCCTCCTGGGTCCTGTGGGATGCAGCTACCTCCGTCGCCAGTGCCTCTCCTCCTACGCCAGTTGATGCTAATGCACATAAGGACAGGATAACAAAACAAAAAAGGGGGGAAGAGACAAAGGATACACTGGGTCAATGGCTGCACCAACACCACAGTTGGTGTACACAGCACCCTCACACACAGGGAACAGGCCTACGCAATATGCATTGCACTAACAGAGAAATAGCTTGCTACCAAGGCATGGGGAGGGGCACACACCGCCAAATGCAGCACACCTGGGACCCATGCAGCCCTGACCAGTAGTGGATGCCTACGAGCTAGGTTGCAAGATTATACCTTCAGAACCCTAGCCACCAGGGGACCTATGCTGCAATGTTAGGCCTGGCCTAGGGGCACCCACTGACACACATACCCCACCTGGATACCCCCCTACCATGCGTTATTTGTAATGATAGGCATTGTACTCTCCCCCTTGTGGCTGCTGTGATGCCCTCAAGCGCCCATCTAGCTCTGGATAGACCACCGCCAGTATAAGCGCGATCAGGGGGATCAGGGTTCGATGGGTACCCCTTCCTCGTTTGGAGGCCATCCCCAGCTGGGCCTCTGCCGTCTTCCATGCCCAGCGTCTCAAGTCCTCCCACCGTTTGCAACAGTGGTTGCTCCGCCTGCCATGGACCCCCAGGGTCCACACCTCCTTGGCGATGGCACACCATATACCCTTCTTTTGATGGGTGCTAACCTGCAGAGGCAATACACACAGGAAAATAGAATTAAACAAACAGTCCTGCCTGTTACACATATGGCCCACCATACCCTTTCCCATCACCACATGGCTCAGCACAAAACCTGTATGCCGCCAAGAGGACACCCACCTACCCCCCTTACACGTGGCCTTCACACACACAACTCCATGCATTCATGCCACATGCATCGTGCTCACAGTGTACTCACCTGTTGGTCTGGAGGCCCATACAGCAGTCCGTACTGGGGTAGGACCCCATCCACCAGTCTCTCCAACTCCTCCGAAGTGAAGGCTGGGGCCCTGTCCCCGGTCACACGGGCCATGGTAGGTTCTAGACACAGGTCACGGCAGCACATACAGTGTAGGTCCTCTCCTATGGAAGGTCAGGTAGCAAGTGAGGAATCAGAAAGAAAATGAGGGTCATGTCCGTTGCGGTGTATACCGTCACCGCTGGCGTAGATCACCATTGGCCACTGTACCCCATAGGGCCCAATGTTAGCTTACGAGGAGTTGCACGGCCGTTCCCGACCGCCTCCCGCAACGGCGCACAACATCAGCGGAATTACCTCACTTCCACCTGTCCCTCCACACAGGACAGGTGGACGCCATTTTGGTGGGGGGCAGGCCCTGGAATAATGGTGCGTCACAGGAGATATTAGCACACACTGAACAAATCACAATGACCCATTACATGTTTACAGGATGCAAAGTACTGTTGTAGCTCCATTGTTCAGTTTGTGACCGGGTCCTCACTTTTTTGTCCCTTAGATTCCTACCGCTGCGGATGAATAGGAGATGGAGATATACCCCATGTACAGACCCATGGTGGACTTTGCAACACCGGAGGACAGGCACATTATCCTCACATATAGACTTGCCGTGGCCACAATCACAGAGCTGTGTGCCAAGTTGGAGCCTGACCTGACATCTGCGATTCGTCACACCACTGGGATCCCCCCTCTTGTGCAAGTGCTATCTGTACTCAATTTCCTGGCAACTGGTTCTTTCCAAGTGACAGTGGGCCTGGCAGCAGGAATGTCATAGCCAATGTTCTCAATAGTGCTGACAAGAGTGTTGTCTGCCCTGATAAAACACATGTGCAGCTATATTGTTTTCCCCCAGGTTGAGGATTTGGCCACAGTGAAGGCTGAGTTTTATGCAATGGGACATATCCCCAACGTAATTGGGGCATTTGATGGAACACATATTGCATTTGTCCCCCCCACCGGCAGAATGAACAGGTGGTCAGGACTCGTAATAGTTTCCACTCCATGAATGTTCAGATGGTGTGTTTGGTGGACCAGTACATCTCCCACGTCAATGCTAAGTATCCAGGGTCGGTGCATGATGCCTTTTTCTAAGGAATAGCAGCATCCCAAATGTGATGGCCCAGCTGCAGAGGCACAGGGTGTGGCTAATAGGTGATCCCTGGTTTCCACCCAGTATATGTAGGTGAATGGGTATGGTGTTGGCCATATTAGATAGTGTGTGGCTAAATGTTGTTCCTCAATATTTGGAGGTGACTCTGGTTACCCAAACCTATCATGGCTTCTGACTCCTGTAAAAAAATGCCAGGACAAGGGCAGAAGAACATTATAATGAGGCACATGGGTGAACCAGAAGGATCATTGAAAGGACCTTTGTTCTCCTCAAGGCCAGGTTCCAGTGCCTCCATCTAACAGGTGGATCCCTGTACTACTCACCAAAGAAGGTCTGCCAGGTAGTGGTGGCATGCTGCATGTTGCATAACCTGGCCCTCAGACGCCATGTCCCATTCCTGCAGGAGGAGGAGGCTGGAGATGCCCTTAACACAGTAGTAGACCCTGTGGACAGTCAGGATGAGGAGGCAGAGGATGAGAAAGAGGGCAACAGAACATGTGTGATCGACAATACTTTCAATGACACGCAGGTAGGACCTTGTTACTTCACATTTCAATTACTTTTGTTTTAATTTATATGGCAATGACATGCTGATATTTTCAACTTCTAGGCCCACTTACTGTTCCCTCTGGCAATTCATTTTGCAGATGTTGGTGACCTGACTTATACTCCTGATGTGATCACTACAGCCAGCTACAGGTCATTAGTCTATGCTCATTTTCTATATAGTTGATTTGCAATGTTTGTACCTGTTACAGTGAACACATATTTGATATACTTGACATACCCCAAAATGTTTTTTTTTTCAAAGTGTTATTATTGAAATGCTAATTTATGGAGGGCAAGTGCAATGGGATGGGGTGATGATGGAGGAAGGTCCAGGGTATTGTTCCAGTCTGGTTGTAGCACAAGTGCATTGTCCAAGGGGACATAGGAAGGGGAGCAAGGGCGGTTCAAGATGGACAGGGTGACTAAGTGGGACACAAGGGTGACAATCAGGAGAGTCTTATTTCCTGGCGGGGTCTTGCAAGTGTCTCTGGCTTTTGTCTGGATCACAGGGAATGATTGTGGGCTGGTCCACCTTCTGCAGGGGGAGGGGTGCTGGTGGCCTGTGAACCATGTGGCGGGCCTCCTGGCCACTAGCAGCAGTGGAGGTGGAAGGCTGTTCAGATGTCTGGCTAGTGGCAGGGGCCCACTGGTGTGAGGCTGCCTCCCTCATAATGTTGCCTATGTCTGCCAGCACCCCTGCAATGGAGATCAGGGTGTTGTTAATGGACTGCAAGTCCTCCCTGATCCCTTGGTACTGTCCCTCCTGCAGCTGCCTGTTCTCCTTCACATTGTCCAGAATCTGGCCCATTGTGTCCTGGGAATGTTGATAGGCTCCCGGGATCTCTGCAAGTGCCTCATGGAGAGTCAGATCCCTGGGCCTGTCCTCCCCCTGGTGCACATCAGTCCTCCCAGTGTCCCTGTTGGCTTGTGCCTCTGTCCCCTGAATGGTGTGCCCACTGGCACTGACCCCCAGGTCCCTGTTTTTCTTGGAGACAAGGTGTGCCCTTGCATCCCTGTAGAGGTGGACACACTGCTGATTGACGTGTCCTGCGTACAGAAGTATGGGTTCGCTGGGTGGGTGCTGTTGTGGAGTTTCCTGATGGGGTGGCTCTGTGGTGGTGTGTGACTGAGTAACCAGCTGTCCAGTGGTACCTGATGGGCCAGGTAGGTCATACAGATCCTGGATACCAGAGTTGCTGTCATCACTGTGGGCCTCTTCAGTTGGGGGACTGGATAGTGCTGGCACCTCCTCTCTGCTGACTTTGGCTGGGGTACCTGTGGGGATGTAAATGATGTGTTATGGTTTTTGTGTCTGACATATTGTAAATCCGTGGCTTCCCCTCTTAGGTTGGATTTGCCCTGCCAGCTTTCACTTGTGAATGTTAGTATATGATGGGATCGTTAATTCTCTATAGTGTGCATGCTTTAGTGATGAGTGACCATGCAGGGCTGTGCATGGTGTCCATGCATTGGTACAGCATGCAGGGCTTTGCATTGGGGTGAGTGAGATGTGATGGTGGGGTGTGTGGGAAGTAGTGAGTGATGGGATGCAGGTAGGGGGGTTTTAGTAGTAGAGATTTGACTTACCAGAGTCCAGACCTCCTGCGACTCCGGCCAGACCATCAGAATGAGGTGTTGCCAAGACTTGCTCCTCCCATGCTGTGAGTTGTGGGGGTGGAGGTGGGAATCCACCGCCAGTCCTCTGGATCGCGAGCTGGTGTCTTGCTGCAATGGAATGTACCTTCCCCCGTAGGTCGTTCCACCTCTTCCTGATGTCATCCCTAGTTCTTGAGTGCTGTCCCTCGGCATTGACCCTGTCCACAATTCTCTGCCATAGCTCCATCTTCCTAGCTATAGATATCTGCTGCACCTGTGCTCCAAATAGCTGTGACTCTACCCTGACAATTTCGTCTACCATGACCCTTAGCTCCACCTCTGTGAAACTGGGATGTCTTTGTGGTGCCATGGGTGTTATGTGAGGTGTGTTGGTGAGGGTGTGTTAAAGTAAGCCTCAGCAAGGCCTACTAGTGCAACGGGTTCACCTTTCTCTGCACAAAGTCCTCAGACCATGTAGGAAGAAGTTGGCACAGAAACTGAAATAAAAGACAAAGCTTATTAACCTCATGAGGTGGTACTACAGTTCAAACAGCACCCTTCGATAATGTCTGAAGTAGCACACTGAACTGAGGGAGCATGGTCCTTTTATACCTACGCAGGGGCTAAAAGGAGGTGGTACAATTATAGAAGCAAGACTTGCATACATGTAAGGTCATGTGGAAATGCACAGTCAACAGGTAGGAGGAGCTAACAGTTTTCAAGCACTAACAGCTGCAGACCATATTGAGCATGTGCGAAAGTGGGAGATGCTAAATATAACTGAAAGGTAGGACAGAGCACATGGTGAGCACATGGCAGCATGTGGCAGAGAAAATGGCTGCCTTGAATACAAAATGGATTCCGCGAAATGTTCACAATAGTTACTAAATACAAGATGTCTTCTGCTAATGCTTAATCTAATCGCTGCTAAACTACAACAGACGACCCTTTCAGCATTAGCTGAAGACATTCGTCTTTCTAAGATAATCTAAATATTCATCTTGTATATTTATGCTCATAATTTCAGCTATTTCCTTATCTAACATATGTTGTGCTTTCATTTCTGTAATATTTCTTTTGGTAGGCATACAAGCAGTAATACACATGGAGCAGAACATTGAACCACACTGAATACAGATACAGCATGTGAAAAATATTGCAATCATTACACACGGGATAGTCAGTAGTTTCCAGCCCCAGGTGGAAACAAGAGCCCAAAACCATCCAGAAAAAGTCCAAGTACCAGTCTCTGTGTGGATTTCTGCAGCAATTTTATGCAATTTAGATATTGCATCATATACTGAAGGTGAGTGATCGGGAATAAAAACACAGCAACTACTACCGATGATGCGACATGCACCACCTCGGTCAGCTAATATCACATCTAGTACCATACGATTTTGGAGCGCTACAATCCTCACAATTTGGAGCTCCTCAGTAATATTCCCAAGTGCCAGAGCTGCCTGATTGGTAACAGCTTCCACAACCCTAGTCAATCGTCTCACTTTCCTACTGTTTAACGCAGCACCCACAAAGGGGAATAACCCTAAATTAAAATCAACATATTGTTGCAGTCTAGTATCCGTTTGGTCTACCTCATTTGTACTTATTGCCCTTTTATATCTATTTTTAACGATGTCATTGAACAGTTTAAAATCTCGGTGATATGATGCAGGGGCCAAAAACCCAGGGGGTAATAGAAAAGATACATAACACACACCTGACCACCCAACAGGTAGTTGGTAATATCCATAGTTACTACAAACAAAATATGTATTATGTGAAGCTGTAAAACTACTATTATTTATACCCTCAATAGTTAAAATCAAGGTACAATCGCTTATCTCTACTGGAATTCGCCCAGTGCTACATATACATAAATCTGCTTTAGTTTTTGTAACAAAAATCACAAATTGTTCTTTCTTGTCAGAGTCTCTTATATTTGTGAAGACATATGGTATTGAAATATTGTCTGGTTGATACTCTTCCCATTCCCATTTAGTTCCTTTGGCTTGGGGATACCCATCTTTGTCTTGGTAGTATATTTTATTAAGGCGAAAAAGAAGTCCGCCCTCTGTACGTTTTCCAGATGCAAACAAAAGCGTGTACCAAGCTTGACAAGAACCATTGTGTGAAAAAGGAAGAGGAATGAAAGGTGTTCCTCCTTTCTTTTGATGTGCAGGTATCATTAATTCACATACCCAACAGTTAGTAGTATTTGTAGCATTATGAGTATGACGCAACATCTGAATGAAAGTATTATTGAAGTACGATTGACGGTGCTTCTGCTCCTGATAGGGAAGCGTAAAGTAATAGTGATCCTCTGGTACTGGAGTAGTGGCAACAAAAAACTCACGAGCAGGAGCCTTCTTTTCAACAAACCAAGTGATTGTTGCTGTCACCACCAAAACAACAACAAACCCCATAGTAATAATGATCAGTTTGTTATTCATTTTAGCAACAGTGATAATCGACCCTTTTAGAAATTAATTAAAAACAATCGTTGGAGCTCTTATCCCTGGGCAGCCGCTGATTTCTTCACCACGGGCCAACACGGGTGTCACTACTCTAATGCATGGCTGATCCCCCCCCCTTACCACATTGGCTCTCTGTTTCACTAACCCAGGGCGGTAGCTCAACCAGTTTTTTTTTTTTTAAATTCAGATTCTTTCCTCGGTCTCAAATTATATCGCGACACTCCAGAAGTCGTATGGTCCGGGAAGACCTCTGCAGATTCGTCAGGTGATATAGCACGGCCTTTCTCTGTAGTCAAAATCTCTCGATGATCGGTCAGCACAGCAGGTTCCACCAAGGTAGGTAGCACTCTCTTGCAGTTAGTACTATGGACCCAATTCTTTCGGTTCGTCACTCGAACTGCTCTCCTTGTCGCAAGAAGCACCTGTTCTGGGCCTCGCCACCTTGGTTCCAAGCTGCTTGATCTTTCAAAGGACTTAATCATCACCTGGTCACCAGGTCGGAGTTCATGGCCTTCACCTGTAGATCTGCCAGAAAGTGCTTCTCGAACCTGTTGATGAATAGAAACCAAATTGTCGGTTAACTGTGCCAAATAATCATTCATCAGGACACAAGTTACATCATATACAGAATTTGGCTTAGGAACTCCCCAAATATTCATTGGCCTCCCGAAAACCACTTCATATGGGCTGAGGCCGAGTCAGGAGTGTGGCACTGACCTAATAGACAATAATGCCAACGGTAATGCATCCGGCCAAGTTAAGGATGTGGAAGCCTGTCATTCGCTAACTTCAGCTTCAAAGTAGCATTATACCTTTCCACCAACCCTGCTGATTGTGGGTGGAAAACCGCATGGAACTTCTGTTTGATCCCTAATCCTTTCAGGACATACTTAATAACTTCCCCAACAAAATGAGGTCTGTTATCATTCCATAGGGAAAAATTATTTCAAAAGCACCTTCGCTGTGGTAATGGCAGTATTATCCTTTGTGGGGTACGCCTCTATCCATTTACTGAAGGCACATACCACCACCAAGACATACTTTAAATTGTTGCAGCGTTCAAGCTGAATATGATCCAGTTGTAGAACTTCAAAAGGTGCAGTTGGTGTAGCAAACCCTCCCGCAGGAGTACGTGTCCCTTTTCCAGGATTGTATTGTAAACAGATCAAACAAGACTGTACTACTCTCTTAGCTGTACTGGAAATTTCTGGATGCTCCCAAACTTGCGTAAGCAACTTCGTTATTGTTGAAGCTCCAACATGTGCCAGCCCACGTGCCATCTGAACCATAGGTTGTACAAAAGCTATAGGCAATTTCCATTTATCCATCTGCTTATTCCGCCAACAGCCCTCATCATCCAATTCTCCATTTTCAGACCATTGCTCACGTTCTTTCACAGAAACAGATTTCTGTATATCTAATAAGTCTTGTCTAGCATTATGCCAACGTTCCGCTTGTGACTTCACTACATACATAGAAGTAGTACTTCGCTGCATCGCAGTCTCACGTGCTACGCGGTCCGCAAGAGCATTACCTTGCCCTATCTTATCGGTCACTTTCTTGTGTGCACTACATTTCACAGTAGCTAGTTTCTTTGGATATGTCAATGCAGTCAAGAGGTTATGCACTAATTCTCCGTGCATTATCTGCATCCCGTGGGATGTGAGAAAGCCTCTCTCCTTCCAAAGCAAACCAAAATCATGAGCCACTCCAAAAGCATAGCGGCTGTCTGTATAAATGTTCACACATAAGTCAGTACTAAGCTCACATGCTTGTGTCAAAGCTATTAGTTCAGCTGCTTGAGCTGACTTCTGTGGTATACGAGCTGTCTCCACTACCGTGTGTATTGTGGTGATTGCATATGGAGCTGAGGTCGTACCGTCTGGCAACTTCAAACAAGACCCATCAACCCACAATTCCCCGTCTACATCTGGAAGGGGCGTATCTTGTAAATCAATACGACCCTTTTTTCTGTTCTTCGGTAAGGAATATACAATCATGTGTTTCTTGTGACTGAGGCTGAGTCACTGGATATGGCAACAAAGTGGCTGGATTTAGTGTTGCACATCTCTTCAGTGTAATGTGAGGAGCCAGCAATGTCAACTCATATCCTGTTATGCGAGCGCTAGTTAAATGTTGTGTCTTTGTTTGATTTAAAAGAGCATCAACCGCATGGGGTACTAACACCAACAGCTTATGTGACAAAACTATCCCTTCACTCTGACGTATTGACACAGCTGTTGGGGCAACTGAACGAAAACACCCAGGCAACGCTCGAGCGACAGGGTCAAGTACTGCTGAAAAATATGCACGGGGACGCTGCTTATCGTCATGTGTCTGTACTAAAACTGACAATGCACATCCATCTTTCTCATGTACGTAAAGTGCGAAAGGCTTCATGTAATCTGGAGTACCTAACACTGGTGCTGAACAAAGGGCTTGTCGCAGCTGCCGGAAAGCAGTCTCACATTCATTTGTCCATGGGAGGGGCATTGGAGTATCTTTAGTCAAAAGTTCTGGCAAAGGTTTGATAATGTGTGAAAACCCTAAAATCCATTGCCTACAAAAAGAAGTAAGACCAAGGAATGCACAAACATCTTTCTGAGTAGAGGGTACTGGTGTGTCTAAAATTGCTTGAATACGATCTGATGTGAGTGCACGGCCCTCCTTAGACAAAAGGTGACCTAAATAGGTTACCTTTGGTTTACAATATTGCAATTTCTTTCGTGACACTTTATGATGGTGTGAAGCAAGAAAAGAAAGTAAGGACAAAGTGCACTTTTCACATTGCTCAGGGGTATCAGCCGCCAACAAAATATCATCGAAATATTGTATGAGAGCCACACCTTCGGGCAAAACAAAAGAATCAAGTTGCTGTTTTAACGCTTGACTATAAATACTCGGACTCTCAGTATAGCCTTTAGGAACTCTGCAAAATCTACATGATTGTTTATTCAAAGTAAAACCAAACAAATATCGGCTGTCAGGATGAATAGGGATTGAAAAGAAAGCATTCTTCAAGTCTATCACAGAGAACGTAGTTGCTGTCGGGGGAACCAAAGTAAGAAGTGTTGTGATGTCAGATACCACAGGATATTGTGGTATCACAATCTTATTGACTTCTCGTAAATCAATAAGGAATCGGTAAATCCTAGTATCAGTATCCTTTTTCAGAATAGGAAGAATCGGACTGTTACAAACATTATACAGAACTTCCTCAACAACTCCAACTGCAATAAGATCATGCACAATTCGTGTGAGTGCTTCTTCGCCCTCCTGTGAAATTTTGTATTGAGGCAAACGTGGCAATACAGCTCCCTCCTTGACACTAATATGTACCGGTGGAATAATCATTTGTCCCACATCAGTATCTGAAGTAGCCCACAAAGTACTAGGGAGTGAAGCTAATGCAATATCCTCTTTAACAAGACAAACTCTTTCCATCACAGGATGATTATCATTTAAAATAACACACACCCACTTCAGGAGAGCATTGTATTGTAGCCCTGAAATACTTGAGCATATCAAGACCCACAATATTGTCTGGTGCATTTGGAGAAAGCAAAAATGGACATGGAGCAATACATTTATCAACATGGAATGCAAGTGGTTGTGACAATGGGCTAGGGGAAGGTGTCCGAAACCTGTCGATGTAATGGTTAAGCCAGACAGGGGAGCCCTTGGAATCAATTGTTTAGACAAGGCGCTACAAGTAGCTCATGTATCAACCAGAAACTGATCAGTAGAACCCAAAACTTGTGCTGTAACATAGGGACCCCTCTGATCTACTGGAACTTCAACTGATTCCTTACCCCATCCTAGGCAATCCTATGCATAAGCAGAATCTTGGAAATCAGGCTGCACATGGTTAGACATCTGGTATTGGTTCCGTCTATCAAAAGTGTTAAACCCATCCTGCCCTTGTACATTAGCATCAACCCTAGCATGATCATTCGTGCTTCTTCTAGGTCCTGACTATCCTGAGCGATTTCTCATTTGTCCCCGACCACATGAACACTGCTGAACACGTAGTGCTGGACAATCGGCAGCCCAATGCCCAAATTCCTTCAATACGCAAACTGATCAACAGACAAATTCGAACGAGTGTAAGAACCATAAGATCCACGTCCACCTCTATCACTTCCTCTTAAAGGCGGACCATAAGATTGAGCCAACATAACCTTCGTCTTTAATTCTTTAATCTTTTTATCCTCGCTACCTTTTGCTTCTAATTCCTGAAGTTCATAATACTGAGCCATAGTCAAAAGAGAAACCGGAGTAGAGGTAGTCCATGAACTTTCACTAGCTTTTAGACGACTAGCTATTCCTGGTAACAGATTTGCGACATATTTATCGACAAACAAATGTCTGCCCGTATCATCTGACAATAACTGGCCGCTAAAATCATGAAATGCTTCTTCAAAGCGTGTAAAGAAATCAGAGACCGATTCATCTGCCTTTTGCTTACAAGACGCTAAAACAGTCCAATCTATCTTTTTAGGGGGAATAATCGTTTTTAACTTAACTAATATGGCTGCAGGAAGATCTAGAATCAACTGATATGGCTTTTTCGCAGGTTCCCTATCCCCGTCCATCTGTTCTAATTCTTTCCATGCCGCCCCAAAAACTGCACGATCATCAATTTTACGAACAGTTCTATACATATCTAGCGGTAATATCAATCCGAAAAATAAATCAATGTCAGCCAAAGTCATAGTACAAGAACTAATTGCTCCCTCAACTTCCTCATAAAAGGCGGCTGGATTTTTCCGCGGGTCAGGTAATGCTGTTTTAAGTGCCATTACATCTGCCCTATTCCAAGGAGTATACACCCAATTATAAATAAAATAACCCTTAGCATCAACAGAAGTTTTATCATCACTTGTACCCAATCCTTTAGGAGGAACATACAAAGGCGCGGCCTCCCGCATTGGTTTCACGTGAACTATCATAGTCTTATCTGTTCCGAAGATGGAAGCTTGCACCCCACCGGTCTGAGATGTCTGTGCAACTACGTCCATAGCCCTTTTCTTCTCTTGCAAGCGGACTGCCGTAACACATAATTTCACCAAACGCCTGATTGCATCAGCCACCTGGGAGAAAACAAAAAGACCATCACGCATTTGCTTATGATCAGCTGCTACATCATCGGGCTCTAACTCATCAGAATATTTCCGATATAGTTCAATAACTTCTGAGCCAAATGCCTCAGTAAAATATAGCTGTTCCTTTTCCGTCCACCCTTTCATGTTGTCTAAAAGTTCAGAAGCAGAGACAAGGCTACGAATTGTTTTACGAGCAATAGATCTGGGCTCAGACGCACGGTCAGCAGGCAACATAGAGCGACTGTCTCGCATCTTCTGTTGCTCCGAACTGGAGACCTTAGCTAACTCATGAGGGGCAGAAGGGACGACATACGGAGGTGGAGGGCGATCTAGTAACAAAAAATCATCATGTGGTTTATTAAGGATAGGATAGAGAGGTTGCCTAACGGTATATTGGCCAGTTACCTGTAATTTACGTTCTTTCTCTTCTAGCTCCTTTAAGTCATTTATTTCTTTCTTTCTCATTTCCAAAGCTTTCACATATACATTCTTCCACTGCTCTTTCTAAAGCAAGGCTTGCTCACGCTTCAGTCGTCCACGCACTTCCTTCTCCCACATTCGTACACAGTCAAACATATCTTGCCTAGACTTTCACTTACACATACATTGTTCCACATACTCAATCTTTCGCAAATCAAATGACCCATGCATAGGCCAATGTAACTCAGGATCCGCACAAGTGTATTTATTCCATAATGTGCTGTACATTATAGAAGAAAGACCATGTTTAACGTACATATCTCTATTGAGCGTCCCCTCTGGGGGTGCCGGTTGTGATTCTTCCAGTCTCAAATTGGTACCATTACAAAAGCAACACATCTTACGAAGTGCACTAAAAACAGGCATGCCAAAAAATTGTGCAGAATATGCAATATTATAATCAAAGTAGCACTTACAGTGCCGTTCAAATCAAAATTAAATTGGAGAAAATTCTCCTCATTACCTGCCTATATAAATTGCAATTTATATATCAATTCAAAGCACACAAATTGACTAGTCACCCAAAACACGAGAGCCACAGTAAGTAGTGCTAAACTATATTACCAAACAAAGGCATCAAAACCCACAGCAAGTGCCGTAAAACGGCTCTTACCAATCACAGGGTGTTCAGGTTCCAACTGCCAAGTTCTAAAATCGACCAAATGGTTACTGCATGACGAATGAACAAAATGGATCTCAGTCGAGGACCGGCGCCACCTGGATGGTCAAATCAGAAAGAAGGGAAAAACGCCGTGGTTGCCAAGACTCGGGTCTCCTCAGGCATTGATCGTCAGCAGCGAGATCCCAATCCTTCGTCGTGACCAATCCATTGGGCATTCGAGTCGCCGATGAGTCCCTGTTCGGGCGCCAATTTGTTGAAGTAAGCCTCAGCAAGGCCTACTAGTGCAAGGGGTTCACCTTTCTCTGCACAAAGTCCTCAGACCATGTAGGAAGAAGTTGGCACAGAAACTGAAATAAAAGACAAAGTTTATTAACCTCATGAGGTGGTACTACAGTTCAAACAGCACCCTTCGGTAACGTCTGAAATAGCACACTGAACTGAGAGAGCATGGTCCTTTTATACCCACGCAGGGGCTAAAAGAAGGTGGTACAATTATAGAAGCAAGACTTGCATACATGTAAGGTCATGTGGAAATGCACAGTCGACAGGTAGGAGAATCTAACAGTTTTCAAGGACTAACAGCTGCAGACCTTACTGAGCATGTGCGAAAGTGGGAGATGCTAAATATAACTTGTCACTAGGCAGATTTTCAAGAGTAGTTAACAGAAAGGTAGGACAGAGCACATGGTGAGCACATGGCAGCATGTGGCAGAGAAAATGGCTGCCATGATTTCAAAATGGATTCCGCGAAATGTTCACAATAGTTACTAAATACAAGATGTCTTCTGCTAATGCTTAATCTAATCGCTGCTAAACTACAACAAGTGTGTTGGGTAATGTGTTGGGGTGTGTGATGTGAAGTGAGTGAGTGGTGTATAGGTGTGAGTGGTGTGTGGCTCTAGTTGTGTCAGTGGTCTTGGTGTCTCTCTGCTGGCAATGGTTTGTTTTCGTAAAGGGTTGTGGGTAATGTGGGGGTGTGTTTTATAATGCAGTGGGTGTGTGGGTGTGGTGTGTGTATGGGTGTCAGGTGTGTGTTGTTTGAATTGTCCAATGTGGTGTTGTTTTGTCTGTGGGTGTCCATTGTGAGTGCAGCAGTATGTACCGCCAATGGTTTACCACAGTTGAATGTCCACCGTGGTGATTTGTGGATCATAATGTGGTGTGCTTAGTTCTGTTGGCGTAACGGTGTGGGTTTTGGGACCTCCAGTTTATCACTGACCTTTGGTCTGCCGGATTTGTGTATGTGGCTGAATACTGACAGATTGGTGTGTGTGTGTGTGTCATAATATGGTGAACGGATATCCACCGCGGCGGTGGTAAGTTGGCAGCCGTCAGCGTAGCGGTAAGTGGGAGTTACCGCCAATGTCATAATGAGGGCCATAGTTGTCACAGGAAAGCCAGTAACGCAGCTGAAATGAGAAATAGGCTCTGTAGCTTGGCAGCATTCCGAGAATGGAAAGTACTGTACTCCCACCCTCCACAAACAAGCCAAGAAGCCACCCAGTGGTCCAATGAAACGAATGTCACTTCAGCTCTCCCACACCCCTCTGTCAAGATGCGATTGTCAACCACATCCTTCGACTGATACACAATACGGAAAAGTCCAGCAATAAGTCTCCTTATCATTCATCCGAATCCATGGAGGAATGCCCTTCCTTTCTTTTCTTCAGCATGAAGTTGAAGCGAGAGGGAACAATGAATCAGTGCAAGGAAGATGAGTAAGGGAGCAATGCTACTAGTAGAAAAGAAATACGTACCTGCACTGACTTTGGCCTGCGTTCCTCTCTCTACTTTGATCTGGAGTGACTGGCAGCCTGCTGTACCTGATGTCCGAACACCTGCAGAGCCTGTCCCCTTGTATGTGTTTCCATTTAGCTCCTGCACCCACCAGAAACACAAGTAGACAATTAGAACGTTAGTTAGAAAGATGTTGTAGGAAAGTACCATCTTCCTTGGCATGTTACCCCCATTTTTCACATGTATGTCAGTATGTTTTGACCTGTCTCACTGGGATCCTGCTGGTCAGGACCCCAGTGCTCATAATTTATGGCCTAATGTGAATGCCTGTGTAGTGCCTAACTGTGTCACTGAGGCTCTGCTAACCAGAACCTCAGTGCATATGCTATGAAGACCTTGCAGTTCCCAGAGAGCGACTGTACCCCTGTGTACTGCGTCTTATTCGCCTCCTGAGGCCTCTGTGCACTCTTTGCAAAATTCTTTCGTGCACAGCCTGGCCCAGGTCCCCAGAACTCGATCCTGCGATGCACAACTAGCTGAGTTGTTCTCCAGCCGTGTGGGACCTTCTTTTGTTGTGCTGCATTAACAGCATTTTGCACCTCCTTTGAACCCAGATCCTGTGACTCCTGGGGGTGCTGGCAGGTATCCTGAGGGCTCTCTAAAGTGCTGAGAGCCCCCTCTTCCTCCTCGCAGAGTGTTGAGGCCCCAAGGTACCTCCTGGGTCCATCCAGTGCCATTTTGACTCAAAACACACTTTTGTCACAGCCAAGGCTTGTTGGCGCCTTCGAACACGAAATCTCGTCTGCAACGATCTTCATACTGTGTGATATCTTTTGCATCATGCAAGAACCCCCTGGCTTCTTCCTAGGATGCCTTTCCTCAGTCTTCGACTAACCGTGGACTCTTTTTTTGCACCCTCTTCTGGGCTGGCAGGGGCTCCTGTCCTTCCTGGAACTTCTTTCAACTTCTGAACTTGGTCCCCTTCCTTTGCATGTCTTCAGGTCCAATAATCCAGAAGTTGTTCTTTGCGGACTTTATTGGCTGCTGCAAAATCCCAAAAACAAGGTGTAGTATTTCCCAAGGAAACTTGCAGTACTTTACTCTTGCTTTTCCGGCCTCTGGGATGGGGTAATTTACTTACCTTTACTGTATTCTTACTCTCCCAGAGATTCTGCACACACTACACTTGTCTAGGGGGGAATTTGTGATTCGCATTCCACTTTTTTAGTATATGGTTTGTGTTGCCCCAGACCTATTTTTGCCCATTGCATTCTACAGGATTTCCTACTGTTTGCATTGTTCTATGACTATATACTTGTCTAATTTTGGTGCCTAGTGTATATATTGTGTATATTACTTACCTCAAGAAGGAGTATTGTCTCTATGGTATTTTTGGTACTGTTCACCCACATAAATACCTTTCTTTTTGGTAACACTGAATATTGTCTTTATTTGTGTATAAGTACTGTGTAACTATAAGTGGTATTGCAGGAGCTTTGCATGTCTCCTAGTTCAGCCTAATCCGCTAGAACACTACTACATTTCACTAATAAGGGATAACTGGACCTGGTATAAGGTGTAAGTACCCAAGGTACTGTAGGAGGTTGGCCTGGCTTGTAGTGGGTACCAAGGGGTACTTACACTCTGTGCCAGGTTCAGTTATCCCTTATTAGTGTAGAAGAGGTGTTTCTAGCACCTTAGGCTGATAGAAGGTAGCTATAGCAGAGCAGCTTAGGCTGAACTAGGAGACATGCAAAGCTCCTACTATATCACTGGTGTCATATGCACAATATCATAAGAAAACACAATACACAGTTATACTAAAAATAAAGGTACTTTATTTGTATGACAATATGCCAAAAGTATCTCAGTGAGTACCCTCAGTATGAGGATGCCAAATATAGACAAGATATATGTACACAATACCAAAAATATGCAGTAATAGCAAAAGGAAGTAATGCAAGCAATGTAAAGTTACAGTAGATTGCAATAGGAGCACATAGGTATAGGGGCAACACAAACCATATACTCCAAAAGTGGAATGCGAACCACGAATGGACCCCAAACCTATGTGAGCTTGTAGAGGGTCACTGGGACTGTAAGAAAACAGTGAAGGTTAGAAAAATAGCCTACCCCAAGACCCTGAAAAGTAGGTGTAAAGTGCACCTATAACCCCCAGGGAGCACAGAAGTCGTGATAGGGGGTTTCTGCAAGGAAGACCAACACCAGCAAAGCAACAACAGTGGATTTCTGGACCTGCGTACCTGTGAAACAAGGGGACCAAGTCCAAGAGTCGCGACAATGTAGAGAGTGGGCAGATGCCCAGGAAATTCCAGCTGAGGGTGCATAGTAGCTGCCACTTGATGGAAGAGGCTTTGGTTTCTGCAAGAACGAAGAGGACTAGGAACTTCCCCTTTGGAGGATGGATGTCCCACGTCGTGAACAAGCTTGCAGAGATGTTCCCACACAGAAAGACCGCAAATAAACCTTGCTAGCTACAACGGTTGCGGTTAGGGTTTTTGGATGCTGCTATGGCCCAGGAGGGACCAGGATGTCGCCACTTGGAAGAGGAGACAGAGGGGGCGCCCAGCAAGTCAGGGAGCCCTCACAGAAGCAGGCACCACCCGCAGAAGTACCGGATCAGGCACTTAGAAGAGGAGTGAACTGGAGTCCACCTGAAGTCAGAAAAGGGAGTCCCACGACGCCGGAGGACAACTCAGTAGGTTGTGCACTGCAGGTTAGAGTGTTGGGGTCCCAGGCTTGGATGTGCATGAAGGAAATCCTGGAAGAGTGCAAAGGAGCTGGAGCAGCTGCAAATAATGTTGAACCCAGCAATGCAGTCTAGCGTGGGGAGGCAAGGACTTACCTCCACCAAACTTGGACTGAAGAGTCACTGGACTGTTGGAGTCACTTGGACAGAGTTGCTGAGCTCCAGGGACCACGCTCGTCGTGCTGAGAGGGGACCCAGAGGACCAGTGATGCAGTCTTTTGTTGCCTGCGGTTGCAGGGGGTAGATTCCGTCGTCCCACAGGAGATTTCTTCAGCGCTCCTGGTGCAGAGAGGAGGCAGGCTACCCCCAGAGCATGCACCACCAGGAAACAGTTGAGAAGGCGGCAGGATAAGCGATACAAGGTGGTAGTAGTCGTCTTTGCTACTTTGTTGCAGTTTTGCATGCGTCCTGAGCAGTCAGCGGTCGATCCTTTGGTAGAAGGTGAAGAGAGAAGTGCAGAGAAACTCTGGTGAGCTCTTGCATTCGGTATCTGAAGAATTCCCCAAAGCAGAGACCCTCAATAGCCATAAAAGGAGGTTTGACTACCTAGGAAGGAGGATAGGCTAGTAACACAGGTAAGAGCCTATCACAAGGAGTCTCTGACGTCACCTGCTTGCCCTGGCCACTCAGAGTAGTCCAGTGTGCCAGCACACCTCTGAATCCAAGATGGCAGAGGTGTGGGGCACGCTGGAGGAGCTCTGGGCACCTCCCATGGGAGGTGCAGGCCAGGGGAGTGGTCACTCCCCTTTCCTTTGTCCAGTTTCGCGCCAGAGCAGGGCTGGGGGATCCCTGAACCGGTGTAGACTGGCTTATGCAGAGATGGGCACCATCTGTGCCCATCAAAGCATTTCCAGTGGCTGGGGGAGGCTACTACTCCCCAGTCCTGACACCTTTTTCCAAAGGGAGAGGGTGTAACACCCTTTCTTTGAGGAAGTCCTTTGTTCTGCCTTCCTGGGCCAGGCCTGGCTGGACCACATGAGGGCAGAAACCTGTCTGAGGGGTTGGCAGCAGCAGCAGCTGCAGTGAAACCCCAGGAAAGGCAGTTTGGCAGTACCCAGGTCTGTGCTAGAGGCTCGGGGATCATGGAATTGTCTCCCCAATGCCAGGTGACAGAATGGCATTGGCGTGACAATTCCATGATCTTAGACATGTTACATGGCCATGTTTGGAGTTACCATTGTGAAGTTATACATAGGTAGTGACCTATGTATAGTGCACACGTGAAATGGTGTCCCCCGCACGCATATAGTTCGGGGAATTTGCCCTGAACGATGTGGGGGCACCTTGGCTAGTGCCAGGGTGCCCACACACTAAGTAACTTAGCATCCAACCTTCACCAGGTGAAGGTTAGACATATAGGTGACTTATAAGTTACTTAAGTGCAGTGGTAAATGGCTGTGAAATAACGTGGACGTTATTTCACTCAGGCTGCACTGGCAGGCCTGTGTAAGAATTGTCACAGCTCCCTACGGGTGGCAAAGGAAATGCTGCAGCCCATAGGGATCTTGTGGAACCCCAATACCCTGGGTACCTCAGTACCATATACTAGGGGATTATAAGGGTGTTCAGTATGCCAATGTGAATTGGTGAAATTGGTCACTAGCCTGTTAGTGACAATTTAGAAAGCAGAGAGAGCATAACCACTGAGGTTCTGGTTAGCAGAGCCTGAGTGAGACAGTTAGTCATCACACAGGGAACACATACAGGGCACACTTATGAGCACTGGGGCCCTGGCTGGCAGGGTCGCAGTGACACATACACTAAAACAACATATATACAGTGAAATATGGGGGTAACATGCCAGACAAGATGGTACTTTCCTACACAACCCACCCCAAACGAAGGACAATAAGACTAGCCATGATCTGATGAGTCTTCATTGTCTAAGTGGAAATATCTGGAGAGTCCATCTGCATTGGAGTGGGTACTCCCAAGTCTATGTTCCACTGTATAGTCCATTCCCTGTAGAGATATGGACCACCTCAACAATTTAGGGTTTTCACCTTTCATTTGTTTTAGCCAAAGTAGAGGTTTGTGGTCTGTCTGAACAATGAAGTGAGTGCCAAACAGGTATGGCCTCAACTTCTTCAGTGCCCAGACCACAGCAAAGGCCTCCCACTCTATGGCAGACCAACGCTTTTCTCTAGGGGTCAACCTCCTGCTGATAAAAGCAACAGGTTGATCCTGGCCCTCAGGATTGAGTTGTGATAAGAGTGCCCCTACCCCTAATTCAGATGCATCAGTTTGAACAATTAATTTCTTGGAGTAACATGGGCTTTTAAGAACAGGTGCAGTGCACATGGCCTGTTTTAGCTCCTAAAAAGCTTATTGACAGCTAGCTGTCCACAATACCTTTTTAGGCATTTTCTTGGAAGTGAGGTCATTAAGTGGGGCTGCAATGGAGCCATGGTTCTTAATGAACCTCCTGTAATACCCAGTGAAGCCTAAGAAGGCTCTCACCCGGGTCTGAGTTATAGGGGTAACCCAATCCATGATTGTCTGGATTTTCCCCTGAAGTGGTGCAAAATGTTCTCCACCTACCAGGTGTCCCAGATAAACCACTTTCCCTTGCCCTATCTGGCACTTTGATGCCTTGATAGTGAGGCCTGCCTTCTGCAGGGCCTCCAAAACTTTCCACAGGTGGACCAGGTGATCATCCCAGGTGGAGCTAAAGAGAGCTATATCGTCCAGATATGCTGCACTAAAAGCCTCCATCCCTTGGAGGACTGTATTCACCAACCTCTGAAAAGTGGCAGGTGCATTTTTAAAACCAAAGGGCATTGCTGTGAATTGGTAGTGTCCTCCAATAGTCGAAAATGCAGTTTTTGCTTTAGCATCCTCTGATACCTTGTTCTGCCAATACCCTGCAGTCAAATCAAAGGTGCTTAGATACTTGGCAGATGCCAGTGTATCTATGAGCTCATAAGCCCTGGGTAAAGGGTGAGCATCAGTTTTAGTTACCTGGTTGAGACCTCTGTAATCTACACAAAACCTCATCTCTCTTTTCCCATCTTTTGAGTGAGGCTTTGGTACAAGAACCACAGGAGAGGCCCATGGGCTTTCAGAATGTTCATCCACTCCCAGTTCAAGCATTTTCTGAACTTCTTGTTTTATGCAGTCTCTGACATGGTCAGGCTGCCTATAGATCTTACTTTTTACAGGCATGCTGTCTCCAGTATCTATAGTGTGCTCACACCAAGAAGTGGTGCCTGGCACAGTAGAAAAGAGTTCATAAAACTGACCCAGGAGATTTATGCAGTTGTCTTTCTGCTCAGCAGTAAGACAATCTGCCAGAACTACACCTTCCACTAGAGCATCTTGTTCTGTGGAAGAGAAGAGATCAGGGAGAGGGTCACTCTCTTCTTCCTGTCCTTCATCTGTTGCCATGAGCAGGGTGAGACCAGCCCTGTCATAGTAGGGTTTTAGGCGATTGACATGGAGCACCCTAAGGGGACTCCTGGCAGTGCCCAGGTCAACCCAGAAGGTGACCTCTCTCTTCTTTTCAACAATGAGATGGGGTCCACTCCATTTGTCTTGGAGTGCTCTTGGGGCCAAAGGCTCCAATACCCACACCTTCTGTCCTGGTTGGTACTGAATCAGAACAGCCTTCTGGTCATGCCATTGCTTTTGGAGCTCTTGGCTGGCCTGAAGGTTTTTACTGGCCTTTTTCATGTACTCAGCCATTCTGGATCTTAGGCCGAGTACATAGTCCACTATGTCTTGCTTAGGAGCTTTTAAAGGTTGTTCCCAACCCTCCTTCACAAGTGTTAGGGGACCTCTTACAGGGTGTCCAAATAGGAGTTCAAAGGGGCTGAAGCCTACTCCTTTCTGGGGTACCTCCCTGTAAGCAAAAAGGAGGCAAGGTAACAGGACATCCCATCTCCCCCTGAGTTTTTCAGGGAGTCCCATTATCATTCCTTTGAGAGTTTTATTAAACCTCTCTACCAGTCCATTTGTTTGTGGATGATAAGGTGTGGTGAATTTGTATGTTACACCACATTCCTTCCACATGGCCTTCAAGTATGCGGACATAAAGTTGCTACCCCTGTCTGATACAACCTCTTTTGGGAAACCCACCCTGGAAAAGATTCCCAGGAGGGCTTTTGCCACTGCAGGAGCTGTAGTGGTCCTTAGAGGAATAGCTTCAGGATATCTTGTGGCATGGTCCACTACCACCAAGATAAACCTATTGCCTGAAGCAGTAGGAGGGTCAAGGGGGCCAACTATGTCATCCCCTACCCTTTCAAAGGGAACCCCAACCACAGGCAGTGGAATAAGGGGAGCCTTTGGGGTGCCACCAGTGTTGTCACTGGCTTGGCAGGTCATGCAGGACTTACAAAAATCCTTTGTGTCCTCTGACATCCTAGGCCAGTGAAACAGGAGGACAAGCCTTTCCCATGTTTTAATCTGACCCAAATGTCCAGCCAAGGGAATGTCGTGTGCCAGAGTTAGGAGGAACTCTCTGTACTGCAGGGGAATGACCAATCTCCTGGCTGCTCCAGGTTTTGGGTCCCTTGCCTCTGTGTACAAGAGGTTGTCCTCCCAGTAAACTCTATGTGAGTCACTGACATCCCCATTTTGCTGTTTGACAGCTTGCTGTCTTAGACCATCTAATGTGGGACAGGTTTGCTGTGCCACACTCAGCTCCTCCCTGGCAGGCCCCCCTCCACCCAAAAGCTCAGCAGTGTCTGCTGCTAGCTCCTCTGGTGAAGGTTCTGCACAGGGGGGAAATTCTTCTTCCTCAGAAGTAGAATCATCTGTAGAGGGAGGGACAGTGGGTAGGGATTTACCCTTACTAACCCTAGCTTTAGGGAGCACTTGGTCCATTGTTCCAGGATCCAAGTCGCCCTGTCCATTTTGCTTTTTGGCCTGAGCCCTTGCAAAAGCAAAAATATGCCCAGGAATGCCCAGCATTGCTGCATGAGCCTCCAACTCCACTTCTGCCCAAGCTGATGTCTCTAAATCATTTCCTAGTACACAGTCTACAGGTAAATCTGAAGCAACCACAACTTTCTTTGGACCAGTAACCCACCCCCCATTTGAGATTCACAACAGCCATGGGGTAGCTAAGAGTGTTGTTATGAGCGTCTGTCACTTGGTACTGGTGACCAAGGAGGTGTTGTTCAGGGTGTACAAGTTTCTCTATTACCAGGGTAACACTGGCACCTGTGTCCCTGTAGGCCTGAACCTCAACACCATTGATTAGGGGAAGTTGCTTGTACTTATCCATATTAAGGGGACAAGCAACCAAGGTGGCCAAATCAATGGCACCTTCAGAGACTAACACAGCCTCTGTGGTCTCCCGAACAAGACCAACCCCAACTAAATTACCAAAAGTGAGCCCAGCTACTCCCTTGGAGTGGCTATTAGTAGGTTTGCTCCCACCACCACTGCTCTTACTAGGGGCACTAGAGGTTGCAGTAGGGGTTGTGGTAGTGGGAGGCTTGGTGCTTTTCTTTGGACAACTGGCATCAGTTGTCCAATGGCCTTTTACTTTACATAAATAGCACCATGGTTTCTTTACTTGATTAGAAGAGGATTTGGACCCACCACCCCCACAAGAGTGTTTTTGTGGGCCTGATGAAGACTCATTTTTAGATTTGTCCCCACCCTTGTCTGAAGACTTACCATCCTTCTTCTTGCCATCCTTGTCACCCCCTGTATGAACTTTTCTGTTCACTCTTGTTCTGACCCATTTGTCTGCCTTCTTTCCAAATTCTTGGGTAGAGGTCAGATCTGAGTCCACTGGATATTGGTGTAACAATCAGACACACAGTTATTCAGAATATGCTCTCTCAGGATTAGATTGTACAGGCTTTCATAGTCAGAAACTTTACTGCCATGTAACCACCCCTCCAAGGCCTTCACTGAATAGTCAACAAAGTCTACCCAGTCTTGTGAGGACTCTTTTCTGGTTTCTCTGAACTTAATCCTGTATTGTTCAGTGGTTAAGCCAAATCCATCCAAGAGTGCATTCTTCAAAACTGTAAAATTATTGGCATCACTTTCCTTCACAGTAAGGAGCCTATCCCTACCCTTTCCACGGAAAGATAGCCATAGGATAGCAGCCCACTGCCTTTGAGGGACCCCCTGTACCATACAGGCCTTCTCAAGTGCAGCAAACCACTTGTTAATGTTATCCCCCTCCTTGTAAGGGGGAACTATCTTATGCAGATTCCTAGAATCATGCTCTCTCACAGGATTGCTATCTGGAATACTGCTGATGCCACCATGGGGTCCAAACCCCAACTTCTGTCTCTCTTTTTCTAAATCTAGGGATTCCCTGTCTAGAGCCAGCTGTTGCTGTTTAAGCTTCAGCCTGGTCTCTTCCACTCTCAACTTATTGAGTTCCCTTTCTAACATCTTGTCATCAGGGTGGGTGGGTTGGGAATGTTTTGACACAGAAGAAAGATTTGAATGAGCAGAGGGAGACCTGTCCCTAACAGTTGGCACTCTCAACCTGGTCTTCAGGAATAAAACCCTCCCTACTATGATGGGAGCTTCTTATACTACCAGCATTGCTATGAGGTATGCTAAGGGGCAGGTTAGGAAGGGAACCCTGCAACAGTCCTACTGGGGGCTCCCCTGAGTCAGAGTGTGAGCTATCTCCTAACTTCTCAATTGAACTGCCAGCTAAGGCCTTATCATTCTCAATGAGCATGTTAGACAATAATTCTCTAGAAGGGTTCTTTCCTACCACTAAACCTCTATCAATGCAGAGACTCTTAAAGTTAAGGTGGTCATAAGCTGTATTGACCAAATTAACAGGAGTTCCTACACCAGACATGATAGAAAAAGGTTTGGAGACAGATAAAAGATAGAAAAAGTTTCAGGACTTTTTAAAGAACTTGGAAAAAAAAAACAGTTTCAACTTTTTAGAAACTTTTTGAAAGTTTAGAGGTACTTTTCAGCACTTAGCAGATAGTGTAAGACATGAGTACTCCCAAACATTTTCCCAGGGGCCAAAAAGTTTGTCTGTGACGTGTCTGGGGGCCGCATTGATGCCAGGGAGGTGGCAGTCGGGTGAGGTGCATTATCACATTTAAGATGACCTCGAAATACATGATTCATGGTGTGCGCTGCACAAAACCTGCTTCTATGTTTGATTTAATAAACTATAATGTTGTTTATGGGTGACCTGGGATCCTATCATACATAAAGTGCACATACCAAGTGACTTGCCTCTTTAATTTACTATTATGGTGTTCTCAGGGTAAGGGAAATAATTAATGTTTCCAAATTTATGTTTGAAAACTATCACTTTAAAAGGAATACATCTCAATGCACTGAAATTGTACTAAGGCGACAAGGTTCTGCATGTTAACTAAATACACGTAATTAATATTGAAGAGACTGTCTTAGTTTTACACTTATGCTGCAAGATGTCTTTAAACATGAAGGCGTTTTTAAAGTTAAGTGCAGGAGTCCCTAGTTACTTCCTTTAGCACCAATTAAGTTTGAAATAAATGATTGTGTGTGTATTTAATATTTGTTAGTGTGGAGTCAAGCAAGCAGCTGCCCAGTGCTCCTGTTGCCCCAGGAGCCGCATGTAAAGGTCAGAGGGGCCGCATGAGGCCCGCGGGCCGTACTTTGAGTATCCTTGGTGTAAGAGAAGAAAAGCAAAACTTTTTGGTTAGGTGTACATACACTGAATTTGTTTTGTATTTTATTCTCTTATAAAAAGTACAAAACGACAAAGTGGTAAGTAGTTGCAAGTACTTATCCCACCGCTGCACAACCAATGTAGGAGGTTGGCCTGGCTTGTAGTGGGTACCAGAGGTACTTACACCTTGTGCCAGGTCCAGTTATCCCTTATTAGTATAGAAGAGGTGTTTCTAGCACCTTAGGCTGATAGAAGGTAGCTATAGCAGAGCAGCTTAGGCTGAACTAGGAGACATGCAAAGCTCCTACTATATCACTGGTGTCATATGCACAATATCATAAGAAAACACAATACACAGATATACTAAAAATAAAGGTACTTTATTTTTATGACAATATGCCAAAAGTATCTCAGTGAGTACCCTCAGTAGGAGGATGCCAAATATACACAAGATATATGTACACGATACCAAAAATATGCAGTAATAGCAAAAGGAAGTAATGCAAGCAATGTAAAGTTACAGTAGATTGCAATAGGAGCACATAGGTATAGGGGCAACACAAACCATATACTACAAAAGTGGAATGCGAACCACAAATGGACCCCAAACCTATGTGAGCTTGTAGATCGTCGCTGGGACTGTAAGAATACAGTGAGTGTTAGAAAAATAGCCCACCCAAGACCCTGAAAAGTAGGTATAAAGTGCACCTATAACCCCCATGGAGCACAGAAGTCGTGATAGGGGGTTTCTGCAAGGAAGACCAACACCAGCAAAGCAACAACAGTGGATTTCCGGACCTGAGTACCTGTGAAACAAGGGGACCGAGTCCAAGAGTTGCGACAATGTCGAGAGTGGGGAGATGCCCAGGAAATGCCAGCTGAGGGTGCAAAGAAGCTGCCAATTGATGGAAGAAGCTTTGGTTTCTGCAAGAACGAAGAGGATTAGGAACTTCCCCTTTGGAGGATGGATGTCCCACGTCGTGAAGAAGCTTGCAGAGGTGACCCCACGCAGAAAGACCACAAACAAGCCTTGCTAGCTGCAAGGGTCGTTGTTAGGGTTTTTGGATGCTGCTATGGCCCAGGAGGGACCAGGATGTCGCCACTTAGATGAGGAGACAGAGGGAGCACCCAGCAAGTCAGGGAGCCCTCACAGAAGCAGGCAGCACCCGCAGAAGTACCAGATCAGGCACTTAGAAGAGGAGTGAACCGGAGTCCACCCGAAGTCAGAAAAGGTAGTCCCACGACGCCGGAGGACAACTCAGAAGGTTGTGCACTGCAGGGTAGAGTGTCGGGGACCCAAGCTTGGCTGTGCATGAAGGAAATCCTGGAAGAGTGCACGAGAGCCGGAGCAGCTGCAAATCACGAGGTACCCAGCAATGCAGTCTAGCATGGGGAGGCAAGGACTTACCTCCACCAAACTTGGACTGAAGAGTCACTGGACTGTGGGAGTCACTTGGACAGAGTTGTTGAGCTCCAGGGACTATGCTTGTCGTGCTGAGAGGGGACCCAGAGGACCAGTGATGCAGTCTTTTGTTGCCTGCGGTTGCAGGGGGAAGATTCCATCGTCCCACGGGAGATTTCTTCAGAGCTCCTGGTGCAGAGAGGAGGCAGGCTACCCCCAGAGCATGCACCACCAGGAAACAGTCGAGAAGGCGGCAGGATAAGCGATACAAGTTTGCAGTAGTCATCTTTGCTACTTTGTTGCGGTTTTGCAGGCGTCCTGAGCAGTCAGCGGTCGATCCTTTGGCAGAAGGTGAAGAGAGAAGTGCAGAGGAACTCTGGTGAGCTCTTGCATTCGGTATCTGAAGAATTCCCCAAAGCAGAGACCCTCAATAGCCATAAAAGGAGGTTTGGCTACCTAGGAAGGAGGATAGGCTAGTAACACAGGTAAGAGCCTATCACAAGGAGTCTCTGATGTCACCTGCTTGCGCTGGCCACTCAGAGCAGTCCAGTGTGCCAGCACACCTCTGAATCCAAGATGGCAGAGGTGTGGGGCACGCTGGAGGAGCTCTGGGCACCTCCCCTGGGAGGTGCAGGCCAGGGGAGTGGTCACTCCCCTTTCCTTTGTCCAGTTTCGTGCCAGAGCAGGGCTGGGGGATCCCTGAACTGGTGTAGACTGGCTTATGCAGAGATAGGCACCATCTGTGCCCATCAAAGCATTTCCAGAGGCTGGGGGAGGCTACTACTCCCCAGCCCTGACACCTTTTTCCAAAGGGAGAGGGTGTAACACCCTTTCTTTGAGGAAGTCCTTTGTTCTGCCTTCCTGGACCAGGCCTGGCTGGACCCCATGAGGGCAGAAACCTGGCTGAGGGGTTGGCAGCAGCAGCAGCGGCAGTGAAACCCCGGGAAAGGCAGTTTGGCAGTACCCGGGTCTGTGCTAGAGGCTCGGGGATCATGGAATTGTCTCCCCAATGCCAGAATGGCATTGGGGTGACAATTCCATGATCTTAGACTTGTTACATGGCCATGTTTGGAGTTACCATTGTGAAGTTATACATAGGTAGTGACCTATGTATAGTGCACGCGTGAAATGGTGTCCCCGCACGCACAAAGTCCGGGGAATTTGCCCTGAACGATGTGGGGGCACCTTGGCTAGTGCCAGGGTGCCCACGCACTAAGTAACTTAGCACCCAACCTTCACCAGGTGAAGGTTAGACATATAGGTGACTTATAAGTTACTTAAGTGCAGTGGTAAATGGCTGTGAAATAACGTGGACGTTATTTCACTCAGGCTGCACTGGCAGGCCTGTGTAAGAATTGTCACAGCTCCCTACGGGTGGCAAAGGAAATGCTGCAGCCCACAGGGATCTCGTGGAACCCCAATACCCTGGGTACCTCAGTACCATATACTAGGGGATTATCAGGGTGTTCCAGCATGCCAATGTGAATTGGTGAAATTGGTCACTAGCCTGTTAGTGACAATTTAGAAAGCAGAGGGAGCATAACCACTGAGGTTCTGGTTAGCAGAGCATCAGTGAGACAGTTAGTCATCACACAGGGAACACATACAGGGCACACTTATGATCACTGGGGCCCTGGCTGGCAGGGTCGCAGTGACACATACACTAAAACAACATACATACAGTGAAATATGGGGGTAACATGCCAGACAAGATGTTACTTTCCTACACAACCCCCCCCAAACGAAGGACAATAAGACTAGCCATGACCTGATGAGTCTTCATTGTCTAAGTGGAAATATCTGGAGAGTCCATCTGCATTGGAGTGGGTACTCCCAGGTCTATGTTCCACTGTATAGTCCATTCCCTGTAGAGATATGGACCACCTAAACAATTTAGGGTTTTCACCTTTCATTTGTTTTAGCCAAAGTAGAGGTTTGTGGTCTGTCTGAACAATGAAGTGAGTGCCAAACAGGTATGGCCTCAACTTCTTCAGTGCCCAGACCACAGCAAAGGCCTCCCTCTCTATGGCAGACCAACGCTTTTCTCTAGGGGTCAACCTCCTGCTGATAAAAGCAACAGGTTGATCCTGGCCCTCAGGATTGAGTTGTGATAAGAGTGCCCCTACCCCTAATTCAGATGCATCAGTTTGAACAATGAATTTCTTGGAGTAACATGGGCTTTTTAGAACAGGTGCAGTGCACATGGCCTGTTTCAGCTCCTAAAAAGCTTTCTGACAGCTAGCTGTCCACAATACCTTTTTAGGCATTTTTTTGGAAGTGAGGTCATTAAGTGGGGCTGCAATGGAGCCATAGTTCTTAATGAACCTCCTGTAATACCCAGTGAAGCCTAAGGAGGCTCTCACCCGGGTCTGAGTTGTAGGGGTAACCCAAGCCATGATTGTCTGGATTTTCCACTGAAGTGGTGCAATCTGTTCTCCACCTACCAGGTGTCCCAGATAAACCACTTTCCCTTGCCCTATCTGGCACTTTGAAGCCTTGATAGTGATGCCTGCCTTCTGCAGGGCCTCCAAAACTTTCCACAGGTGGACCAGGTGATCATCCCAGGTGGAGCTAAAGAGAGCTATATCGTCCAGATATGCTGCACTAAAAGCCTCCATCCCTTGCAGGACTGTATTCACCAACCTCTGAAAAGTGGCAGGTGCATTTTTCAAACCAAAGGGCATTACTGTGAATTGGTAGTGTCCTCCAATAGTCGAAAATGCAGTTTTTGCTTTAGCATCCTCTGATAACTTGTTCTGCCAATACCCTGCAGTCAAATAAAAGGTGCTTAGATACTTGCCAGATGCCAGTGTATCTATGAGCTCATAAGCCCTGGGTATAGGCTGAGTATCAGTTTTAGTTACCTGGTTGAGACCTCTGTAATCTACACAAAACCTCATCTCTCTTTTCCCATCTTTTGAGTGAGGCTTTGGTACAAGCACCACAGGAGAGGCCCATGGGCTTTCAGAATGTTCAACCACTCCCAGTTCAAGCATTTTCTGAACTTCTTGTTTTATGCAGTCTCTGACATGGTCAGGCTGCCTATAGATCTTTCTTTTGACAGGCATGCTGTCTCCAGTATCTATAGTGTGCTCACACCAAGAAGTGGTGCCTGGCACAGTAGAAAAGAGTTCAGAAAACTGACCCAGGAGATTTATGCAGTTGTCTTTCTGTTCAGCAGTAAGACAATCTGCCAGAACTACACCTTCCACTAGAGCATCTTGTTCTGTGGAAGAGAAGAGATCAGGGAGAGGGTCACTCTCTTCTTCCTGTCCTTCATCTGTTGCCATGAGCAGGGTGAGATCAGCCCTGTCATAGTAGGGTTTTAGGCGATTGACATGGAGCACCGTAAGAGACTCCTGGCAGTGCCCAGGTCAACCAAGTAGGTGACCTCGCTCTTCTTTTCAACAATGAGATGGGGTCCACTCCATTTGTCTTGGAGTGCTCTTGGGGCCAAAGGCTACAATACCCACACCTTCTGTCCTGGTTGGTACTGAATCAAAACAGCCTTCTGGTCATGCCATTGCTTTTGGAGCTCTTGGCTGGCCTGAAGGTTTTTACTGGCCTTTTTCATGTACTCAGCCATTCTGGATCTTAGGCCGAGTACATAGTCCACTATGTCTTGCTTAGGAGCTTTTAAAGGTTGTTCCCAACCCTCCTTCACAAGTGTTAGGGGACCTCTTACAGGGTGTCCAAATAGGAGTTCAAAGGGGCTGAAGCCTACTCCTTTCTGGGGTACCTCCCTGTAAGCAAAAAGGAGGCAAGGTAACAGGACATCCCATCTCCCCCTGAGTTTTTCAGGGAGTCCCATTATCATTCCTTTGAGAGTTTTATTAAACCTCTCTACCAGTCCATTTGTTTGTAGATGATAAGGTGTGGTGAATTTGTATGTTACACCACATTCCTTCAACATGGCCTTCAAGTATGCGGACATAAAGTTGCTACCCCTGTCTGATACAACCTCTTTTGGGAAACCCACCCTGGAAAAAATTCCCAGGAGGGCTTTTGCCACTGCAGGAGCTGTAGTGGTCCTTAGAGGAATAGCTTCAGGATATCTTGTGGCATGGTCCACTACCACCAAGATAAACCTATTGCCTGAAGCAGTAGGAGGGTCAAGGGGGCCAACTATGTCAACCCCTACCCTTTCAAAGGGAACCCCAACCACAGGCAGTGGAATAAGGGGAGCCTTTGGGGTGCCACCAGTGTTGTCACTGGCTTGGCAGGTCACGCAGGACTTACAAAAATCCTTTGTGTCCTCTGACATCCTAGGCCAGTGAAACAGGGGGACAAGCCTTTCCCATGTTTTAATCTGACCCAAATGTCCAGCCAAGGGAATGTCGTGTGCCAGAGTTAGGAGGAACTCTCTGTACTGCAGGGGAATGACCAATCTCCTGGCTGCTCCAGGTTTTGGGTCCCTTGCCTCTGTGTACAAGAGGTTGTCCTCCCAGTAAACTCTATGTGAGTCACTGACATCCCCATTTTGCTGTTTGACAGCTTGCTGTCTTAGACCATCTAATGTGGGACAGGTTTGCTGTGCCACACTCAGCTCCTCCCTGGCAGGTCCCCCTCCACCCAAAAGCTCAGCAGTGTCTGCTGCCAGCTCCTCTGGTGAAGGTTCTGCACAGGGGGGAAATTCTTCTTCCTCAGAAGTAGAATCATCTGTAGAGGGAGGGACAGTGGGTAGGGATTTACCCTTACTAACCCTAGCTTTAGGGAGCACTTGGTCCATGGTTCCAGGATCCAAGTCGCCCTGTCCTTTTTGCTTTTTGGCCTAAGCCCTTGCAAAATCAAAAATATGCCCAGGAATGCCCAGCATTGCTGCATGAGCCTCCAACTCCACTTCTGCCCAAGCTGATGTCTCTAAATCATTTCCTAGTACACAGTCTACAGGTAAATCTGAAGCAACCACAACTTTCTTTGGACCAGTAACCCACCCCCCATTTGAGATTCACAACAGCCATGGGGTGGCTAAGAGTGTTGTTATGAGCGTCTGTCACTTGGTACTGGTGACCAAGGAGGTGTTGTTCAGGGTGTACAAGTTTCTCTATTACCAGGGTAACACTGGCACCTGTGTCCCTGTAGGCCTGAACCTCAACACCATTGATTAGGGGAAGTTGCTTGTACTTATCCATATTAAGGGGAAAAGCAACCAAGGTGGCCAAATCAGTGGCACCTTCAGAGACTAAAACAGCCTCTGTGGTCTCCCGAACAAGACCAATCCCAACTAAATTATCAAAAGTTAGCCCAGCTACTCCCTTGGAGTGGCTATTAGTAGGTTTGCTCCCACCACCACTGCTCTTACTAGGGGCACTAGAGGTTGCAGTAGGGGTTGTGGTAGTGGGAGGCTTGGTGCTTTTCTTTGGACAACTGGCATCAGTTGTCCAATGGCCTGTTACTTTACATAAATAGCACCATGGTTTCTTTACTTGATTAGAAGAGGATTTGGACCCACCACCCCCACAAGAGTGTTTTTGTGGGCCTGATGAAGACTCATTTTTAGATTTGTCCCCACCCTTGTCTGAAGACTTACCATCCTTCTTCTTGCCATCCTTGTCACCCCCTGTATGAACTTTTCTGTTCACTCTTGTTCTGACCCATTTGTCTGCCTTCTTTCCAAATTCTTGGGTAGAAGTCAGATCTGAGTCCACTGGATATTGGTGTAACAATCAGACACACAGTTATTCAGAATATGCTTTCTCAGGATTAGATTGTACAGGCTTTCATAGTCAGAAACTTTACTGCCATGTAACCACCCCTCCAAGGCCTTCACTGAATAGTCAACAAAGTCTACCCAGTCTTGTGAGGACTCTTTTCTGGTTTATCTGAACTTAATCCTGTATTGTTCAGTGGTTAAGCCAAATCCATCCAAGAGTGCATTCTTCAAAACTGTAAAATTATTGGCATCACTTTCCTTCACAGTAAGGAGCCTATCCCTACCCTTTCCACGGAAAGATAGCCATAGGATAGCAGCCCACTGCCTTTGAGGGACCCCCTGTACCATACAGGCCTTCTCAAGTGCAGCAAACCACTTGTTAATGTTATCCCCCTCCTTGTAAGGGGGAACTATCTTATGCAGATTCCTAGAATCATGCTCTCTCACAGGATTGCTATCTGGAATACTGCTGATGCCACCATGGGGTCCAAACCCCAACTTCTGTCTCTCTTTTTCTAAATCTTGGGATTCCCTGTCTAGAGCCAGCTGTTGCTGTTTAAGCTTCAGCCTGGTCTCTTCCACTCTCAACTTATTGAGTTCCCTTTCTAACATCTTGTCATCAGGGTGGGTGGGTTGGGAATGTTTTGACACAGAAGAAAGATTTGAATGAGCAGAGGGAGACCTGTCCCTAACAGTTGGCACTCTCAACCTGGTCTTCAGGAATAAAACCCTCCCTACTATGATGGGAGCTTCTTATACTACCAGCATTGCTATGAGGTATGCTAAGGGGCAGGTTAGGAAGGGAACCCTGCAACAGTCCTACTGGGGGCTCCCCTGAGTCAGAGTGTGAGCTATCTCCTAACTTCTCAATTGAACTGCCAGCTAAGGCCTTATCATTCTCAATGAGCATGTTAGACAATAATTCTCTAGAAGGGTTCTTTCCTACCACTAAACCTCTATCAATGCAGAGACTCCTTAGGCTCTTAAAGTTAAGGTGGTCATAAGCTGTATTGACCAAATTAACAGGAGTTCCTACACCAGACATGATAGAAAAAGGTTTGGAGACAGATAAAAGATAGAAAAAGTTTCAGGACTTTTTAAAGAACTTGGAAAAAAAAAACAGTTTCAACTTTTTAGAAACTTTTTGAAAGTTTAGAGGTACTTTTCAGCACTTAGCAGATAGTGTAAGACATGGGTACTCCCAAACATTTTCCCAGGGGCCAAAAAGTTTGTCTGTGACTTGTCTGGGGGCCGCATTGATGCCAGGGAGGTGGCAGTTGGGTGAGGTGCATTATCACATTTAAGATGACCTCGAAATACATGATTCATGGTGTGCGCTGCACAAAACCTGCTTCTATGTTTGATTTAATAAACTATAATGTTGTTTATGGGTGACCTGGGATCCTATCATACATAAAGTGCACATACCAAGTGACTTGCCTCTTTAATTTACTATTATGGTGTTCTCAGGGTAAGGGAAATAATTAATGTTTCCAAATTTATGTTTGAAAACTATCACTTTAAAAGGAATACATCTCAATGCACTGAAATTGTACTACGGCGACAAGGTTCTGCATGTTAACTAAATACACGTAATTAATATTGAAGAGACTGTCTTAGTTTTACACTTATGCTGCAAGATGTCTTTAAACATGAAGGCGTTTTTAAAGTTAAGTGCAGGAGTCCCTAGTTACTTCCTTTAGCACCAATTAAGTTTGAAATAAATGATTGTGTGTGTATTTAATATTTGTTAGTGTGGAGTCAAGCAAGCAGCTGCCCAGTGCTCCTGTTGCCCCAGGAGCCGCATGTAAAGGTCAGAGGGGCCGCATGAGGCCCGCGGGCCGTACTTTGAGTATCCTTGGTGTAAGAGAAGAAAAGCAAAACTTTTTGGTTAGGTGTACATACACTGAATTTGTTTTGTATTTTATTCTCTTATAAAAAGTACAAAACGACAAAGTGGTAAGTAGTTGCAAGTACTTATCCCACCGCTGCACAACCAATGTAGGAGGTTGGCCTGGCTTGTAGTGGGTACCAGAGGTACTTACACCTTGTGCCAGGTCCAGTTATCCCTTATTAGTATAGAAGAGGTGTTTCTAGCACCTTAGGCTGATAGAAGGTAGCTATAGCAGAGCAGCTTAGGCTGAACTAGGAGACATGCAAAGCTCCTACTATATCACTGGTGTCATATGCACAATATCATAAGAAAACACAATACACAGATATACTAAAAATAAAGGTACTTTATTTTTATGACAATATGCCAAAAGTATCTCAGTGAGTACCCTCAGTAGGAGGATGCCAAATATACACAAGATATATGTACACGATACCAAAAATATGCAGTAATAGCAAAAGGAAGTAATGCAAGCAATGTAAAGTTACAGTAGATTGCAATAGGAGCACATAGGTATAGGGGCAACACAAACCATATACTACAAAAGTGGAATGCGAACCACAAATGGACCCCAAACCTATGTGAGCTTGTAGATGGTCGCTGGGACTGTAAGAATACAGTGAGTGTTAGAAAAATAGCCCACCCAAGACCCTGAAAAGTAGGTATAAAGTGCACCTATAACCCCTATGGAGCACAGAAGTCGTGATAGGGGGTTTCTGCAAGGAAGACCAACACCAGCAAAGCAACAACAGTGGATTTCCGGACCTGAGTACCTGTGAAACAAGGGGACCGAGTCCAAGAGTTGCGACAATGTCGAGAGTGGGGAGATGCCCAGGAAATGCTAGCTGAGGGTGCAAAGAAGCTGCCACTTGATGGAAGAAGCTTTGGTTTCTGCAAGAACGAAGAGGATTAGGAACTTCCCCTTTGGAGGATGGATGTCCCACGTCGTGAAGAAGCTTGCAGAGGTGACCCCACGCAGAAAGACCACAAACAAGCCTTGCTAGCTGCAAGGGTCGTTGTTAGGGTTTTTGGATGCTGCTATGGCCCAGGAGGGACCAGGATGTCGCCACTTAGATGAGGAGACAGAGGGAGCACCCAGCAAGTCAGGGAGCCCTCACAGAAGCAGGCAGCACCCGCAGAAGTACCAGATCAGGCACTTAGAAGAGGAGTGAACCGGAGTCCACCCGAAGTCAGAAAAGGTAGTCCCACAACGCCGGAGGACAACTCAGAAGGTTGTGCACTGCAGGGTAGAGTGTCGGGGACCCAAGCTTGGCTGTGCATGAAGGAAATCCTGGAAGAGTGCACGAGAGCCGGAGCAGCTGCAAATCACGAGGTACCCAGCAATGCAGTCTAGCATGGGGAGGCAAGGACTTACCTCCACCAAACTTGGACTGAAGAGTCACTGGACTGTGGGAGTCACTTGGACAGAGTTGTTGAGCTCCAGGGACTATGCTTGTCGTGCTGAGAGGGGACCCAGAGGACCAGTGATGCAGTCTTTTGTTGCCTGCGGTTGCAGGGGGAAGATTCCATCGTCCCACGGGAGATTTCTTCAGAGCTCCTGGTGCAGAGAGGAGGCAGGCTACCCCCAGAGCATGCACCACCAGGAAACAGTCGAGAAGGCGGCAGGATAAGCGATACAAGTTTGCAGTAGTCATCTTTGCTACTTTGTTGCGGTTTTGCAGGCGTCCTGAGCAGTCAGCGGTCGATCCTTTGGCAGAAGGTGAAGAGAGAAGTGCAGAGGAACTCTGGTGAGCTCTTGCATTCGGTATCTGAAGAATTCCCCAAAGCAGAGACCCTCAATAGCCATAAAAGGAGGTTTGGCTACCTAGGAAGGAGGATAGGCTAGTAACACAGGTAAGAGCCTATCACAAGGAGTCTCTGATGTCACCTGCTTGCCCTGGCCACTCAGAGCAGTCCAGTGTGCCAGCACACCTCTGAATCCAAGATGGCAGAGGTGTGGGGCACGCTGGAGGAGCTCTGGGCACCTCCCCTGGGAGGTGCAGGCCAGGGGAGTGGTCACTCCCCTTTCCTTTGTCCAGTTTCGTGCCAGAGCAGGGCTGGGGGATCCCTGAACCGGTGTAGACTGGCTTATGCAGAGATAGGCACCATCTGTGCCCATCAAAGCATTTCCAGAGGCTGGGGGAGGCTACTACTCCCCAGCCCTGACACCTTTTTCCAAAGAGAGAGGGTGTAACACCCTTTCTTTGAGGAAGTCCTTTGTTCTGCCTTCCTGGACCAGGCCTGGCTGGACCCCATGAGGGCAGAAACCTGGCTGAGGGGTTGGCAGCAGCAGCAGCGGCAGTGAAACCCCGGGAAAGGCAGTTTGGCAGTACCCGGGTCTGTGCTAGAGGCTCGGGGATCATGGAATTGTCTCCCCAATGCCAGAATGGCATTGGGGTGACAATTCCATGATCTTAGACTTGTTACATGGCCATGTTTGGAGTTACCATTGTGAAGTTATACATAGGTAGTGACCTATGTATAGTGCACGCGTGAAATGGTGTCCCCGCACGCACAAAGTCCGGGGAATTTGCCCTGAACGATGTGGGGGCACCTTGGCTAGTGCCAGGGTGCCCACGCACTAAGTAACTTAGCACCCAACCTTCACCAGGTGAAGGTTAGACATATAGGTGACTTATAAGTTACTTAAGTGCAGTGGTAAATGGCTGTGAAATAACGTGGACGTTATTTCACTCAGGCTGCACTGGCAGGCCTGTGTAAGAATTGTCACAGCTCCCTACGGGTGGCAAAGGAAATGCTGCAGCCCACAGGGATCTCGTGGAACCCCAATACCCTGGGTACCTCAGTACCATATACTAGGGGATTATCAGGGTGTTCCAGTATGCCAATGTGAATTGGTGAAATTGGTCACTAGCCTGTTAGTGACAATTTAGAAAGCAGAGGGAGCATAACCACTGAGGTTCTGGTTAGCAGAGCATCAGTGAGACAGTTAGTCATCACACAGGGAACACATACAGGGCACACTTATGATCACTGGGGCCCTGGCTGGCAGGGTCGCAGTGACACATACACTAAAACAACATACATACAGTGAAATATGGGGGTAACATGCCAGACAAGATGTTACTTTCCTACACAACCCCCCCCAAACGAAGGACAATAAGACTAGCCATGACCTGATGAGTCTTCATTGTCTAAGTGGAAATATCTGGAGAGTCCATCTGCATTGGAGTGGGTACTCCCAGGTCTATGTTCCACTGTATAGTCCATTCCCTGTAGAGATATGGACCACCTAAACAATTTAGGGTTTTCACCTTTCATTTGTTTTAGCCAAAGTAGAGGTTTGTGGTCTGTCTGAACAATGAAGTGAGTGCCAAACAGGTATGGCCTCAACTTCTTCAGTGCCCAGACCACAGCAAAGGCCTCCCTCTCTATGGCAGACCAACGCTTTTCTCTAGGGGTCAACCTCCTGCTGATAAAAGCAACAGGTTGATCCTGGCCCTCAGGATTGAGTTGTGATAAGAGTGCCCCTACCCCTAATTCAGATGCATCAGTTTGAACAATGAATTTCTTGGAGTAACATGGGCTTTTTAGAACAGGTGCAGTGCACATGGCCTGTTTCAGCTCCTAAAAAGCTTTCTGACAGCTAGCTGTCCACAATACCTTTTTAGGCATTTTTTTGGAAGTGAGGTCATTAAGTGGGGCTGCAATGGAGCCATAGTTCTTAATGAACCTCCTGTAATACCCAGTGACGCCTAAGGAGGCTCTCACCCGGGTCTGAGTTGTAGGGGTAACCCAAGCCATGATTGTCTGGATTTTCCACTGAAGTGGTGCAATCTGTTCTCCACCTACCAGGTGTCCCAGATAAACCACTTTCCCTTGCCCTATCTGGCACTTTGAAGCCTTGATAGTGATGCCTGCCTTCTGCAGGGCCTCCAAAACTTTCCACAGGTGGACCAGGTGATTATCCCAGGTGGAGCTAAAGAGAGCTATATCGTCCAGATATGCTGCACTAAAAGCCTCCATCCCTTGCAGGACTGTATTCACCAACCTCTGAAAAGTGGCAGGTGCATTTTTCAAACCAAAGGGCATTACTGTGAATTGGTAGTGTCCTCCAATAGTCGAAAATGCAGTTTTTGCTTTAGCATCCTCTGATAACTTGTTCTGCCAATACCCTGCAGTCAAATAAAAGGTGCTTAGATACTTGCCAGATGCCAGTGTATCTATGAGCTCATAAGCCCTGGGTATAGGCTGAGTATCAGTTTTAGTTACCTGGTTGAGACCTCTGTAATCTACACAAAACCTCATCTCTCTTTTCCCATCTTTTGAGTGAGGCTTTGGTACAAGCACCACAGGAGAGGCCCATGGGCTTTCAGAATGTTCAACCACTCCCAGTTCAAGCATTTTCTGAACTTCTTGTTTTATGCAGTCTCTGACATGGTCAGGCTGCCTATAGATCTTTCTTTTGACAGGCATGCTGTCTCCAGTATCTATAGTGTGCTCACACCAAGAAGTGGTGCCTGGCACAGTAGAAAAGAGTTCAGAAAACTGACCCAGGAGATTTATGCAGTTGTCTTTCTGTTCAGCAGTAAGACAATCTGCCAGAACTACACCTTCCACTAGAGCATCTTGTTCTGTGGAAGAGAAGAGATCAGGGAGAGGGTCACTCTCTTCTTCCTGCCCTTCATCTGTTGCCATGAGCAGGGTGAGATCAGCCCTGTCATAGTAGGGTTTTAGGCGATTGACATGGAGCACCGTAAGAGACTCCTGGCAGTGCCCAGGTCAACCAAGTAGGTGACCTCGCTCTTCTTTTCAACAATGAGATGGGGTCCACTCCATTTGTCTTGGAGTGCTCTTGGGGCCAAAGGCTACAATACCCACACCTTCTGTCCTGGTTGGTACTGAATCAAAACAGCCTTCTGGTCATGCCATTGCTTTTGGAGCTCTTGGCTGGCCTGAAGGTTTTTACTGGCCTTTTTCATGTACTCAGCCATTCTGGATCTTAGGCCGAGTACATAGTCCACTATGTCTTGCTTAGGAGCTTTTAAAGGTTGTTCCCAACCCTCCTTCACAAGTGTTAGGGGACCTCTTACAGGGTGTCCAAATAGGAGTTCAAAGGGGCTGAAGCCTACTCCTTTCTGGGGTACCTCCCTGTAAGCAAAAAGGAGGCAAGGTAACAGGACATCCCATCTCCCCCTGAGTTTTTCAGGGAGTCCCATTATCATTCCTTTGAGAGTTTTATTAAACCTCTCTACCAGTCCATTTGTTTGTAGATGATAAGGTGTGGTGAATTTGTATGTTACACCACATTCCTTCAACATGGCCTTCAAGTATGCGGACATAAAGTTGCTACCCCTGTCTGATACAACCTCTTTTGGGAAACCCACCCTGGAAAAAATTCCCAGGAGGGCTTTTGCCACTGCAGGAGCTGTAGTGGTCCTTAGAGGAATAGCTTCAGGATATCTTGTGGCATGGTCCACTACCACCAAGATAAACCTATTGCCTGAAGCAGTAGGAGGGTCAAGGGGGCCAACTATGTCAACCCCTACCCTTTCAAAGGGAACCCCAACCACAGGCAGTGGAATAAGGGGAGCCTTTGGGGTGCCACCAGTGTTGTCACTGGCTTGGCAGGTCACGCAGGACTTACAAAAATCCTTTGTGTCCTCTGACATCCTAGGCCAGTGAAACAGGGGGACAAGCCTTTCCCATGTTTTAATCTGACCCAAATGTCCAGCCAAGGGAATGTCGTGTGCCAGAGTTAGGAGGAACTCTCTGTACTGCAGGGGAATGACCAATCTCCTGGCTGCTCCAGGTTTTGGGTCCCTTGCCTCTGTGTACAAGAGGTTGTCCTCCCAGTAAACTCTATGTGAGTCACTGACATCCCCATTTTGCTGTTTGACAGCTTGCTGTCTTAGACCATCTAATGTGGGACAGGTTTGCTGTGCCACACTCAGCTCCTCCCTGGCAGGTCCCCCTCCACCCAAAAGCTCAGCAGTGTCTGCTGCAAGCTCCTCTGGTGAAGGTTCTGCACAGGGGGGAAATTCTTCTTCCTCAGAAGTAGAATCATCTGTAGAGGGAGGGACAGTGGGTAGGGATTTACCCTTACTAACCCTAGCTTTAGGGAGCACTTGGTCCATGGTTCCAGGATCCAAGTCGCCCTGTCCTTTTTGCTTTTTGGCCTAAGCCCTTGCAAAAGCAAAAATATGCCCAGGAATGCCCAGCATTGCTGCATGAGCCTCCAACTCCACTTCTGCCCAAGCTGATGTCTCTAAATCATTTCCTAGTACACAGTCTACAGGTAAATCTGAAGCAACCACAACTTTCTTTGGACCAGTAACCCACCCCCCATTTGAGATTCACAACAGCCATGGGGTGGCTAAGAGTGTTGTTATGAGCGTCTGTCACTTGGTACTGGTGACCAAGGAGGTGTTGTTCAGGGTGTACAAGTTTCTCTATTACCAGGGTAACACTGGCACCTGTGTCCCTGTAGGCCTGAACCTCAACACCATTGATTAGGGGAAGTTGCTTGTACTTATCCATATTAAGGGGAAAAGCAACCAAGGTGGCCAAATCAATGGCACCTTCAGAGACTAAAACAGCCTCTGTGGTCTCCCGAACAAGACCAACCCCAACTAAATTATCAAAAGTTAGCCCAGCTACTCCCTTGGAGTGGCTATTAGTAGGTTTGCTCCCACCACCACTGCTCTTACTAGGGGCACTAGAGGTTGAGGTAGGGGTTGTGGTAGTGGGAGGCTTGGTGCTTTTCTTTGGACAACTGGCATCAGTTGTCCAATGGCCTGTTACTTTACATAAATAGCACCATGGTTTCTTTACTTGATTAGAAGAGGATTTGGACCCACCACCCCCACAAGAGTGTTTTTGTGGGCCTGATGAAGACTCATTTTTAGATTTGTCCCCACCCTTGTCTGAAGACTTACCATCCTTCTTCTTGCCATCCTTGTCACCCCCTGTATGAACTTTTCTGTTCACTCTTGTTCTGACCCATTTGTCTGCCTTCTTTCCAAATTCTTGGGTAGAAGTCAGATCTGAGTCCACTGGATATTGGTGTAACAATCAGACACACAGTTATTCAGAATATGCTTTCTCAGGATTAGATTGTACAGGCTTTCATAGTCAGAAACTTTACTGCCATGTAACCACCCCTCCAAGGCCTTCACTGAATAGTCAACAAAGTCTACCCAGTCTTGTGAGGACTCTTTTCTGGTTTATCTGAACTTAATCCTGTATTGTTCAGTGGTTAAGCCAAATCCATCCAAGAGTGCATTCTTCAAAACTGTAAAATTATTGGCATCACTTTCCTTCACAGTAAGGAGCCTATCCCTACCCTTTCCATGGAAAGATAGCCATAGGATAGCAGCCCACTGCCTTTGAGGGACCCCCTGTACCATACAGGCCTTCTCAAGTGCAGCAAACCACTTGTTAATGTTATCCCCCTCCTTGTAAGGGGGAACTATCTTATGCAGATTCCTAGAATCATGCTCTCTCACAGGATTGCTATCTGGAATACTGCTGATGCCACCATGGGGTCCAAACCCCAACTTCTGTCTCTCTTTTTCTAAATCTTGGGATTCCCTGTCTAGAGCCAGCTGTTGCTGTTTAAGCTTCAGCCTGGTCTCTTCCACTCTCAACTTATTGAGTTCCCTTTCTAACATCTTGTCATCAGGGTGGGTGGGTTGGGAATGTTTTGACACAGAAGAAAGATTTGAATGAGCAGAGGGAGACCTGTCCCTAACAGTTGGCACTCTCAACCTGGTCTTCAGGAATAAAACCCTCCCTACTATGATGGGAGCTTCTTATACTACCAGCATTGCTATGAGGTATGCTAAGGGGCAGGTTAGGAAGGGAACCCTGCAACAGTCCTACTGGGGGCTCCCCTGAGTCAGAGTGTGAGCTATCTCCTAACTTCTCAATTGAACTGCCAGCTAAGGCCTTATCATTCTCAATGAGCATGTTAGACAATAATTCTCTAGAAGGGTTCTTTCCTACCACTAAACCTCTATCAATGCAGAGACTCCTTAGGCTCTTAAAGTTAAGGTGGTCATAAGCTGTATTGACCAAATTAACAGGAGTTCCTACACCAGACATGATAGAAAAAGGTTTGGAGACAGATAAAAGATAGAAAAAGTTTCAGGACTTTTTAAAGAACTTGGAAAAAAAAAACAGTTTCAACTTTTTAGAAACTTTTTGAAAGTTTAGAGGTACTTTTCAGCACTTAGCAGATAGTGTAAGACATGGGTACTCCCAAACATTTTCCCAGGGGCCAAAAAGTTTGTCTGTGACGTGTCTGGGGGCCGCATTGATGCCAGGGAGGTGGCAGTCGGGTGAGGTGCATTATCACATTTAAGATGACCTCGAAATACATGATTCATGGTGTGCGCTGCACAAAACCTGCTTCTATGTTTGATTTAATAAACTATAATGTTGTTTATGGGTGACCTGGGATCCTATCATACATAAAGTGCACATACCAAGTGACTTGCCTCTTTAATTTACTATTATGGTGTTCTCAGGGTAAGGGAAATAATTAATGTTTCCAAATTTATGTTTGAAAACTATCACTTTAAAAGGAATACATCTCAATGCACTGAAATTGTACTACGGCGACAAGGTTCTGCATGTTAACTAAATACACGTAATTAATATTGAAGAGACTGTCTTAGTTTTACACTTATGCTGCAAGATGTCTTTAAACATGAAGGCGTTTTTAAAGTTAAGTGCAGGAGTCCCTAGTTACTTCCTTTAGCACCAATTAAGTTTGAAATAAATGATTGTGTGTGTATTTAATATTTGTTAGTGTGGAGTCAAGCAAGCAGCTGCCCAGTGCTCCTGTTGCCCCAGGAGCCGCATGTAAAGGTCAGAGGGGCCGCATGAGGCCCGCGGGCCGTACTTTGAGTATCCTTGGTGTAAGAGAAGAAAAGCAAAACTTTTTGGTTAGGTGTACATACACTGAATTTGTTTTGTATTTTATTCTCTTATAAAAAGTACAAAACGACAAAGTGGTAAGTAGTTGCAAGTACTTATCCCACCGCTGCACAACCAATGTAGGAGGTTGGCCTGGCTTGTAGTGGGTACCAGAGGTACTTAAACCTTGTGCCAGGTCCAGTTATCCCTTATTAGTATAGAAGAGGTGTTTCTAGCACCTTAGGCTGATAGAAGGTAGCTATAGCAGAGCAGCTTAGGCTGAACTAGGAGACATGCAAAGCTCCTACTATATCACTGGTGTCATATGCACAATATCATAAGAAAACACAATACACAGATATACTAAAAATAAAGGTACTTTATTTTTATGACAATATGCCAAAAGTATCTCAGTGAGTACCCTCAGTAGGAGGATGCCAAATATACACAAGATATATGTACACGATACCAAAAATATGCAGTAATAGCAAAAGGAAGTAATGCAAGCAATGTAAAGTTACAGTAGATTGCAATAGGAGCACATAGGTATAGGGGCAACACAAACCATATACTACAAAAGTGGAATGCGAACCACAAATGGACCCCAAACCTATGTGAGCTTGTAGATGGTCGCTGGGACTGTAAGAATACAGTGAGTGTTAGAAAAATAGCCCACCCAAGACCCTGAAAAGTAGGTATAAAGTGCACCTATAACCCCCATGGAGCACAGAAGTCGTGATAGGGGGTTTCTGCAAGGAAGACCAACACCAGCAAAGCAACAACAGTGGATTTCCGGACCTGAGTACCTGTGAAACAAGGGGACCGAGTCCAAGAGTTGCGACAATGTCGAGAGTGGGGAGATGCCCAGGAAATGCTAGCTGAGGGTGCAAAGAAGCTGCCACTTGATGGAAGAAGCTTTGGTTTCTGCAAGAACGAAGAGGATTAGGAACTTCCCCTTTGGAGGATGGATGTCCCACGTCGTGAAGAAGCTTGCAGAGGTGACCCCACGCAGAAAGACCACAAACAAGCCTTGCTAGCTGCAAGGGTCGTTGTTAGGGTTTTTGGATGCTGCTATGGCCCAGGAGGGACCAGGATGTCGCCACTTAGATGAGGAGACAGAGGGAGCACCCAGCAAGTCAGGGAGCCCTCACAGAAGCAGGCAGCACCCGCAGAAGTACCAGATCAGGCACTTAGAAGAGGAGTGAACCGGAGTCCACCCGAAGTCAGAAAAGGTAGTCCCACGACGCCGGAGGACAACTCAGAAGGTTGTGCACTGCAGGGTAGAGTGTCGGGGACCCAAGCTTGGCTGTGCATGAAGGAAATCCTGGAAGAGTGCACGAGAGCCGGAGCAGCTGCAAATCACGAGGTACCCAGCAATGCAGTCTAGCATGGGGAGGCAAGGACTTACCTCCACCAAACTTGGACTGAAGAGTCAATGGACTGTGGGAGTCACTTGGACAGAGTTGTTGAGCTCCAGGGACTATGCTTGTCGTGCTGAGAGGGGACCCAGAGGACCAGTGATGCAGTCTTTTGTTGCCTGCGGTTGCAGGGGGAAGATTCCATCGTCCCACGGGAGATTTCTTCAGAGCTCCTGGTGCAGAGAGGAGGCAGGCTACCCCCAGAGCATGCACCACCAGGAAACAGTCGAGAAGGCGGCAGGATAAGCGATACAAGTTTGCAGTAGTCATCTTTGCTACTTTGTTGCGGTTTTGCAGGCGTCCTGAGCAGTCAGCGGTCGATCCTTTGGCAGAAGGTGAAGAGAGAAGTGCAGAGGAACTCTGGTGAGCTCTTGCATTCGGTATCTGAAGAATTCCCCAAAGCAGAGACCCTCAATAGCCATAAAAGGAGGTTTGGCTACCTAGGAAGGAGGATAGGCTAGTAACACAGGTAAGAGCCTATCACAAGGAGTCTCTGATGTCACCTGCTTGCCCTGGCCACTCAGAGCAGTCCAGTGTGCCAGCACACCTCTGAATCCAAGATGGCAGAGGTGTGGGGCACGCTGGAGGAGCTCTGGGCACCTCCCCTGGGAGGTGCAGGCCAGGGGAGTGGTCACTCCCCTTTCCTTTGTCCAGTTTCGTGCCAGAGCAGGGCTGGGGGATCCCTGAACCGGTGTAGACTGGCTTATGCAGAGATAGGCACCATCTGTGCCCATCAAAGCATTTCCAGAGGCTGGGGGAGGCTACTACTCCCCAGCCCTGACACCTTTTTCCAAAGGGAGAGGGTGTAACACCCTTTCTTTGAGGAAGTCCTTTGTTCTGCCTTCCTGGACCAGGCCTGGCTGGACCCCATGAGGGCAGAAACCTGGCTGAGGGGTTGGCAGCAGCTGCAGCGGCAGTGAAACCCCGGGAAAGGCAGTTTGGCAGAACCCGGGTCTGTGCTAGAGGCTCGGGGATCATGGAATTGTCTCCCCAATGCCAGAATGGCATTGGGGTGACAATTCCATGATCTTAGACTTGTTACATGGCCATGTTTGGAGTTATCATTGTGAAGTTATACATAGGTAGTGACCTATGTATAGTGCACGCGTGAAATGGTGTCCCCGCACGCACAAAGTCCGGGGAATTTGCCCTGAACGATGTGGGGGCACCTTGGCTAGTGCCAGGGTGCCCACGCACTAAGTAACTTAGCACCCAACCTTCACCAGGTGAAGGTTAGACATATAGGTGACTTATAAGTTACTTAAGTGCAGTGGTAAATGGCTGTGAAATAACGTGGACGTTATTTCACTCAGGCTGCACTGGCAGGCCTGTGTAAGAATTGTCACAGCTCCCTACGGGTGGCAAAGGAAATGCTGCAGCCCACAGGGATCTCGTGGAACCCCAATACCCTGGGTACCTCAGTACCATATACTAGGGGATTATCAGGGTGTTCCAGTATGCCAATGTGAATTGGTGAAATTGGTCACTAGCCTGTTAGTGACAATTTAGAAAGCAGAGGGAGCATAACCACTGAGGTTCTGGTTAGCAGAGCATCAGTGAGACAGTTAGTCATCACACAGGGAACACATACAGGGCACACTTATGATCACTGGGGCCCTGGCTGGCAGGGTCGCAGTGACACATACACTAAAACAACATACATACAGTGAAATATGGGGGTAACATGCCAGACAAGATGTTACTTTCCTACACAACCCCCCCCAAACGAAGGACAATAAGACTAGCCATGACCTGATGAGTCTTCATTGTCTAAGTGGAAATATCTGGAGAGTCCATCTGCATTGGAGTGGGTACTCCCAGGTCTATGTTCCACTGTATAGTCCATTCCCTGTAGAGATATGGACCACCTAAACAATTTAGGGTTTTCACCTTTCATTTGTTTTAGCCAAAGTAGAGGTTTGTGGTCTGTCTGAACAATGAAGTGAGTGCCAAACAGATATGGCCTCAACTTCTTCAGTGCCCAGACCACAGCAAAGGCCTCCCTCTCTATGGCAGACCAACGCTTTTCTCTAGGGGTCAACCTCCTGCTGATAAAAGCAACAGGTTGATCCTGGCCCTCAGGATTGAGTTGTGATAAGAGTGCCCCTACCCCTAATTCAGATGCATCAGTTTGAACAATGAATTTCTTGGAGTAACATGGGCTTTTTAGAACAGGTGCAGTGCACATGGCCTGTTTCAGCTCCTAAAAAGCTTTCTGACAGCTAGCTGTCCACAATACCTTTTTAGGCATTTTTTTGGAAGTGAGGTCATTAAGTGGGGCTGCAATGGAGCCATGGTTCTTAATGAACCTCCTGTAATACCCAGTGAAGCCTAAGGAGGCTCTCACCCGGGTCTGAGTTGTAGGGGTAACCCAAGCCATGATTGTCTGGATTTTCCCCTGAAGTGGTGCAATCTGTTCTCCACCTACCAGGTGTCCCAGATAAACCACTTTCCCTTGCCCTATCTGGCACTTTGAAGCCTTGATAGTGATGCCTGCCTTCTGCAGGGCCTCCAAAACATTCCACAGGTGGACCAGGTGATCATCCCAGGTGGAGCTAAAGAGAGCTATATCGTCCAGATATGCTGCACTAAAAGCCTCCATCCCTTGCAGGACTGTATTCACCAACCTCTGAAAAGTGGCAGGTGCATTTTTCAAACCAAAGGGCATTACTGTGAATTGGTAGTGTCCTCCAATAGTCGAAAATGCAGTTTTTGCTTTAGCATCCTCTGATAACTTGTTCTGCCAATACCCTGCAGTCAAATAAAAGGTGCTTAGATACTTGCCAGATGCCAGTGTATCTATGAGCTCATAAGCCCTGGGTATAGGGTGAGTATCAGTTTTAGTTACCTGGTTGAGACCTCTGTAATCTACACAAAACCTCATCTCTCTTTTCCCATCTTTTGAGTGAGGCTTTGGTACAAGCACCACAGGAGAGGCCCATGGGCTTTCAGAATGTTCAACCACTCCCAGTTCAAGCATTTTCTGAACTTCTTGTTTTATGCAGTCTCTGACATGGTCAGGCTGCCTATAGATCTTTCTTTTGACAGGCATGCTGTCTCCAGTATCTATAGTGTGCTCACACCAAGAAGTGGTGCCTGGCACAGTAGAAAAGAGTTCAGAAAACTGACCCAGGAGATTTATGCAGTTGTCTTTCTGTTCAGCAGTAAGACAATCTGCCAGAACTACACCTTCCACTAGAGCATCTTGTTCTGTGGAAGAGAAGAGATCAGGGAGAGGGTCACTCTCTTCTTCCTGTCCTTCATCTGTTGCCATGAGCAGGGTGAGATCAGCCCTGTCATAGTAGGGTTTTAGGCGATTGACATGGAGCACCGTAAGAGACTCCTGGCAGTGCCCAGGTCAACCAAGTAGGTGACCTCGCTCTTCTTTTCAACAATGAGATGGGGTCCACTCCATTTGTCTTGGAGTGCTCTTGGGGCCAAAGGTTACAATACCCACACCTTCTGTCCTGGTTGGTACTGAATCAAAACAGCCTTCTGGTCATGCCATTGCTTTTGGAGCTCTTGGCTGGCCTGAAGGTTTTTACTGGCCTTTTTCATGTACTCAGCCATTCTGGATCTTAGGCCGAGTACATAGTCCACTATGTCTTGCTTAGGAGCTTTTAAAGGTTGTTCCCAACCCTCCTTCACAAGTGTTAGGGGACCTCTTACAGGGTGTCCAAATAGGAGTTCAAAGGGGCTGAAGCCTACTCATTTCTGGGGTACCTCCCTGTAAGCAAAAAGGAGGCAAGGTAACAGGACATCCCATCTCCCCCTGAGTTTTTCAGGGAGTCCCCATTATCATTCCTTTGAGAGTTTTATTAAACCTCTCTACCAGTCCATTTGTTTGTAGATGATAAGGTGTGGTGAATTTGTATGTTTCACCACATTCCTTCAACATGGCCTTCAAGTATGCGGACATAAAGTTGCTACCCCTGTCTGATACAACCTCTTTTGGGAAACCCACCCTGGAAAAGATTCCCAGGAGGGCTTTTGCCACTGCAGGAGCTGTAGTGGTCCTTAGAGGAATAGCTTCAGGATATCTTGTGGCATGGTCCACTACCACCAAGATAAACCTATTGCCTGAAGCAGTAGGAGGGTCAAGGGGGCCAACTATGTCAACCCCTACCCTTTCAAAGGGAACCCCAACCACAGGCAGTGGAATAAGGGGAGCCTTTGGGGTGCCACCAGTGTTGTCACTGGCTTGGCAGGTCACGCAGGACTTACAAAAATCCTTTGTGTCCTCTGACATCCTAGGCCAGTGAAACAGGGGGACAAGCCTTTCCCATGTTTTAATCTGACCCAAATGTCCAGCCAAGGGAATGTCGTGTGCCAGAGTTAGGAGGAACTCTCTGTACTGCAGGGGAATGACCAATCTCCTGGCTGGTCCAGGTTTTGGGTCCCTTGCCTCAGTGTACAAGAGGTTGTCCTCCCAGTAAACTCTATGTGAGTCACTGACATCCCCATTTTGCTGTTTGACAGCTTGCTGTCTTAGACCATCTAATGTGGGACAGGTTTGCTGTGCCACACTCAGCTCCTCCCTGGCAGGTCCCCCTCCCCCCAAAAGCTCAGCAGTGTCTGCTGCAAGCTCCTCTGGTGAAGGTTCTGCACAGGGGGGAAATTCTTCTTCCTCAGAAGTAGAATCATCTGTAGAGGGAGGGACAGTGGGTAGGGATTTACCCTTACTAACCCTAGCTTTAGGGAGCACTTGGTCCATTGTTCCAGGATCCAAGTCGCCCTGTCCTTTTTGCTTTTTGGCCTGAGCCCTTGCAAAAGCAAAAATATGCCCAGGAATGCCCAGCATTGCTGCATGAGCCTCCAACTCCACTTCTGCCCAAGCTGATGTCTCTAAATCATTTCCTAGTACACAGTCTACAGGTAAATCTGAAGCAACCACAACTTTCTTTGGACCAGTAACCCACCCCCCATTTGAGATTCACAACAGCCATGGGGTGGCTAAGAGTGTTGTTATGAGCATCTGTCACTTGGTACTGGTGACCAAGGAGGTGTTGTTCAGGGTGTACAAGTTTCTCTATTACCAGGGTAACACTGGCACCTGTGTCCCTGTAGGCCTGAACCTCAACACCATTGATTAGGGGAAGTTGCTTGTACTTATCCATATTAAGGGGACAAGCAACCAAGGTGGCCAAATCAATGGCACCTTCAGAGACTAACACAGCCTCTGTGGTCTCCCGAACAAGACCAACCCCAACTAAATTATCAAAAGTGAGCCCAGCTACTTCCTTGGAGTGGCTATTAGTAGGTTTGCTCCCACCACCACTGCTCTTACTAGGGGCACTAGAGGTTGCAGTAGGGGTTGTGGTAGTGGGAGGCTTGGTGCTTTTCTTTGGACAACTGGCATCAGTTGTCCAATGGCCTGTTACTTTACATAAATAGCACCATGGTTTCTTTACTTGATTAGAAGAGGATTTGGACCCACCACCCCCACAAGAGTGTTTTTGTGGGCCTGATGAAGACTCATTTTTAGATTTGTCCCCACCCTTGTCTGAAGACTTACCATCCTTCTTCTTTCCATCCTTGTCACCCCCTGTATGAACTTTTCTGTTCACTCTTGTTCTGACCCATTTGTCTGCCTTCTTTCCAAATTCTTGGGTAGAGGTCAGATCTGAGTCCACTGGATATTGGTGTAACAATCAGACACACAGTTATTCAGAATATGCTCTCTCAGGATTAGATTGTACAGGCTTTCATAGTCAGAAACTTTACTGCCATGTAACCACCCCTCCAAGGCCTTCACTGAATAGTCAACAAAGTCTACCCAGTCTTGTGAGGACTCTTTTCTGGTTTCTCTGAACTTAATCCTGTATTGTTCAGTGGTTAAGCCAAATCCATCCAAGAGTGCATTCTTCAAAACTGTAAAATTATTGGCATCACTTTCCTTCACAGTAAGGAGCCTATCCCTACCCTTTCCACGGAAAGATAGCCATAGGATAGCAGCCCACTGCCTTTGAGGGACCCCCTGTACCATACAGGCCTTCTCAAGTGCAGCAAACCACTTGTTAATGTTATCCCCCTCCTTGTAAGGGGGAACTATCTTATGCAGATTCCTAGAATCATGCTCTCTCACAAGATTGCTATCTGGAATACTGCTGATGCCACCATGGGGTCCAAACCCCAACTTCTGTCTCTCTTTTTCTAAATCTAGGGATTCCCTGTCTAGAGCCAGCTGTTGCTGTTTAAGCTTCAGCCTGGTCTCTTCCACTCTCAACTTATTGAGTTCCCTTTCTAACATCTTGTCATCAGGGTGGGTGGGTTGGGAATGTTTTGACACAGAAGAAAGATTTGAATGAGCAGAGGGAGACCTGTCCCTAACAGTTGGCACTCTCAACCTGGTCTTCAGGAATAAAACCCTCCCTACTATGATGGGAGCTTCTTATACTACCAGCATTGCTATGAGGTATGCTAAGGGGCAGGTTAGGAAGGGAACCCTGCAACAGTCCTACTGGGGGCTCCCCTGAGTCAGAGTGTGAGCTATCTCCTAACTTCTCAATTGAACTGCCAGCTAAGGCCTTATCATTCTCAATGAGCATGTTAGACAATAATTCTCTAGAAGGGTTCTTTCCTACCACTAAACCTCTATCAATGCAGAGACTCCTTAGGCTCTTAAAGTTAAGGTGGTCATAAGCTGTATTGACCAAATTAACAGGAGTTCCTACACCAGACATGATAGAAAAAGGTTTGGAGACAGATAAAAGATAGAAAAAGTTTCAGGACTTTTTAAAGAACTTGGAAAAAAAAAACAGTTTCAACTTTTTAGAAACTTTTTGAAAGTTTAGAGGTACTTTTCAGCACTTAGCAGATAGTGTAAGACATGGGTAATCCCAAACATTTTCCCAGGGGCCAAAAAGTTTGTCTGTGACGTGTCTGGGGGCCGCATTGATGCCAGGGAGGTGGCAGTCGGGTGAGGTGCATTATCACATTTAAGATGACCTCGAAATACATGATTCATGGTGTGCGCTGCACAAAACCTGCTTCTATGTTTGATTTAATAAACTATAATGTTGTTTATGGGTGACCTGGGATCCTATCATACATAAAGTGCACATACCAAGTGACTTGCCTCTTTAATTTACTATTATGGTGTTCTCAGGGTAAGGGAAATAATTAATGTTTCCAAATTTATGTTTGAAAACTATCACTTTAAAAGGAATACATCTCAATGCACTGAAATTGTACTAAGGCGACAAGGTTCTGCATGTTAACTAAATACACGTAATTAATATTGAAGAGACTGTCTTAGTTTTTACACTTATGCTGCAAGATGTCTTTAAACATGAAGGCGTTTTTAAAGTTAAGTGCAGGAGTCCCTAGTTACTTCCTTTAGCACCAATTAAGTTTGAAATAAATGATTGTGTGTGTATTTAATATTTGTTAGTGTGGAGTCAAGCAAGCAGCTGCCCAGTGCTCCTGTTGCCCCAGGAGCCGCATGTAAAGGTCAGAGGGGCCACATGAGGCCCACGGGCCGTACTTTGAGTATCCTTGGTGTAAGAGAAGAAAAGCAAAACTTTTTGGTTAGGTGTACATACACTGAATTTGTTTTGTATTTTATTCTCTTATAAAAAGTACAAAACGACAAAAGTGGTAAGTAGTTGCAAGTACTTATCCCACCGCTGCACAACCAATGTAGGAGGTTGGCCTGGCTTGTAGTGGGTACCAGAGGTACTTACACCTTGTGCCAGGTCCAGTTATCCCTTATTAGTATAGAAGAGGTGTTTCTAGCACCTTAGGCTGATAGAAGGTAGCTATAGCAGAGCAGCTTAGGCTGAACTAGGAGAGATGCAAAGCTCCTACTATATCACTGGTGTCATATGCACAATATCATAAGAAAACACAATACACAGATATACTAAAAATAAAGGTACTTTATTTTTATGACAATATGCCAAAAGTATCTCAGTGAGTACCCTCAGTAGGAGGATGCCAAATATACACAAGATATATGTACACGATACCAAAAATATGCAGTAATAGCAAAAGGAAGTAATGCAAGCAATGTAAAGTTACCAGTAGATTGCAATAGGAGCACATAGGTATAGGGGCAACACAAACCATATACTACAAAAGTGGAATGCGAACCACAAATGGACCCCAAACCTATGTGAGCTTGTAGATGGTCGCTGGGACTGTAAGAATACAGTGAGTGTTAGAAAAATAGCCCACCCAAGACCCTGAAAAGTAGGTATAAAGTGCACCTATAACCCCCATGGAGCACAGAGTCGTGATAGGGGGTTTCTGCAAGGAAGACCAACACCAGCAAAGCAACAACAGTGGATTTCCGGACCTGAGTACCTGTGAAACAAGGGGACCGAGTCCAAGAGTTGCGACAATGTCGAGAGTGGGGAGATGCCCAGGAAATGCCAGCTGAGGGTGCAAAGAAGCTGCCACTTGATGGAAGAAGCTTTGGTTTCTGCAAGAACGAAGAGGATTAGGAACTTCCCCTTTGGAGGATGGATGTCCCACGTCGTGAAGAAGCTTGCAGAGGTGACCCCACGCAGAAAGACCACAAACAAGCCTTGCTAGCTGCAAGGGTCGTTGTTAGGGTTTTTGGATGCTGCTATGGCCCAGGAGGGACCAGGATGTCGCCACTTAGATGAGGAGACAGAGGGAGCACCCAGCAAGTCAGGGAGCCCTCACAGAAGCAGGCAGCACCCGCAGAAGTACCAGATCAGGCACTTAGAAGAGGAGTGAACCGGAGTCCACCCGAAGTCAGAAAAGGTAGTCCCACGACGCCGGAGGACAACTCAGAAGGTTGTGCACTGCAGGGTAGAGTGTCGGGGACCCAAGCTTGGCTGTGCATGAAGGAAATCCTGGAAGAGTGCACGAGAGCCGGAGCAGCTGCAAATCACGAGGTACCCAGCAATGCAGTCTAGCATGGGGAGCAAGGACTTACCTCCACCAAACTTGGACTGAAGAGTCACTGGACTGTGGGAGTCACTTGGACAGAGTTGTTGAGCTCCAGGGACTGTGCTCGTCGTGCTGAGAGGGGACCCAGAGGACCAGTGATGCAGTCTTTTGTTGCCTGCGGTTGCAGGGGGAAGATTCCATCGTCCCACGGGAGATTTCTTCAGAGCTCCTGGTGCAGAGAGGAGGCAGGCTACCCCCAGCGCATGCACCACCAGGAAACAGTCGAGAAGGCGGCAGGATAAGCGATACAAGTTTGCAGTAGTCATCTTTGCTACTTTGTTGCGGTTTTGCAGGCGTCCTGAGCAGTCAGCGGTCGATCCTTTGGCAGAAGGTGAAGAGAGAAGTGCAGAGGAACTCTGGTGAGCTCTTGCATTCGGTATCTGAAGAATTCCCCAAAGCAGAGACCCTC